>NC_134691.1:75953223-77218223 GCF_050947455.1 Rhinoderma darwinii
CATGACCACGCGCTACTATGCGCTGTATTAACCCCTTAGTGACCACTAATACGCCTTTTTACGTGATTCACTAATGGGCTTTAGGCTAGGCTGACGCCTTTTCACGTCAGCCTAGTCTAAGTCCTGCACGGGTCTCCCGTGCAGGCAGGAGCCGGGGCTCTGCTGTCTGATGACAGCTGAGCTCCTGCTCCAACGCCCGCGATCGAAGTTTACTTCGATCGCGGCCGTTTAACCCGTTAAATGCCGCCGTCAATAGCGACCGCGGCATTTAACTTTGTTTACAGAGGGAGTGAGCTCCCTCTGTCACCCATCGGCGGCCCGCGAATGAAATCGCGGGTCTCCGATGGGGTGTCATGGCAGCCGGGGGACTGATAAAAGCCCCCAGGTGTGCCCTGGACATATGCCTGTTAGGACGCGCCGGAGGCACGTCCTAACAGATTGCCTGTCAGATTTACACTGACAGGCAATAATGCTCTGGTATACGAAGTATACCAGAGCATTATAGCAGCGATCAGAACATCGCACAGTAAAGTCCCCTAGTGGGACTAATAAAATCAGTCATCAAAGTGAAATAAAGATTATTAATAAAAAGTACAGTAAAAAAATAAATCAATTTTTTTCCATAAAAAGTGGTTTTATTTAGTAAAAGTGTAAAAAAAAAAAAAAAAAGTACACATATGTGGTATCGCCGCTACCGTAATGACTCCATTAATAAAGTTAATATGTAATTTAAACCGCAAAGTGAACACCGTAAAAAACATGGCGAAATTGCAATTTTTTTCCATTGCCCCCCAAAAAAGTCATAATAAAAATGAATCAATAAGTCCCATGCACCCCAAAACAGTACCATTCAAAACTACGTCTTGTCCCGCAGAAAACAAGCCCAAAAAATCACTACATTGATGGAAAAATAAAAAAATTACGGCTCTTGGAAAGCGACGATGCAAAAACAAATAATTTTAGTTCAAAAGTGTTTTTATTGTGCAAAAGTCGTAAAACATAAAAAAACCTCTACATATGTGGTATCGCCGTAATCGTACCGAACCGTAGAATAAAGGTAACCTGTTATTTACGTCGCATAGTGAACGGCGTCAATTTAAAAACGCATAGAACAATGGCGGAATTTCAGTTTTTTTTATAATCCCCCCCAAAAAGGTTAATAAAAGTTAATATAAAAATGATATGTACCCAAAAATGGTGCTATTAAAAAGCACAACTAATCCCGCAAAAAACAAGTCCTAATACAGCTATGTAGACGAAAAAATAAAAACGTTATAGCTCTTTGAATGCGACTATACAAAAACGAATAAAATAGCTTGGTCATTAAGGCCTAAAATGGGCTGGTCACTAAGGGGTTAAGATCTCGTACATTATTTTGACAACATACTTTCTCACCATCCCCTTGACAACTCCACATCATCTATTCCCTCCACATACTACATATAAAACACTTGTATGAACAACATAACGTTTGTATTGAGTGCCGCAATTCCCTGCGGTTCTTTGACTGAACGGATCATTATGTTTATTTATTAACTGTATTAAATGTGGCCTCTAATATCAATTATTATCTGTTAGCAACCCATTTGTGACTTTATTCACCCCATTTTTACAGTTTACTATGTTTTTTATTTTTTGACATTGCTGAACTTTGACCTGCTGTTTTTGGCGGTTTTTCTGGCCAGGAGGCTGGTCTGAACTGGCCCAATGAACTTGCTTTCAATTTTGTACATTTGTGTATATATATGTGTCTTTTTGTACTATCCCCTTGATATGCCTGATGAATATGCCGGTCCGGTATCGAAACGCGTAGCAATTATCGTTATTAAATCATTTACCTTAAGCAGCGCCGTGTATCCTGTTTTTCCCTCCTGTATTTCTAGGACTCATGCACACAGTTATATTATAGCTTTGCTCATGAGCTATATATTTTCAGCAAGCTTTGGGATCTCCTTATTCTCTCCAAATATACTGTACAGCTCTTGCGTGGAGTGGTGGTATACTCTTGTGCACCAAGCCTTAGAAAAATTGTATGTTTATAGTGTTGTATATGTTAATCCATTTCATAATGTTTTCTAGTTGCCTCACCACTTCTGGTGTCCCATTAGGACATCTCTAACCATGACTTCCCCGCTTGGGATCCCTTTCTATTAGTCAGAGTGAAGATCTGCTCCTGCTCTAGAGGACTTAGCACAGCGGTGTATTACCTTGTCGCCCATTCATTTTAATGAGCTCCATGTAAAACCACATTTCTCCTGTAGTGGCAGCTGTTCACCAGCAGGTCTTCCTATATGGACACTTTAAATGGCACTAACTTTTCAAACAACTTATGCTAGTTTAACCCCTTAATGCAGCGTTTCCCAACATTTTAGGACTCGAGGCTCCCCTGGAAAAAAAAAATTTCCCAGGACGCCCCTACCAAAATTTGTTTACAGTGAGACCAAAAACTGCTAAAAAGAAGCACTACACTCTTATGCTTTTTCTCACACAACATTTATTGTAAGGCAGGGAAAAAATCTACCTCAAAATTCCTTTAGGAATTTTTAGGCAGATTTTGAATTGACAGCGTTATTTGACTTTTTTTTTTCTTTTTATTTTGCCTGCAGTTGTTTTTAAGCCGTTGAAGCTAATGCAAAAGATGCAGGCAAAAAAGCACTCCAAACGACCGCCGCAGGTTTTTTCTGCCCCCTATTAATTTCATTAGGAGGTCATATATGGATAGAGACATCAAGCACTCCGTCCAGGAGCGAAATCCCCGTCCACAGGGTGCTACAGTGTCGCTATCTACAGGAAGGTGGGATGAGGGGTGCTATCTACAAGGGGGCTGCAAGAAATCTCCTCCTCCAGCTCCTCACATGCACTTCATGCTGTGAGGAGGAGAGAAAGCACGGCCGTGGCAGTGGTTCAGAGAACCACTCCCTTAGTGACTAAACCTGTTTTGGCCTTAAGGACCAGGCAATTTTTTTTTTTAAATCTTTCGTATGACTTGAAGTGGTAATAACTTTGGAATACTTTTTATTTTTCAAACTATTCAGAGAATGTTTTCTCCTGACACATTGGGCTTTAAATTTGTGGTAAAATTTGGTCGATACATTCAGTGTTTATTTGTGAAAAATACCAAAATTTTGAGAAAATGTGCAAAAATTTGTATTTTTCTAAATTTAAATGTATCTGCTTGTAAGGCCTCATGCACACAAACATAAAAACGGCTGTAATTACGGGCCCATAGACTTCTATTTGCTTACGGGAAGGTGCCCGTGCCATTGAAAAATATGGAACATGTCCTATTTCAGGCCGTAATTACGGTTGGCTTCGTGTGTGTACCCGTAATTACGGGAGTGTTGCTAGGCGACGTCAGGGGATGGTCACTGTCTAGGGTGCTGAAAGAGTTAACTGATCGGCAGTAACTCTTTCAGCACCCGGGACAGTGACTACCGTTGCAGTTGATAGTATGAAAAGTTAACTTACCTGCTTCCTCCAGTCCGGCCTCCAGGGATGACGTTTCATCCCATGTGACCGCTGCAGCCAATCACAGGCTGCAGCGGTCACATGGACTGCCGCGTCATCCAGAGAGTGGATGACTGGATGTCAAAAGAGGGACGCGTCACCAAGAAAACGGCCGAGGTACGTATGAACTTCTTTTACTTTACTTCTTTTACTTTCAATCGCTGCGGAAACTCTGCCCGAAAGGGCTGCCCCTACTCTCTATTCAAAACTGATAGAGAGAAGGGGGTGCCGATTAGTGCAAATAAAACGGGTCCGGAAATACTGGTGACACCGGACCCGTATTTACAGGCACGGGTCCGTAAATACTGGTGGAATACGGGTCGAACACGTGTGACCAAGGACCCGTATTTACGCCAGTATTTAGGGGAGGAAAAAAATACGTTTGTGTGCATGAGGCCTTAGACAGATCGTAATAGCACACAAATAGTTACTAGTTAACATTTTCCATGTCCTTTTATTTCTCTAGGACGTTACAAGGCTTAGAACTATTGCAGCACTTTCTCACATTTTCAAAAAAATGTCAAAAGCTTTTTTTTTTCTGGATCAGTTCAGTTCTGAAGTGGCTTTGTGGGCCTTATGTATTAGAAACCCTCTATAAATCACCCCATTGTAAAAACTGCACCCTCAAAGTATTTAAAACAGCATTTAGAAAGTTTCTTAACCCTCCAGGCGTTTCACAGGAATTAAAGCAAAGTGAAGGTGGAATTTACAAATCTAATTTTTTTTTTTTTTTTTTGCAGAAAATCAGTTTTAATCCATTTTTTTTTTCTGTAACACAGAAGGTTTTACCAGAGAAATGCAACACAATATTTATTTCCCAGATTCTGCAGTTTTTAGAAATATCCCACATGTGGCCCCAGTCTGGTAATGGACTGAAGCACCGGCCTCAAAAGCAAAGGAGCACCTAGTGGATTTTGGGGCTTCCTTTTTATTAGAATATCTTTTAGGCGCCATGTTGGGTTTGAAGAGGTCTTGTGGGGCCAAAACAAAGGAAATACCACCAAAAGGCCCCATTTGGCTAACTACACCCCTCAAGGAATTTATCAAGGCGTATAGTGAGCATTTTGATCCCACAGGTTTTTTGCTGAATTTAGTGGTATTAGGCAGTGAAAATAAAAATCTATGTTTTTTCGAATTATATGTCGTTTTAGCTCCGTTTTCCATTTTCACAATAGATAAAGGAGAGAAAGAACCCCAACATTTGTAAAGCAAACTCTTCTGATTCTTGATTGTTTTTCGGGTGCCATGTTTCTTTTCCAAAGCACATGAGAGGCCAAAACAGTAGAAACCCCCCAAAAAGTGACCCCATTTGGAAAACTACACCCCTCAAGGAATCTATGTTGGGGTAGAGTGAGCATTTAGACCCCCACAGGTCTGAGGAATTTATTGGAATTAGGCTGGGAAAAAGAATATCTACATTTTGTTCCACTAAATTGTAGAATTTCATCATTTTCACAAGCGATATTTGTAAAGCAGTCTCTCCCGAGTTCGGCAATACCCCATATGTGGTCATACATTGCTGTTTAGATACATGGCAGGGCTCAGAAAGACAGGAGCGCCATGCAGATTTTGCTGGATTGTTTTTTGGCCGCCATGTTGCATTCGCAAAGCCCCTTGAGTACAGTGGAAGCCCTGAGGAGTGACCGCATTTTGGAAACTACACCCCTCAAGGCATTTATTATTTGCCTGGACAAAACAGGGCTCAGAAGTTAAGAGCACCATGCGCATTTGAGGCCTATTTTGGTACATTTTTACAGCATTGGCCCACAATTGCAGGGCTCTGAGGTCAAACAGTAAAACAAACCCCCAAGTAGTGACCCCTATTTTGGAAACTACACCCCTTAGGGCATTTTAAGGGGTGTAGTTAGCATTTTAACCCCACAGATGTTTTTAAATTGGAAATTAGTGCACAGCGGATGGTGCAAAGGGAAAATTTAACTTTTCCACTGATATGCCATTTTAGTGCACAATATTTTGTGCCCAGTATGTGCCACTGAAGACAAATACCTGATAAACTGTTAAGCCGGGTATGGCGATGCCGTATATGTGGACGTAAACTGCTGTTTGGGCTGTAGGGTTCAGAACTGAGGGAGCGCCTCTTGGCTTTTGGAGTGCAGATTTTGCTTGGTGGTTGTTCTGTTTGGGGATTTTTGCTGGTATTTCAGTTTATAATGTGGGGGCATGTATAAGCTCTGCGGAGTACATCAGGGCATAATAAGAGGTAAATAATAATCAGTGGATGTGTGGCTGGTGTCGCACTGATAAATGGTTCCCAATCTTATCCACTTTTGGAACGCTCCTGCACGTTTTGTGTCGCCATATTCATAACTTATATTCATAGTCATAACTTTTGTGATTTTTTCCCCACCGAATTTGAGTGAGAGGTTATTTTGTTGCGGGACAATCTATAGCTTTCATTGGTAGCGTTTTGGGGTACATGCAATTTTTTTTGATCACTTTTTTTTTATTCCATTATCTGGCAAGCAAGATGACCAAAAACCATAAATTCTGACAATATTTTTTAGATTTTTTTAGTGTTCACCATGGGCTAAAATTAAATTTTATTTTATTCTGCGGGTCGATACGATTGCGGCCATAACATATGTTTTGTAGCGTTTGCACAATTTTTTTTTTTTTTCTGTCACCATATTATTCGAGATGTAACTTTTTTTTTATTTTTGCAGCGACAAGGCTTGGGTAAGGGCTTGTTTTTTGTGGGACGGGCTGTAGGTTTTATTGGAACTATTTAGAGGTAGATGCAACTATTTGATCACTTTTGTTTCTATATTTTGGAAGGGGTTACCAAAAAAGAGTGATTCCGGCATGTTTTTTATTTGTTTTTTTGCGGCGCTCACCATCCGGGAAAAATAACATAGTTTTTATAGTTTGGGTCGTTACGGACGCGGTGATTCCAAACGTATACGTCTTTCAACATTTTATTTTTTTCCTATAATAAATGGCTTTTCTGTAGGAAAAAATGCAGTTTTTTTAACTTAGAACTTTATTTTTACACTTTTGTTGAACATTATTATAACTTTTTTTTTGTCCCACTAGGGGACTTGAAGGCATGCACATCTGATCTTTATTCTAATACATTGCACTACCCACGTAGTGAAATGCATTAGAGATGACAGTTATTCACTGACAGCTAGCCTATTAGGCTCTGCCTCTGGATGGGCCTAATAGGCTTCTGTTCGTGGCAGACCAGGTGCCACTGCTGGCCTCCGGTTGCCATAGTAATGATCGGCATCTCTGCGACCATGCTGGAAACCACTATGGTACTGTGATCACTTTTGATTGCGACCTCTAAGGGGTTAATGGCAGGGATTGGAGCTAGCTGATGGCTCAGCTTCTGAGCTTGCCGCCATCTTCCATATGCGTCCGGAAGCCTTTAATGCCCCTGCCTCCAGATGCGGCATAACAGGCCTCTGTACTTGGCAGACAGGAGGCCATTGTTAGGCCTCCTGTTGCGAATGGACGATCAGCTAGCATGGCTACCCGGCTCTTTTTGCCCGGGAACCATGCTGCAATGCTGTGAATGATCAGTCACTAGTAACTGACCAATAACAGCGATCGTGGGTGTCGTCGCACCCTGATTGGTCCCCCGACTAGTCCCAGCGACTATTGGAGGTCTGTGACAGCCGATATCACTGTTCTGTCACCATGTCTTTTAACATGGTGACAGAAAGTAACTGTACATCTTGGTGCCTTAATGCAGGGCACACCATGACGTACAGTTGCGTCAAGGTGCGTTATACGGGTTGATAGTATACCTGATCGAGATCAACTTTGTAATTTACTTCCTGTTAAAATTTTGTGGTTTTATCCATTCAAATTCTATTTGAAGTTACTGCCACTAGGTGTCTCCCTTGTAATCTGCTGTCCACCCCCTGTTTTCAAGCAACGTTCAAAGGGAGGGTGATCAGGAGGAGAAAGACATTTCTTTCTCACCCCAATGCTAGATTCAAAGCTACACTGCTCATTACTGCTGTATAATGAGAACATCTTGGAATTGCATTGTGAGTGCTGCTGCTTTTCCATTGTGTATATATATATATATATATATATATATATATATATATATATATAGTGGCAGATCCCCATAGGACCGTTATCGGCGGCCGCCTGGGGCCCAAGACTCCCAGGGGCCCATGGCCGCCCAAAGAGCACATTGCAGTTTTGTCACTTTTTTGGCGTGAATCGCGGCAAAAACTGCGACAAAACTGATGGACATGTCATTCGGACGCGGATAAAATTCGGCCTTTTATTGTGATGCAGGTGGCGCGATGATGTCATTGCGCCACTTG
Source organism: Rhinoderma darwinii (assembly GCF_050947455.1). NCBI lineage: Eukaryota > Metazoa > Chordata > Amphibia > Anura > Rhinodermatidae > Rhinoderma > Rhinoderma darwinii. The sequence continues at coordinate 75,961,038 of NC_134691.1, forward strand.
CGTCGCTGTACTGGATGCGGCCTGGTCATAAGCGACCGGGTTTACATTGTCGGAGAAGAAGACAGCGCTGGAACGGGGACAGGTAAGCGTGGCACTAACTACAGGGGGTGGTGCATTCTACAGGGGGGGCTGTGTGGCGCTATCTACAGGGGGTGTGTGATGCTATCTACAGGTGGCCCTTTCTACAGAGGGCACGTTGTATGTGGTGCTTTACTTTACAGTGTTTGACACAATTATATTCAGGGGCGCAGTGTATGGTTATTATATTTAGGGGCACAGTGCGTGGCACTAAGATAATTTTATCTTAGCTTATACTGTAGGTGTGGAACTGTTAGAAAGTGTGGAGCCGAATACATCTTAATGTCAAATTCTGCAGAGAGAATTCGTCATGAGGTCTGGACCGGATGGAGAAGAAAAAAGAAAACTATTAGAATCTGATAAGTTGTCATCTGTGAGTCACTGGATTTATAGAGAATCTGTCACCTCTCCTGACATGTTTATTATAGGAAATCTTTGTATTTCACAAAAAGTCTTTGTGCAATCCAGGATTGATAGACAAATGGGTGTTACCATTTCCCTTGTCAGGAGGATGTGTCCCTGCACAGTGTGATACTGTCAGCAATAGTTGGAGACTGTCAGTATGTATGGACACAGCCCTTTGACAAGAGGAATCATAACACCCATTTGTTAATTCTTGCACAAAAAGGTAGTGTTAACAATAGTTACTACGCGCCAGTGGAGAAGGGGAGGGCAAGTTTGGGTAACAACCTATGGTCTACATAATCCGCCACTGTATATGTGTGTGTAGACATATATACAAAAATAGAATCCAGCAGCACAGGCTTACATGAAAGGGGGTGCAAGCCTTGGGGAACTGACCACTGTCCCTCTAGACAAAAAGCAGTAAATAGGCAGCACTCACAAAGGCTTATAGTGAAAAAAGAGGGTGCTCTATTGACCCCAAAAGCGCACTTTTGGGTTCAATAAAGCAGCCTCTTTTTTCCCACTATAAGCCTTTGTGAGTGCTGCCTATTTAATGTTTTATATATATGTTTTATATAGGCTCCACCTACTCTCTTAGAGACATCTGAGAATTAGAGATAGAGCCTGCAGAGGGGAAAACTGCTAAATAATGCAGAATGCAAGTCATATCATGGCCAGAAATCGTGTTATTCCTCAGGTACACACATATGACAGCTTATTCTGAAAAGTCACCTGAAAAGTTAGGTATGCGTTAACGGTTTATAATTTACACATAAAGTTTACTTACTGTTTGCAATATACGGATGAATATTATTGGCTTCTATACAGATGGTTACTTGAGAACCATTAAGGCCACATACTGGAATACCTATTACTCTGTATCTTCCTCCTATTTTCATTCTGTCTATTAATTCATCTATGGAATAAAATGAATGGAATATATATTCAAATAATGTAGTAATGTATTCCTAAAGCAGCGTTTAGGTGCGCTAGGGTATGCTGAGTTTTTGTATAGCTGAAGCATCCCTGATTTCATAAAGTTTAATTTTTATCGTATTACCATATGATTTGACATAGGTGCAGTTCGAGGAGCATTTCCTACAATTGTTTCTTTTGAGTTTTGCATTTTTTTTTCTAATGAAAGACGCCCACATGTGAACAAATAACAGACAGAGTTTACCTCTGAGAAACACTGCATATGACTGGAAACGGTAATTCTGATGTGTTGCACACTGTCCTTGGAAAATATGCAGTGCCTTTGAATCCATAAATTCAATCACCTGTTTATCTAAAAAAAAACACACACAGATCTACAGGTCATTTAGTTTTATTGTGGTCACCTTAAAATACAGCACTTCTGTTACATACCACCTAGGACTCTGTACTTAACATCTTCTTTTAAAGGTGATGCACATAGGTCGCAAAAAAAGTCTTGTCGAACTGTTGCTGACTCTGTAGCCCCAGGTGTGTGGATGCGTATGTACCGGAAATCTGATAATACAAACATCCTTAATAAATATGCACAGTCTGTATATTGTCAACTTTAAGCACAAGCACGTGAGACAGAGTAATAAATGTAATAGAGTATGAGTCACTACAAATACAATCAATTGTTCTAAAGGTCCTGTTAGGCAGGCAGATATTCTTTAATGAATGAGCGAAGAGATGATTTAGCGAGTTGTTTACGTTCAAAAGATGATCTATTACACGTTGACAATAATTGCTAAAGGTTTTCGCTGTTCGGTCGTTACTCGTTTGCCCACACCTATGAGGTGAACTGCTAACGACTGGAAGATTTCTGATTAGACTAGGGGGATGTGGCAGTGACGAACGATAATCTGTTACCCAGGTAGATGTGGCCAATCCACAAAACCCAATGATTCATCGTTTGATCGTTGCACGCTACTACACATGGCAATTATGTCTTACATTCAAACGATTATACATAAATCCTTACCATAATCGCTACGTCTAATATATGGACAGTGATGTCAGGGGGTCTTCCTGGAGCGGAATTCCTGGCTGGAGCGTTGCTGATGCGCTGGCCGGTAATTCTGCTCTTGGAGGAGCCCCTGGCGTTACTCTCCATATATGAAGAGTTACGCCAGGGGCTCCTCCAGGGGCGGAATCACTGGCCAGAGCTTCGGCAACGCTCTGGCCGGAGATCCCGCTCCAGGAGAATCCCCTGACGTCACTGTCCATATATGGATAGTGATGCCAGGGGCTTCTCCAGAAGCGGAATCAACAGCCAGAGCGACGGCAACACTCTGGCTGGGAAATCCGCTCCAGGAGGATCCCCTGATGTCACTGTCCATATAAGGACAGTGACGTGAGGGGCGCTCTCTAGGGGTGGAATCCCTGGCCAGAGTGTTGCCCAGCAGTGACGTGAAGGGCTTCCCTGGGCTCAGCGCTTAAAGTAGCTCTGTGCCCTGGGAGTCCTCTTGGCCAGGATCAGTTTTTAACGACAGTCAAAAGGATTGATTCCTAAACGGCCATTAAAAACTGATCCATTGAGTTCTATGGGGCCTATTTTTTTGTCTTATTTTTTGACGGCCAGTATTAACAGGCTGTTAAAAAAAAAAAACGGCCCATGTGAATACAACCACACAGTACTGAAAATGGCCGTGTGACGGTCGTAAAATAAAAACGCCCATCAGATAGCCGTTTTTCACTGTCCTGTGAATGTAGCCTTAGAAAGTCTGAATCACAAAAGGAAAAAGCTAATTTATTTTGTATTATGATCAAGAGTGTTTACCTTTAGACAAGGGGCACTTTGTGTCAGAGCACAAAAACCTAGCTCCTTGAGTATATTTATTAATTGTAGACACCGCAGTGACTGTTCCTTCCATCATATAAAGTCTCTGAGATCTATAGTCCAACGGGGAATCACTAAGGCTTAAGTGGTAACCAGGTAGGTCAGGCAGATGTGTAACTTTCAAAATCACATTTATCTAAAGAATAAAGTAATGAATTGTTACAGTACTGTATGATGTGGATGTTCATAAAAAGTACACCTGTCTCCTATAACTACTGATAGCAAGCACTGTATGGGCATTTCCCAGGAACTTGTCACACAAGTGCTGCCTATCCTTTCATTCCCTACTTTGAACATTATTTTTTTTTTTTACAAAATGATGTGCTGATTAATTTCTTGATATATCTTTATAGTAGACAAAGATTTTTTTTTCTTACAGAGCTCAAAATCCCCTGTGTAGACATAGAATTAAATAATAAACTCCTGGCTACATGCAGTTGCCACTAGAGGGAGCCAGGGAGCTTACTCTAACCTGTTTTAATTTTTTTAGCTCAATGTATCAACAGTATGCAGTAAGGGCTTGTTCACATCAGCATTGGGCTTCCGTTAATCGGTTCCATTCGACCTTTCCGTCAGAGGAACCGAAGCCATAGCTTCCGTTTGCAATATGATTGATTTCAATGGTACCTACAAGATTCTTGCAGAGTTGGAGACATGGGAATACCAACTTATAACATGGGGTCTAGGACTGTACTTTCACTAAATGCTTCTGGTACATTGGCATTTGATTATTCCATTAACCCACAAATAAGGCCCCCAGATGATGACCCGACAAGGGAAAGGCGAGTTCCCCAAATGCTCCACATCTTATTAGTAGTGGCGCTTTGCTAACTTTTTCCAACGGCTCTAGCCAGAGACACCTAAAACTTGAGGCAGTCATTTCTCAATTGAACTTTTTGTTGTGGATAGTTAAATTAGACGTGGAAAGACACAACGGCACAGCAACATTTTTCCTTAACCCCTTAATGACCAGCCTATTTTAGACCTTAATGATCATACCATTTTTTACGTTTTTCCATCGTCTCATTCAAAGAGCTATAACTTTTTTATTTTTGCGTCGACATAGCTGTATAAGGTCTTGTTTTTGGGGGACAAGTTGTAATTTTTAATAGCACCATTTTGGGGTACATAGAATTTATTAATTAACTTTTATTAACTTTTTGGGGGGGGGGGGGGGGAATAGAAAAAACCTGCAATTTCTCCACACTTTTTTGCGTCCTAAATTTATGCTGTTTACCGTGTGGTATAAATAACACAATAACTTTATTCAGTGGGTTGTTGCGATAATTTGTATAGTTTTTGTATGTTTTACTACTTTTACACAGTGAAAACACTTTATTTTCAAAATTATTTGTTTTTGTGTCTACATATCTGAAGAGCCATAACTCTTATTTTTTCACGGATGCAATTGTATGAGGGCTTTTTTTTTTTGCGGGATGACTTTAAGGTTTTATCGGTACCAGTAGTAGATGTGAGTTTATGATCACTTTTTATCACGTTTTTTTTTTAAGGCTGAATTCAAAGAAAACCGCAATTTTTGCATGGTTTTTTATTTTCTTTTTTACGACGTTCACGGTTTTTCACTTTTTATGAAACTTTTTTTTACTAGTCCCACTAGGGGACTTCACTATGCGATTATCCGATGGCATTTATAATAGACTGCAATACTTCTGAATTGCAGTGTATTACTGCCTGTCCGTGTAAAAGGGACAGGCATCTGCCTTTATTAGGCCCCCTGCTGCCATCTGAGACACAGACACTCGGCGATCTTATCGCTGGGTGTCAGTGGGATGAGAGGGAGCTCCCTCCCTCTCTCCAAAACATCTCAGATGTGGCGCTCGCTATTGAGCGCTGCATATGAGGGGTTAAACGGATGAGATCGATACTAATATCGATCTTGCCCGTTTGAGCAGGGATGCCCCCAGCCCCCAGCTACCTCTAGCAGCTGAGAGCAGGGAGATTTGACGGCTCCCTGCTCTGTTTATTTATTCCAATGCAGCGCCGTAAAAAGGCTATTGCATCAGAATAAAGCCCGTTAGTGGCCACCGTAAAAACACTATGGGGCGGTCACTAACGGGTTAAATGGAAAACTTTTATTGGAGCATGCTATTTCCAACAAGAGATGAGAAGCTGGTAATCCGCTTTCAAATGTATAGTCCTGGCCAAAAGTTTTGCGACTGACACAAAATTTTGATTTTCACAAAGTTTGCTGCTTTGGTGTGTTTAGATCTTTTAGTGGCCATTCACATATGTCCGTTGTCCGAATCGGTTTCCCTCCGGCGTGTTGTAGAACAGACGGAGGGAAACCGATACTAGAACGGATCCCATAGCTTTCTTTGGGATCTGTTCTATCACAGCTGACATCAGTTGTGGCGCCGTACGCTGCTGGACCTGTGCAGGAGCCGAATCCAAAAACTTTACCTGCAGCATTTTTGGGTCCGGCTCCCAAGGAGGTCCGGCGCCGTATACCTATCTTAATTAACTATGGCTGGATGAGCGCCGGGTCCTGCCGCGTCCACCTTCCGGCAACACCCGGCTGGAAGGTGTATGCGAGCAGGAGCGGAATTTAGTGACACCGCCCCCCCTGTAGATAGTGCAACTGTAGCTGTGCCCCGGGAATCCCTCCAGGGGGAGACCCTGACTGGTATAGGGACAGTGCCATCAGGGGTTACCACTAGTGGAATCCCCGGTCATAGCATTGCCAGGGATTCTGCTCCAGGCGGTGCCCCTGACGATACTATCCATATATGGACAGTGACGTCAGGGGCTACTCTCTGAGCAGAATCCCCTGCAACAGCGTCAACAACACTGTGCCTGGAGATTCTGCTCCTAGCGGTAACCCGATATCAATGCCCATATATGAACAGTGGCGTCAAGGGCTCCTCCTGGAGGGAAACCCCGGCCACAGCGTAGGGCCGGGGATTTCGCTCAGGAAGTAACCCCTGACATTACTGTCCATATATGTATAAACAAAGAATAACCCTAGCACTCAATGGAAAAGATGACTGTAGAGGTAAACGTGGATTTTTCAAATGCTTTATTTCCAAGGTATAAATAATTTTTGGGAATTGGTTATTTTTCTTTTCTTTTTTATTTTGGGACGTTTCTGCCTATCCCAGGCCTTTGTCACAATCGCTGTGTAGAAGAAAGGTCTGATATGATGATGTGTCGTCCCAAAAAAAATAAAAATAAAATCACCTGTTCCAAAAAATCATTTATAGCTTTGAAAAATCCACGTTTACCTCTACGTTCATCTTTGCCATTGAGTGCTAGAGTTATTCTTTGTTTATACAATTTGTGGGCTATCCAAGCCGAACCCTAACAGCACCTGAACATTCTATTCAGGAGTGCAGCCCATCATTTTTTTATACACTGTCCATATATGGACAGTGACGTCAGGGGCTCCTCCTTGAGGGAATCGTCGACTACAGTGTCGACAATGCTGTGGCCGTGTGTTTTGCTTCAGGAGTTGCCCCTAATGTCACTGTCCATATATAGATAGTGAGGTCAGGGGTTTCTCATGGAGCGGAATCCCTAGCCAGCAGAGCTTCGGCAACACTCTGGCCGGAGATTCCACTTCTATAGGTAACCACTGACGTCACTGTCCTTATATGGACTGTGGCATTAGGGGCTCCTCCTGGAGGGAATCCCCTTCCACAGCGTCCGCAATTCTCTGGCCGGGGATTCCACTGGTAGAGGGAGCTTCAGTGGATCTATCTATAGGGGAAGGAGGGTAGCGCTCTCTACACGGGGAGCTGTGTGGTGCTATCTACAGGGGGCTCTGTGTGGCGCTATCTACAAGGGGCTGTGTGACATTATCTACAGGGGATATTGTGGCATTATATACAGAGAGCAGTGTGGCATTATCTACAGGGGGTGTGTGGCACTATATACAGAGAGCAGTGTGGCACTTCCTACAGAGGGCACCGCGGCATTATGTACAGGGAGTGTGTGGCACTATATGCAGAGAGCACTGCGGCATTATGTACAGGAGGTGTGTTGCACTATTTACAGGGGGCACTGCAGCATTATCTACAGTGGGCACTGTTTCATCATATACACAAATTCATCTGTTTTTTTAAAAATTTGTCAAAAACGGAAACACGGACATGGAATGGATACAAAACAAATGCAAAACGGCCATCAAAAACTGAACGAGACGGCCGTTTTTAACGGCGGACACCCGGACCCTGTTGTGTGAATAGATACAACAGCAATCCCAGCGTGGTGTGGGGTGGGATTGGGTAGCTGTATGGGCACCAAAAACTAGCTACGCCCTGAAATTAGGGCGAGTGTTTGGAGTTTTAGCAGGCTTCCATGGCTGCTTCTATGATCTGATCTGAGGTGAGGTCAGTGGACAGCAGCTGCCTTCTGGGCTCTCTCGGCGCCGGCCTTGGCGTTGCACTGAATAGGACACATGTGCCATTACAATGTGTGTGTCAGACTTCAGTGTAGTTCTGAGGCCGGAGCAGAGAAGGAGAGCCCTGACATGGTACACAACATGTATCTAATCTATCATGTATCCAATTTTTTACGAACTATGTGCCACTATGATAAAATTGGCACATTTTCAGACCCTAGACTACCTTTTTGGTGGACCATTGTGGTAAAAACTGATGTTAAAAACAGATGGTAAAAACTGATGACAACGACCGACAACCGATGACAACTGATGGATTTGTAGTAAAAATTATGAAAAAGTCTGATGGCAACTGGTACACGTTTGCATCAGTTTTTGCAGAAGTTGTAATCACTTCAGAGACAAAAAAACTGATGCTGATACAACTGATACAATGAAGGAAATAAGTATTTGATCCCTTGCTGATTTTGTAAGTTTGCCCACTGTCAAAGTCATGAACAGTCTAGAATTTTTAGGCTAGGTTAATTTTACCAGTGAGAGATAGATTATATAAAAAAAAAAAAAACAGAAAATGACAGTCAAAATTATATATATTTATTTGCATTGTGCACAGAGAAATAAGTATTTGATCCCCTACCAACCATTAAGAGTTCAGTCTCCTCCAGACCAGTTATACGCTCCAAATCAACTTGGTTCCTGCATTAAAGACAGCTGTCTTACATGATCACCTGTATAAAAGACTCCTGTCCACAGACTCAATTAATCAGTCTGACTCTAACCTCTACAACATGGGCAAGACCAAAGAGCTTTCTAAGGATGTCAGGGACAAGATCATAGTCCTGCACAAGGCTGGAATGGGCTACAAAACCATAAGTAAGACGCTGGGTGAGAAGGAGACAACTGTTGGTGCAATAGTAAGAAAATGGAAGACATACAAAATTACTGTCAATCGACATCGATCTGGGGCTCCATGCAAAATCTCACCTCGTGGGGTATCCTTGATCCTGAGGAAGGTGAGAGCTCAGCCGAAAACTACACGGGGGGAACTTGTTAATGATCTCAAGGCAGCTGGGACCACAGTCACCAAGAAAACCATTGGTAACACATTACGCCGTAATGGATTAAAATCCTGCAGTGCCCGCAAGGTCCCCCTGCTCAAGAAGGCACATGTACATGCCCGTCTGAAGTTTGCAAATGAACATCTAGATGATTCTGAGAGTGATTGGGAGAAGGTGCTGTGGTCAGATGAGACTAAAATTGAGCTCTTTGGCATTAACTCAACTCGCCGTGTTTAAAGGAAGAGAAATGCTGCCTATGACCCAAAGAACACCGTCCCCACTGTCAAGCATGGAGGTGGAAACATTATGTTTTGGGTGTGTTTCTCTGCTAAGGGCACAGGACTACTTCACCACATCAATGGGAGAATGAATGGAGCCATGTACCGTCAAATCCTGAGTCACAACCTCCTTCCCTCCACCAGGACATTAAAAATGGCTCGTGGCTGGGTCTTCCAGCACGACAATGACCCGAAACATACAGCCAAGGCAACAAAGGAGTGGCTCAAAAAGAAGCACATTAAGGTCATGGAGTGGCCTAGCCAGTCTCCAGACCTTAATCCCATCGAAAACTTATGGAGGGAGCTGAAGATCCGAGTTGCCAAGCGACAGCCTCGAAATCTTAATGATTTACAGATGATCTGCAAAGAGGAGTGGGCCAAAATTCCATCTAACATGTGTGCAAACCTCATCATCAACTACAAAAAACGTCTGACTGTTGTGCTTGCCAACAAGGGTTTTGCCACCAAGTATTAAATCTTGTTTGCCAAAGGGATCAAATACTTATTTCTCTGTGCACAATGCAAATAAATATATATAATTTTGACTATGTGATTTTGTGTTGTTTTTTTTAAATATAATCTATCTCTCACTGGTAAAATTAACCTAGCCTAAAAATTCTAGACTGTTCATGTCTTTGACAGTGGGCAAACTTACAAAATCAGCAAGGGATCAAAAACGTATTTCCTTCACTGTATATGTGAGGGGCCGTTCACATATGTCCAATCTCCCTGTCAGTTTCCCTCCGGCATGTTGCAGAACAGCCGGAAGCAAACTGAAGCTAGAACGGGAGCTCGATCCAAAAACGTTACCTGCAGCGTTTCTGGGTCCGGGTCCTAGGAAGATCTGGCGCCGTATCCTATCTTAGTACATTGTAGCCATATGAACGCCGGGTGCTGCCGCATCCACCTTCCGGCAGCACCCAGCGGGAAGGTGAATGTGAGCTGGGAGCAGAATCCCCAGTCATAGCATTGCTGGGGATTCCGCTCCAAGCGGATCCCCTTACTACCTCCCAACCGTCCCGGATTCTGGGCGGTGTCCCGCTATCCCGGGCGGCCGGGGGTATGTCCCGCTGTCAACAGTTGAACTAATATTGAAGCAGGGAACCATCAGGTAGAGGGAGCTCATCCGCTCACCGAGGATTTCCCGGGCACAATGCTACTTTAAGCGCTGTGCTCTGGGAAGCCCTTGACGTCACTTTCCATGTATGGACAGTGATGTCAGTGGCTACTGATTGAGCGGAATCCTCGTTGTCAATGACCTGGCCAGGGATTCCGCTCCTATAGGAAAACCCCTGAGGTCACTGTCCATATATGGACATTGACGTCAGGGACTACTCTTGGAGCCGAATCCACGTACAGTGGCGTCATAGAGTCCTCTTTGAGGGAATCCCCAGCCACAGCGTCAGCAATGCTGTGGCTGGGGATTCCGTTCAGGGAGTAACCCTTGACGTCACTGTCCATATATGGACAGTTGCGCCAGGGGGTCCTCCTTGAGTGAATCCCCAGCCACAGCATAGGCCGAGGATTCCATTCAGGGAGTAAGCCCTGACATCACTGTCCATATATGGACAGTGGTCAGGGGCTCCTCCTGGAGGGAATCCCCGGCCACAGAGTTGGCAATGCTGTGGCCAGGGATTTCTCTGCTAGAGGGAGCTTCAGTGGCACTATCTACAGGGAAAGGGGGGTGCTATAAACAGTGGTGGTGGCTCTATCTACAGGGGCGCTGTATGGCACAATCTACAGGGGGCGCTGTGTGGTGCCATCTAATGTGGGCGCTGTGTGGCGCTATCTACAGGGGGGCTGTGTGACATTATCTACAGGGGGTATTGTGGCATTATATACAGAGGGCACTGCAGCATTATCTACAGAGGGCACTGTTTCATTATCTACACAAGAAATTAATCTGTTTTTAAAAATGTGTCAAAAACGGAAAACACGGACACAGAACGGATACAAAACAGATGCAAAACGGCTGTCAAAAATGAACCTAGACTGCAGTTTTTAACGGCCGACACGCGAACCCTGTTGTGTGAATAAAAACAGCAGCAATCCCTGTGTGGTGTGGGTAGGAGATGCGAGGTGGGATTGGGTAGCTGTAAAGGTGCCAAAAACTAGCTACTCCCTGAAGTTAGGGCTAGTGTTTGGTAAAAACTGATGCTAAAAACAGATGGTAAAAACTGATGACAACTGATGGTTTTGTAGTAAAAATCGTGAAATAGCTTGATGGCAACTGATACATTTTTGCATCAGTTTTTGCATCAGTTGTAACCACTTAGGGCCTGTTCACATCACCGTTTGCTTTCCGTTCCGGGGTTCCGTCTGAGGTTTCCATCGGGTGAACCCCGCAACGGAAAGTGAAACCACAGCTTCCGTTTCGGTCACCATTGATATCAATGGTGACGGAAACCTCGCTAATGGTTTCCGTTCGTCACCATTCCGGCAGGTTTCCGGTTTTCCGACGGAATCAATAGCGCAGTCGACTCCGCTATTGATTCCGGTGTTAAAACGGAAACCTGCCGGAATGGTGACGAACGGAAACCATTAGCAATGTTTCCGTCACCATTGATCTCAATGGTGACGGAAACGGAAGATGTGGTTTCAGTTTCACTTTCCGTTGCAGGGTTTACCCGACGGAAACCTCAGACGGAACCCCGGAACGGAAAGCGAACGGTGATGTGAACAGGCCCTAAAGAGACAAAATAAACTGAAGCTGATACAACTGATGTGTGAATGCACCCTAAGGCTGGGTTCACACGACCTCTTTTCAGGCGTAAACGAGGCGTATTATGCCTCGATTTACGCCTGAAAATACGGCTCCAATACGTCGGCAAACATCTGCCCATTCATTTGAATGGGTTTGCTGACGACCTGTAATTTACGTGTCGTCGTTTGACAGCTGTCAAACGACGGCGCGTAAAATGACTGCCTCGTCAAAGAAGTGCAGGACACATCTTTGAAACGTAATTTGAGCCGTTTTTCATTGAATTCAATGAAGAACAGCTCAAGATTACGGGCGTCAATGACGCCTCACAAAATGCGAGGAGGAGCATTTACGTCTGAAACGAGGCAGCTGTTTTCTCCTGAAAACAGTCTGTAATTTCAGACGTAAAAGCCAGGGTCCCGTTCCTAAGGAAAGCTCTGACGGAATGGGACCCTAATGCAGATGTGAACGAAGCCTTAGCCAGATGTTTCTATAGTATATTGAAGTACAATTATAAGAATTTCATACGTTTTTAAACTTTTATTGACAAATACATCAAGTTTATGCAAAGACTCAATATTTACACTGTTGACCCTTCTTTTTTAAGACTTCTACAATTTTTCCTAGCATGGTGAATATCTGCATCTTAGGGTCAGTTCACATGTTGCGTAAATACGGCGGATTTTACGCAATGGAATTCGTTGCGGAAAATCCGCAGCATAATACAGTAGCAGCAAAGTGAATGAGATAGAACAAATCTCTTCTACACGCTGTGTAAATACGGAGCGGAAAAACGCTAAGGAATTGACATGCGGTTCGGAATTTTATATGCCATGATTAAGGACACAGGACGTGTCAGAAACGCGTAGGCAAAATTAACCAATATCAACCTCCCCCCCTCTACTCAATTCTGTACTTTGTCTTATTATCTACTACTCCTTTTTAAAATGTTGATATACCAAATAAAAGTGGAACGTCGGTTCCTTCTATCTACTTCAAGCTCTGGATTCTAGTTCTATTTTTTTTCTCTGTTGTTTGCCGCTGGCCGTGCGGGACTCCAGGCGCTGTCTGTCCACAGACGCAACTAACGGTGAGCTGGAGGATTCCCTCTCCCCCTTACCTATACTTGTTTTTTGCTTGCTCTAAGATGGCTCTGTTGCATGTGCATTGATGTTACGTTGACTTGTAGTATTCTTAAAAATATGTTAAAAAAAGATATATTAAGAAATGAATCAGCAATGTTACAAAAATTTCATTCTAAGAAACCATCAACATAAATGATTTGGTGCGTGTTCCTGTTACACTTAATAAGTATGTATGTGGGAGAAAAGAATAATAGTATTCTATACTAAAGAAATGGAGCACTGTAGCTTATTAGGTATATTAGGTAAATGTTTCAGTCTAAATAATTATTGCCTCTGTTTTTAAAAAAAACCAAAACCATTGTAACTGTAGATACATAAAATTTGAAGCTATATTTTTTATAAGAACATATGCGCTATAGTCAATCAACCCTTTTATTAATAAATCAGAATTATTATAAAAATCATGCCAAGAGAAATGCCCAAACCTGATCCTCAGTCTGGCATTCTCCAATCAAGGAAAGAGTTCTTATTGCAGCATCACACACCTAAAATACAAATAAAATTGTAGCGAGAATAAATAAACGATGGTGAAGTATGGAGTAACAATATAAAGCATCTGAAGCTTTATTGATCTGTAAAACATACCGACTGGAAGATCTTAGCAGCCCTCACCGGCTCATGTAATATGTAGTTTCCAAGAGTAGCATTCAGCTCTGTGATATCCATGGGGTTGACAGAGATTACAAATCGGTACACAGCATAACTTTGCCCTGACTCTAGACAGAAACAAATGTGAGGTAATCATTCAAATCCGCAAGACACTGCAAAACTTTTATATGACTAACATTTTTTAGAATCTGTTGAACCAGAGGAAGAATGAACTACATTGCCCCACCAGAAGAATACATCGAGGGGGGGGGGGGGACACGGACAGGGGGGGTTGTTTGGTTCGGGCGGGAAGTGTTCAGAGCAAAGGAAAAAAATAAGGCTATAATTCCATTTAATAGGTGATATAAGTAGCCGTTATGACGACATGGATAGTTAGAATCCAATGAAATAATTGTCAGCTGCTTTGAATGTATTTTTACTCTGGTGTATGTGATATGTCATGATTGCACTTTTTCTTAACATATTTAAACATCCATATCTCTTGTACCATTGCATAACTTATCTTTTAAAATAAATATTTTATTATAAGTACTCAGGTTCCTCGTTCATTCCTAACCTACATAGAAACATGAAGGTTGAAATCTGATTAGTTCTTATGAGCTACAACAATACCTTTTCTCTGCTCAGATCGTGGTCAAAATGCGCTTTAGCTTCACTAAATTGCAGCAAAATGATGGATTTTTACAGTGATTCGCAGCAAAGCTAGCCTAAATGCTTCTGATCTGTTCCAAAGGGTAACGCCCCTCCCTTTGATGAGAAACGTGTTACATATCATAGTTATTAATTAGAAGGAAGGGGCTTCTATTTTCACTTTAGGCTGGGTTTACACACTGCGGTTGTGGTGCGGTTTTTTCCTTCGACAACTGAAATTACAGCAAAGCGCAGCGTTTTTTGCAAAATCACTGAAAGCGTTAGCATTTAGCCACTATATTACGCTAATCGGAGCAAAAAAAAGGACCAAAACTGCAGCTCGAAATCCCATCCTGAGGCTGGGTAATCTTGGCGCGGTCAAAAGATACATGACCGCGATGTGTGAACCCGGAGTTATGCAACAAGGGACAGGAGCAGCACATATTCATAAGGCTGGGTTCACATGCCACGGTCAAAATGCATTTTTTTTTTACTGCCCCATTTTGCTGTGATTTTCCAAAAATTGCGGCAAAATGGTGCAAGAAAAACACATTTTGACCGCAGCATGTGAAACCAGCCTTGAATGATGCAAATTTGTTTTACTTCTCTTCTCACGTGCCCCAGCAAATTTAAATATAATCAGACATTGCCCCAAAACATTACTCTTAGTTTTAGTAGTAAGTTGCAGCCTAGGCTCTTTCACTATCTCCTGTAATTTGCCTGCATGAACTTGCAGGGCCGTCCTAACCTCATGGCTCCGCCCACTGTCACGCCAATTGTTCTCCCATAGCTGCAAGAGGACCTGCTGATTGGATGAATGCCATACTATCAGCAATTCCAAGTGGCACAGAGTGTACTGTGTGCAGGGGAGTCGGCAGCTGGAGACTGACCAGCCCACCAGGAATTCCTTCCGATAGGTTACATTACCAATCTGCCCCTGCTAGCAGATGTATTTTCCAGAGGTGAAAAAATTAGTAATAAATACTTCGTTTTTGGGTTTGTGATTAACGTAATGACGTGTTTTAACCCCTTAAGGATACAGCCTTTTTTCGCCTAATGGACCAAGCCATTTTTCTCAACTCTGACGTGTCACTTTTGTGGTAATAACTTCGGAATGCTTTTTTTTTTTTAACAACTCTGAGATTGTTTTCTCGTGACACATTGTACTTTAAAGTTAGTTGTAAAATTTGGTCGATACAGTCAGTGTTTATTTATGAGAAACAGCAAAATTTAGAGAAAATGTGCAAAAATGTTCACTTTATAAATTTCAATGTATCTGCTTGTAAGACATATAGTAAAACCACACAAAATAGTCACTAGTTAACATTTCCCATATGTCTACTTTATGTTTGCACAGCGGATGGTGCAAAGTAAAAAATTTAATTTTCCACTGATATGCCATTTTAGTGCACAATATGTTATGCCCAGTTTGTGCCACTGAAGACAAATATCTCAAACTGTTAGGCCGGATTTACACAAGCGTGTGCGTTTTGCGCGCGCAAAAGGCACTTAACAGCTCCGTGTGTCATCACCATATGATGCCTGGCTGCGTGATTTTCACGCAGCCGCCATCATTATGACACTCTGTATGTTTGTAAATAGAAAATCATGTGGTGCTTTTCTGTTTTCAATCATAGTTTTGACTGCTGTTGCACGAATCACGAGCGTCGCACGGAAGTGCTTCTGTGTGCTTCGCGTGATTTCAATGGGTGCGTGATGCGCGAACAACACACAAATATAGGACATGTCGTGCGTTTCACGCAGCGGACATACGCTGCGTGAAAATCACGGACTGTGAATGGCCCCATTTACTAACATAGGTCCGTACGAGGCGCGTGAAAATCACGCGCGTTGCACGGACGTATTACACGTTCGTCTAAATAAGCCCTAAAGCGTGTTCTCCCGGGTATGGCGATGCCATATATGTGGACGTAAAGTGCCGTTTGGGCACACTGTATGGCTCAGAAGGGAGGGAGCGCCATTTGGCTTTTGGACCGCAGATTTTGCTTGGTTATCGTTCTGTTTGGAGTTTTGCTGGTATTTCAGTTTATAATGTGGGGGCATATGTAAGCTGTGCGGAGTATATCAGGGTATATGTAATCTGTGCGGAGAACATCAGGGTATAATAAGAGGGTATAATAATGCGATAAATAAATAATATTCCGCAGATATGTGGCCGGTGTCGCACTGATAAATGGTGCCCGATCTTATCCGTTTATGGAACACTCTGCACATTTTGTGTCGCCATATTCTGAGAGTCCTAATTTTTTTTTTTTCTTCAACGGAGCTGTGTGGGGTCTTATTTGTTGTGGGACAATCTGTAGTTTTCATTGGTACCATTTTGGGGTACATGTGAGTTTTTGATAACCTTTTATTCTATTTTTTGGCAAGCAAGGTTTTTACAGTGTTCACCGTGGGCTATACGTGACATTTATACTTTATTCAGTGGGTGAATACGATTACGGTGATACCATATGTATATAGTTTTTTCATGTTGTGCACAATAAAAACTTTTTTTGTCAAATAATTTTTTTTGCGTCCCCATATTCTGAGAGCCATAACTTTTTTTTTTTCTCAGTCAAATAAGCTGTGTAAGGGCTTGTGCTTTGTTGGACGGGTTGTAGTTTTTATTGGTACTATTTTGGGGTACAGGCGACTTTTTGATTACTTTTCATTCTATGTTTTAGGAGGGGTGGTGACCAAATAGCAATTCTGGCATTGTTTTGTTTTTTTTCAGTGTTTACCGTGTGGGAAAAATAACATTATAGTTTGGGTCGTTACGGATGCGGTGATACCAAATATGTGTACTTTTTTTTTTAAAGTTAAATTTTTTTTCCTATAATAAAAGACTTATAATAGGAAAAAGGTAGTTTGTTGTTTTTTTAACTTGAAATTTTTATTTTTACACTTTTAACAGTTTTTTTTTTTTTTGTCCCACTAGGGGACTTGAAGGCCCGCACCTCTGATCTTTACTCTAAGGGTATGTTCACACGCTGAGAGGCAGTTACGTGTGAAAAGACAGACTGTTAACAGCTGCCTCGTTTCACACGTAAAAGCTCCTCCTCGTAATTTACGAGGCGTCTGAGACGCTCGTAAACCTTGAGCCGTGCTTCATTGATTTCAATGAAGAACGGCTCAAATTACGTGGCAAAGAAGTGCCCTGCACTTCTTTGCCGAGGCAGTAAATTTACGGGTCGTCGTTTGACAGCTGTCAAACGACGACTCGTAAATAACAGGTCGTCTGCACAGTACGTCGGCAAACCCATTCAAATGAATGGGCAGATGTTTGCCGACGTATTGGAGCCGTATTTTCAGACGTAAAACGAGGCATAATACGCCTCGTATACGTCTGAAATTTGGCCGTGTGAACATACCCTTGGGCTCTGTTTGCACAGATGTTTTTGGAACATTTTTTGACGCGGAAATATATAGGGGGCACAAACTACAGGGGAGGACTATATAATTGCCCTGTGTAAACAGGGCAGCGATCAGCAGATAAACGAGCAAATGCTCGATCATCTGCTGGTCGTATCGTCTTAAAAAAGTAAAACATTATTGTTGTCGGCAGCTCATCTCCTTGTGTAAAGAGGGAGACGCGCTGACGACATGATGGTAGTGTATGGGGAAGAGCGTTTGGAGTAACGACCGCTCGTCCCCATCAATAGGTCCTTGTGACAGGAGCAAACGAGCACCTATCAACGATGTATCGTTGATCAGCGCTCGCTGCATCGGCCGTAATAGACGCCGCGAAAAATGCCTGCACTTGCAAAAACTTTTTAAATTCAGGAGCTGTTTTCGCCTGAAAACATCCCCGTAATTTCAGACGTATTTTACGTTTGCATGTGAACATACCCTAAGGGTATGTGCACACACATTAATTACGTCCGTAATTGACAGACGTATTTCGGCCGCAAGTCCCGGACCGAACACAGTGCAGGGAGCCGGGCTCCTAGCATCATAGTTATGTACGATGCTAGGAGTCCCTGCCTCGCTGCAGGACAACTGTCCCGTACTGTAATCATGTTTTCAGTACGGGACAGTAGTTCCACGGAGAGGCAGGGACTCCTAGCATCGTACATAAGTATGATGCTAGGAGCCCGGCTCCCTGCACTGAGTTCGGTCCACTACTTGCGGCCGAAATACGTCCGTCAATTACGGACGTAATTAGTGTGTGTGCACATACCCTAACAGAAAATTAACACCCCATTCTTTTTGGGGAGGAGTCATTTGGTTGTAACTATTCACGATTGCAAAATCATTATCATGATTGCAGTTTTCACATTGGCCGCTAGATGTCAGTTCAACACTGCCTGACAATAATGCATAAAGTGATGTCACAGAAAGAAGCAAAAATCTCACAGCGCTGTCACAATACAGTGATCATGTAAAGAAAAAATATATACAGTAAATAATAAAGACAGCAATGTAAAAGAAAATGGGTAATGGACACAGTGATGTCATGATACAGAGATAATGCATATGGTGATGAGACAGCACAAGAATAATGTCACCATATAAGGATAATTGCAAGAATAATATGATGTTATATTACAGCAATAATAAACACAGTTCTGTTAGAATAATAAACAGTGATGTTATAGTATAAAGGCCCTTTACACTGGACAATGATCAGGTCAACCCGCATTCCTACGAACACTCATTCCCGATGTCCTGTTTACAAAGGGCAATGATCAGCTGATGATTGAGCAAATACTTGTTTGTGCAAAAAAATGGTCGCTAGTCGGCAACACATCTCCCTGTATAATAAGGGAGACGTGCTGTTGACATGATGCAAATGCTTGGAGACGAACTATCGTAGCAACGATCATTCATCCACATACTAAACGATCATTGCTCCATTTCAAGGAAGCAGACAAGCGTGGATCGACAAGCTGTAATGTCAATCGGTGCTCATTTTAAAGGTGTAAACACAGGCTATAATTGCCCGTGTAAAACCACCTAAAGGCTATGTTCACACTGAGTTTTTTTATGAGTTTTTTGACGCGGAAACCGCGCTGCAAAACTTGTCAAAAACGGCCCAAAAAATGCCTCCCATTGATTTCAATGGGAGGCGGAGGCGTGTTTTTCCCGCGAGCGGTAAAACCGTCTTGTGGTGGAGAGAGAAGGGACATGCCCTATCTTTGGGCGTTTACGCCTCTGACCTCCCATTGACATCAATGGGAGGCAGAGAAAGCGTACTTCGCTGTGTTTTATGCCCGCGGCGCTCAATGGCCGCGGGCGAAGAACGCTGCAAAAATCAGCGTGCAGGGAGAGGAAAATCTGCCTCAAACTTCCAAATGGAATTTTGAGGCAGAAATTCCGCCTCTGTGTGAACATAGCCTAAGAATAATGCATGTAGTAATATGACAACAAAAGGACAATGCGCAGTACAGGGATAATAACCACAGTGATGTCATAGAAACAGTACAGAAAAGACAGTTGTAGTAAAAATGCAAAAAGTGATGTAATCACAGAAATAATGCAAACACT
Organism: Rhinoderma darwinii; assembly: GCF_050947455.1. Taxonomy (NCBI): domain Eukaryota; kingdom Metazoa; phylum Chordata; class Amphibia; order Anura; family Rhinodermatidae; genus Rhinoderma; species Rhinoderma darwinii. The sequence continues at coordinate 75,980,607 of NC_134691.1, forward strand.
GCCAAAAGACAGGAGAAAGTAAGACAGTGATGTCAGAATTAAGTAATAATAGAGTGATGTCATAGCTATAGGATGAGGCACATATTGATATCTCTCCATGGTAATAACAGGAATAGTGCCAACTGTGATGTCACCGCTGGGAACATTAATGGCAGTGGTATTAGAGCTAAATTGAAATGCACTCATTGTAGTCACATCATAACAATAATGGACACAGAGATGTCCCAGCACAGATATAAAGTGGACACAAATTAGGCATATTGCGCAATTCTAAAAATGAAGAAAAGTTATACTGAAGGCAGCGATGTCACAGTTAGGGCTCAGTCAGACGAACGTGATATACGTCCGTGCAACGCACGTGATTTTCACGCGCCTCGCACGGACCTATATTAGTCTATGGGTCAGTTCAGACAGTCCGTGATTTTCACGCAGCGTGTGTCCGCTGCGTGAAACTCACGACATGTTCTTTGTGCGTATTTCGCGCATCACGCAACCATTGAAGTCAATGAGTGTGTGAAAATCACGCGCACCACACGGAAGCACTTCCGTGGGCCGCGCGTGATTCACGCAACAGCAGTCAAAAGTATGAATGAAAACAGAAAAGCACCACGTGCTTTTCTGTTTACAAACAGAGTGTCATAATGATAGCGACTGCGCGAAAATCACGCAGCTGCGCATCATATGCTGATGACACACGGAGCTGTCAAGTGCCTTTTGCGCGTGCAAAACGCCGCGTTTTTTGCGCGCGCAAAACGCACACGCTCGTGTGAATCCGGCCTTAAGGGTATGTTCACACGCTGTATTTTCAGGCGTATTTCGGGGCGTAAATGCTTAGAAATACGCCTGAGAAAATGGTAGTTAAACGCCTACAAACATCTGCCCATTGAAATCAATGGGAAAAACAGCGTTTCGTTCAGACGAGGCATTTTTTTACACCGCCGTTTAAAAAAATAAAAATAATAAAAGCCCTGTAAAAACGAGCATGTCGCTTCTTGAGTTTTTTCATTGTGTCAATGGAAAAACAGCACCAAAAATGTCTAGACAAAACGCCTCAAAAAACGAGATCAGGTTCAAAAACGGCTGAAAATCAGAGGCTGTTTTCTCTGATAACAGCTCCGTAATTTTCAACCATTTTTGACTCAGCGTGTGAACATACCTTTTAAAGGGGTTGTCTATCCACAGGGTCCAGATCCCTATGTCCCCGGCAAAATCAGCGGCCAGACATTTCCACTGCAGCGGCCACATCTAATATATTGTACAGCTCTGTGAGATAACCCCTTAGAGATAATGAATACTGTGATGTACTGTAACTGCAGCAAGGATAATAATCACAGTTATGTTGCAGCTATGGTTCTATAATCATTAACCCCTTCCCGACATTTGCCTTATGGATACGTCATGGCAAGCTAGCGCTTCCCGCATTTTGCCGTATCTAAGCGACAAATGGTGGACCCTGGCACAGAAGCTGAGTCGGTGCCACCATCGCCGGATGTCAGCGGTATCTTACGCTGACATCTGGCTGTAATGGCGGGGACCGAAATTAGCTTAGATCCCCACCATTAACACCTTAAATGCAGTGCTCAAACACGATTGCTGCATTTCAGCTGTTTGCAGCTCATCGGAACCCCAGCAATTTTATTGCTGGGGTTCCGGTGGCTGCAATGGCCACCGGAGGCCTAATACTGGCCTCCCGGTCTGCCTAGCATGGAAAACTTCAAGCCCCCGCCCGGTGGCGGGCCCTGAAAGGCTTCCGTAGCGGATGGCAAGATGGTATGTTACAGCTGACATCCACCTGTAATGGCAGGAACCGGAGCTAGCTCAGATCCCTGCCATTAACCCCTTCAATGCAGCGATCCCAAGCGATCGCTACATCTTAGAGGTTGCTAGCAGATCACCTGCCATGAATTCAGGGATGCCGATGCTGCTATGGCAACAGGAGACCTAACAATGGCCTCTTGCTCTGCCATTACGGAAGCCGATTAGGCCCCGCCGGGAGGCGAAGCCGAACCGGCTTGCTGTCAGTGAATGACTGACAGATCTAAAACATTGCACTACATAGGTAGTGCAATGTATTAGAAAAAAAACAACCTGACAGTTGGACCTCCAAGTCCCCTAGTGGGACTTGAAAAAAAAAGTGTAAAAAGAGTGTAAAAAAAAAAAAAAAAAGTTTTAAATCATATAATAAAAGTTTCAAGTAATAAAATAAAACACAATTGCAATGTTCCCTTATCAAGTCCTTTATTATTTAAAAAAAGAAATAAACCGTACATATTTGGTATTGCCGCGTCCGTAACTGCCTGAACTATAAAAATATTATGTTATTTATTCTACGCAGTGAACAGCATAAAAAAACAACGTAAAAAACTGTACCAGAACCAATACTGTGTAAATTGCCAAATTAGGCCTCAATTTCACATCGTACTCTTTCACTCCTAAGCCCTGTCAAATGTCAAGGCAAAAGATTAGGGCCACATGTAAGGTGTTTCTAAAACCAGGAAACACAGCATAATAATTAGAGAGCTGTCTTGTTATTGTGGCACAAGCGGGGCACCACATATTGACATATCTATGGAAAAAAATCCCATTTTCACTCTGCAACATCGAGTGCACACTAAGTTATACAAAACACCTGCGGGGTTAACATGCTAACTACACCCCTAGGTGAATACCTTGAGGGGTGTAGTTTCCAAAATGGGGTCACTTCCGGAGGGTTTCAACTGCTTTGGTCCCACACGGGCTTTGCAAATGCGGCCAGAAACCAATCCAGTAAAATCTGCACTCCAAAAGCACTCCTTCCCTTCTGAGAAATTGCTTTACAAATTTTGCGGTGCTTTTTCTCCTTTAGTCCTTGTGGAAATGAAAAATAATTTGCTAAACCTACATCTACTTCTTTGAAAAAATGTAGATTTTAATTTTATGGCCTAATTCCAATAGTTTCTGCAAAAAACCTGTGGGGTCAAAATGCTCACAATACCTCTAGATGATTTCTACAATGGGTGTTCCAAAATGAGGTCACTTGTGGGGGGTTTCCACTGTTTTGTCCCCTCAGGAGCTTTGCAAATGCGACATGGCCTCCGCAAACCCTTCCTGCTAAATTTGAGCACCAAAAGCCAAATAGTGCTCTTTCCCTTCTGAGCCCTGCCGTGTGTCCAAACAGCCGTTTATGACCACATGTGAGGTATTGTTTTATTCGGGAGAAATTGCTTTACAAATATTGCGTGCTTTTTTTCCTTTAGTCCTTGTGGAAATTAGAAAAAATTAGCTAAACCTACATTTTCTTTGAAAAAACTTAGATTTTAATTTTTACAGCCTACTTCCAATAATTTCTGCAATAAACCTGTGGGGTCAAAATGCTCACTATACCCCTAGATAATTTCCTTGAGGTGTGTAGTTTCCCAAATGGGGTCACTTTTGGGGGATTTCCACTGTTTTGGCACCGCAAGAGCCCTTCAAACCTGACATGGTGCCTAAAATATATTCTAATAAAAAGCAGGCCCCAAAATCCACTAGGTGCTTCTTTGCTTCTGATGCCTGTGCTTCAGTCCATTACCACACTAGGGCCACATGTGGGATATTTCCTAAATCTGCAGAATTATTTATTTTAAGAGCTATAACTTTTTTTATTTTTCGACCGATGCTGAGGGCTTTGTTTTGCGGGACAACTTGTAGTTTTTATTGGTACCATTTTGGAGTACATGCGACTTTCTAATCACTTTTTATAAAAAAAATATTTGAGGGTAGGATTAACAGAAAACAGCAATTCTGGCGTTGTTTCTTATTTTATTTTTTACGGTGTTCACCGTGCGGGTTAAATAATGTAATCGTTTTATAGTTGGGTTCGTTACGGACGTGGTGATATCAAATATGAGTAACTTTTTTCATAATAAAGTATTTTGGAAGGGGAAAAGTGGGTCTTTAATTTTTTTTACTTGGGACTTTTATTTATTTTAAACTTTATTTAACTTTTGTTTTAGTTCCACTAGGGGACTTTACTGTGCGATCTTTTGATGTCTATTATAATACACTGCAATACTTCTTTATTGCAGTGTATTATTGCCTGTCAGTGTTAGGGTATGTTCACACGGCCTATTTACGGACGTAATTCGGGCGTTTTTGCCCCGAATTACGTCTGAAAATAGCGCCTCAATAGCGTTGACAAACATCTGCCCATTGAAAGCAATGGGCTGACGTTTGTCTGTTCACACGAGGCGTATATTTACGCGCCGCTGTCAAATGACGGTGCGTAAATAGACGCCCGCGTCAAAGAAGTGACCTGTCACTTCTTTGGCCGTAATTGGAGCCGTTATTCATTGACTCCAATGAATAGCAGCGCCAATTACGTCCGTAATTGGCGCGGCGTTCAAGCGCCTGCACATGCCGGTACGGCTGAAATTACGGGGATGTTTTCAGGCTGAAACATCCCCGTAATTTCAGCCGTAACGGACGCCCTCGTGTGAACATACCCTAAAACTGACAGGCATCTGTTAGGCCTCTGGCATGGCCTAACAGGCAATCACTAAAGGCAGACATCAGCTCCAGCAGACAGTGGTATTTAACTTACCCTCCTCTTCAGCCACAGCGGAGGTCCTGACTCCATCCAGGGTCGGGATGTTGTGCGCTCCAGAAGGAAGGAATGTAAGTACTGTCAGTTACTAAGGTAATGGGGACCCGTGTAATTTATTACATAGGCCCTAGCTACTATAGTAACTTTTCATTGATGTGGTGTGGGGGGCCACGGACCCCCTGGCTCTGGGGCCTGGTCGCAATTGCGACCGCTGCGACCCCTATAGTTACGCCACTGCTTACAGGCTCAGTGTCCTCGGGTTCTTCATGTCTCACACAGGATCAAGCTGTTACATCTAATCACATTTAAGTTCATAACTTAGATGCGATCGATAACAGGTGGATCCTGCATGTCCGAGACACACAGGACCCGCTGTCACTGAGACCGTAAGTGCCGCTGACCTGATGGATTCAGGTCTCAGCACAAGATACAGATGATCTGTATACAGTATACAAAAGCAGCTGTGTCTCAAAAAGTGAAAATAATTTTTAATAAAATATAATTAGAAAGTTGCACCAAACACACGGATACACAATTTTAATAAAAAAAAAAACAAACCAAAAAAACGGTTTTCAAAGGTGAACATAAGCCTTAAATTTGACTCAACCATTGCAAGTTTTTTTGTAGCCTTTTAACCCCTTCCCACTTTGGCCACTTTTGACCTTCCTGACAGAGCCTCATTTTTCAAATCTGACATGTTTCACTTTATGTGGTAATAACTTCGGAATGCGTTTACCTATCCAAGCGATTCTGAGACCGTTGTCTCGTGACACATTGGACTTTAAGTTAGTGGTAAAATTTGGTCGATAAATTCAGAATTAAATTGTGAAAAACACAAAAAATGTGGGAAAAATTGCAAAAATGTGCATTTTTCTACATTTTAATGTACCTGCTTGTAAGACAGGCAGGTATACCACACAAAATTGTTGCTAATTGACATCCCCCATATGTCTACTTTATGTTTGCATCGTTTTTTGAACATCCTTTTATTTTTCTGGGATATTACAAGGCTTAGAACTTAGAACTTAGCAGCAATTTCTCACATTTTCAAGATAATTTCAAAAGGCTATTTTTACAGGGGCCAGTTCAGTTGTGAAGTGGCTTTGAGGGCCTTATATGTTAGAAACCCCAAATACGTCACCACATTTTAAAAACTTCACCCCACAAAGTATTCAAAATAGCATTTAGAAGTTTCTTAACCCTTTAGACGTTTCACAGGAATTAAAGCAAAGTAGAGTTGAAATTGACAAATTAATTTTTTTTTGCAGAAATTAATTTTTAATCCATTTTATTTGTAATACAGAAAGTTTTACCAGAGAAACGCAACTCAAAATGTATTGCCCAGCTTCTGCAGTTTTAGGAAATATCCCACATGTGGCCCTAGTGTGTTTATGGACTGAAGCACACGCCACAGAAGCAAAGGAGCACTTAGAAAATTTTGGGGCCTCTTTTTTAATAGAATATATCTTAGGCACCATGTCAGGTTTGAAGGGCTCTTGCAGTGCCAAAACAGTGGAAATCTCCTGAAAGTGACACCATTTGGGAAACTACACCCCTTGAGAAAATTATCTAGGGGTATAGTGAGCACTTTGACCCCCACAGTTTTTTTGCAGCAATTATTGGAAGTACGCCGTGAAAATGAAAATCTACATTTTTTCAAAGAAAGTGTAGGGTCAGCTCATTTTTTCTCATTTCCACAAGGACTAAAGGAGAAAAAGCACCGCAACGTTTGTAAAAAAAAGTCTCCCCAGTAAAAAATACCCCATATGTGGTCATAAATGGCTGTTTGGACACACGACAGGGCTCAGAAGCGCCATTTTACTTTTGGAGCTAGGATTTAGCTGGATGTGTGTGTGGATGCAATGTTGGTTTTGGTATAATAAAGGGGTAAATGAAGCATGAAATTGCTAATTTATAGATGTATTGTACACTTTGAAGCAATCCTTGATACACAGGCCTGGTTTTTCAGGGCAGGTTTCACCGTGGTAAATAGTGTAATTTCTAATTCCTCTTTTGGAACACACTCTGCACCTTTTTTGTGTCCTTCCCTTCTTTGGAATTTAGAGCACTTCATTGGGGAAATGTTGTCCTGGTACAATACGTGGACCTTCGCTACCAGCTGATATTCTTGTGCCCTCCCCTGCCTTGTTCCCAAATAGAAGTGCCTTAATCACCACCTCTTGAAAGTTAAGGAATGTCCCTGTCCGGCCTGCACATCGGGATAGTACGTATGCATTATACATTGCCATCTGTACAATGTGCACAGCCAGCTTTTTGTACCACACCTTTGTTTTACGCATGGCACTATAAGGCTTCAGTACTTGATCAGAGAGATCAACCCCGCCCATGTACTTATTGTAGCCGAGGATGCAATTTGGCTTCTGGGTCACTGTGGTGGTACCTCATTCAGGGACAGGGGTGCTGCCGCTGCCATCAATTGTGTTCAATATAAGGACATCCCTCTTGTCCTTATATTTGACAAAACACATGTTCTTGCTGCATCATTCCCTGCCTTTACCCCTTCTGAGGCTTTGGCTAAGCATTGTTTTAGGGAGGCTTTTCTGATTTATGCGCACAGTACCGCATGCTGCAGTACTTTGCAGAAAGGCACCTAAATAGTGGGATGCTGGTATAGAACACGTATAGAACACGTAAAGATGTTGTCAGGCAATGGGTGTATTAAATCCCACACTATTTTCCCACTAACTCCCAGGACGATGGGCATTCTTGGAGTTCAATAATAGAGTCCTTCCCTTCGTAAACCCCAAACCTGTATACCCAGATGTACTCCATTTGCACACCATTTTTACAATTTAATTCCATATCTTGCCCTCTTATTGGGCAGGTATGGGCGGAATTTAAGCCTCCCCTTAAAATGAACAAGGGACTCATCTATGGAAATATATTTATCGGAGGTGTACACTTGTGAAAATTTGGTGCTGAAATGCTCAATGACTGGCTTGATTTTAAATAGACGGACAAATGTGGGGTCGTCCTGTGGCGGGCACAGTGCAATATCATTATAATGCAAGACTTTTAAAATCCCTTCAGAGCGTGCCGGGGTCATGGCCATGCGGTAAATTGGGGTGTTGTACAAAATATCCGCACTGCAGTATTGCCTAATCTCTGGCTTCCTCACTAGTCCCATATGCAGCACAAGGCCCCAAAATTTCATCATCTCCGCTGCATCTACAGGAGTCCACCTAACAAATAATGAAGTGGGGTTTTGGGATAAAAATTGTTGGGCGTAGAGATTCGTCTGGGCCACCATTAAATTAACAAACTCCTCAGAGAAAAAGACCTTGAAAAAGTCAATTTCTGTGAGGCCTGCAGTCTCAAACCGAATTCCTGAGCTGCCTATAAAATCCAGAATTCGAGGCTCATCATTTTCGGTGGTTGGAGTCCACATGGGACCAATCATTGGGGTTGCCTCAACTGCTCTCCTGGGTCACCTTTGCGGGGGTTCCTCATCACTGGAGGAGGAAACAAAAAGGAGTGGGGCATATTCCTCGTCTCCTTTGATGGCTGTATCAGTGTCAGAGGCAATGATGGCATATGCCTCCTCCACCGAATACATCCTTCTGGACGATTGAGACATTTTGATTTATTACAGGGGTGTGTGTGTGGTGTTTTAACACGTGTAATCAACTTTTTTTTTTTTTTTTACAGAGGGGGGTGTGTGTGTCAAAGCAAATGAAACTAAAACAGTAAGAAATTTGACTAAAACAGTAAATCTACGTTATGTAAAATTTACTGTACGAACGTCAGTTAGAAAAAAAACATCAGTCAGTAACTGACACTCTCTATTACTAAAACGGTGAACTACAGTAAATTTATACCAAACCTGCAGAAAAAATTGCTAGATATATTTAAAACTAAGTTAACGTTTCTAACACTAGCTTATGCTACCCTAACTCTCTACCTACACCTAACTACTATATTTTTTCTTTTTTTTCTGTTTTAGAAATAAAAAACCTGCACCAGAAAAGATGCTGATCAGTGATGTGCGTCACTGATCAGCACGCAGTGCAGGACGCCCACTACGGAAAGGTGCAGGTGAAAAAATAGAAAAAGACAAAAAAAAACCTGCGTTAACAAATTACCACAGATGCTGATAACTAATCAGCAGTCTGTGGCCGCAGGGTACACCCAATTAGATGGTGCAAATTTATAATTGAAGAAAATAAAAAATTCCTGGACCAAAAATTGAGCACAGATGCCGATCAGTGATGGACAGGGAGAGGGTGGCATGGGAAAGGGAGGGGGTGGGACAGGGAAAAGGACAGGCCCAAGGACAGGGAAAGGGCCAAAAAATCTGTCTGATCACAAAAAACAACAACTGCTGGTGATCAGACAGAAGTAGCAAAAAAGCGATAATTTTTTTTTTTTTTTTACAAAGTATTGCAGATCGCACTACAAATCCCAGCAAAGCCACAGCAGACTATCTCTCAAACGCTCTGCATGCTGCCTTAAACTGGAATGGCGGCGTGCAGAGTGGTATCGGTAATCACCCGCTGGTGCTCTGATTGTTCGGTCATTACAGACCGACCAGTCACAGCACTCCTAGAGGTGGCATCACTGGTGGTGACCAACTCCAGGGCACAGTTATAACAAAAATGGCTGCAATTGGCCGGTCAGAATTGACCTATAGTACCTATTGACCTGTAGTACCTATACGGCTCTTTGCGGGAAGCACCACTCTACAACGCAGTATATCGGGAAGGGGTTAATGAAGCTTCTTTTTTTAAATCTGTCATATATATATATCACACAAAAAGATGAAAAGGGCACATGGCAGTTTTCTATAAATATGGCATGTCACTTGTTCCATTTATCTAGTGCACACTACACCACTTTCTTGGTGTATTTCATAAATGTGCCCTATTGTCTGTGTTGACCGTTTTCTGTCATTAAAAACTATGCAAAATTTACCGGACATGTCCCAAATTCACTAAATTGTTGCAGGTTTGTATGTAGTAAGTACTGGAATTTGAAGCATCCTGACCAGTGTAAAATCACAGACAAAAGTTGCAAAATAAATGGAAATGTCACATATGCACTTCAGGTCTGTCTTGGTGCAGGTCAGGCAGGTCTTTTTTTTTAACAATAAAAATATTTCATTCACTTCACGAAGCAAACAATGCCTGAAAATTGTAGGACACCTGGAAAAAAACAACTGGATGTATAAATACAGCACAAGTCAATACCCATTTTGAGCACCAGTTTCAAAACTAAACAAAAAAAATAAATATGTAATTGTTTTTATGCAAGTGCCCCAGTAAGGGTATGGCCACACGTAGCATATTTCTTCCGCAACTGTCCGTATCAATGCCGCACAGAATCTGCGTTGCAGATTCTGTTGCGGATCTGCCCAAAATGTGCAGTAAATTGATGCGGACTGGCCGTTGCGTATTGAGGTGAAAGTACTTCCCTTCTCTCTATCAGTGCAGGATAGAGAGAAGGGACAGCACTTTCCCTAGTGAAAGTAAAAGAATTTCATACTTACCGGCCGTTGTCTTGGTGGCGCGTCCCTCTTTCGCCATCCAGCCCCACCTCTCTGGATGACGCGGCAGTCCATGTGACCGCTGCAGCCTGTGATTGGCTGCAGCCGTCACTTAGACTGAAACGTCATCCTGGGAAGCCGGACTGGAGAAAGAAGCAGGGAGTTCTCGGTAAGTATGAACTTCTATTTTTTTTACAGGTTGATGTATATTGTGATCGGTAGTCACTGTCCAGGGTGCTGAAACAGTTACTGCCGATCGCTTAACTCTTTCAGCACCCTGGACAGTGACTATTTACTGACGTCGCCTAGCAACGCTCCCGTAATTACGGGTGCACACACGTAGTTACCCGTAATTATGGGAGCCCCATTGACTTTCTCAGTCTGGCTGTAGACCTAGAAATACACATAGGTCCAGCCAGAATGAAGAAATGTCATGTTAGTAAAACAAATACGCTCGGCAGCACACATAACATGTACATGACATCTGCAGACTTCATTGCGGAATTTAGAATCTCCATTGAAGTCAATGGAGAACTTCCGCAATGAGTCCGCAACCAGTCCGCCACACCTCCGCAACAACCATTGTATGCTGCGGACACCAAATTCCGCACCGCAGCCTATTCTCCGCAGCGGAATTTTCCGCATCGTCTAAACGAACCCTACTAAAAAGCAGTGGAAGGCAATGGAGAAACAGGTCTGCTGCGGATTAACGCTGTGGAGGGTCCGCAGCGGAATTCCAGAGCAATTCCGCCACGTGGGGCCTTGCCCTAAGCCTGGGCATGGGTTCACACTGAGTTTTTTGCAGGCAGAAAATCTGCCTCAAAATTCCGTTTGCAATTTTAAGGCAGATTTTCCTCTGCCTGGACGCCGTTTTTTGCCCACGGCCAATGAGCGCCGCAGGCAAAAAAAACGCCATGAAGTACGCTTCTCTGCCTCCCATTGATGTCAATGGGAGGTCAGAGACGTAAATGCCTGAAGATAGGGCATGTCGCTTCTTTTTCCGCTCGCGGGGAAAAAAACGCCTCCGTCTCCCATTGAAATCAATAGGAGGCATATTCAGACGTTTTTTGGTGCGTTTTCCGAAGCGGTTTCCTTGTCAAAAATACTCTGTGTGGACTGACCCTAAGTTGTTTCCCTGTGCCTAAGTGAGTCTACAGGCTGGAGCTTCAGTAAGAGCTTTGACCAATCGCTTTTGCTGTTGCCAAGCAGTGTATGTGAGGTCACATGACAGGCCAATCAGTGGTTAGGTTGTAGAAGTAGGTACCAGACGGAAATAACCCCTTACAAATATATTCACGAAGAGCCATTTTGATAAAGTTACATGATAATTTCAGGAGGTTTATAATGTCAAAAATTTGAAGGAAACTACCTTTACATAATGTACAATACATTTATTATATCCTTTTAAAATAAATTGGTCCAAACAAATAGAAAGGGTCATTTTGATGGTAGATTCTCTTTGACACTGACACCAGAAAATTATATTGGGGTAGATTTATCGATAGTGGTGAAAATTGCACCAAATTCATCAAAAGGTCTCGATAAATCTCGCACATAAAGCCAGGCATTTTAGACACTTTTCTCCTTCTGATGTCACCTCATGGCAGGCGTACTTTACAGCAGTATTTTGTTCCTAAAAATGGCTCACATCCTTATCCATGTCCCTTTTCTAGACACTTTTCAAAACTATCAAGGGAGGTGTAAAGAATGTCGTATGTATGTATGTATGTATGTATGTTTGTATGTATGATAGTTCTGCCACCATTTGCTTAGAAAAATCTCCCCCATTAGTTCCAGTTTGGTCATCTACCCACATAATTATCAGTAACTATACTAGAAATATACAGTATATTACTAGAACAATAGACTTTTATATGGCTGACAAACTTATGTGAAAATACCTCTTATTAATTACCATTATATATCTTGCAGTCCTCTATAAACTTTTCTAGACCTCTGCTCCTGTCCATGTATATGAGAGCCGCTTCCCTCATGTGGTAGAAGACTGGAGCCCAGCTCATCATGTCTGTCACACACAGACAATCCTGTCACATTCATCCAACCAGTCCTGTCACAAATACACAGCCCAGTCCTGTCACATTCACCCAACCAGTCCTGTCACAAATACACAGCCCAGTCCTGTCACATTCACCCAACAAGTCCTGTCACAAATACACAACCCAGTCTGGTCACATTAACCAAAAGAGTTTTGTCACAAATACACAGCACAGTCCTGTCACATTTACCCAACCAGTCCTGTCACAAATACACAGTCCAGTCCTATCACATTCACCCAAACAGTCCTGTCACAAATACGCAGCCCAGTTCTGTCACATTTACCCAACCAGTCCTGTCACATTCACCCAAACAGTCCTGTCACAAATACACAGCCCAGTCCTGTCACATTCACCCAACAAGTCCTGTCACATTTACGTAAACAGTCCTGTCACAAATACACAGCCCAGTTCTCACATTCACCCAAACAGTCCTGTCACAAATACACAGCCCAGTCCTGTCACATTAACCCAAACAGTCCTGTCACAAATACACAGCCCAGTCCTGTCACATTCACCCAAACAGTCCTGTCACAAATACACAGCCCAGTCCTGTCACATTCACCCAAACAGTCCAGTCACAAATACACAGCCCAGTCCTGTCACATTCACCCAAACAGTCCTGTCACAAATACACAGCCCAGTCCTGTCACATTTACGTAAACAGTCCTGTCAGAAATACACAGCCCAGTTCTCACATTCACCCAAACAGTCCTGTCACAAATACACAGCCCAGTTCTCACATTCACCCAAACAGTCCTGTCACAAATACACAGCCCAGTCCTGTCACATTTACCCAACAAGTCCTGTCACAAATACACAGCCCAGTCCTGTCACATTCACCCAACAAGTCCTGTCACATTTACGTAAACAGTCCTGTCAGAAATACACAGCCCAGTTCTCACATTCACCCAAACAGTCCTGTCACAAATACACAGCCCAGTCGTGTCACATTTACCCAACCAGTCCTGTCAGAAATACACAGCCCAGTCCTGTCACATTTACGTAAACAGTCCTGTCAGAAATACACAGCCCAGTTCTCACATTCACCCAAACAGTCCTGTCCCAAATACTCAGCCCAGTTCTGTCACATTTACCCAACCAGTCCTGTCACAAATACACAGCCCAGTCCTGTCACATTCACCCAACAAGTCCTGTCACAAATACACAGCCCAGTCCTGTCACATTCACCCAACAAGTCCTGTCACAAATACACAGCCCAGTCTGGTCACATTCACCAAAAGAGTTCTGTCACAAATACACAGCACAGTCCTGTCACATTTACCCAACCAGTCCTGTCACAAATACACAGTCCAGTCCTATCACATTCACCCAAACGGTCCTGTCACAAATACGCAGCCCAGTTCTGTCACATTTACCCAACCAGTCCTGTCACATTCACCCAAACAGTCCTGTCACAAATACACAGCCCAGTCTGGTCACATTTACCCAACCAGTCCTGTCACAAATACACAGCCCAGTCCTGTCACAAATACACAGCAAAGTCCTGTCACAAATACACAACCCAGTTCTGTCACAAATACACAACCCAGTTCGGTCACAAATACACAGCACAGTCCTGTCACATTCACCCAACCCAGTCCTGTCCTTGTCACAAACGCACAGCCCAGTATTGTCACAAAAATCTCATTCCTTGAAGGCACTCAGGCTTATTGGCCCTTGTGCCCATGACTGGGTGGCAATAAGAGGGTTAAATTAACCACGGTCACGCTAGGGGGATTGTTCCAAGCAATGTTGTGAATAAAGGGGGCCTATAGGGATTGGGTATCCGCCTACAGGGCGTTTTTTGGGAGATCGAGGGCAGTCTTACACACACCCCTATCCTAGGATTTATAAGGGCTGGGAAAGCAGCCATCTTCCTCTTTTGGCCGTTATCACTCAGGGATTTGTATTGCCAAAAATGTTGGTGTACATTTACCTGATCGTCATGGATCGACAAGAGCTTGAAGCGATCATCCACACCAGGATGCAGGATAAAGGTTCAGTATGGCTACAGTCTCTTATTCAAGAGAGTGTGGCACCGTCGTCATCCCTACCTGACACACTCCCTGCGCGTCGCTCCTCCCGGCGCTCCAGGCCGCCAGCGCGTCTCTCCCCCTCCGGCGACAGTAGAGTTCGCTCGCTGTCATCTAGACAGGCCGCGCATGCGCGCACCATACTTTCGCTGCAGATCTCGCGGGACGCGGCCAGGGAGATCGACGAGGACGTTATACTTCCCTCGCCGGGTCTCACATATTCCACCGGGTTGGGCCGTGTTCGTTCTCGCCCGAGGGCCGCCAGGAGTGTTGCCACCCCCAACCCACCAACGAGATCTTCAATTAGTCAACAGGCGGCACCCATGCTGACCTCCAGCAGGATTGCACCAGGTACCACAGCTGGGGGGATAGCCACTCAGCACTCCCTCCCAGGTTCTGTAACAGGGGGGTGGCATGAGACACCCCCCCCCCCCATTAAACGAAGGGGAGATTGGCTCGGTAGGGGACAGTGAAGAGGACTGCAACTGCCACCATCAGCACCTCCCTCCATACAGCCGGCGCCGGTCATACCCGCAGGTTTGGGTCCAGCTTCCGTTCTGGCTGAACATACAGGGAGGGCCTTTTCGGTGAGCTTAAGAGCTGCTACTAGAACCCGCCGCTCCCGCTCTCGCCGATCATCCAGACGCTGGTCACCCAGACGTCGTACACGGCATAGGAGGTCGTCATCACGGTCAAGTTCTACTTCATGGACTGAGAGCTCACGCTCTTCCGCCCGCCGTCGGGTAACAAGACCTATGGTTTCGGAGGTACCAGTAGCACCCGGAGCACCTGAACCTCCACCAACATCCTCGACGGCATTGGTCCCAGTATCTACGTCAGGACACGGTGAGTATGAATGCCTTCGGGCTTGGGGTTCAGGGGGTAAATCTGATGTTGACGTTATTAATGTGTTGCGATCCCTTTTGGTGGGACATCTGACGGCTCCTGTGGTCCCAGCCTTGCAGACGGAGGTGGGAAAAATGTCAGTCGAGGCGTCCACGTCTATGGTATCACCGTCGCTGCCTGCCTTCAGGGATACTTATTTTTGCGGTATACCCCCCATGTGGGCACATCTGTCTGAAGACACCAGGGAAAAAATAGCAAGGAACGAATACATTGATATTTGGTCCCTGGTGTCGGTGGATTCGGCTACGATCGATAGGGAACATCGTTTTGAAAGGGGTGCCCCTTCCAAGACAAAAGTAGCTAAAACATTTAATAACTGGTTACAAGCTTTTGCGGTGCTGGGTTGCGTAGTTTCACAGAGGTCCCCCGACAAGGCTTCCTAACTTTTCGTTTATTTAGACACTATTTACAGCGCATATAAGTCCCACGGGGGTTCAGCTTGGTGGCGCTATGACGAGGAGTTTCGTAGGCGCATGGCGCAAAAACAGGAAGTAGGTTGGGATACAAAAGCCACGGATGTTTGGCTGAGACTTATGATGTCTCAGCGTCCCTTTCAGCTAGCCGCCCCCTCCCCTCTCGCGTTTGGCGGTCCCTCCACCGGAGTCGGGGCTCAGAACAATAGGCGCTCCGGGACTTGCTGGCTTTTCAATGAGGGGCACTGCAAGTTCTACGGTTCCTGCAAGTTCAAGCACGAGTGTTCTGCTGGCTCGGGCCCTCACCCAGCAGTTCGGTGCAACCGGGGTAACACCCAGGTCCCGCCTCCCAACAGTACGGGTAGGGTCGAGGACTCCAATACGCGTCCTAGAGATGCTAGCGTGGCTAGACCGGTACCCCAAGATGGGGGAGGCCGCCCTAATTAGAACAGGGTTTCTGTTTGGGTTCTTTATCCCGTTTATTTACAATCCCTCACCAACATTTTCGGGTAATTTAAAATCTGCTAGGGAATTTCCGTTAGTGGTGGCAGAGAAAGTAAGAAAAGAGACGGAGGTTGGCCGGACGGCTGGCCCTTTTTCCGAGCTACCATTCTCCAACCTCCGGGTATCCCCTCTAGGGGTGGTGCCCAAAAAAAAGCCAGGTAAATTTCGCTTGATACACCACCTGTCCTACCCAAAAGGCGGTTCGGTTAATGATGGCATAGATAAGGATCTGTCCGCCGTGTCGTACGTCTCGTTTGACAGAGCGGTGGATTTAGTTCGCCAAGCCAGCGAACTAATGGCTAAGTTGGACATTGAATCAGCATTCCGTTTGTTACCCGTCCATCCGGACTGTTTTCACTTGTTAGGCTGTGAATTGGACGGCCAGTTCTATTATGACATGTGCCTCCCAATGGGTTGTTCCATCTCATGTTTTTATTTTGAGGTTTTCAGTTCATTTTTAGAGTGGGTTCTGAAGGAACTGACTAGGTGCACATCTATTACGCACTACTTGGACGATTTCCTTTTTGTAGGCCCTGTGGCGTCGCCACTATGCCAGACCCTGTTAGATTCGTTTCGCCGTTTGGAAGGGAAAACGGAGGGCTCCACCACGGTGTTGTCTTTCCTGGGTATAGAGATTGACTCTTCTGAGATGGTGTTTCGGTTACCAGCTGATAAAGTTATAAAGTTACGCTCACACTTGTCGGCCGCCATGTCAGCAAAAAAATTACAGCTCCGGCATGTCCAATCCCTGTTGGGTTTGTTGGTATTTGCTAGCAGAGTCATGCCCATGGGCTGCATTGTCCCTGTCCATGGCCGGCGGCCGGCTGCCCACCCATTATGTACGCATAACTGGCGCACTTAGGGAGTAATTTCCAAGTATGGTATAATTTTATTGATGATTACAACGGGCGCACATGTTGGAGGTCGCCCACAGTGTCCAACCAGGAGATCCAGTTGTTTACGGATGCGGCGGGTAGCTACGGTTTTGGGGCTACACTTGGCTCTTCCTGGTGCGCGTCCCCGTGGCCTGAATCATGGCGACTGCGGGGTTGGTGTAAAAATTTGACGCTACTAGAAATGTTCCCCATAGTAGTTGCGATAGAATTGTGGGGAGGCAAGTTAGCTAATTCTTCCATTGTGTTTTGGTCTGATAATGCAAGCGTAGTCCATGCCGTTAACCATTTGACTTCCTCTTCCATGCCGGTGGTGGTTCTAATTAGATGCTTGGTTTTAAGATGTTTGCAGTACAACATTCAATTTAGGGTGCATCATATTCCAGGTATTCAAAATAATGTTGCTGACGCCCTTTCACGTTTTAATTGGCAGGTTTTCGGTTCGCTCTGCCCATGGGCGGACTTGGAAGGGGCCAGCTGCCCGGATGCACTGTGGAGAATGCTGGATCTCAGCTGGTCCCCCTCGTGAGGTCATCCCTTGCACCAGCTACCTGGGCTACATACGGTAAGGCGTGGAATGAGTGGCTAGATGTCATTGGTGTTCGTCGTCTGGGTCCTGACGAACCTACCCTGCGGGCCTATGTATTGGAATACCTGGCCAGGTTATATAATCGCGTGGTCTTTGGGGCAGTTGCGCAGCGGTGTCTGTCTGGCCTGGCTTTTTTCTTTAAATTGCGTGCTTGGCCGGACGCCACCAAGTCCTTCTTTATTTCACAAGCCTTAAAAGGCTGGAAAAAAGCCACAGTCAGAAGGGAGGCCAGACGCCCGGTGTCCTTCCCTATCCTCATAAAGTTATTACAGGCCCTTGATTGCGTTTGTTCCTCCCCTTTTGAAGTATCTCTGTTCACAGCAGCATTTTCGTTGGCCTTTTTTGGAGCGTTGCAAATCTCGGAATTGATAGCCATGTCCGCGAACCGCTCTGGTGGTTTGTTGGCTGACGATGTGGCGTTATCCGAGTCTGCAGTTCGCTTCCGTATACGTAAATCCAAGGCAGATACTTTTGCCAGGGGACGTTGGGTATCTTTGCAGCCGGTTCCCGGGCCCGCCTGCCCTGTCCGGGCCGTTAAACTGTATTTAGGTGTCCGTTCGTCAGGTTTGCAATTTTTCACACACGCCAATGGTAAACCCCTAACAAGGTTTCAATTTATAGCAATATTTCGGTCAGCTTTAACCCATGTTGGCTTCCCTCACAAGTTCCGCATTGGAGCCGCCACCATGGGTCTATCTGATGAGAAGGTTCGGCGTATTGGGCGGTGGCGGTCGTATTGTTTCGCCGGATATATCCGCCCGGACTTAATTTTGCATTGATTTTCTTTGTTTCATTTTAGGTTCCCGTCCTGTGATATGGATTCTTGGACATTCTTATGTCTTCTGGGCGGAAAGGAGAGCGGCAATTCGTCCGGGAGGTCTCTCGCTAGGTTTGCTGGGAGCGGATGTCCATTGGCGTGGTTAACGAGGCCTGAGGTGGTTGGATGTTTTGCCCGAGGTGGTGGCTATCAGCAGACAACGGATTGGTCCTACGGTGTTGGTGATCCATGTCGGGAGGAATGATCTAGGTTCGGTCCACCTGGGTGAGCTCATTGCACTGATCCAGTCCGACGTGGAAAAGTTTACGTTGTTTTTCAACGAGTTGGTTTTAGTTTGGTCAGAGATCATCCCTAGGGCTGTGTGGCAGGGGGCCCGTGACGAAGCTGCGATTGAAAGGGGTAGGCGGCTGCTTAACACCAGGGTGTCCAGGTATGTCAGAGCTGATGGAGGTGTGGTAATTAGGCACAGGCAATTGGAAGGCGACAATCGGTGCCTGCTGCTGCAGAACGGGGTACACCTCACGGATATGGGTTTGGATGTCTTTTTGTCTGGACTCCAAGATGGTATGAAGATGGCTCTGTTTCGGTTGACCGGGGGTCGTGGGGGAGGAGGGGTGCGCAGTTGAGAATGCTCACCCTCCTCATAGCAGTATTTTGGAAAGGTACGACCTACATGCCCTTCCTTAGGCGGGCTGGCATACGGGTACATAACATGTGTATTGGTTACGTTTAGGTTTATACATATTCTAATAATAAATAAATAAAGCTGTGGCTGACCCTCGAGTCAACCCACGTTCAAAGGTTCATTAGTAGTTGGTCAAGTTATTTGAAAAGGGTGGGTCATTAACAGCCTAGCGGGAGATAAAAGATTGTCCTACACACAGTCTGTCACAATCACCCATTTCAGTCCTGTCACAAACACAAAACCTGGTTCAATCACTCCAACACACTCCAGTCCTGTTACAAATACTCAATCCAGTCATGTCACATTTACACAAGATAGGCCTCGTTCACATCTGCGTTGGGGTCCTGTTCTGACATTCCGTCTGAGCTTTCCGTCGGAACGGGACCCTGAACAGACACAAACAGAAACCAGAGCTTTCCATCACCATGGATTTCAATGGTGACGGATCCGGTGCCCATGGTTTCCGTTTGTCTCTGTTTTGCACCGGACCCGTCATTTTGCCGGAAGCAATAGCGTAGTCGACTGCGCTATTGCTTCCGGCAAAACGACGGGTCCGGTGCATAACAGAGACAAACAGATACCATGGGCACCGGATCTGTCACCATTGAAATCCATGGTGATGGAAACCTCTGGTTTCTGTTTGTGTCTGTTCAGTGTCCCGTTCCGACGGAAAGCTCCGACGCAACGTCAGAATGGGACCTCAACGCAGATGTGAACAAGCCCGTAGTGCTGTTAAGACCTGTAGAAGAGGGCTCAACTAGACGAGGGTCAGTTTTTGGTCGTGCAGTTTTTTTTTAGACAACAGGAAGGGGGCAAAGTGTAGGAAAAGGCACCATCCGCTGAACAGTGCTTTTCCCAGAGTGTGGAGACGAGAACATGGCGGAGAGCATGGAGAAGACTCCAAAGGAGACTGAGGGGATGGAGTTGGACTTGTGAGAGGACAGGGGCAGCCTTCCATTCCGCATCCTATTCAAGAGGTGTTTGTGTGTCCTGCGCTTTGTCCCCACATCAGCCTGAGCACTACCATGGGCCATAGTGATATAGACAATCAGACTATCATTTAAACTGATTTACACCGGAGTCCAGCAAGTATCAAATGGCATCTGATGTACTAGCGCCACAATTGATGGAGAAAGAAATAATGGTGTGTCCAAGCAAGTCAAGACTGTTATTCGCTTACTAACTAAAGTCAAAAAGATTGGTACTGATTTACTAATACGGTGTAAGTTTGAAACCGTGTAAACTTAGAAAGGCAGTCAGAAAACGCACCAAATTTATCAAAGTTGTGTATTCTGTATGGTAAATTTGGCACATCTTGCTAGACAAGTTACTTTTCTCTTCCTTATATCACCAACTAGTTAGGTTTGAGCCAAGATTCAGGCACACTTTAAGCCACGGCCCTTTCCGCTAGACCACGCTCCCTTGTCAAACATGATGAAAACAGTGTCATGATAAATCTGGTGAATCTAGCTAAACATGCTAGCCACTTTTCCTTTTTACACCTATTCATTGGCTTAGTTTTCGCCAGTTTTTTGTAAGCATTTGTTTGGGATGGGTCACATTTTGAGCTACACACATTTTTATTAGACCACACCTCTTTTCCCCACTAAGCCACACCCCCGTGTCGAGCGTGAAGACCAGTGTCTAAAACAGTTAATAAACGTGGCTCAGAACATGTACTCCAGAATTCTGCCTCAAATAGAGTCAGAATTCTGGTGCATTTTGAATAGGAAATCTGCCCCATTGTAAAGTACGGGCGCACAGTCCGTAAAATCAAAAAATAGGACGTCCTATTTTTTACTAATGTTTTCTACGGCCCAGATACCTTCCCGTAAATATACAGGAAGGTGTCTGTTGGCCATAGAAATGAATGGTTCAGTATTTTGGTCCGGAATTGCGGATCAAAATTACAGTAGTGTGCATGGGGCCTAAGTTATAATTTTGCTCAGTTCGTTGAGGGACAATTAATCTGGTGTTCACTGTGGTATCACACTGTAATCTGTATAAAGCCATAGTAAAGGAAAGTTGTTCATCAAAAGAATTGGTGGGTGCGACATTCTTGCCCGGGTATTTATTCAGCATACCTCACTTTAAACGGTCACTCCCACCCAGTACAGTCCTGTCCTGTCACATTTCCACTGCCCAGATCCGTCACTCCCACACAGCCCAGTCCAGTTCACACAATCCAGTCCTTTCACTTCCACAAAACCCCGTTCTACCGCATTTACACAACCCAGTCCTGTCATAAATACACAACCCCGTGCTATCATGGCCCTAGCTGTGTTGAGTGACCGGACAGGGCTCTGTCACATTCACTCAGCACATTCCGGTTACATTTACTCAGCTTAGTCTGGTCACTTGCATGGACTATGCTCTTTGATACAGCTGTTCCAAACTGACTGAGCAATGGTAGCTATGACTAAAAACTTGTAGAAGTTCAAAAACGCATGAGCAGAGATACCTCTAGATATCCATTGCTGTTTTTAATTGTTTGATGGAATAAAGATTTGTTTCTATGTTTGCAGAAGTGCTGGATTATTTTTTAGGAGACTCAGAATCCAGATTATAGTGTTTAATAAATGTTAGATGACCCCCAAAGAGCAGCTGCACAGATATGTACTATCAATTCTGAAGCCCTCTCTGCTTAAGGGCTCATTCAGACAAGTGTAAGGGTATGTTCACACGCTGAGCCAAAAACGTCTGAAAATACGGAGCTGTTTTCAAGGGAAAACAGCACCTGATTTTCAGACTTTTTTCGCGGCGTTTTTCGCACCGTTTTCACGGCATTTTCGCACCGTTTTTGGAGCTGTTATCAATAGAGTCTATGAGAAAACAGCTCCAGAAACGTTCCAAGAAGTGTCCTGCACTTCTTTTGACGAGGCTGTAATTTTACACGTCGTCTTTTGACAGCTGTCAAACGATGACGCGTTAAATACAGGTCGTCGGCAAACCCATTCAAATGAATGGGCAGATGTTTGCCGCCGTATTTTCAGGCGTAAATCGAGGCATAATACGCCTCGTTTACGCCTGAAAATAGGTCGTGTGAACCCAGCCTTAGCAAAAAACGTCTGAACACACAGAGCTGTTTTCAAAAGGGAAAACCAGCTACTGATTCAGACTTTTTTTTAAGCCACTTCCGTTTGTCATGGACGTTTTTGGAGCTGTTTTTCTATAGTGTCAATGAAAAATGGCTCCAAAAACATCTCAAGAAGTGACATGAACTTTTTTTTCGGGGCCGTTTTTCAAAACGGCCGTGTAAAGAAACGGCCCGTCGGAACAGAACGCCGTTTTTCCCATTGAAAATCAATGGGCAGATGTTTAGAGGTGTTCTTCTAATTTTTCGTAAAAATGGCCGAAAATAAGCCGTGTGAACATACCCTGAGGGTATGTTCACGCGCCCTATTTACGGACATAATTCGGGCGTTTTACACCTAGATTTACTTCCGAAAATACCGCTCCAAACATCTGCCCATTGAAATCAATGGACTTACGATGCTCTGTGCACACAGGCTTTTTTTTTTTTTACGCGACGCTGTCAAAAGACGGCGCGTAAAAAGATGTCCGCGTCAAAGAAGTGCATGTCATTTCTTGAGACGTAATTGGAGCAGTTTTTCATTGACTATTGAAAAACAGCTCCAATTACGTCCGTAACTGACGCCGCGAAAACCGTGAGTACGAGTAATTACGTCTGAAATTCAGGAGCTGTTTTCACCTGAAAACAGCTCCGTAATTTCAGGCGTATTGGACGCTGCCGTGTGAACATACCCCAATACTAGTCTGTGTGCTGTCCGTTGAAATAATTGACAGCACATGGACTCATTCATTTCAATGGAGCTATTGAGACATGTGTGAGCTTTCACACAGCGAGTGTCCATTGTGTGAAACTCACTGCACCTCCCATATTGGTGTGTTTTTGTGTATCTGGTCACCCATTGAAGTTTATGGGTGCATGAAAAACACAGACACTATCCGTGTGCTGGTCCATGTTTCATGCATCAGTTACAAAGAAATGCAGAAAAATAAAAATATGTGCTTGCACAGCTGTGAAAACCGCATGCCACACACAAAGCACACTGATGGCTCACTCATGGACATGAACTGCTGGAAATACGCTGCATTTTTTTTTTACATGCGGAAATCAGACACGCTCGTGTGAATGTAGTTGAGGCCCTTTTACACAAGCCAATTATTGGGCAAATGAGCGTTCACAGAACGCTCGCTCCTGATAGTTGACCTGTGTAAACAGGGCAATCATCCGCCGATGAACAAGCAATCGGGTGATTGTATCGTTTATGCAGCATAAAATATCATCGTTGTCGGCAGCACATCTCCGTGTAAACAGGGAGACATGCTGCCGACATGATGAAATGTATCGAGACAAGCGATCAAACTAATGAGCGCTCCTCCCCATACATAGCTCCTTATTATAGGAGCAACCGAGCACCGATCATCGAGCTGTCTTGCTAATCAGCGCTTGTAGGAGTCTTTGGCTTAGTTTACATTTGGACTAGGGCTCCATTCCAATGTTCCGTCGGAACGGAGCCCTGACTGACACAAACGGAAACCATAGGTTTCCATCACCATTGATTTCAATGGTGACCGGTCCCTTGCCAATGGTTTCCATTTGTCTCCGTTGTGCAAGGGTTCCGCCGTTTTGACGGAATCAATAGCGTAGTAGACTACAGTATTAATTGTCAAAACGACGGAACCCTTGCACAACTGAGACAAACGGAAACCATTGGCAAGGGATCTGTCACAGTTGAAATCAATGGTGATGGAAACCTATGGTTTCCATTTGTGTCTGTCAGGGCTCCGCAGATGTGAACGAAGCCTTAGAGAGCCCTAGTGGACTGGCCTTCATAAATCCTGCAAACTTCTGGCACACAGAGTTGTGAGCATTGTAGATTGCATCCCTAATCCTTTGAGTTGGAGACCTTGAAAGTCTTACAGCTTCCATCTCTCTTCAAAAAGGAGATAAAGAGATTACTATTCTTCTGAAACTTCTTAGTCATGGGAATGTAAATATTTAGTTGACTTTAATGGTGACTGTATAAATGTGTAAGCTACACCTGCTTCTTTTTGGGCCTGTTCACATCAGTGTTGACTTTGCCTTGAGGGGTTCCATCTGGGGAACCCCTCAACGGAGAGGCAAACAGAAACCGTTGTGATAGGGTTACGTTGTTTTTGATGGAATCAATAGGGCAGTCAATAGTGATGCAAACGGAAGCTAAGGTTTCCGTTTGCCTTTCCATTTGGGGGTTTCCCCGATGGAAACCTCTGACGATTTTCCGTTGAAGGGTTCCAACGCCAATGTGAATACATACTTTCAAAGAACAACCCTCCATAATCTCCATTGTTTTTCATACAAGCGACAGATAAAGTGCTAGTCTGCAGCCCTAATTCACATGAGCGTTTTTGATTTGCGTCCACAAAAAACAGACTGTTTTTTAGTCTGGATAAATGTCCATGTTACGTCCGGTCTGCAAAAACGGATTAGAATAGGACATGCTGTAAGTTTCTCGCGACAAGCACACGCTCCATGAAAAAAACAACAGATGTGTGAATAGCATGGGTCAGTGTGCTGTCCGTTGTTAGACACACACACACAAAGAGAGAAATATACATTTGTCTGAATAAGGCCTTAGTAGCGCATGTGTCAGGTTTACTTTAACAATTTCATCTGAATGTTGTAAGTGTAGCATTAGCCTTATAGGAGCTGTATGTTTAATGCCACAAAGGTCTGTATATCACAGAGCCTTAGAAAAATTGTTACTGAGGCATCATTTTGCAAATTCAATCAATTAAAAATATGAAACAACAATTACATCATACAAGAAAATAATTTACAATACATTTTATACAACCACAGCCTTTTTTCTTTATAGTTTAACATTGTTATTTACTAAAGTCGTTTGCAATATAAAAATTACAATTCACAAAAGGAATATTATGATTTATAGCTCTGTTACAAAATAGATTTTGCATAGTAAAAATGAGGCACAAATTTCTTACATTAAATACAGCCATCTAATTTAGCTTCCTTTCCAGTTTTTCATTCTATTAGGTAGTACAAAGAGTTCCTATCCTTACAGTTAAGATAAAGTTACATTTCAGATATCTGGTATAACAGGAAAAAAAATACTCCTCATTATTGCTAATAAGAAAAGATGACATTTTGGAGTGTATATGCCAACCATTGTTCATTGCCAAATACAATTAAATTGGCTCACAACTGAATTGCTCAAGCGTTGTGTAGTCATGAAAGTCTCATGACATTCAGATTCATTATTAGACCATATCAGAATGATGTTGCCAAATCCTGACTATAATGTATCTAAGGACATGATGAGATTCTCATATCTAGGTGCATTTTTCATGTATTGGTTCAGTGGTACACACTCAAATGGACATTGTTGTGCGGGTTTTAGATTTCAAAGATACGGACTAAAAGTTTGTAGTAATATTTCAACACCTAAAAAGGAATTTGGATAATAACAAGTACAATAAAGAAAAGCAAATATTTAAAAGGTGTTGACCCATATAAATCAAAGATGTCTAATAAGTCCAACTAGTCATAAGGGTAACAATGTTCAAACTTCTGACATGTCAGGAGGTTTGATTGGTGGAGGTCCGAGCACCAAGACCCCCACCAATCGCTAGAACGAAGTGGCATTAGTGCTCCTGTGAGCGCTCAGCTGCTTCATTTCTGTTCAGCTTTTTCCGGAAAGCCGATGTAGCAGAGTGCAGTCTCAAACTTTCTATTGAGCCCGTACACCGCTACATTGATTTCCTGAAAAAGCCAAACAGAAACGAAGCAGCTGAGCACTCACACGAGCACTTCTGCCGCTTCGTTTTAGCGATTGATGGGTGTCTCAGTGCTCGGACCCCGACCAATCAAAACTTCTGACACGTCAGATGTTCGTTGAACGTTTAGTTACCCTCACCTATCTCAAGAGTAAGCATAGTCACAGTCTCAATTTGTTTGCATTGGGGAGATGGACGTGCATGCACCCATTACTGAAAAGAATAGGAGCAACATTGATTAACTTCAATGGGAAGAGACAGCTCAAGCACAACCACCACTAAACTCAAACTGGGGATCAGGATATGTCATAAATCTTACTTATGGGAAAAGCCCATTAAAGTGTATTATCACCCATCTAATTCATTTCATCTAATGTAAAATAAATTTTCCATACAAATTTTCCTATTGTGTGAGCTTTCCTATGGGTTAAAACAAACAATACAGTGTATCATGAAGTGTGTTGGGAACATACCAGAACATTAGAATAATTATTAAAAAAAACGAAAAAACAAAAACTAAGATGAACTTACACTTTAAGGGAACTTTGTATATGCCACGATTGACCAATATGAAGAAAGGAGGCTTGCACAGCAGCCGTAATAATTCTATTTACAGAACATTAAGAAACATTTCAGGAAATAAATGGAATGTTCTGTTTTAAGGCCACTCGATAGCACTGCCCAGTGCCAGTAAAACACCCTTTATATAGTGATGTCCAATTTCAGCATTGGACATCACTATATATTGATTTAAGAATAAGAATATAATAGGTGGAAGGGAGAGCTACTTTCACAGTCAAACTGTTAAAAAGTTTTGCTGGGTAACAAACAAAAAGACACAACTTTGAATATCAGCAGGACAATACATACTGACATTGGTGATTATTTGGCAACAGCTACAGTACATTATAACAAAATTAAACCATCCTAGCATTATCATAGTCTTACACAGTGGAGAGTTTTTTTTCAATGTGTTTTCCAGGATTAGAAAAACATGGCTACTTTCTTCTAAGAACAGTGCCACACCTTTTCCAGGACTAGGTGTGGGGTGGGGTGTTGCAGCTCAGCCCCATTCACATCAATGGGGCCGAGTTGCAATACTAGACACAATGCATGGACAGGTGTAGCACAGTTTCTGAAATAAAGTAGCCATGTTTTTCTAAGCCCGTACAACCCCTTGAAGGTTGAACCATGGCCCAATGCGGTCACCAGCTTCTACTGTCGTGAATTACAGTGTCATTTTTAGATCCAATATTCTGCGCGGATTAATTATTTCATACTTTGTGTAAGAACAGACCTTCAACCTCATTTCATAGAGTTCTTAATCTCCCGTATAGACATAGCATGTCATATTTTGAAATCTGACTGCCTGCAGTCACCACTAGAGGGAGCTTTGGAGCTTACTACATACTGTTATTAGTAAGATGAATATATAACAGTAAGTCTCCTCTAATGGCAGTTACAAGTAGCCAGGATGTTATATTTTAAGTCTATGCATGGTATTTGAAACTCTTAGCAGTTGGAGATCCATTTTTCTGATACAATGGTATATAAAAGGTATAGTAAGAAAATAATCAGTGTAGAATTTTGAACAAATTTAGATAGGAAAAAAACAAAAACAAAATCGGTGATTAATGAGAGGGCATTAACATTAAGGGGCACAGCACTTGGTAGAGCGCCGTAGCCCCTTTATTCTAATAAATAGTGAGCGTGTGTGAGTGTGTGTGGGGGGCGGGGGGTGTTACCTCTTTAACTCCAAATGATGCTGTCTACTAACATGTCTCAAATGATAAATGGTGCACAAATCCTGAAACCTGTACTATTATTCATGTAAGCCTAGACGGAATATATTTCAAGCCCATTTTCTAAAAGGAAAGGTCATCAGAAGGTGGAGCATAAGAAAAGCCAACAAAAGCATCATCTGCTTCTTCAACACTAGCGTTAACAATAGAATAGTCTGAAGATACACAGACAGAATCTGGAACCATAGCATCTGTAAATTCTGTGTCAAAATTTGAAATATCGTCTGGGCCATCCTAGAAGAAGAAAAAAAGAAATACTGTCAAAGTGAATTCAAACCTATTTATAGTAAATTACTAATTGTAAAGAATATGTACTGACCACATGAGGATCATATGGTGGGGAGATCTTCTTTTCAACCAGATCTGTCCAGTTTATACATGAGAAAAAGGGATGGTTCTGAATTTCATGCTATAAAGTAAAGAAAATGAAGGATGTTATTCTATGCAAGCAAAAAAAAAAGGGGAAATATCTCTCTCAGCGCTGATCTGTGATTAAATTACAGGACAACGAAGTTACAATTATTCACAGAATGACAGTCTGGAACAAAGTCATACCAGGAAATATATATGCAAAGTATTGAGGTATTGTTGTAGGGTTAGAGTGTGAGAAAGAAAAGAAAGAAAAGAAAAGAAAAGAAAAGAAAAGAAAGAGACTGCCTGCACACACAGTTCTCCTGCTGAACAGATCATCTTCTATGTATTACATGTCACACCAGTACTTGATTAAAGGCCCCACCATGGGTTGAATTTATTAAATACTCTGCCAATTTTTTGGCATAGAAATGCAGCAATTTGCAACAAAATTTTGCGACTTTTCAATTTTTACGCTACATAAGTCAACGCTGCCCAATACATTTCCTATAATTTTAGCCAGAAAACTGACAAATTATAGTGCAAATCTATGCCAGCTTCTAACTGCCTTAGGGCACATTCAGACTTGGTGGAATTCCGCTGTGGACAGTCCGCAGTGGAAATCCTTTGCAGACAGTTTGTCGATTGGTTTCCACACCTTTTTAGTTTTATTCGTGCAGACGTTGCAGAAAACTCCGCTGCGGACCATAGACTGCAGTACGGAATTTTCAGTCTGCAGAATGTTGCGGAGAAGAAGCGGAATTTCACTGCGTATTTCAGCCTTTGCAATGCAAAAACTGAAATCTGTGTCAAGTCCGCTGTGTTTTCTGCAACGTCTGAATTACCTGTCAAATATGCAAATGTTGGTGCAGATTCGTTGCGTAATTGCCCCAAATCTGTACCAACATTTGCAGCGGAAAAATTCTGCCACGTCTGAATGTGCACTTAGATTGCACTTCTTGGCACACAGCCAGCCAGAGAAGCGCTAATTTATTAAGAGGGGTGCGCCTCTTAATACGTTAGAGGCATCTTATTCCAGCACTTTTTAAATTACGACTGGCGTATAAAGTGCCTGTCTTAATAAATTTCCCCCTGTGTCCTAAACACTCTGCTACTACGGTTTCTGTAAAACAGGGCATGGGTGTGATCTGCAGACAGGCTGCAAGTTCAAGCCTGATGAAGAAGCAGATGATTGATCACATTATTGAGGCTATGGGAACATGGGTGCTCATCCGGGACATTAATCAGAACCCTCTGCTAGTTCATTAGAAACATTGAATTGTGGGCTGGGGGCAGGGTGCTAGGAGTGTGGGAGAACATCAGTTTAAGTAGTGTCCATCTATACTGGAGCGGATCTCATGAAAAACTGACAGATGGAGAGTGCAGAGGGAAAGCTGCTGAAAAATACACGATACAGGTAACATTGTGGTAAAAATACGGATATTACTGAAGTACACACACGACTGCTTATTCGGATAATTCACCTAGATACAATTAAATAAATAATCCGGCTGTAAGCAATACTGTCCAACTGGTATAAGGAAACGTTATACTTGTGGAGTGCAAGTTTGAAGTTATCAGGAAATTAAAGGAAACCTCCTATCACCAGCATTTCACCTATTGAATTTTACTTATCCCTCACTGGCCGCTGCCATCAAACATTCATAACCGTTATCCCCTCTCCTAAACTCCTCTTCCGACTGTAAACGGTCTGCAAACATTTTGCGCCTTTTATCGTAATAATCCGGTGTCCCTTTGTGCGAACACCCCAGAAGAGGACATCAATGCACAAGCGCGGGATTTTGTGTGCTGGGGGAAGGCGAGGAGCGGTCAATCAAAAGTAAGGAGGCAGGGCGAACTCGGAAAGACTTGAGGAATGAAGATATGACTCTTTCCAAATGAAGATATGACTTATGCTCATTAGCATACGGTGCGGGAAAACAAAAAAACGGAATACTAAAGCTACAGAGCCGACTAAGAAGACAATTACAGGTTATATAGAAATGATTTTTCACCCACGACCACCAGGTTTTGCTGGTTTAATAGCTGAAATGCTGGTGACAGGTTCCCTTTAAAAGTCAATTATTTCATAATTTTTTTCCCCCCATAGATAAATAAGTATGAACACATACAAAATCATCCTTTGATCCTAGTCTCTGTTTTGGATCTTTTTCAAGTAACTCTTCCAAAATTGATGATGCTGTTATACTAATGTCAGGCCGCATGACCAGGGGTTTGTGGAGAATATTTTCATACATGGTAGCAGTGTCACGATGGTAAAATGGAGGCTGAAAAATAAAAAATAAATACACATTGACCGATCTATCCGTCAGCAAAAAAAAAAAAGAAAAAAGACCAATACAGATGTAGAGAAGTGTTGATCTACATCTACTCTTTTCCGATATGAAGTACATATGAAAAACAGTATGATACTTTATAGGAAATAAACATTATATATAAATATATGAGATAAATATTAGTTTGGCCACAGAAAAAACCCCAGTATTGCCTAGTTTTCAAAGTGCACCTATCCACATATATGTCTGATATGAATGCAAATGGTCATAGTTTCTGTGATCAGCCTTCTCGATATAAAGCCATATTTATAGGGGAGCCAGGAGACATAGCGGTTGGCTGAATGAGCATTCGTCTGGACAGCTATCTCTGCACAGCAACTAGCGGTTGGCGTGCAAATATCTGTTGCAATGGAAATTTTATGGTACTGACAAAGTTTCTTTCTTCCATAGGTAAGAAATAATGGAAGTGCCATTTAAGGCATTATGTGGTTTACACACAACTTTTAATCACCCTGTAACCACAGCCAGATTAAGGTTGCCTAAATTATGGAGCATTTCATTTATTGGGGGTCCCCAATTATAGTGAGGCCCTCTACTACACATTTTGTCACATTTATTAAATAAAATGCATTAAGTGGCGTAATTTTTAGCTGCAGAACACGATCTTACTGTACATGCCATGAGATGGTATTGTGTGAGTCTAGTACGTGACCTGCCCAAAATATATCATGAAGTGTACACCAGTTTGATACATTTTACACAAATTAAATACTTAGAATTTTCTTAGTGTAGGGTGCAGAGGGAGTGGGACTGCGTATTACTAATTATTTGATTGTCATTTATTTATTCACTGTACCGCGACATTTGACTTGCAGACTACTTTCCCTCAGCCCACCCGCTAAAAAAAAAATTAGATGTCTGGTACTTGTGCATGCCGTTTGTCTGATACTGATTCACTCAGGCCTCATGTGTCTGTCCACTTACTCCCCTGCCCTAGCTCTTTCTCCTTGAGTCTACCTGGAATGATTTTTATGAGTACTGAAACACCCCTACTATGCACCTTCACTCAGGAGGTAGATGGGTTTTCCAGAGTCAAAGGCTGGAACCCAGCTACAGCAGGTAAGGCAGGGGTCATGGGGCCACATTCTAGAGACAGGTGCTGGTCCCAGTAATGGGACTTGAATCTATTGGATATTTATAGCATACCTTGTGGATGTGCCATTAATGTCCAAGATGGGAATACCCATTTATGGGATGGACTGGATGAAGCTTTACCCAGCAATGGAGAATCAGAGCCAAGCCCTGAGAAAATGTGGCCCTCGGCTGTTCGTGTTCTTTCCCTTCATCTGTTCTACAGTCCCAGAGCAGCTTTTCAGATTTATGATATTTTTACATATTTTAATATAATATTTTCTTATTTTTATATATATATTGTTTGTTTTTGTGCTTAGCTAATAATGATAATGTCCTTGCCGCAACTTTAACACATGTCCACATACGGACACGATCTATTGAAAAACTACACAAGACAATAAACCTTTTTTTGTTTTAAACTCATATGTTTATGTAATCAAAATATATGATTGACTTTTTGCAGCTATGAAAGTGAAGATAATGTGAAGGTAAATGTTAAAGTGTAGCTAAACGTTTGACAAGCTTCTGACATGTCAGAAGTTTGGATTGGTGGGGTTCCGAGCACTGAGACCCCCACCAATCGCTAGAACGAAGCAGCTGAAGCGCTCGCATGAGCGTCCAGCCGCTTCATGTCTGTTCGGCTTTTTCTGGAAATAAATGTATAGTGTACGGACTCATTAGAAAGTCTATGAGCCCGTACTCCGATACATCGGCTTTCTGGAAAAAGCTGAACAGACACGAAGCAGCTGAGCGCTCACACGTGCGCTTTAGCGGCTTCGTTCTAGCGATTGGTGGGGGTCTCCGTGCTCAGAACCCCACCAAACCAAACTTCTGACATGTCAGAAGTTTGTCAAACATTTAACTCCACTTTGTGACAACCTAACACAATAAACACAGAATAGAAACTTACCAGGCCATGCAACATTTCGTACAGCACGGATCCAAGACACCACCAATCTACTGTGTTGTCATACGGCTGTTTCCTTATCACTTCTGGCGCTAGGTACTGAAAAAACAATATAACTTTTATACAACATAAGGAAGTTTTCTATTTGCCAGGACACCTGAAATACTGTATGTCCTGTGACCACATTAAGGTGACGCCAGGAGGACAAGTTGTCACAGTCCAGGGTACGGTTTTACTACATGAGCAGTGTCTGGACAGCCGCATGCATTATCGGTCTGTCTTTTTTAATTTTATTAAGGTTCACAAAAAGTCCCAAAAAACCTGTTTAAAAAGTCCATATTTATCTGTGGATAAAAATTTGTTCAAAAACCAAGTCAGTAGACTTTGTCTCTGCCAAACTACGCAGTTAAAAAACAAGCACTTTGTAGAAATCCACGCAACAGCACTAAGGACCATCCTGCTTTTTTTGGCCACTGGAGTTGGAAGTGCAGGTGACACTTGCCAGCATTCGACCCCAATCCATCTCAAGCATGAAGCTTTCAGATAACAAGAGGAACATTGAGAACATTATCAGTCACCTGCTGGCAGTGGCATAAAAAAAAAAAAACAAGTATCTATTAAGGCGTCAGAGGGAATTTAAGAAAAATACATTTAAAAAAATAAAATTCCCAATTTTTTAAAAAAAAATTATGGGGTTCCCTTTTCCCTTAATATTCTTCAGAGAACACATGGGCCTGTTTGAACTGAAGAGCACTTTGGCACTGATTAGATATATGGTATGTGGACTGGCTGGTATATTCAGTATACATTCATAAAATATTGTCTTTGTGCACAAGAGAAAGGCACTTCTGTACCTACGGCAGCAACGGGGATTAAACTGATCAATGCGTTACATAAACAATACAAATTTTTATTTGAAAATGATGTAACAATGGCTGCAGGGCCTGTTCTGTCTATATTTACCAGGGGAATGTTGTTCTTAGCCAGTACTGCTGGGTGTGCAGGGGCATTTCAAGAAGCAATGACAAAGGAAGTTCCACAGCTATGTTCACACGGAGTATTTTGGGGGAGGAATATCTGCCTCAAAGCTCCAAACGGAATTTTGAGGCAGATATTCCTCCCCCAAAATACTCCGTGTGAATAGCAATGATCGCGCCGTTTTTCGCCCGCGGCCATTGAGCGCCGCGGGCAGAAAACACGCTTTCTCCTGCCTCCCATTGAAGTCAATGGGAGGTCGGAGGCGGAAGCGCCCGAAGATAGGGCATGTCGCTTCTTTTTCCCGCGAGGCAGTTTTACTGCTCGCGGGAAAAAGACGCCGACGCCTCCCATTGAAATCAATGGGAGGCGTTCTCGGGCCGTTTCTGCCGAGTTTTGCGACGCGGTTTCCGCGTCAATAAACTCGGCAAAAGACCCCGTGTGAACATAGCTATACTAAAGATTTTATTTGTATAATAACACAAATAAAATATTATACAAATGACAGGAACATCAATGAGTTCTGCAGATTAGATTTTTGGCCCAAACAAATTCATTTTACCAAGATCAGAAAAAGAGATGCTTATCTGTAAATGTTGCTTTTATATTCTAAGTAATCAATTAAAAAAAGCAACCAGCGTTAGGGTATGTTCACACGGCTTATTTACGGATGTAATTCGGGTGTTTTCCGCCTCGATTTACGTCCGAAAATGCGGCTTGATGGCGTCTGCAAACCTGCCCATTCATTTGAATGGGTCTTACGATGTTCTGTTCCGACGGTCATTTTTTTTTACTCCCCGCTGTCAAAAGGCGGGGCGTAAATAGACGCCCGCGTCAAAGAAGTGCCTGTCACTTCTTCAGACGTAAATGGAGCAGTTTTCCTTGGAAAAGCTCCATTTACATCCATAATTGACGCAGCGAAAAAGCGCCTCAACATGCCATTACGGCTGAAATTACGAAGCGGTTTTCTACTGAAAACAGCCCCGTAATTTCAGCCGTAACGGACGCTGCCGTGTGAACATACCCTTATTTTAGAGAGGATCTCTAGTAAAAAATTATTTGTGGAAGAAAAAAAACTTTGTTAGCTGTACAGAACTTCTTTAATAAAGCGTGAGCACATGGAGACATATGCTCTGGTCTGTATTAGATAGTTTGCTGCGGAGGTTGGCTACAGAATGCAAATATGAGGGAGCAGTAAGGCTATGTACACACGGCAAACAAAAAACGGATGTAAAATACCGAGCTGATTTCAAGAGAATACAGCCTCCGATTTTCAGCATCAAGCGTTTTTTGATGCGTTTTTACGGCCTTTTTTTTAGCTGTTTTTATATTGACCCAATGAAAAACGGCTCAAGAAGTGACATGCACTTCTTTTACACGGGGCGTTTTTTTACGCGCCATTTTTAAAATGGCCGCGTAAAAAACGCCCCATGGGAACGGAACGCCGTTTTTCCCCATTGAAATCAATGGGCAGATGTTTGGAGGCGTTTAGCCCCCGTTTTGTCAACCGTTTTTCAGGATGTTTACGGCCCGATAAACAGCTGAAAATAGGCCGTGTGAACATGGCTCCTCAATACACTGCATGCAAGGACAAGACTGCTTTTATAGGAATCGCAGCAGCAAAATTTTAAGATATACTATGAAATGTAAGCCTTTCTAATGTGAAACTGGCTTACCGAGGGTAAGCATTGAAAAAAATATATATATTCGTGATTTTTACAGGCTTCTAATAATACATGTAAGTGCTACAGCCCTGAACAGGCAGCAGTAGGGTATGTATTTATTACTATCCATTTAGTAACTTTCTAATGAAAGGAGTTTTGTACCGAAGATATTCCCAGTCCATATGCGGTCCGTGAACATTCCATAAGCTTACCTCTGGTGTCCCACAAAAAGTTAGTGTTTTGTCCGAATTTGAGATCCCTTCTTTACAAAGTCCAAAATCAGTTAAAACAATATGGCCCTAGACCAAAAGAAAATGGAGCGTTGAAACGTTACCATCTGACAAAATGGAGAAGTTCACTTTTACTTCATTTTAACCCTAGTCCAACTGTTTTAAATTCTTTTGGGGCATTTTAAAGGCTCCAACACCTTATACTACAGTCAAAGCTATTACATACATTAAAGCTGACTTTCTCATCACAGCTAAATTCACCCGGTCCCGATACAGACACTCTAGGGGCTATTTACTTCAGCTATCTACAAAGTTGCAAAAAAATCTAAATGCAATTTCGCTGCGGATATTTCCGTAGGAAGCATAGAGGAGTCAATCCAATATAAATTAAAGAAATGGTCTGCATTTGACGTATGTCTAAAAATTAACCGTGGTGTGGGGATCAATGGCTTGGAACTCGACTGTTCTTATTGCATTAAAAGGTGACAACCCTTGTTCGTATGGCTTATAAGGCATATGGATGTCGTATAAGGCTATCCAGAAAAAAAAGCCAATCTAAAAGAGCAGCTCTGACTGTCCGACATGGTGCGCCCATGCATTAGATGGACAGCCAAGTAATGCCACATTTCCCTGCTGCATGGATGTGCATGCCGAGATAGAGATCGATATCTAAGAAAAAAACAGAAACAACTTTTTTTTTTTTTTTTTTTACATAGCCCAATATGAATATATTAAATAAAAGATGATATGTATTTTTAAAAATAATAAATTACCTTTGAGTCTAAGAGGATATTTTCTGGTTTTAGGTCTCTGTCAATAAAACAATTATATTATATTAATCTACCAATTTTTTATATATAGTTATTGTAGAATACGATTAATAACATACCTATATATGATTTGAATTGAGTGCAAGTATCCCAAAGCACTAGCGATTTCTGCAGCATAAAAAAGCGCCCTCGGTTCAGCAAAATATCGTTCTCTTTGGAGATGAAAAAAAAGCTAGAAGATACATTTTTAGTATTTAATCACGCAAGATTAAATAAAATAGTCATAAAATGTAATATTGTACACATATGGATTCATTTAAATGTAGCTTTTTTGTTTTGGTTTTAAGCATAACAACTATCAGACCCATTAAACAACATACTCAAGAAAAGGTATATCGGTTAAATAAACTGAAGCTTTAAATGTCAGAATTCTGGAGGACGAGAGTGTGGAATTAGCCATTGGCTGACCAACAGATACCTGACAATGCAATTATCCCCCAGCTCAATGCTGAACAACTGCTTTTAGAGGTTTGGAAAGCAGGTCAGATGCTTCGATAGCTACAGTTAATGCGTGCTGTACTAAGCAGGAAATAACACAGAAAAGACAACTACAATGTGATGTGCAACAGTAGTCACAACACTGAAACCGGAGGATCTGTCAC
Source organism: Rhinoderma darwinii (assembly GCF_050947455.1). NCBI lineage: Eukaryota > Metazoa > Chordata > Amphibia > Anura > Rhinodermatidae > Rhinoderma > Rhinoderma darwinii. The sequence continues at coordinate 76,017,128 of NC_134691.1, forward strand.
TAGGTCAAATGAGTAGAAGTGGTAACTGACCTGAATAGTGCTGAGTCCAGCACGGTTTTGCTTTTTTTCCTGCACCCAGGGTTGTCAATCGTCCGTAAATTTACGGAAAGTCCCCAAAAAGCATGGTTTTTTTTCTGCTGTCCATTGTTTTTTGTTTGTTTTTCCTGCAAAACACTCTGTGCAGGATTTATTCTCCATCCCCCGAAACGTTGCACAGCACATGTGCAAAAAATATACATGAGCAGTGCAAACAAGGGAAGAGTAGCCTGCAGAAAATGCATTATTTAGGAGGATGAGGGCGGACTGTGCCAAGTGAATGACAGTATGAGTGAGGTCGGTACCGAGAGTGGACTAGTCCAGCCACCTGACATTAGTCACCTGACCTCACATCAGGTGACTGGACTGGTCCACTCCTGGGCTGGCACCGACCTCACTCAGACTGCCTCCTCGTCATTCACTTGGCTCCGTTCGCCCTCCTTCTGCTCCTAAATGTGAGTGACAGCAATCAGAGTGGAGAGCGGTACCGGTAGAGGTAGGCTACAGCTACCGCTCTCCACTCTGGGGGCTGTGTGGCACTATGTACAAGGGAGGCTGAGTGTGGTGCGCTTTGTACAGGGGGCTGTGTGTGTGGCGCTATCTACAGGTGGCACAAAGGAGGCATTATTACTGTCTGGGAGCACGGTTAGGCCCAATGCACACGACCGTAAAAAACCAATTGCGGTCCGCAAAAATGGAGCCATTCACTTTCATTGAACACGGACACCTTTCCGTAGCACTACGGAAGGGTGTCAGTGCCGTGGAAATGTTCTGGGAATTATGGAACATGTCCGTTCTTTCGCATTTTGCGGGCCGTGCTCCAATACTTTGTATGGGAGCACGGCCCAAAAATGCGGCTGTCAGTCAGCGGCCGGCCATGCCCGCAATCACGGGCCGTGATTGCGGGCACGGTCGTGTGCATGGGGCCTTACTGAATGGGAACGGTTATTGTGTTGAGCACTAAGGGAACATTATTACCATCTGGGGCACTGTGGATTGCGAGTTTGTTTAGAGGATGGGGTATAGGTGGGGATAGTGCTGGAAAATCGAGAAACCAACATGTCTGTGTCAAATTCTGTAGAGACAAGTCGTGGCTGGAGCAAGTCATCACAGTGGTCTGGGCCGGATGGAGGAAAAAAGGGAAAGTGAACGACTTTAAATCAGAGAAATCCTCACCTGTGAATCACTGGCTATAAATATGCTGTAATCACTTATATGGTCTGCAGCGCTCCTGTGTAGAACTGCTATCTATCACTATATGGTGGTAATATTGGTCTTTGTATAGCAGGTCATTTTTAATCTGGTCTAGTGGTAGGATTGAATAACTGTATATGTATATAGATAAATTTTTTTGTGAAAGGGGGGGACATATGGTTTGGGGCTTGCAATGCTCCAAGACAGGCTAGAACTCAATAATGCAGTTCTCTGCACACCACCTTCTGAATTGACTGCATTATTGATACAACAATTCACCATTTGGCACCCCACTTTTAACTTTGCCCAGGGCTAAACTTTGTCTAAACCCGGCTCTGGTGGTGGCGGTGGTGGTGGTGGATTGAGTGGTGCGTGAGTCAGACTCACCAATTACAGCCACGCTTGCAGCTTTCCCGCGCTAAGTTATTGTGGGAAAGCTACAAGCAGGGCTTGGATTGGCGAGTCAGTCCTAGCACACTGCACAGGCAACGATTTTGTAATGTGTCCATAAAAGTTTTGGCCTGTCTGTGATTTTTAGCTCAGTTGTCCAGAAATTACTGAAGTGGAATCACCCCCCATTCCAGAGATATGTTGTGTTAACTCACTATATGATCATTTACTGTAGTTAGACAACAGGATGGAGCTATCTAACCTTTTTTTGATGCTGACAAATCATTGCAAGGCAGCTTGAGGGTAGTTCACGCCCTGTTGGCGAACTACAACAAAGCGCTACTCTGGTTAGTAAGCCACTTCATCTTATATAACCTAGTGACAGGTCCTCTTTAAAATGTGCCAAAAGTGTGGAAGCTAAATTTACTATACATTTATTTCAGCAAATTGCAATAGATGGTAAAGTGACAAAATTTACTACTTTACTTCTAAATAGAGATGAGCGAACTTATGATAAGTTTGGTTCGGCTGGTTCGCGGAATTTCTTGAAAAAGTTAGATTTGGACCGAACCTGTAATTCAAGAAAGCCCATAAAAATCGTGTATGGAGCTCCCGTAATGACGGGTGGCTACATGTGTGCACCCGGCATTACGGCAGCGTTGCTAGGCGACGTCAGTAAATAGTCACTGTCCAGGGTGCTGAAAGAGCTAACCGATTGGCAGTAGCTCTTTCACCACCCTGGACAGTGAATTCCGATCACAATATAGAGCAACCTGTAAAAAAAAAGGAGAAGAAGATATTCGTACTTACCGAGAACTTCCTGCTTCTTCCTCCAGTCCGTTGCCTTGGTGACGCGTCCCTCTCGACATCCAGCCCAACATCCCTGGATGACGTTTCAGCCAATGTGACCGCTGCAGCCAATCACATGGACTGTCGCGTCATCCAGGGATGTCGGGCTGGATGTCGAGAGGGACGCGTCACCGTTGCCTTGGTGACACATCCCTCTTTCGGCATCCAGCCCGACCTCCCTGGATGACGCGGCAGTCCATGTGACCGCTGCAGCCTGGGATTGGCCTGTGATTGGCTGCAGCCTGTGATTGGCCTGTGATTGGCTGCAGCGGTCACTTGGACTGAATAGTCATCCCGGGAGGTCGGACTGGAGGAAGAAGCACAGAGTTAAATCGGTAAGTAGGAACTTCTATTTTTTTTTTTTACACGTTGATGTATATTGTGATCGGAAGTCACTGTCCAGGGTGCTGAAACAGTTACTGCCGATCGCTTAACTCTTTCAGCACCCTGGACAGTGACTATCTCCTGACGTCGCGTACCGGAAAATCAGTGACTCATAAGCCGGGTTCGGTCAAAACGTGTTCGGCCGAACCCGGTGAAGTTCGGATTCGCTGTGAACCGAACTTTTCACGATGCTCGGACCGAAACCGGGTTCGGTTGTCCCGGTTCGCTCATCTCTACTTCTAAATATAGGTCAAAACATAAAATTAAAATTTTGGCACTCTTCTTGCCACCAAAGTTTAATTAATCTAAACAGGGTCATTATGGAGATCCTCTACTGTCCTGTAATAGGCTGCAGCACACAGACAATATGATAACTCCGCAGCTCTGTCGTGAGCCACCCTGTCTTTTATAAAGGAAGTACTCAATGCCATGGTGACCATTGATATTGTGTCTATTACATATCTAGATGGAGGCATCAGAACATGCAGAAGGGGAATATGAGGGTAAATAAAAAAAACTGGACAACCCCTTTAGCCTTACGGAATCCAATTTGCAAATACAGCGACTTACAGGGTATTTTTTGGTATGTTCCCCACAAACAAGCGAATACGACTGTTAGGAACGCCCCTAGTTATTGTGGGAGAAACTTCTGAGTAGATGCTTATTATATTACACAGTGTCCACTGAAAATGGGCAATCCTTCAGATCTCTCCAATCTTAACGATAGGACTCTCAGCTCTAGTAAATAGATAGAGTTCCAAGCAGCGGATTCTCCATAAACTTACATAAGGAGCTTCCTGAAGCAGACAACTATTTTAATTCTATGTAGCATGCAAATTATAATCTAACATGAGACTTCAATATGTCACAAGGTTCGGTAGAACTAAATTAATCTAATTTCTGTATATGTAACATTGTAAGCCGCCTTTATACAAGGCGGCTTTCTATCGAGAACATTGACAGAACTCTAGGTGAATATGCCTTTAGATATATAGCAGGGGTATAATTAATGACATATCAGGAGACACAAAGACATAGAAATATTCCAAAACTCTGTCATACTGCACTTCCTAGAACTGAATGTGGTTACCATTGTATCAAACAGAGAAGTCATCTGAGGAAGTGAAATTTTACATCTAATTTCTTCCTTTCGTAATTAAATAGGACGTGCTGCACGTGAGAAGATTATGCTGGAGCAACTGACAAACTGAGATATTTCACTGACCAGATTCCCCAACATTCAACAAGTGTACAAAAGAAAAAAATGTATATTATTTTAGGGTTTACTATAATCTGTATCACTGTATTATATGGCAAAACAATATTGGATAAGGTATAAAACAAATGTCCTGGTTCAATAACATTCCCCTCCAAAATAAATCATCAATTGTAATTCAATATGTTGTATTTTTTGCAATATGTAAACCATATTCAACTTTAGCCAGTGCATATGGTCATAAGTCAGGGCTTTTATTGCTATAGAAATGCTATACGAGCTGGGCTGTAGGCAAACAAATGCATAAAAGGGATTGTATCACCTAATTATTATTTTTTACTAATTAAAACCAAATACTGATACATACTCATTTTTTCTAGTTTTATTTTTAATCTTTCTTCTGTACATCTTTTTGGGGGCAGCCATATTGCCTAAACTGTTTAGCATTTGAAGATATGCTTTACAGGAGCCACATGGACCATAGGAACCTGTAGACTAGAACCGATGCATTGACTTCTGGGAGAATTTTCTAGCACACACCTGTGACCTGTGCAGAGGGCATTGTGTAAGAGAGGAAAAGGAGGCGTGCTGTGACCAAACACTTTTTGGGAATAGGGAGATCCTATATACACACACATATACAGGGGCGTAACTAGGAAAGACTGGGCCCCATAGCAATCTTTTGACTGGGGCCCCCCCTCCGCAGAGTATCACACAACCCCCCCTTGTAGATAGTGTCTCCCTATAGATTCCATCACACAGCGCCCTATAGATAGTGCCATACACAGCCCCCTGTAGATAGCGCCTTACAGCCCCCCTGTAGATAACGCCTTACAGCCCCAAATCCCCCCTGTAGAGAACGCCATACAGCCCCCCTGTATATAATGCCATACAGAGTCCCCCCTGTAGATAATGCCATACAGAGTCCCCCCTGTAGATAACGCCATACAGCCCCCCCCCAAAAAAAACGGCCTATAGTTTGTCCTACAAAAGAGATGTATCACCTATCCACAGGATAGGGGATACATGTGTGATCACTGGCAGCGATAAGGAGAACGGGGGACCGAAAGTCCCCCAAAGTTCTCCATGACAAACCTCGGACTTACAGCGTCTGCGCAGTTCAATAAAAATGAAAGGAGCGCTGGTCACGCATTTCCATTGAGCTGCAGACAGATCCCGGAAGTCCGAGGTTTGTCATGGAGAACTCCGGGGGGACTTTCGGTCCCCTGTTCTCCTTATCGCTGGGCGTCCCAGCGATCACACATGTATCCCCTATCTTGTGGATAGGGGATGCAGGTGTTTTGTAGGAACAACCCCTTCAGTGGCGTCGTGCTGTAGCAGCCATAACAGCTCCCAGCGGAACCTCCGGCCATGGGGGGGGGCTCATGCTGCGGGCCCCGTAGCAGCCGCTACGGCTGCTATAGCGGTAGTTACACCACTGAGTATGTATAATATATATATATATATATATATATATATATATATATATATATATATATGTACACACATACATAGAAACATATATATAAATCTACCATCTTTCATATTGTTCCTGCCATTTTTATTTTTTTTTAAATATAGATAATGACATGGGAAATTAAAAGAAAAAAAAAAATCTTAAATATGTTTGAATCAAGTTTTTATGTTAAAGGGTGTCTGTTAGCAGCTTTGATCCCTAAAAACGCTATATAGAGAGGACGAGAGCAAATTATACCTGTGGTGATGCAGGTTGCATGACTGAGAAATGTATGTTTTTCTGCATTAAACGCTGCCCAGCCCCTCTGCATGACGGCTCTAGTGTCCGATCAAGAGACAGCTAGAGCAGTCACTCAGAGCGGAACGCAGGGGACATGAAAACGTAGATTTCTCGTCACCACAGGTAGGATTAGGGTATGTTCACACGGCCTATTTTTGTTCGTTTTTCGGGCCGTAAAAGGACGAAAAACGTCCGAAAATCGGAAGCAGAACGCCTCCAAACATCTGCCCATTGATTTCAATGGGAAAAACGGCGTTCTGTTCCGATGGGTCGTTTTTTTGCGTGGCCGTTTTGAAAAACGGCTGCGTAAAAAAACGGCCGCGAAAAAGAAGTGCAGGTCACGATTTGAGCAGTTTTTCATAGACTCTTGAAAACCGCTCCAAAAACGGCCGTAAAAAACACCACGAAAAACGCAAGTGGCTTAAAAAACTTCTGAAAATCAGGAGCTGTTTTCCCTTGAAAACAGCTTCGTATTTTCAGAAGTTTCTGACTCAGCGTGTGTAGGGATGAGTAGGGATGCTACTCTTTATGTCCTCTATATAGTGCGGTCAGCAGTTTTGAGGGTCAAAACTGCTGACAGATTCCCTTTACACCATAGATCATTTTCTGAGGACACATTCGCTTTGAAACAAGACAATGTCAAGATCTTACCTCTCCACCATTGATAAAATCCAAAACAAAAAAGAGTTTATCTGAGGTTTGGAAGGAGTAATGGAGACACACCAAAAATGGATGCTTTACATTTTTTAGCAGCACGTTTCGCTCAGCCATAATGTGTTTTTGCTACAAAAGAAAAAAAAAGGGTGAATATATTAAATGTAAAAAAAAAACTGAAAAACTATTTATACATTTTATGGTTTATGGACTAAACTGGGTTAAATAGACACACTAAAATTTAATAAACGGTCTGTTTATTAATGGTACTTAACTATGACAGATCGCTTCTACACTAATCTTCACATTAATGTAGTAATTTTATTTTAGACTTTGCACGGTTAAGTTTGTGCTATTTTTAACATAGAAATGGAGGTGCAGCTAGTAGCTCTTGGGGCCATGTGGGTTTGTGGGTACATAACCTGTTCTAAGAGAACAGATGCTGTCTAGTTCTGCATTCTTGCAGGCGATAGGAAGCGGTCAGTAAAATATGACTTTCCAAAAATCCTGACTGTCTTAGGTGCAAGTACAACAGCCACTAGTCTGTTAACTACTGTATTGTCTATAGAAAGTTTTGCAAATTGTAGGCTCAAACTAGTGAGAAACCTAACAGCACACTTTGGTCTTCAGTGTTCAGTTTTGACACACAAACTTATTCTCTAACTTGGCCACAATTAACACAAGTACCTCTTTCTTATTAAGAATAACTTTCTTTTGTAAAATCTTTACTGCGTAATATCTCCCATCGCCTTTCCCTCTTGTAAGGACGACCTGGAATAAAAAGTGGGTTTAGTCGTGACAAAATTGCTCATTTAATGTAGAGGCACACTAAGTGCACTCCGGTAAACAACCAAAGGGGTCAAACAAAGTTGGTGGTGGCCCCTTGCCAATATATATGGTGGAGGCCCATGCCAAGTAACGGTCATATTATGCATGGCTGACTTAAGTTGGGCATAGAAATGAAAGGTCAGCAGATCCCACCAATGACAACAGGACCCAACAACAGTCTAATGTGTAAGAGAACAGCCCAACTGTCCTCCAGTGTCTGCTCTAAGGGAATCCAAAGTTTACAACATCTCAGATTTGAACATGCAATTATTTTTTTCAACTGGGAGTGAAGGGGAGTCAGTGCTGTCTGGCAGCTGCTTATGCACTTCAATTTAACAGTGCCTTCAATTGGGTAAGTGGAGCTCTATGAAAGGAGATTGGAGCTTCAACCCTTAGAAATAAATAAGTAAAATACACATAATCATTCTTTTTTGGCCCATATAGTTGGAGGTACACTTTAAATCTTTTTAAGCTTCTATGTCTTGCAGCTGAAAGTGTCTAAAAAGGACTGGTGGGAAGTGTGTGGAGGTGGCCCTTGCACAATTGCCCCTTTTGCCTCCCCTTTTTAAAAAAACACAACAGAAAGGGCAAGCTGTTGTAGGAAAGTACTACAGCAGATCCTTTGAGATAGTTTACACAGCGTTTTTTCGTGCCGATTTTGATGCGGAAACCACGTCTGAATCAGTGCTAAGAAACGCTCCAAATCGCCCCTATTGATTTCAATAGGAGGCAGAGGCATTTTTGTTCCCGGGCAGTTTTTGGCCGCTCGCGAAAAAAAGAAGTGGCATGCTCTTTTTTTTTTTTTTTTTAGCGGTTTTCTTCCACGTCTGTTTTGCCACAGTTTTTGCATTAGATTCATACGGACTTGCATTAGATTAAAAAATACAGCGAAAACACAGAGAAAAAACAAACCACAAAAAAAAAAAAATAATTTAAAATGACTTACATTATGTAAAAACGTGTTTTTTCATTAGTAGAAAAAATAAAAACCTTTCTTCCAGATCTTATTTTTAAGATTTCTTCAAAAATTGAAAGGGGCATCTGCACCACTTTTTCACCATTTAAGGGAATTTTAATAAATATTCCCCCCAATGTGTGAACAAAGACCTTAAAGTTTCAGCATACCAAGAGCAGGCAGTACACAAGTGCCTAACCCTCCATAAAAAGTATACTTGGCTGGGGGAAAAAAACCTCACCTTGCCAAAGCTCCCTTTCCCGATCAGTCTGAGGTATTCAAAGTCTGAAGGTTTGGCGCTATTATGGGAGAGAACATTCCACAGTCAAACTACACTATAATACATTAGTATGCGAGCATGCAGTTCAGGAACTTTACCACAGTTTATATAATTTACATTAAAATAAAGTTTGAACGCCTACAAAATCTGAAAGACAATATGCATGTAACACAGAACTTCTTGTCAGAGGCTGAAATATTAACCACAACTCCCCAGTCCAGATGTATGTGATGCAATGGAGTCTTGCTGGTACATTGTGTACACATGCAGATGTGTGTTATATGAGCCAATCACTCACGAACGGTCAACTAGATGTTCAGACCTTTCAGAAGTCAGGCTCAGATTGCAGTTAGGTGTGTCCACCCATCCCAAAGTGCTGCTAAACGCCATGTTCCATCTGTATTAGATGCAATGTGCATTGATGTTTTAGTAATGACTGGTAAATCATAATTTACAGTTTTTATTATTTTGGCAAACATACTGAAATATAAACGATAAAGTGTATATTTGGGATTTACACACAACTTTTATGATTCAAATCTGAAAAAAGGTTGTAACTGGCAGATTTACCTTATTGGTTCTCTGCCATTCCTGAGCCGCTGATCTCTGCTGGACCCCACTGCCCCCTATTTATCAACTTCATGAAATGATGTGATGTCAAGTGATCCGGATGGCTAATCACTACTACTTGGTGTGACATCAGCATGCAAAAGCGCTTACACTTTGTAAACAGGCAGGGCCAGTAGAGCTTAATGGCACATAATTAAGTATGTGCGAGCGATACACACACTATATATATATATATATATATATATATATACATACACACATACACTTTTCATAAATCCAGGCCTCTATATATAGATAAATATGTACTTTTATTACATCTTTCCCTTGCAATCGTTAACCAAAATGTATGGTATTGTGTACATTTTATTAGCAATGTAATGTATTTTGTTACAATATTGTGACAGGATAAAGGAAGTCAATCTTGAAACATTGTGCTGTTGTGTATGTGGCATGCAATAAACCACTTCCTTTATACTCAAATTCACCAAGGAGAGTAGTCACATAGTTTACAGTTATGTGTAATGTCTGTTGGATATCTGTGATTTTATAATAAATCTATGTGCAGACTCACACACACGGTCACAACCCAGCTTTTCTTTACTCAATGATGAGGATTCAGTATATATATTTTAAAATAAATTATCAGTTAAATGGTTTTACTTGTGATTATTTTATAGTATTTTCTTCTAACAGGAGCATAGCCGCGGGGAGGACGGATGCTGCCAAACCATGTGCCCCAGGTACAAGACGCAGCTTGGCGAAGGGGTTTATGCAGCAAATTGAACATTTGCACTGAATGCCCAGCTACAACTTTGATTGTATAGTAATAGTATACAATAGAGCGATTTTTTATAATTATATTACTCTTTTTTTTTTACATAAAGGGCTACAGAAAGGAAAATGAAAAGGGTTTTCCATTTTGGAAAATCCCTACTCAATAGAAAGGTCTCTTGACAAGAAGATGATCACCATGTGTCCCCCGCTGGGACCCCAGTGATCAGCTGCTATCTGAGGGAAAACATGGCAGTACGTGTTCAACTTCCCTGCAGCGCCACCACAGGGGAAATTAAGCATTACACAGTGCCCATTCAAATAAATTCATTATCGGTGTAATGCAGGACAGGCCTGGTCCTCCAGAGCTAGAGATGCTCATGTAACTGCTCTCTACTATGGCCAAGAGATGAGGATCCTAAACAGAGGACTCCCCTCTATTAACTCAGAATAATAAAAATATATGAAAATGGATTCTTTAAAAAATAAAAATAAAAAAAAATGTAAAAAAGGGAGGATGTGTATAGCTCAACAAACAAAACAAAACTAGCAGTGTTTTCGCTTTGCTGGCATTTTTTTTTTTTAATGAAATGTATGTGTTTTGTGATACTTAACTTTTTTCTAATATGCATTTATTAAAAATAGTTTTTCATTTTTACGCTGCAGCTTCTATGTATCCACTTTACACAACTTAGATTTGATCGGTATTAGGGATATATTGTGTGTTCCAGGCACACAGGAGCCGCTGTCAGCGGAGCAGTCACTCCAGATGACGAACTCAGCTTACAACAGAGTTATTCAGCTTCTATATATAGTGGATACATAGAACCTGCAGGGCAAAAACAAAAACTATTTTTTTATAAAAGGTTTACAAAAATGGATCACAAAACACACATTACATACAAAAAAAACACCTACCATCAAAGGTTTACATCGCCTTTAAAATCATTGGTTCACAATTTTATTTATCCCACAATTAATGTAAGAGAAGTAACGATACTAAACAAGAGGGAACATACTAATACACAAAATGCATACAGTAATATTAATTTCTTCCAGCATCACAACACTAAGCAGGTGTACTGGATTAAAGATCAGAGATTATCAGAAGGAACGCAGCCTATTAATAATTGGGCTTTAAACAAATGCAAAAGGGGCAAACATGAAATATGTCATTAGAAATGTAATAGGCCATTAGATTTCTATGCTAGTTCATTTTAAAGGGGTTACGTAGGGGCTAAAAATTATTAGCAGTGTACTCACTGCCGTACGGGAGTACATTCCGGTCCCCTGTCACGCTGTTTGAGATTTTCATAGCGCTGTCGGTGGACCAGAAGTCTAGTTGCACAGCCTTCTTTGAGAACGATACGACTCTTCGTCACGTGACCGACCCCGCTGTACTACTGCTCCTGCTTGCACATATAGTACAGCGGGGGCCGGTCACATGACGAAGATTCGTATCATCATCAAAATCTCAAAATCAGCACGATGGGGGGCCAGAATGTATATTAGAGCATGTACTCACATACTGCAGTGAGTACACTACTAATAGTTTTGGTCCCCAGATACAGATGTAGCCGTCTTTATCTTGACTTAACGCATCAAATAAAACAGTGGCTAGATCCTTTTTCTGGACTTTTTCAATGGCTTTTGTTGTGTGATCCCACGCTGCAGCAAGTTATCAGAATCAAGTTAAAGATGGCTACATCCGTAACTCCTTTAAAAACGGGGAATCTAAGGGTGCAGTCACACGCGGCCGATTTTTTTGCAGAAATTTCTGCGACTGAAAAACCGTTCCATTGATCTGTATGGGGTTGTTTCTGCAGCCGGTGCATGGATTTCTGCAAGTTCGATTCAGACGGATGAAACCGATTTACAGCCGCAGAAATTTCTGCAACAAAATCAGCCGCGTGTGACTGCACCCTTCTGATTTATCTTCTCAGTCTGCCTCTCCTGCATTGTGAAATGTTGTATTTACAGGCAACTCTGCTTCAGAATGAAGTGCCTGGCTATTACTAGTTCCCAGACTATTTTATGCCAGATAAAAAGGACTTTTACTGTACATAATGTTTTACTTTTAGCTTACACAAAGTAATAAGTAAAAATTTGCATTTGGAAAGATCTGGACATACTGAGGATTTACAGATGGTCCCAGGTTGACATTTTGCATGGGTGATCCATTCTGTAAAATAAAAGATGGAAGACATATTGCAATATTTAAATAGAAAAGGTTAGTACACATAAAAAAAAAGTAATTTTCTTGTTAATATAAACCCTTCCTTTTAATAAATGTTAAAGGTATATAACAAGAAACTACATTTCCCTACTACTGTATAACATTACTGGAAATCTTTCATCCCTGTGACTATAACTAATACTTTGGGGGAGATTTATCAAAACTGATGCAAAGGATGAGTGATGTGACAAGTTCTCTAAAATGTAAGTCTGCAACTAACAGTGAAAAAACAGGTGCTTCCTCCTCAAATGTATACTAAAGAAGGACACCCCTCCCGCTCTATTCTGCCACATCTAATCTTTGATTTATGGTAGTTGCAGGACATATCTAATTTAATATGGCAAAATTAATGATTTATGAAATAAAAAATGTAATCAAAACTTCTAGTAAATTTAGAATATTTTCTAAGAGTAATATGTAAAATGTGGGAGAGTGTATAGGATGGTTACTGCCCCACAGAGGAAATCACACAGCAAGAATTTTAGACGACACCAGTATAAGATGCTGAACAGAACTTTACTCCAACAGAGGCACAATCTTCATGGTTACAATATTTGGTACATAAGCTTGACGGTTACACTAATAAATTGGCTCTATACATGGCAGTTTCTGATATAACTGGTGAAAACCGGACATCGTGTTGGCTAATGGTTCAATATCATGCTAAACTTGTGGTGCACGGGATCTTTGTTCTCATATGAGGTGCGGAGCTGGCGATACGCCATTCAGCCTAGCAATACAAAGTGTTTTTGGTGGATCAGTCACTAGATAGCTTGCGCCCGACCAGGCAATCTCAACTGGCAGATCTTGCCCTGCTCGTCTATCCAACAGCGGCTCACGCCCCGCTCGGCAAATCCACGCACTTTGTACTGATTTCTTTCTCCCTCTCCTGCTTATCCCACACACACATCACTGTCTCCCTTTTTCTTCCACCACTCACCAAATCAAAATCTGTATATTTTTTTTTATAAAGACTAGGCTCCTCCCATTTTTTTATTTTTACAAATGGGTCACTTAATGCAACAAAATGACATCACATTCATTACAAATACATGGCGGCCAATTACATCACAGTTTCATGTGGTCAATAGTAGCAACATCATTGTGGCAATAATTACACAATCTTCCCTATTTCCCATTAAATTAATGGGATCAAGATTTTTGAAAATGTCAAACACTTTTAAAACCGTAGCCGAGAACATACTTCATTAATGGCCTGACACTTAAAGTTTTCTACGAGCAGGAATAGAAAGGAATTTTAAAAAATAAATAAATAACTAAAATCAGCCAGTTCCTTGTAAGCACCAGGTCAGGCATATCAGGCAAATCCCCTAAGCTACAACCACATGCAAATGAAATAGAGTTTTCTTTTACAGCTCTATTTATAAACATTTGAGGTTTAAATAAATAATTCTGAAACAAGAATGTAAAATATACCTTCTGATCTGCCCTTTCATCTTCATCTTCTGAAGGATCTGATTGATGTCTGGCACAGTCCAGTTTTAGAAAGGCTTGGACATCGGGGCTGTGAAAAGAAGATCATATTAGAAAATGCAACTGAAGTCATATCACGTATGCAAAACCAAGATGCCTACCAACCCAGTTTGGGTAAGGCAGCACTTTTTGTTAAACCATCCGGATTTTGGTGTACACCATACGTGTCAGCAGCACATTACAAAAGAAAACCACAAAAGTGCTAATTCACTGCCTAATGAAAATTCTTTTTTTCATTTAAAAAAAATAAATAAATAAATAAAATATGGGAGAAAAGGATAGGATGGATTGTTAGTGGCAGTGGAAGAGAAAAGTTTCTATTTTATTTCTAAGTATCCCATTATTGTGGTCCTCTGCACAATACTATAAGTTTGCTACCTCTGTGCAAAGACCTTAAAATGTGCAGAATTAGGACTGTTAGGAGACACGGTTTATTCATTGTGCATACCATGTTTCAACGAATAGATGTGAAATAAGACTCTCTAAATTGCCCATCAAAAAGTAACCAACTCTTGTCTTCATAGTAACCACGCAATTTTCTCCTGCTTTCATGCTGGGGTTCCTATAACTGTATCGAACTGAAATTACTGCTGAAGGGTATGCGTGGAAGACATGAAAAGAACTGCAAGCCTTTCCCACAATTAACCTTGAGTGTCACTTGTTGGACATTGAAAGGGTTATAAGGGCAGATCACCCCAGATCACACATACAAACACACTCTCTCTCTCTCCTCTCTCCAGCTCGTCAGACTGTGTAGGAAGCCGTTGTGACACGGTCTAACAGATTGGACAGTGTCACAGCGATAAGTAACACGCCCTCATGCCATTTACACACCCCATTGTCAGTTAATGGGGTTATTTACATATCGGGCGCCAAATATGAAGACACTGATCTCTAAATTACGGAGGAGGAGAGAAAAAAAAATTAGAGTGAGTCAAGGTTTGTGCAGCAGTGCCTATTACATGGTGCTCTCAGCTGGACATGTATGGGAAGGTGAAAGGTTCTCTTTAAATAGGGGTTCAGAAGTTACTTGCCAACAGAAACAGCTTATACCTTGCAGTCAAAAGGTCTACCTTCCAATAGTGAGCAACCAAAAAAAGACTTCAATAATAAAACCAAAATAAAATTACTACGATCAATGTCTCAAAATGATTCCAACAGTACATACAAGATGAACAGTTCCAGTTTTAAACAAGGAAATCATTTTCTAACAAACCTTTGCATTATTATTCATTTAACTATTATAATCTGATGGATGCTGTTTTGACAGTGAAAATCCAATTAATAATTATTCATTCGTAATGTTTTTCATGTAATTACACAAGGACACAGCAGTGATCAGAGAGGACATATGTACTGTAAAAACACCATCAAATGAAAACCTAGGATTCAAATTTAATATTACCCCTGTATAAATCCCTTGTAAGGCCACATCTTGAATATGGAATTAAATTTTGGCCTCCAAATTGTAAATAGGATATAGGAGAACTGGAGAGGGTTCAAAGGGGGGTGACTAGATTATTAACTGGGATGGGAGTTCTCTCTTATAATGAAAGGCTAGAAAAATTGGGCTTGCTCAGCTTGGAAAAAATAAAAAATAAAAAAAATAAAAAAAAGACACCTTAGAGGTGATCAGATTAACATGTATAAGTATATGTGTGGTCAATACAAAGAACGAGCACATAATCTATTCTTTCCAAGGACTCTATTAAGGACCAGGGGACATTCACTGCGTGTGGAGGAAAGACGTTTCAGACATCAATGTTGAAAAGTGTTCTTTATAGTTTGAGTAGTAAAACTATGGAATGCCCTACCCAAGAGGTAGTAATGGCAGCATTTAAAAAAAAGGCTAGATGATTATTCACAGACAAATGGCATTGAGGGTTATAACTGATATAGCAATGAAAAACGTCTAATTGATTGAGAAAGGATGAACTTAATGGACATGTGTCTTTTTTAAACTTATGCAACTACGCTCTCTATGTACAGATCGCATGAACCTGTTCATGATAAACAAAGACCTTTCAAACCAGACATTTTCCTGAAGCCCCTAAAGTAATGACTTAAGGCCCTTTTACATGGGCTAATGATAAGGCAAATGAGCGTTCAAAGGCTGATCATATAGTTTACGCAGCAGAAAGTATGATAGTTGTCAGAGCAAACTAACACCGGTCAACAAGATGTCTCGTTGATCGGCACTCGTTACGGAAAAAATTGGCAGGTGTAAAAAGAACCCTTATGAAATCACTTCATGCAAGCATGTGGAAAGTAGATAAATCTGTTTGTGTAGTGGCATTTTCAGTTTGAGCAGATGACTCCAGTACTGTAAATTGCACAAAAACAATGAACAGCAATCCAAACATTTCACGGAACACTTGCGTAATCAGATAAAAGAAATCAACTGGTAGAACACTCTGAAAGGAATATAATAGGTAATGTCTGACTCAACTCTTTGCTCAATCAAAATCAAACACACAAACAAACTTAAGGTACTTTTACACGGCTCGAGTAAGCGAGCACTGATCAACAAGACGGCTCGTTGATCGGCGCTCGTTTTCTCCTTTCACAAAGAGCTAGTATGGGGACGAACGCTCGATACTCCGATCGCTCATCCCCAAACATTATCATCATGTCGGCAGTGCATCTCCCTGTTTACAGAGGGAGCTGTGCTGCCGACAACGATAATCGTTTCAGTATTTAAAACGATACGATCAGCTGACGAACGAGCGTTTGCTCGCTCATCAGCTGATTGTTGCCCTGTTTACACGCTCATTTGCCCAATAATTGGCCAGTGTAAAAGGGCCTTTAGTCTACCTCTGACAGCTACTGTATGAATGGGTTCCAACAGTTGCTATTAATGAAGTATTAATAGAGTAGTTAAACAAAATTTTGTTAGGGATTACCCTTTTCTTAGAAAAATTGTTCTTATTACAGCAGTTTGTGTACGTGGAAACCTTTTGAGTATGTACAGGTGTAAAAATAGCGATAAGCTTCTTCATATATGGTGTTATATTTTATCTAAGCAAAGCTAAATTAATTAGCTCTAGGCCTGGGTGGCAGCAAAGGTGTACATATTATGGACATGCTTACCAACCGTCTCGGATTCAGTCCCACTGAATCCAGATGTCTCCCACGAGACCAGCAGGATGTCCTATTTGTAATAGTACCTGCATCCTCAGGATGCAGATACAGTTGAATACCAAAAGGTGGAGCAAGGAGCAGTCAGCTCCCTACGCCACCATTGACCCCATGACACCTGCCGTGAGCAGCTTGGCACCGACAGGCGTGATGCAGTGATCTCATCATGCCTGCCTGTGCCAAGCTACACATCACAGACCGGAGGGATCCCCTCCATTAATCATGGAAACTGGCTTAGGCGAGTATTTATTTTATTATTTTTAGGAGGCACTGTGGGGACATTATAATGTGTGTGGGGGGCACTATGGAGGCATCATACTGTGTGGGGGGCACTATGGAGGCATCATACTGAGTGAGGAGGCACTATGGGGGCATTATACTGAGTGAGGAGTCTATGGGGGCATCATACTGAGTGAGGAGTCTATGGGGGTATCATACTGAGTGAGGAGTAACTATGGGGGCATCACACTGTGTGGGGGGCACTAAGGAGGTATCACTGTGTAGAAACACTATTACGGTGTGAAAAACAAAGAGGGCACTATGAAAGTGTGTGGGACCCAAAGCAGAAACTATAACTGTTACTCAAAAGGAGGACAGCATGCGTTGCCCTTTTTACGAGAGTTGAAAGTTGGAAGTTATGCCATAGAGGCTGAGGCACACCAGATACTGCAATGTGGCCCTTGGGGAGAGGTGGCCCAGTCCGGGTTGGTCCCTACCCCTTTATTTCTAGGTAGAGGATTCAACCCTCTAGAGGAACTGCATTGTTAGCAAATAAGAGGGAGAAGGAGAATGGTAGTTTCCAGCTTAGAAAATAAAGGTGCGTGACATTTAACTATTCTTTGGGCAAATTGTGCTATTTTAGAGAGCAATTTCCAACTGGAATTAAACCAGCAAACATTTTGATAATAGAATAGTGTACTATTTATCAGATCAGGTACCCCTTTCTGTGTCTATTTGAGAATTGAAGCAAATATGCAATTGTGGTCTTAAAAATATGCATTTTTTTTTAGCTTTACTCCATAAAGACAGTTATGATTATGTCGAATAGGAATCGGAGGTAGTCTAAAATCCTCCTATTAGCTTAAGTACTGTTCCTCTGCTGCTTTACATAACAGCTTAATTTAATGATTATTATTATTGGCTATGTATACCTTTGAAAACGAAGGATCCACCGGTAATCTATCACATCTAAGTAATGAATTTAGATGTGATCAGTAACAGCTCGATACTGCGTGTCAGAGATGCGCAAAACCCGCTGATACTGAACAAGTCAGTGCGATGGAACTGCCGGAACTTCAGGTTTCAGCGCTAGATACAGCTGCTCTATATACAGGATACAAAGCAGCAGTATCTCAAAAAGTTAAAATAATTTTTAATCAAAAATAATCAGAAAGTAGCACCAAGATCGACGTTTTTAGAAAAAACAAACAAAACATGTTTTCAAAAGTTGTACATAGCCTTTAACTACAAGTAACTAAACCACCAGTGAGAAAAATAGGATTTTCTGGTGAAGCTAATGCGCCTCCATAAAGTTTGTAATATATTCCTTAACAGAAGATTGCCTAATATACTTGATTTCCATTAATAGATCTTCTGGAGGTCACAAAAATATGACCTGCAGTTTAGTATTGACAGCAAAGTAAGTAGATATATTTAAAGTTAAAAAAAAAATACAAATAGCAGGACTTTATACATTCAGTAATTTGTAAAATGCTCATACTGTATTTAAAAAAGGATATATTGGGTAGCCTAACATTAACAGGGTTATTCCCATCTAAGACACTTATGGCAATCCATGCGATATGCCACAAACATCTGATAGATGCCGGTCCCAGCTCTAGGACCCACAACACCAGAATGAACGTCCCCCGGCTACCATCCAGCCTGGTGAGGTGGCTGCCAACAACCACAATAAGAAGGAGAATCAATGGAGAGGTGGGTTCAACTATTTCCGTAACTCATATAGGAATTAATAGATTTGCCACCTGGATGCGGCGGCCACTTCTCCATGCACGATTGGGGTTGGGTGAACCTTGTACTGGATATAGGTGCAGGTAGATATTTTAGGTTTTACAACCCATTTCTGCACATTGCCAACATAATAGAATACATTATATATATATATATATATATAATAAACTGAAGAAAAAACTTGCAAAAATATTACTGCAATCACTTAGAAGACTTTAATGAGTAAGAGACAAGAATAGCATGTGCTTACTGGCTGCATATTTCTGTATGCTGGAGTAAATTTTGGATAAATTCATTCAGCCCTGCTCTTCTTTGTTGAATAAAATCTGAAATGAAGAAAAATATTAAGCTACGAATGGTCATGATATCAGTACAGCACCATGGAATATCTTGGTGCCGTTTAAGCAACATGAAAAAAAAATTAAACATTAAGGCCTCATGCACACGACCGTAGCCATGTGCACGGCTGTGATTTTCGGGTCGGCTGACTGCGGACTGTCAGCCGCAAGCAAATCAAGGGACATGCACATGGTCGCGGCCATTATTTTCAATGAGCCCGGACCGCAGAAGACGGCCGTAATAAGACAGGTTCGTTCTTTCTGCGGTGCGGGCTCCCGGGCCATGCATGGACCGTAAAAACTACGGTCGTGTGCATAGCCCCATAGAAATGAATGGGGCCGCATTTCTCCCGTGGATTTTCGGGGGAATTGCGGCCGCAAAAGCACGTTCGTGTGCATGGGGCCTAAGATTGATTAAATAATTACCAAAAAGAGTAGACAGCTACATCAGAGTAAAGGGGTACTCTGCTTTGAACAATCACTTTTTGTTAGAAGAGTACCTGACAAACTGATCACAGGGTGTCCTGCTACTGGGACCAGCAGGGTTTATCTGTAATCTGCAGTGGAACTTAGTAGCAAGTGTTCAATTTACCTGTTGCGCCAACACCGGGGAAATAAAAGTATTGCCGTTCCTAATAGAATCAATGGACTGTCCATGTAATTCACGGACATGTTGGGTCTTTCCCAATATAATGTATTTATGAATTCGTACAGCTGTATAAAACCTCTGTTAGGTAGCCATTTGTAAA
Source organism: Rhinoderma darwinii (assembly GCF_050947455.1). Lineage (NCBI taxonomy): Eukaryota > Metazoa > Chordata > Amphibia > Anura > Rhinodermatidae > Rhinoderma > Rhinoderma darwinii. The sequence continues at coordinate 76,036,937 of NC_134691.1, forward strand.
AATATACTCGCAGGTAAGGCTTGCCCTTTTGGGTCTATGTGGTAACATGAAGCAATCATGTGATTCAATGGGTCTTGCACTGTATGCGCCTCCATGTAGGCACTGCATGTATAAACGTGCACAAAGTGCCAGTGTCCAAAGACATGGATTACGTACCAGGTTTCATGGTGTGAAATGAAAAAAAGAAAACCACAAACATCTGAAGATTCTAAAACAAACACATTTACTCACCTGGATCAAAATTATCTCCAAAGATCCTCTTGGCAGGTATTTTTAAGTTTATAGCTGGGAATTGTTTTCGAAGCTAAGAGAGCAATAAAGATATCAGGATGGTTACAGAGATAAGCTCAGTGCTTGTTCAGTTATTTTTAATTATCCGTTTTCACAAAAGCATTCTGCAAATTTATAACAAGATCACATGACTCTGCTACATATCGGGTTCAAAAGGGATTCTGTACTTTAAGATAAAGACTGCATTGTATTATTGCAAGAGCAACATAACGTAACCGCACATGTAAGGAGCCACATAAGAGGGGTGCTAACCATCACTGAAAAGTCTTTCATAGATTTTTCTTTTTTACCACCAAAAAATCTATAGTTATTTTCCAAGTCCGCAATCTAAATCAAATTCATATGGAGACCAGGTATACACCTACTGCAATAAAATACATTATCAGCTGACAGAACAGAGAAACTGTTGAATCCTACCCTAACAATCTTACACTAGTGAATATTATTTCATCTCGGGCACAAACAAAAAAATCCAATTTTCTAATCTTTCCTAGCACAGTCTTAGAGGAACAGCCTTTAGATATGGGCAACTTAGATCTCCATGTTACATCGCCAGAGATTGTGGTCAGCTGTTACTACCAGGGGAAGCTGCATCTGGCCACTGCATGGGAAATGTAGCAGTACAGGCTGGCCATTGAAATTTATGTCCGACCATGGCATGAATACACTGGGTCTCCACAAAGCGGCTCATATGACGTCCATATGCCCCAATAGGGTTTATGGACAGAGGTTTTGCTTGTGGGACAACCCCTTTAAGAGATACTGTACTTGACCAACATTTGATTTTTATAAGTAGGTAGTAAATTTATCACACTCACCGTGTTATACAGTCTATCAAACTCTGCATACCGTCTAAAGACAAACCACTCATTTCTTCCAACAGAAATTAAAACTTTATAAACCTGTCAAAAGAAAAAAGACAAATCTATTGAGTTTTGGGGAAGAACATATCAAATGTTTATGGGCTCCCATTAATTTCCTGACCAAATGAGGATTCTCTCTGTGTAATTGTATAACAAAACACAAAAGGTGATGGAGTGTTGGGATAAAGGAATCATCCAACTTGTTCCTTACAGGGAACAATTAAGGAGGTACAGGTTGGATCATTTTACAATTCCAAATTTTAGATATCAAAAACAATTACTCTCTGTGCATACAAATGAGGACGAAACATAGATCACTGCAGCAATGACATAATGGAAATGTCAATGTGTTACGGAGTCACATGAAAACTCAACTATAGTATGAGGGGGATGGAGGAACAGGCAGCACAGAAACTGCTTACACACGCAGAATACCAACTTTAGCTTATCTTTATACTGAGAGTAAAGTAGGAATGCTGTGGTCTTGCCTGAACGTATTGCAGTGAATGTAGTTGATTTCGGGTGGCTCAGAGAGCGGTACTTGTGGTGTGTAATCTAATGGCCCAAAAACACACCACACCCTTATGATATTCTTATTTACTCATTTATGCAGTGTATTCTTACTATATACATTGGTGGAGGGATAAAGAGTGCCCATACATGGGTTGATTTTATGCCTTAACGTGACAATTGCGCCAAGAATCACGCTGTGCTGCGGGGAGGCAACAAGTACTTTGAATAATAGGAAGACCCCATAATGTACATGCTATAAGAGTTGGGAAAAATTTAGTTTACTTGAAGGAGTCGATCTGAGAATGTATCAAAGAACGTCAGTGATGTCAGCAGGTTTATGGTCACCCTTAGCCATAGCTTCCAATAATTTTTAAAACCTGCCTTAGGCCCGGTACACATCTGCATTGGTATTTCCGTTGTTCTGCTCCATCAGAAGAGCAAAACAACGAAAATACCAAAAGCACTGGTTCCGTTGTACGACGGATACCACCGGAGCCCAACGGAATCCATTGACTTTAATAGGTTCCACAGAGTTTCCTATGGTGTATGGTTTTACCAGAAACAATAGCACTACAGTTTCCGGTATTTTCGGCTGGATCAGTGACGAGGACCCTAACGGAGTTTCCAACGCAGATGTGAACCATCCCTTAGGACAGTGAGAAGAACTGTAGTCGGAATGCTTGATATGGGCAATATCACTGTTTTTATATGTTCTACTCTTTATAAATATCTCGGGCTTAGGCTTTCTGATTCTAGGTATTATTTACAACAGATACTTTCCAGAAATGTCTCACAATATTTTGTTCCAGTTCTGGATATAATTTGTAGTGTATGAAGTTGCATGACAACATTTCTCAATATTCTAAAGTATCAAAGGGATTGTATACCTTCAGTTGTCTCTTCGCAGCCAAAACAACCAACCTGGTTTCACTTGACATCATGAACAGCTATGACCATATCTTCATATATAATATAGCAGCACTTACATATTGTCACTAAATTTAATACAAAAGATACAGAAGGCCCTATGTTGGATACATCTGTCAGACCAGGTCACTAAAAGTGGAGAATGCCAGTAATACAGAATTATACCTTACCAGAACTTGTTTTTGGTCTAAAGAGGTTAAACTAAATTATTAAAGGAGTTGGACAACCCCTTCCATATGCCCTATTAGGGAATATGGACGTAAAAAAAGTCAGAGCGGAGAACTGCTGTAAACATTAGGGCAGCATGTAATACCAGACTTGAATGCTGACCCCTGAAGGTTTCTGCCACTACCCGCAGCGAACGCCAGCAGGTCCTCAGATAGATAATGGGTTGTCCAGATAAGAAAACCACAAAGTATTTCACCAAATATAAAATCATAATAGTATTAGGGTACGTCCGCCACAAATCCGCATCAAAGTACACATGTAACATTTTGCTGCAATTGTCACCCTTTGCAATACAAACATTCTGAAAACCCCATCCACGTGAATTCTACTGTAAATTAGTGCAGATTTTCAATGCATAAACCGCACCGAAAATCTGCGACAGATGCGCAACGTCTGAATATACCCTAACAACTGCCCCTAGATAAGCATAATGAGCAGTCAGTGATGAGTTGCTGCTCTTAGATACATTTTTTGGGTGCAACATGCAGAAGTAAGGCTCTATTCACATTTATAACAATTATGACAGCTAAGGCCAATCCGTTTTTGAACGGATCCCAATAAATCTTGACAGATCCTATTGGCAACAGGTTTGCCCAAGGATTCCATTACTTTTGATGGCAAGAATAGAGCTGCAGATTATGCTGTTCTTGCGGTCAAAAATACCGGCATTCCCTGCCAAAAAAGGGGACACCAATGTGAACTAAGAAACAAATAACACCTTTGAGTGTAAAGATATTGCAGGAAGACATGCAGCCCAAGGAAAAAACACCTGCACCTAAAGATACAATCACTTTAAAATATGCTACTATGACTTTTTATTTAAAATATTGATATCTGGGTGAACAGCTGGCTATCAAATAATATAGCAAAGGAATTTTTTTGCAGTTGATTTGGATCAATTCCAAGAGACTTGAACTCACCGTAAATCTTTTTTTCTTCTCTCGATGCTCATCACAGCTGGGAATGCGTACACTTGGACTATTTATCTTCTGATCCATTGTTTACAACAGCCTTGTACCAAAGCGTGGTGTGTTAAATATGTTTGAGAAGTAATAAACCCCAACATTAAGGTGCTTTTCTGTCCATATTGAAGACTGCAGAAGACAGAAAAATAAACAGTGGTTACTTATCTGCCAGTCCTCAAGGACTACATGTTAACCCTGGTTTGCCCTGATAGAGCTCTCCTAGGTCCTTGAACCACTTGACAAATGTGTAATGCTGAAATAAATATTGCTTTTAGAGCGCTGCCTTTCTTACGATTAGTGCTAATGTTAGTATTACACATTTAACAATATTTTACGTATTTTTGCAATCAGTCATGAGACTGGGATTAGGTGGGGACAAACTAGTACCTTCACTAAGTATAGAATAAAGAATAAGCCATATTAGCCTTGATCCAATATTCAGTCTGCTGCCCTAGCCCTATCTAAATATCGTGGTCAAAGAAGAATAAACTGGTTAGCAGCCACATGGTCCCCAGCGCCTGTACTTCTGCCCTGCCAGCCATGCTCCTTCATTTATCTATGTGATCATTTTTTGCAAAACGGCCGCTGTAACTCATTGGATTTAAATCTCTGCCAATGTATCTATAAGGCTCTGTTCACATCTGTGTTGGGGTCCCATTATGACGTTCCGTCTGAGGTTTTCATCAGAACGGGACCCTGAGCAGACAAACTGACACAGACGGAAACCTCTTCCGTTTCCATCACCATTGATTTCAATGGTGACGGAGCCGGTGCCCTTGGTTTCAGTTTGTCTCTTTTGTGTACCGGACCCGTAGTTTTGCCGGAAGCAATAGCGTAGTCGATTACGCTATTGCTTCTGGAAAAAGGACGGGTCTGGTGCACAAAAGAGACAAAACGAAAACCATGGGCACTGGCTCCGTCACCATTGAAATCAATGGTGATGGAAACAAAAACTTCTGGGTTTCCATCGGTGTCAGTTTGTGTCTGCTCAGGGTCCCGTTCGGACAGAAACCTCGGACGGAACGTCAGAATGGGACCCCAACGCAGATGTAAATAGAGCCCGAGTAAAACCAACATAGTTACTATTTTTTTGGCTGCTGCTGTAACTTCTCTATGGCTTGGCCTCTGAAGAGCACTAGAGTTCAACTCGGAACACTCTTTTACAAAGTGGTAATGGTGGCAATTATCCCAATGTAGCTGAAGTAAAATTAAATATAAATTTAAGTGTAACATGCTACAGCTATATTCTCTGCCTTCAGAACAGTATTTATATGGAGGTTAGATTTCTTGTCCTTCTAAAAGGCTATGTACACCTTTGAAAATAGTTATTTACATTTATGGTTAGTTTAAATAAAACCGTGAAATTGGTGCAACTTTAATTTTTATTAAAACATATTTTCACTTTTTCAGATGCAGCTGCTTTGTATCCTGTATACAGTATACAGAGCAGCTGTATCTAGCGCTGAAACCTGTTCAGTGACAGTCGGTCCTGCAAAGGATCGAACTGTTATCCATCACATCTAAGTTCATAGAGTCAACAAATCTGTAGTTCACCAGGACGCACCAGTAATGTATACATAAGGGCTTATGTATTAACACTGCACTTTGCACTGACCAACAGCATCTAAAAGTAAATATCTAACAATTTGTTGTGGCCTGGTGATAATATGGGACCTTTATGCAATGTTAGCAAATGAGCTATAGAGACACATATTTTACTATAAAAATGGACTAGAAACAAATACTACTGCAGAAAAGAAGCAGAGCAGTAACTATAATGTCTGCACCAACTATCCCAGATTGAGGAATAATAAATTTTTTGTGTGGACATGTTAGGCTGATTTCACACAGAGTTTTTTGCAGGCGGAAAATCTGCCTCAAAATTCCGTTTGGAAGTTTGAGGCAGATTATTCTCTGCCTGAACGTCGATTTTCGCGGCGGCCATCGAGCGCCGCGGGCATAAAACGCAGTGAAATACACTTTCTCTGCCTCCCATGTCAATGGGAGGTCAGAGGCGTAACCGTGCGAAGATAGGGCATGCCCCTTTCTCCCGCGAGCCGGTTTTACTGCTCGCGGGAGAAAACTGCCTCCCATTGAATGGGAGGCATTTTCAGCCGGTTTTTGACGAGTTTTGCGGCGCGGTTTCCGTGTCAAAAAAACTCAATGTGAACCCAGCCTTATAGAAGGTAACAGGTAAATACCTTCTATTTAGGAAGGCCTTGTGTATACTTGAAATGTTCCAACACTATTGTATTTTATGGCTGTACTAGAAATTCAGCCTCTTTTAAATGAGGGTCTCTTATAGATTTACTTCGAGCTCTCAACTAGAGGGCATAATAGCATCCACAAAACAGCATCCCAAAGTGCCCCTCAGAAGGTTGGAAAATAGTTTTAAATTTAAAAGAGCTGTCCTATTGGCATGTTCAGTTTATTAAAAGCATTTTCTCAAAATGGTAAATTGTACATTAAAGAGGCTCTGTCACCACATTATAAGTGCCTTATCTCCTATATAAGGAGATCGGCGCTGTAATGTAGGTGACAGTAATGCTTTTTATTTAAAAAACACGATCTTTTTTCACAAAGTTAGGAGCGATTTAAGTTTATGCTAATGAGCTTTCTTAATGCCCAAGTGGGCGTACTTTTACTTTCGACCAAGTGGGCGTTGTACAGAGGAGTGTATGATGCTGACCAATCGGCATCATGCACTCCTCTCCATTCATTTACACTGCACTAGCGATATAGATATATCGCTATGTGCAGCCTCATACACAAGCCCTAACATTACTAGTGTCCTGATAATGAATACACATGACCATCCAGCCTGGATGTCATGTGTACTCAGAATCCTGACACTTCTGAATCTTTTTTTGTGAGATTCCAGCAACGGATACGAAATCTCACGAGATCACGGAGCTAAACGAGATTTGGTTTCACTTGCCGGAATCTCACAAAAAAAGAGTCAGAAGTGTCAGGATTCTGAGTACACATGACGTCCAGGCTGGATGGTCATGTGTATTCATTATCAGGACACTGTAGTAATGTTAGGGCTTGTGTATGAGGCTGCACATAGTGATATAACTATATCGCTAGTGCAGTGTAAATGAATGGAGAGGAGTGCATGATGCCGATTGGTCAGCGTCATGCACTCCTCTGTACAACGCCCACTTGGTCGAAAGTAAAAGTACGCCCACTTGGGCATTAAGAAAGCCAATTAGCATAAACTTAAATCGCTCCTAACTTTGTGAAAAAAGATTGTTTTTTTAAATAAAAAGCACTGCTGTCACCTACATTACAGCGCCGATCTCCTTATATAGGAGACAGGGCACTTATAATGTGGTGACAGTCTCTTTAAAGCTATGCAACAAGTATGCAAAACTAATGACAACAGATTGTGTCAAACTTGTAGCTTTTGATATAGTTTCTTTGAAGAATGTTCTCAATATTGTCAAAACAACCCATGTTCTTTCATGTAACTAAGTAACGAAGAGTCAGTCTGTTGAATTTTGATCTGTCTAGTTACGATCAGTACAGTAGGACGCAAATTGGTTTAAATGTCATGTCTATTGCTAGCTTGGAAAAGCCCCCTCCATTTATTATAGAGCAATAACAACAAAACAGCCCCTTGAAGGCTACACAGCGATTTAAAGGGGTTCTCTGGTTTAGAAACCCCATTTTTATATACTCTATTAGGGAATTCGGAGTTAATAGAGGGAGGTTCTCTGGCCAAATGGAGGATCCTAAAAAGAGTAAAGTTTTAAAGAGCATTTCTTACTCTGGAGGATCGGTCCTGTCCTGAATTACATAGACAACCTATTTATGTGAATGGGCACTGTGCAATGCTTAGTTTCCCCGGTGGTGGAACAGCAGAGAAATTGAATACTTACTGACAGTTTTCTCCACAGTGTACCATTTTTGAGAATGTCATTCTTCTTCGCTTTTTTAAAGAGGCTATGTCACCAGTTTATAAGTGCCATATCTCCTACCTAATTTGATAGTCTCTGTAATGTAGATAACGAAAGTTGGCTGGAGGCAATGTCTTTTCATTCTCCCGACACTCCGGTAAAGTTAATGTGGGAGTAAGTGACAGCATAGCGTGATCTCGCGAGATCACGCTGTGCTGGGAGTACAGCTGAAGATGAATGAAGAGAAGTGTATGACGCGGATTGGTCACAGTCACACTTCTCTTTACAATGCCAATTTGCTCAAAAGTAAAAAAACGCCCAGTTGGGCATTTAGAAGATATTCGCATAAAACGAAAAATAGTCATAACTCAGTCAAAAATAAATGTTTTTTTTTAAACAAAAAACTGTTATTATCTACATTACAGCGACTATCAGATTAGGTAGGAGATAGGGCACTTATAAACTGGCGACAGAACCTCTAAGTTGTTTGGACTCATGTCTTTAAATTGTAATCAAGATTTATATTTTTTATATTGGCATTAGCTGCATCCATTGTTCTTTATAGGTGTAATATTTTATTTGATGCCGCTATTGAATATTATAAAAAGGGAGGGTTCGGACAGTATTTGTTTTGCTATTTATTTCCAACAAACTATCACTTTTTGGTTTAACATATTATAAATCCTACAAAACACTTTGTTTTCTCAAATGTGTAACTCTACATATTTGTTTATTTATATATTATTAGTCAGCCTTTAGGAAAACAACAATTATAACGGCTGTAGCTTTCACAACGGGAGTATGCCAAAGTAATATCGTCCTCGTGCCATCTAATTTAATGTTTAGTAAATATTCCCACCCTCCCCACATATCACTTATTAGATTAAGCCAACAGCTCATAATATTGGTGCAATAACGCAATCCATGGTAAACCTCCACTGAGCACTGTGTGCTATTACTTGCATGGATACATCTTGCTGTGCTTTGTGCAGAAAAATCAGTTGACAATATCTTGACCTAAAGAAGTAGACCAAGGTATTCAGAGACTGATGTGAATAACCATTAATGACCATCCAACTGGAAGGTACACAGAATGCTACTTCTAAAGTTCTTCCCCATTAGCAGTGAATGGTCTTTTGTGGATGTGAAAGTAAAAAGGGAATCAGGCAGCATGACATGGGATTTACCCAAGCAGAACTAAGTCTGCATTCTGCCACCTAACAAGATATTTGCTTTAGATCATTTATTTTTCGTTTGTTTTCAATCATTAGACTTCTGTTTGGTTACAATATTGCAAACTGAGGACACGTACAGAAGCAACATTATCATTGACAAATAGGCTGGCACAGTACAGATTCCATATGGTACCAACCGAATATTGGCTACAGCTGCTTTTTTTATGACTTTATAACTGCAAATTGAAGAAGTTTGGAATGTTGAAATCCTGTACGTATATGTATTATATTGAGGAATACCTATTTTTACTACAGTACACTTTCTGGTGTAACAGCTCCATATTTAAAATTGCACCACAGCAGATCACTCTCAAAAAAAAAATCAATAAAAAAAATAAATCTGAACTTGCAGGGGATGCAGGAGAGTGTACAATGTCCAGCACCATTGTTGAGGTGGTGAGGTGGGGTGAGAATTTCACCTCACGTTGCACTCTTCCCAGACTGCAGGTGGGGGAAGCATTTTGACTGATCGATCCCTGCACCATCAAATCTCCAACATGGCCCTAAAGTGTGTGCAAAAAAAGGAACATATGGCCAAAATGTATGTGTACACCCACAATTATTGAGTTCAGGTGTTTCCACCACACCCATTGCAAACAGGTGCATGAAATCAAGCACACAACCATGCAATCTCCATAGACAAACATTGGTTGTAGTAGGGGGTCATACCGAAGAGCTTAGTGGCGTTAAAATCTGGCGCTGTTATAGGATGCCACAAGTCAGTTTTATTACATTTTTAAATATGTTAGAACCTCCCTGGTCAACTGAGTGCTATTATTGTGAAGTGGAAGCATCTAGGAGTTTCAACAGCTCAGGCACGAAGTGGTAGACTATACAAGTTTACAGAGCAGGGCTGGCAGGTGCTGAAGCGGAAGTCACATAAAAATTGCCTATCCCTTGTTGCTACAGTCACCGCAGGAGTCACATCAGCACAAGAACGGGGTGTCGAGAGCTTGAGGAAATTATTGTCTATGGTAGAGAAGCTGCACATAAGAAATGCCAAGCGTCAGCTGGAGTAGTGTAAAGCACGCCGCCACTGGACTCTGGAGAAGAAGAAACGAGTTCTCTTGAGGGACGAGTCACATTTCACGAGAAGGCAGTCGGATGGACCGATCTTGATTTGGCGGATGCCTGTAGAACGCTATCTACCGGAATGTATAGTGCCTACTGTGGAGGAGGGATAATGGTCTGGGATTGTTTTTCAGGGTTTGGGCTAGGCCTCTTCTTTCCAATTATGGGTAATGTTAATGCTACGTACAGCATACAAAGACATTTTAGACAATTGTATACTTCCTACATTGTGGCAACAGTATAGTGATGGTCCTTTCCTGTTCCAGTATGACTGTGCCCCTGTGCACAAAGCACGGTCCATAATCACATGTTTGGTGTGGAGAAACTAGAGTAGCCTGCACAGAGCCTTGATCTCAAACCATCACATACCTTTGGGATGAACTGGAATACCAATTGCGAGCCAGGCCCTCTCGTCCAACATCATTGTCTGACCTCACAATGGCTCTCTTGGTTGACTAGGACAAATTCCCACAGAATCACTCCAAAAATCTTGTGAAAAGTCTTCCTAGAAGAGTAGAGGCTGTTATAGGGCCCACTTTAAGGCCTCATGCACACAAACGCGCTTTTGCGGCCGCAACTCCCCCAGAAATCCACGGGGGAATTGCGGCCCCATTCATTCCTATGGGGCCATGCACACGACCGTGGTTTTCACGGTCCGTACATGGCCCAGGAGCCCGCACCGCAGAAAGAACGGGCATGTCTTATCATGGCCGTGTTTTGCGGTCGAAGCTCATTGAAACTAATGGCCGCGGCCATGTACACGGCCCGCGATTTGCGGGCAGCTGTCACTCCGTGGCCGGCCGACCCGGAAATCTCGGCCGTGCACATGGCTACGGTCGTGTGCATGAGGCCTAACCCCTTAAGGACCGAGCCATTTTTCATCTTTCACTCCCCACGTTCCAAGAGCCATAACGGTTTTATTTTTCCGTCAATAGAGTGGTGTGAGGGCTTCTTGTTTGAGGGAGGAGTTGTCGTTTCTAATGGCACTATTGGAAGTACCATAGAATGTACTGGGAAACTGAAAAACATCCTACATTGTGTTTTTGTTATCGTTTATACGGCTTTCACCGTGCGGTAAAGACGACAACTTTATTCTGCGGCTCAATACAATGATACCAAATTTATATATTTTTTTTTTTTATATTTTATTACTTTAAAAAAAACAAAAAAACAAAACATTGTTTTGTTTCACCACATTCTGGGAGCCGTAACTTTTTATTTTTGGTGGATTGAGCGGTGTGAGGGCTTCTTTTTTATGTGTTTATTAATTTTTTGGGCGAGCTAAGGTGGCCAAAAAAAACAGCGCTTTTGGGGGTTCAATTTTTTTGTTCTTTACTGCGTTCACTGTGCGAGTTAAATAATGGTATATTGTAATAGTTTAGACTTTTACGGACGCAGCGATACCAATTTTGTTTATTTTTTACCTTACTTTAGAGGGAAAAATGGGAAAGGGTTTTTTTTTAAAGTTTTAATATTGATTTTTTCATTAGTAACAACTTTTTAAAACATTTTATTAGTCCCCCTAGGGGACTTGAACCAGCAATTGTTAGATCGCTGGTACAGTATACTGCAATACTAATGTATTGAAGTATATCGTAATTTTCAGTCTTCTGTTAAGCCAAGCCGGAGACACTGCTTAACAGAGGCAGACAAAAGGCAGACCTGGGGGCTGCCATGACAACCACCCCCACCCCCCCCCGTGATTGCGGTGTGTGGGCGCCGATGCGCAGTACGAGTGGGCCACCCCCTCTTTTCAACGCTTCAGATGCTGCGGTCGCAATTGACCAGGAACAGTCCGATCGCTGTTTCTGGCCATTAGTCCTGGGTGTCAGCTGTAAAAAACACAGCTGACACCCAAAGCGTATGGAGCGAACCCAGCCCGTGAGTGCCCTCCATAATTCCCTGTGACGCTTATCATGTACATGTATGTGATAATGCGTCATGTGGTAAATATTAACATCCGTGGTTTTGGAATAAGATGTCCAACAAGCTCATATTGGTGTAATAGTCCAGTATCCACATACTTTTGGTCATATAGTTAATTTGATTCAAAGTATTATGATCAAGAACATTACAAATTGCAAATTTACTGAACTGTGAACAGACACTTATTCTGAAAAATAGTCATTAAATATGTTAATTGAACACAATATTAGTCCTTGAAGAGAGTATAACACAATGGCAGCTAGACATACCATGTACGGTTATTAATCCTCCATATAAAGCAGCTACATTTCATTCATTTGGCAGCCTACTGAAAGTTGGAAACAACTTCATATAAAGTTTACAGAAAAAAAGTTTCTTAACAACACAGGGTCTATGAAAAAAAAAAATATTCAACTGATAAAAGAAAGTGAGATGTTAAAATAAAATATATTTTTCATTCCAAAAAGTAAATTCACATTGGCTGACTACTATATCCACAAGCACGTCTCTGTTCTCAGAGTAATGTTGAATAATTTGTGGATTCTTGGCAAAGATACGGCACCATTTGTTTTAAAGAGGGTCTTTGTTTTCCAATAAATTAATGCCCGTCTTTGAATGATGTCCGATGCCATTTAGGCAACAAAGCATAACATAGCTGTCACACAGAGAACAAAAGGGCATTTTAATTTCCCTAAAAAAATGAAGGAATATTATACATTCATTGCTTTGAACAGAGTCTCATACTGATCAGCCCATAGTTTACTGTACAAAGATATGAAAATCCAACATCCCTCATGTAATTCTTGTAACAGAGAAATCACATGCCGCATATTAACAAAAAACAAAACAAAAAAACACAAAACCTCAATTATAAGATTTAAGAAGTCACCTGACAGCAGCAGCAATGAAAGACAAAAAAACAACAGCATTCATAACAGTTTTTAAAATATGGTCCACAGAAGAATACAAAGCATTGTACTTTATAAATGTTTAACCTTATAGAATTTAAAGAGAACCTTTCACCTCCCCATACATGTGCAGCATGTAATGGGGAGGGCTTAACAATCCCTGGGGCATTTAAAAAATAATAATTCTACCTCCCTCCGTTATTTAGATATCGGTGCCGTTATATTTGGCGCCCAATATTTAGTTAACCCCCTGAACAGTCAACGGGACATGTTACTATGGCTGTGACACTGTCCAATCAGATATGGACAGTGTTACAACTTTCAAGATTAGTCTTCTGCCGAACTGGCAAGGGGGCGTGTCACTGCTACAGACAGTGCAAGCGCTCCCCAGCTCTTACACTGTCCGTAGCAGAGACACACCCCCTTGCCAGTTCGGCAGAAGACTAATCTTGAAAGCTGTAACACTGTCCATATCGGATTGGACAGTGTCACAGCCATTGTAACACGCCCCGTTGACTGTTCAGGGGGTTATTTAAATATCGGGCCCCAAATATAACGGCACTGATATCTAAATAACGGAGGGAGGTAGAATTTTTTTTTAAAAGTGCCCCAAAGTTTCTGCTGCCCTCCCCGTTACATGCTACACTCAGCTGCACATGTATGGTGAGGTGAAAGGTTCTCTTTAAAAGAAAATGGTTAAAATTGCTTAAAGCAGCAGTTCCCAAACTTCCTCAAGCTAGAGAGCCCCAATGTGGAACCCCAACATATTCTTTACAGACGACCCTTCAGACAGCAGTGGTTGTTTTCTCCATACTGATGCCACCTCTGTAGGGCACAAGTGGCCAGGTAACATGTCATCAGTATAAACGACACGTCACCTACTGAGCCAAAAATCATGGACGACCCACTATTTATGGCCCTGCCCCTTTGTATAAAAACACAAACTAAAACACCCCCTAACCTAATTCCCATCAAGTGCATTTGACCCTTCATCAACACCTCAGACCAACTTTACATCCCAAAATTAATTAAAGTTAACTCTATTAACATAGGACTTCTCTCAATGCGAGTAATTTGGATAATAGAAAGTATATTCGGAAATTACTTTATATAAATTTAATGCTCAAATACAAGTGTATGGTAACCAAAAGGAAATGCAATAAGAAAGACTTTTTTTTTTACAATGATCTGTTAAAAGTTATTGAGGACTTTAGCTTCATAAGAGCCAATAAAACACACAAACCTTCTCATGAGGTGCCAGGTCATCATATGAAACATGACACATAAAGGAAACCGTTACTATATATCTGGGAATACAGCACGGATCTATAACATTTATCCATTGTGGAAGGATAGTGGAATGCATTTTTGGCAATCTGTTGCACATGAAAAATGTTTGGCTTCATTTCATGTTGTTCTGACTCCAGAAATTGTACATTGCATTTTCAGCACACTATAAAAGTCATATTTAGAAGCAAATTCCACTGATCCAATACAAATCTTTACAGGAAATGTTGTAGGTGATCAGGAAGAGACCAATTTCCCTGAAAGCGGATGTAAAAAATCTTTAGTGTTAGAATATAAGGTCCAACTACTTTTTTTAGTCACTAAGGGGCGTTAAAGGGGGTTTCCCCATCAGGGACACATCCACAGGATATGTCATAAATGTCAGATAGGTACAGGACCCAGAGGTTGGACCCGAATCCATCTGTAGAGCGGCGCCCCCTAAACCTGGTTCTACCGCTCTGTTTTGCAGCTGAAGCGTGTGATCTCAGACCATGAAGAAGAAAACAGTGTAGCTCGCTGAGCTACGCTGTTTCCAGAACTCCCATAGTAGTGAATGGCAGTTACAGAAACAGCCTAGCATGCGAGCTATGCTCTTTCCGTAACTACCATTCAGTTGTTACGGAAACAGCCTAGCTCAGCGAGGATGGATGAGCAAGGTCACATGGGATGAAACATCATCCCTGGAGGCCGGGCTGGACGCAGGAGTTGTGATCTTTGTGGCGGAATCATACAGTAGCTCTTCCACCGTAAAAAAAAACACATCTGCTATTTGTTGCAGGTTTTACCTTCCCATTGAATTCAATGGGAAATACCCACAACAGAAAAGCAGCGATTCCGCAATATAAAATTGACATGCTGCGGATTAAAAAAAACACACCGCAGGTCAATTTTTTCAGCGGGTTTCTTGCGCAGCGTGTGTATGCGATTTGTTGAAATCTCATACACTTTGCTGCTAATGTAATATGCTGCGGATTTTCCCACAATGAAATCCACAGTATTTACACTACCTGTGAACCCGGCCGAAGAGTGAGCAGAACGCACAAGGTTTCAGAGCAGCACAGTTCTTAGAAATTGAATGCGTTAGGGCTTAATCTACACAAGGGGTAACTAAACTTAAAGGGGTTTTCTCACGAGGGACATTTATGACATATCCAAAGGATGTAAGATAGATGTGGGTTTCAACTATCTCTAGAACAGGGCCCCCTAAACCCCGTTCTAGCTTTTTCTGCTCACACTGATTTCCGGCCACTTCCCGATTACAACTCGCTGAGATACGCGGTTTCCGTAACACCCATAGTAGTGAACGGCAGTTACAGAAGCAGCGTAGCATGCGAGCTACTCGGTTTCCATAACTGCCTATCAGTTCTATGGCGCGTATATGAAAACAGCGTAGCTCAGCGAAATACGCCGTTTTCTCCTTCATGGTCGGAAATCTGCCGGAACAACAGAGGTAGAACGGGGTTTAGGGGCCCCGTTCTAGAGATAGGTGCGGGTCCCAGAGGTGGGACCTGCCCCTATCGGACTTATCCTGTGGATGTGTCATAAACGTCCCTCATGGGAAACCCCCTTTAAATTATGCAAACTGTACAAAACATTTCCTTTTAGCACATGGAATTTTTCAAACCGTGCAAAATGCTCAAATCCGAATCATTATCATCACCGGATAACATGGGTATTCTTCATTCATATCCGCGTATACATAGTTAATCCAACCCATATGAGTTTTGTAGACACTGAAGCGCCTAGGGAGAGTGTCAGGGACTGCAAGGGGTTAAGAAAGGATGGAACGGTTTAAAATAATGCCCAGGATCAGGATTGGTCAACAAGGGGTAAGAGGGGCGTGGTTAAGAAGATATAAGGCAGAGGTTTGGAGCAGGAAGCCCTCTTACCTTCAAGCTGCAGTGGAAGAAACACCTTTGCTGCTGCTGTGGAGTTTCAGAGCGTGGTCGTTAAGAAGATGGCAGAAGAACTGTTGCGGAAGGTGGCACAGCGGGTAGCGGCAGAAGGGCCTGCCTGGCTGGAATCCCTGTTGGAGGAAGGAGAGAGGCGAGGAGCGGAGCGGGGCACGGAACAGTCGGGAGCGGCTACCCGAGGTAGGCCGCAGCGCGTTACACGCCCTCCGGTTAGACTAAGCCCTAGCCCTGTTGCTATGAGGGGTGCTGTGACTGCTGCACAGTCATGCGGTGGTCCCAGCAGGTCCCCTAGGCCTATGTCGACGGGTGCTTCGTCGGTCGACATAGTGCCCCCCTCCCCCCGTCCACTCGTCGCGCTGGCGTCCTTCCCCATGGCGGTAAGAGGGCGGCTGTTAAACCGGCACGGGCACGGTACAACCCGCCTCGAGCTGCTGATGCGGGCGCGGAGGCAGCGGCCGACTATCGTGACAGTGGGGTGAATATGGCGGACTCAGGCGACTGGTCCGACATGGTCGCTTACCATGCGGCATGTTCACAGGAGCTGGGACTTGCTTCTGGGGCCTGTGTGCAGCCGGGGTCGGCGCCATCTTTCCCCGTGCTGTTCTCTACGCAGCCAGAATTGGCGGCGGGGGGAACAGGGGCGGGACGTCCTGGCAGGCGCAGTGCAGCCAGGACACAAGATGGCGGCGCACGAAAAAAGAAGATGGCGGCGGGTGCGGGGAGGCGGACGGTGAGCAAGCAGCCCAGCCAGGGGGCGGGGGCTTCTGCGGTGCCTGTCGCTTCTCCACCCCGGTCCCCCCCGGGCCCCTGTCAGCACGGGTCAGGGGCAGGGGGGGAGTGTGCTAGGAAAGATAGGAGTGAGGGTGTTTTGGATGCTATTTGCCCTTCTCCTGCCTTGTCATCTTTCTCTCCTGCAGGTCCAAGAAGGGAGCGTTCCAGGCGAGGGAGGAAACGCCGGGCTGGTGGACATCGCCGGCACGGCCATCATGGACGTCGCAGGTCAGGTGACGGGAAGAGGCGTGGTCGACGGTATTCCTCGTCTTCCAGCGATGGTTTCTCCTCCTCGTCTGCGACGACGTCCGCATCATCCGGATCATGGAGGAGGTCGTCGAGGAGATCCTCACGGCCGCAGAGACGCAGTCGACGCCGGGAGGTGCAGCGCTTGTCGGTGGATCAGGAGCAGCTGTCCCAGGTTGTACCTCCCGCCGGGCCGGTGGAGGAGGTGCAGGCCGTGGTTCCAGTGCCGCGGCAAGTGGCTGAAGGACCCTCTGGAGTCGGTGGGACCTCTGGGAGCGGTGAGTCGGCCTGCGGTGACGCATGGCTTAATAAACCTAATGCAGCGGGTGCGGATTTGATTTCTGTTTTAAAAGCCGTGGTGGCTGGGTTGAAAGTGAATGAGGGAACGTCGTGTCCCTCTGTGCCACCAGAGGGAGCTATGCCCCCGTCTGAGAAAGAGAATGCTTTAGCTAGTTTGACGTTTAGAGATTCATTGTTTTGTGGAGTCGCTCCTCTCGGGACTCATTTGTCAGCTGAGGTCAAGGACAAGATTTGGAGGAATGAATTTGTGGATATTTGGTCCTTGGTCTCGGTGGAGCAGGTGACTGTCGACAAGGAGCGGGGCTTTGAGAGAGGTTCGGATAGGAAAGCAAAAGTAGCGAAAACATTTGGCAACTGGGTACAGTGTTACGCTACACTGGCTCATGTTATTTGCCAACGCTATCCTGGGAAAGGGGCCGAGTTGTTTGTCTATTTTGACACAATTTTCAGCACCCACAGGCTGCACGGTGGTGCGGCCTGGTGGCGATATGATGAAGAATTTCGGCGACGTTTGGCTTTGTCGCCTGATATTAGTTGGGCGACGAAGGCAACGGACGTGTGGTTGCAGCTTATTTTAGCGCAAGGGAGTAGGCAACAACGCCCCTTTCCCAGTGCGGCCGCAGCACCGGGCCCCGCCCCTGGAGTTGCGGCCGCTAGGCCCACAGGTGCCTGTTGGCTCTACAATGAGGGCCACTGTCGTTTCTTTGCCACGTGCAAATTTCGACATGAATGCTCCATCTGTGGGGGCGCTCATTCGGCGCTCCGGTGTTTCCGGAGAGGTAAGCAGCCGGTCAAGGCACCTCCTTCCGGCGCAGCGGAGAACGCCGGTGAACGTGCTCGAGATGGGCCCATGGTTAGAGCGGTACCACAGGAGGCGGGAAGCAGAGGTGCTCACTAACGGGTTTTCGTTTGGTTTTGAGATTCCTTTTGAATATTCTGCGACATTGTCATTGGCTGACAATTTGAAGTCGATCAATGAGAATGTGGGCATTGCGCGGTTAAAATTAGCTAAAGAAGTGGAATTAGGAAGAATGGCAGGTCCATTCAGCGAGCCGCCGTATACGAATCTGCGAGTTTCCCCCCTTGGTTTAGTTCCAAAGAAGGAACGAGGAAAGTTTAGGCTGATTCATCACCTTTCTTTTCCTCGCGGTGGTTCTGTTAATGACGGTATTTCTAGGGCGGAGGCGGCGGTTTCGTATACGTCTTTTGATGTTGCAGTAAGGTTGGTACAGGCGGCTGGACAAGGGGCGTTGTTAGCCAAATCTGATATTGAAGCGGCCTTTCGTTTGCTGCCGGTTCATCCGGAGTGTTTTCACCTGCTGGGTTGTTGTTTAGACAAAGGGTTTTACGTGGATATGTGCCTTCCTATGGGTTGTTCAATATCATGCAGTTACTTTGAGATGTTTGCGTCATTTTTAGAGTGGGTAGTTCGTTTGGAGTCTGGTTGTGACTCGGTCATTCATTATCTGGATGATTTTCTTTTTGTGGGCCCGGGGGGCTCTGGGTTGTGCAGCACGTTGCTGAGAGTGTTTCGACAGGTGATGTCGCGTTTCGGGGTACCTATTTCCGAGGATAAGACGGAAGGTCCTGTAACGGTTTTGTCATTTTTGGGTATCGAAATAGATAGCGAGCGGATGATTTTTCGGTTGCCGGATGATAAATTGGCAAGGCTGGTGACGCAGGTTGACCAGGTCATGGGGTCGAAAAAAGTGACGTTAAAACAGTTACAGTCGTTAATGGGATTGCTGGTGTTTGCTTGTCGTATAATTCCAATGGGTCGTGTTTTTTCTAGGCGTTTGTCTTTAGCCACTAGAGGTATCTCGAAGCCAAATCATTTTATCAGGGTAACCTCTTGTATGAGGAAGGATTTGTTTGTCTGGCATTCTTTTTTGAGTTCGTTTAACGGGAGGTCGGTGTGTCAGGACGCTGAGTTGTCTAATGGAGACTTGGAATTATTTACGGATGCAGCCGGAAGTGATGGTTTTGGAGCAATTTTGGGCCGAAGTTGGTGTAGATCCCCTTGGCCCTTGCATTGGAGTGATTTGGGAGTCTTACGTAATTTAACGCTATTGGAATTGTTTCCTATTATAGTTGCAATAGAGTTATGGGGTAGCGTGATGGTGAATAAGAGGATTGTATTTTGGACAGACAACATGGCGGTGGTGCATGCGGTGAACGGGTTGTCGTCTAGTTCGTTGCCGGTATTAGCTTTATTAAGACGGTTGGTTTTGAAGTGTTTGCGTTTGAATGTGTGGTTTCGTGCAAAACATGTTCCGGGTGTCAGTAATGTGATGGCTGATGCTTTGTCTCGTTCACAGATGTCCCGGTTTCGGGAATTGCACCCGGCAGCTTTGGCAGAAGGGGTGTCCCCCCCCCTTCACTTATGGGCCCTGGTCGAGGACAACTTATGAGACTGTTGAGGGGTTCGGTGGTACCGGCGACTTGGAAGAGTCATTGCAGAGCGTGGGATCGGTGGTTGGAGATTGCGGGGAATGACTTCCCATCACAGGAGGGGTGTCACCTGGACGTTACGATAGCAAGTTTGGTACAAATACGTCAGGAAGGGGGTAGTGCGGCCACGGCGAGCAAGTTTTTAGCAGGAGTGGCCTTTATGTTAAAATTGTGGGGATGCAGAGATGTTACAAAAGAATTTGTAGTTCGGCAGTCTTTAAAAGGGTGGAAAAAAGAGGCGTGTTCAAGGGACACGAGGCGGCCAGTATCTTTTTCACTTTTGGGTCGGCTTCTAGCCGTTTTATGTTTTGTGTGTCGGGATGAATATGAAGTGTCCTTGTTCGGCGCGGCGTTTTCGTTGGCTTTCTTTGCCGCTTTGCGAGTTAGTGAGCTGGTTCCGCACAGAGTAAGTGCGAGCGGTGGTCTTCTCAGATCGGATGTAGTAACGTTGGGAGATTCTCTCAGGGTCTGTGTGCGGAGGTCAAAGACTGATGTGGTAGGAAAGGGGGCTTGGCTGTCGATTGGGAGGATTGGGGGGCAGTATTGCCCGGTAAAATGGGTCCAGGAATTCGTGTTGGTCCGAGTGCCCGGGACGCAATTCTTGATCCATCAGGATGGATCCGCGATGTCGCGTTTTCAATTTGAGGCGATTTTTAAGGCCGGCTTGAAGTATCTAGGTTTGCCGCCGGGCGAGTTTGGTACACATTCATTTAGGATAGGTGCGGCAACTGAGGCGGATGCCTTGGGTTTGGATTCAGCGGCTATCATGAGTCTGGGTAGATGGCGCTCTAATAGCTATAAGTCATATGTGCGACCTGATCTGGTTTTAAAGATGGTGTAAGCTGGAAGTTTTCATAAGAAAGGTCGCCCCCTCCCCTTCCCCCCCCCCCCCTGTTTTCCTTCCTGTTATATGGAGTGTTATGTTAACCCTGCCTGTAATTTTCATTTGACCGGAATGTAGCTTAATTTCTTTGTTAGGGTTGCGGCGCCCCCAAGTGTGGATCTTGGGGCATTCGTATGTGCATTGGGCAGCGGTTCGAGCGGGTCGAAGGCCATTAGGTCCGAATTTGGGCCTCGCACAGGCCGACGTCCATTGGAGAGGTGTCCGGGGATTACGGTGGGTGCAGTTACTGCCAGAAGTAGTGGCAGTTACAAGGCACACGTACGGACCTGTTGTCCTAATCATCCATGCGGGTGGAAATGATATCGGCCAAGTGAAAATGGCTGAGTTATTGTCAATTATACGAACTGATTTGGCGCGTTTTCGGGATCTGTTCGCCCGTTGCGTGATAGTTTGGTCCGAAATAGTGGCGCGCACGGTGTGGCGAGGAGCGAGGAATATGGCAGCTTTGGAGAGAGTGCGCAGGTTAATTAATGTGCGGGTGTCGCGGTTCATTCGCTCTATAGGGGGGATCGGGTTGCGACACCAATCCCTGGAGGGGGATAATGCAGATCTGCTGGCACCGGATGGAGTGCATCTGAATGATATCGGGCTCGATATCTTTTTATTGGATCTCTTGGATGGTGCCGAGAGAGGGCTGGCGTTGCTTGGTGGGGGTGGTCGGGGGACTGAGTAGGTTTCTCAGTTCCCCCTTCTTGGCGGAAAGTACGGCAGATGAAGACGGAGGTAGCACCCTACATGCCTGATGGAGACAGGGAGCATCGGCATTTCAGGAGGAGAGGAAATAAATAAATATATATATGTCTTCATGCCGATGGTTGTAAATAATAATAAAGCTGTGGCCACTTCCACATTTGCATAAAGAAGGTGTTGGTGTGTTAATTCAAAGAAGGATGGTTAAGGTCCTGGGCAGGTAAAGTGGATAATGGGTCCTTGCAGTCTTGTAGACACTGAAGCGCCTAGGGAGAGTGTCAGGGACTGCAAGGGGTTAAGAAAGGATGGAACGGTTTAAAATAATGCCCAGGATCAGGATTGGTCAACAAGGGGTAAGAGGGGCGTGGTTAAGAAGATATAAGGCAGAGGTTTGGAGCAGGAAGCCCTCTTACCTTCAAGCTGCAGTGGAAGAAACACCCGCCCTCCCTCCCTCCCCTGGTGGTTTTGGTTTTGTTTTTTAATAAATTTTTTCTACGGTTATATTCTTGTTCTGGCGTTTTTCTGGTTTTTTCGTAGATGTCACAGCTGGCGGAAAGTACGGCAGATGAAGACGGAGGTAGCACCCTACATGCCTGATGGAGACAGGGAGCATCGGCATTTCAGGAGGAGAGGAAATAAATAAATATATATATGTCTTCATGCCGATGGTTGTAAATAATAATAAAGCTGTGGCCACTTCCACATTTGCATAAAGAAGGTGTTGGTGTGTTAATTCAAAGAAGGATGGTTAAGGTCCTGGGCAGGTAAAGTGGATAATGGGTCCTTGCAGTCTTATTTTAGCAACTGCTCAGTAACCCAGCAAAATATTGAAACCCAGCTGTACAAATGACCACATGAATGAAACACTGCTTGCTGAGTCATTGCTGTGCAGCAGAGCAGTCAGCATCCACATATACACAGGGTTAAGGACCATGTGCCTGTAACAAGACCGAGGTGGTGTGTCAAATCTCTTGAAAGTAGTAGCTGACAATCACACTTCTTATAAGACATAAAAAAAAACCAACTAAAATTGAATATGAATTAAGCAATTTGGCAAATATTCTTAATTATAAATATCTTATTGTTTTGCTTTTTTTTATCTCCTATAAAAGGCATAGGTTTCCATGGTAACAGACAACAAACAAACAAACAAACCTGGTGTAGTCTGATCCTGTAGTCATATTGCCTTCCTCTCCCCTATTTACCTACCAAATGTATGTTAGTAAGGATTAATGGACAATTTGCAGAGTTGTTGTTTTTTTGTTTATAGTTGAAACACTCAATCGCACAAAAATGTCAGAATGGTTGGACTCACATGCAACTTCCTTAGGCCGGGTTAATACTTAGCATAATACAGTAGCAGCAGAGTGGATGTGATTTGAACAAATCTCATATACACGCTGCGTAAATAATCAGAAAAAACGCACAGAAATTGACCGGTGGGGCCTTTTTTAATCCGCAGCGTGTCAATTGTATTTGCTTTTTTGTTACAGGTATTCCCCATTGAATTCAATGGGAAGGTAAAACCCGCAACAAATAGCAGATGTTGCGATTTTTTGCGGTGGTAAAGCTGCGATTCTGCTGCAAAAATTGCAACTAAAAAAAAAACGGACGCTAGGTTTCCCATTGTTTTTCTGACAAAAGCAAAAGTGCAAAAAAACGGAATCCTAGCGAACGTAGACAAACGGAAAGCAGCTGAAACAAAATAATTACCACTGAAATCAATGGTAATTCTAACGGAAACATTACTTTCCGTTTAATCTTTCGATCCTCTCTTCCTCTGACGAGAGGTATACGTATAATAACGCTTGTGTGAAAGAAGCCTAACTCAGCATTCAATCCAATCAAAAAGGACTTATAGCTGGCAAGGAACTTGTATGATTACATAGTTATTCCTTACTAATAGAAAAACAATTTGGCTTTTATTTAAAGAGAACCGGTCACTAGGTCCTAAGTTGAACTGGTAAACGGACCTGAATAGCACAGTTTCTCTTTTTTTTTTTTTTTTTGGACCCCCCCTCGTTCCAGAGATATGGCCCACTGTTGTGTTGGCTTCCTATATGCTAATTTGCTTTAGTTAGCCGACAGGGCGTGAGCTACCCTCAATCTGCCTTGCGTTGATTGGTCAGCAGAGGCAGGGAAGCTAGTTCCACCCTATTCGATAACTACAGAAAATTAGCTTATAGAAAGCCAAAACAGAAATGGGCCATATCTCTGGAACGGGGGAGTCCAGGAAAAAATAAATAAATAACAGCGCTGGAATTTAAGTAGACAATACTATTCAGGTCAGTTAATCAGTTCAACTGAAATGACCTAGTGACAAGTTCTCTTTAAATAGAATAGATTCCATTCAGATGAATTAGGCCTTATTTACACGAGCGTAGTTCACGTCCGTGATACACGCGTGAAAATCACGCGCGTCGCACGGACCTATGTTAGTCAATGGGGTTGTTCAGACATTCCGTGATTTTCACGCAGCGTATCCGCTGCGTAAAACTCACGACATGTCCTATACTTGGGAGTTTTTTGCGCATCACGCACCTATTAAAGTCAATGGGTGCGTGAAAATCGCGCACAGCACACGGAAGCACTTCTGTGTGTCGCGCTACAGTTGTTAAATGAAGGGAAAAAAAAAAAAACACACCATATTTATTGCAGTTTCTAAGCATCGAAACCGCGTGTCATAAGGATGCCATATGCGTGTAAATCACGCAGCCACGCACCAAACACTGATGCCACACGGAATGGCAACACGCGCGGTCGTGTGAATTTCGCATTAAACAGATTTTTACATTTTGCAATTTCTGCAACAAAATCTGCCATGTGTGACTGCACCCTTAAAATCCTGGTGCAAAATCCATACTTGGGTCATATATCTATCGGACACCATATAGAATATCACACTATATTGGATATGTCAGTCTGAAGTGATTGTGTACTGTAATTATGTATATAACACCCCACAGTGCCACCCAATTTCATGTATACACTACGCTCATGTAATAAGTTCCCGCTTGTGACTGCATCCCCTATTGCCACGGCAAAATGTGTATTTGAGATAAATGCTAGAGCGATACTGCCATTGCGAACACAATGGATAGTGAATATCTTTAGTGGTATCGGAAATAATGCAGAGAAAAATAGTTGCTCCTAGTAACCAATCAGAACACATTGTACTGCACTGAAAAGATAAAAGCTGGAATGCGATTGGTTTTTGTGGGTTTACAGCTTGAGTTTTTATGCATGAGACCGACTGCATTAAGAATACCCATGCTCAGTTCCACTTGACTAAAGAGTTAAATATGGAACAATTTTTTTCTATTGGAAAATTGCACTACTAGGTATTTCTTAATATATCACAATCAACTGGATCCTTCCACTGAGAGTGAAATATTTAGGCTTTGTTCTCACCCGCGTAGTGACCTTCCATTGTTCTGCTCCTTTGATGGAACACAACAAGAGAATAATGGAAGCAACAGGTCCATTGCACAACAGACACCGCTGGCGGCCGACAGAACCCATAGACTTTAATAGGTTTTGGCCACTTTCTGTCGGGGTATCCGTGATTTCACTGGCACAACAGCGCAGCATTCTGCACGGTCGTCTCCAGCTGCCATTTTTTTTTAGAACGGTTGTGCTGAAAACCATAAACAGGAGTTTTCATTGCATCTGTGGTTTTTCCTACATTCGATGGGCATTGCAACATTGGCAAAACCAAACTTGAAGGGATAGAGCATGCTCCGGTGTTAGTACACTATATATTGTAGCAAGCCCCAACATCTGTAATGTGGAAAATTCTGCTTTAAAGATCCCATTGACTCCAATGGAAAGTTATTTCTGTGCTTTTTATCTGAACAAAAACAAAAAATGGGGTCCCCATGCTAGGCTATCAATGTCTGGACGGTGCAGCAAACTCTCAGTTGTGAGTAATAAGATCTGAATGTTTTCAACCTCGGAATATAAACAAGAATGTTCAATTCATGGACCAACTATAGATCTTAACAATAGAAAGAAATTGAAACAGTATATTATACAATAATGAGGCCTCATGCCCACTTCAGTCTTTTTCGTCAGGGTGCTATCCGTTGTTTTAACCGATAGAACCCTGGCACATTCATTTCAATAGGGCCATGCACGCCGTGCGACCATTCCGTCAAAAATAGGACAGGTCCTACTCCTGCCCGTTTTTGGTGGAACAGTCTCTACCTTTTCATTGATTTGGTCCGTGAAACAAAAGACCGCACACGGAAGCCCTCCGTGTGCAGTCCGTGTTTCACGGAACCCTCATTAGCGGCCGTACAACGGCCGACGGAGGTGTGCATGCAGCCTTAAGCTTCATATACATAAAATCCCCTTATGGTACATTACGGTATATGACTAGAATATGCTGTCATTTACTAATCAGTGGTGTTTGATGACTAGGACCACCATGATCAATAAAGCGTAGGGATTGCGGTCACTCATGAACACGCACTGTGCAGAGAACTTTAAGGCTGTGTTCAGACTGTTCGGATACGTTGCGAAAAAGCCTGCGGCGTATTCAACCCAGAGCACTCGTGGAAAAATTGATCACTGCAGAAAGATTTTTGATATTTTTTTTTTGTTCCCACTTGAACATGCCAGCATTTGATCGCTGGTACAACACACTGCAAAACTTATGTATTGTAGTATATTGTACTTTTAGCACCTTCCTATTAATAGGCGGTCCAAGATGGTATAACAAGCAACCATTGGCACCCTGCGATCGCGTAGAGGGCTAGCCACTGGAGTGACGTATTGAGCCCCACTTCAGTCTATGATGCATCTCAGCAGTTAAACGGCCGGGATCAGAGTTAACTCCGATCCCAGCTGTTCGTGCGAGGTGTCAGCTGTAAAACACAACTGACAACCGCTGTATTTGGAGCGGGCTCAGCTACACACTCCACCCCCCCACCGACTACGACATACATTTACATCAACCCTCGGTAGGGGATTAAAATGGAAGCCATGATGCAGTGCCACAACTGTCAATTGGCTCCATCACTTTATGCCGAGGTGTCCATCGCTCTAAGCGAGATCTACGACGGAGCCACTAATGCAGATCTTAACACAGCCTTATATTTTTAAGAATCTTGAAAAAGTACACGGTGCCAGTTTTGTTTTTAGCCGGACATGTGGATACAAACCCTTCACTAGCCGGTTCAATTATTATTGATTCTCATATGCTGTATGAGCAATAACTATATAAGCCCATTTTGGAAACTACTGGACTATTATGAAACTATTTTACCATGCAATATGAGTTATACATTCATAGTCATAGTTCACACCCTTGCTTGCAGCAATGAAAATTCCTAAGAACTATTTGTAATCGAATGTCTTTATGCCGGTAAAGAAAACATTCCTCTTCTTCCAGTGACATCACACCACTGCAGGAATCCCCGGCTCAGTACATTTAAAGGCAAGTTACACCGCGGCCATACGTTTTTCCAACATCAACCACTGGACTTTCATATAAATACATCCCACCATATGTTATACCCCTTCAGTATACAGGAGTCAGCTTTGTGAGGAGCTGCCTGGTAGAAAACTTTTTTTTTTTTTAAGTGTATACTGGAATAATTGACGCTACAATTAGATGAATGAACAAATTATCCCATATTTTTGGCATTACAAATGGGAGGTAGTTAGTCGCAGGCATATAACTTTTTTGATATGCGATTTCTGCATGCTACACACTCCTAACAGGTTAATCTGTCGTAGCAACTTCACACAAGAACCAGTCTCCCAGCATGTGCGGTATTCTCTAAATGCTGACATCTTGAGGAATATGGCGCACAAAATTACCACGAAAAGCACAACTTTAAACAGTGCTCCATCAGAGCGACAAGCGACATAATATAGTGAACATTTATAACGCCATATAGACACCAAGCTGCTTCTATACCCATCATATAAAGCCCCCTCCCCATCTGATATAAAGATCAGCAGCTCCCCGGCTTGTATGAAAGCTTGGGATTGTGACAAAGTTGTGTAAATCCAAGTTGCAGGCTCCTACCAGTCTGACTCTCATGGAGAAGAAAGGGTAAATAGGAACATTACATACCAAGCAGGCGTCCTGTGTGTGAGGTTTGAACTCTCTCTTCCTTTTTCCTGGGGTTTGCCTGCTACAAGTTATGTGTTTACAAGTGTCTGTCTTTTCTGACGTGTCAGCAGAGCTCCTCCTGTGAACAGGCTGAGCCATCAGATGGGAGGCTCACCCACTATTAGTGCAGCCTGTAGTATGCACTCAGCCATTTCATGTTTCCTGTTAGGTTTGCTTCATGTTCAGGAAGTTTCAGCTAAGAATATAAAACCTAGCAGGAATTTCACGTTAACGCTTTCCTGTTCAGAAATCCCAAGCACACATATGCAACTATTTCAGAAAGACGGTGCATTTAAAGCTAAAAAAACAAACAAACAAAAGGATCAAAATAAATAAGCAACTAAATGAAATCTGCAAATTAATTTACATGTAGGTTTACACATAATTAAATTCATTGGCGTAGTATTGTAGGCTGCCATTGGTACCAGGAACCAATATCTGGTGGGTTGCAATAATATAATTCCCAGTGGATGAGAAAAGCGGCCGCTGCAGGGAAAATGTAGTATTACCTGGAGCCCGTTCAAGTAGATGAGCGACCATGCAAAACATGGTCGCTTTGAGTCTGCCAGAATTTGAGCAAGGAAACCTAAATGTATGCAGGAGAGCCGACATATAAGGCTTTCCTTTATATGTTTCTTCTGTTTATGTTACGTTTCTGGTTTTGGCTTGAAAAATACATGCAAAATCTGCCGCAAACCTACACTGTGTGAACAAAGCCTAACGGTATGTATAGGTTTATTGCAGAAATTTCTACAACAGTTCTATACTTCTCAACAAGGTTTGTAAAAATCCATACAAATAGTGCAGAAATATCCCTATTCTATTCTGAATGTATAGAATCGATTCTTAGCTGCTGAAAATTTCACATTAAATCTGCCACATGTAAACATGACTAAACAGGTCCCATGAAAAATGTTGTCCTAGTGGGACATCCCCCTTTAGGTCTCTGGAAAAAAGTTTAAACATATTTTATGGCCTTAGGTAAATAAACTTATTCTTCATATAATATAAAAGTTATACAACTTGTAGCAGTTTTTTGGTGCAATTGTGTCTAAAAGTATTGCATTAAGAAGCGCCATATTTAGCACTTTCTGCATGGCCTATGTTAAGCAATAGGGCACACGCTCCATTCAAATGTCAAAATGGCATATTGCTAGGAATTGGGGCCCCTGGCCTACCACTATGCCTCTGTACACAGCTCCTTATCAGAAACAGCTCTGACATATTTAACAGGACAAGTTTCTGCCTCTGAATGTAAACAAGAATGTTTCTATTCCCTGACAGCAAGTAGAGAGTAAGGGTTACTTCTATCTTATAAAGTGATAGAATCTGAGACAACACTGATCCTAGAATAAAGGGGCTGTAGCACTGTCTTTTTTTGCGGATCAGTCTCCACCATTCTATTGATTGGTCCATTAAAACTAAGGACCACAACACGGAAGCCATGTTTTGCGGATATGTGATTTGCGGCAATAAAAGGGCCACGGATGTGTGCTTAAAGACTTAGTTTTCCCTGTATAACGGCGCTTCCTGTCATACGGCTGTGCAGGGAACTGCAGCCGGCCCTATTCATTTGAATTGGGCTATGCTGCAGTTCCCTGCACAGTGGGTGGCTGGGGCGCTGCTGTTCAGGAAAAAATTGTTAATGGGCTGCAGCGATAAAGCAGCGATTCCCAGGATCAGCGGGCGTTCCATTAGGTTGGACCCTCAATGACCATAAACTGATGGCATATCACTTTATAAAATGGAAATAACCCTTTTTTTGAAAACTTTGTGGGATTGTAATCGTATATTAGAAAAGTATATTAGAAAGTTGGAAAACTTCTCATTATGCAATGTATAAACCATATTTTTGACCCGGAAAACAGCTGTTTAAACTTTCATAAAACTTCTGACATGTCATAGTGAAGTTTTGATCAGTGGGTGGTCCGAGTACTGAGACCCCACCGATCGCTAAAACGAAGCTGTAGAAGCGGTTGGGTGAGCCCTGAGCCGCTTGGTTTCTGATCGGCTTTTCTCAAAGCCAATGTAACGGCGTACGGACTCAATAGAAAGTCTATGAGCTCGTACGCCACCTGCTCGGCTTTCCGAGAAAAGCTGATCAGAAACTAAGCGGCTCAGCGCTGACCCGGGCACTTCTGCCACTTAGTTTTAGCGATCGGTGGGGGTCTCAGTGCTTGGACCCCCCACTGATCAAAACTTGTGACATGTCACTATGACATGTCAGAAGATTTCTGAAAGTTTAGTTAATAAAAAAAATAGTTTTGTGCATGGGTAAGGTGCAAATTCCAAGCCCCCAAAATCCTAAATCGCATATAGCAACGTGATCTTCTCCTAGGGTTGGGAACTGGCATGCAGTAATGTCCATTTCTCTTTATAAATAAATTCCCTTTCTTGAGGATCTAGAGCAGGGGTCAGCAGAGGCGTAGCTAGGTTCTCCAACACCCGGGGCAAAGATTCTGTTTCCCCCCCCCCCCACCTCTTTCCCGACATCTCCTTCCTCCTCGCCATGTTTGCTTTCCCTACCAGTCAATGAGATGTAATTTTTGTACCTTACAGGAAATGACGCTGTGAAGATAGGTAGCATGTACCATGGGTAAGCGTGGCCGAAATACACCTTTTCTCTTATGTTGCCCTATTCAAATAAATACATTTTTGCATATATCAACCAAAGGAGTGCTTGAGTTTATATTTGCAAGTATCTACGGGGGTGGGAACACTACCTATTGCACCCAGACAACCTGCAGAGTGCCACAGATTTGATCTATATAAAACAAATTGTATAAATGAGGCTAATGAGACTATATGGTGACATATTGAACAGTCTCCTCTTGTAGATAGTGCCACATAACCCCCTTGTAGACAGTGCCACACACAGCCCCCTGTAGATAGTGCCACACACCCCCTGTAGTTAGTGCTACATACCGCCCCTTGTAGATAGTACCACACTTACCCCCTTGTAGATAGTGCCACATCCCCCCTTGTAGATAATGCCACACACACACCCTTTGTAGATAGTGCCACACAGCCCCCCTTGTAGATCGTGCCACACACAATTCCCTTGTATGTAGTGCCACACAGCTACCTGTAAATAGTGCCACACCCCTGTAAATAGTGCCACACACACCCTCCTGTATATAGCACTACACCCCCTCCTCCCTGTACAAAGCGCCATTGGGTCTCCCTAGAGGTGCCACTGATAACAATGTCTATATTCGGATAGTGACGTCAGGGGCTTCTCCAGAAGCGGAAACCCCGGGAAGAGCGTCGGCAATGCTTTGGCCGGGGATTCCTCCATACCTCTAAACTTTCAAGTATCACAAAGAGGGATAACCGATGTGGCACGTATAGCAGCACAGTATAATGCCCTGTAGCTGCCACCATACTGTATAATGACTCCTTAGGTGCCACCATACAGTATAATACCCCCATAGATGCACCCATACAGTATAAAGCCCACACAGATGCACCCATACAGTATAATGCCCACACAGATGCCCCCATACAGTATAATTCCCACACAGATGCCCCCATGCAGTATAATGCCCAATCAAATTCCCCCATAAAGCATAATGCCCCTATAGCTGCTCCCATACAGCATAATGCCCTGATAGCTGTCCTATACAGCATAATGCTCCTACAGCTTCCCCCATACAGTATAATGCCCCATAGCTGCCCCATACAGTATAATGCCCCATAATTTCCCCCATACAGCTTAATACCCCGAAGCTGCCCCATACAGCTTAATGCCCCCACAGCTGCCCCATTCAGTATAGTGCCCTATAGCTGCCCCCATACAGTATAATGCCACCACAGCTGCCCCAAACAGTATAATGCCCTCATAGCTGCCCCATACAGTATAGGGCCACCTTAGATGCCCCATACAGTACAATGCCCCAATAACTGCCCCATACAGTATAATGCCCCCTAGATGTCCCTAGTGCCAGTGCCCACATAGATTGTGCCACAGTGCCCATATAGATAGTGCCCACAGTACCCATGTAGATAGCGCTAGTATCCCTTGTAGATAGGGCCCCTATATAGTACCACAGTGCCCATGTAGATAGTGCCACACCCCCTTGAAGATAGCACCACCATCCCTGTAGATAGCGCTACCCTCCCCCCCACGTAGATAGCACCATTGGGACTCCCTCTATGAGCGGAATCCCCGGCCAGAGCATAGGCCAGGGAATCTGCTCCTAGATGCGATTGTTCATATATGGGCAGTGACGTCACTGTCCACATATGGACAGTAACGTCAGGGGCTACACCTGGAGTGGAATCCCCTGCCATAGCTTCACCAATGGGGATTCCGCCTCAGAGAAGCCACTGACGTCACTGTCCACAGAGACGTCGGTGGCTCCTCTGAAGCGGAGTAGCCCATGACATTACTGTCCTGGAGCGGAATCCCCTGCCATAGCATCGGCAATGGGGATACCGCTTCAGAGGAGCCACTGACGTCACTGTGACTGTCCATATATGGACAGTAACGTCAGGGGCTACTCCTGGAGCGGAATCCGCTGCCATAGCGTCGGCAATGAGGATTCCACTTCAGAGGAGCCAATGACGTCACTGTCCATATATGTGCCCGGCGAATCCTTAGGCTTCACTCTAAACTAATGCAGAAGCAGGGAGCTTACTGTTGCTTGCTACGGCATTAAGTTCAACTGTAACTGAGTCATGAGGACACAGATACATTTGACTGCGGGACAGGCCATCCGGGACGGATGGGAGGTATGATTCCTTTCCTGGTGGTGGAGCCCATGACATCACTGTCCATATATGGATAGTGATGTCAGGGGGGATTCCGCTCCGGGAGGAGTGGTCTATTGTAACCGCGCACGGCCTGGTGCCCCCCTACCGTCTCTCCCAGTTGCACCCGGCCCTGGGGCATGTTTTTTATTGGCACACTTCCCTCTCCCGGTGTCCACCGCCATTGTGTGGAATTTTAATTGAGAAAGATTGTGATTGAATTTCTCAAAATGATCAGGAAAATGTAAAAAAAACTTGGCTACCCCTTCCTGATCATTTTGAGAAATTCAATCACAATCTTTCTCAATTAAAATTCCAGGTCATTGAACAGGTACACAGACCCAGAAGGGGTGGCAACCATATTAAATTATTAAAAAAGAGAGAATCATATTGGATACATACACTCGAGACTCTTGCACCAAAAGGTCTCAATAGAGAATATAATTCTTTTCTAAGCATTGTTTATATTCCTGTTTATTTTCGGGATTTCCGTTTATAATATTTATATCCATTTTCTTTCCAGGCACGCTAGGAAAACATGAGATCGATTAGATGACCAGATACAGGTACCATAAAACCGGTTCACTTTTCTTCACTTTTCATCCTTAAAAAGATGTTCTTTTTCTTTTCTTTTCCTTCTTCTCTTTTTTTAGCATACATATTGGTTATATTAGTCCACCAGTAAAATTTATGGAAACCATTTATACATTATTCACTAATTTCCTATAAAATATTTTTATTTTTCCCTACACCTGTTATTAGCATGATCATTTTTTCAATGTATAATTACATTGAATTTAGTCAACATATCCTTATCACATGCCTTACTAGGATTATTAAAGCTCTATATCTAACTATACAATTTCAAAACACTATATTAAACGTTAGATCGTACTTTGTTCAATGATTAGGGTTGCTTTTAACTTCTGGAATTGAGAAGTTATCTACCATTACAGCAAGGTTACCCCAGCGTTACCGATCTTTCATGTCCACAACTCGCGATTACGTCCATATGGATACCTTGTACTTGATTCCGCTTGCGTTCCAAGTACACAGCGTTGCTGTGTGTAGTGCGCTTGCGCTGGGTGCCGTGTGCGTTCCACGTACCGGACATCCGGTGTTGGCGCGCTATATTTAACACCTCTTTGGGGACACTAGCCACAGACTATAATCTGACATTAGAGCGTCTGGTAGACGCCGCTACAACTATATACTCTAATTACAATCAGGTATGCTTATTCTTAGATCTAATTCAATGGTATCTTCTTTTCTCTTTCTATTTGCTTCACTCTGTGCACATTATGTATATACCAGTATTTTATGGTATGGTCTGAGGGGACATCGTAGTTACACCCCCTCTTGATATAATCGTTTTTTTCGAATACTTACCGTCATGAACGTATTTGCCATAATGTTTTCTTGAGTATCACATCTCTTTCTCCACTTTTGAGGAAGTCCCAGCCTATTATTAATTCTTAATACTATGCGATAGTAATAGTATACTGCATATCACATGGATTTTTACCCATATTGGCATATGTATTGTTATAATACTTACCGTTGACACATTGCAATAAAATCGCTTCAATCCTATAGGACGAATTCCGAATTGAATGCATGTTTATTGTTGATAATGGCTATTTTGTACATCTTATACCATTGCTAGACATGGATTCTGTATTTTGCGATATTTCATACAGTTATTTATCGTGTTTTGTTATGTTACTTTATATGATATATGTATTACATGACTATTATTATTTGTTTATCTATAGCGATTGTGACAAATGCCTAGGTTAGGTCGAAACGTTCAATAAAATCGCTTCTAACCTATATGACGATTTCACGAATTGAACATAATAAAATTATTTTGAAAAAATCATTCTCAAGGATCATTGGAGTGCTTTCAGGTTATTTCTTGGATCTCTCCTGGTGATCAGCATCGCAAGAACGGAGTTCAGTAACCGCTCTGTAAAAAAAATTGTTGGCAGCTCTCTCTCCTATGTACCCCCCCCCCCAGCTGGTGTTCAGTAGTCGCTCCCTCTCCTGTGTGCAGCGCTCCCAAGAATGTATCCAGTAGTCACAATCTTTCCTGAGTGCAGTTCCCCCTAGATGGTGTTCAGTAGTCGCTCTCTCTATGTACATCCCCCAGCTAGTGTTCAGTAGCCTTGTATGCACTACAGATGGATTATCTTGCAAAGAATGTCAGGTACAAGGTTCACACTGAAGTTTAATTAACTGATTAATTCGTTTTTGGCATATACGTGGTAACAGTACGTGTCTTTCATGTTTGCACGGCATACTGAGCACTTCATTTTTTTTATCGACACGCTATACAAAAAAGGTTGCCTACCCCTGATCTAGAGTAAGGCCTCATGCAGACAACCGCATGCATTTTGGCCCGGACTATAAGGGCTTGTCCACACTCAACAGAATTGCTAGCGTATTTTACAGCTTGAATTGCAGACGGAAAATATGCAGCTGAATACAGTAGCAGCATAGTGGGTGAGATTTAACAAATCTCATCCACACGCTGCGTAAAATTTCTGAGCAGAAATTCACCTGCAGTGTGTACTTTTCGTACCGCAGCATGTCAATTCCTGCTGCGGAAAGAGGACTGAATTGCTGCATTTTTCTGGAGATATCACCATCTCCTAGCATTGTAAAAACGCCGCAAAATCCGCACCCTTTTCTGCAGTAAAAACGCAGGAAATGGTAAGGTTTTTCCGCAGCGGAATCTCTGCTAGTTTCTGTGAAATTGCTGCAGAAATTTTCAGCAGCAATTCCATTACGTGTGGACAAGCCCTAATACTGTATGTAAAACGAACTGCAGTTGCATACCTACTATAGAGGCAGACCACATGACTGCTATGGGGCCTCTTTCTCCTGCTGCCTGAAACAATCACAGATTTTCCCGCAACCGCAACTAGGGTGACTCACTGCACAGATATTAAGTTCAATAGTAACTATATATACCTGTAGGTGGAGAGGCAGCCAAGGATTTATCATGTACTGTGTGAAGGGAAGCAGGGGATATAGAACTGTATGGGGTAGATTTATCAATGTATTCACACCAGTTGTCTGAAGTCAATACAATGAAAAATATGGGGTTCAGGCCAAACCCAATATATATAAAGCACATGCACCACTTTTATTGCGACATATGAGTTTGTCAGGAAATGTAGATGAGGTGGAAGAGTCACACCTAGCGTAACTCACTTATAAATAATTTTTGCCACTTTTCTACTTAGAAAATGTCGGGAAACAATGTCAAGTCCAACCTGGCATTGCTTTTAGCCGATGCAAGATTCATTACCATGGTGTGCTCTGCTGTACAGGAGAGAGATGCTGGTGTGTAATTCGCATGGTGCATCAATAATAGAGATCCCCATGTTTGAAAACTGGAGCTCCAAATCTTATAAAAATCTGCTATGACACTACAGTGGACATTAACTTAAAGGGGTTTTCCAGTCCCTAAAATTTGATGGCCTATCGTCAGGATAGGCCATCAATAGCTGATCGCTCGGGGTCCGACTGCCAGGACCCCCGCCAATGTTTTGAAGGGGCCGCAGAATGTACGAGCGCTGCTTCCCCTTCATTCCAGTCACTGCTTGTACTATTAATCGCCGACACAGAAGTAGCGGAAGTTACAGTATTATAGCCTTCTCCCATTCACTTCATACGAGCGCTGCGGCCCCTTCAAAGCAGCTGATTGGTGGGGGTCCTGGCAATCAGACCCCGAGCAGATCCTGAGGAGAGGCCATCAATTTTTAGGGACTGGAAAACCCTTTAACTAAAAAGGTAAATACATAAAGGTCAGTGCTCAGTGAGGCCCACTCTTAAGTATTGTTATAGGGCCATATGATTTCTGTGTGTGCCCTTGCAGAATTGTATATTTCATATGTCAACCGTTCATGCGTGTTTACTGCGATAGGGAGATACGGGTCTGGAATCTTTTATGTCCAACACTATACCAGATATCGGTGGACATTCATATGAATGCACATATATTATTTTTTTGGAAGGATCCTGCCAAAATTGATGGAATCCACTGCCATTTATTTAATGTGTATGGAAAGCTTTAGGCCGGGTTCCCACGGATTGGATACGCATAAAACTACGCAGCGTATCGACCTACAACCCGCAGAACATTCCGTCTGAAAAACCACACCACATTGTCAGTTTTTCATGTGGAATTTACGCTGCGAAAAGCAGCACTTGAAAAGTTAAAACGTTTATACTTTCCTTGGGCTGTAGTCACGGCGACACATCTCTCTGTTGTCCATGTAGTACTGCCTCCTGGGATGACGCTGCAGCCCATGTGACCGCTGCATCCTGTGAAGGGCTGCAGCTGTCACATGGGATGAAACGTCATCCCAGGAGGCCAGCCTGGAAGAATAACAGAAGAAAGTGTCACTATGACAATGGCATAGTAAGTATAAGCTTTTTTTCTGTCAAGGAATCGCTACTTGAGCAATTCCCCAGTGAGCAATTCCCCAAAGGCAGCTGGAGACTGTCTGCATCATGCGTGCAGGTAAATCATCTACCTCAAGTCCATCACCACTCTGGTCAGCCCACCGCAAGGCAGGTTGGATTTGGCTGCATAGAACCCAGTTGCTTTTACAGAATACGGTGTTGGACAGGAGTTGCAATGCAGGCAATGCTAGAAAGGATAACCAGACAAGCCAGAGGGGTAATCAGCAAACAGAGTTCACAACCAGGAGATACTAAAAGTCCAAATTGCAAAACAGAAGAGTAGCAGTTGCAGGGGTCAAAACCACCCGAGAGCAGAATGTCCAAATCCGTGAACAGAGGGAAAATCCAAAAACAAATCCGAGGTCCAGTTCAAAGAGTCCAAAGAGTCAAGGTGTTACAGGGTGTAAAGGCCCTTTTACATCGGCCAATAAGCGGCCGGTGCAGTGAGCGCCGATCAACGAGAAATTGTTGATCGGC
Source organism: Rhinoderma darwinii (assembly GCF_050947455.1). Taxonomy (NCBI): domain Eukaryota; kingdom Metazoa; phylum Chordata; class Amphibia; order Anura; family Rhinodermatidae; genus Rhinoderma; species Rhinoderma darwinii. Next base: position 76,074,157 of record NC_134691.1, read on the forward strand.
GCTCGTTTGCTCCTGTCACATGGAGCTATGGATGGGGATAAGCGGTCTTTACTCCGATCGCTCGTCGCCATACATTATTATCATGTCGGCAGCGCGTCTCCCTGTTTACACAGGGAGATGTGCTGCTGACAAAGATAATGTTTGACTTTTTTAAAACTATACGACCAGCAGATGATCGAGTGTTTGCTCGTTCATCTGCTGATCATTCATCTGTTTACACAGGGCAATTATCGGAAACGATATCTGCCCGATAATCGTCCTGTGTAAAACCCCCTTAACCCCTTTGCGCATCCTGACATGCCATTACGTCCCGGTGCTGGGGGTGATGCTTGGAGCGCGCTCACACACTGAGCTGTATTTGACAGCGGACACCCGGGACTAACAGCGGGAGCAGCGATCGTGACCACAGCATCGTGACTGCAGTATCTGAGGCATTGAAAAGAGGGGGCGGCCCCCTCCGACAGCTCATCACACCCCCCCCCCCCCGGAGTGAGATGGGGGGGGTGACGACGGCAGTGCTTAACAGATGCCGGTAAAAATGACGATATACTGCAATACGTCGGTATATTGTATCAGCGATCTAACGATTGCTGGTTCAAGTCCCCTAGGGGGGCTAATATAGTGTGTGAAAAAAAGTTTTTAGTAGTCAAAAAAAAGATATATAGCAACCCTGCTCTTCACTCGGTGCATGTGCAGTACGATATTTCTTCTCATCGTTCTAATCGGCAGTACTGCGCATGCGCCGAATAAAGAGCAGGGACGCTGCGAATGCGCAGTACTGGCGATTAGAACGTCGAGCAGAGAGATCATACTGCGCAAGCGCCGAGTGAAGAGCAGGGACGCGTGCGTGTTACAGATAGTACGAGGCCAGGTATGAACGCGCCGATTACGCTGCCTGGCTCCTGTCAATCAATGTAAGAAATGAGGGAGGGGGAGAGAAGTAAGAGCATTTAGGTGCAATGGTAATGCCCCCATTGCACCTAAATGCTCATTAGCATAAACTTAATAAAATGTATTTCCCTACAAAAGAGGCAGTAAGCAGAACATGAAAATAAACTCTCCTCTACAATACCCTGTTACTAGTTTAACGTGGATATTCTGGTGACAGACTCCCTTTAAGTATTTGCTTTCTGAACAAGTGGACATAAGATGTTCTTGCCAAGTTTTGGATGTAAGACTAAACACACAATGTAATACAATGTATTACAGAGATTATAACAGTATAGAAACTGCTAGTAGTTCTCTCCCTAGCACAGGGCAATATTTCAATTATCTTCTATAAAAATATTGAATAAAAGTTACATTTTATGGGGTAGGAAGCAAATGGGTATTTGTTGCCCTTAGGGCAAATTGTAAATAAATACGTTAGGGATTACTCCGCACCTATCTTGTGTAAATCCATAGCAGGCTATGGGTACTGTAATATAGATCCTTAGTTTATGGATCTGTAATACACTTATGTACATAAGGCCTAATTTGCATGTTAATGAAAAGATCAGGAGAATAACTTCACGACAACATTTATCTCTGTATTTGGTAAAGCCTTCATTTGTGCGTCTAGCATATTTCATACTATGAAATGTTGTAAGATAAATTTAATTATGGAAATCCCTACTAAAACTTTTAAAACCCTTAACACCCCTTTTGGCACACATGTAGCATAAATGATGTGGAATGTCGGTGCAGGAAGTCTGCAGCGTTTACGCTACATAAATCGAACTGCTGCAGATTAGGAACCTGTATCGCAGGTCAATTTCCCCAGTCTTTTCTGAATATTTTTTCTGCAGCGTGTGGATAAGATTCGTTCAAATCTCATCCACTTTGCTGCTCATGTCATTCGCTGCGGAATTTCTGCACGGAAATTCTAGACGAAAATTTTACAGTATTTATAAAAAGTGTGCATGGGGGCCTTAGGCCAGGAACACACACACAGCTTTGCACTTCTTGTTTTTGGTCTTAGTGCTTTGAGCAAAAGCCAGAAGTGGATCCAAAAGGAAGGAAAGATATAAGGAAAAGTCTTATGCATCTCTTTTTCTTTTGTGTCCACTCCTGTGTTTGTGTCAAAAACTGTAGCAAAAGCTGCCTGTGTGATCCTGGCCTTAAAGGGATATTCCCAACTTAGATATTTATGGCATATTCACAGGTTCCAGCTCTGGAACCCACATCTATATCTAGAATGGGAGTCACCCGACCATTGTTTTGCCTAGTGAGGTAGCCGCTAGCCTCAGATTCCAAGGTGGGATACTATTGGAGAAGGGGGCCTCGCATGCACGTGGCTCTCCATATTCTGTTCTATAGGAGATACGGTAACAGCCGATCAGAGTAGAATGTAAAGAGCCACACGCATGCAAGTCCTCATTTACAATCTGCAGCTAGCCGCCGGCTCGCCAAGCGAAAAGGGGGTCAGTTGAGCCCCATTCTCGATAAAGGTACAGGTCCCAAATCTGGGAACCACATCGATCAGACATGTATGGCATATCCACAGGATGTTCTATAAATGTCTGAAGTTGGGAACAGCCCTTTAAGGATCTATTCACATGTGGCAGATTTGTTGCAGAAATTTCTGTGACTGTCCTATTCATCTGAATAGGGTTTGCAGAAATGAATGCACATGCTGCAGAAACAACCCCATTCAGATTTATGGAACTGATTTTCAGTCACAGAAATTTCTGCAAGAAGTCTATCACGTGTGAACATACTCTAAAAGGGTTTGGTTATCCTTTAAGTAAGTTAGGGCTCGTTCACATCCGCGTTTAACCCGTTAGTGACCAGCCCATAGTCTTTTTACGTCGGTCACTAACGGGCCTTATTCCGATGCCATAGGCTGAGGGCTGGGAGCGTCCCTGCTCTGCCGGGTGAGATCGATATTAGCATCGATCTCACCCGTTTAACCCCACAGATGCGGTGCTCAATAGCGAGCACCGCATCTGAGTGGTTTTGGAGAGAGGGAGTTCCCTCTCTCTCCCACCGACACCCGGCTACAAGATCGCCGAGTGTCTGTGTCTGCAATGGCTGCAATGGCACCTAATAAAGGCCCCCAGGTCTGCCTGTAATGAATGCCTGCTAGATCATGACGGACAGGCAGTAATACACTGCAATACAAAAGTATTGCAGTGTATTATAATAGCAATCGGAGGATCGCATAGTGAAGTCCCCTAGTGGGAATAGTAAAAAAGTTAAAAAAAAAGTTTAATAAAGTTAATTAAAAAAAAAGTGAAAAAAAAAATGAAAAACCCACTTTTTCCCCTTACAAACTGCTTTACTATTAGAAAACCAAAATAAAGTAAAAAAGTTACACATATTTGGTATCGCCGCGTCCGTTATGACCCCGACTATGAAGCTATTACATCACTTAACCCGCACGGTGAACGCCGTAAAAAATTAAATAAAAAACTACGGAAAAATTGCTGTTTTCTGTGAATCCTGACTTTAAAAAAATGTGATTAAAAAGTGATCAAAAAGTCGCATCTACTCCGAAATGGTACCAATAAAAACTACAAGTCTTCCCGCAAAAAAAAAGCCCTCATACAACTGCATCGGCGAAAAAATAAAAACGTTACGGCTCTTCAAATATGGAGACACAAAACCAAATAATTTTGAAAAAAAAGCGTTTTTACTGTGTAAAAGTAGTAAAACATACAAAAACTATACAAATTTGGTATCGTTGCAATCGTAACAACCCGCTGAATAAACTTACTGTGTTATTTATACCACACGGTAAACGTCGTAGATTTAGAACGCAAAATAGAGTGGCGAAATTTCAGTTTTTTTCTATCCCCCCCCCCAAAAAAAGTTAATAAAAGTTAATCAATAAATAATATGTACCTCAAAATGGTGCTACTAAAAAATACAACTTGTCCCGCAAAAAACAAGACCTTATACAGCTATGTCAACTCAAAAATAAAAAAGTTATAGCTCTTGGAATGCGACGATGGAAAAACTTAAAAAATAGCCTAGTCATTAAGGTCTAAAATAGGCTGGTCATTAAGGGGTTAAAGTTCCGTTGTTCTGCTCTGTAATAGGAACAGAACAACGAGACTACGGCTAGGGATTCCTTTGCATGGCGTAAACCAACAGTGCCTGATGTAACACATTGACTTTAATGGGTCCCGTCGGATCTCTGTCATGGCTTCCATTATTTTGCCGGACAATTTAGTGCAGCATACTGCACTATTTTGTTTGACAAAAGCAATGAAATCTGTGACGGAAGCCCCTAATCGATCCTCTGACGCAGATGTGAACAGCCCCTTAATAGTGAACAAAAACCTAAAAAATGGAGTCAATACACAGCTTTGACTAATAAACATAATGATCTTTATTTATACAAAACATAAAACATATATCACACATTAAAATCAAGGATGATTACCACAGTGTGGAAATGTTTGGAAGCCAGACAGGTATAGATCACAATGTATAAATATAAAGGTATTATATTCAAAAGGATAACACGGAAGGGGACTAAAAAGTCAATTTCAATTAGTATACACAGTCCTAGATCATAGTAGATGGTTATAAACATAAGGGATAGGGCAGAAATACCTAGCCCATCCACAAACTGGTATAGAGGAAGGTGTATGAGTAACATGTAAGAGTCTTACCCATGGTATGTTATCCTGCTGTCTGGCGTCACACCCGACGCGCGTTTCGGCGGAAAAGCCCCTTAATAGTGGTTTATTCCATATTTCCATGTTAAAAATGGCGGATTTTAAGCCATACCCTTTTTTTGTTAAGTTACGCCCCTTTTGGAACACCTCTATAAGGTGTCTAGTGAAGTGCAAAATTGTGCAGCAAAACTTTTGTGCATTTTTCGACACTTTCTAGACCCAGATACAGAAGTAAATCCTTCTCAATGTGTCCTTAAAATTAGATTTATTGGCTGAGCTTTGAAAATTCTGTATCAGGCTGACACCAGAAAGGACTGAATTTATCCTAATTTAACCAGTTGACGTCTATGCTCGTCATGAGCAGCTGGATGTTGCCGCATCATGGTAAGCATAGACGTCATGTTGGTCACGCGGGCACAGCAACACGATCAGGAGCAGGGCAACGGCTGTAATACAGCCGCAGCCCCGCTCTAACGGCAGAGATCAGAGAAACCTCTGATTTCTGCCGTTACCCCCTTTAATGCCGCAATCAAAGCTGATCGCAGCATTCAAAGGAAAATGAGAATGGGAGTCCCTTTGACATGATCAAGGGATATAAGTTGTATGGCCAAACAGCCTAGGGTCCATTGAAGGACCCAAGAACTGTCAGACCAAGAATTTTTCTAGGATTCATTCAAATTCACAAAAATGACCGATCGGGAGAGATTGCAAATACAATGGTTTGATGTACAGAAATCTAAAAAGGCTGTGAACGGAGCCTTTATTTATAGGTTCATGCTTTCACTTAACACACATGAACCAATCAGATGATGGTAAGTATACAATGTGTATGTCCACTTCTATATAAGGTAACAAGATTCTTCCTCCTTAAATCTCTTCAAGAACATCTCATAGTCATTAGTTTGGAATGCCTGATGACGTCATCTTTATCCTAGGTATTCAAATGATGGGGCATGTCATGTTTTAAGAGAATCTTCATATCTCATATCTCCTTGAATATAATGCAGATATTTTGATAATTATACAATTACTCTAACAACGTCATGCTGATCACGCGGGCACAGCAAGTGTTCGTGCACGATCAGGAGCAGAGCAACGGCTGTAATACACAGCCGCAGAGGAACCTCTGATTTCCGCCGTTAACCCCTTTAATGCCGCAATCAAAGCTAACCGCAGCATTCAAAGGAAAATGAGAATGGGAGTCCCTCTGACACGATTGAGGGATATAAGTTGTATGGCCATACAGCCTAAGGTCCATTGAAGGACCCCAGAACTGTCAGACCATATCTCCTTTTGTTAGGGCATATGTATGTACGTATCTCCTAACAACTGTCTGTGTACTATCAGTACACAGGCGAATTTACTGGCATACGGATATATGCTAGTACATTAAAGTTGAAACATTTTATATTCAATTTAAAAATTCCCATAGAGGATTAAAACATTTTTTTAATATTAATTAAAAAAAGTAATGTTAAATAGAAAAAAATCTGTAAATCAAATACACACAAACGAACATTTTTTTTTTACAAATAAACTTTATTACAAATAAGTCCCAAAACATAAGATAATATGCACATATTTGGTATCGTCACAAAAGCAACAACATGCACAAAAAAATTACAGCGTTGTTTATGAAGATCAGTGTATGTTGTAGAAAAAATAAATAAAAACTGAAGCGAAACTGGCAAAATAAAAATGTATATAAATGAAACAATAAAGTTAATGTACCAAAAAAATGGCACCTACATAAAGTACAACTCGTCCCGCAAAAACAAGCTCTCATACAGCTACGTCAAATAAAAAAAATAAAAAAGTTATGAGCCGCGGAATGCAAAGAGGAAAAAATAAAAAAAATGTTCTGTCCTCAAGGCCAAAATAGGCCCGGTCCTTAAGGGGTTAATAAATGGTTGCTTAAAGAGGCTCTGTCACCAGATTTTGCAACCCCTATCTGCTATTGCAGCAGATAGGCGCTGCAATGTAGATTACAGTAACGTTTTTATTTTTAAAAAACGAGCATTTTTGGCCAAGTTATGACCATTTTTGTAGTTATGTAAATGAGGCTTGCAAAAGTCCAAGTGGGTGTGTTTAAAAGTAAAAGTCCAAGTGGGCGTGTATTATGTGCGTACATCGGGGCGTGTTTACTACTTTTACTAGCTGGGCGTTCTGATGAGAAGTATCATCCACTTCTCTTCAGAACGCCCAGCTTCTGCCTGATCACTGCTGTGACGTCACTCACAGGTCCTGCATCGTGTCAGACGAGCGAGGACACATCGGCACCTGAGGCTACAGTTGATTCTGCAGCAGCATCAGCGTTTGCAGGTAAGTAGCTACATTGACTTACCTGCTAACGCCGAGGCTGCTGCAGAATCAACTGAAGCCTCTGGTGCCGATGTGTCCGACACGATGCAGGACCTGTGAGTGACGTCACAGATCTGCACTGCCAGAAGCTGGGCGTTCTGAAGAGAAGTGGATGATACTTCTCATCAGAGCGCCCAGCTAGTAAAAGTATTAAAAACGCCCCGATGTACGCACATAATACACGCCCACTTGGACTTTTACTTTTAAACACACCCACTTGGACTTTTGCAAGCCTCATTTGCATAACTACAAAAATGGTCATAACTTGGCCAAAAATGCTCGTTTTTTAAAAATAAAAACGTTACTGTAATCTACATTGCAGCGCCTATTTGCTGCAATAGCAGATAGGGGTTGCAAAATCTGGTGACAGAGCCTCTTTAAATACTGTTTTAGTTTTGCATGCCAAAAGATACTGAGACAATAGTATAAACTATTGTAAAAGGCAAGGAACAATGAACAATGACACAGATACCTGATCCTTACATTATGTTAGATAATGATATGTTAGGAACAGGTCCACAACTACTGATAAGTTTTAAAACAGGGGTGTGACTAAAAGGATTTCTCCACCTTGGCCGCATCTATAAGAGTATCCCAAGTTCCATAAATACCATGCTTAGCTGCGATAGGGTTCACACCATTCTACAAATTCTTTCACCAGTTGAATTTCTCATTTCAAGTTAAAAATGCACTAAAATTATTGTGGTCATTGAGACCCAAAGGTCCCAGGGCATCTGTATTCAAAATTATCTGTTTTTTTCTGAAGTAAAAAGTTATTTCTATTCCATCCTGAGGGTGGTTGTTTCACACATAGTAATCCCGCAAACCTCATGTCTCTATACCAGGGCAGATTCTAGCTCTTCTGCTGCCTGAGGCGAAAATTGAAATGACGCCCCCCATCTGCACAAAAATCATAAGAAATCCAGTAGTTTGGATTAAGTAGTAGATTTGGGTGTGCGTGAAAACCACGCATGTCACACAGAAGCACTTCCGTGCGAACAGAGTGATTCGCGCAACAGCTGTCAAAAGGATGAATGAAAACAGAAAAGCACCACGTGCTTTTCTGTTTACAAACACTCAAATGGAGTGTCATAATGATGATGGCTGCGTGAAAAGCACGCAGCCGCGCATCATATGGTGCTGCCACACGAAGCTGTCAAGTGCCTTTTGCGCAGGCAAAACGCAGCGTTTTCTGCGTGCGCAAAAACGCCACGCTCGTGTGAATCCAGCCATACTCACATGAAATAAAGTGCAGTGCAGTGTCACGCCTCCTGAGGGGAACTGACTAGAAACGCGTGTCGAGGCGGCATACACGCCAGTTACTGCACTGCACTTTATTACACTTTATCACAACTGTCATTACTAAGGTGGTAATAAAGTATTAAAAAAAACAGCATAAGAATTTTTTTTTATTGAAATAAAAACTTCCCCACACAACCCTCTTTGACCATTTTGTTGATTTTTTTAAAAAAAAATACAGCATAAATCATCGAAGTAGTCCAACGAATCTTCAACGATCCACTTCCAGCTGCATTCACATCTGTTCCCTTCTGATCTAACCAAAGTTGCCTTCAGTGTCTCCCTACTGTCTGGCAAAGCTCTGGCATGGGCGAACACTATCTGGGAATATGATGGGCCGGAGTCTTCCAATCTACAGCGGTTCTTCGCACAGTGAACCTGGAAAAAAAAAAATTTGCAATATGAAAAATAAGAAAAACTTATACTCACCTACAGCATTCTTCTGTCTTTTTTCTTCTCCCCTGCGCTGTAATAGAAACTAGAGGCCAATGAACTCTAATTTCTATTGTGGCACACAGGACCTAGAGATGCGCCAGGAATATTAATAGATATTAATAATTCTGGCGCATCTGGGAGGTCCTGTGCAAGAGAAAAAGCTAACGCAAGGACTCCTAATAAAAATTATAACACCTTTCCTTTAAAGTATAACTAAACTTTACATAACTTCTGAGATGTCATAGGATACATGTCAGAATTTTTGATTGGTGGGAGTCCGAACACTGAAACCCCCACTGATCACTAAAATGAAGCTGCAGAAGTGCTCAGATGAGCGTTGTGCGGCTTAATTTCTGATCGCCTTTTCTCGGAATGGTGTACAGGCTCAATAGAATGTCTATGAGCCTATACACCAACTGCTCGGCTTTCCGAGCACTTCTGCCGCTTCGTTTTAGCGATCGGTGAGGGTCTCAGTGCTCAAACTCCCACAGATCAAAACTTCTGACATGTCACTATGACATCTCAGAAGTTTTTTTTAAAGTTTAGTTACAGTTGAAACAGTCAGAACCCCCCACTTGCAGTATAATAAATATAGGGGAAATTATACTGCAAGGGGGGTCTGAGCGTCTGACTGCTGAGGGCTCTATGGGGAAGGATTATACTGTGCTCAGCCTCCTGCCCCACTAATTTAAAAGTGATTGGCCGATGCTGGGGGCGAATTATACTGCAAGGGAGGGTCTGAGCATCTTGCTGACGGCAGAGGGCTCTGTGGGGGAGAATATTCCCCCCATAGAGCCCTTAGTAGTTACTATACTGCAAGGGGGGGGGGGGGTCTCTGGGCGTCTGACTGCTGAGTGCTCTATGAGCACAGCAAGCGGCGTTCTGTCCACCTCACCTTTCAAATCACAGGCTGCTCTGCTCCTCCTGCTGACCTTTTCCTCTCTGGCAGTGTGTGCTGCGTGCAGCCCCAGAGAGGAGTAGTGTTCAAGCAAACATGCACCTATAGTGCTACACGTCTGCTAAATAAGTGCTGCCTTTTCCTGCCCCCCCGAAACGCCCGCCCCACAATGCTCCCCCCAGCCCAGCCTGTCCCTGGCTCCTCGCTGTGATCAAGACACCAGTGCACAAACGGAAGACAGTGCACAAAATGCCCCTTTTTAGGTAGGTGGCACCACCTAAGGCAGCAGGCTCACCTCGCCTCATGGCAGGCCCTTCTCTGCACTATAATTACTATACTATACTATTAATATTAGGGTATGTTCACACACTTACTAAAAAAAGTATGAAAATATTTTCAAGGGAAAACAGCTTCTGATTTTCAGACGTTTTTTAAGCAACTCGCGTTTTTCGTGGCGTTTTTGGAGCTGTTTTTCTATAGAGTCAATGAAAAACGGCTCCAAAAACGGCTCAAGAAGTGACATGCACTTCTTTTTCATGTGCGTTTTTTAAAGTTTTTCAAAACGGCCACGTAAAAAAACGGCCCCTCGGAGCAGAACGCCATTTTTCCCATTGAAATCAATGGCCAGATATTTGGAGGCGTTCTGCTTCCGATTCTTTGGCCGTTTTTCGGCCGTTTACGGTCTGAAAAACGACCGAAAATAAGCCATGTCAACATGCCCTTACGATGCATATGTTGTATTAAAGAGGCTCTGTCACCAGATTCTCAAATCCCTATCTCCTATTGCATGTGATCGGCGCTGCAACGTACATAACAGTAACGTTTTTTTGTTTTTTTTTAAACGTTCATTTTTGGCCAAGTTATGAGCTATTTTATATATATGCAAATGAGCTTTGAAATGGACAATTGGGCGTTTTTTTTTCGTTATGTCCAACTGGGCGTGTATTGTGTTTTTAACTGGACGTGTTTACGTGTATGACGCTGACCAATCAGTGACCAGTCAGCGTCATACACTCATCTCCATTGATTTACACAGCAGCGATGTGCAGCCACATACACAGAGATTAACGTTAATCAAGTGTCCTGATAATGAATACACATGAAATCCAGCCTGGACGTCATGTGTATTCAGAATCCTGACACTTCTGACTCTTTTCTTTGAGATTTCCAGCAAGGGAAACGAAATCTCGTTTACCTCCGTAATCTCGCGAGATTACGCATGGTTTGCTGTAATCTCACAGAAAAGATTCAGAAGTGTCAGGATTCTGAATACACATGACGTCCAGGCTGGATTTCATGTGTATTCATTATCAGGACACTTGATTAACGTTAATCTCTGTGTATGTGGCTGCACATCTCTGCTGTGTAAATTAATGGAGAGGAGTGTATGACGCTGACTGGTCACTGATTGGTCAGCGTCATACACGTAAACACGCCCAGTTAAAAACACAATACACGCCCAGTTGGACATAACAAAAAAAAAACGCCCAGTTGTCCATTTCAAAGCTCATTTGCATATATATAAAATAGCTCATAACTTGGCCAAAAATGAACGTTTTTAAAAAAAACAAAAACGTTGCTGTTATCTACATTGCAGCGCCGATCACATGCAATAGGAGATAGGGATTTGAGAATCTGGTGACAGAGCCTCTTTAAACGAGGCAAACCTTTGTATAATTGTCCCTTGGAATCAAGTAACCTAACCAATTTTATGTGGAACATAACAACCCTTAACCAATTTCTACAACATCTGAAGGAGACAATGAGGGGAATCTATTGGCTTTTCTACATCAGTTTTTTGGCATATAAAATTAGTAAACGGCACAATAGTCAAATGTAAAATTTCAACTTTTGTGCGGTCACAGCACGCTTTTGAAAAGTGGCCAAGGCTTAGTTGAGGGGCAGGGCAACCCTGTGGCCTGACAAATTTACCATAATATCTACGCCAGCTCGTTACTGGCCTAGAGTCCACCTTCTGGCTCACGGACAGCCAGAGATGCGCATAAATTAGGTGCATTTTACGCCTACCTTCTTTATATTAAGACTGGTGTGTAGCGCTGGCGGCCGCGGGTTTCAGTCACCCCAGCGGCCGCCAGCCTCCTTGTCCTCTGTGCCGGCGTCTCCCTACTCTGAGATGCCAGCGCGCTCTGCTCTCTCCACCACCCTGTGCCTGTAGGGGGTGCGCACGCGTGATCGTCTCCATTCTGAAAGGAATATTGCTCCCAACCAATACCGGCACACTCTGGACTTTAAAAGGAACTCTGCCCACTTCCTCATTGCCTGAGCAATATGGTGTCTAACCCTGTGTTGGTCTGCAAAGGTTCCCTAGCTTTATCCTGTATCCGAGTCTGGTGTCCGTGTCAAGTCCTGTGTTCCGGTGTCAGTGTCAAGTCCAGTGTGCCAGACGATTTCAGTGTCCTTGTCCGGTGTCCGTGTCAAGTCCAGTGTCCGTGACGACTACAGTTCTTGTGTCCTGTATCTGAGACAAGTCCAATTGTCCAGCACAAGCCAGCTTCCCATAGTCCGGCTCAAGCCAGCTTCTGATTATGCAGCACAAGCCAGCTATCCAGGTACTCTCGTCCTAGTGACCGTCATTGACATTTTGTTTGACCAGCTGCTACTCCGTTACGGCGGAGTGGCCCAGTGGGCCAACATTCCCCATAGCCGTGACAGTGCGTATGAAAGGCTAGTATTATTTATTCCTTCCCGCCGCAGCCATTTTTCCGATTTTTCAATTTTGTTCTTTCCTCACTACTTTCCAAAAGCCATAACTTTTTGATTTTTCCGTCGATATAGTTCTATGAGGGCTTGATTTTTGCGGGACGAGTTGTAGTTTTTTGGAGCACCATGTATTCTGCCATATAATGTACTAGGAAACGGGGAAAAAATTATTTGTGGGGTAGAAAATGAAAAAAAACATCGATTCCTCCATTGATTTTTGCGCTTCGTTTTTACGGAATTCACTGTGTAATTAAAACAACATGTTAACTTTATTCTGCGGGTCAATACGATTACGGCGATACCAAATATATATATAGTTTTTTTCTATATTTTACTACTTTTACAAATAAAAACCTAAGTGTAAAAAATACAATTTATTTTGTGTCGCCAAATTCTGAGAGCCATAGCTTTTTTATTTTTTAGTCGATTAAGTGGTATTAGGCCTTATTTTTTGCGGGATAAGCTGTAATTTTTAATGATACCATTTTGGGGTACATGCGACGTTTTGATCACTTTGAGCAAAAAATTGTGATTCTGGCGTTTACAATTTTAGTTTTTACGGCGTTCACCGTGCGGGTTAAATAATGATGTATTGTAATAGTTCAGACTTTTACGGATGCGGTGATACAAATTATGTTTATTTATTTAATTACTATGCTCTAGGGGGAAAATAGGAAAAGGTTTTTTTTTGAACTTTTAATTAAAATTATTTTTTTTACTTAAAAAAACCACTTTGACACATTTTAACTTTTTTTTTTTTATTAGTCCCCCAAGGGGACTTCAACCAGCGATCGTTAGATCGCTTGCACTATATACTGCAATACTAATGTATTGCAGTATATCGTGATTTTGACAGGCTTTCTTTAATAGGAGCACAAAGATCGCAGACCTGGGGGCCTTCATTAGGTCCCCAGGCAGCCATAGCAACCATCGCCACTCCGCGATTGCATTGCGGGGGGCGCGATGAGCTGTTAGAGGGGGTCGCCCCCCTCTTTCTAACAATTAAAATCCTGCGCTCGTTATTGATCGCAGCATTTAACAAGTTAAATAAGCGGGATCGCGCTCGAGCGCGATCCCACTCATTACTCTGAAGTGTCGGCTGTAACATACAGCCAACACCAGCATCGTATGGAGCGGGTTCACTCCGTGAGCCCGTTCCATACTTCTCCTACCCGACTTTGGCGTATGGATACGTCAAATGTCGGGATGGGGTTTAAATACCCCGAATGGGTTTTCTCACTTTACGGGCTTATTCAGACGAACGTGATATACGTCCGTGCAGCGCGCGTGATTTTCGGTGTTGTTGCATAAATGTCCTTGTTTTTATCTGTTTTGTCTGTACATCAGGAGCTTTTCGCTCCAGTTAGGGACTCGCAAGTCTGGGGATCCTTGTCGTGGATTGCGAGCTTGCGTCCTTTTGGCCAAAATGATCACTAATACCCCAGGTATTTTTCATTATTACTTATATTCGCTTCTTTTGGACACAGCCAGGTCTTTGATGCTGGGAGAGCATGGTGTGTTGTTGTTTGGCCTAGCAAGCAGGGTAGCCCGCTCTATGAATTATCAAGGCGTCACAAATAGGCTTCTACCTGGCTAGTTACGTTGCGCCTCATGACTTACACACTATTCCTCCATGTTTCACACACTTGCATCCCATTATTTATTTTATTTATTTTTTAGGCACTTTACTCATTACTGCCCCCTATATTTCACTCACATTATTACACTTGCACATACACTATTCATTTATTATTTCTTACTACACATCCCATGCACCACATACCACTCCCCTCAAGACTAGTGGGAGTGGCTATTATTATTTAAAGCACCTGCTCACTCTCCTTCATCAGCGTTTCAGACCTGGCTGTGTCCATTTGTAAGTATGGCCTTTTTCGGTGTTGTTGCATAAATGTCCTTGTTTTTATCTGTTTTGTCTGTACATCAGGAGCTTTTCGCTCCAGTTAGGGACTCGCAAGTCTGGGGATCCTTGTCGTGGATTGCGAGCTTGCGTCCTTTTGGCCAAAATGATCACTAATACCCCAGGTATTTTTCATTATTACTTATATTCGCTTCTTTTGGACACAGCCAGGTCTTTGATGCTGGGAGAGCATGGTGTGTTGTTGTTTGGCCTAGCAAGCAGGGTAGCCCGCTCTATGAATTATCAAGGCGTCACAAATAGGCTTCTACCTGGCTAGTTACGTTGCGCCTCATGACTTACACACTATTCCTCCATGTTTCACACACTTGCATCCCATTATTTATTTTATTTATTTTTTAGGCACTTTACTCATTACTGCCCCCTATATTTCACTCACATTATTACACTTGCACATACACTATTCATTTATTATTTCTTACTACACATCCCATGCACCACATACCACTCCCCTCAAGACTAGTGGGAGTGGCTATTATTATTTAAAGCACCTGCTCACTCACCTTCATCAGCGTTTCAGACCTGGCTGTGTCCATTTGTAAGTATGGCCTTTTTCGGTGTTGTTGCATAAATGTCCTTGTTTTTATCTGTTTGGTCTGTACATCAGGAGCTTTTCGCTCCAGTTAGGGACTCGCAAGTCTGGGGATCCTTGTCGTGGATTGCGAGCTTGCGTCCTTTTGGCCAAAATGATCACTAATACCCCAGGTATTTTTCATTATTACTTATATTCGCTTCTTTTGGACACAGCCAGGTCTTTGATGCTGGGAGAGCATGGTGTGTTGTTGTTTGGCCTAGCAAGCAGGGTAGCCCGCTCTATGAATTATCAAGGCGTCACAAATAGGCTTCTACCTGGCTAGTTACGTTGCGCCTCATGACTTACACACTATTCCTCCATGTTTCACACACTTGCATCCCATTATTTATTTTATTTATTTTTTAGGCACTTTACTCATTACTGCCCCCTATATTTCACTCACATTATTACACTTGCACATACACTATTCATTTATTATTTCTTACTACACATCCCATGCACCACATACCACTCCCCTCAAGACTAGTGGGAGTGGCTATTATTATTTAAAGCACCTGCTCACTCACCTTCATCAGCGTTTCAGACCTGGCTGTGTCCATTTGTAAGTATGGCCTTTTTCGGTGTTGTTGCATAAATGTCCTTGTTTTTATCTGTTTTGTCTGTACATCAGGAGCTTTTCGCTCCAGTTAGGGACTCGCAAGTCTGGGGATCCTTGTCGTGGATTGCGAGCTTGCGTCCTTTTGGCCAAAATGATCACTAATACCCCAGGTATTTTTCATTATTACTTATATTCGCTTCTTTTGGACACAGCCAGGTCTTTGATGCTGGGAGAGCATGGTGTGTTGTTGTTTGGCCTAGCAAGCAGGGTAGCCCGCTCTATGAATTATCAAGGCGTCACAAATAGGCTTCTACCTGGCTAGTTACGTTGCGCCTCATGACTTACACACTATTCCTCCATGTTTCACACACTTGCATCCCATTATTTATTTTATTTATTTTTTAGGCACTTTACTCATTACTGCCCCCTATATTTCACTCACATTATTACACTTGCACATACACTATTCATTTATTATTTCTTACTACACATCCCATGCACCACATACCACTCCCCTCAAGACTAGTGGGAGTGGCTATTATTATTTAAAGCACCTGCTCACTCTCCTTCATCAGCGTTTCAGACCTGGCTGTGTCCATTTGTAAGTATGGCCTTTTTCGGTGTTGTTGCATAAATGTCCTTGTTTTTATCTGTTTTGCACGGACCTATATTAGTCTATGGGGCCGTGCAGACAGTCAGTGATTTTTACGCAGCGTGAGTCCACTGCGTAAAAGTCACGACATGTCCGTTCTTTCTGCGTTTTTCGCGCATCACGCACCCATTGAAGTCAATGGGTGCGTGAAAACCACGCATGTCACACGGAAGCACTTCCGTGGGACAAGCGTGATTCGTGCAACAGCAGTGAAAAGGATGAATGAAAACAGAAAAGCACCTCGTGCTTTTCTGTTTACAAACATCCAAATGGAGTGTCATAATGCTGGCGGCTGCGCGAAAAGCACGCAGCCGCGCATCATACAGGGATGGCACATGGAGCTGTCAAGTGCTTTTTGCGCAGGCAAAACGCCGCGTTTTTTGCGTGCGCAAAAAGCACACGCTCGTGTGAATCCAGATAACAAAGGGTCATTTTCAATAATGTTCCAATTTTTCCTTTATTTTATCGAATAACATCCTCCATAGAGCCATGTTGAAGCAAAAAGATAAAACGCTTAACCCTTCTCACTTTTCTTCTTCCTTTTCACAATGACTCTCGGTCCTGTAAATTTTTCCCATTCGCTACTGATAAGTTCTTCCAGATAGCCTCTCAATTGGGAGAAAGGAGTTTGGTTGAGGCATGTCGTCTATTCATAATGGAGCCGTGACAAGTATGACAGATCCATTTTCAAATGGATCCTAATAAATCCTGATGAATTCTATTGACTTATAATGTAGTCTAGATGATATTAGACGGCAGTTAGGGTAAGTTCACGTACGTCAAATTTGTTGCAGACATTTCTATGACTAAAAAATCGATTCTATTCATCTGAACGAGCTTGTTTCTGCAAAATGTGTATGGGTTTTCTGCAAACTCCATTCAGATGAATGGCACAGTCGCAGAAATTTCTGCAGCAAATCTGCCGAATGTGAATATATGCTTATAGCGCTACAGTCTACATTCTTCTTACCTTAAAAAATACAGGGACTGGAAAAGGAAACAGGCTAATGAGAATACGAACCCTTTGCATATGCCCTATTTGGTCCCCTGCTCAGGACCCCTCTCTATGAGCCAGAATGGAGAGCCGCTCTGTAATTTAAATGGCCGCCATTAAATACTACATTTCCCCTGCGGCTGCAGATAAAATGACTGTCTATGAAATCGCTGGAGCGCCTGCTTTCTGAAAAGTTTTCTCACTAGACATCTTTCATTTTTGACTTGCTGATACAACATTCTTGATCATAAAATCCAGAACAAAATGTTCATCTTGAACAATAGATGCCCATTTTCACCGTGAATGCTAATTATACGTCAATATAAATGGCTGTTGTAAAAAATATTATAGAAAAAAATATAACAATTCTGTTTAATAATTGGGATGCCCAAAGATTATTACAAGTTCAACTTTAAAGAAATGTTTATTTGCTATTACCGCCAATTTTATCATGGCATATTGCATGGCATTTAAATTGAACTTGCAATGTAACGCAATAGGCACATATTGCAATATTAACTTTATTTTTATATTATTAATAGTTTTCATTATTACAATTGCTTAATTAACAGTTTCTTTGAAAGCTAAAATTCCTTTAAAGCAGATCTGTCATTATTAGGAAGGATCCCTTCTCCTATTAGCCTAAACGGCACAAAAAATATTAAGCAATGATAGAATATTCATGAGGGGAGGGCTTACCCGCAATCTCCCTGGTCCTCTCGGCGGTTATTGATGGCTGGCTGCTGTGTATCCACATACAGAGCAGTCCGTCAATCACTTTGAGGCAGGTGGGGGAGATGTGTGGGGAGCACTCCCCTCATGAATACACATACACAACTATGAGTCCAGTGTATTCTCTGATCAATCCTATTAGCCAAACGGCACAATATTTTTTTTTAGCCATTTTAGCTGATGGGAGAGTTGACCTGACCCCATACTGTGATGCCCTAATATAGGGCAGCTGTTACGATTGACAACAGGACTGCTGCTAATCAATGATTTCTGTTATCTCTGTGTTTGGCCATTGTTTAGCTTTGCTTGGTTTATTAGGGCGGAGTACTTTTCTTGGACTATATATAATTTAGGCCTGGATTAATCTGGTGCTGGTTATAATCAGGGCCGTATTTAGAGTTTGTGCTGCCCTAGGCACTTTTAGTGCTGACGCCCCCGATAACGCGGGTTTTCTGCCGCAAAAATCGCAACATGTGCTAATTGTTGTGGGTTTTACCTCCCCATTGAATTCAATAGGGAAAAGCTGCAACAGAAAACCAGCGATTCCACAACACATATTGACATGCTGCGGATTAAAAAATTATGAACGGTATTTCCGTGGGTTATTTTCACAGCGTGTGGATGAGATTTGTTCAAATCTCATCCACTCTACTGCTACTGTATTACACTGCAGGTTTTCACAATGAAATCCATTGCGTAAAATCCGCAGTGTTTACGCTACGTGTGGACATACCCTAGAATAAATGCTCAATGCTAACCCATTAACATTCCCTCCCCTATCCCCCACATGAACACTGGGGCCCATTTTCCCTATTATTAATCAGGTCAGAGTTTATTATTTTTTTTAGAAAAAAAAACCACTTCAGTCCTTCCCGACAGGAGCGAAAAATGCCCTGCTGGTTACCTCAGTACATTGTCCTACTTTTAAAAGTATGCCAGTGAATGGAGGTAACCTGGGACCATGTGATGTAAATTAACCAATGACAGCTTAGAGCTGTCACTGCTTAGTTTACTGTCACAGACCCAGGAAGGTAAGTATAATAATCGTTTTTCTTTCTTAGTTATTAGTGTTACTAATGTGTTTGTTTTTTTGTGTGTGTTTATTTACAGGTTTGGTTGTTGGATTTCGTCGGATTTGAAGACTACTTTCATGATGGCGTTTTTATTTTCAATAAAATGCTTAACGGAGGTTGTGTGGGGGCTTTTATTTCTATAAAATATTTTTTCTGTGTAGGTTTTTCCTCTAACTTCATCACTACTGCCTTAGTAATGGCAGCTGTCTGAAAGACATTGTCCATTACTAAGGCGGGGATAAGTGTTAGCTGGTGAAGAGGCTAACACTAACCCCCCTCCCCCGTTATTACCCCTGTACCCACCGGCACCAGGGGTGCTAGGAAGAGCCGGGTACAATCCAGTACCTGACCATCTGAAGTGATGGTTGGGTACTAGGGCGGATGCAGGCTGGTATTATTAGCCTGGGAAAGCCCAATAACAATGGGCCTTCCCACGCTGGTAATGCTAGGCTGCAGCTGCTTTATTGTATCTAGCTGGTTATGAAAAATATTGGGACCCCAAGTTGTTTTTTCAATTATTTCTTTAAAAAAAAATGACGTGGGGTCCCCCCCATTTTTCATAACCAGCCAGGTACAACATAGCAGCTTTGATCGCAGCATTCAGGGGAATAGCGGCAGAGGTTTCTCTGATCTCCGACGTTAGAGCGGGGCTGCGGCTGCGTAATACAGCCATTATCCCGCTCCTGACAAGTGCGCGGTCAGCATAAGGTGATGTGACCAGCGCTGCACTAATGAGCGGCGGCGCCAACCCTGAAGACAGAGAAAATGGGGGTTTTTCAGTGCGCCCACTGTGTTCTCTGTCTTAAGTGCCGGCGCTCATTAGTGCAGCGCCGGCTGCATCACCTTATGCTGACCGCGTGCAATCACTTTTCAGGAGAAGGGAAATTACTATATTACACAGCCGCAGCCCCGCTCACTACATTCATGTATAACAATACTAAGCTGTATCGCAATACATTAATGAACGGTATTGAACCGTTTGAGGGTGCACGGCATCAAAATAGTATCAATTCATCGTGCAACGCAACACTACACTACATTAAACATGTAGCAATACTTACCTGACCTGCTGCAGTGCCCTCCTGTCTGGCTTTGCCATCCGCTCCCCCTACAGTGCTTCGTAGACTGAGTCTAAGACAGTTGCACTGGCCAATCCATTAACAGTGGGGGTGTCTTACAGACTAAGGAGAGTTTTACAGTCTAAGCGCACGCACCCCTGCCCTGTGAGTTACCTGACCACTGGCCGGTCAGGTCACGAGTCAGGTTTTTAATTACAAAAAATATAAGATCCTCCAGCCGTCCCCCCCTGCTGGATGCCCTAGGCACTACACCCCCAGAGCCTAGTGGTAAACACGGCCGTGGTTATACTGTTTCTGGCATGTGCTAAATGTTTGCAGATTCTACTTGCGTTCTTGTCTATGTGTTTGTTTGACCTGTTGGTCCTCTGAGAGATCTAGTTTTTGTGTAGTGGTTTATGTGTTTCTTAGGATCAGTAGTTCCAATGAGATGTTTGCCTTTCTTGTGCGTTTGGTCTGCTGCCAAGCTGTTGTCCTGCCCTGCTGTGGGATGGTATTCAGATAGGCTCAATGAGTACTGTTGATTCTAGTCCACTGCCTATTTGTCTGTTAACTGCTTGCATGCTGTTCGTCTGCCATCCAGTCCATTTGTGCATCGTCTTTGTGCCTTTTTGTTTTCTGTCTGTATTGATGCGTGCTTTACCCATGGGATTGCGATTGTCTGGTGTTGCAGTCTTGAGCACTACCAGCGGCGTAAAAGC
The DNA here is from genome assembly GCF_050947455.1 of Rhinoderma darwinii. Classification (NCBI taxonomy): domain Eukaryota; kingdom Metazoa; phylum Chordata; class Amphibia; order Anura; family Rhinodermatidae; genus Rhinoderma; species Rhinoderma darwinii. The sequence continues at coordinate 76,094,775 of NC_134691.1, forward strand.
AGCATAGTCTGATGACAGATCTTCTTTAAAGGGGTTATTTCATGAAGACAACCTCCATCCATATACTGTATTGGGCCCACTCTGTAAGAGCGACTCTAACTCTGGCGGACCCAAGCCGTCCATGTATGACATGGACGGTCATTAGTCTGAATGGCTGCCATGCAATGCCAGATTTCTCCTGCAATGCTTACTGCAGGGGAAATGTCTATCTGACTGCGACCTCTCCTGGCAAAATCTGTTCAGGGATGAGTGATGTTCAGTGATGAGACAACATCTTTAATCCCGTATCTGATATTCAAAGAAATTGGGACAATTCGGCATTTGTTTCAAGCACAAAGATGCACAATAATTTGGAATTTCACAAGACTAGAGCAAGAAGTTTGAGTAGAAGTTACTGCTTTGAATTGTGGACTCTCTCATTAGGACTCTCTATTCTTAGGCTTTTGCATGCAGATTTTAAACCAAAACCAGGAACGGAACCTAAACAGAAGAAATATATAAAGAAAGGCCTTAGAGGTCTGCTCTCCTGGATCCAATTCCAGTTTTGGCTTAAAAAATGCAGCCAAAATCTGCAGCAAATCTGCAAAGTGGGAACCCAGCCTTACGAGTCATTTTTGAATATTTTTCTTATGATCAATTGATAATCCAAAATATTCGGTAGTCCAGCACGCTTTAGCATCTGTTAATGCAGAATTAAAGAAATTTTAGTGTACTTTGTGGATTGAACGTTATAACTGACCATAAGCGTTAGAGGAATCTCTCCCTGTTCACAGATACACGGTGACACAGACAACAGCACTCGGTAAATCATGGGAGGCAGCAAGGCTATTTTGTGATTTCACCATAACATGCTGCCAAACAAAGAAATGTTTTATTTTCTCTTTAAAGTCTTGGTGGCAGAAAATTCCTTGAATGACCACTATAAAGGGCTCTTTTATAGCATGTTTCGTCATGTTTGTTTTTCTTCGATGCTGTTAATACCTAAAGTAAATTTGTGTAAATAATGTAAGTATCACTTCCCTGTTACTTATACCCAAATCTTTAATTTTAGCTCTTATTAATAATGATCCTATACTTTGATCTTAAAAAAGCACAAGGTTACAGGCCACAACTCATAGTAGGGAAAACATTATTCGATATAATACACAACTTATCTGCTGCAGAACCCCTTTTTTGAGGAAGAGGAACTTCTTATCCATCAGTCACGTACAGCGAACTTCATATACTTTAGTGATCTCCTTCTTTGAAAAATTGGTTCTGTAGCTAATAGGGTTCATTTAAAGATGTGCTATGCCCTAGTTGCGGCAGAAAGGACGCTGCAGGAATTTTTGTCCCATAAAGCCCTCAACCGGGTACCTAGTGTAACATCACCGGATCGTAAACAGATAATTTCAATCAATTTATACTGTAAATGTCTTTATTTTACCATAAACCTAGCTTGCAGCATAAGATGAATAAGAACAAGGAAATAGTTACGTCTGATCTGCAAAATATGTACAGCAACAGTGCCCCCAAGTGGAAAAAAGAATCTAAACCATTTACCTGAAAATTGTTTCCCTGTTTCGTTGCTCGCCGTCATCGGATTTACTTTTACTAACTTTGTAATTTTTTTTGTAATTTTGTGAATCCAGGGGTAACTTTATTCAGAGGTTTTGTAAGATCTCGTAGCAAAGTTCTCTTTTTCAAATGCAGTCTTGAGGGATATGCAGTAGCAGTTAATGACATTACAGCCGCACTAAACTATTCTCCATCAGGGAGTGGGTGGAAGAATAATATTTTAGCATCTGACTCATGGTGCAGATGTGCAGGGCAAGGCAGTCTGATGAATGGGTCTGAGTTAGAAATCCCTCTATGCACATCAGCATACAAAAAATTGTTTGCAATCTGCGTACATTGACATTCGTTTACCCAGGGCCGGCTCCAGGTTTATGTGGGTCCTTGGGTGACACAGACTTAGTGGGCCCCTTTGCGGGGTAACTCACTGCAGCAATAAAATGGCAGAAAACTTCACTTTGTACCCCCATATAGTAGTTAGGCCCTGTTTATGCCCCCATAAACAAGTTAGGCCCCTAGTTTGTACCCCCAATAATTTAGTGCCCACTGTAGATAGTGCCACACAGCCTCACTCCCAGGTAGTTCCACACAGCCCCCCATCCCAGGTAGTGCCACACAGCCCCCCTCCCAGTTAGTGCCACACAGCCGCTACTCCCTGGTAGTGCCAAACAGCCCCCCTCCCTGGCAGTGCCACACAGCCTCTCTCCCTGGTAGTGCCACACAGCCTCCCTCCCTGTAGGTAGCGCCTATTGGGCTCCCTCTAGGAGTGGAATCCACAACCAGAGCATTGCAAACACTCTGGCCGGGAATTCCTCTTCAGGTGGAGCCCCTGACATCACTATCCATATATGGACAATGATGTCAGGTGCAACCCCAGAGCCAGAGTCCCAGGAAGAGCGCTGCTAGAACTCTGCCTGGGACTCCTGCTTTGCTCCTGACATTACTGTCAATATATAAATAGTGATGTCAGGGGCAATACCATAGCCAAAGTTCCGGGCTAGCACTCTGCCTGGGATACTGCTCTGCTCCTGACATCACTGTCCATATATGAACAGTGATGTCGGGGGCTTCCCCAGAGCCGGAGTCCCTGGCAGAGCGCTATTAGCACACTGCCTGGGAGTCTGTACCCTAGTAAATGGCTACCTCCCTGCTTTGCCATAGCGTTCAATATTATCTGCTTCCAAAGGACGCAGATACTATTGAATGTGGTGTCGCTACCGCTGTAGCAGCCATAGCGGCTACTAGCGGGGCTACTGGGCATGGGGGGGGCCATAAAGGCAGGTGGCACGGCCCCCTTATGCCGCAGGTCCAGTAGCAGCCGCCATGGCTGCTACAGCGGTAGCTACGCCACCTCCTAGAGAGGGGCTCTCTCCAGAAGTGGAATCCCGTCGGCAACACTCTGGCTGGGGATTCCACTCCTGGAGGAGCCATGACAGCAGCGTCAGCACCCGGCGGCTGGGTGGGCCCCCCGAAGTGTAGTGGGGGTGCTCACGCCGGCCCTGCGTTTCCCCTACAGCTTCTGCTCTCCAATGTGGTCCTAACAGGGGCACAGTTGCACCAGGTTATATTTTTCTAAATATGCTAATGAGGCTATACTCTTTCTTTTCTCTCTGGGCGGTGTAATACTTTCTAAAATAAATAATACATTTAAAAAAAGCAATAAAATATAAACATGAAATAAAAAATAAATTGTTCTGTCTGTCATTTACGGTGTGTGTGCATATACTCCTAGATACTACTTAGCATGAAATGTTCGTGACATGTACACCACTATTAAACATACCACAGATACTATTAACACATTCAGCAACATTATGTAAAAAACAAAGTTGAAAATAAACTGTATAACATTTTTAACCCCTTCTTGTCGCAGCCACTTTCAGACTCAATGACAGAGCCCCATTTTTAAAATCTGACCTGTCACTTTATGTGGTAATAACTTTGGAATGCTTTCACCTAGCCAAGCGATTCTGAGATTCTTTTCTCGTGACAAATAGTACTTTATGTCAAGAGTAAAATTTGGTCGATAAATTCATTGCTTATTTGTGAAAAACACCAACATTTTTGGATACACGGCAGAAGGAGAGGAGCAGCATGTGGAGCGCAGATTATGGTGGATTGATACCTGGGTGCCATGTTGCATTTACAGAGCCCCTGAGGTACCAGTACAGTGAAAAAACAACAACCTGAAATGTGACTCCATTTGGTAAACTACACCCCTTGAGCAGGGGCGTAGCTAAAGGCTCATGGGCCCCGATGCAAAAATTCTTACTGGCCCCCCCCTCCTCGCAAACTTCTCATGGCCGACGGTCCGCAGCTTTCAGCTGCATCGCTGGGTCTCCTAAGTGACCCAACAATGCAGCACTAGCAGCCAGGGGCGTCACTAAGGCTGGGTTCACACACCCTATTTACGGATGTAATTCGGGCGTTTTAGCATTGAATTACGTCCGAAAATGCGGCTCAAAAGCGTTGGCAAACATCTGCCCATTCATTTGAATGGGTCTTACGATGTTCTGTGCCGACGGTCATTTTTTTTTACGCGCCGCTGTCAAAAGGCGGCGCGTAAAAAAGACGCCCGCGTCAAAGAAGTGCCTGTCACTTCTTCAGACGTAAATGGAGCCGTTTTCCATGGACTCCATAGAAAAACAGCTCCAATTACGTCCGTAATGGACGCAGCGAAAGACGCCTGCACATGTCATTACGGCTGAAATTACGGTGCTGTTTTCTCCTGAAAACAGCACCGTAATTTCAGCCGTAACAGACGCTGCCGTGTGAACATACCCTCAGGGCTTAAAATGTCAGGGAAATAGCCCCAATACATATGTGTCCGCCCAAAAAAAAGTGTGTATATGAGACAGCATAGCATATCTATAGCACTACGACCCTATAAACTATGGATAGGATTAGATACAGTGGCTCAGCAGACAGTATCACACATGATAGGATTAGATACAGTGGCTCAGTTGATACACTATCACACATGATAGGATTAGATACAGTGGCCCAGCAGACAGTACCACACATGATAGGATTAGATACAGTGTCTCAGCAGACAGTACCACACATGATAGGATTAGATACAGTGGCTCAGCAGACAGTACCACACATGAAAGGATTAGATACAGTGGCTCAGAAGGCAGTATCACACATGATAGGACTAGATACAGGGCCCAGCTCGTTGACATTGCGTCTCCAGCGCTGGACCCAGGATAGGTAAGAATAATAATTTTGCTTTTTTATGTGTTACTGATTATTTTTGTGTGTTTGTGTTTTTTTTACAGGTTCGGTTGTTGGACTTCGGATTCTTTTTATTCTCAATAAAATGGTTAATGAGGGTTGTGTTTTTTTATTTCAATAAAATATTTTTTCTATGTGCTTGTATCTTTTTAAACTTTATTATCACCGCCTTAGTACAACCTCCATTACTAAGGCGAGGCTTAATGTTAGCCGGTGCAGAGGCTACACTAACCCCCATTATTACCCCGGTACCCACCGCCACCAGGAGTACTGGGAAGAGCCGGGTACGAACCAGTACCCGACCATCTGTAGTGACGGGCAGTCACCGGGGTGGCCGCAGGCTGGTAGTATTAGCCTGGGGAAGGCCAAAAACAGTGGCCCTTCCCACCCTTGTAATGCTGCCTGCTGCTGCTGTGTTGTATCTGGCTGGTTATGAAAATTGGGGGGGACCCCACATCGTTCTTTCCAATTATTATTTTTTTTTTTTTTTTTAAATGACGTAGGGTCCCCCCCAATTTTCATAACCAGCCAGATACAATAAAGCAGCAGCAGCCTAGCATTACCAGGGTGGGAAGGGCCACTGTTTTTGGCCTTTCCCCTCCTGATAATACCAGCCTGCGGCCACCCCAGTGGCCGACCATCACTACAGATGGTCAGGTACTGGATCGTACCCGGCTCTTCCCAGCACCTCTGGTGGCGGTGGGTACCAGGGTAATAAAGGGGGTTAGTGTTAGCCTCTGCACCGGCTAACACTAAGCCCCGCCTTAGCAATGAATGCTGTCAATCAGCCGGCGGCCATTACTAAGGCGGTAGTAATATAGTTTAAAAAAAAAACACAAAGACATAGAAAAAATATTTGATTGAAATTAAAAAAAAACCCACACAGCCCTCATTAACCATTTTATTGATAATTAAAAAAAAGCTGTCATCGAAGTAGTCCTGGAATCCGACGTAGTCCAACGACCGAACCTGTAAGAAAACACACAAAAAATGATTAGTAACATGTGTGTTAGGCTTAGATACAGGGCCCATGTGTGATACTGTCTGTGGGACCCTGTATCTAAGCCTACCACAACGTAGGCTTAGATACAGGGTCCAGCAGACAGTAATCTTATACAGTATAAGATTACTGTGCGCTGGGGCCCTGTATCTAAACCTACAGTGTGGTAGGCTTATATACAGGGCCCATCAGACAGGATCACACATGGGCCATGTAGCTAAGCCTACCATGTGATTGGCTTAGATACAGGGCCCAGCAGACAGGATCACGCATGGGCCATGTATCTAAGCCTACCATGTGATTGGCTTAGATACAGGGCCCAGCAGACAGGATCAGGCATGGGCCATGTATCTAAGCCTACCATGTGATTGGCTTAGATACAGGGCCCAGTAGACAGGATCACACAATCTGTGATCCTGTCTCATGGGCCCCCTAAGCCTGCTACATCGTAGGCTTAGAGGTTGTACAGTCCCTAAACATTGATGGCCTATCCTCAGGATAAGCCATCAATAGCTGATGTGTCTCTCGGGACCCGCAAATCAGCTGTTTTGAAGGGGCCGCAGCATTCGTACGAGAGCTGCTTCCCCTTCATTTCACTACTCGCCCACACTGTGAATCGCCGACACGGATTCACAGTGTGACCGGAATGAAGTGACAGGAATGAAGGGGAGCAGCTCTCGTACGAGTGCTGCGGCCCCTTCAAAACAGCTGATTGGCGGGTCCCGGAAGTCGGACCCCGCCAGTCAGGGTTAACCTTAACTTCCTCTTCGGCCGCGGCGGGAGTTCTATCGTCTCGATGCTGTGTGCGGCGCATAGCGCTGTGACGTCATGCGCTGCGCACAGCGCTTGACGTCAGGACCTCCGCTGCGATCCGGAACCAGGAAGGTAAGTAAAGTATGTTACTATAGTAACAGGGGCCCGCGGCCCGAGTTACTATAGTAACTTTTTATTGATGTGGTGCGGGGGGCCGTGGGCCCCCCTGGCTTCGGGGCCCGATCGCAATTGCGCCCGCTGCGACCCCTATAGCTACGCCAGTGCCCTTGAGGAATTAATCTAGGGGTGTAGTGCGTATTCTGACCCCACAGGTTTTTGCTGAATTTATTAGAATGGAATTGGGATGTGAAAATATGTAGTTCTAGCTCAAAATTTTGTATTTTCACAAGGACTATAGGAGAAAAGCACCTCAACGTTTGCAAGGCATTTTCTCTTGAGTACAGAAATACCCCATATGCTATCGCAAACTGCTGTTTGGACACACGGCAGGACTCAGAAGTGAAGGAGAGCCATTTGGCTAATTGAGCGCATATTTTGCTGAATTGGTTTCTAGGCGCCATGTCGCAGTACAGTAGAAATTTCAGTGAGGTACCAGTACAGTAGAAATTCCCCAGATGTGACCCGATTTTTGAGACTTTACCCCTCAAGGAATTAAACTAGGGTTGTAGTGAATATTTTGATCCCACAGGTGTTTTATAGATGTTATTGGATTTGGGCCATGAAAATGTAAATCTACATTTTTTCCAATAATATGTCAATTTAGCTCAACATTTTTCATTTTTACAAGTAATATAGGCAAAAAGACACCCCAAAATTTATTACGCAATTTCTCCCGAGTAAGGCAATACCCCATATGTGGTCGTAAACTGCTATGTGGACACACAGCATGGCTCTAAAGGGAAGGAGCGCCATTTGTTTTTTGGAGGGGAGATTTTACAAGATTCGTTTTCTGATGCCATGTTGCATTGGGCTAAAGTACCAGTACAGTGGAAACCCCTGAAAAATTACCCCTTTTGGAAAATACATCCCTCAAGGAATTCATCCAGAAGTGTAGTGAGGGTTTTGCAAAAATTAGTACACAATAGATGTTGCAGATTGAAAATTGCCATATTCCTCAGATATGCCATTTCATTGCCCAATGTGTTGTGCCCAGCTTGTACCCCGATATACACACATCCCATAAATTGTTAAGCGGATTCTCCAGAGTACAGTAATAATCCATATGTGGTCATAAATTGCTGTTTGGGCACACTGCCAGGCTCAGAAGGGCTGCCATTTTGCTTTTGGAAGATTTTGCTTGATAGTAGTTTTGTTTGGGGTTTTACTGGTATTTCAGCTTATAATGTGGGGACATATGTAAGCTGTGCGGAGTACATCAGGGTATATGTAAGCTGTGCGGAGTACATCAGGGTATATGTAAGCTGTGTGGATTACATCAGGGTATATCTAACCTGTGCAGAGTACATCAGGGTATATGTAAGCTGTGGGGAGTACATCAGGGTATATGTAAGCTGTGCGGACAACATCAGGGTATATGTAAGCTGGGTGGAGTACATCAGTGTATATGTAAGCTGGGCGGAGTACATCAGGGTATATGTAAACTGTGGGGAGTACATCAGGGTATATGTAAGCTATGCGGACAACATCCGGGTATATGTAAGCTGGGTGGAGTACATCAGAGTATAATAGGATGATGTAATAATGGGGTGAATAAATAATAAAATTAATAATCCTTAGATTGGTGTGGTACGCTTTGAACAAATCTTATGCACAGGCCAGATTTTTGGGGTATTTCACCTGACAATTAGCTTATAAGGTCCTGCCTTGGGCAGGACCTGATAGGCTTCCATACCTGGCTGACCAGGAAGCCGTTGCTAGGCTTCCTGGTTGCCATAGCAACCATCAGCACCCGCGATCGCTCGAGGGGGGGCACGGGGGCTTCAGAGGGAGCCCCCTCCCTCTGTCAACCACTTAGTTGCAGCAGTTGCTATTGACTGCCGCATTTAAGGGGTTAAACGGCGGCGATCGGCGGTAAAGATGATCGCCGCTGTTGCATCGGGACGTCAGCTGTATATTACAGGGGACACCCCCTGTAGATGAAGGTGCCCACTTCATCTTCAGGACGTGACTGTACACCCTATTGCGGGAATGCACTGTCAATCAGGACATACAGTCACGCCCATTTTCGGGAAGGGGTTAATATATCCACATAGTGGTGAAACACAAAAACAAACTAGAGCTCAAACCATTCCCGTGTTAAAGCGGAGGTAGCAGGTGGTGCTCCGTTACTATCCCTATGTCCAAAACCCTTTCCATGTTGTGGGGGATGGTAGGCAGAGTACTGGCCATAGGGAGGACTTTGTGGGAACATTCCCCTGTCCTATGAAAACAGGGGTTGGGATGAGTCCTGCAGGTATGGCCTTTGGGGAGTGGCCGTAGTGCAGCTTGTCCCTCTGGTCTTCTGCAGCAGTACTCCATTACCTGGAATGGGTCTGTAGGATTGCGGTTGGACTTAAACACCTTCACCACCCCCAAAGGAGCGGTCTGGCACAGAATTTTTCGTTCCTCAAGTACCGTCTTAAGCATCTGAGCCAGGCTGTGGCATGTCCTCCTGAGTTTCCTGGCTCTGGCTCCTCAGATGTTCTAACACCAGTGCTTCAAACTCAGCCCTGGGGTCCAGAGTGGCAGGTGTGGCTGCTACATTGCGCGCTCTTCGACGCTCTGGTGGACTGGAGGGTGGAGTATCATCTAGCAGTTAATAGGTGAGAGGGTTGATCTCGGCAGTGGACTCCATCAGGCTGCTTGTATTGCTTGGTGAGCATGGCTCCACAGCACCAGCTTCCAGCTATGTCTCGTCAGAGTCCACCTCAGACTCTGTCTGCTGTAGATTGTCCTTAGTTCTATGTAGTGAAGAAATAAAACATTAAACTATGTCTTGTATACCTATGATCCTACACAATCAAGGTGGCTGAATTCGACAGATGAATGTATGCTAGGTAGCAGGGGGCGTCCCTGGTACGTAGCATAGCCCCATGCATTACAATAGGCCCTATCTACACACAATCAACATAGCAACATAGCAGAAATTAATGGATAGAAGTATACTAGGTACCAAGGGGGTTCTTGGTATGTAACATAGCCCCATGTGTCACAATAGGCCCTAACTACACACAATCAACATAGCAGAAATTGACAGATGGAAGTGTGCTAGGTAGCATGGGGGTCCCTGGTACCTAGCATAGCTCCGTGCAGGGCCAGCTCCACGTTTATGTGGGCCCTCGGGCGACACAGACTAAGGGTATGTTCACACGAGGGCGTCCGTTACGGCTGAAATTACGGGGATGTTTCAGCCTGAAAACATCCCCGTAATTTCAGCCGTACCGGCATGTGCAGGCGCTTGAACGTTGCGTCAATTACGGACGTAATTGGCGCTGCTATTCATTGGAGTCAATAAGTAACGGCTCCAATTACGGCCAAAGAAGTGACAGGTCACTTCTTTGACGCGGGCGTCTATTTACGCGCCGTCATTTGACAGCGGCGCGTAAATTACGCCTCGTGTGAACAGACAAACGTCTGCCCATTGCTTTCAATGGGCAGATGTTTGTCAGCGCTATTGAGGCGCTATTTTCGGACGTAATTCGGGGCAAAAACGCCCGAATTACGTCCGTAAATAGGCCGTGTGAACATACCCTTAGTGGACCCCTTTGCGTGGGAACTCACGGCGGCAGTAAAATGGCAGAAAACTTCACTTTGTGTGCCCATATAGAAGTTAGATCCTGTTTATGCCCCCATAAAGAAGTTGGGCCCCCAGTTTGTACCCCCATAAATTTAGTGCCCACCGTAGATAGCCACACAGTCCCCCTCCCAGGTAGTGCCACACACCCCCCTGCCTGGCAGTGCCACACAGCCGCTCATCCCTGGAAGTACCACACAGTCCCTCCTCCCAGGTAGTGCCACACAGTCCCTCCTCCCAGGTAGTGCCACACAGCCCTTCCTCCCAGGTAGTGCCACACAGGGTCTCCCTCTTGACTTTCATCATTCTCAACCTTTTGGTGTGACCTGTAGCTGCTACTGCCGTGATCATGTCCTACCATTGTACAGTCATTCACAGTCTAGCGATCCGCAGCGAGAATATGCTCTTGTTATTTGAAGGAGAAGCTGGGCGTGATTTTATGTGCTTGTGCGGGATATCGGGCGTGGTTAGGAGGCGTGGCTTAACATTTGGTAGTGTCCCTCTTTTCCAGATTCAAAAGTTGGGAGGTATGTCTGTGGTTTACATAGGACTGCTGGTAACATATACTACATTATCTGTAATCAGAGAGTTATCACTGTGTGTTATCTGTCGTGCAACATAGGACTGTAGGTAACATCTACTACATTATCTGTACTCAGAGAGTTATCACTCTGTGTTATCTGTGGTGTTACATAGGACTGCAGGTAATATGTACTACATTACCTGTAATCAGAGAGTTATCACTGTCCATATATGGACAGTGATGTCAGGGGCCCCTCCTGAAGCGGAATCCCTGGCCAGAGCGTTGGCAATACTCTGGTTGGGGATTCCACTCCTACCAGGGAGGGGGTTCTGTATGGCAATACCTGGGAGGGGAGCTGTGTGGCACTATCTGGGAGGTGGGCTGTGTGGCACTACTACCTGGGAGGGGGGCTGTGTTGCACTACTACCTGGGATGGGGCCTGTCTGGCACTACTACCTTGGAGTGGGGGGGGGGCTGTGTGGCACTACCTGGGAGGAATGGCCTGTGGTGGATGACTTTTCAGTTGACAGGTAGCAGAGTTGCATGATGGGGATTTATTTTTTGCTGTCGTGTAACTCTGCTACCTGTCAATGTAAAAATCATCCGCCAGAGGGAAAAATGTTTCCCCATAGAGAAGGACAATGAATGCGTCAACTAGTAATTAGACATGAGAGGGAAAAATAATACCCCATTATGTAACTCTACTACCTGTCAGCAGAAAAATCATCCGTCAGAGGGAAAAATGCTTCCCCATGGCGGAGTACCACAAAGAAACACTTGGGAATCAGACATGATGGGGATTTTTTTTTCCCTGTGGTGGATGACTTTTCAGTTGACAGGTAGCAGAGTTACATGCAGGGGAGAAGACAGAAGTCTGCTGTAGGTGAGTAGAAGTATTTTTATTTTTCATACTAGAAACTTTTTTTGTTTGTTTTGCAGGTTCTGCTCAACCATTTGGACTACGTCGTAGATTCGGTGGACTACTGCGATGATGTACGTTTTTTTAAAATAAAATGTTCAAAGGAATTTGTGGGGAATTTTTATTTCAATAAAAAAATATTTTATTACGCGTCTGTTTTTTTAATACTTTATTAGCGCCTTAGGAATGGCAGTTGTCGTTTGACGACGTCCATTACTACGGCAAGGCTTAATGTTAGCCAGTAAAAAGGCTAGCACTAACCCTTCATTATTACCCCGGTGCCAACCGCCACCAGGAGTATCGGGAAGAGCTGGGTACGATCCAGTACCCGACCATCTGTAGCGATAGTCGGGCACTGGGGCGGATGCAAGTTGGCTTATTAGGCTGGGAAGGGCCAAAAACCGTGGCCCTTCCCATCCTGGTAATGCCAACCTGCTGCAGCTTTATTGTATCTGGCTGGCTAGCAAAAAAGGGGGGCCTCATGTCATTTTCTTCAATTATTTATTGATTTTTTTTAAATAAAGAACAGCATGCCCCCCCCCCCTCCATTTTTATAACCAGCCAGATACAACACAGCAGCAGCAGCCTAGCATTACAAGGGTGGAAAGTGCCATGGTTTTTGTCCCTTCCCTGCTTAATAATTCCAGTCTGTGCCCGGCACCAGTACCTGACCATTGCTACAGAGGGTCAGGTACTGGATCATACACGGCTCTTCCCGGTACCCCTGTTGGCGGTGGGTACCGGGTAATAACGTGGGGCTAACACTAAGCCCCGCCTTAGTAATGGACATTGTCAATCAGAAAACTGCCATTACTAAGGCGCTAATAAAGCATTATAAAAAAAAAACAGACATAAGAAAATATTTTTTTTATTGAAATAAACTCCCCCACACAACCCTCTTTGACCATTTTATTTAAAAAAAAACAAAATGTAAATCATCAAAGTAGTCCAGCGAATCTACGACGTAGTCCCAACGGTCCAGCGGAACCTGCAAAACAAAAAAAATAAAGTTTGTAATATGAAAATAAAAAATATCTTATACTGACCTCCAGCAGTCTTTTCTTTTCTCCCCTGCGTCGCAATATAAACTACACCGTGTTCCAAATTATTATGCACATTGGATTTATGTGTCATAAATATTTAATTATTAGATTTTCAATTAGGGTATGTTCACACGGCCTATTTACGGACGTAATTCGGGCGTTTTTGCCCCGAATTACGTCTGAAAATAGCGCCTCAATAGCGCTGACAAACATCTGCCCATTGAAAGCAATGGGCAGACGTTTGTCTGTTCACACGAGGCGTATATTTACGCGCCGCTGTCAAATGACGGCGCGTAAATAGACGCCCGCGTCAAAGAAGTGACCTGTCACTTCTTTGGCCGTAATTGGAGCCGCTATTCATTGACTCCAATGAATAGCAGCGCTAATTACGGCCGTAATTGACGCGGCGTTCAAGCGCCTGCACATGCCGGTACGGCTGAATTTACGGGGATGTTTTCAGGCTGAAACATCCCCGTAATTTCAGCCGTTACGGACCCCCGCCGTGTGAACATACCCTTAAACTCATGGATGGTATTGTGTCTTAGGGCTCTTTGGATCATTGTAATCAATCTCAGACACCTGTGATAATTAGTTTGCCAGGTGTGCCCAATCAAAGAAAAACTACTTAAGAAGGACGTTCCACATTATTAAGCAGGCCACAGGTTTCAAGCAATATGGGAAAGAAAAAGGATCTCTCTGCTGCCGAAAAGCGTGAAATGGTGCAATACCTTGGACAAGGTATGAAAACATTGGATATTTCAAGAAAACTTAAGCGTGATCATTGTACTGTGAAAAGATTTGTGTCTGATTCAGAGCACAGACGGGTTCGTTCAGATAAAGGCATAATGAGGAAGGTTTCTGCCAGACAAATTAATAGGATTAGGAGAGCAGCTGCTAAAATGCCATTGCAAAGCAGCAAACAGGTATTTGAAGCCGCTGGTGCCTCTGGAGTCCCGCGAACCTCAAGGTGTAGGATCCTCCAGAGCTTTGCAAGTGTGCATAAAGCTATTATTCGGCCACCCCTAAACAATGCTCACAAGCAGAAACGGTTGCAGTGGGCTCAGAAATACATGAAGACTAATTTTCAAACCGTGTTGTTTACTGATGAGTGCCGTGCAACCGTGGATGGTCCAGATGGATGGAGTAGTGGATGGTTGGTGAATGGCCACCATGTCCCAACAAGGCTGCGCCGTCAGCAAGGAGGTGGCGGAGTCATGTTTTGGGCTGGAATCATGGGGAGAGAGCTGGTAGGCCCCTTTAGGGTCCGTGACGGTGTGAAAATGACCTCTGCAAAGTACGTAGAGTTTATGACTGACCACTTTCTTCCATGGTACAAAAAGAAGAACCGTGCCTTCCGTAGCAAAATTATCTTCATGCATGACAATGCACCATCTCATGCTGCAAAGAATACCTCTGTGTCATTGGCTGCTATGGGCATAAAAGGAGAGAAACTCATGGTGTGGCCCCCATGTTCCCCTGACCTCAACCCTATTGAGAACCTTTGGAGCATCCTCAAGCAAAATATCTATGAGGGTGGGAGGCAGTTCACATCAAAACAGAAGCTCTGGGAGGTTATTCTGACATCCTGCAAAGATATTCAAGCAGAAACTGTCCAAATACTCACAAATTCAATGGATGCAAAAATTGTCCAAACCGAACAATACCCCAATATATACTAGTGGTGCTAGTGACTAAATAACAAAACCAGAAAAAGAAACAAGTCACGACCAGGTAATTGGAAAAATACAAACAGTCTTTATTAAAGTCAATTTAGACACAGAGACAACATATAACAATTAAATATATTAAAATACCATAAACCCTCGAACGGGAATGGAATCCGGACATAAAAGCAGAGCGGCCCCCAGAAAGTAAAAAATGGTCACAAGCAACTCCTATATACAGCTAAAGTGCATAAATACATACTGTTGAGCAGGGGCTAGGCATAATACATTTGCACAGATGGACACATATGCATAGTGTAAATAGTATATAAATATAGAATGCAGTCCTAAGTACATATAGCACACTGAGCAATATACCTACACCTAGATAGTAGAAGATGAATAGGAGATCCGGACCAGGAAGGGGGACCTCTGCCTGACCCGACGCGCGTTTCGCTGGTGGTTCTTCAGGGGATGCAAGAATTGTGAAGGTGATATCAAAGAAGGGGTCCTATGTTAACATGTAACTTGGCCTGTTAAGTTTTTTTTTATTGAAAGAGCTTTTGATTTCTGTAAATATGAACTCCTGATGCTGCAAATTCAACAAACTACCATTTTAGTTCTCTTTACAACCTTTAAAATGTTTTGATCTCTGTTGTGCATAATAATTTGAAAACTGCATTTTTAGTTTTTTACTTCTAAAAAAAAATCTGTTATCATTAGATTTGTTCAATAAAATTTGCATTATACTCCAACGGTTGATGGCTTGAAGATTATACTGACTGCAATTTGCATCGACTATTTAGGAAAATCAGCGAAAAATAACATTTGCATAATAATTTGGAACGAGGTGTAGACATCAATAAACATCTAAAACTTCATATATTACAAGTTAAAGAGGTTTTCCCACAAACACATGTATCCCCTATCCACAGGATAGGGGATACATATGTGATCGCTGGGGGTCCGACCACTGGGGACCCCAGCAATGAGAAATGGGGCGCGACAGTCCCCTGAAGTGGTCAGTGCTCCATTAATTTCTATGGGACTTAGGGGACCGCTGTCTCCGGTAGCTCCATAAAAATGAATGGAGCAATGGTTGAGCAAGTGCACCAGCGCTTCATTCTCATGAACCACTTCGGGGAATTTCAGTCACCCGTTTACAAAACCTGGGTCTCAGTGGTCAGACCCCCAGCGATCACACATGTATCCCCTATCCTGCGAATAGGTGATACATGTGGTTGTGGGAAAAACCCTTTAAAGGGGTTTTTCCAGTCCCTAAAAGCTGATTGGTTGGGGTCTGACTCCCAGGACCCCTGCCGATACGCTGTTTTGAAAGCGGTGCCGCGCTTGTACGAGCGCTGCTTCCCATTAATTTCCTCTTGCTCACTGTGAATGGTCGACACGGATATAGCGGTGATTCACAGTATTGCAGATTTCTCCCATTGAAGTGAATGGGAGTAGAAGGCTGCAATACCAGTAAATCGTAGCTACATCCGTGTCAATTTACAGTGAGCAAGTAGAAATAAAGAGGCCGCAGCACTCGTACAAGCGCTGCACCCTCTTTAAAACAGATGATTGGCGGGGGTCCCAAGAGTCGGACCCCGACCCATCAGCTATTGATGAGCATAGGCCATCAGTTTTTAGGGAATGTAAAACTAGAGATACTAGAGTTTATAAAGTCATAAAATAATGTAATTTATTTTATGATGTTAGAAACGCTAGTGTTCCCAGGCACTAAATTGTATAAGCTCCCTACTCACTGTCCCGTGGTTTCTTTTTCTCTGCAGTGCTCCGCTCCGGAGTGTCTGCTACGCCCTGCTCCCTCGCTCCAGGCAGAATGCTGCTGTGTTGCGCTGAGCGTCACAGTGACGTGGTTACGCTGACCGCAGGAAACTCAAGGGACAGGGATAACATTGTTGTGGGTACAGGGGGGCATAGCTGGTGACAGGGAGGGTCTGGGGCATGAAGGGACACTTTTCAGACCGCACGGGACGGTGGGACAGCGGTGAAAAACCGGTACTGTCTGGCCGGATCCGGGGCGGTTGGGAGCTATGCCACAGATAACACACAGTGATAACTCCCTGAGTACACATAATGTAGTAGATACACACACACACACACACACACACACACACACACACACACACACACAGAAGCATATACAGTGAAGGAAATAAGTATTTGATCCCTTGCTGATTTTGTAAGTTTGCCCGCCGGCAAAAACAGTCTAGAATTTTTAGGCTAGGTTAATTTTACCAGTGAGAGATAGATTATGTTAAAAAAAAAAAATGAGAAAATCACATTGTCAAAATTATATATATTTATTTGCATTTTGCACAGAAAAATAAGTATTTGATACCTTTGGCAAACAAGACTTAATACTTGGTGGCAAAACCCTTGTTGGCAAGCACAGCAGTCAGATGTTTTTTGTAGTTGATGATGAGGTTTGCACACATGTTAGATGGAATTTTGGCCCACTCCTCTTTGCAGATCATCTGTAAATCATTAAGATTTCGAGGCTGTCGCTTGGCAACAACGGATCTTCAGCTCCCTCCATAAGTTTTCGATGGGATTAAGGTCTGGAGACGGGCTAGGCCACTCCATGACCTTAATGTGCTTCTTTTTGAGCCACTCCTTTGTTGCCTTGGCTGTATGTTTCGGCTCATTGTCGTGCTGGAAGACCCAGCCACGAGCCATTTTTAATGTCCTGGTGGAGGGAAGGAGGTTGTCACAGGATTTGATGGTACATGGCTCCATCCATTCTCCCATTGATGCGGTGAAGTAGTCCTGTGCCCTTAGCAGAGAAACACCCCCAAAACATAATGTTTCCACCTCCATGCTTGACAGTGGGGACGGTGTTCTTTCGGTCATAGGCAGCATTTCTCTTCCTCCAAACACGGTGAGTTGAGTTAATGCCCAAGAGCTCAATTTTAGTCTCATCTGACCACAGCATCTTCTCCCAATCACTCTCAGAATCATCCAGATGTTCATTTGCAAACTTCAGACGGGCCTGTACATGTGCCTTCTTGAGCAGGGGGACCTTGCGGGCACTGCAGGATTTTAATCCATTACGGCGTAATGTGTTACCAATGGTTTTCTTTGTGACTGTGGTCCCAGCTGCCTTGAGATCATTAACAATTTCCCCCCGTGTAGTTTTCGGCTGAGCTCTCACCTTCAGGATCAAGGATACCCCACGAGGTGAGATTTTGCATGGAGCCCCAGATCGATGTCGATTGACAGTCATTTTGTATGTCTTCCATTTTCTTACTATTGCACCAACAGTTGTCTCCTTCTCACCCAGCGTCTTACTTATGGTTTTGTAGCCCATTCCAGCCTTGTGCAGGTCTATGATCTTGTCCCTGACATCCTTAGAAAGCTCTTTGGTCTTGCCCATGTTGTAGAGGTTAGGGTATGTGCACACACAGTAATTACGTCCGTAATTGACGGACGTATTTCGGCCGCAAGTACCGGACCGAACACAGTGCATGGAGCCGGGCTCCTAGCATCATACTTATGTACGATGCTAGGAGTCCCTGCCTCGCTGCCGCACAACTGTCCCGTACTGTAATCATGTTTTGAGTACGGGACAGTTGTCCTGCAGCGAGGCAGGGACTCCTAGTACATAACTATGATGCTAGGAGCCCGGCTCCCTGCACTGTGTTCGGTCCGGTACTTGCGGCCGAAATACGTCCGTCAATTCCGGACGTAATTAGTGTGTGTGCACATACCCTTAGAGTCAGACTGATTAATTGAGTCTGTGGACAGGAGTCTTTTATACAGGTGACCATGTAAGACAGCTGTCTTTAATGCAGGCACCAAGTTCATCTGGAGCATGTAACTGGTCTGGAGGAGGCTGAACTCTTAATGGTTGGTAGGGGATCAAATACTTATTTCTCTGTGCACAATGCAAATAAATATATATAATTTTGACTATGTGATTTTCTGTTTTTTTTTTTAAATATAATCTATCTCTTAGTGGTAAAATTAACCTAGCCTAAAAGTTCTAGACTGTTCATGTCTTTGACAGTGGGCAAACTTACAAAATCAGCAAGGGATCAAATACTTATTTCCTTCACTGTACACATACACAGAGACATACACATTATTATGACCACCTCCTACTTTTGACGTCGGCAGCACGTAGCCCATGAAGGAAGTGATGTGTCGTGGGCTGGCTTGGTTCGTATATAAGGCATGCGATAGGCTGTCTGAACACATCACTTGTTGTTGCCATGGGTAAAAGGGCCGATTTATCAGAGTTGCAAAAAGGGATGATTATTGGCTTTTCTGCCAAGGGTGGCAGTATTTCCCAAAAAGCACAGTTTGTCAACTGTTTCTGTGCTGCTGCGGTTAAATTGTATCGTGAGTGGAGAAATTACATAATTGGAAATAACCGACGTGGAAACTGCGGAGCAGTGAGTTGCTGGACAGATTAGGGCCTGTTCACATCACCGTTCGCTTTCCGTTCCGAGGATCCGTCTGAGGTTTCCGTCGGGTGAACCCCGCAACGGAAAGTGAAAGTGAAACCACAGCTTCCGTTTCAGTCACCATTGATATCAATGGTGACGGAAACATCGCTAATGGTTTACGTTCGTCACCATTCCGGCAGGTTTCCGGTTTTCCAACGGAATCAATAGCGGAGTCCACTGCGCTTTTGATTCGGTCAGAAAAGCGGAAACCTGCCGGAATGGTGACGAACGGAAACCATTAGCGATGTTTCCGTCACCATTGATATCAATGGTGACTGAAACAGAAGCTGTGGTTTCACTTTCACTTTCCATTGCGGGGTTCACCCGACGGAAACCTCAGATGGAACCCCAGAACGGAAAGCGAACGGTGATGTGAACAGGCCCTTAATCTGGACATGAAAACGTGGGGTTAAAGGGGGAGTAGCTAAAACATAAGAGGGAAGAGATTAGGAAGTGCATGAGGGGGGAGCGATGTCTAATGAGGGAGAAGAAGCATGAGAGATGAGCTCAGGGAAGAGATATTAAAAGTCAAAGTAGACAGCCAGAAAAAGAGAGCAGCAGGATAAGGAAGCTCCAGACTGGGTGTGAGAAAAGAAGAACCTAGGAGTCATATCCAGCAGAATGCTATCTGGTACCCTGAGTCAGAGACTGGGAACAACGGTGACCAGGCTGCCGCCATTACACGAGAGAAGCACCCTTGGCTCAACGATCCAAAGAGTGGACTAACTGGACACCGCGCATACTGCCAAGGTGAGCCTTCAGCCGATTACAGAACCCCTGCCAGGCCCGCCACTATTACCCCGTAGCGTTCGGAGACGCGTAAGGACAGAGACTGATATCAGAAACTGATATCATTGAAAGATAAATAGACTGTTGAACTTATACTGTTGCTACTTTCATCTGTTTATACTGTTATGCACTAAGTAAAGATTTATAAAGAAAACCGGAGTAGTGTTGTGGTGTCCACGGTTTAGTTTCATCTAACACGACTGTGTATATATGTAATGTCCCCCAAAACATTACTTGTGAAATATGTGGTACATGTATTTTATGATGTTATGCTGCCATCCAGTGGTGCAAGTTGGTATTTTTCTAGAAGCTTCCAGAAGGTGGGAGGCAGGGGCGTAACTAGGAAAGACTGGGCCCCATAGCAAACTTTTGACTGGGGCCACCCTCCCCTGGGTGTCACACAACCCCCCCCTTGTAGATAGTGCCTTTTTTATAGCCCCCCCTGTAGATAACGCCATACAGTCCCCCTGTAGATAACGCCATACAGCGCCCCCTGTAGATAACGCCATACAGCCCCCCCTGTAGACTGTATGGCGTTATCTACAGAGGGGGACTGTATGGCGTTATCTACAGGGGGGGCTGTATGGCATTATCTACAGGGGAGGCTGTATGGCGTTATCTACAGAGGGGGACTGTATGGCGTTCCCTACAGGGGGATCTCTGTATGGCGTTATCTACAGAGGGGGACTGTATGGCGTTATCTACAGGGGGTTTGTATGGCGTTATCTACAGGGGGGGCTGTATGGCGCTATCTACAGAGGGGGCTGTATGGCGTTATCTACAGAGGGGGCTGTATGGCGTTATCTACAGAGTGGGCTGTATGGCGTTATCTACAGGGGGGTCTGTATGGCGTTATCTACAGGGGGGGTCTGTATGGCGTTATCTACAGGGGGGACTGTATGGCGTTATCTACAGAGGGGGCTGTGTGGTGTTATCTACAGGGGGGGCTGTGTGGCGTTATCTACAGGGGGGGCTGTGTGGTGTTATCTACAGGGGGGGCTGTGTGGCGTTATTTACAGGGGGGACTGTATGGCGTTATCTACAGGGGGGACTGTATGGCGTTATCTACAGGGGGGACTGTATGGCGTTATCTGCAGAGGGGGCTGTAACGCCATACAGCCCCCACTGTAGAGAACGCTATACAGCCCCCCCTGTAGGGAACGCCATACAGCCACCCCCTGTAGGGAACGCCATACAGCCCCCCCTGTAGGGAACGCCATACAGCCCCCCCCCTGTAGGGAACGCCATACAGCCCCCCCCTCTGTAGGGAACGCCATACAGCGCCCCCCCTGCAGGGAACGCCATACAGCGCCCCCCCTGCAGGGAACGCCATAAAGCGCCCCCCTGCAGGGAACGCCATGCAGCGCCCCCCTGCAGGGAACGCCATACAGCGCCCCCCCCTGTAGGGAACGCCATACAGCGTCCCCCCCCTGTAGGGAACGCCATACAGCCCCCCCCCCCCAAAAAATGCGACCTATAGTGTGTCCTACAAATAACATGCATCCCCTATCCACAGGATAGGGGATACATGTGTGATCGCTGGCATTGATAGGGAGAACGGGGGACTGAAAGTCCCCTGAAGTTCTCCATCACTAACCTCTGACTTCCGGCGTCTGTGTCGGCAGCTCAATAAAAATGAAAGGAGCACTGGTCACGCATGCGCACAAGCGCGACTGGCACTCCATTCATTTCTACGGAGCTGCCGACACAGACCCCGGAAGTCAGAGGTTAGTCATGGAGAACTTCAGGGGACTTTCAGTCCCCCGTTCTCCCTATCGCTGCCAGCGATCACACATGTATCCCCTGTCCTGTGGAGATCCTGTGGAGAGGGGATACATGTCTTTTGTTTAATGGCAGAGCGGGGAGATACCTCCCTGCTCTGCCATAGTGTTCTGTGGCGTCCCGCTGTAGCAGCCATAGCGGCTGCTAGCGGAGCCTGCGGCCATGGTGGGCGACACGGGCCCCCTCATGCCGCGGGCCCCGTAGCAGTCGCTACCGATGCTACGGCGGTAGTTACGCCACTGGTGGGAGGAGTTTCGTTTAGGGTCTGTTTGTAACCCAGCAAAAGGATTGTATGGCATTGAGAAATAGGAGGTTGTGGCCGGCCACTAGAGGGCGCTGTGAGGTTAGTACATCGACAGTGTTTAGTGTGTGGAGTGATATACAAGAGAGGTCTAGTGAGGAAGTGTCTGGAGAGAGGTCTGAGAAGCGCTGGACAGGAAGAGACAGAGACTGGACTGAGAGAGCTGTAGCAAGTAAGGAAGACATTGTGACTCAGATAACTGTAAAAGATAAAGAGCATTCTGGCCAGCAGCAGAGCATAAGTGATGTGAAGTATCAGACACGCATTTACTGGAGTTCCAAGTTAAGGAGATCCGGCCGAGTTAAGAGGAGAGTGTTTAGAGCAAGAAGCTGAAGACGCCATTTTGAGCATAAGGTAACATAGAGCCATTAAGTGCCGGATCATCAGAGAGTGCATTGTATTACATTGCCGGACCTCAAAGATCACATTACACTAAACCTGGAAGCTAAGAGACTTTATTATCCTAAGGCACCGGATAAAGAGAACATATTTTAATCATTACGGATTATAAGAGACTGTGTTATATTGAAGTGCCGGATAAAAGCAGAGACTGTATTGTTTACCGAGCACCAGTTATATTTTGCCTAGAGCTCAAGTTTTTGACTGTTGTCATATTTTCTGCATGTTCAGTAAAGACAAAACGAATATAATCCCGGTGTCAGTAATTATTGTCCTTAAAGTCATATTACAACTTGGCGTAGTCGGCAGGATGGATGCAGATACAATGGACGAGACAACATTATCATCCAGTGTGACCCATCCAATGATACCGGTGGGAGCCCTCTTAAATCATTTGCCAAAGTTTAATGGATCTGATCTATTGTTGGAAGATTGGAGTGAACGGCTGGAAGGAGCGGCACGGCTCTGTAATGTCGCTCCACATTTAAAAGTAGAATTGGCGCTAAGTACCTTAGAAGGAGAAGCTAGGAAAACCGTTTTGTTACAGCCAGCACGACACCGACAAACCTTCGAACAAATTCGGCAGCTATTAGATGATGTGTATGGGGATACGTCCTCTGAGGGCATGATAAGGAAGCGATTCTTTGCCCGCCAGCAGAAAGAAGAAGAGACACTGGCGCAGTTTGCAAATGGATTACAGGAAATAATGGCAATGTTGCAACGTAAAGAAGAACAATCAGCCGGGTCCTTTACCAATGTACACGTAGTATTGCGGGATCAGTTTGTAATAGGTCTCAAGAATCCACCGTTAAGGAGAACTCTGAAGGAAAAGTTAAAGAAAGAACCAGATATGACGATTCATCAATTATTGACGGAAGCTATCGCATTGGAAAAAGAGGAATCGGCCAGCACTGATACGGTGGTCAGGCAAGCAGAAATTGTAACCAAGAAGAACCCCGACATGGAGGCAAGGATGGAGTCATTGGAAGGTGCCATGAGAGAGTTGAAAGCCGCTATTACTAATAAGCCTGACCCTGGAACTCCAGTTCGATACTCACAAGAGAGACAGTCGTTTGCAGATAGGAGGAATCAAGGTAGGAATGCTCCAGACCCTACCATCTGCTATAATTGTGGCCGAGCAGGACACATTGCTAGAAATTGCATGCGTTCTCACTATCAGAGCAATCGCAGGAATTTAAACTAGAACGACCTGTAGTTGAGGGGCAAACTACAGGGGAGTCCACGGATACATGCCCTGCGTTAGATGCTACAGATATAGTGGGGGAATGTCCCGTCGTCGTAGCAAAATTCAATGGCGTTGAGTTGTCATGTTTAATCGATACTGGATCTCAAGTGACCACTATGGATAAAGTTGTGTTTGAAACTTATTTCCCTTCCTTGTTATGTGAGAAGAGTGACACTTGGATAAGACTCAAGGCAGCTAATAGTTTACCTATCCCTATCCTGGGAGTTATACAAATGGACATTTCAATATGGAATCGTGATTTGAACAAAAAGGGGGTTATCATAGTAGAAAAAGCTATGGACTCTGAAATTCCCGTGATTCTAGGAATGAATATATTGCGGGACTTAGATGGAGTAATGTCACAAGAGCTGGGCCCAAAATACTGGAAACAAATACCCACTCAACGACCTTCTCAAATGGCTTTACAGCGCACTTTAAAACATTGTCGCATTAATGGAGAACTGTTAAATTGGCCTGGAAGGGTAGGACTGGTTAAAATACCAGCTTCTCGAAGTATACAAGTACCAGCAGGCCATGAAATGTTGTTACCCTTGCCAGTGGGTACTAATAAAGTGTTAAAGGGCACCACTGTGTTAATTGAATCAGCTCTGCAGAAAGAAGGAGTAGCCGTGGCCCGGTCGATATGCAAGGTACAGGCTGGACAAGTATTATTACGAGTGGTTAATATCACGAAACAAAATGTAACCTTATTTCCCCGGGAACTAGTAGCTGAAGTGTTTCCGGTGAGGGAGGAACAGGTGGAAAGCCGTTCAGATTGGCAAGTGAGTTATCCTTGTGAAAGTGTAGCTGTGGTTACAGTGTGTCGAGCCACCACTCAAGCTAATGACACCATTGGGAGGCGATTACTGGAGCAAATACCTTTAGAAGGAACGGATTTGACTACCAGACAAATAGATGAAGTGGCGGGAGTGTTAGGAGAGCACTCCAAGGCTTTTTCCAAGAATGAAGCAGACTTTGGGTTGACAACAACTTTAGAACATGAAATACATACGGGAAATGCTCACCCGGTACGAGAACGATACCGTACCATTCCGCCCGCTTTTTATCAAGAAGCCAAAGTGTTGCTAAAACGCATGCTAGACAGTCATGTTATCCGACCCAGTAAAAGTCCATGGGCTTCTCCCATAGTATTGGTAAAGAAGAAAGATGGAAGCTTGCGGTTCTGTGTAGATTACCGGCGATTGAATGCCTGCACCGTCAGAGATGCATACCCTTTACCACGAATAGAAGACTCTTTGCTGGCTTTGGGTAAGGCCAAATACTTCTCTACCCTGGATTTGGCCAGTGGGTACTGGCAAGTACCAGTTGCAGAAGAAGATCGAGAAAAGACTGCATTCATCACCCCTATGGGGTTATACGAATTTTTGAGAATGCCGTTCGGTCTAACCAATGCACCAGCTACATTTCAGCGCTTGATGGAAGTTTGTTTGGGAGATTTAAACTTTGAATGTTTGCTCATCTACCTAGATGACATCATTATCTTCTCAGCCACTTTCACAGAACATTTGGAAAGATTGAAAGTGGTACTTACGCGTATCGAAGAACATGGTCTAAAACTAAAACCGGGCAAATGTCACTTGTTTAAAGAAAGAATTGAGTACCTGGGACACGTGGTTACTAGAGACGGTGTACAACCAATGGATGCCAAAGTACGAGCCGTGCAACAATGGCCGGTACCAAAGACAGTAACAGAGCTTAGAAGTTTCCTAGGACTGATTGGATATTACAGACGGTTCATACAGAATTTTGCTAAGGTGGCTGCTCCCCTATATGTGTTACTGAATGGAACCAAACCGGGAGTCGATCATAAGAGAAGTATCACTTGGGGAATAGAGGCTGAACAAGCCTTCCAAGAGTTAAAAAGACGACTAACTGGTGCTCCTGTCTTGGCGTATGCAGATTACTCTCTACCATTTGTTTTGTGTACCGATGGAAGTTTAAAAGGATTAGGAGCTGTTCTTTCTCAAGTGCAGAATGGACGGGAACGTGTCATTGCGTATGCCAGTCGGACGCTGAGAGATGGGGAAAAGAATCCGGACAACTATAGCTCATTCCGGTTGGAACTTTTGGCAGTCGTATGGGCGGTTACCGAGCGATTTGCAGATATCTTGCTGGGCGCAGAGTGTGTGTTATGGACTGACAATAATCCATTGGTTCATTTAGACTCGGCCAAATTGGGTGCTATGGAGCAACGTTGGCGAGCACGACTTAGCAAATTTAAATTTACTGTGAAGTACCGCCCAGGACGAGCTAATGGGAATGCAGATGCCCTGTCCCGTAATCCAGTAGATTTGCCTGAAGGACTGACTGAAGAGGAGTTAGAGGAAACAGAGACTCCTAATTTCCTTGCCAATGAAGTACATGATCAGATGCCAGGTGAGAATATTCAAAGTGCTCCGGTGCATACTGTGGAGCCCATAAGAGAAACCATCGATCAATGGACTGCTGAAGAATGGAAGAAACAGCAGTTGCAAGATATTCAAATTCGGACTGTAAGAAGATGGGTGCTAGAGAGATACCGACCCAATCAACGAGAGCGATTGCGATTGTCTGGAGTGGGACAGAGAATATATCGCCAACGAGATAGATTGGCAGTAAAACAAGGGATATTGTACCGCCGAGTATTCCTACCGACCATGGAAGGACCCGTCTGGCAAGCTGTGTTGCCGGAGCGAGAGTTAGAAAGTACGGTTAAGTGGATGCATGAGAAAAAGGGACATTATGGTCCTGAAAAGACTTTCCGTTGGTTGCAACAATTCTACTATCATCCTTTGCTGTTTGCAGTGGCACAGAAAGTGTGTCAGAACTGTAGAAATTGCACCCTGGCCAGAGCGGCTGAACAACAAGCTCCGGTGGGGCATATACAGACGCATTATCCATTACAGTTGGTCATGATGGACTATTTGACAGTAGATGAGTCCTTACAAGGGTACAGATATTTATTGGTTGTGATAGACCACTTCACCAAATTCACAGTGGCCGTACCTACCAGAGATCAAACGGCTGAATCTGCGGCACAGGGATTGTGGACTCATTTCATCTTACCCTATGGATGTCCTTCACAGCTTCACTCTGATCAAGGAGCTTGTTTTGAGGGGCGAGTAATAGAAGAATTATGCAGATTGTACCAGATTAAAAAGACCCGCACTACCCCGTATCACCCTCAAGGGAACGGGGCCTGTGAAAGGATGAATCGGACCATATTGCAGTTGTTGCGAACACTGGAGAAACAAAAAAAAGAGAGATGGCCTGACTACATTGCAGAATTAATCTGGATCTATAATAACACTGTACATGCCACTACTGGATATTCTCCTTTTCTGTTAATGTTCGGAAGAAATGGACGATGTCCCCTAAATTTAATGATGCCTATCCCGGAAGAACAAGAAGAGTGGATTCCGCAGACCTGGATGTGGGGTCATCGACGCAAGGTACAAGAAATGTATAATTTAGTGGCGCAGAGACTGGGGCCTCATGATCTTACAGTAAATCAGAAATTGAAGGAACTACCTTTGCAAGTGGGTGATAGAGTAATCGTGCGAAACCAGGGTGCAAGAAGAGCAGGAAAGCTGCAATGGAAGTGGGAAACCTTGGCGTATGAGGTGGTGCGTCAGCCCAATCCATATATTCCTGTATTTGTGATCAAGCCGGAGGGTAGTAGTGGCCCTTTGAAAACCGTACACAGAAATATGCTGAGACCCTGCACATTTATAAGTCGTGAACCAGAAGCAAACACTAGAGATCCTCCTGTTGCAACACCCGTTCCCATAGATGAAGGTTGGTGGAGTCCGCCGGTTCAAGTACCAGAGAGACAAGAAAGTACCAGTGAAGTACAAGAAGAGAATGTTACTCCTGTGGAAGAAGAGTTGTCACAGGTACGTCATTCTCAGCGATCCAATTTTGGAAGACTTCCTTCTAGGTTTGAAGGATTTGTGACGCCACAGCAAGTTGCCGGGACGGCAACTGATAAACCTGGGGGAAAAGATGTAACCCAGCAAAAGGATTGTATGGCATTGAGAAATAGGAGGTTGTGGCCGGCCACTAGAGGGCGCTGTGAGGTTAGTACATCGACAGTGTTTAGTGTGTGGAGTGATATACAAGAGAGGTCTAGTGAGGAAGTGTCTGGAGAGAGGTCTGAGAAGCGCTGGACAGGAAGAGACAGAGACTGGACTGAGAGAGCTGTAGCAAGTAAGGAAGACATTGTGACTCAGATAACTGTAAAAGATAAAGAGCATTCTGGCCAGCAGCAGAGCATAAGTGATGTGAAGTATCAGACACGCATTTACTGGAGTTCCAAGTTAAGGAGATCCGGCCGAGTTAAGAGGAGAGTGTTTAGAGCAAGAAGCTGAAGACGCCATTTTGAGCATAAGGTAACATAGAGCCATTAAGTGCCGGATCATCAGAGAGTGCATTGTATTACATTGCCGGACCTCAAAGATCACATTACACTAAACCTGGAAGCTAAGAGACTTTATTATCCTAAGGCACCGGATAAAGAGAACATATTTTAATCATTACGGATTATAAGAGACTGTGTTATATTGAAGTGCCGGATAAAAGCAGAGACTGTATTGTTTACCGAGCACCAGTTATATTTTGCCTAGAGCTCAAGTTTTTGACTGTTGTCATATTTTCTGCATGTTCAGTAAAGACAAAACGAATATAATCCCGGTGTCAGTAATTATTGTCCTTAAAGTCATATTACATGTTCACATCACCGTTCGCTTATATCAATGGTGACTGAAACGGAAACTGTGGTTTCACTTTCACTTTCCGTTGCGGGGTTCACCCGACGGAAACCTCCAACGGAACCCCGGAACGGAAAGCGAACGGTGATGTGAACAGGCCCTTACATATAGTGAACAATTTCTCCTCAGAGGAGCAGTTGAAAGAGTGAGCGAGAGTGAGCTATTGGAACCAGTGGGCAGAGGAGGAAGCTGACAGAACCACTAGTGAGCAGTTCTGCTGCAAGGTCAGTACATGGCAGTTAAGAGACAGGCTACAGCAACTCTCTGAGGAGATAAAGCAGGAAGGAGAACGAACTCTCATTGCAGGGACCTGTGACTTCAGAATCTGTAAAGCTGAGTAACCCCAGAAATTGGACACAGAGCCAGAGATCCTGACATGATAAAAAAGGTACTGATTTGGGTTAGAAAAGCCCTATACAGCATATATTTATGGGATCCACCACAGGTAGCGGCAGAGCAGAACTACTAAAACGTGGAAAATGCCATACTTGCACTTCACTGTGTTGTAGACTGACATTATCACAGGACTTGTAACAACTTGAAACTTAGTTGGTTTAACTGCCACCACAGCCTCCTGTGTTCCTTTGCACACCTAACATCAAGGACACCCCAAAACCCCATCAAGACAGGAGCAGACACAGGGAGTGTCCCAATGGATTTAGAGACTGTCATCCTCATAATTTGTGCAACCCCCTCATCACTAGCTGTGAGCAAGCCCCTGAAGGAGTGGGAAGGCCTTTCATCCACTGTGATCCACACTAAGAGCCCAACCGGCAAACATTTTGTGGGCCCACGCCTTTCCCATCTATTCTTGGGTCTCCTGCTCGCATGCAGTGGCGGATTAAGTAGACCATAGGCCCTGAGCTTTTACCAAACTTGGGCATCCCTTCTCCACCGCAGCCCTGGCACGCCGTAACTATTGTTAACACTACCTTTTATGCAATCATTAACAAATGGGTGTTACAATTGCCCTTGTCAAAGAGCTGTGTCCATACATACTGACAGTCTCCAACCATCACTGACAGTATCACACTGTGCAGGGACACATCCTCCTGACAAGGGGAATTGTCTATCAGTCCTGGACTGCACAAAGACAATTTTGTGAAATAGAAGGATTTCCTATAATAAACATGTCAGGAGAAGTGACAGATTCTCTATAATTATAATAACTCACTGGTGACAACTTCTTAGATTCTAGTAGTTTTTTCCCCTCTTTTCTTCTCCATCCGGTCCAGAGTTCATGACGACTTCTTCCGGCTATGACCCATTTCTGTAGAATTTGCCATTCGGATGTCTTCGGCTCCTCGCTTTTTCAACATTTCCACACCTATAAATGAAGATAAAATTATCATGGTGCCACACACTGTGCCCCTAAATATAATAGCACAATACACCGCGCCCCTGAATAAAATAGTACCAAACACTGTGCCCCTGAATATAATACCATACACTGTACCCCTGAATATAATTGTGTCAAACACTGTAAAATAATGCACCACATACACAATGCCCCCTGTACATAGTGACACACACAGCCCCCTATAGATAGCGCCACACAGCCCTCCCTGTGGATAGCGCCACACACATACCCCTGTGGATAGTGCCACACACATCCCCCTTTAGATAGTGCCACACAGCCCTCCCCTCTTGTAAATAGTGCCACACAGTCTCTTTTGACTATAGTGCCACACAACCCCCTTTGAATATAGTGCCACACAGCCCACCCTTGAATATAGTGCCACACAGCCCTACTACCTGCGCCACTTGTATATAGTGCTGCACAGCACCCCCCTTGTATGTAGTGCCACATAGCGCTCCCACTTGTATATAGTGCCACACATTTCTCCCCCTTGTATATAGTGCCACACAGTGCTCCCCCCTTGTATAGTGCCACACAGCACTCCCCTTGTATATAGGGCCACACAGCGCTCCTTGTATATAGCGTCACACAGCGCTCCCCTCCGCTTGTATATAGTGCTACACAGCACTCTCCCTTCTTGTATACAGGGCCACACAGCTCTTCCCCCTTGTATATAGGGCCACACAGTGCTCCCCCTTGTATATAGGGCCACACAGCGCTCCCCCTTGTATATAGTGCCACGCAGCGCTCTCCTCCCCTTGTATATAGTGCTACAAAGCGCTTCCCCCTTTTATATAGTGCCACACAGCACTCCCCCGTTGTATATAGGGTCACACAGTGCTCCCCCTCTTGTATATAGTGTCACACAGCACTACCCCCTCTTGTAAATAGGGCCACACAACACTTCCCCCATGTATATAGTGTCAAACAGCGCTCCCCCTTGTATATAGGGCCACACAGCTTTCCCCCTTGTATATAGGGCCACACAGCGCTCTCTTTTGTATATAGTGCTACACAGCACTCTCCCCCCTTGTATATAGGGCCACACAGCGCTCCCCCTTGTATATAGGGCCACACAGTGCCCCCTTGTATATAGGGCCACACAGCTCTCCCCCTTTTATATAGGGTCACTAAGCTCTTCCCCTTGTATATAGGGCCCCATAGCGCTCCCCCTTGCATATAGGGCAACACAGCGCTCCCCCCTTGTATATAGTGCAACACAGCACTCCCCCCTTGTATATAGGACCACACAGCGCTATCCCCACAAAAAAAAAATATATATATATATATGTTATACTTACCTTGCCCCTTTCTCACTCTGGCCGGACGCATGCACATCCTCCGGGCTGGACGCATGCACAGACCGGCGTGATGCAGTACGTCATCACGCCGGCCTGCGCAGGGAGTCTTCCTAGCGCCTTATAGGCTTCAGGCATAACGTGGCCTGCAGCCTTTAGTATTCATTTGTATCTGAGTCCTGAGGACTCAGATACAAGTGAATGTGGCTGTCGCTAGCACCGGGGCCCCCTCCGGTTCTAGTGACGCGACCGGGCATGAGGGGGCCCTTGCGGTTCGCCCGAACCGCCCTAATGAGAATCCGCCACTGTTCGCACGCTACATTTACACATACAGACACATGTATAAGCACACAAACACATATATAGGCACACAAATCCATTCACAGAGACAAACATTCACACATATTGGAACATAGACATATATACAGGGCCGGTCTTAGGTTGGATGGTGCCCTGTGCGGGATTCTCTATTATTGCCCTCCACAAGCCAAAAATGAACCACATATATAGACACACACATACTAGATCATAATTACTGTAAATACATAGGGGGACATATTGAGACAAACACGCAAATATATATATATATATACACTACCGTTCAAAAGTTTAGGGTCACTTAGAAATTTCCTTATTTTTGAAAGAAAAGCACACTTTTTTTCAATGAAGATAACATTAAATTAATCAGAAATACACTCTATGCATTGTTAATGTGATAAATGACTATTCTAGCTGCAAACGTCTGGTTTTTAATGCAATATCTACATAGGTGTATAGAGGCCCATTTCCAGCAACCATCACTCCAGTGTTCTAATGGTACATTGTGTTTGCTAACTGTGTTAGAAGGCTAATGGATGATTAGAAAAAACACTTGAAAACCCTTGCGCAATTATGTTAGCACCGCTGTAAACAGTTTTGCTGTTTAGAGGAGCTATAAAACTGAACTTCCTTTGAGCTAGTTGAGAACTTGGAGCATTACATTTGTGGGTTCGATTAAACTCTCAAAATGGCTAGAAAAAGAGAGCTTTCATGTGAAACTCGACAGTCTATTCTTGTTCTTAGAAATGAAGGCTATTCCATGCGAGAAATTGGCAAGAAACTGAAGATTTCCTACAACGGTGTGTACTACTCCCTTCAGAGGACAGCACAAACAGGTTCTAACCAGAGTATAAAGAGAAGTGGGGGGCCCCGCTGCACAACTGAGCAACAAGACAAGTACATTAGAGTCTCTAGTTTGAGAAATAGACGCCTCACAGGTTCTCAACTGGCAGCTTCATGAAATATTACCCACAAAACGCCAGTGTCAACGTCTACAGTGAAGAGGCAACTCCGGGATGCTGGCCTTCAGGGCAGAGTGGCAAAGAAAAAGCCATATCTGAGACTGGCTAATAAAAGGAAAAGATTAATATGGGCAAAAGCACACAGACATTGGACAGAGGAAGATTGGAAAAAAGTGTTATGGACAGACGAATCGAAGTTTGAGGTGTTTGGATCACACAGAAGAACATTTGTGAGACGCAGAACAACTGAAAAGATGCTGGAAGAGTGCCTGACGCCATCTGTCAAGCATGGTGGAGGTAATGTGATGGTCTGGGGTTGCTTTGGTGCTGGTAAAGTGGGAGATTTGTACAAGGTAAAAGGGATTTTGAATAAGGAAGGCTATCACTCCATTTTGCAACGCCATGCCATACCCTGTGGACAGCGCTTGATTGGAGCCAATTTCATCCTACAACAGGACAATGACCCAAAGCACACCTCCAAATTATGCAAGAACTATTTAGAGAAGAAGCAGGCAGCTGGTATTCTATCTGTAATGGAGTGGCCAGCGCATCACCAGATCTCAACCCCATAGAGCTGTTGTGGGAGCAGCTTGACCGTATGGTACGCAAGAAGTGCCCATCAAGTCAATCCAACTTGTGGGAGGGGCTTCTGGAAGCATGGGGTGAAATTTCTCCCGATTACCTCAGCAAATTAACAGCTAGAATGCCAAAGGTCTGCAATGCTGTAATTGCTGCAAATGGAGCATTCTTTGACGAAAGCAAAGTTTGAAGGAGAAAATTATTATTTCAAATAAAAATCATTATTTCTAACCTTGTCAATGTCTTGACTATATTTTGTAGTCATTTTGCAACTCATTTGATAAATTTAAGTGTGAGTTTTCATGGAAAACACAAAATTGTCTGGGTGACCCCAAACTTTTGAATGGTAGTGTATATATATATATATATATATATATATATATATATATATATACATATATATATATATATATATATATATATATACACACACACACACACACACACACACATTCTGGAATATATACCTCAAGGTAAATTTATAGACATACATACATACGCATACTGTATATACAGATACACACGCATATAAATACACTGACAGGACCATATACAAATACATAAAAGGCACATATATACAAGCACAAAAACACATTCGCATACATACCCATATATACACAGTGAAGATAATGTAGTAGATGTCACCTGCAGTCCTATGTAATACCACAGACAATACATTGATAACTCTCTGAGTACAGATAATGTAGTAGAAGTTACCTGCAGTCCTCTGTAACACCACAGATAACAGTGATAATTCCCTGAGTACAGATAATGTAGTAGATGCTATCTGCAGTCCTATGTAACACCACAGATATCATACTCTAACTATACCCACACATATATAAACACACACAGACATACATACTGGAACATATACACACACAAAGACAGAGACATACACATACATAGTCACTTCCCATCTCTCCTTGCTGACAGGCTCACGGGCTTCTTGCAGGACGGGCTGTGGGCGGAGCTTCCTCCACTGCTCTTGCTCCTCAGCACTTGGTGTGTGTGTGTGTGTGTGTTTGTGTGTGTGTGTGTGTTTGTGTGTGTGTGTGTGTGTGTGCATGCGCGTGCGTGCGTGCGTGCACATTTGAACAGGGCTTACTGCTATCCTTCACCTAACATTCATTCCTGTACTCTGCCACAGAACTATTCCATATAGTTCTATCATTTTTATCTTTGTTATACCAATAAAATTGGAACAGGAGTTCCTTTTTAACGCACACCCAGCGCTGGATCTTGGTTCTGTTTTTTTTTCTTCCTGTGTGTGTGTGTGTAAGGAGGAGCAGAGGACAGAGCAGAAACAGAGCCCTGTGGTGCAGAGCTTCCCCCTCTTTTCTTGATGTCTCTGCTCCTGTCTTCTCCGTGTGTGTAAGCAATAGTAGTGGATAAAGAGCTTGTCTAAGGGCATACCCAGTCTCACCCCCTATATGCAGGGTGGCTGCAGCAACCGGTGTACTCGCACAGGTCGCACACCCCTAAGGCCGGCCCTGAGTCTGAGACACTCCCACTGTTCTTGGATTGGCTACAGATGCTCACGTGAGCAGTTCTGTCTAATCCATGAACAGAGGGTATGTCTTAGTCAGTTTGAGAAGCGCTGGAATAGCTTCTTCCCTGCCCTGTAAGTGACTTGACCACCAGTCGATCAGTTTACAAAGTTTTTTTTGAAAAAATTTAAAAATAAAATAATTTAACGATCCTGCAGCTGACACCCCCGCTGTATGCCCTAAGCACTGCAACACCAGTGCCTAGTGGCAAATACGGTCCTGAAAATGGATGTCAATGTAATATCCTGTTAAAACTCTTTAACTTTGCTGTATTGTTCGAATCATTAAGCATTTAAAATCTGTGTTAGCATATATCCTAAGTGACTGGTTCCGCACTATTTTATATATTTCATATTTGTACATACAAGTGGTTTACCAGTACATTTTTGTGTTACTTCCCTCTTCTTTAAATATCGCACTCTTTCGAGCAGGGTCTTTTTCTGTTCCTTAATAATTATAATTTGTATGTTCACTGCTTCCCTTAATATACTGTATATTTATTGCTGCATGTATTGTTTTTTTTATAAGAATTATTTTTAATTGGAATATCAGAATCAATGAAGTATATTGCAAATTTACTGCTATAGTTGAAATGGGAGATATAATTTTAAAAGTACTGGTGTGCAAATCTTATTTAGAGGAAGAAGATAAAAACCTGAAAACCTAAACTAGACTAATCACTAGCTCTGGCCAATAACAAAAACTAATAAATACAAAGTAGGTTTACACTAACATTAAAATACTGTACTTTGTGCACCTGTACCCAGCATGCTGCACTATTCTTCTTCTCATTTCTCTTTTTTTTTTTTTTGCAATTTTTCTGGTAGATGGGTCATATAACTGCATGATATTGTATAGTATTTTAAACCTAGTATGAAGCTAGCCTAATTGATCTTTCAGCTTTTGTGGTGGACAGAAAGAAAGCTTAGCTTTAATAAAACCTTAGAGGGGTTATCCCACCATTAAATACCATATTCATTTTATAGATCATAAAAAATATTACATATTATGGAGCCACCTGGTGTTCAAAGCATATAGCAATGTGACATTCACCTAATGAGCTGAGTGCTGGTGTACCTGCATGTTTAGTTACTCTCCTGGGAGCCAGGTCTCTGCATAGTGATCCTCTGTTCACTGCAGAACAGCCAATAGAAATAGATTTTTTTTCCCCCCTGCTTGTCAGGCAAGGAGCAGAGCCTCTGCAGTAGCATTGCAGTATAACTGAGGAGACTCCTTCTCAGCTTACATCCTGACAGCAGATATGAATCCTGCACATGCCCACTCAGCCTTTTTTTGCTTTATTTCATTATATTTTGATTGTGGTTTCTAAGCGAGTGCATACTGTGGATGTCACACAGTACATACCTTTACCACTCTGGATCTACTGCAAGTAAGAAGGGGCTATATTTTTTAGCTGCCAGAGGAGAAAGGAGACTGATTTCACTTACAGTCCACCTCCAGCAGCACACAGATTAGCAGCCGCACAAAGGGGGACACATGGATGCAAAAAAAAAGATGAGAAAGGTAATTTGTTTGCTAGAAATACTGTAAATTTCTTTAAAATAGGTAATGGGATTACCCCTTTATTTATCTTTACATAAGGGTCTGGGCTTTTGTCCACACTTTCAAGATCAAGTTATGAAGTACAAGCAACAAAACCGTGAAAAAGGAAAAATAATGATAATCCGGCAACTGCCACAAGGGAAGATTTGCAAGTTCCTCTGAACTTTGCACTTTTGCATCCATTTTGTATTGCTCCTATGACTCTAAAATTAAAAATAAACCAACTTTGCAAAAAAATAAAAAAATCCTAACATTTTGTGTCTACAGCTCCTATGCAGACCGGCCATTTCCCTCTCCTGTCCCTATAATGACAGAAAAAAATGTGCCATGTTTGGAGAACTTTTTCCCCTAGAGGCATTACTAACTAGGGAGTCAAATGGCCTCCATGCACTACAGTACACACTCTGCCATGTGCATGGGGTCTAACGCTTCAGTCTTGGACTTAACTAGGCAAGCATATTATATTGACATCCTCATTAACCCCTTCCTGCTGCAGCCACTTTTGACCTTCCTGAAAGAGCCTCGCTTTTCAAATCTGATGTCATTTTATTTGGTAATAACTCTGGAATTCTTCTACCTATGCAATCGATTCTGAGATTGTTTTCTTGTGACACATTGTACTTTAAGTTAGTGGTAAAATATGGTCAATACATTCAGTATTTAATTGTGAGAAAAACGAATTTAGCGAAAAATTGCAAAAATTTGCATTTTTCTAAATTTAAATGTATCTGCTTGTAAGAGAGATAGTAATACCACACAAAATAGTTGCTAATTAACATTTCCCATATGTCTACTTTAGATTGACATCATTTTTTGAACATCCTTTTATTTTTCTAGAACGTTACAAGGCTTAGAACTTTAGCAGAAATTTCTCACATTTTCAAGAAAATTTCAATAGGCTATTTTTACAGGGACCAGTTCAGTTGTGAAGTGGCTTTGAGGGGCTTATACAATACAAACCCCCATAAATAACCCCATTTTAAAAACTGCACCACTCAAAGTATTCAAAACAGAATTTAGAAAGTTTCTTAACCCTTTAGGCTTTTCACAAGAATTAAAGCAAAGTAGAGGTGAAATGTAACACAGAAGGTTTTACCAGACAAATGCACTCAATATGTATTGCCCAGATTCTGTGGTTTTTAGAAATACCCCACATGTGGCCCTAGTGTGCTAATGGACTGAAACACTGGCCCCAGGAGCAAAGGAGCACTTAGTGGATTTTGGGGCCTCCTTTTTTTTTTAGAATATATTTTAGATTTGAAGAGGTCTTCTGGTGCCAAAACAGTGGAAACCCCCCAAAAGTAACCCCATTTTGGAAACTACACCCCTCAAGAAATTTTTCTAGGAGTATAGTTAGCATTTTGAGCCACAGGTTTTTTGCTAAACTTAGGCCGGATTCACACTAGGGACGTCGGGCTGGATGTCAAGAGAGGGACGCGTCACCAAGACAACGGCCGGGTAAGTATGAATTTCTGTTACTTTTATTATGGAAAGGGCTGTCCCTTCTCTCTATCCTGCACTGATAGAGAGAAGGGCTGCCGATTTAGTGCAGTGCAATTTTTCAGCCAGAAACGTGCCCGTAAATACAGGTGGAATACTGGGACACCGGACCCGTATTTACGGGCACGGGTCCGTAAATACTGGTGCAATACGGGTCGAATACATATGACCAAGGACCCGTATTTACGCCAGTATTTGCGGCTGGACAAAAATACGGTCGTATGCATGAGGCCTTAGGCAGTGAAAATGAAAAATAAATTTTTTTCCAAAAATATGTAGTTTTTGCTCCCAATTTTTTATTTTCACGAGGGGTAATATAAAAAAAAACACACAATTACCCAATTTCTCACGAATACGGCAATACCTTATGTGTGGCCCTAAACTGCTGTTTGGGCACATGGCAGAGATCAAAATGAAGGAGCGCCATTTGGCTTTTAGAGCACATATTTTGCTGGACTGGTGTATGGGCGCCATGTCGCATTTGCAGAGCTCCCTTAGGTACCAGAGTAAAGTAGAAAACCCTCCATTTTGTAAAATACACCACTCAAGGCATTTATTATTTGCCTGGACAAATGACAGGGCTTAAGAGTAAAAGAGCAAATACGCAATTGAGGCCTATGTTGGTGATTTTCCCTGGATTGGTCCACAATGGCAGGGCTCTGGGGTCAAATAGTAAAACAAAACCCCAAGTAGTGACCCACATTTTGAAAAGTGCACCCCTCAAGGCATTTTTTAAGGGGTATAGTGAGAATTTTGACCCGCAGGTTTTTTTTTATTAGAAATGAACGCTCAGTGGATGGTGCAAAGTGAAAATTGCAATTTTCCACAGGTATGCCATTTTAGTGCACAATATGTTGTGCCCAGCTCGTGCCACTGAACACAAATACCTCAAACTGTTAAGTGAGTTCACCCGAGTATGGCGATGCCATATATGTGGACTTAAACTGCTGTTTGGGCACACTGTAGGGTTCAGAAGAGAGGGAGCGCCATTTGGCTTTTAGAGCACAGATTTTGCTTGGTAATAGTTCTGTTTGGGTTTTACTGGCATTTCAGTTTATAATGTGGGGGCATATGTAAGCTGTGCGGAGTACATCAGGGTATAATAATGCGGTAAATAAATAATCTGCACATATGTGGCCAGCGACGCACTGATAAATGGTGCCCAATCTTATCTGCTTTTGAAACACTCTGCACATTCTACATGGCCATATTCTGAGAGCCAGAACTTTTTTATTTTTTCTCCACCCGAGCTGTGTGAGGGCTTATTTGTTGTGTGACAATCTGTCTTTTTTTATTGGTACCATTTTGGCGTACATGCGATTTTATTTTATTTTTTTATTACTTTTTATCTTATTTCTTGGCAAGCAAGGTAACCAAGAACTAGGAATTCTGATAACGTTTTTTATTCTTTTCTCTTTACGGCGTTCACCAGGCGCAATAAATTACATTTATTTTATTCTGCGAGTCAATATGATTACGGCGATACCATATGTATATAGGTTTTTTTTATGTTTTGCATCGTCTGCACAATAAAATCACTTTTGTTTCAATTTAATTTTTTGTGTCGCCATATTTTGAGAGCCATAACTTTTTTATTTTTCCATCAAAAAAATGTGGGATGTCTTTTTATTTGCGGGACAGGCTGTAGTTCTTAATGGTATAATTTTGGGTTACATGCAACGTTTAGATCACTTTTTTCATGTTTTGGGAGGGGTAGTGATTCTGGAATTGTGCACATCGTGTGGGTAAAATAGCATGATATTTTTATAGTTTGGGTCGTTATGGACGCGGTGATACCAAATATGTGTATTTTTTTTATGTTGTCCGTTTTTTTTCCTATAATAAAAGCCCTATTATGAGAAAAAAAAGGCAGTTATTGATTTTTTAACTTGAAACTTATTTTTTACAACATTTTTATTAACTTTTTTTTTTGGTCCCACTATGGGAATTGAAGGCATGAATTCCTGATCGCTATACTAATACACTGCACTACCTACATAGTGCAGTGTATTAGAGCTGTCAGCTATTCATTGACAGCAAGCCTATTAGGCTCAGCTTCTTAGCTGTGATTGGTCCCTTGCCGTCTTACTGTGCCGATCAACTGTCATAAACAGTTGATGGCACAGTTCTGTCACCTTGTCCTTTGAAAGGGTGACCGTTGTTAGCCAGGACGCACCAGTACGTCTCGGTGCCTTAAAGGGAATGTGTCGCTAGAAAAATGTTTTTATTTTTTTTAGTTAAACAGTTAATGTATAAATGATTAAACATTGTTCTAATTTTTTTTATTTTTCCACGAGTCAGGAAATATTATAAATTAGATTCTAATTTATAACATTTCCCAGTGCTGGTCACTAGATGGAGCAATTCCCAAAATTGCAGCATTGGCATGTGGTAAAGCAACCACATTGCTTTATGCTGAAAAATTTGAGAATACACACTCGCTCTAGTGAGCTCACAGAATCCCCCCTCCTTTATCCTGGCTAGTGCCAGGAGAAAGGAGGGGATTGAACGTTCAAACCTCCTACACTGTGTGTCGCCATTTTTTGAGCTAACACACAGTGTAGTAGGTTTACATACAGTAGTAATCACACACTAAAACACGTACATACACACACAGAAATAACTTACCTGCTCCTGCCTCCGCCGATCCCTCCGGTCCGTCCGCTCCGTCTGCTCCCTCCGCTCCAAGTGCTTGCTTCAGAACACAAGTCCGGAAGCCGCGACCGGAAGTAGTAATCTTACTGTCCGGCCGCGGGTTCCGGTCCACAAGAAAATGGCGCCGGACGTCGCTCGGCTGAAGACCTTCAATTTGGACGGCGTACAGCATAGTGGAAGGAACGGGTTCCGTTCGCATTCACTATGGGGCTGTATGTGCCGTATTCCATGTCTGTATGTGTCGTTAATCGACACATACAGAGATGGAAAAAAAAATGGCAGCCCCCATAGACAAGAAAAAGTTACTAAATAAAAAAA
This sequence comes from Rhinoderma darwinii, assembly GCF_050947455.1. Taxonomy (NCBI): domain Eukaryota; kingdom Metazoa; phylum Chordata; class Amphibia; order Anura; family Rhinodermatidae; genus Rhinoderma; species Rhinoderma darwinii. Next base: position 76,135,083 of record NC_134691.1, read on the forward strand.
GTAAAACACAAACACACAAATAAATAATTTTTTTTTTAATAAAACACTAAAAGCGAATTGATATAAAAAAATTTTTTTTCGAGACACCCGTCCTTTAAAGCACTGCAATACAGGACGTACCGGTGCGTCCTGGTGCGTTAAGGAGTTAGGGGGGATTCACACGAACGTGTATTCGGTCCGTGCGGGCCGCGTGGTTTTCACGCGCCACGCACAGACCAATACAAGTCTATGGGGCAGTATAGACAGTCCGTGCTTTTTGCGCAGCGTTTGTCAGCTGCGCAAAAAGCGCGACATGTTCAATATCTCCGCGTATTTTGCGCATCACGCACCCATTGAAGTCAATGGGTGCGTGAAAACCGACTGAAACAGCGCACCAGCTGTCAAAAGGATGAATGTAAACAGAAAAGCACCACGTGCTTTTCTGTTTCCAAACATCCAAATGGAGTGTCTTTGAGATGAGCGAACCCGGACAATCGAACCGAACTTCACCGGGTTCGGCCGAACTCGGCAAAAAAAATTCCGGTACGCGACGTCAGGAGATAGTCACTGTCCAGGGTGCTGAAAGAGTTAAACTGTTTCAGCACCATCGACAGTGACTACCGATCCCAATAAACATGAACCTGTAAAAAAAACCGAAGTTCTGACTTACCGATAACTCCCGGCTTCTTCCTCCAGTCTGACCTCCCGGGATGACAATTCAGTCCAAGTGACAGCTCCAGCCAATCACAGGCCAAGCACAGGCTGCAGCGGTCACATGGACTGCCGCGTCATCCAGGGAGGTGGGGCCCGATGTCAAGAGAGGCGCGTCACCAAGGACGCGTCACCAAGGACGCGTCACCAAGGCAACGGCCGGGAAGTTCTCGGTAAGTACGAACTTTTTCTTTTTTTTAAACAGGTTTCTCGATATTGTGTTCGGCATTCACTGTCGAGGGTGCTGAAAGAGTTACTGCCGATCAGTTAGCTCTTTCAGCACCTTGGACAGTGACGGGCGTCGACTAGCCTCATCTCTATGATGGCGGCTGCGCGAAAATCACGCAGCCGCGCATCATACACGGATGACACACGCAGCTGTCAAATGGTTTTTGCGCACGCAAAACGCCGCGTGGTTTGCGCGCGCAAAAACGCAACGTTCGTCTGAATCTGCCCTTAGTGTAATGTAACCAAATGTATCTATCTCCATATCGATCCATCACAAATCCATCTATCCTATATTTCTTCTTTCCCATATTCTATCTATCTATCTATCTATCTATCTATCTATCTATCTATCTATCTATCTATCTATCTATCTATCTAATCTATCTATCCACACATCTCAGATTCATTCATTAATCCTAAATCCATTTTATCTCCTTTGTATCCATATATGTAGTTTATCTATCCATTCATTCATCCAGTCACCAATCTATTATACCTATTCATCCATCTATCCATTCTCAACTTCATTTAGAACGGAGCTGGGAAACTTATTTTTTTCTGCAAGGGGCCATTTGGATATTTAGAACATTTGCAGGCCATACAAAATTATCAACTTAAATGTTTGACCAAATATAGCAGGCTAATTTTTAATTAATTCACCCCTATTGTTTTTCTCTAGGAAAGACCGACAGGCATCAACTTTTCCTCGCAGTCGCCATTAGTAGGATGTCACAGTACTTAAGTTTTAATAACTATCCAGTGTGTGTGTTGCTAGCAACGCGATTATTTTTCTTTGCGACGGCAGTGGTCTAAATAGGCCTCGGCTCGCGTCAAATGCATTTAGGTCCTGACTCTTTAGGCCTCAGCTAAATTTCTAAATTGTAGGAGCAGGTGGAGGGTGTATGGAGCCAAGCAGTGTCATTGACTACTAGTGAATGAGGCGGCGGCAGTCTGAGTGAGGTCAGTGCGTGCTGGCCCAGGAGTGGGCCATTCCAGTCACCTGACCTGAGTCACCTGACCTCACGTCACTGACGCACCGACCTCACTCAGGCCGCTGCCTCGTTCATTAGAAGTGAATGACACTACATGGCTCCGTCAAGTAGTGAATGATGCAGAGCCAAGTAGTGAATGACGCAGCGGCGGTCTGAGTGAGGTCGCTGCGGTGCCGTCAGGGCCAGACCAAATGATTTTGCGGGCCGTATACAGCCCGTGGGCAGGACGTTCCCAACCCCTGATTCAGAACATAGTTTTGCTTCTATACAATTCACTCATCAGGCCACATATGGAATATTGTGTAGAATTTTGGGCACCTGTGTATAAGAAGGACATGGCTAAACTAGAACAGGTGCAAAAAAGGGCGACCAAGGTAATTAACCCCTTCCCGCAAAATTACGGGTCTGGTACGTTGGCATTGCAAGTAAAAGTAACTTACCGCAATCCGAAGTACCAGACCTGTCATGTAGATGAAGCGGGCACAGGAGCTTACATACACCCTGATGTACTCCGCACAGCTTACAAATACTCTGATGTACTCCGCACAGCTTACATATACCCTGATGTACTCCGCACAGATTATATATGCTACCACATTATAAGGTGAAATACCAGTAAAACCCCAAACAAAACTACTACCAAGCAAAATCTACGCTTCAAAATCCAAATGGCGGTCCTTCTGAGCCTGACAGTGTGCCCAAACAGCAGTGTATGACCACATACGGGGTACTACTGTATTCTGGAAAACCCGCTTAACAATGTATGGGGTGTGTGTCTCCAGTGGCACAAGCTGGGCACAACATATTGGTCACTGAAATGGCATATCAGTGGAAAAATGGCAATTTTGAATCTCCAACATCCACTATCCACAAAATGCTCACAATAACTCTAGATGAATTTCTTCAGGGATGTAGTTTCCAAAATGGGGTAGTTTTCCGTGGCTTTCCACTATACTGGTACTTTAGCTCAATGCAACATTGTATCCGAAAACTAATTTAGTAAAATCTCCACTCCAAGAACCAAATTGCGCTCCTTCCCTTTAGGGCCTTGCTATTTGTTCAAATAGAAGGTTATGACCACATGTGGGGTATTGCCGTAATCGGGAGAAATTGTTTTACAAATGATGAGTGGACCTTTTTCTCCTTTATTCCTTGTGAAAATGAAAAAATGCAACTTTTTAGTGGAAAAAATGTGATATTAATTTTTACATCCTAATTTCAATAAATTCTGCAAAAGTCCTGTGGGTCTAAATGCTCAGTATACAACTAGATAGATTCCTTAAGGTGTGTAGTTTCCAAAATGCGGTCACTTTTGAGGGGGCTCCTGTTTTGGCCCCACAGGGGCTTTGCAAATGTGACATGGCGCAGCAAACCATTCCAGCAAAATTTGAGCTCCAAAGGCCAAATGGTGCTCCTTCCGTTTTAAGCCCTGCCGTGGGTCCAAACAGAAGTTTATTGCCACATATGGGGTATTGCTGTGCTCAGAAGAGGTTGCCTTACAAATTTTGGGGTGCTTTTTCTGCTTTTTTTATTGTGAAAATGGAAAAATGTGAGCTAAAAATACATTTTATTAGAAAAAAAAACTTAGATTTTCATTTTCACGGCCTAATTCCACTAAAGTCAGCAAAAAAAACCTGTGGGGTCAAAATGCTTACTATACCCCTCGATAAATTCCTTGAGGGGTGTAGTTTCCCACATGGGGTCACTTTTGGGAGTTTTCCACTGTTTTGGTCCCACAGGGGCTTTGCAAACGCGACATGGCACCTGAAAGCCATTGCAGCAAAACTTGAGCTTCAAAAGCCAAATGGTTCTCCTTCCTTTCTGAGCTCTGCCGTGTGTCCAAGCAGCAATTTATTACCACATATGGGGTATTGCCGTAATCGGGAGAAATTGCTTTTCAAATGTTGGGGTGTTTGGTCCTTTATGCCTCGTGAAAATGTCACATTTCTAAGTTTTAGTGGGAAAAATTTAGATGTTCCTTTTCACAGCCTCATTCCACTAAATTCAGCAAAAACCTGTGGGGTCAAAAGGCTAACTATACCCCTTGATAAATTCCTTGAGGGGTGTTGTTTGCCAAATTATGTCTTTTTGGGAGTGTTTCCACTGTTTTGGCCCCACAAGTCCTCTTCAAATCTGACATGGTGCCTAAAATATATTCTAATAAGAAGGCCCCAAAATCCTCTAGGCGCTCCATTGCTTCTGAGGCCTGTGTTTCAGTCCATAAACAGACTATGGCCACATGTGAGATATTTCTAAAAACTGGCGCTATATGTGGATGATCTCCTTATGTACATTACAACTCCCATGATTTCTTTGCCATCTTTGACGGAGGAATTTGAGCGTTTTGGTCATTTAAGTAATTTTAAAGTCAATTACTCTAAATCTGAGGCCTTGAATATATCTCTTGATGCTCCTCTGGCTACCCATCTCGCTCGGGTTTTCCCGTTCAAATGGCAATCTACGTCCTTAAAATAATTGGGGGTGCATGTCCCCACGCAACAGTCAGATCTGTTTGCTCTGAATTACATGCCCATTCTGCAGCGTACTATGAAGGAATTGGCGGAGTACGGCGGGAATCGTATGTCATGGTTTGGGCGTATCAACGCAGTCAAAATGGATATCTTGCCCAAATTTCTATATATCTTCCAGACAGTCCCTATTGTTGTATCATCGGCTTTTTTTTTAAAGACCTTACACAGGGCCATAACTACATTTGTGTGGGGCTCCTGTAAGCCTCGCATTCGTTTTGCTGTCCTTAGTTGGCCAAAAGTAGACGGGGGCGCGGGTCTTCCAGACTTTAAACGATACCATCAAGCTGCGATGATTATGAGGGTAGTGGATTGGTTCCGTTCGGAAACGGGTAAGCAATGGGTGCGCATTGAAAGAGCTATGTCTCCTCTTGCATTGTCCTCTCTGCCGTGGTTGTCTGTCCTTCAGCGACAAGCGATTTCTTTACCTTTCCTTACACGTCAGTTTCTTGTGGCCTGGGAGCGAGTCTTTGGTGCTGCGGGCCTTGTTCATCGCCCGGGTCCTCTGACTCCTCTCTTTGATAACCCTTCCTTCCCTCCGGCGGTGGGGGTTGATACATTCCTCTGTTGGGAGAGAGGGGAAGGTGGATATTTGGCTAAGACCCTTACTCCTGCTGGTGCCATCTTATCAATGAATGCTGTTTCTGAGGCCTGCCCGGGGAGACGATCAACCTGGTGGTCCTATTTGCAGTTACGCTCCTATCTTTCCTCCATGGGTGACTGTCTGGTGTTGCTACAGGATAAGACTCCCCTGGAACATTATTTATCATTGACTACTGCCCCTTCTCATGTGTTGTCCTATTTACATGGGATCCTTCTGCCTAAGTTTTCTTTCTCTCAACTGACCTTCACTACTGCATGGGACGAGGAAATTGGGGTTCAACATTCTGAAGAGGAATGGGGTACTTCTTTCTTTCTAGCTCACAAGCTCCCAACGTCTTGTTTTGCTCAAGAAAAGAACTACAAGATACTTACCAGGTGGTACCGTTGTCCTGCTTTGTTGCACAGGATATTTCCTGATGTGTCTGCTGATTGTTGGAGGTGTGGGGAGGCTCCTGGAACCATGTTGCACATTTGGTGGGACTGTCCTAAGCTACGTCCCTTTTGGGGGAAGATTTTTGACCTGGGTAACAAGCTCTTTCACACTGAGGTCCCGACCTCGGCCTCCATTGGATTACTTTCCATGGTTCCTGGATCACTCCCACACCTCAAAAAGGGTGTCTTTAGGCATTTCCTCACTGCGGCGAGAACAGTGATACATCGTCACTGGAAGTCTCATACTGTACCTTCTCTGAAGGAATGGGTAACGGAGGTGAACGGAATTATGAGGATGGAGGAGTTGCTGTCCGCGGATAGGGGCAAATCTGTGCCCTTTGTGCAAACTAGGGCAGTGTGGTCTGGAATCCGGGATGGTGCTGATCTACCTCTCTGGTTAGATGGAATGTTCTGAACGAATTATATGACCTTACTCCGTGCGCTCTGTCTGTATGTGTTTCCCTCTGTTGTCTAGTGTCTTGTGTTTGTGTGATATCACATTTGTGTGCACTTATACTTACCAAATCTTATTTCACTGGGGACTGGTCCCCTGACTACTGCACTATTTTGCTGTAAACATGGTGCAGTTAGTACCACTACATTTCAACTCATATTCAATCATTGATGGTTGGGAGGCTACCTCCTAATGATGTTTATATATTTTATATCCTGCTCTTACCATGTGAAAGTTTGTATATTGCACTGCGTGCAAATTTTTTGGCAAATATGTGAAATGTTTTATATGCTGTTATATTTTAAAAATAAAAATCTTGATAAAGAAAAAAAAAACATAAAGTAGACATATGTGAAATAGTAAATATTTTGTGTGGTATTACTATCTGTTTTACAAGCGGATACATTTAAATTTAGAAAAGTGCTAATTTTTGCAAATTTTCTCTACATTTGGACGGTTTTCACAAATAAATATTGAATTTATTGACCACAATTTTTCACTAACATAAAGTACAATATGTCATGAGAAAACAATCTCAGAATTGTTTGGGTAGGTAAAAGCATTCGAAAGTTATTACCACATAAAGTGACACGTCAGATTTGAAAAAATCGGCTTTGTCTTTTAGGCCAAAACAGGCTGTGTCCTGCAGGGTTTAAAGAAATGGGTGGATTGCCTTACCAGGAAAGGGGATCAAACTTGGGGCTATTCAGTTTAGAAAAAAAAACTGCTTAGGGGCAATCTGTTTGCAATGTACAACTATATTATTGGACAGTACAGGGAAATTGCTAATGATCTTTTTACACCTAGGCCTGTAACAAAGACAAGGGGGTATCCTCTACGTCTAGAGGAAAAGAGGTTTCACCACTATCACTGTCGAGGGGTGAATAGTGAATAGTGAATTAGCTTGTCTCTCTCTGCTCTCGTTCATTTGCTGAGCAGCAAACCTTTAGTCTCTGTCCACTATTATTTCTACAGACAAACTGGTTCAGCATTCCCCACTAGCACACAGTGTTACCCGCATCTTACCTGCATGTGACGAAGGCCGGATTCAAACGAGTGTGTTCGGTCCGTGATATACGGACCATATGCCGATAGTATTTCCCGGACCGAACACTGTGCAGGGAGCCGGACTCCTAGCGTCAGTTATCTATGACGCTGGGAGTCCCCGCCTCGCTGCGGAAAACTGTCCCGCACTGAAAACCTGATTACAGTACGGGACAGTTTTCCCACAGCGAGGCAGGGACTCCTAGTGTCATAGATAACTATGACGATAAGAGCCCGGCTCCCTGCAGTGTGTTTAGTCCAGGAAACACTGCCGACATGCGGACCGTAAATATCACGGACCGAACACGCTCATGTGAATGGAGGGTGTCCTGGGTTTATAAAGGATGCATCTGATTAATGCCAGGTGAGGCAGAGCTGCAGCCACACAAAGTATATGTATGTTTATTTTGTATGATTTGGTTATGTGTATAGAAATTGTAAGCTCCTTTTCATTTTAAAAGGAGACAGGCAGTATGTTATATGTCTAATATATGGTTTATATATAATATGTATGTTTTTGAAATTTAAACACAAATGTGTGTGTCCCTTTAAGACTGTAGAATTCTGGGAAGTAGGGTATTGTGTATTTAAGTGCACCCAGAAGAGGGTGGAACAGGTTCAGTCAGAGCATTTGAGCTGAGGATTGGGGTGCTGCTTGACACTTAGGTAGTTGCAATTTAACCCCTAATTTGCCTGCCTGTTGTTGTTTTACTTTTGTTTTGTATTTGCTGAAAATGAATGGGAGCGTTGTTTGCCAAATCCTGAGTGAGGACTATTTATGACGGCAAGAATACCCACACCCCAACAATCACAGACAGGGATTCTGTACTGTGAAAGCGGTGAGACTAAGGCCGCATGCACACGACCGTATTTTTGCCCACCCGTAAATACTGCCGTAAATACGGGTCCTTGGTCACACGTATTCGACCCGTATTGCACCAGTATTTACGGACCCGTGCCCGTAAATACGGGTCCGGTGTCACCCGTATTCCACCCATATTTACGGGCACGTTTTTGGCTGCAAAATTGCACTGCACTAATCGGCAGCCCTTCTCTCTATCAGTGCAGGATAGAGAGAAGGGACAGCCCTTTCCGTAATAAAAGTTAAAGAAATTCATACTTACCCGGCCATTGTCTTGGTGACGCGTCCCTCTCTTCACATCCGGCCCGACCTCCCTGGATGACGCGGCAGTCCATGTGACCGCTGCAGCCAGTGATTTGGCCTGTGATTGGCTGCAGCGGTCACATGGGCTGTAACGTCATCCCAGGAGGCCGGACTGGAGGAAGAAGCAGGGAGTTCTGGGTAAGTATGAACGTCTTTTTTTTTTTTTTACAGCTTTATCTATATTGTGACGGGTAGCCACTATCCAGGGTGCTGAAACAGTTACTGCCGATCGTTTAATTCTTTCAGCACCCTGGACAGTGACTATTTACTGGCGTCGCCTAGCAACGCTCCCGTAATTACGGGTGCACACACGTAGCCACCCGTAATTACGGGAGCCCCATAGACTTCTATGGGCTGCCCGTGCCGTAATTACGGCCTGAAATAGGACATGTTCTATCTTTTTCAACGGTACGGGCACCTTCCCGTAAGCATACGGGGAGGTACCTGTGGCCAATAGAAGTCTATGGACCCGTAATTACGGGAGTTTTTACGGTCGTGTGCATGAGGCCTAAGGAACTCTGCCACAGAATGTTGTGATTGTTGATTATTTGAAAACCTTCAAGAAGGGCCTTGATGCCTTTCTTGAAAAACATAATATTACAGGTTATGAGTACTAAATTCTGGAGATGGGACCTTAATCCAGGGATTTATTCTGATTTCAATATTTGGAGTCGGGGAGCAATTTTTCCCCTAATGAGGCAATTGGCATCAACCTCATGAGGGTTTTTGCCTTCCTCTGGATTAATATAATAGGCTTTTAGGTTGGACTTGATGGACCTGTGTCTTTTTTTTAATATTCAAATTTTTTATTGGTTTTAATACAAACAAGTACAAACACAGTCGGAGAAAATGTGTCCCCATTATAAAAAGAACATGACAATAAGGGCACAGCCCAAACAGGAGGGTGAACATCACAACCTATAAGAAGCGCAAAATACGACAGCAGTCTGAGGAAGCCTAAAGAAAATGAGCATTGCATAAAAAGTAAAATAAAATACACCAATTCAGCTACCCAGACATCCCAAAATGCAGTGGCAATAGCCTATAAGTGCAGTCACAGGAAGCAATGACCACTCAAAATAGACACAATAAGGGAAGGAAAAGATAGAATGGGAAACAAACAAGGGCAAAGGACATAGAGGGGGAGGTCATGGTGAATCTGGACTCCAATTCCGGATTATCATAGGTAGATGAAAAGCAGCAGCTATGCACCTGTCAGAGACGTGGGTGGAGCAAACAAATCCCAACACACCGATATGTAGTCCCTACTCTGATGAAGTCTCATGGGAAAGGATGGCTATTGTGTCTCAAGTCACTGCAGTACGGTAGGTGGAAGAAGAGAGGAACGTAAGCCAGTGAGACCAAGTGTCCTTGTACCGTATACAAGCGGCCGAGGAATGAGCCAGAAGTGCTCCATTCTCTGTATCAAAGCGACCTCCTGAACCACTCTTCCAACCATGGAGGAGCTACCGTATTCCACCTGCGGGGGACAACCGATGTGGCGGCTTGGATGAGGTGTCTAAATAGGGAGCGTTTGTAAAAGGGTAGTGGCATAGGGAACATGAATAAAAGGACCGCCTCGGGAGAATAAGGGTATGTTCACACGCACTGTTTTCAGACGTAATTCGGGCGTTTTACGCCTCGAATTACGCCTGAAAAAACGTTTCCATTACGCCTACAAACATCTGCCCATTGCTTTCAATGGGTTTTCCAATTCTGTCTCCCAGGCCTTACAGAAGGATGGAAGATGATGGGATCGCTGGGAGAGGAGTAGTTTATAGAGTGTGGAGATGGTGTGTACAGGGGACAGGGTGGAAACACATAAACACTCTAAGTCAGTAAGCGGCCGGTGAAGGTGGGCCTGACGCTTAGTGACACTATAAAAATGTTTTAACTCGGAGTATTCAAAGATGTGACGTGGTGAAGGCGTATCAGCTGGGCAGATCGTGGCTAATGGGAGCAGAGAGGAATCGGAGAGAACCTGAGTGAAGTACATTGGGTTGGTGGAAGACCTACACAGGAAGGAGAGACGCACCTCCCCAACAAGATGGCAGGGTTGTCGGTGATAGGGGTCAAAGGACCTAGTGGGTCAACGAGTGAGCCCACCATCCCAGAGGACCGCAGTGCCAAGAGGGTATGGAGAACGACAAAGGAGGCTGGAGGCGGTCTGTTCCCAGGCAGGGTCCAAGGCAGAGTAGAAAGGGTACGAGTACAGAGTTGTCCTGTGTCTTTTTTTAACCTTATCAACTTTGTTACATTCTTTGATACAAACATTGTAAGAAAACATTTGTTTTTCCGATTTTTTTTACATCGATGAAAAAGTTTAAGGTGTAAAAAAAAACGAAGTCAAATAAAATTACTTATTAATTTAAAACATTAAAAATAAGTAGTCCTAAAAGCTTCATTCAGTCCCCTAACCTATAGGGCCAGTTCACACGTCGCGTAAATACTGTGGATTTTCTGCAACGGAATTTGTTGCGGGAAATCCGCAGCATATACAGTAGCAGCAAAGTGAATGAGATAAAACAAATCTCATCAACACGCTGCATAAATGATAAGTGGAAAAAAGCGCTCAGAAATTAACCTGCGTGCAGTTTTATTCCGCAGCATGTCAATTGTATTTACGTAAACGCTGCTTATTTTTTTACGGGAATTCCCCATTGAATTCAATGGGATGTAAATCCCGGAAACAAATAGCAGTTGTTCCGTTTTTTGCGGCAGGTTTGCAGCGATTCAGCCGCAAAAAACGCAACTCAGAAAACAAAAAATATATAATACTTACTTAGGAGTCTGTGTTTCATCTGCCTGGGATGACGCTTCATCCCATGTGACCGCCGCTGCAGCCAATCACAGGCGTCTCATCCCAGGAGGCCGGCCTGCTAGCAGTCCTGCTAAGTGCTGCAGTATTTTGCAGCAGACATTCTGGGTGAAAAACTGCACCGCAGTCTTGTGCACTTTTTCGCCCCGGAATTCCCTGCGACGCCATGGGCGGATACTACTCAGTGTATCCGCCCCGTGTGAACTCAGCCTATGGCCTTATTTACACAGACCTATGTAAGGCAATGGGGACATTCAGACATTCCGTTTTTTTCACGCAGCGTGTGTCCGCTGCGTGAAACTCATGACGTCCTATACTTGAGCATTTTTTGCGCATCACGCACCCATTAAAGTCAGTGTGTGTGTGAAAATCACACGCAGCACACGGACGCACTTCAACAGTAGATCAAGAAATTAAGGCAAAAATAAAACCACCTCCTTCATTTCTTTTTCTAAACAACAAAACCGCGTGTCTAAGGATGGCATATGCGTGAAAATCACGCAGCCACATAGCAAACACTGATGACACACGGAACTGCAACGCGCAAAAAACGCACGTTCGGGTGAATTTCGCCTAATAGTACCCTGGCAAGAAAAAAAGCTATAGAAAAAGTGGCACACCCTCTATAGGAAAGATGTTTTTCATTATCAGAAAGGATTTTTCGCAGGAATCGCAGAGCTTAGCTAAAACATTTTGTAAATAAACAGTTCAATCTCTGAGGATAATAAACACTGACCGAAAACAATGACTGCAGCCGCAGAGGATGATCTTGTGAGTATTAAATTCAAATCCGGAGCCATTGATCACGTCACATAGAAGTCCCATCAGTCTTAGTTCGTTGTATATATTGGAGCCAGAGCAATGGTCATTGGGAGCTTTCATGTATTTAAAATAAATACTCAAAGTGGAAAACAAAATGTTCACCTGTAAAGATGTTTTCCAATACTTCCATTCCTCAGAAAAAAAACGTTTTCAATTTAATAGTAACCTGATTCTGAGGGTATGTTCACACGCTGTGTTTTCAGGCGTATTTCGAGGCTTAAACGCCTACAAACATCTGCCTGTTGAATTCAATGGGAAAAACAGCGTTTCGTTCAGAAGAGGCTTTTTTACGCCGCCATTTTAAAAAACGGCGCGTAAAAAAAACGCTGCGTATAAAAAAGGAGCATGTCACCTCTTAAGCCCTTTTAGGAGCTGTTTTTCATAGGGACAATGGAAAAACAGCTAAAAAAACACCTCAAAAAAACGTTTTCGGCTACAAAAACAGGTGAAAATCAGCGGCTGTTTTCCCTTGAAAACAACTCCGTCATTTTCAGCCGTTTTCGACTTTGCGTGTGAACATACCCTGAAGGGTAAATTGTAATGCGATTGTTTTTAAATAAGATTGTGATAATGACAACAGACTGAGAATCATTGTTCGCCAGGTGTAATAAATATTCGATTACATTTCCAGCGCTCAGAACTGGTCGTTTGTTGCCTAGTTGTACCAATGGTCTCTCTCGACGATCAACCTATCTTATATATAATCGGGAAGGACGTGGTGTCCGAAGCCCAGTTGATTGGACATCAGTTAAGGACACGTGGGTCCCGAGGCACAGTTAATAGGACACGTGACATCATGTGAGGGGCGTTCCAGCCATTTAGCAAGAGGTGCGGACGGTGGGATAGAGCCTGGAAGTTGAAACAACAACACCTGGTGAGCCGCAGAGGGGCCCGGGGCCGTAATGAATTGTATGGTACTGTCTGTGTTTGCGGTGGAGAGAGGACAGCACAATACAATACATTACAAACTGTGGGTCGCTACTACGTTGGGGCTCATGTGAAGACCTCCGGGGGGTCGCGGGTCACTCACCGAGGTTCCTGTTCCAACTGTATCTACGTCGTCAGGACGCAGATACAGTTGAATTCAATGCTGGAGCAAGGAGCTGACGGCCCCTTGCTCCAGCATTCACTGCGCGTGAGCGACTCGGCGCAGGCAGGCGCGATGTAGTGACGTCATTGCGCCTGCCTGTACCGAGTCACTTATAGCACAGTGCAGAGGAGGAGAAGGATCCTCCACCTGTCGGGGGAACTGGGATACGTAAGTAATTATGTTATTATTTTCTATAAGACACACATGGGGGGCATTACACTGGGTATGGGAGGGGGGCTGTCTGATATGATGCCAGCTATAGGGTTGCATTATACTGTGGGGGCAGCTATGGGGGGCATCATACTGTGGTGGCAGCTATAGGGGGCATTATACTGTGGTGGCAGCTATAGGGGGCATTATACTGTGGGGGCAGCTATGGGGGACATCATACTGTGGGGGCAGCTATAGGGGGCATTATACTGTGGTGGCAGCTATAGGGGGCATTATACTGTGGTGGCAGCTATAGGAGGCATTATACTGTGGTGGCAGCTATAGGGGACATTATACTGTGTGGGGGCAGCTATGGGGAGCATTTTACTGTGGGTTTTCTATACTAGTTTCTATATGTTTTGGTACAGAACTTCTGTACATTTATACAGTTGCTGACTATAGGTTGGCTTCTTATAATGGCAATGAATTGCGATTGCTGGGGATTGTAGTTCTAGTGACGCCTAAATAAAAGCTACACATTAATGAGGGCCACACTAGACAGCACCTGTAGATGACACAGCCTAACCAAGCAAATAGAAAAACATAACAGGAAGTCCTCGACTCCTCCCTCCTGCTGTCATCCAGCTCCTCCATAACCTATGGGAAACAGCACATTGCTTACACAGCTACGGGCAGCGACTTCATCGCCACTTCCGGGTGTGCATCGCAATGCACCCTGGTTGTTGTATTTACTCGGTTGTGCAGTACACAGCATAAAGCATATCGTAAAACTACAACAACCGTCATTCTTAGGATGTAGAATAGGCGTGGTTTTAGAGCAAAGGGGCCGTTACCTCTGTCAACGGATCCGAAACAGAAGGGGCGGAGCAGCAGCTGGCGCCGAGCGGGGGTTGTGCTTCCGCATTGGAGACCGTTGCTGTTGCTGGTGGAAGGGCCGCCGGACGATGAGCAAGCGGTGACCGTAGCCAGTGTGTAGCCATGTCTCAGCAGCCGCCTCAGTCCCCGGCACAGGCGCAGCAGAGGAGGAGAGATCGCCGCATCTTTTCAGGGACCTGTCCGGACCCTAAGTGCAGGGCCCGGCTCTTCTTCCCGGCTCAGGGATCAGCAAGTATCGAGTGCACCGACTGTGGCCAGAGACATGAGCAGAGGCAGCTGCTGGAGGTGGAGGAAGTCACCGAGCCGGACGTGGTGCTCCATAACCTGCTGAGGAACGCCCTGCTCGGGGTGGCTGGGACCCCCAGGAGAAACACGGACATGGTGAAAGTCATGGGGCTCTCTAACTACCACTGCAAACTGCTGTCCCCCATCCTGGCCCGGTATGGTATGGACAAGCAGACTGGCAAGGCCAAGCTGCTCAGGGACATGAACCAGGGGGATGTATTTGACTGCTCACTGCTGGGGGACCGGGCTTTCCTCATTGAGGCTGAGCACATAGACACTGTGGGCTATGGGAAGGATCGCTCAGGTAGCCTGCTCTACCTGCATGACACATTGGAGGACATCAAGAAGGCCAACAGCAACCAAGAGTGCTTCATACCTGTGCACGTTGATGGGGATGGGCACTGCCTGGTGCATGCTGTGTCTCGGGCACTGGTGGGTAGGGAGTTGTTTTGGCATGCTTTACGGGAGAATCTTAAGAAACACCTGAAAGAGAACCTGGACAGATACAAAGCCCTCTTCCATGACTTCATTGATGTGGCAGAGTGGGAAGACATCATTAATGAGTGTGATCCATGGTTTGTACCACCAGAAGGCGTTCCTCTAGGTTTGCGAAATATTCACATATTTGGACTGGCAAATGTTCTTCATCGTCCTATTATATTGCTCGATTCCTTAAGTGGCATGCGGAGTTCAGGAGATTATTCCGCTACTTTCCTTCCTGGATTGATACCGGTGGAGAATTGCAAAGGCAAAGATGGCCAGCTCAATAAGCCAATATGCATTGCCTGGAGCAGTTCAGGACGTAATCATTACATCCCTTTAGTTGGTATCAAAGGCGGTCCCTTGCCAAAATTACCCTTGAAATTACTACCCAAAGCATGGGGGGTGCCACAAGATTTGATCCGAAAATACACAAAGTTGGAGGAGGATGGTGGTTGTATTATTGGAGGAGACCGAAGTCTGCAAGACAAATATCTGCTACGACTGGTTGCTGCTATGGAAGAAGTGTTCATGGACAAGCATGGGATCCACCCCAGTTTGGTAGCTGACGTGCACCAATATTTTTACAGACGAACTGGAGTCATTGGCATTCAGCCTGAAGAAGTGACTTCTGCTGCTAAGAAGGCAGTGTTGGAAAACCGCCTTCACAAATGCCTCATATGTGGGGCACTATCAGAACTTCTTGTTCCTCCAGAGTGGCTGGCCCCGGGTGGCAAGCTTTATAACTTGGCAAAATCCACACACGGTCAGTTGAAGCCAGATAAGAATTACAGTTTCCCCCTAAATAACACTGTTTGTTCTTATGACGCAGTAAATGATATTTTAGTACCTGACTTTACGTTGAGCAATTTAACCAGTTGCAATTGGTGTCGAGGGAACTCCGTTCGCAGAGTGAGGAGTGACTCATCCATCGTGTATCTGGATGGAGACAGAACTAACACTAAGTCTTATGGTGGCAAATGTGGTTGTAGCTATAAACATTACTGGGATGGTAAGGAATATGACAACTTACCCGAAGCGTTCCCGATAACACTAGAGTGGGCTGGAAGAGTAGTGAGGGAAACGGTCTATTGGTTCCAGTATGAAAGTGACACCAGTCTGAATAGTAACGTCTACGATGTGGCAATGAAACTAGTCACTAAGCACTTCCCAGGGGAATTTGGCAGTGAAATTCTTGTACAGAAAGTTGTGAACACCATATTACACCAGACGGCCAAAAAAAATCCTGATAACTATACCCCTGTATCAATAGACGGAGCTCACATACAGCGAGTGGATGATCTCAAACAAGAACCGGACTCAGACGCTCATTTACCAACAAAAATCATTCTTACAGGCCAAAAGGCCAAAACTTTGCACAAAGAGGAGTTAAACATGAGCAAAACCGAAAGGAAAATTCAACAAAGCATTACAGAACAAGCCTCTGTAATGCAGAAACGCAAATCTGACAAGATCAAACAGGAACAGAAAGGGCAAGTGAGATCTTCGTCTCCTGGTGCGGTCAGAGATGGCCCCTCATCAGGACCTTCAACACCTACAAAAACGCCTTATTCCCCAACATCCTCCAAAGAAAAGAAAATCCGCATAACCACCAATGATGGCCGCCAGGCAATGCTTACCCTAAAATTGTCGACAACGTTCTCTGAGCTTCAGGAAGGAATAACAAAAGAGTTAGATATTCCTCCTTACTTACAGTGCATTCGATATGGGTTTCCTCCGAAAGAGCTTCTACCACCAAAGGATGGCATGGAAAATGAACCTGTACCTTTACAACATGGCGACCGAGTAACGGTAGAAATTTTAAAGGCCAAAGAAAATCCTGTCCAGCAGACCTCTACCCACTCGGCCCATTCTGTCACAGAGGAGGATTCTGCCGTGTCTTTGAAACCGGTTTCCAAGGAGCTTCAAGACCAGATTGATAAGGAGATGTACTCCTTGTGTTTGCTGGCAACCCTTATGGGTAAGAAAATGAGTGTTTTGTTGCATGTATTGATTTTACATCAAATTTGAGTATACACTTTTTTTTTTTTTCCCATTACAATACATGGGTGATTTAATACTACTTGGGCATATGTATTTGAATACTTTTAGACATGGAATGCAATGCCTACCCACTGAACCCTGGCAACACTTGAAATACATCTTACTTCCCTGGCTTTAGATCTGAGGTCATCTGCCGATATCATCAACGGTTCCTGAATAAGTGCATGAATTTGCTTCTTGGCTCTCGCTTTATATTTGGATGATGCATTATCTCTAATTGTATTGGTATAGAACAAGGAGCTGCTTCCGTGTTCGCAGCTGACATAAGTATCTGGTCCATTTGATGTTTCTGGCAGTACGTTACTGTGGTTCTGTATTCCTTTATGTACAGAAAGTCTATGCAGAACATATCCAATGGAGGCAGCGTTGTTTGTTTAAGGCCGAAATCACATGAGTGTGTCTGGTCCATGATATACGAACCGCATGTCGGCCGCATTTCCCAGACCGAACACAGTGCAGGGAGCCGGGCTCCTAGCATCATAGTGATCTATTATGCTAGGTGCCCCTGCCTTCCCGCGGAACTACTGTCCCGTGCTGAAAACATGATTACAGTACGGGACCGGTTTCCCGCAGCGAGACAGTGACACCTAGTGTCATAAGATAACTATGATGCTAGTATCTTTCCTCCCTGCACTGTGTTCGGTTTGGGAAATACTGCCAACATGCGGACCGTATATCACGAACCGCACACGGTCGTGTGAATTAGGCCTCAAGGGGTATTCTGGTTTCAGCAAACTATTATTAATTTTTTTTTTTTTGTTATACAATTTTCATATATAATCTCTGTATTGATTCCTCACTATCTCTTCTTGCTGTCATTCAATAGGAACCTGCAAAATGCTGTGTGTGAAATGCGACTAAGTTCACACTAGTCTTATAAGCTGTGGAAAAGTGTGCAGAGTATCCAACACAGAACCCATAAGGAATTCCGGACAAAGGTCCACACCAAATTTGAGGCCAAAAATTCCATACTCTCCTCCCGTGGCATTGCCAGAGCGCAGCATTCCTGCTCCTCACCTCTGGTCTCCGTGCTGCCGGCCGCCTCTGACGCTGTGTCCCGAGTGACCGCTGCGGCCTGTGATTGGACTCAGCATTATCACAGGAGGCTGACAGCACGGATAGCAGCCGAGGGGACATAGAGCTGCAGCTATGGCGATGCCATGGGAAGGAATTCGTTTTTTGTTTTTTTTTTCCCCCCTACTTGTAGTTTTTGCTACGTATAGGCAGGTTTTCAGCTGCAAAAATGGCAACATTTGCAATTTGTTGCGGATTTCTGCTTCCCCATTGAACTAAGTGGGGATATTTTGCAACAAAAAATGCTATGATTCCACATAAATTGACTTTGCAGATTCTTAATCCACACATGTCAATTCAAGGCTATGTTTACACAGAGTATTTTGCAGGAGGAATATCTGCCTCAAAATTCCGTTTGGAAGTTTGAGGCAGATTTTCCTCTCCCTTCACGCCGATTTTCGCTGAGTTTTTCGCCCGCGGCCATTGAGCGCCACGGGCATAACACCGCGAAATACGCTTTCTCTGCCTCCCATTGAAGTCAATGGGAGGTCAGAGGCGGAAACGCCCGAAGATGGGGCATGTCGCTGCTTTTTCCTGCGAGGCAGTTTTACTACTCGCGGGAAAAAGACGCCGACGCCTCCCATTGAAATCGATGGGAGGCATTTTCGGGCCGTTTTTGCCGAGTTTTGCGACGCGGTTTCCGCGTCAAAAAACTCGGCAAAATACTCCGAGTGAACCCAGCCTTATGCTGCAGATTAAGGCTATGTTCACACGGGGTCTTTTGCCGAGTTTTTTGACGCGGAAACCGCGTCGCAAAACTCGGCAGAAACGGCCCGAGAACGCCTCCCATTGATTTCAATGGGAGGCGTCGGCGTCTTTTTCCCGCGAGCAGTAAAACTGCCTCGCGGGAAAAAGAAGCGACATGCCCTATCTTCGGGCGCTTCCGCCTCCGACCTCCCATTGACTTCAATGGGAGGCAGGAGAAAGCGTGTTTTATGCCCGCGGCACTCAATGGCCGCGGGCGAAAAACGGCACGATAATTGCTGTTCACACGGAGTATTTTGGGGGAGGAATATCTGCCTCAAAATTCCGTTTGGAACTTTGAGGCAGATATTCCTCCCCCAAAATACTCCGTGTGAACATAGCCTAAAGCTGGGTTCACAGAGTTTTTTGCAGGAGGAAAATCTGCCTCAAAAAAGATTTTGCTCTGCCTTCACGCCGATTTTCGCAGCGTTTTTCTGGAGTGTGTGGACGAGATTTATTAAAATCTCATCAAATTTGCTGCTTTCGTAATACTCTGCTAGTTTTTCGTCTGTAAATCCGGGTGTAAAATAGGCAGCAAATCCGCTAGGTGTGAACATTGTCTGGTTTGCACAAACCCTTTTTCAAGGTAGGTCCTCTGGTGATAAGCTTATTGCGAGGGTCTCTTTGTTGCCAGGGTACTTCTCCCTGAATGTTTTATTGCTCCTGTTCGGGCTTATTCACATCTGTCTCAGACTCTATTGCAGATTTCACCACATCCTGCACTATTTTGTCCAGCAAAACGACGGACACCATGATGGACACCTGACGTAACCCATTAAAGCCAAAGGGTTCCATTGGGCACCGTAGTTTGTCATGGGACAGATCCGGCACTTCTCGTTTGTTCTGCTACTATGACTAAGCAGAGCAACGGAAAACTATAACGTAGATGTGAACGCAGCCTAATATGATTTCCATTGATTCTAATAGAGTACTGCAGTCTTTCTGGGTCACAGTGGGTCTTTACAGTTGCTCTCTAATCTTGTAAGAGGGATCGTCTAGGATGAGAAAGTGTCTGCTGTTTTTTCCAGCACCTTTCTTGTACATGGGCTGTGTCTGGCGTTGCAGCTCATTCACTCAAATACTGCAATAGAATACACCGCTCGTGGACATGGTGCAGTTTATGGAAGAAATGCACTTTTTCTAATCATGGACAACCCCTTTAAGGCTAGGGTGATGGGGCTATTTTGATCAGAAGTGACAGTCCAACACCTGAAATTACATGGGACTCGTGTACAACACTAAGGGGTTCCCCTGGACTTAAAGATGACCTATCCTCAGGATAGGCCATTAATGTTTGATCGTCAGGTTTTGACCTCTGCCATCCTACACAGTGAAGTATAGGCTAACAATGTTTAAGTCTTGGAGAAGCCCTTGAAAAACATGTAGAGAGACGTTATATGTACTCATATTATAAGTAAATGCACAGTTAAATGGGTATGAAATAAATGTTCTTTGTATAATAAATATTAAGTGCAGTTATCAGATGAGCACATCATATGATCAGGACTGGTTGTTGTTTTCTGGAAGCACACAATGAAGCTTCCTATTGAATGGCTCCAAACCGAGATCTTGAGGAGTTGATACCGAAAGTAGAATAGAAAATTTAGTAACTTTTAATTCTATAAAGAAAACCATTTATTTGCTGCAACCGGGGGACGCCTTCAAGTAGGATTTGCAATAACCACAATAATTATTATTCTGAACATTAATCCTATTTAATATTCTACACACATTTTGCCATATAACTCTGTTGCTTACTAAATATTTTTGGACACGGGTTTATTCACACGGTGTGGTCAATTTGCAGTTTTTTTTCTGCTATAGTCCCAAAACTGCTGCGTCTTGCATAAGTGCAGAAAAAAAGCGATTTGACTGCATCGTGTGAATAAACTGTTAGAGTAGTTTTACCAAAGGTGAACCCAATAGTCCGTAGATCATATGAGGATTAAGGGTATGTTCACACGCTTAAGCAAAAACGTCTGAAAATACAGATCTGTTTTCAAGGGAAAACCGCTCCTGATTTTCAGACGTTTTTTTAAGCAAACTAGCGTTATTCGTGGCGTTTTTTACGGCCGTTTTTGGAGCTGTTTTTCTAGTCAATGAAAACCGGCTCAAGAAATGACATGCACTTCTTTTTTACGCAGCCGTTTTTAAAAAAGGCCACGTAAAAAAAAAACGCCCCGTCGGAACAGAACGCTGATTTTCCATTGAAATCAATGGGCAGATGTTAGGAGCCGTTCTATGAACATTCCCTAAGGGATTGTTCACAGGGCGCGGTGTTTGAATACACTCTAAGGCCTTATTCACACGAACGTGTTATACGTCAGTGCTACGCAAGTGATTTTCACGTGCGTTGCACGGACCTATGTAATTGAACGGGGCCGTTCAGACTGTCAGTGATTTTCACGCAGCGTATGTGCGCTGTGTAAAACTCACGACATGTCCTATACTTGCCCGTGTTTCGCGCAGCACGTACCCATTGAAGTCCATGCGAACTGCCTGTTTCGCGCACCAGCTGTCAAAAGGATGAATGTAAACAGAAAAGCACCACGTGCTTTTCTGTTTACAAACATCCAAACGGAGTGTCTTTGAGATGAGCGAACCCGGACAACCGAACCGAACTTCACCGTGTTCGGCCGAACTCGTTTTGGCCGAACCCGGCAAAAAAAATTCCGGTACGACGTCAGGAGATAGTCACTGTCCAGGGTGCTGAAAGAGTTAAACTGTTTCAGCACCCTGGACAGTGACTTCCGATCCCAATATACATGAACGTGTAAAAAAAAAAAAAAAGGAAGTTCTGACTTACCGATAACTCCCGGCTTCTTCCTCCAGTCTGACCTCCCGGGATGACAATTCAGTCCAAGTGACAGATCCAGCCAATCACATGCCAAGCACAGGCTGCAGCGGTCACATGGACTGCGGCGTCATCCAGGGAGGTGGGGCCCGATGTCAAGAGAGGCGCGTCACCAAGGACGCGTCACCAAGGCAACGGCCGGGAGGGAAGTTCTCGGTAAGTACGAACTTATTAGGTTTCTCGATAATGTGATCGGCATTCACTGTCGAGGGTGCTGAAAGAGTTACTGCCGATCAGTTAACTCTTTCAGCACCCTGGACAGTGACTGATGCCGACTAGACTCATCTCTATGATGGCGACTGCGCGAAAATCACGCAGCCGCGCATCATACACGGATGACACACGGAGCTGTCAAGTGGTTTTTGCGTGCGCAAAATGCAGCGTTTTTTGCGCGCGCAAAAACGCAACGTTCGACTGAATCTGCCCTTATTAATGTGTGGCACGAGGTGTGATGTATTTAATCTTCATGTGCCTCACATTAATAGTAATTAACCTCATCATGTACCTCACACATTAACCCATTATGACTGAGAAACATGATGGGGCTAATTACTATTAATGTGAGGCACATTCAAAATTCATCACACCTCGCGCCTCACATCAGAAACGGTTATTTTTTTTTATTACTGTTGGCAATGTATCGTTTTGGTATCGAAATCGCAATACTAAACGAAGTATCGGTATCTAAGTCCAAATTCTGGTATCGTGACATCCCTACTTGGGGCATGCACTGTGTTCTCCTTTCATTCCACCCTGCAAACTAAGGCCTAGTTCACACAAAATATTTTGCAGGCAGAAAAAATCTACTTCAAAATTCCTTTAGAAATTTTGAGCTAGATTTTGACCTGCCTGCACTTTTTTGCTGCGGCTTTCGCATTTTTCGCCCATGGCCAAAAAAACGCAGCGAAAAACATTATTTCTGCCTCCTATTGATTTCAGTGGGAGGTCAGAGGCCGAAAGAAAGGACATGCTGCTTTCTTTCCTGCAAGCGTCTAAAAGCCGTCCGGGGAAAAAAAAATCTCAGATTTCGTCAGTTTTTTTTTTTCCGCGCATTGAGGTTTTCGTGTCAAAATCGGCGACAAAACGCTCAGAGTGAACTGGGCCTAAAGATTAACTAATTACTAATCACCTGTAAACAATTCATCCTTTTAGGCTATGTTCACATGGGTTGGATGCGCTGCGGAGAAATCCACAGCTTACCAGACACACAACCTGCAGGGAAAGTCTGCACCAAATTGTGTTGAATTTGGTGCAGATTTTCAGCCGGAATGGGTTTATGCGTTGCCATAGTGACGCATCCCTGCTCCTCACGTCTGTTCTCCGTGCCCCCGGCCTCCTGTGATGTCGCTGCGTCCCATGTGACTGCTACAGCTAAATAGGCCAACAGCGCGGAAAACAGCCGAGTGGACAAGGTGCTGTTGGCTATGGCATGTCCAACGGGGTGAGTATGGAGATGTATATATTTACACTAGTCCTTCTCAATCAATTAGAATATCATCAAAAAGATAATTTATTTCAGTAATTCAATTCAAAAAGTGTAACTCCTATATTATATAGATTCATTACACACAGATTGATCTATTTCCAATATTTTTTTCTTTTGATGTTTAAACTGTTAAAGAAAACCCAAAAACCTGGGCTTCCATAACAACTCAGCAGTGCCACAGGCTGATCGCCTCCATGCCACGCCGCATTCATGACGTAATTCATGCAAAAGGAGCCACGACCAATTATTGAGGGCATATACTGGACATACTTTTCAGTAGGACAACATTTCTGTATTAAAAATTTTGAAATTGGGCTTATTAATATTCTAAAAGAGACTAGGTTTTGGGTTTTCATTAATTGTTTGCCATAATCATTAACATTAAAAGAAACAAATGCTGGAAATAGATCACTCTGTGTGGAATGAATCTATTTAATGAGTTTCACTTTTTGAATTGAATTACTGAAATAAATACATTTTTTGATATTCTAATTCATTGAGAAGTGTGTGTGTGTGTGTATATATGTGTGTATATATGTATATATATATATATATATATATATATATATATATAATCTCATAATTACTGACCATTAATTTCTATGGGCTACAGACACCTGGGTGTCAGTTCCGTAAAATATAGAACTTCCTATTGTCCGTAACTACGGCACGGACTCCCCATAGAAGTCTATAGGTGCTTCCTTAATTACTGACTGCTACAGATGTGCAGCTGTCCGTAATTACGGTAGGGTTGCTAGTCGACGCCAGATTTGCAGATGTTGCATATTTGTGGTTTTCTTCTTTTTGTGGGTCTGTAAATACGTATGCACTATGGACCGTATTTACGGACACAGTTTCGTATATGCGGATGATTTACGGATAACTATAAATGACTATGGATCCGTATTTCCAGACAGTATTTACGGATGGATGAAATCTACGGTCGTGTGCGTGGGGCCTAATCCACTTTGCCGCTACTGTAATATGCTGCAGATTTTCCATCCACGAATCTGGATGAAAAATACACTACGAGTGAATGTAGCCTTGGGGTATGTTCACATGTAGCTTATTTCCTTCCCGGTTTCCATCTGGATTTGCTGGTCGAAAATCTGCTGCATATTGCAGTAGCAGCAAAGTGGATGAGATTTTAACATATCTCATCCACACGCTGCAGAAAAAACATGCACAGAATCCGTGAATAAATTGAGCTGTGGTGCGGATTATCAATTTGAAGCACGTTTGTTGCAGAATTTCTTTATGGAGTTCAAAGGGGAAGCCAAATTCCACAACAAATCACATTTTGTGCAATTTTCTGCGATTATGCTGCGTATTCCCAGCAAATTCCGCCAGTTAAAAAAACCAAAGCCTATACTTCCTTCTCGCAGCGCTGTCATAGCAACGCATCTCTGTTCTTTGGGCTGCTTTGTGTCCAGGATGCTCCCTGTTGGCTATGGCAATTCTAGAACAGGTGAGTATAGTTTTTTTTTATTTGTATTTTCCCAGCCGTCAATCCAAACGAATATACTGACCACAGTAAAACACCATTTGTTGCGTATATTCAGTCGCATTTCGCTGCGTGTTCTGGGTCGTTTTTGGCCGGTGTGAACATAGCCTTATGCACTTGACTCTGTGCACGGACGTGTATAAGGCTAGTGTCGGGGACAAACAGTGGTAGTGCTGGTGATAGCTAATCACGGTCTTGCTTTTTATATATATATATATATATATATATATATATATATATATATATATATATAAAGGAATGGCAGAACCTTTCTCAAGCTCGCTGAGCTACGCTGTTTTCATAACTAGCATAGAACTGAACGGTAGTTACAGAAACAGCGTAGCTCGTATGCTCCGCTGCTTCTGTAACTGCCATTCCTGTGGATATGTCATAAATGTCTTTGGGAAAACCCCTTTAGCTTTCTGGACTGATGATTTCTGGATGTATTTATACATACTGTCTTTTGCGACTATCGTGATGAAAAAGCCACCACAAAATCGGCACATGTAAATTAAGCCGAACAAGGGTGTGGGTTTGGGGGTGTGAGTGGGATTTGCAGCTTAGGTTTGGAAGCCGCAGACAGACAACAACTCCCTTTAACGCCAGATATTGGTGTTAAAATTAATTTACTTTACTGTCCACCCGGTGTAAATAATGGCAGGGCTGGGGGTTTACAGGCCTGGTGGTAACCCTATGTGGCGGTAGACTAGATCAATGCTTCCCAAACTGAGGCACCCACTAGTTGTTGGTGAGGCTCAGCAGGGGAGGCGATTTTGATAAAGGTGATCATGTGCTTCACAGGCCGGAGGCTTCAATAATCTTTAATTTAGCAATGTAATTGACTCTCTAAATTGAGATACATTTTTAATTTTAGCATAGGACTTCAATCAATGGTGAGGCCCAGACACCACCCTGTTGCTGAGGCCCAAGTAGAAAAAGGTTACAAAAAAATCCCCCAAAAATACGGTTTCCAAATATTAACATGTCAAGGAAAGTCTTGTAGCATAATGTACGTTTTAGATTTGTTATAAGTAGTTGTTAAGGATCTGCCAGGCACAACTTCTGTGTCGACGCCCATAGGTAATCAGTCTGCACCTGCTCCTATGTCTGTGAGACTGACTCCATCTTCCACCACTCAGGATGGCAGGCTTAGGAGTGGGAGAGCCTATCACAGCCTGGCCAGACTCAGCTAGCTCCCGCCCTCTGTCTATTTATACCTGCCTTTCCTGTTCCTCCTTTGCTTGTGATTCTTCTCTGCTGGTTTCCTGGCCCTGCTGCAGCTTCTTGAACTACTGACCCTCTGCTTGTTATTGACCTTGGCTTTTCTGACCACTCTTCTGCTCTGCGTTTTGTACCTCGCTCATCTCCTGGTTTGACTCGGCTCGTTCACCTCGCTTGTTGCTCACGTTGTTCCCGTGGGCAACTCCCCCATTTCCCCGGCTTCTTTGTACCCTTGTCTGTTTGTCTGTCATGCACCTATTGAGTGTAGGGACCGTCGCCCAGTTGTACCCCGTCGCCTAGGGCGGGTCGTTGCAAGTAGGCAGAGACTGAGTGGCGGGTAGATTAGGGCTCACCTGTCTGTCTCCCTACCCCAACATTACAGTAGTATATATTGGTGTTCATCTGGTAAAAATCATTCACTGAGGTATAGGACATGCAGTAAATGTCAGCCATTGCATGGTGTATGACAGGTGTTGACATTCACAGATACCTGCCAGAGCATTGTCACATTTTACTTAGCCAGCATGCAACATTTCACAATTTGTAGAACTTTTTTTTTAATATACATCCGGTCTGACCTGTTTTTCTCGTGTAGAAAATAAGGAATGTTCTTTAGAATTGAGGGGCACATATTCATTCTTTGTTTACATCAGTCAAGTGTGTGGTTGACACTTGGCTTCCCTTCAGAGAAATGGATACGGGCTATAGACAGTAATCTCCTGACCGGGGCTGACCACAGCTCCTTCGTTCTAGCATTATCCATATGATCTGATTGGGCATGTGGATAAGGCTTTTGTTTTTTAAATAACTTAAAGGGTAACTAAACTGTCAAAACTTCTGACATGTCAGAAGTTTTTATTGGTGGGGGTCCGAGCACTGAGACCTCCACCGATCGCTAAAACGAAGTGGCAGAAGCACTCTGTTGAGCGTTGAGCCGCTTTTGTTTCTGATTGGCTTTTCTCGGAAAGCTGAGCAATTGGTGTACGGGCTCAATAAAGTCTACAAGCCCGTACACACACTGCTTGGCTTTCCAAGAAAATTCTGTCAAACTAAGCGGCTCACTCAAGCACTTCCTCCGCTTCCTTTTAGCGGTCAGAAGTTTTTAGAAAGTTTAGTTACCCTTTAACCCCCTCAGGACTGAGCCTCTGTTGGCCTTTCAAATCTGACGCGTCACTTTATGTAGTAATAACTTGAATGCTTTTACCTATCCAAGTGATTCTTGGATTTTCTCGTGACATATTGTACTTTGTTAGTAAAAAAAATGTGGTCGATAAATTCAATATTGGTGTGAAAAACCCCAAAATGTTAAGAAAATTAGCAAAAATTTGAATTTTTCTAAATTTAAATGTATCTGCTCATAAGACAGAGTAATACCACACAAAATAGTTACTATTTCATATACCCCATATGTGTACTTTGTTTGCATCGTTCTTTGAACGTCCTTTTTATTTTTCTAGGATGTTACAAGGCTTAGAACTTTAGCAGCAATTTCTCATATTTTCAAGAAAATGTCAAAAGGCTATTTTTTTCAAGGACCAGTTCAGTTCTGAAGTGGCTTTGAGGGCCTTCTATATCAGAAAGTCCCCATCAATCACCCCATTTGAAGACTGCACCCCTCAAAGTATTCAAAACAGCATTCAGAAAGTGTTTTAACCATTTAGGCGTTTCCAAGCAATTTAAAGAGACTCTGTCACCAGATTATAAGTGCCCTATCTTCTACATAATGTGATCGGCGCTGTAATGTAGGGGACAGCAGTGTTTTTTTAATATAGAAAAGTGATCAATTTTGACTGAGTTATTTTAGATTTATGCTAATTTTATGCTAGTTTTTTTGGCGTTTGACCAAGTGGGTGTTATACAGCGTGATCTCGCTTTATATGACAGCATACAGCGTGATCTCGCGAGATCACGCTTGCTGCCATTAACTCCCACACAAACGTTACCGAAGTGTCGGGATTGTGAATAGACATCGCCTCCTGGCTGGAGGTGATGTCTATTCACTGTCAGGTCACTTGAGTAACGTTAATGTGTGAGTGACTACACATCATGATCTAGTAAGATGACTATGTGCTGAGTACATGAATGGAGAGAAGTGTATGACGCTGATTGGTCAGCGTCATACACTTCTCTTTACAACACCCACTTGGTCAAAAGCTAAAAAACGCCCAGTTGGGCATTAAAGTCATTAGCATAAATCTACAATAGGTCATAACTCCGTCAAAATTGATAGTATTTCGAGATAAAAAACACTGCTGTCACCTACATTACAGCGCCGATCACATTATGTAGAAGATAGGACACTTATAATGTGGTGACAGAGCCTCTTTAAAGCAAAGTAGAGGTGAAGGTTTTACACGAGAAATGCAACTCAATATATATTGCCCAGATTGTGCAGTTTTTAGAAATATCCCAGATGTGGCCCTAGTGTCCTAATGAACTAAAACACAGGCCTCAGAAGCAAAGGAGCACCTAGTGGATTTTGGTGCCTGCTTTTTTTTTTTTATTTTTTTTAAGAATATATTTTAGGCACCATGTCCGGTTTCAAGAGGTCTTGTTGTGCCAAAGCAGGTTTTTTTTTTTCTTTGTTTTTTTTTTGTGTTACAAATTTTACTGTTTTTTTTTTTTTTGTTTGTTTTATCACTTTTTATTCCATTTTTTGGCAAGCAAGGTGACCAAAAAGCATCAATTCTGGCAATTTTTTTTTTTTTACGCCGTTCACTGTGGGCTATAAACGTCAATTTTACTTTATTCTGCGGGTCGATACGATTACGGCGATACCAAATGTGTATAGTTTTTATGTTTTGTAGCGTTTACGCAATAGAATCATTTTTTTTTTGTGTCCCCATATTCTGAGTGTCTTAAGTTTTTTTTTTGTTTTTTTTTTACATTTTTCAGTCAAAAAAGCTGTGTGGTGGCTTGTTTTTTTTGCGGGACGGGTTGTAGTTTTTATTGGTACTGTTTTGATCACTTTTTATTGTATATTTTGGGAGGGGTGGTGACCAAAAAATAGTGATTCTGTCATTGTTCTTCACTTTCCGTGCGGGAAAAATATCATTACAGTTTAATAGTTTGGGTTGTTACCAACTCGTTAATACCAAATATGTGTACTTTTTAAAATAAAAGACTTCTTATAGGGAGAAAAAGCATTTTTTGTTTATGTAACTTAAACTTTTCTAAAACATTTTTACTAACTTGTTTATACTTTTTTATTTTTTTATGTTTTTATACTTGTCCCTCTAGGGGTCTACGAGACTTGCAGCTCTGATCGCTGCTATAATACATTACACTGTCACTGACAGGAAGCCTATGAGGACCAGCCTCATAGGCTTCTGTACATGGCAGCCCGGAGGCCATTGTCTGTTTACCTCCACATGTATGGCATCCCCATACCCGGGGGAACCAGCTTAGCAGTTTACGAGGTATTTGTCTTCAGTGGCACAAACTGGGCACAACATATTGTGCACCAAAATGGCATATCAGCGGAAAATTGCAATTTTCACGTTGCGCCATCCACTATGCATTAATTATTCATGGGAGAACAACTGTGGGGGCAAAATGCTCACAACACCCCTTAAAATGCCTCAAGAGGTATAGTTTCCAAAATAGGGGTCACTACTTGGGGGTTTGTTTTACTATTTGACCTCAGAGCCCTGCAATTGTGGTCCAATGCTGTGAAAATCACAAAAATAGGCCTCTAATGAGCATGTTGCTCTTCACTTCTGAGCTCTGTCATATGTCCAGGCAGATGTCAAATGCCTTGAGGGGTGTAGTTTCCAAAATGGGGTCACTTCTTGGGGGCTTCCACTTTACTCTGGTACCTTGGCATTTTGCGAATGCAACATGGCGCCCAAAAAATAATCCAGCAAAATCTGCATGCCAAATAGCGCTCCTGGATTTCTCAGCAAAATTTTGTGTTTTTTCACAATAAAATACTGAGTGTATTGACAATTTTACCACTAACTTAAAGTATAATGTGTCACAATAAAACAATCTCAGAATCGCTTGGATAGGTATAAGCATTCCAGAGTTATTACCACATAAAGTGATACATGTCAGATTTGAAAAATGTGGCTCCGTCCTGAACGTACCAACTAGTCCTTGTCCTTAAGGGGTTAAAAGAACTTTATTTCTCATGTCTACTAAAGTGTACCTCCGACCTATAAAATGACTTTTCATAAATCAGTAGTACAAGCAAATCACCGAAAAAAATACCGGTAGTAAAACACACTATTAGTAAAGAAAAAAACAAACACAAACGCCATAAAAAAACACGTACTATTTTACAAAATTAAACTTTTTTTTTTCTTTTTCTAAGAAGCGTTTTTTGGCCAAATAACACTAGTGTGTGTGTGTGTGTGTGGCCTAAGGCCCAGTTCAGTTTTTTGGCGCTCTTTTTGACATGGAAACTGTGCCAAAATCCGTTTTAAATCGCCTCCCATTGAGAGACGTCTCTCGGTGTGCATAGTGAGCTACATGGGTAGGTCATCTGTTCATGTACCTTTTTTGACTTTGTTTTATTCATGTCCATGTTGTGTCACTACTCTGAGTAATGTGCACATGATTGCTGCACTGACAGTTACATGCTTATCAACCGAAGTACTTTGACATGTACATTTATTATCTAGTATTTGTATGTTGGATTGTATTGCTTTACCCATGGTTGCTACTCAGTGTTTATATTTTGCTCTTTGCACAGAGGGACGTCCTGCTCATGCTTAGCATGACTCGTTTTTATGCTTTTTATTGTCTCTACCTTGTTGAATAAAGATTGTTTATACATCAATAAGGAGCAGTGTAGCTCTAAATCCAGCTCTAAGGTGAGACCGGAAAACACTTACTAGAGCCAGCTGCGTCTGTGTGTGGCTCTGTAGCTGTTCCCTTCTCCACCTCTCCTCTCCATAGACTTCTATAGGCAGCTGTAACCTGATCTCTCAGAACTTAGAATCTGACTCCTTGCTCTATGGGTTCTATGACGGAATTCTGAGTGAGTGCACATTTAGGAGGCAGGGGGGGGGGGGTGTGGAGAAGAAGAAAAGGAGTATAAGTGGAGAAAGAGGCATTTTTTTTGTTGTAATATATTACAAAGTTTCTTATTTCTGCTTGTACTATTGATTTATGTTAAGTCATTTTATAATCGGTGCTAAACTTTCGCTCCCTATGATGAGTGCAGTGTTAATGCATATTATGGTGCTAGATTGAAAAAGCATAATCTGCCCTTTAATGTTTCTGTATTATTGCTGTAAATCCTTTTACCGTCTCCCGGCAATTAGAGTATTGAATATATCAAAAGTATCAACGGCCGTGACCTTTGCAAATCTGTCCCCGTTCCCCCCCCCCCCCCCCATGTCTACATTGTCATTCTATAATTCCCTTTTTACATTTCACTAATGGAGGTGATACTGTAGAGAGCAGGTTCAAGCAAAGGAAGTTTGTTGGATCACAAACCTTCTGGGTAATTGTACATTTAATCATATGGTGAATAGCAGAATTCTGTATTTTTGTTGTGCGCGTCATATTGTATAATGCTCATAATCCAGCGTTTATTTTTCTTAATGATAAGCCGATTAGGACAAGCTTTTCAATTATATTTTTGTTTTTTTGAGAAGGGGAAAAAATAATATGGTGGCACTGATGTTCATTTATGTGCTTTTGTCTTACAGGAGAAGATGTTTGGTCCTATGCTAAAAGTTTGCCCCATCTGTTCCAGCAGGGAGGCGTCTTTTACAATATTATGAAGAAAAACATGGGTAAAAGTTCGACCTTGTAAAAAGTGATTTTTTTTTTTCTCCCTTTACTGTTTTTATTACAGTGTACGAAAAGATACATGATAAAACAATGGAAATTGTATCACATAAATAGACAATTAATGCAATTTTAAAATGATCATCTGATATTGGGCAACACGGTGGCTGGGGGTAGCACTGTTGCCTTGCAGCAGGACATCTACATGAAGTTTGTGGGTTTCCTAACACAATCCAAAAACATAGGTTAATTGGCGTCCTATGAAATTGGCCCCAGTGCGTGTCTGAGACAGGGAAATTAGGTTGTGACCGGGATTATGTACAAGGCGCAGGAGGCTGGCGCTAATATGTCGACATTATAGAGGCTGTATTTGCCACACACCAAAAAAGATACAATATGCAAACAAGAGAAAGCGGCGTAAGACCATGCAACTGAGCACTCAGTAGGTAAATAAATCCACTTTATTCAATATGTAATGGAAAAAACACACCCCAATATATAAACACAATTAAAAAGTAGTCGTGCTACAAGAAATAAACTGTGGTCAATAAGCTGTTCAATCGCTCAAACAGTCCCTCTCAAGATATGCCACGAAGCATTAATGGTGATGATATCTAATCAATAATAGTACACCATGCTGAAGAATATAACAAAACACTTTTTCAAAAGCCTTAAGTGTGATCCTATAATCGGGGCAAACATTCCTCACATAAAGTGCTTGTGCAGTGCAAAAAAATATACTATTTAAAGAAATCCGAGGTCAGCAGCAAAGCTGACCAAATGCAAAATGTAGATAATAAAGAAAAATCGGTAATCCCACCAATGGTAAAAATGGAAAGTGGCTGGATGGACACATGTATCGGCACATGCTGTGGCTTCCTCGGGTCACTTGCTATTTTTTTTTCTGCATTTGGTCAGCCTTGTTACTAACCTAAATAGTGTCTTTCTTTGCACTATACTAACACTGTCAGAAAATGTTTGTCTTGAATATATGATCACACTTACAGCTTTTAAAAAAGTGTTCCTTGTTATATTCTTCAGCTTGATGTACTGTTTTATATATTTTTTGGGATTAAAGGGGTATTCCCAATTTAGACATTTATGGCATATCCACAGGTTATGCTATAAATGTCTGATAAATGCGTGTTCCAACTCTAGGACTCGCACATATATCAAGAACGGGGGTCACCTGAGACTCGTCTTGCCTGGTACGGCGGTCGCAAGCTGCCTTTACCAGGCAGGGACTAGTGGAGGGGGGGGGGGGGGGCTGTGCGGCTTTCTCCATTTTGTGTTATGGAAACTCCCTTTGAACAGTCCTCGCCTGGAATCGGCAGCTTACGGCCACTGCACCAGGCGAAGCGAGGGTCAGGTGACCACCACCTCTCAATATAGGTGCGGGCCCCAGAGCTGAGATCCACATCTATCAGACATTTCCTGTGGATATGCCATAAATGCCTAAGTAGGGAATACCCCTTTAAAGAAATCACCACCATTGGTTAGTGGCATCATATCTTGTGAGGGATGTTTTTTGGGGTTGAACAAATTATTGTGGTCTGTACCTGCATGAGTTTCTTGTAACAATCAGGTACTTTTTTAAAACTGTTTTTATGTGGCTTTTTTTTATTTATTACATATTTAAGTGTGTTTTATTTACCTACTGAGTGCGCATTTGCATAGTCTGACACCACATTCTCCCTTGTTTGCAGATTGTGACAACCTCTGTACAGCGCTGTGGAATATGTTGGTGCTATATAAGCAACGGGAAATAAATGAGGCACCTCTAGCAAAATGAGTACAGAGAATTTATAATTAGAAGCACCTTCCCAACTTTTAGTGTGATTTCAGTTTTAACTAGCCATTAAACAGCTATCATGGGGGGGGGGGGGGGGGGAATAAAAACATCTGCAGGGTGTTCAATAAAGAACTAGGTGGGAACCTCTCACTGTATCCCAAGTGTAGTTAAAGGGGTTTTTCGATCTTTCAAAATTGTGTGCAGATAGTTTAACTACAGTAGGATTAGTGAATTGCTCATGTACTGTCTGTATCTGAAATGCAGTCACATGACTGCTCCTGGTGTTTTATCTCCTGCTTGTGTAACAGCTGTTAGACTGAACACGTGGTTATTTCCCCTCTCCCACATCCGTGTATGATGTCACACATCACATGCCTCATATCTCCACTGCTCCCTATCTCTACCTTCTCCTTGCCTGTACCTGGAAGGATTGTGTTTCACATGCTGGACAGCAGATAGTGCAGAGTCTAGCAGCAGAGCTGTGTCTTAGTAGCAGACAGTGAGTAATTCTAGCGCTACCTTTACACCATGTAATAGATGGGCATGCAGGCAGCTGTAAACATAGGCACTGTTTGTGAGAGGGGAGAGGAATCATGAACTTTAGTCCTTTACAAAGCGTTTCCACCCACAGAAACTCCTGGCAACAGTGCTATACAGGGCTGGGCAACATAATGAAAAATAGATATTTCTGTGCTATGGTGGTATCATCTGGTGAGCATTCAGACACACACAGGCACTTTTCTATGTTAGTTGTCAGCTTGAAAAACCACTTTAATGTGATGATGGGAAGTTGATGCGTAAGTTCATTTTCAAACTGATTTTCTGCATTCAGGTGAATGGGGGTTAGTGTATACTCTGCGTTCTTGGCATGTAATTAAGGGTGAACTGGTGG
Organism: Rhinoderma darwinii; assembly: GCF_050947455.1. NCBI lineage: Eukaryota > Metazoa > Chordata > Amphibia > Anura > Rhinodermatidae > Rhinoderma > Rhinoderma darwinii. The sequence continues at coordinate 76,169,134 of NC_134691.1, forward strand.
CAGCAGCCCAATAAGTTGGCAACAACGGGATTGGGATAAAATGCAGACCAAGAGATCGCTAAGGGGTATCCCCAGTTCACCTTTTTAGCGGATTGTAATCATGACATGTTCCTATTTAGGCCATCGTAAAAGATTCGATCAACGAGTGAGCAATTTCTCAATGATCAAGTTAACACCTAGCCAATGATTGAACTTTTACTCGATCTTACAATATTTTACACGAAAATCACCCTGTGTAAAAGGCCGTGAAGACTGTTAACATTGTATCTGAGCCTTCCGTCTGATTTATACGTCGGGAGTATTTCCTGATGTATTCTTCTGACGGAAGGCTCTGACATATGCCACTGTATAAGCCTATGTCGCCTATAGGATCTCATGTTAAAAAAAAAAAAAACCTTCTACCTAGCGGTATACGTTTTTTTGTGGGATGCCTCTACATAGAAAAGTGTAGCCGACTACGCTTTTCTATACAGTAAAAAAGCTACAGCGGCATATACTAGTCCTTCGGATAAATAGAACCCTATGGATACTGAAATATTGCCATTTTTACACTCGTCTTTGAATCTTGCAATAGGCTGACGCTTACTGTTTTGTAGAGGTCACTTTTTTAGCAACACTCTGCCATAAAAAGAAAATAGGTTGTCTTCTGACTGAGGTTTCCTATGTCCATGTGTCTGCTATAAAGCAAATCTCCGGACTGGTTCACAGCTCGGAGCAACAGATTAGTCAAGATGTCAAAAAAAAGTTTATTCTTGATATATAATATGCAGAAATGGAGGACTTGATTATTTTAAACTAGATTTTGTTTGTTTTTAGGAGTGATTGATGGAAAACACTGCACATTTCCGTACCTACCTAACAAAACATTTGTTTACAATGCGGCTGAAGACCGGCTAGAACTGTGCGTGGACGCTGCAGGCCATTTTCCTATTGGTCCTGAGGTTGAAGAGTTGGTGAAAGAGGCGCTGAGTCAAGTGCGTTCTGAGGCATCTTCTAGAAGCAGAGAGTCTAGTCCTTCACATGGACTGATGAAACTGGGCAGTGGTGGAGTGGTGAAAAAGAAGTCTGAGCAGCATCACAATGTAACAGTCTTTCAAGGCAAAGGGCACTCTCTAGGCACAGCCTCCACAAGTCCACAACACAACCAGAGAACCAGAGCTACAACTAAGCCCAGCTCAACAGCCAATCTAAATAGTACTTCGACATATTCTAATTCCTCATTTATGTCTACATCGAATGATAGTGAGCTTATAAGAGTAGCTCCTGGGGTAGTCACTATGAGAGATGGTCGGCAACTTGACCCCAATTTAGTTGAGGCCCAAAGGAAAAAATTGCAAGAAATGGTTTCTTCCATTCAGGCTTCTATGGATAAGCACTTACGGGATCAAAACGCAGAACCATTATCCGGATCTGATACTTCGCCAAAGAAGGGAGAATATCTTTCCTCAAAGCCTCCAAGCAGCCCTTCAAGAGTGAATGTAGACACGACTGTGGGACCTGTAGCACCTGCTGGTAATGTTGGGAGCTCTATAGCAACATCATTATCTGTTAGACCTAAAGTTCGGTCTGGAGTTTCTACAGATGATTCAGAAGAGATGGACAGCCAAGATACAGAAATAGCCAACATAACTGAGCCTATGGATCATTCGTGATTGGTAAAACCAGGAAAACTACATAAATATATATAAATATGTAATAAGATGGCTGGGCCACAGTTTGAAATAGTCCTTTAAAGAATTCTTGTACATTCAATTATATTAAACTCCTTTTCGCTGCATGAAAATGTGTGTAATTTGGGGGAATAAAAGCTTTTCCAGGTTATTTTAGCTTTTAGATGATTGAAATAATCTTTAACTGACGGTCTGTGCATTTTTTTTTTTAACAATATTGCTGCCTTTAATGCTGATGGGAATGTCCACTGCTGATACGCACAGTCTGAATGTGACGGGAGATACTATAAAAGAGGCCATCACATCACTAGGAGCCATCACTAAGGTATGAGGAATGAAGTTGTCATGCCTTGTGGTGGAGCTTCTGGTTTATACTGAAACAAAAATGTTGCCTCCATATTCGAGTCTACAACCCTGAGCGTCTAGGCATGTGCTTTAATGCCTTTGTAACACCAGATTCTAAGAACGTCATTTTGTCTTAAGTGTTAGAACTTTATTCTATTTACCATAATCTGGCTGTGTGAAATCTATCATTTTATGTATTTAGTCAAATTAAAGCCGATGAATCACACCTTTTTGAAAGCTTGAATCCTAATCCAGTGCCTCCGTTCGCTCAAGAGGGTCTTTAGAGATTATCAAAAGCTTCTGCTGACCAAAGTGTATACGTCAAGAGAGGTACTCGGGCAGTGGGATAAGCGTTTTTGTGCAGTGTCCAGGGAGTTTATATTGTGTTTTGTGGAAAGGTTTCTGGCCCCTCTTCAATTTGTGGTTATTGTAGATGCTAAAAATATGAATTGTTGGCACATTGGTCAGATATTGGTGTGCGGTGTCCACACAATCACCGCTGGTGAGTGGCTGGTAATTGACCCCACTGGACACTTTTCCTTTATTTGGGATTCAGCTCCTAGGTTATGGAGCGGATGGGTCAATGCAAAAATATGCTGCCAATTCCGTTCAATGGCTGTGGAAACTAACGGCTTGGCTTGATTACATTTGGCAATGTTTGGAAAAATTCTGAAGGAATTCTTGTCCAAATACACAAGTCACAAAGTACACGTTGCTTCCTTAAGATTAAACTATGATCCTGCACTCATGCCAATGGCGCACATCAACCGATGACTGCCAAAGACATTCAACTTGATTTTTCATTAAATACAATCAAAACTAGCGAATAATGATAGTCACTGCAACGCAAGGTCGAAATTATCCACATAAAGATCAGTCATGTAAGCAATAATCGTTCTTTTGTTTTCAGCTTTTGTAATGTTCTCCCGTGTGTTTTTGTTTTTGGGATTTTTTAAATTCCACTGCATGGCTGATCTGTGGGTTAGGACTTAACCCGTGTAATGCACTTTTGGGGGATTAGGTGTTTGTTCTCTTGGAACTGACCCGTAAAAACAGTGGGGTATTGCATGGACCTGCAATTCTACCTAGTCTTTTGCATCTATGTTAACTTTCTTTTACAAATATGGAACAAGTGATTGGAAATGGTTTTCAGAGCTTTAGGGATCCTTGTCGGTGTGCCCCATATATTAGTTTGTTACTGATGCTGGCAAAATGTCAGTTTAAGTGGTAGTTAAAGGCCAATTTTAGATGGTTAAGAGGCTTCATTTTTGTGACTGGATCACGGCTGCAGCACCTCCTGTGGTTAAACTGAACTATACTAGATCAACATGGAACCCTTTGATGACCTAAGTTCGGTTCAGTAGGAACATATTGGGTCTGGGTGTTGGGACCTGTAAAAGCAGCTTAATCTACTTTTTAGTAGCGTTTCATTGAATGCTGCAAGTTGGATTTCCATCTGGGACTTTTGTATGGAAGCATTAATTGGTTGTTTTTTTTGTTATAGTTCAGATGGACTGCTTTCTTTGGAACTGTTAAAGATTACCCATCCCCATGACTGGTTCCTTTAAGTTACAACTTATGTAAGGTCCCTTGTCAACTTACTGGGCAGTTCTAACTGGTTAAACTTTATCGATAGGCTGAGAAATAACATGCCTTATATGCCAATAAAGCCATATGTAACCTGTCAGTTCTCTTGTTGTCCAGTTGGTGGTTCCATGTAGGATAATTTGTCCATGTGAGGCTTCAAAAAGATCAGATTCTGTCCCCAAGGTGGAGATGCTTTTTTAGTGATGGCGATAAGATTCTTATTCAACTTCTAGGGCATTTTTAAAGATGTTCTAAATGGAACCTGGGTTCGAGACCTGTTCTTTTTATTACTGATGTTTCACTTGGTAGTATGTAGGACAAAACTGGGAAGACTGCATGAAATGTGGTGGATTATATTGATTTCATTATCTTTCAAGCCTGTTCGAACCGCTTTATTTGAGTTAAAGTATTGTAAGGCCTCGTTCACATCTGCGTTGGCTCCATTCGGGTCCCCTGTCGCAGATCCAGCTGAGATTACTAGAAACCATAGCGCAGCGTGCTGTGCTTTTGTTTTTGGTAAAACTATGGACACCCCTACGGAAAGCCGACAGTACTTAAGTTCAGTGGGTTCTCTCGGCCACCGGTGGTATCCACTGTGCAACAGAACCATCGCTTTTGTTTTTGACTTGTTCAGCTCATCTGACTGGGCAGAAGGTTATATGGATGTCTAAAATGGAATTAGAAGGACTTCCCACCATAACCTTTTATAGTATATCAACTAGGCTGTTTCCATATTTTTCTTGGACTTTACTGGAGAGTGACAGCACATGGTCAACAAGATTGGTGGGGATCTCAATGGTTGGACTCCAACCAATTACTTTTATAGGATATGCCACAAAAGGTTATAGTGAGAACCCCTTTAAGCGGTTGAAGATTGAAAATTGTTACTGTAGCAGATGAGTGATTGTACTGCTTGGACATCCATCTTCATAGTGATTAAGACCTTCAGATGTAGAGTTAACCATATTTTTTTAGCCCTATCGTCTACGTACACAATTTGACAGCACTTTTGTTACCAGCTGAGATTATACTATATAGTTGCGGCACATGGTGATCACAATTGCACTTTACTACTTGTCATGTAGCAGTCTTTACTTCATCTGCATCATAATAAAGTGGACTATTGTGAACTGCAGTGTAAAATTTGGTCTCTCCTACATCTGTATGTTAGTTGTTGTTGTTGCCTCTTATCAAAAAATAACCCAAGCTTTTACTTTTTCTGTAGGATAATACTTGCTAAAACTTTTGATAAGCATGAAACCGACTTTACATTTCTAGTGGGCATATTTATTGGTACTATTCGTGCTCATTGTGTGTATGTGTATATACATACACACATACATACATACATACACACATACATACATACACACATACATACACACATACATACACACATACATACATACATACATACATACATACATACATACATCTCCAGCAGTTGGGTGCAAATCCTCCCAGACTCCGGCTATGAGCCCATGGATATAAAACAAAAAGATTTGAGGCAGCACTCTAGTGAAGAGAGAAAAGGTGTCTTTATTCACCCCAGTAGTGATGTTTCGATCCCAGTGAGTCGGATCGAAACATCGCTGTTCGGGTGAATAAACCCACCTTTTCTTTATTTACTAACTGGAGTGCTGCCTCAAATCTTTTTAAGTGCCCCAAATTCATTCCATAATGATTCTCATAACCTAGATGTATGATTATTAAAACTTTCACGTTCCATATAGTTGGAAATAATGAAAAGAACTAGCATTATAATTGAATGCAACAGGTAAATCCATTACCAGTCTATATATTAAATAGGAACAGCGTATAGCAGTCATTTTCAGGTCTGCTTATGTTTGCGTGTGCTGTTCTTGCCACACAATAATTTTACTTTGTTGGTCTAGTTAGTGCGTATGCTTCATTATATTCTGAGAGCAGAAAATGTGTGAATGAAATATTGCTATTCTGGGGATACATTCGAATGAAAGCTTTTGGATCGTGTCATGATTGCAGTGTTGACTCTAACGTAACCTGGTTGGGTAGGTAAATATTGCTATTAATATATAAAAAAATAAAAAGTAGAACTACCAAAAGATACATTTATTCACTCAAATTTAGTGTGGGTTTTTTTTTTTCTCATTAATATCGTATTACTGCGTTATCGGAAGATAGTTACAGGCCCCCCCCCCCCTGGAGAGCTTCTGTTATGCATGGCTGCACTTCCTGCCCCGTAAAACAACCTATCCACTCCTACACTTTTTTATTTATTTCTACGCCTTTTTTATATATATATATATATATATATATTAAAAATATCTGTGAATGATGCCTCCCTTTTGGCTACTATGAAGCTTTGATCTCCTGGCAGTTCTTCAAGTTCAATGTTGCCTTCATTTATATGTAACATTTTGCATAAATAAAAAAATTACATAAAGTGTGATGGCCATTTGGCACATACTCCGGGGGCGTTTCACAATGTGTATGCCGACGTGCCCATAGTATTTCATTATCAAAATGTACTGCACTCTTCAATACAAGGGGATTCTGCAAAAAAAGTATACATGTACCTTTTTATAACACTGGGAGTAAAAGGCACACCTGTATTTCTATATAGGCCGTTCTATACTTCTGTGGCAAATGTGCAACCGAACGTCAGCCCCAGACGCAATGTGAACTAAGCCAGCTTTATTGTGGGGATTTCCTTGAATGAGCCTTAATTGCTCTGCCACAAAAAATGCTGAGTTCCTAAGACACAGAATTTTTGTAAGGTCCTATGTATAAACCAATGACAGCAATGCCAGATGGATTGGTTGGTAAGGCCATAGATATGCAGATCTGATAGAACATGGTTTAGTCATACAATCTGCTGGGGTTAGACAATATACTTCAGCAATACACTGCCGGCAATTTGCTTCGAGAAGATACTGAAAGTTTAGCCATTTGCTGTATATTTTATTTATAACACAGAAGGCCTCAAAAAAATGGCCTTGTCACCCATAGCATCCAATCAGAGTTCAGCTTCTATAGTCTAAACTGTACTGCAAAAATGAAAGTTGGAACCTGATTGGTTGCTGTGGACAATTTAAAGTATTAACTTTCTTTAAAGCTTATTTTGTATTCGATTCATCACTTCCAAGGTTAGGTTCACAAATATGAATGTCCCTTTCAGAATCCGCACCGAAATTTTACAATTAATTACAGTACAATTTAAGTAAATGCAGACTAATTTGTCATCGATTTTTTTCAGGCTGATTCCGCAGCTTATATTTTTACTCTGTATGTGAATTTAGGTTACACTTTCTTATTTGATCTGTATTTTGTATCTAGTTTTGGAATACAAGAAGTATACGTTTTTTCATAGGATCCACTACTGGTTTTTGACTTAAAACAAAAATGGATGCAAAATACTGATCAAATATGCAAGTGTGAATGAGGCCTTTGCCCTATCCAGTCAGTTCAGTTGCCAAATGCTCCATAGGATTGTGTATTTTGATTTAAGAAAAAATATATATATACTTTTTATAGATATAAAAAAAATCTTCCTTGTAAAGTAGGAAAGATATAATTAAGTAAAATCTACGTACAGTATATTGTTCTGAAGAGATCTTGGGGCACTCGGCAGGAGCTCTTCATCCATATTAAGCTTTAATGCTTGAACATCGAGCACTTTGTAATACCTTGAGGAATGGATCAGAAAGTGGACAGATTGGGGGGAGTCGTGGTTGCTGTCCTGCCAGCTCTCCGGGATATTGCCAGGCGGATTCCTTGTGTACTATGTGCTACAGCCGTTTTATTGAATTGTAGACCTGGCAAACTAAGTAAAGTCCTGACTGTGCATCATCCCCTTTGTTTGTTTTGGCGGGTCACTTTCAATTTTCTTGAGTTGCGTTTATACATTACTGCATGAAAATGGATGCATTCATATAAAAGGGTCGGAACTTTTTTTATTTTCTAAAACTAGAGACAAAACAGGGATGTCTTCATACTTGTCTACCAGTCCACCCTCATGTATTACTAGTGTAGACAAATCGTGGTAGAGCCCATAACAAAACATTAAAGCCATAATCTGGTTGCTTTGGGTAGTTGCACTGCTTTTTACTTGCACTAGTATTATTATATAGTTCTAACTGATGGCACAAAAATCACATTGAGCTCAATGGGGGCGTTAAAAAAATAAATAAAAAAAACTGGTAGTGTGAATTGAGACCAAGGGCCTGTTTACATCAGAGTATGCTTTCCATTCATTGGTTCCGTTCAACCTTTCTATCAGATGAACGGAAAGCCTAACGAAAACTATAGCTTCCGTTTGTATTACCATTGATTTCAATGGTAACGCTTCCGTTGCAGTTGGTTTCCATTCCGTAAAGTTTCCATTCTCTTTTTCCCACTGAAACCATAACGTAGTAGACTATATTGTTTCCGTGAAAAAAAACAACAAACGCTACGGAATGGAAACTAAGTGCAACGGAAGCATTACCATTGAAATCAATGGTAATGCAAACGGAAGCTAGTTTCCGTTCGGCTTTCCATTAGTCTATTCCTCCGACGGAAAGGTTGAACGGAAACCAAACGCTGATGTGAACAGGCCCTTAAAGGTTTTGTCTCGTGACTAGGGATTGTCCTGGTAATAAAGCGAATTCATTGTATAATGAAAAGTAATGCACATTTCTAATATTTTGTTTTCAATTCCTTACTATTTTCATGATCCAGTTGCTCTGTCACTGGAAACTTGCTGGTGTATAAAATCCTTCCGGTCCTTGTGTGTTACAATGTGTCAATCTAGGCAATTCTGTGTGAGCTAAACAAAGCCGCGGCATCCGCCTCTGCACTTCTAGACTCCGGCTCTTACCTAGACTGATCCATTCTAACAAATCTGTTCGCTATGTGGACTGGGTTTGGATGAGATTGACTGACCGCAATCGGTTCTTGAAATTGAGGAATTAAAACCGACTGATTGCAGCAGTTGTTTTATCAAAGACAACCCCTTTCGTATGGGAACCGGCACCCCTGGCAAACAGCCGGTTTTGCCTTGGGAAGCCACGGCCAGACAGGCATTCGGATGAATGGCTGTTCATGTTCTAAATGGACGGCTGGAGTCAACCAGAGCTCCTCTCTGTCTTGGTTCATAAAAGGGGTCCCGAGCAGAGGACCCTGATCTAGAACGCCATTATGCCCTAATAGGTCATATGGACAGGTGTTGTGTTCATGAGACAGCCCTTCAAACTTTATATACCCCCTTTTTAAATGTTCAGCCTTGTACAAAAAAAGTCCAGGCAAAAAGTGGAGTAGTAAGCCATAGCTATCAATACAATAACCGCTTTATTTTTCTAATCTGTACTGGGAAAATGTAAATATGGTATCTGGCTGCTGAACAACTTCTGTACTTTATTTTTGGTCTCCGATCAGATGTAGCAGAGCTGAATTTGACATTGATCTGTGTGTTTTCTTTATTGCAATAATGGCTCATGTGCAGGACTGTATTACTGGTCCACACAACAGCTACCATAGTAAGGCTACACTGTACTTCAATATGCCTCCAATTTAATATAAAGGTTTTGTAGCATGCGCCATCAGATGCTATATTACACAGTTATTATTCTCTAAAAGCAGTGGCTCTAGGGGAGACTGTCAATAATACGGTGCCATGCAGCGGCATGGACGCCTAACACTGAGTTATGTTAATGCACTGGGTTTACCTATAGTCCTAAGGAAAAGTAAAGATCCCACATTGTAGTAATTCTAATAAATTGTGCCACATGACAAACTAGACCCTGCTACATCTATAGCTTTTATACAGGCTGATTATCTGTTTCGAGCAGTGTTCCTCATTGAAATTGTATCCTACATCCTATATAGAGTGAATCGGCACAAAATATATTGAAAAGACAAAATGTGAAATACATGATATTTCTACCGCTATGGTTTCAAACGGACGTTGGTATGGAATAGCGACATTGCAGCATTGATATTCTAGGATCCAAAATGAAGGTTCATACTGTGAGTAAATTATACAGACCTATATTGCCTCTGAGCGAACAGATTAGTATAGAAATGTACATAGTGTGTGGCATTAAAGGGGATTTCAGCAATTGGAAAGTTTGTACATTGTTGTTGGCAATTTTTTATTTCATAAAAGGAGCACTTTAGGAAGAAAATGCAGAATAAAATGTGTAGCTACGAGTCTTGTAAATATATAGAAAGACCTTTTAGAGGAATGACTGCTCAGCATAGGATATCAACCATTTTTGTTGCACTGGCTTTTTCTTCAGCCATTGATTTGTTTTGTGATTGCTGTGCTATATGATTTATTTTTATTTGTAATGTAACAATAGTGTATTATAATAGTATATAGTGTACTATATTACACTTGACTGTACAGTATTTGAAGTTGGATTGCTCTATTAAACAATGTTAAGTCTACAATCAGGATGGTCTTGTCTATTTTATTCATATATTCTATCCATATACCCAGGTAGTGGTGGATTACCGGTAGCCACACCACTACCGCATCTAGAACACCCAACATTCTTCCTTTTAAAAAGGGCTTGTTACGCCATTTCATTATGGCCATTAGATTCGCCAACCTGAGGTTGTGGCGATCCCCACACCCTCCAACCAGCACTCAGTGGGTTACTTCGCTTCACGACATTATGAGACTGGAGGGTTTAACTGCTACCAGCAATAATGCTTGTTGTTTTTCTTAGGCCTTATTCACACGGACATGTCATTTTTGTACGCGCAAAAGGTCCATGTGGCATCCGCATATGATGCGCGGCTGCATCATGAGGACACTCTGGTTTCTGTTTTCATTCATTGTTTTTACTACTGTAGCGCGAATCACACGCGGCACCCGAAAGTGCTTCCGTGTGCCGAGCACGATTTGCACGCACCCATTGACATCAATGGGTGCGTGCAGAGCGAAACACGGGCAAATATAGCATATGTCATGCGTTTTACTCAGCGCACATACGCTGCGTGAAATTCATTGACCGTCTGAACGGCCCCATTCATTAACATAGGTCCCTGTTCGTGTGAATAAGGCGGGATTCACACGACCGGGTCGTTCCCGAGCCCGAGTGTCGGGCGGTAAAATCGGCCATTTTGCCCGGCCGGTTTGCATTAAGTTTTGCATCCGTGCCGGGCCGGGCAGATCTGGACAGTGACATCTGTGGCAACTCCTGAAGGGGAATCCCCATGTGTTCGGGGATTCCGCTTCAGGAGTTTCCCCTGATGTCACTGCCCAGATATGGACAGAGACATCAAGCGCTCTGTCCAGGAGCGGAATCCCCGAAAACACGGGGATTCCGCTCCTCCAAGGAGCTAAAGTGCGGCTAGCACATAATGGCGTCGCTACAGTAGTAGTAGCAGCAGCTGCTAGCGGCGCCATTGAAGGTGTCGCCGGGCCAGGGCGCTTTTAAAACAAGCAGGGGAAGGGAGCCAGCGCAGCGCTCCCTTCCACCTGCTGTACACCCTGGCCCTGCCACACAGTGTACAGCGATGCCATTCGTCCGAATGGCATCAACTCCTCCTCCTCACATGCACTCTGCGCTGTGAGGAGGAGGAGATAGAGCGCAAGCGCCGGAAAACCCGGACATCACTCTGGACACATCCCGGTGATGGCCGTGTATTACCCGGCCCCATAGACTTCTATGGGAGCCGGGCGGCCGGGTACCCGGCCGAAGATAGAGCATGTCCTATTTTTTGACGGGCGGTTTTCCCGGCCGTCAAAAAATCGGTCGTGTGAATAGCCCCATTAGGGGTCTATTATTCCCAATGCAGCCGGGTGCCGGCCGATTTATGAACGGCCGGCACCCGGCCGGGGAAAACCTGCCGCGTGAATGAGGCCTAAGGCCATATGTTGTGGTTTCCATGGACTCCATTTAGAGGTTCACCTGATTAGATATTCTGGCTAAACAAGTTAATTTCACTAATAATTTTGATTATATTACCCTAGCTGCACTTTCTTACCCCACCCTTCTCTGCTTTTTTACCTTCCTCATTCTTTTTAGGCCTTATTTACACGAGCGTTGTTTCAACGGACCGTGGGAAAATAGGACATGTCCGTTCTTTTCGCACATCACGGATCTCTCCATAGACTCATCTATGGGGGATGCGTGACATCGCATCCTGAAGCGTCGAGCACGGATGCACCTCGCAGCGTTCGTGTAAATAAGGCCTTATATTGTATAATTTATTTATTTTTTCTGTCTTTTGGTTTGTTTTCTTAAGCCAATTTCCTTGGAAAGGATGACTAAAATTGAGTAGCACATGTTTTCTTATGGTCGACTATTTGATGTGCATGTTGATATATGTGCTCATCTTTGCCGATGACCTGAGATTTGTTTTTGTTTTTTTTCATTACTTTGTTCTAAAAAAAATAAATTATTTGTTTTCACCGTAAAACACAACCTATAAATTCATGTTAATAAATTCATTTGTGATCAGGAATGTCTGTGTGTGGTGTGTGTGTATATATATGTATGTACGTATACGTGTGTGTGTGTGTGTGTGTGTGTGTGTGTGTGTGTATATATATATATATATAATATATATATATATACATATGCAGTTTAAGTATGTTTATTGAACTTCACACAGAAATAGTGTTTGTACCTGCTTTCTTTTGGAGGGGTGTTTTTTTGTTTTTTTTTAAACATTGCTAGTCATGTGATTTGAAGATCATGTGATGCAAAAATTCCTCTTTGCAACACATAAACATAAATTCTGAAAAATCCCACCAAAAATGCTATAAAAGAAGCAACACACCTTGACGCTTGTTTTTTTTATTTTTATGAAGAGGCCACCTAAAAAAGATGCGATGTTTGTAGAGTGTTGTATATTTTTCCTGTTGACTTCTAGCTAACATCTGGGCGCAGTTTTTTTGCCAGAAAATAAAAATGCTACAAGATAAAATTGTTCTTGGTCTATGTTCAGACCCCTCTCACTGAACGCCATACATGTGTAATTGCTTGGGTTTAACCTCCCAGACCACTACGTCCATGCTCAAGCCCAGCTGCATTGGTGTGTGCAGCACCGCTTTGGTTCTGATGATCTGTGGGAGTTAGACCTTCACCGATCACAGGGAAAAGCCATCAATGTTATATGCTTTAAAACCCCTTTTAACTCCTTAATGGGATTGGACGTATTATTACTTTCTAATTGCAATGTTCTAGCTGCGATAGGACATAATAGTACGTTCGAATGATTGTGCAAGCTCAAAAGGACTACCGCTGTAATGGCTGATTATAGAAAGCTCTGACATCGGCCATTTATGCTTTAGATGCCTTGGTCAGTATTGATAGCAGAACCTAAAGAATATAAGCAAAGGGAGGGACTCTTTGCTTCACCTTCGGCATGATCACTGGGGCTGACTTTAAAATTAAGGCCCCTTGGACGGTCTATTGAGTGACTGTTAGGACATACCGAAGGTGTGCCCTAACAGATGCCCATGCGTTTTACAATGAATCAAATAAATATAATGTAAATAAATGCAACACTATATACATATTTGGTATTCCTGTACCCGTAAACATATACAACTAATGTATTAATAATGGTGTACAATCAAAGCTGAAAAATAAATGTCAAACGCTAATTTCTATGCATCAAAGTTCTAGAAGTCCTGGAAAAAAGACCTCATGCAGCTACAAAAAAATTAAAGCGATATGAATGTCAGAGCGCAAGACGAATGCGAAGGGTTTCTCTGGTCTTAAAAGGGGTCATTTGGGAAACCAACTGTACAGAAAATGCCCAGAATAGGTCATGCTAGACCCATTTTGGGCAACCCCATAGTGATCTAAGGAGGTACATTTGGACTTTGGGGAGTCGGAGTCTTGTGGTCCTAATATGGATGCTAAAATGCGGCCACAATATGGCTGTCTAAATTCGGCCTGGCAAGGAAAAGCTGGCCTCTGACGTGGATAAAACGCAGCTGCAGCATGTGAACACGCAGCATCTTACTGAAGCCCCTTTCCTAATGCAACGTTCCAAGTCCGTGACCATGTAATATTGAGGTTAATGAATGCAAATCCCCCAGAGCAAGAGTAGTCCCTCTTATCCTAATCACTCCAAAACCAACTAGTTATAACCAAGACAATTTAGTATTCTTAGTACAAAAAGCTGCTGATACAAATGGTGCACCCTAGAGTAACTACTCAGTAATGCCACCTCGCACCAAGTCCATATGGGTGTCTCTGTGAACAAGTGTGGTGCCATAATAGTGTGCCAGCCACATAGCAGAGCCAACAATGCCATTATAAATGGTTTAAGATAACTGCCCACACAAATGTGCCAGCCACAAAGCCACTCTAATACAACAAATGGTCATTCATCACCCCGACACATTCTAGCATGATTCATGTATTTAATGCCCAAAACATTATTAGACTTTGACCTAAAAAAATTTGATCCCTATTTTAGCACTAAATGTACAGCTCACTTATACAAAGACGTAGGACTTATTTGGGCACTGGTGTTATGATATGGACATGGAACGGTGGTATTGTATATCCACACTATAATGGTATAATTGAGACACTATATAATCACTGTTAAGGCACTGCATGATGACAATTGTTACTTGTACACACATGGTAGACACTATGGCATTGGTATTTTACCAGAGGATGGTGGTATTATTTTTGCCCTATATGGCAGTGACTAATATTGTATTTTGAGCACTGTATATTACTGTTTTTTGGTCAGGTATGGCACTGTTACACTCATTCTCCACTTCACTGTTTCCAATAATAGGGGAAGGGTCTCTGACACAATATTTTGCATAGTGGAGATAGATCGGGGTTTCTCAAGTAGGAAATAATGATTATTATTACCTATATCATGTGGTAAAATCGGGCATCTGTGGCACACATTTCCTCAGGGTGTGGATATAGTTTAAAACTATGGTGGGGCAGAGAGCTGTTGGCACCCTGCCCCACCACTTACTCTTTGTAGTCCATAAGCTAGGTAAGGCCTGCGGCCTACAAGAGATTGGGAGCACGCTGAGAACATTAGCAGTCTTTGCTGTGATGGCATTACTGAATGGCGCCACTGGATCGCTGACAGCACAGACAAGAAGAAGCGCTAGCTCATCATGGGTAATGGGCTAGGTGAGTATAAATTGCTTTCTTTTGCTTTTCAGGGGTGTAAAGGGGACACTATTAATGGGCATGCCTCCCAACCACCTCTGATCCAGCAGGACAGTCTTGGATTCCCGGCACTGTCCTGGTAGGCTTGCGGCATTCCCCAGTTTCAAAGGAATCTGCGTCCTCCGGAATGTGTAGGGGCACTACGGGGTCATGATACTGTATGGGGGCACTACTGTGGCATGATACTGTGTGGGGGGAACGACTAGGGAATGATATTATGTGGGGGCACTACTGGGGCATGATACTGAGTGGATGCATTATGGGGGCATGATACAGAGTAGGGGCACTATGGAGGCATCCTTACTGTGAGGGGGCATAATACTGTGGGGGTACCATTACTGTGAGGGGGCACTAAGGAGGTATCACTGTGTGAGGACACTAATACTGTGTGCCATACAAAGAGGGCACAAAAAAGTGTGTGGTTTCACAAAGGAACTCTATTACTGCTTGTTACCCAAAGGGCACAAATAAAACTGGGTGTATATGGGCAAGGATTGTGCGGGGTAAGAGGCGTGGATTAACGTTAAATATTTTTTTCGATGCATGAGATCCTTTTTTGTGATAATTTAAATCTGGGAGGTATGGTAATGGGGGTGAGTACAAAAGCGACACTAGTACTATGTGGGGGAAATCTTACCGTGTGATGTCTATTTTTATTTATTTTTTTGAAGGGGGGAGCAAAAAATATGCCTTGCTACTTCTGCCTCTAAACTTTCAAGACCCTAGCAACACCACCGGGTGAGGGTAAGACAAAGGCACTCCCACAGGAAGAGAGGAGGAAATAGTACTAATGGCCGTAATTGGAAATAGTACTGATGGCCATAATTGTTTGTATTGTGTTGTTCTAGTGACCATGTGCACCATATACATTTTCTTTTTCTGCCTCGCGTTTCTTTCTAATGACCACTGGGTGGCGACATAATACAAGCATTGAGCAATAAAAATGCACTATAACATGATCCAAAATGTAATTTTTGCCTTTAAGTCATACTACATTTAGGTAAAAGGATATTAATGTTTAGATATAAAATACTTTCTCGTGGATTCATTCTTCAGCTCTAATTTGTTATAAACCATTCCTTCACTCTATACACTCATTTTGAGCACTGACTGTTTACAGATAGTCACAATAATTTTTTCTGTTGATTATGTTCACATGCACCTTTTTGTTTGCATTTTGGCTACTGCACTGAACTGTGTTCACACCTTAATTTTTCATTATGCATGGCGTATACATCGGAAACGCTCATATAACGGGTCTGGCGTGTGTCGACAATAAATACCTATTTATATTTTTCAATGTATGAAAAAGTGTAGGCTGCTGTGCTTTTCCATACAGATGGCTGAGATAAAAAAATATATAAAAAATTATATATAATCTATGTCAATGGGCTAAGATATGAACAGAGCCTCACCATAGTGGCCAAATGTGTCGTTATACAGGACTTTATAAAATCCACAAAAGCAGGACCGTACGTACGTACGTATGTTTAGGCTAAGGTGGATTATAACCCAAATTATGTAAATAACTTGAACGAGACTTAATTAGACATTTTTAACGTGGGTTGGCGCGAGGGTCGGCCACAGCTTTATTTATATTTATTTACCTTTCAACAATAAGCCGATTAACCCCTTAATACCGAAGGTGTTTTAAACCTTCGTGACCAGAGCAATTTTCTCCGTTTTGCTATTCACAGATGTAACGCAGTATAACTCTGTATGTGTTTTATGTATCAATGTGAATTTTGCACTGTTTTCTTGGGACATGTAGTGCTTCCTTTTTGTGGTATATATGTATAGGTAACATTTTTGTTACTTTTTTTTATAGCTGTGGAAAGACAGAAAAAAAAGAAAAATTTCGATTTTTTTCATACTTTTATTTTCAAACTGTTACATTTTAAATTATTTGTATCATACAAATGTATTGAAATATAGTTTTTCATTTATCCTGACTTGGAGGTGTAGTTTATTTTTTGGAACAGAAATATAGTATAAAACACAAGTGCCCCTTTTTTAAATTGCGCACTAAAATGTCTTAATTTAGTTTTTTACACCATGGCATTAATGTAGGGGTAATGGACTTGAAGTCCAATAAATAATGGTAAAAAAACATTGTTCTACAAACTAGACACTCTAAAGTCTATTTGTAGCGGTTCAATTTCTATTTTAACCCTTCACACTTTTTACAGAATTTGCCCAACCTAAACCCCAAAAAATGTAAATTGCTTTTTTTTATTTTTTTTACAAACGTGTCGCTTTTGTTAAGCCATTTCGAAACACCATATGACATACTGGTAAAAGTGACACCTTTCCACATTCTGCTATTTCTCCCGTGTACGGCAAAGCCGAATATGTGTGTCTAATCTATTATATGGACCCGTTATAGGGCATATCATAGGAGGAGTCCATTTTGGCTTTTGGAGGCCTTTTTATGCCAGAGCTGATTTTAGGGAACCACGCTATATTTGCCGTGGTACTGCAGGTCATTTTGACAAGTATAAATGTAATGCTAATATTCATCTAGGGGTATAGTGAGTATTTTTAATAGGTGGAAAGAAATAAAAAATATATATGTTTTTCCAGAAAATACAGTATTGCTACATTTTTACAGTGAAACATTATCCAATAAGCAACCCTCCCTTTTGGTTCTCCCTACAAAAACAGCGTGAAAGTCAATAATGTGGGACTGTATGATAAATTTCAAAGCATGGATAGTTACAGAGACCAGGATTAGAGGGACATGTAGGGCAATAAAATCGGGTGTCCCTTCGTAAGCCATTTTTGCTGCACACTCTATCGCTTTTGGGGGTATTGTTTTTTTTTTCAGTAGCCGGCACAGGGTGTACAAAGTGACGTTCCACAAGCCGTTGGACATCATCTGCCTCATGGCTGTGTCTGGGGTCAGGGGACTCAAATAAAAGGTGTTCAATTATGTTCTCCAGAAATTTAAAAAAAAGTATTTTGCCCATTTGATTTTTTGTACAGCACAAAGCCGTTGAATGTTGCCGTCTGAATAAGATGGATGGCCACCTTTTAATACCAGGCGCGGAGTTTTCTGTGCACCAGGTATGGCTGTAAAGCCTGGTCAGACAAATCCACTGCCCCCATGAATTTATTAGTCTGTGATGCAGACCGGCTTCTCTTTATCAGAGGTGGCACCACGTTCCCTTACTGTCACTTTTGTGTCTGTGTGAACAGTGCTTAGCATGAACACATCCTTGCGGTCATTAAATTGATTGTCGTTAAAATGAAGGAAGCGCATTAGCACCTCATATCTGCTTCTGGTCATAATGGCTGGAAAAACAGGTGTGGCATGTGTAGGGCTTGTTACCCAATATGACCGGATTGAGGGCTTTTTCACTAACCCGATGTTGAGGATGAGCCCCAAATTTTTTTTTAAGTTCGCCAGTATTTGTGGGGTGCCACTGCTTTGCATAGGACGACGTTGGCGGCTTTTCAGCAAAGAATTGGCGAGCATACAGATTGGTTTGGTTAACAACCAGCTCAAATAGTTCATCTGTAATGAATATTTAAAAAAAAATCAAGGGCTGTAAAATTTTCCCCATTAATATTTATCCCTGGTGTGGCAATAAATTCTGGGATATTAGGGGAAAATGACTCGGTGGGTGCCCACTCAATATATTATGGGGGAAAAGAGTGGGCCGTGTTTTGTGGTACGTCTGCGATATGCCCTGTGCTTGTGGACTCTGCAGTGACATTTGAATTGCAGAAAGCGTATTACTGTCGTCGCTTATCACTGGTAGACAACATTTCTACCTCAGACGCGGTTTCTGTATCGCTTTCATCAGAGTCAGAAATTAACATGGCGTATGCCTCTTCCACCGTGAACCTTCTATGGGACATTGTAATTACACACACGTACAACAAAGACTGTAACCAGACGCACACGCAGACAGATTTATTTATTTTAACTTTTTTTTTTTTCACAGACAAAAAACTGATGTCGAACAAACACGTAAACTAGAAAACGTTTTTTTAAACTTTTTTTTATATAACTGAGGGGTTAAATATGTTCAGAGACCACTGCTAGTGGTCTCCGATCGTTGCCCTGAAGCCCGAGGCTGTTACCAGCAGCCTGGTCTTCAGGAGATCGGATAAAGTTCTTTTGAAGTAACGACGTGAAAAGGCGGCGCTTCAGAAGTACTACCCCAAACGACCGAGGTAAAAACACTACACGGCGGTCGTTAAGGGGTTAAAGACCATAACAATTAGTTTATTGTTACCTGAATGCCAGCCCACCTATGGAAGGGCATGTGGGTCATACCTTTTCCAAAAAACACTGCCTGCTGTGACATATTTTAGAAAAAAAAGATTTTCACGCATCACCTCCGGACACCAAATAACAGAAAAACTGCACATCGATCTATATAACCAGTGTAATGTCCGTGGCTGCGGGCTGTCAGCTCCAGCCTCCCGCTGACAGCCGCAGCCACGAGTCGGCAAGCGCTGGCCCCAGCCTCCTCTTCAGGAGACGCCAGCGCTTGCATCCACTCACCTCCGCCGGAGCCCGCAGGGTGCGCGCGCACGCTCATCCCCGCTCTTAAAGGGGCAGCGCGCGCACCGGACATCTTGAACGACCTTTGACCCGTGAGTACCCTGGGCTATAAGAGGGGTCCAGCCCCCTAGTTCGATGCCTGAGCGTTGTTAGTTTTCCCAGTCTGTCTTGCAAATGGTCCCTTAGTGTTTCCCGTTCCTCTTGTTACCCGTACCTTGTTCCCCGTTCCTGTTTCCCGTGCTTTGCCCTAGTATCTAGCCGTGCCACGTCCTGTCACCTGCCACGTCCTGTGTCATCTGCCACGTCCGGAGGAATCTGCCACGTCCTGTGTCATCTGCCACGTCCGGAGGAATCCGCCACGTCCTGTGTCATCTGCCACGTCCGGAGGAATCCGCCACGTCCTGTGTTATCTGCCACGTCCGGAGGAATCCGCCACGTCCGGAGGAATCCACCACGTCCTGTGTTATCTGCCACATCCGGAGGAATCCGCCACGTCTGGCGCAACTTGCGGCTCCTGTGTCATCCGCCACGTTTGGCGCCATCTGCTGCACCCATCTCATCTGTGCCAGAGCTGCGGCCACCATCTGGACTATTCAGGTACCCTTGTGTGCGGGACATTGTATTTCTGGGGTGTCCTGTTTGGCCAGCTGCCTCCCCGCTGCGGCGTTACAGGCCTAGTGGGTCCACTAACCCGCTTCGTGACAACCAGTGTATAGTATTCATATAAAACGTATAAAGTGCGGTTTTTATTTTATTTTTTTGTTAAAAAAAACATATATATTTTTTTAAACATACATTTAGTCATTTCTTTAATTTTTTTTGTTATCAAACATATATATATTTTTAAACATACATATAGTCATTTCATAAATTAAAAAAAACAAAAAAGCAAACTGAAAAACAATCAGCAAATAGGGGCGAAGGGTGGGACAAGTAACAGCCAAAAGAGGAAGATGTCTTCCCGCCCTTCCCTTATAATCCCAGAACGGGGAGGGTGTGTAAAACCGCCCCTGACCACCCAAGAAACGCCCTGTAGGCGGGTACTCTATGTTTCCATAGGTCTTGCTGACTAAATATTACTTAAACCGTTCCCCTAGCCAACTAGGGCTCCCTTAACCACTTAAATGCCTCCCAGTCATGGGCCCAATGGCTAATAAGCCTGAAAGCCTTCAAGACTGTGTGCATACCATCTATGCATGTTTAGGCTAGGGTGGATTATAAACCAAATGATGTAAATAACTTGAACGAGACATAATTAGATTTTTTGACGTGGGTTGACACGAGGGTCGGCCACAGCTTTATTTATATTTATTTATTTACCTTTCAACAATAAGCCGATTTAACCCCTTAATGACCAGCCTATTTTAGACCTTAATGACCAGGCTATTTTTTAAGTTTTTCCATCGTCGCATCCCAAGAGCTATAACTTTTTTATTTTTGCGTCGACATAGCTGTATAAGGTCTTGTTTTTTGCGGGACAAGTTGTATTTTTTAATAGCACCATTTTTAGGTACATATTATTTATTGATTAACTTTTATTAACTTTTTTTTTTGGGGGGGGGGGGGGATAGAAAAAAATCAGAAATCTCGCCACTCTTTTTTGCAATCTACGCCAATAAGTTTATTCAGCGGGTTGATACGATTGCAACGATACCAAATTTGTATAGTTTTTGTATGCTTTACTACTTTTACACAGTAAAAACGCTTTTTTTTCAAAATTATTTGTTTTTGTGTCTCCATATTTGAAGAGCTGTAACTTTTTATTTTTTCGCCGATGCAGTTGTATGAGGGCTTTTTTTTTGCGGGAAGACTTGTAGTTTGGAGTAGATGCAACTTTTTGATCACTTTTTAATCACATTTTTTTAAAGTCAGGATTCACAGAAAACAGCAATTTTTCCATCGTTTGTTATTTAATGTTTTACGGCGTTCACCGTGCGGGTTAAGTAATGTAATAGCTTTATAGTCGGGGTCGTTACGGATGCGGCGATACCAAATATGTGTAACTTTTTAACTTTATTTTGGTTTTTTAATACTAAAGCAGTTTGTAAGGGGAAAAAGTGTGTTTTTAATTTTTTTTTCACATTTTTTTTTTATTAACTTTTTATTAAACTTTTTTTTTTTTCATTAGTCCCACTAGGGGACTTCACTATGCGATCCTCCGATCACTATTATAATACACTGCAATACTTTTGTATTGCAGTGTATTACTGCCTGTCCGTTTTAAACGGACAGGCATCTGCTAGGTCATGCCTGCGGCATGATCTAGCAGGCATTCATTACAGGCAGACCTGGGGGCCTTTATTAGGCCCCCGGCTGCCATGGGAGACACAGACACTCGCCGATCTTATCGCTGGGTGTCGGTTGGATGAGAGGGAGCTCCCTCCCTCTCTCCAAAACCACTCAGATGCGGTGCTCGCTATTGAGCACCGCATCTTAGGGGTTAAACGGGTGAGATCGAAACTAATATCGATCTCACCAGGCAGAGCAGGGACGCTCCCAGCTCGCAGCTGAGAGCAGGGAGATTTGACAGCTCCCTGCTCTTTTTACTTATTCCGATGCCGCGACGTAAAAAGTCTATGGCATCGGAATAAGGCCCGTTAGTGACCGACGTAAAAAGACTATCAGCCGGTCACTAACGGGTTAAATACCATAACAATTTGTTTATTACCTGAATGCCAGCCCGCCTATGGAAGGGCATGTGAGTCATAGCTTTTCCAAAAAACACCGCCACGAGGAGGGTGTCCAAACTTCACCGCACACACCTACTCCCCCACGACCCCCGATCAAAGGAAACACAGTCTCCTCCATACCGTCCTGGAGTCCTGACAAAAATATATCCAAACCAATATCAGTGAGGTGCACCCCACCCTGCAGAAGTAGGCACCTATTATCACTTTCCAACTGCCTGTGGCTGAAAACCACACCGTCGCGAGGGGGACCAGCTGAGATCCACAACACATCCAGGCAGCTGGCCCCTTCCATGTCCGCCTGTGGGCAAAGCAAATGGAAAACCTGCCAATTAAAATGTGACAAAGCATCAGCCACTTTATTTTGAACACCTGGAATATGGCGAGCTCTGAACTGTATGTTGTGTTGGAGGCATCTTAACACCAAACGTCTAATCAATATAACAATCGGCACTGCGGAAGAAGTTAAATGTTTAACGGCATGAACAACACTGGAGTTATCTGAATAAAACACCACAGGTGAATTAGATAATTTCTCCCCCCAAAGCACGATGGAAACTATAATGGGAAATATTTCAAGGAGCGTCAAATTACTACACCAGCCGTAATGGCGCCAGGCGTGGGGCCAGTTGACCGCACACAATGAATCCGCCGCATCCGTGAACAGCTGTATCTCCTGGTTGGTCACCGGGGGTGACCTCCAGCACGTGCAACCATTTTAATCAGAGATGAAATTTAACCAAACCGGAAAGTCGCTCCTGAGAGCTGAAGTAATACGAACGTATTGTAACGGTGACCGGGCGCCGGCCATGACCAGGGACAAGCGGCATTAGAAAATGCAGCCCATAGGCATTTTTCTACTCGCGAATATCAACAAGCCCAAACGCGATTGGACCTGGCAGGGCTGTAACGTTTTGGCAGATATAGCCGCAGACAAGTACGAATGTAATTTTATAACTTTATCAACCGGTAAACGAAAAACCTTTTCTATCGAATTAATTTCAATGCCCAGGAAGGACAACACCATTGTAGGGCCCTCAGTTTTATTCTCTGAAAGGGGCACGCCAAAACAGGTGGCTAAACTAGGAAAATAATTAAGCAAAAATTGCCAACGTGACGACGAGGCGGGGCCTGCAGAAAGAAAATCGTCCAAATAGTGTGACGTAGAAGAACAACCCTTCCCTCAACACCCATTCCAGGAAGGAACTAAAAACCTCGAAGTAAAAACAAGAAATAGAACATCCCATAGGAAGGCACATGTCATAGTAAAATTGTCTGGCCACCTGACAACCGAGCAGGTGGTAGCAATCGGGGTGAACGGGCAATAAACGAAAAGCGGACTCCGCGTCCGACTTGGCCATAAGGGCTCCCTGGCCAGCCTGGCAAACTAAATCCACCGCTTTATCAAAAGAAACTTACGAGACAGCAGATAGGTTTTTATCTATCCCCTCGTTAACTGAACTTCCTTTTGGCTAGGACAGGTGGTGGATTAAGCGAAAGATGATAGGCTCCTTTTTGGAACCTACACCTAAGGGGGAGACGCGCAGGTTAGCAAACGGTAAAACCGAAAAGGGGCCGGCCATTCGGCCCAGCTCCAATTCCTTGCCTAACTTTTCTGCAATAACGGACAGGAACTCCTTGGCTGGTTTCAAGTTACTTGAAAATGTATGTGAAGGGTTATAAACAAAGGGAATAAAGACACCGAACGAGAAGCCCGTTCTAAGCAGGACGGCTTCCCCCATCTTGGGGTACCGGTCTAGCCATGTTAACATCTCTAGAACGTGTATTGGGGTCCTCGATCCTACCCATATTATTGAGACGGGGGGGCCTGGGTGTTTTGACGGATACAACGGACGGCTGGGTGGGCGCCCCCGCAAGAAGAGCATTCGTGCTTAAACTTGCAGGACCCGTAAAATTTGCAGTGGCCTTCATTGAAGAGCCAGCATGAACCAGTTTGCCTGTTATTGGGGGCCCGACCCCCGCTGAAGGTCCGCCGAATGCAGGTGGGCAGGGGGCCGTTGGCTGAAAGGGGAGCTGTGACATCATAAGCCTCAGCCAAACGTCTGTAGTCTTGGTGTCCCAAACTACTTCGGGTTTTCGCGACATATGCCTGCGGAACTCCTCATCATAGCGCCACCAAGCTGTACCCCCATGGGACTTGTACGCGCTAAAAATGGTATCTAGGTATACAAATAGCTGGAAGGACTTTTGAGATACTACAAAACCCAATACCGCAAACGCTTGTAACAAGTTATTGAAGGTTTTTGCTACTTTAGGCTTAGCAGGTACCCCTCTTTCAAAGCGGCGCTCCCTATTGATTGTTGCCAAATCCACTGACACCAAGGACCAAATATCAATGTAATCATCCCTTGCTATTTTTCCCTTGGTATCGTCGGACAAGCAAGTGCCCGGGCAATACCTCAAAAATATGTACCCCCGAAAGCGGGCAGGGAAGGATTCACCATGGACATGGATGCCTCCACTAGGATTTTTTGGAAAAGTTGTGACATGCAGTTGGGCTGGCTTCTTGAGATGTTGTTTTGCAAAGTCTAATCTGGCCTTTCTATTTTTGAGGCTGATTAATGGTTTGTACCTTGTGGTGAACCCTCTGTATTTGCTCTCATGAAGTCTTCTCTTTATGGTAGACTTAGATACTGATACACCTACTTCCAGGAGACTGTTTTTTCACTTGGGTAGATGTTGTGAAGGGGTTTTACTTCACCATGGAAAGGATTCTGCGATCATCCACAACTATTGTCTTCCGTGGACATCCAGGCCTTTTGGAGTTCACAAGATCACTAGTGCGCTCTTTTTTTTCAAGAATGTATCAAACTGTTGATTTGGCTACACCTAACATTTGTGCTCTCTCTGATGGATTTCTTCATTTTTTTTTAGCCTAATGATGGTTTGTTTCACTTGCATTTAAAGCACCTTTGACTTCATGTTCTGGGTTCACAGCAAGAGCTTGCAAATGCCACACTTGGATTCAACTCCAGACCTTTTACCTGCTCAATTGATGATGAATTTACAAGGGAATAGCCAATGCAGCCCATTAAATAGCTTTTGAGATAATTGTCCAATTACCTTTGGTCCCTTGAAAAAGAAGCAGCTACATATTAAAGAGCTGTAATTCCTAAACCCTTCCTCAAATTAGGATGTGAATACCCTCAAATTAAAGCTGAGAGTCTGCACTTTAAGCCCATATTGAGTATATAACTGTATATTCAATATGTTTTGGTAAACCGCTAATATGCCAAAACTTGTCACTGTCCAAATAATTCTGGACCTAACTGTATATGCCACTCCAAACTACTGCTACATGTGACCAAATCTATTTATTTTTTAGTCTATGTTTTCGGTGGTGTTTGTAACATACATTTCAAATGTTGGAAACATGACCCCTAATGTAACAATAAATATACGCTGATTAGCCATAACATTAAAACCACCTGCCTAATATTGTGTAGTTCCCCTTGTGCCATCAAAATGGCTCTGACCTGTCGAGGCATGGACACCATGAGACCTCTGGAATTCTATTGTATCTGGAACCAAGACTTTAGCAGCAGATCCTATAAGTTGAGAGATAGGGCCTCCATGGATTGGACTTGTTTTTCCAGCACATCCCACAGACGCTGGGGAATTTTGAGGTAAAGTCAACACCTTCAACTCTTTGTCATGTTCCTCAAACCATTCAAACCAACAATTTTTGTAGTGTGGCTGGGAGCATTATCCTGCTGAAAGAGGCCACTAGGCCATTAGGGAATACTGTTGCCATGAAGGGATGTCCTTGGTCTGCAACAATGCTTATGTAGACGGTATGTGTTGACATCCACATGATTGCCAGGACTCAAGGTTTCCCAGCAGAACATTCGCCAGGCCAGCACACTGCCTCCGCCGGCTTGCATTCCTTCCTTAGTGCATCCCGGTGCCATTTCATACCCAGGTAAGTAACGCACACACACCCAACCGTCCACAGGATTCAAAAGAAAATGGGATTTACCAGGCTGAGGCTATCTTCTTCCATTGCACCATGATCCAGTTATGCTCACTTGCCCGTTGTAGGCGGTTTTTCATGGTGGGCAGGGCTCAGCATGGTCGCACTGACAGGTCTGTGGCTACAATTTGGCCCCTATCAAAGGTTCTCAAATCCTTACGGTATCACCACGATCGTAACGACCTGTATAAATAATGTTAACATGTTGTTATAACCGCACATTGAACAGCTTAAAAAGACATCCGTAAAATAGATTTATTTTTCCATTCCCCTTCCCATAACCTGTGACTGGGAGGTGCAGATAGGTTGCTATAGTAACAATGGTCTGCCATCTCGTAGGGCATAATAGGCTGCCAGTAAGTTTTTCCACAGTCAGACATAATACAATAAAATACAGAAGTATTGTAGCGTTTTATGTAAGCGATCAAATGATTGCATGGTCAAGTCCCCTAGTGGTTCTCAAAAGTAAAGAAAAGTTTAATAAAGACTGTAGAAAATAAAAACTCAGACAAAACACTTTTTTCCTTTGCAAAGTCCTGAAATATCTAAAAAAATAAAAATGGAAGAACGGTACATAATTTGTATGACCACGTCTGTAACAACATTAAAAAAACAATAAAATGAATATATTATTTATCCCGCACGGTGAACAAAGTACAAAAAACAAAAACTAAATAGCAATACCAAAATGGAATGCAAAGTGATCAAAAAGTCATACAATATGTATCCTAAAATGGTGCCAATGATAACTAAATGTCGTCCCACAAAAAACAGGCCCTGACAACAGCTTCACCAACAGAAAATTAAAATGTTGAGTCTCTGAATGCAGCGACATAAAAACAAATTGTTTTGTAAAAAAAAAAAAAGTGGTTTTATAGTGTAAAGGTAGAAAAACATTAAAAAAACAAAACATAAATTTGGTATCGTCGTAATAGAGACTCGGAAAATAAAGTAATCATGTCATTTAAACCGCATGGTGAATTTACCCCATCTGGCCGGGTTATTTGCTATGGACTTTTTATACTTTTGCTTATAATAAACCATTACTCTATGGTGCTGGAATTTCTTTGCATTTAGGGTCCTCTTTCACAAGGAGCAATGATTGGTTATGTATGGGGAGGAGCGATGGTTACTACGATCACTCGTCCTCGTACATTTCTATCATGTTGTCAGCACGTCTCCCTGTTTATACAGGGAGATGTGCTGCTGTCAAGGATAATATTTTCTGCTGCATAAACGATACAATCCGCTGATAAATGAGCGTTTGCTTGTTCATCGGCTGATCCTTGCCCTGTTTACACGGGGCAATGATCGGGGAACAAGCGTTCTGTGAATGCTCGTTTTCCCGATAATTGGCCCGTGTAAAAGGGCCCTTACACTAAAACGAAACTTGTTGTATATTTGGATTAGCTTTTGAGATTTGTTTGAGTGGGGGAAGACGCTGCATGAAGAGATTAAATAAAATGTCAGTTTGTTGCTGCTTTGTGGCCCACTTATTTCCTTATTAACCTACAATAGGGGGTAAAACTAAACTCCTCATTCAAACTGCCAGGATCAATGTATTTTAATCTGTAAATCCATCTAGCTTCAACAATCTACAGTATTTAGATTGCCCTTCGTTGGTTCTTACTGAACGTAATGAGTTCTCAAAAATGTAAAAACATTTCTCATGGTTAGGGCTCATGCACACAGACACCGACTGTATGGCTCCTTAGTACCCAGCGGCACCCTACGTCGCGATCAGGAAATCGCATGTTTTAGTCCCTTAGGAGTACTAAAACAAAATGTAGAAAAAGTTTAATAAAATGTTCAATAATTATATATATCTATATATATATACATAATATGCAACCTATTTAACCCCTTCCTTGATATCTGATGTACTATTAAATCATAGCAAGCCGGTCGTTTTCATAAACTGACGTAATAGTATGTCACAAGGATGGCGTGTTATAGGAGGTGAGGAAAAACTGGATTAACTTGCTCATCGCTGCTCCTCGTTAGTAGCATAGTGGTGCAGATCTTTTGAAAACGTTTCCCAACGGAGTATCCCTATGAAAATAGTGGAAGCGAAATAAACTAAAAGTATTCTTCAGGCTTAAAAAACACATGATGCTGAAATGCCAGCAGTGATTATATATCTTAAAAAGACCAAAGCCAAACTGAGCTGTCAAAGGGGTCAGATGTTAAAAATCAAACTTTTTTTTTTACGTACATAAAAAGTTACTGCAAACTAAAAGGCATTCGTTATAATAAAGGAAGTGAGACTGTGTATATTTAGGTGCAAATGAATAGTGGGGGGGGTACGTATTGGAGTGCTATGTCAGAGGCGTAGCTAGGTTCTCCAGCACCCGGTGCAAAGATTCAGTTTGGCGCCCCCCAACCTCTTTCCCGACATTTTCCCCCCTTGCCATGTTTGTTTTCTCTACCAATCAATGATGTGTCATTTCTTTTCCACATTTCTTTTTATGTAACTCGAGCATAAAAACATTTGTACATTTTACAAGCAATGTAGTTCTATACACAACACCAGAACAAAGCTCAGTACATATATACAGCACCAGAACCAAGTTCAGTACATAAATACAACAACAGCACAAATACAGCTCAATTTAGTGCAACCCCTGCCGTATAGGTTTGTACGGCGTAAAACTACAGCTCCCAGCATGCCCCGAACACTGGTAAGGAT
This sequence comes from Rhinoderma darwinii, assembly GCF_050947455.1. Lineage (NCBI taxonomy): Eukaryota > Metazoa > Chordata > Amphibia > Anura > Rhinodermatidae > Rhinoderma > Rhinoderma darwinii. The sequence goes on from NC_134691.1 coordinate 76,197,760, forward strand.
ATGCAGGGAGATGCTGTTTCACAAAAAATAAATCATATCATAATCCTACCACCCATCATCTCACTGCAGATCATACAGTGACTACAGTGCTGATTAGAGGCAGAATAAACATTTACATTAAATGACTCACCGGTGATGTCTCAGATTCTAGCTCTTTTTCTCCATCCGGTCCAGACCTCTATGATGACTTCTCCCGGTCACAGACCATTTCTGCAGTTTGCCGCTCAGATGTCTTCAGCTTCTCACTTTTCCAACATTTCTACACCTATAAATAAAGATAAAGTTCTCATTATATCACACACTACGCCCCTAAATATAATAGCGCTATACACTGCACCTCTAATTTATAATAGCACCATACACTGTGTCTCACACACACACCGTGCCCCCTATAGATAGTGCCTGCCATAGAGCCCCCTGTAGATAGTGCCCCCATATAGCCCACCTCTGTATATAGTGTCCCACAAATAGCTCCCCCTATAGTGCTCCACAGATAGCACACCCCTGTATATAGCCCCCTGTAGATATAGCCCACCCCTGTATATAGTGCTCCACAGATAGCCCACCCCTGTATATAGCCCCCCTGTAGATATCCAAAAAAGAGAACGTGAAGCAGCACTCAAATAAAGTGAATTTATTCATCCAACATGGAACCATATCTAGCCCTCCTGTAGATATAGCCCACCCCTGTATATAGTGCTCCATAGATAGCCCACCCCTGTATATAGCCCCCCTGTAGATATAGCCCACCCCTGTATATAGTGCTCCATAGATAGCCCACCCCTGTATATAGCCCCCCCGTAGATATAGCCCCCCGTAGATATAGCCCCCCCGTAGATAAAGCCCCCCGTAGATAAAGCCACACACTTTTGTATTACAATAAAATAACAAACTATTCAAGCTCACCTTAATCCCGTTCCCACGCTGGCCGGCAGCAATGGAGACCTGCTCTCTTCTGCACAGGTCTCCTGGGGTTGAACGAAGCGTCTATGAAAGGCGCTGATTGGCTGGGCAGGATGACTTTCCCTCAGTCAGCGCCTTTCAATGACGGAAGCGTGATACTGCTTCACTCGTGGAAAAGCGCTGAATGGCCGGGCACGGAACGTACCCGGCCATTCATTGCTTATAATTGTACCTGTGTCCTATAGACGCAGGTACAATTATAGTCCTGGAGAGGGTGGCGCTGTCGCACCCTCTATGTTGCGCCCGGGGCACATGCCCCGCCTGCCCCCTAGCTACGCCCCTGGTTATGTGATCACAGTTGCGCTGACAAGTGTCAGAAAATCCATTATGTCAGGTATGGTCATCCGATCAAGTTACGGACGGAGGGAGGAAGCTATATGTCTGTGACACTTAAAGGGAATGTGTCGCTAGAAAATGTTTTTTTTTTTTTTTAGTCAAACAATTATTATTTAAGTGATTACACATTGTTTTAATTTTTTTACAAGTCAGGAAATATTATAAATTAGATTCTAATTTATAACATTTCCATGTGCTGGCCACTAGAGGGAGCAGTTCCCAAAATTGCAGCATGGTCAATGTGGTAAAGCAACCTCATTGATTTACACCGTGTTCCAAATTATTATGCACATTGGATTTAAGTGTCAAACATTTAATTATTAGTTTTTCAATTAAACTCATGGATGGTATTGTGTCTTAGGGCTCTTGGATCATTGTAATCAATCTCAGACACCTGTGATAATTAGTTTGCCAGGTGTGCCCAATCAAAGGAAAACTACTTAAGAAGGACGTTCCACATTATTAAGCAAGCCACAGGTTTCAAGCAATATTGAAAAGAAAAAGGATCTCTCTGCTGCCGAAAAGTGTGAAATAGTGCAATACCTTGGACAAGGTATGAAAACATTGGATATTTCAAGAAAACTTAGGCGTGATCATCGTACTGTGAAAAGATTTTTGGCTGATTCAGAGCACAGATGGGTTCGTTCAGATAAAGGCATAATGAGGAAGGTTTCTGCTAGACAAATTAATAGGATTAGGAGAGCAGCTGCTAAAATGCCATTGCAAAGCAGCAAACAGGTATTTGAAGCCGCTAGTGCCTCTGGAGTCCCGCGAACCTCAAGGTGCAGGATCTTCCAGAGGTTTGCAAGTGTGCATAAAGCTATTATTCGGCCACCCCTAAACAATGCTCACAAGTAGAAACGGTTGCAGTGGGCTCAGAAATACATGAAGACTAATTTTGAAACTGTGTTTACTGATGAGTGCCGTGCAACCCTGGATGGTCCAGATGAATGGAGTAGTGGATGGTTGGTGTATGGCCACTATGTCCCAACAAGGCTGCGACGTCAACAAGGAGGTGGCGGAGTCATGTTTTGGGCTGGAATCATGGGGAGAGAGCTGGTAGGCCCCTTTAGGGTCCCTGACTGTGTGAAAATGACCTCTGCAAAGTACGTAGAGTTTATGACTGACCACTTTCTTCCGTGGTACAAAAAGAAGAACCGTGCCTTCCGTAGCAAAATTATCTTCATGCATGACAATGCACCATCTCATGCTGCAAAGAATACCTCTGTGTCATTGGCTGCTATGGGCATAAAAGGAGAGAAACTCATGGTGTGGCCCCCATGTTCCCCTGACCTCAACCCTATTGAGAATCTTTGGAGCATCCTCAAGCAAAATATCTATGAGGGTGGGAGGCAGTTCACATCAAAACAGAAGCTCTGGGAGTCTATTCTGACATCCTGCAAAGATATTCAAGCAGAAACTGTCCAAATACTCACAAATTCAATGGATACAAGAATTGTGAAGGTGATATCAAAGAAGGGGTCCTATGTTAACATGTAACTTGGTCTGTTAAGATTTTTTGATTCAAATAGCTTTTGATTTCTGTAAATATGACCTCCTGATGCTGCAAATTCAATAAATTACCATTTTAGTTCTCTTTACAACCTTTAAAATGTTTTGATCTCTGTTGTGCATAATAATTTGAAACAGTGCATTTTGAGTTTTTTACTTCTAAAAAAAAAACTTATCATTAGGAGATTTGTTCAATAAAATTTGCATTATACTCCAACGGTTGATGGTTTGAAGATTATACTGACTGTCATTTACATCGACTATTTAGGAAAATCAGCGAAAAATAACATTTGCATAATAATTTGGAACGCGGTGTATCTTGCAAATTTGGGGTGGAGACACTCTCTCTATTGTGTCCTCACACAATCCCCCCTCCCTTCTTCTGGCTAGTGCCAGAAGAAGGAAGGGTTTGAATCTTCAAACCTCCTACACTGTGTGCTGCCATTTTCTGAGCGACTGCACAGTGTAGGAGGATTAGATACAGTGCTCAGCAGACAGTATAACACGAACATAATACACACATCACATACACAAACATAAATTACCTTCTCCTGCCGCCGCCTCCGCTCCTATTCCTTGTGTCTTCGCTTCCTTGAACATATGGCCGGAAGCCGCGGCCGGAAGTCATCTTACTGTCCAGCAGCGGCTTCTGGTCCACATGAAAATGGCGCTGGATTTCGCTTTGCGAACGAGCTTCGTTTTGGTCTGGGTGGGAGCGGCGCATGCGCCGTTCCCACACAGACGGCGTACACTTCAGAGAATGGAATGGCTCCCGTTAATCGACACATACAGAGATGAAAAAAAAATGGCAGCCCCCATGGAGAAGTAAAAGTAGAACATGAGAACACAAATAAATAAAATTTATGTTAATATCATATTAAAAGCAATATGATAAAAATAAAATATTTCATGACACCTTCCTTTTAATAACTTTCGTGCGGTGTTGCCCATGATAGACACCGACAGTGAGTATATTAGATGGGACTAATGGTCTATAGTTTGAATCTGTGTCATTTTCTGCCAGCTTCCCCGGTTGTGGTGGTAGTAAGCGGGGACTACGGAAGTCTAGGGGTATCAAAAAGAAGTGGGACAGTAGTCGACATCCTTAACCGGTACTGATCAACTGATCAAATCACAGTGATCACTCGCCGGGGTTGATCTCAGAAGAGACCGTGGGTCTGAAACCCTCGTTGGGATCTATGTACTATGCTAATAGCATCTCCGTTTTTTATGGAAACATACGGAGGACTACGGAAGCCAGGGGACACCAAAAAGGAAATTAAAACGGACATTTGTATGACATCCTTGGTGGTTGTGGAGTCTGAGAAGTGTTCTTGATCGCTGTGTTGGTATGCAGAACTGCAGCAGAGGGCTGAGGAGGGCCACGAGAGGCAAGTAAAATGTATTTATAAAGTTGGACCGTAACTTGATTCTTTCAAAGTGACTAAAACAATGTGTTGTAAAGACATCTGATTTGGGAAAAAAGTGAGAATCGGGGTGACTTGGATGGTTGGGATACTATGTACCTATATGTATCTCAAGCATAAAATAAAAGATCAAGACAAATATATCCATAACAAAAACTATGGTCTTCTGAAACACAGATTAAGACATGGGTCTGACAAAAATGTGGTAAGGTTTATTTCTGGGTACAACAAACAATGGAATGTTATGCGTGATGTCTTCTATAAACACTGGTCTATATTATAAACTGATATACGCTTGTCTAAGATACACATGAACGTGTTATACGTCCTTGCTACGCGCGTGATTTTCACGCGAGTCGCACGGAGCTATGTTAGCGAATGGGGCCATTCAGACTGTCAGTTATTTTCACACAGCGTATGTGCGCTGAGTAAAACTCCCGACATGTCCTATACTTGCCCGTGGTTCGTGCAGCACGCACCCATTGAAGTCAATGGGTGCGTGCAAATCGCGCTCGGCACACGGAAGCACAACCGGGTGCCATGTGTGATTCGCGCAACAGTAGTAAAAAGAATGAATGAAAGCAAAATCACCCTCTTCTTTTATGTTTGTAAACATAAAAACAGTGTCATGATGATGCCGGCTGTGTGAAAATCACGCAGCCACGCACCATATACAGATGCCACACTGAGCTTTTACGCGCGCAAAACGGACATGTTCGTGTGAATAAGGCCTCACTCATGATCCAGCTATGACACCTTGTTGTAGTCCTAATCTACGTGATATGCTCATTCAGATTCACTATGTGAACCAATATATTTTTGCATCTAAGGGGCCGAAATGGGGTAATGTATCGTGTGGAAGATGTGGGGCTTGTCAGGTAATGGAGAGAACGGATTCCTTCTAGGGCTCAGATTGCACTCGAGTGTACAAGATTGTGCACTTTGTAAGTTGTAACACCAGGAATGATCTATTATGCGCAGAGTCCCTTCAGTAAGATCTATGTGGGGATGACTTTGAGGGAACTCAAAGTGCGCGTGATGGAGCACATTCGTGATATAAATGGCATCTTGAGCAAAGATAGTGAGGTGGAATTTGGAGACAGGAGTAAACCCCTTGCAAGACACTTTAGGGATCACCATGACTGCAATTGGAGGTTACTTAAGGTCAAAGGGATTGATCGTATTTAACCGGGTAATCGTGGGGGTGACATCTTTAAAAACCTTTTACGGAGTGAGATGAAGTGGATTGTGACTTTGGACACTACATCTCCAAAGGGTTTAAATGAATCACAGTTTTGCATCTTTTTTTGTAAATAATGTGTTGTATAGTATATGGCTAATTTTATTTTATTTTATTACTTTACTAGTTAATGGATACCGACCCTTACTAAAAGTGATGATAATGAATGATATTTGTTCGGGAGATTGGAGGAATACAACTCTGATAAGGAAATTTTAATTCTTATAGCTCAATTTTTTATTTGAATTATATATGTGCAATTTTGGACTGCGTATTTGTGACGCTTGTCTCTGCTCCCGGGAATAAATATATATATATATATATATATATACTTATTGTATTTTTCATCACCATATTGGATATTTTTACTTTTCACATATTGGTTTTTAATAATAATGATTGTGTATTTTTGTGAGTCGGGGATTTTTTCTATTTCCCCTTTTGCCAATTTAATATTGGTAGCATTTTTCATTCATTGATTGTGGGCTTGCCTATAGATTTGGACATATGCACAGACACATATATATATATATTTTATTATACAGCACACAAGAAAATGGCGACAGCACACTGCGAACAATATATCCCAGTTGAGCCACTAAATATAAATATATATGCATTACTGCTAAATCTACTTACAATAGGGAGGTTCTTAGCGCACATTTTGATCAAATTGTGTGAGCCCACCTGCCACGACAAGACGACCTCTATGAGGTGGGAACTTATGCTGCACATACACCCAGAACTGGAACTAAACATACATATTCTTGGGGATGGTAGGAACCAGCATTAAACTAATTAAAATCAGCCAGGGCAAAATGGGAGGAGGGCAAGATCAAAAAATGGATGCAGTCACTAACCCCACACATATGCATTACATAAACACAAAAGTTTGAACAGCACATTCTAACAAAATAAAACAAAAAGTGATACAGGTGAAAATCTCTTGGCAAATCTCTTTATTCAACACATCTTCCTCTTGTATGGCTTGCCCCTTCACATAGTGTCCGATCGGGGGGTTCAATTCACCTCAAAATTCTGGAGAACCTTCTGTAAACTCCTGGATGTGAGATTGGACTTTTCTTCAGTCTACCACCCTTAGTCCAATGGTCAGGTCGAGAGGATTAACCAGATCATGGGGAATTATCTCCGCCACTTCATCTCCATTCAGCATGATAACTGGGTATAGCTTCTTCCATGGGCCGAATTCTTGTATAACAACCACACAAGTGAGTCCACCACTTCCACACCAATCTACATTGTATACGGTCAACATCCTAGAATCCCACTTCCTGTGTCAGCTACATCTCAGGTACCCGCAGCTGACCCTGCATTTGGGGACTTTCTGCAAATCTGGCATGGCAATAGACCCAGTCCTCTATTCTGCTGGCAGTTGATCGCACGAAGCGAAAGGCGAATAGAAGAAGAGAGCCGCCCCAGTATCTTCCGGATACCAAAGTCTAGCTATCCTCCAGGAGTATCCGTCTGAAGGTGCCTTCATACAAATTTTCTCCCTGGTTCCTCGGACCTTTAGAGATCCTGCAAAAGATTAACCCCCTGTCTCCTACAAGCTTCGGCTGCCTCCTTTCCTCAGAATCCCCAACTCATTTCATGTGTTGCTCCTGAAGACTGTGGCCCTGAACTGCTACACTAAAACCCCTAGCAATGCAGTTGCTCCCAGCGGTTCGTCTGACGTGTTTGATGTAAAGGAGATCCTGGACTTCAAGAAAGTAGGAGGAAGAACTTTTTATTTGGTGGATTGGAAGGGGTTTGGTCCTGAGGAGAGGTCCCGGGAGCCAGAAGAGAACCTCAATGTCCCTATCCTCATGAAGGATAAATGGAGGTTTTAGAAACAAATAGGATCTGTGATGGCGCTGCTGCGTGGTGGAGACGAGAAACATATACGGGAAGCGGTCCTATAAAAGGATTTTATTGCAACGCGTTTCAACGCCGAACTGGCGTCTTCATCAGGCATAGTGAGCACAAAAAGAAAACATGTATATATACAAAGATGGACACATCTTGATTGGGCCAATTCAGACGGAGCAAATGAGCAAAAAGCTGCCAAAACCGGGCAGGTCAAAGTTCACTAGGTACAATGAGTAAAAAGACATCTTATATACATTTTAGTACAATCGTATGGAAAATAAAAAGACACAAATGGTAAAACAGTGAGATGTCACATTTAAAAGGATAAAATTACAAATGAGAATAGTGTGACATGCATGGGGAAACTCGGCAAAGTCTTTCCCCGATCGTTTGCCATTATTAGCAATGTCGAAAAGAACGTATAATAAACAGGCAATGTATTCATTTATTTACAAAAAGTCTGTTTGCGGTGTCTGTTTGAACTTTTGAGTAGTTGGTTGCGATAGTTGGATAGGGCAAGTTCCTGTGTTGTAAATATCGGTCGTAGTCAAGGAGATTGTCTAAACTACGGGAGCCGGTGAGGTGCAAATGACGGTGGAACGCATGGTGACCCGCAAAACGCTAAGGGTCGCTTGTCTGCGCATTGGAAGGATGAAAAGGCAACACGCCCACTGACAGCAAGGTAGTAAATATGAAATAGATACATAATCGATTTCGGAATAATACATTAATTAACAGGGTACGTTGATGTGCATAAAAGATTGTGCTGGGAATAATATCAGTTGGTCCTGTTAAAGTGACCTAGATCGTAACTGTAGTCAAATGTTAATGATCAGTTAAAATATGATAGTAGATTAGTGCATATCTTTTTAATTATGTACAGAATTAGTTTTCTTAGAAACTCTCTATTAAAAGCCATGTAGGCCAAGGGCTTATGTGGAAATAGTGAGATTTATGCAGAAGAAGGTTTTAATTGCTATAATATTTGATGGATGCTAGAACTGCGTGGAACGGAGATGTATCAAAACAAAAGGACGGTAATGGACCAATATGTTTATATATGGCCATTAAAGATGCGATCCATAATTCTTCGAAAGACGTTTACATATGCTTAATAGATATCACATGTATTTGATATTATATATGTGCATGTCTACAGACAGATTCAATGTTACGATAACTGCCGAATACCTTGAACAAACGGAGTGGTCTGGTAAAGGTCAATCCAATGAGGACTCTGAGATGTCATTTAGACCCAATGGGTGTAGTGTATTCCTTTTGAAAATCCAAAAGTTTTCTCTTTGTTTTAGCTTGCTAAACCTGTTCGGAACATCAGGATGGATGTGTTCGATTGGTGTAATCCTGATTTTATTGAATTGGCACTCATGTGCCTGAGAAAAGTGACGGGACACACTGTGTTTGAGAAAACCAGTGTTTACATTAAATCGATGGTTATTGACTCGGGTCCGCAAGCATTGGGTAGTCCTGCCTATATACTGCAACTGGCAGGGGCACTCCATTAGGTAGATGACATATGAGCTACCACAGTTGAACTTTGACCTGCCCGGTTTTGGCGGCTTTTTGCTCATTTGCTCCGTCTGAATTGGCCCAATCAAGATGTGTCCATCTTTGTATATATACATGTTTTCTTTTTGTGCTCACTATGCCTGATGAAGACGCCAGTTCGGCGTTGAAACGCGTTGCAATAAAATCCTTTTATAGGACCGGTTCCCGTATATGTTTCTCGTCTCCACCACGCAGCAGCGCCATCACAGATCCTATTTGTTTCTAAAACCTCCATTAATCCTACCAAAGCGGTTACTCTGTAAACCGGCTCGGATCTGGCAGCAGCTTTTCGTGGACCCCATTGCTCAATGTATATGACCTCATGGTGAGCATGGTTTTTTTATTCCTTCACCTGTCTATCTCATTGATCCGCACTATGTGGCGCCGTGGTTTTTGCTCTCTTTCCTACCCTCATGAAGAAGTTCCTCTCTCGATCTGACCCCAAGAAGAGGGGGAGATACTGTAACATCCAAGGCCGCGGATGGCAGGACTACTTATCCCCCAACGGCCGCAGCCATGGACTTGTGAGCGCTGGTCCGCATCTCCTCCCCAGGAGACGCCAGCGCTCACTTCCGCTCCACTCTGCTGTGTCCCATAGGGCCCGCGCACATGCTCGCGCCCGGCCTTATAGGGCCAGTGTGTGCATATGTTAAACATCTCTAATTAGCCCATGATCACCCTGGACTTAAGTAGAGCCCTGCCCTTTTGCTCATTGCCTGAGCGTTGTTTGTATTCCTCTGTTAGTCTTGCAAATGGTCCTTTAGCTGTATCCTGTTACCTGTATCCCATGCTGTATTTGTTCCTGTGCCATCTCTAGTGTTGGAGTCTTGTGCCGTCTACTACGCCTGCTGACTTGGCACCAGACGTTGTGTATCTGCAACGTTTTGCATCAGCTGCCTCCAAGGCCCCATCTGTGCCATTGCTACTGTCTGGACTATTACAGGTATCCTTGTGCTGGACTTTGTATGAACTTTGTACACTGTTTGGCCAGCTGCTACCCCGCTACGGTGGTGCGGCCTAGTGGGTCCACATACCCACAGACCGTGACAGGTATCGGTACTTTTAGCAGTCTGCCAAGTCCTGCTGGAAAATGAAATCAGCATCTCCATAAAGCTTGTCAGCAGAGGGAAGCATGAACTATTCTAAAATGTCCTGGTAGACGGCTGCATTGACTCTGGACTTGATATGACAAGGATCAAATCCCCCTTATGTTTCATTGTGCAATGTCTGGATATACTATGTTGCAGGAAGTTGTTCATGCAATTGGATCTAGGTTTATTTAGTCGGTAGTGCAGAGTTTGTATAGTTCTACCGACATATTGCATGTGCAATTTATCAGGTATATTACGTAGCTGGATTTGAAGTTGAGGTTGAGCTTTGTACTAAAAATTTCCCCAGAATGGGTTGATTTAAATATTGTTTGTTTGTGGGTAATAATCATACAACATAGTTGTCCTGCATTTGTAGCTCCCTGGAGGTTCTGTGGGTTTAGAGGAGATTTTTTTCTTTTTTCCAATGGCAGATTTTACTGGGGGCTAACATGGTTTTTAGAGTAGGGGCTCGGCTAAATGTTATAATGGGTTTGATGGGTAGGATGGCTGTTAAATATGGGTCGAGCTCTATTATATGCCAGTGTTTATTAAGGCCTTCACTGATTATTATAATTATTTTTTTTTATGAGCAGTATTATAGGTTGTAATGAAGTTCAGGTTATAATGGGATGATGTTGAAGGCATTTTTTTGTTGCCAGGCATTCTTCTTGGGATAGTTTGGATGTTTTTTAAAAGCTTCTGTTAGTAAGTGCTTCAGGTAGCCCTTTTCTCTGAAGCGGGTGTTGAATATTTTGGATTGGGTGAAGTCTTTGTCAATGGAACCGTTTTTCCTTATTCTTTTATATTTGCTGAAGGAGATGTTGCTAATCCATTTGGAGACCTGGCCGCTAGTATATTTAAAATAATTGTTTGTGTCAACTTTTTTGAAAAAGGTTTTCGTTACAAATGCACAGTTGGTATGAGTGATGACCAGATCTAAGAATTCTATTTCCGTATCATTTACGGTGCTGATGAATGTGAGACCCCGGGTATTGTTGTTTAAAGTAATGCAGAAAAGGCGAGCTTCCTCCATATCTCCCTTCCACAGGAAAAAAATGGTTGTCGATCGCTTATATATTATTATGTGAGATTTTGCCCAGGAGTGAACCCAAATATGAGTGTAGTCAAAATCCCTCATAAAAAGGATGGAGTGGGCACACTAGGGCGTGCCTGCTGTATTTTACAGCCAACACCATGATTTATTGGCCAGGTTTGAACATAACTCCAATCCGGGCGTTAACCCCTTAAATGCTATTGGAACATACCACCAATCAGAAAGAGAAAAAAATTAGAGGCATAATAAGGTACAGTAAAGGCCCCATGCACCTCTATGGCAATTCTATTATGGTTCCATACAAAACAGAGCCGTAATATGGCCGTGTGTATGAGCCCTATGGAGTCTGTATAGCCTTGAATCGAGGCTGTGTTGCTCTGTGTTAAGGAGACGTACAGGCTCTGTGCCTGAGCCCTTAGAGTGAAAGAAGCGGACATGTTTTGCTAATGGGGTGTAAACATTCCTGGTTATGGAGCCCACATATTTTAGGACTCTACGTCTTAGCTACCTGATTAGATTTTCTTATTAGTGTAACAAAATAGTCAGTCAGTCAGCCCTCTCACAAAGTGATCATGGGGTGCCGATGGGTTGCTATGGCAGCTGGGAGCCTAACAATGGCTCCCATGCCTGCCATTTTAGTGCACCTAATAGGATGCCTGTCACAGTTAAGCCGACAGGAATAATACACTGCAATACAGAAGTTTTGCAGTGTATTATACCACTGACCAATCTGGCGATCCCATGGTCAAGTTACCCTGAACGCCATAAAAAAAATAGGAATTAAACCTACCGGTAATGTATTTCCAGGAATCCATCATGACAGCACTACAGGAGGTTGCCCTATTGACCTCTGTAGGGACAGGAAGACAGAGAGGTTAAAAGGCCCCTCCCACCACCCACTTGCCAGTGTTTTTCAATTACTACACCAGGATGGATGCAACCCTATTTTATTTCTAGGGATAATAACTGACATGTTAATTGCACAAATCAGAATTCAATAAGGGAGGGAATGTAAGGGTGCTGTCATGATGGATTCCTGGAAATACAATTACCGGTAGGTCTAATTCCTATTTTCCAGTACATCCCTCATGACAGCACTACAGGAGCAATACCAGATTATAATGCTCAGGGCGGGACTACGGATTGAAGGACTTTCCGTCCAAAACTTAAATCCGTATCGGACAGAACATCGAGCCTATAATGTTTGCAAAACGTATGATGGCTTGACCAAGTGGCAGCTCTGCAGATTTGGTCCATAGAGGCTTCTCTTCTTTCTGCCCAGGATGCCGAAACTGCCCTCGTTGAATGGGCTCTGATGCCTTGTGGGGCACATAGTCCTTGGGACTTGTAGGCTTCTTGTATGGTAGTTTTTACCCATCTCGCTAGAGAGCCTTTTGAGGCTCTTTTTCCTCTATTCTTTCCCCCAAACAGGACAAATAGATTTTTATCTCGTCTCCAGGAGGAGGTTCTATCCAGATACTGAAGAATTGTTCGCCTGACATCCAGGCAATGGAATTTTTCTTCTTGTTGGTTTTTTGGATCTGGATAAAAGGAAGGTAGAATTATTTCTTGTTCTCTATGGAAAGCAGTAGATACCTTTGGAATAAAGGAAGGATCCAGCTTTAGAATGATCTTATTCTCTTGTACTTTTAGGTACGGTTCTATGACTGACAGAGATTGGATTTCTCCAATCCTTTTTGCTGAAGTAATAGCGACTATGAATGCAGCTTTTAGAGTTAAAAGGTGCATACTAATTGTGTCGAGCGGCTCAAAGGGAGGCTCACAAAGAAAGAGTCGTTAACACCACATTCAAATCCCAGGTAGGAACTGATTTCTTTAGGGAAGGTTTCAGTTTAGAGACCGCTTGAGTGAATCTTCTGATCCACCGATGTTCAGCCAGGGGAGTATTAAAAAAATTTCCTAAGGCTGAAATCTGTACTTTTAAGGTACTAGGACTAAGCCCTTTTTTGAATCCCGATTGTAAAAAATATAGGATTTTCGCGATGTTGGGAGAAAAGGGGTCTGGTCCTGGGTCTCCATACCAGGAACAGAATTTCTTCCAAATTTTTTGATAGATTTTTGAGGTAACTTCTTTATGACTTGATAAGATAGTTGAAATTACCTCATCTGACAGACCGTGGTTCCTCAAGATCTGCCTTTCAGGATCCAGGCTGACAATTTCAGAGTTTCTATTCCCTGAAAGAATAAGGGACCCTGGGAGAGAAGATTCTCCCTGACTGGGAGCATGATAGGGTCTTCCAACGCTCTGTATTTTACGATTGGAAACCAACTTCTTTTTGGCCAATAGGGAAGAATAATGATGAGCTTTGTCAAATCTTCCTGGATTTTTCTTAATACCATTGGTATTAGAGGAAACGGAGGAAAGGCATAGGCCAGATCCTTGCCCCAGGGTTGGGACAATGCATCTACTCCCCATGGGTTGTCTCTGAGATTTAGGGAGAAGAATGTCTCTACCTGGGAGTTCTTCCTCGTGGCAAACAGGTCTATTTGTGGATAACCCCACCTTCGGGTTAAGGACAGAAAGACTTCCCTGTTTAGGGACCATTCTCCAGGGACTCCCTTGTCTATGTTGTTTGTGCAGAGCCACCACAGGAGGGATGATTTCACAGTCTCGGAAATTTGAATTCAGGGAGTTCTGTTTTCGATCCCACTGGGACAAGATCAGATTCTGTAAGGGTCTGGAGTGAAATTGGCTCTATGGAATAGATTGGATGCAAGACGTCATCATTCCCAACATCCGCATACATTCCCTTATGGAACAGGCGTCTTTCCCCCAAAATGTCCTTACTTCTGCCAGTAGGAGTATTTGTTTCTCTCTTGGGAGGAAGGAATGTTGAAGGGAGGAGTCTAGCAGTACTCCTAAGAAGACCTTCTGTTTTTGGGGAGGAAGTCTCGACTTCTGAAAGTTGATTATCCATCCCAATTCCTGTAGTATGGAAAGAACCTGTAACCGATGACCGTCTAAGATAGACGGAGTATCTGCCGTCAACAAGAAGTCGTCTAGATATGGGATAATTACTATGCCCTGACTTCTTACGAATGCCATGTTCTCTGCCATAATTTTTGTAAAAAATTCTGGGGGCGGAGGAAATGCCGAAAGGGAGGCAGACAAACTGGAAGTGGAGAATGGAAGGACCGTCCTGAATTGCGAATCTGAGGAATCTCAGGTACGCGGGGTGGAGAGGAACGTGATAATACGCATCCTTTAAATCGATCGTACACATTGATGCCTCTTCCCTTATTAGAGGAATAGTCGATCTGATAGACTCCATCTTGAATTTTCGATATTTCACCCATTTGTTTAGGACCTTCAGGTTGATTATTGTCCTGTAGGAACCGTTTGGTTTTTTGACTAAGAAGATTTTTGAATAGTGGCCTTTGCATATTTCGTTGTGGGGAACTGGAGAAATGGCTCTCAATTTGAGTAGTTTCTGGACGTCCTGGATAAGGATCTGATGAAGGTCTTTTGCTTGGTACTGGGTTATTAGAAATTTCTCTGGAGGAATGGAGGAAAATTCTATTTTGTACCCTTCTTCTATGATCTTTAGAACCCAGGGGTTCTGGGTTATTCTCGACCATTTGGGATAAAATTCCGTCAGGAAACCCCTTTTTCCTATCTGCTGCATTCTCCAGCATGTTATCGAGGAGAGGACCGAACATCAGAGACCCTGTAAACGGGATAGAACACAATTTATTCTTGGACTTCGTATCTCCTGACCACATTTTGAGCCATAATGCTCTTCTAGCAGCATTTGAGAGAGCCCCATTCCTGGCAGCAAATCTAATAGATTCCGCTGAAGCGTCTACCAAGAATCCGGTTGCCATTTTTAGTAAGGGTAGAGATTCTATTAGATCTTGTCGTGATGTCTTCATCATCAAATGGGTCTCCAGCTGGTTTAACCATATAAACATTGCTCTTGCTACTGATGTGGCCGCGATATTAGTTGAGATCAAAGCAGAGGAAGATTCCCACGCTCTTTTCAGTAGCCCGTCTGCCTTTCGGTCCATGGCGTCCTTCAACTGCGAGGAATCTTCAAATGGGATTGCGTTTTTTTTTAGCAACCCTGGCTACTGGGACATCTACTTTTGGGATCTCATCCCAAGGTTTAGTGTCTTCTGGATCAAAGAGAAGTCTGTTTTTAAAATCTCTTGAAATGAAAAACCTTTTTTCTGAATCTTCCCATTCAGTTGTCACCATTCTTTTGAGATTTTCGTTTACCGGAAAAACCTTTGTTTTCTTTTCCGTTAGACCTCCAAACATCTCATCCTGGATGGTATGTGGTTGGTCTTCTTCGGGAATATCCATGGTTTCGCGTATTGCCTGAATTAAGGTATCGGACATCTCGGAAGAGAAAATAAATAAAAATGTTTTCTCTTGAGTGGAAGAAGTTGAAGGCAAGAGTTCCTCTCCTTCTTCTAACTCACCCTCCGATACGTAATAACACTCCTGCTCCGAGTCAGACCCCTGAGAGGGAGGACAATATTTTTGATCCACTTCCATCCCTGGTCTTTTTGCCCGGGAGTGGGAGGGAGTTTCTTGAGGAGGGGCGAGGGAGGCTACTGACTGACCCACTTCTTCACGAATCATAGCCCTAAGTTCAGACATGAACGTTGGTTGTTCCTCCTTTAGTATTTTTGCAATACAATCCTGACACAATTGTTTCCTATGTGACTCTGGCAATTTTTTTGCACAAGTCGCACATTTTTTAACCTTCTTTTTATCAGTTTGTCTCGGAGAGGAATCTTTATCCTAGAGAAAACAGAAGGTAGGTAAAGTATGGTGTGCATACATAAGGAGTCATAACCCTTACCCCAAGGGTGAGACTCACGTGACCCTGGGACATATCTGGAGTTCCATCAGGACGAGGAAGTTCCATACCGCGACAGGTAACAGGCAATGCAATATGTAATCCACAAAAATAATCCAAGTTAAAGTTATCAGCTCAAACTACATACCTGTGCGTGTCCCTTTAAATGCGGGCGTTTTGAATTTCCCGCCTTCCAAGATGGCCGCGGACGGAAGTAGCCCGACGTAATTTCCGGTCGGCTATTCGTTCTTTCCTTTGGAGTGCAGCCGCCATAGCCGGCGACTGAGGCTTGCTATGCGGCGCAGCGAGGATCCCTGCCGGTGCGTCCACGTTTATGGAGCTGCCGGTCCCCGCCTGGTCCGCGGCCAGGCCGAAGCCTGCTTGGGAATCCCCAGCCCCCACACACTACCCGAACCCTGCCTAGGATTCCTCCGGTAGGTGTCTCAGGGTGGGAGCTAAGGGACCCCTCGTTCGAGGGGTGTTAGCCTGGGATTTAGGGGGAAGAGAAGGGGGAGTGCACGGACCCCCCGATCTTGCCCCCTGCCCGAGTTTTTTTTCTGCAGTAATACAGGAGCGACGTCTCTCTGCTCCTGACCCTGTGGGGACAGGAAGAACACTGGCAATTGGGTGGTGGGAGGGGCCTTTTAACCTCTCTGTCTTCCTGTCCCTACAGAGGTCAATAGGGCAACCTCCTGTAGTGCTGTCATGAGGGATGTACTGGGAAAAAACAATTCCAGAATTGCTTTAAAAAAAAACAAAAAAAACAGTCCTATGTACCCCAAAATTTTACTAATGAAAATGTATCTCAACAAGTCCTCACACAGCTCCGTCAGCAGAAAAATAAAAAAGTAATACGTTTTAGAAAAAACTATTCGGCAAAAGTGCTTTTATTGGGCAAAAAGTTTATGGTGAATGTCCTAAAAACCAAACCTGAAAAATTAAGGATTTGCTGTTTTATTACAAATAATAATAAAAAAACTATTATGAGAAGTTTTATTCAATACATTACACACTCCTCAACATTGAAATTGCAACACCAGGAAGGAAAACTTTTGGAATTGTGTAAATCACAGGATTGATAGACATGTTAATGATATGCAAATAATAAAATGTAAACAAAATATTCCAAACATCTTGATTTATTTAGTATCGAGTATGAGCGCCACGCGCAGAAATCCATGCACTTACACGCCTTGGCAAGCTTTCAATGAGGTTATTAATGGTTATCTAAGAAATGTTATGCCACGCTAAATGCACTTCAGCACGCAAACTATTAAGATTGGCAACTCCCTGCAGTTGCCGACCAATGACATCCCAGATTTTCACGATGGGAGACGCTGCAGGCCAGGTTAGCACGTTTAGTCCACGCAGGCTACTCACAGTAGCACGAGCAATATGTGGCCTGGGGTTGACCTGTTGAAAAATTGCTTCTGGGACACTGTGGAGAAATGACCGTATCACTGGTTCCACAACCAAATCAATGTAACACCGAGCTGTTAGTGTACCTGAAGACTACAGGGGTCCGGCTACCAAACATTATGCCACCCCAGACCATAATCCCGCGAATAGGACCAGTGTGATGTTCCTTTGTGAAGGCCTCGTCATGTAGTTGCCCATGTTGCCGCAAGACTAATCTCCAGCTATCATTGCATCTGAGACCAAAGCGGGACTGAAGAGGATAGACCGCCAATGCAGCCTAGTTGTGCACTATGATAGCCTTTGAGAGTGGTAGCATGTGGTAAATGGAACACCTGCAGCTGCATATCTGTCTTGTAGCCCAATGTCGTGCAAACGCCTTCTGATGGCTTTGCCTAGGTTCGGGATGTGACGTCTAATTTCACTTGCAGTATAGAATGGATCACTACATGCCATTCTTCCAATAAGACGATTCGCTCATGCAGAGGCGCACCTCTTGCTGTCAATTCCCGTTGATTGTTGTTCTCCCATCCTCGGCTGCGATCTGCCAGAGCCAGAGAGATAAAAAAAGGTCTCTCAGTTCAAGGATTCTGTCCCTCTCAGTTTGCAACAAGTGGTGATACCTGGCACGTCAACGAATAGGAGGCATCGCACAATCATCCCACAACACTTGATCCGATTTTTGAGGTTTCATGTGGCTAAAGAACTTTGCGTTCAATCTGGCTTTCTACTCCCACATGCCACAGTTTGGAGCAGGGTGATTGAAAATGTGATCATTTGCAGATCTTAGTGACACCTACTACTTCCTCGATTTGCCTAAAATTGGTGTTGCAATTTCAATGTTGAGGAGTGTATGTACCCCAAAATGGTGCCATTAACAAATACAACTCGACCCTCAAAAAACAAACCCTCCACAAGCCCTCATGCGTCTACAGAGAAAATAAACAAGTGATGGCTCCCGGAAATCAGGAATGAAAAGCCCCCCCCCCCCAAAAAAAAAGCCGTATCATAAAAGGCCAAAATTGGCTGTGGCGGGAAAGGACTGTCAGCTCTCCTGACAGTCCATTTTAATTAAAATGTGTATTCCACACAAAATACCAATTCTGGAGCATCCTTTCTTAGAAATCTGTGTTGTGCCTTTCCTTGTTATTCCCCCTGGAAAAGTATGAATAGCTTGACAACTGGGTGTTACCATTCCCTTTGTCAATTGTGTGTCCCTACATACTCTTAGAGCAAGACGCACATAGTGTTCCGGGGCAGCAACACATAAAGCCATAATGCATTTTAGCGCAAATTAGTGCTGTTTCTAAATGATTTCTATTGTTACGGTCTGGTTTCTGTGATAAGACAAAGAGCCAACCAAGCGGCACCACTCACCTATACCACCCTCTTTTTCCACTAATTCGGTTAGGGTCAAAGTTACTCATCTTGCACCAGGACTTTGGTTCCCCTCCATAGCCCAGTGGTTGATTTTCTGGATAAAATCAGCGGAATGGGAATCAGACTAATGATTAGAAGATTAGACATACAGTTGTTAAGAGTAACGGCCAACAGTCCAATAGCACATTTTGGGGGTAGAGAAGGAGGACTCACGTAATAAGGGATCAGCAACGGGTTTGAAGCAGTGTCGAGTATGTGCTATTCCTCCGGAGTTCAGTAGGGTAGTAAGACAATCCAGGATTTAGGCTCAGGCGATTTAGCAAAGTCAAGTATGTGTGCAATGGCAGGGGGTAGGGAGACGGACAAGTGAGCCCTAATCTACCCGCCACTCTGTCCCTGCCTACTTGCAACGACCCGCCCTAGGCGACGGGGTACAACTGGGCGGCGGTCCCTGCGCTCAGTAAGTGCACGACAAACACGACAAACATACAAAGGAACACAAGCAAGGAAAAGGGGCCGTTGCCCACGGCAACACCGTGAGCAACCAGAGTGGTGAACGAGCCGAGTCAAGCCAGGAGTGTGCGAGGTACAAAATGAAAAGCAGAAGAGTAGTCGGTAAGCCAGGGTCTGTATGGAGCAGGATCAAAAATAGCAGGAGCTGTAGCTGGGCCAGGAAACCACAAGGAAAGAATCACAAGCACCGAGGGACAGGAAGTGCAGGCTTAAATAGACCGAGGGCGGGAGCTAGCTGAGTCTGGCCAGGTTACGATAGGCTCTCCCACTCCTAAGCCTGCCAGCCTGAATGGTGGAAGCAGGAGTCAGTCTCAGGGATGTATTCTCAGGTGCTGACTGATTAGTTCTGGGAGTTAACCCCGAAGCTGTGCCTGGCAGATCCTTTACAATGTGATACAGTTCTGAATTTTAAGAGGGTAGTTAGACAATCGAGGGTTCAGAAACAACGAATGATGAATCGGGTATGCGGTATAGAGGATAAAGCCTTGCTCACACAGCGTGTATTTGGCGTGTTTTTGCCACGTTTTACGCGCCGAAAAACACAAGCTTTAAGCTTCTCATTGACATCAATAGGAAAACGCATTGTAGCGCATACAACGCTTTTATTTTACGTTGTTTAAAAAATGCATCATGTAAAAAAGCAGCATCAGGTCAATTCCTAATTATGCACCCAAAAAACAGCGCTTTGCAAAAACGCTAGCATTTTTGACGCGTTTACACGTTGTTTTTTTTGAGTGCCATGTCAACAAAGCTAATTCAAAAGAGTAGTCAGGACAAAAAAAATCAGGTCAAAACAGTAAGGTACAGGTGGAAACGAGCAAGAACATGTAGGGAAACTAACAATAACAAGCACTGAGGCCAACGTGCTGGCACGAATAAGGTGCCTAGCACTCTGACAGGTTAGATGTCCGTGCGCATTGCGCATGCACTGCCCGCCATCCTTACTGAGACATTCAGGTGTATTGCGGAAGGGTAGGTAGGTTACAGTTCTTGTCTGCTTGTTTTTGAAGGTAAACAGCAGTTTAAACCCTTAACCACTTCCTGACCAGAGGCTTTACCCCCCTTTCTGACCAAGCCCATTTTCAAGTTTTAGGCTATATTCACACCTCTCTGTATATGATGCCACACAGCCTCCCTGTATATGATGCCACACAGACCCCCTGTATATTATGCCATGCAGACCCCCTGTATACTATGTCACACAGCCTCACTGTAGATGCCACATCGCCCCGATGTGTATGATGCCACACCGCCCCGATGTATATGATGCCAATAAGCCCGACATGAATGCCCTACATACTCACCGATGCACCGCTGTGTTCTTCAGGTAAGGCCTCTCGTCTTCACGGGATCTGCAGCGACGCGATGACACATACTCACCGATGCAGCGCCGACTTCTCCTGGTCTGGTCACTAGTCTCACGGGATCTGCAAAGGTGAAGACGTCATCGCGCCACCTTCGCAGAACCCGTGAGACTAGTGACCAGACCAGGAGAAGTCGGCACTGTATCGGTGAGTGTGTGTCATCGAGCCGCCGATAGCCAGAAAAGTGATGCAGCGATGCAGTGCCGACTTCTCCTGCTCTGGTCACTAGTCTCGCGGGTTCTGCGAAGGCGGCGCGATGACGTCATCACTTTTGCAAATCCCGTGAGACTAACGACCAGACCAGGAGAAGTCGGCGCTGCATCGGTGAGTATCTATCATCGCGTCGCTGCAGATCCCGTGAGGACGAGAGGCCTTACCTGAAGAACACAGCGGTGCATCGGTGAGTATGTGTCATTGCGTCGCTGCAGATCCCGTGAAGACGAGAGGCCTTACCTGAAGAACTAGTAGTTCCCTTGCAAATCCCCATGTCACAGATCCGTTTTTAACGATTGTTACATGTATTGACAGCCGTTAAAAACTGATTAATTGACTTCTATGGGGGCCGTCAAAAAGGCCAAAAATAGGACGTCCTATTTTTGGACGGCCATTATTCATGGGCCGTTAAAAAAACGGCCGTGTGAATACACCCATAGAACATCATTGTTCTGAAAATGGTCGTGTGACGGCCGTTAAAAGAACGGCCGTCACACAGCCGTTTATCACTGTCGTGTGAATAAGGCCTTAGGCTATATTCACGCAATAGTAAAAAAAAAAAAAAAAAAAAGGCCATTAACCCCTTAGTGACCACTAATACGCCTTTTTACGTGATACACTAATGGGCTTTAGGCTAGGCTGACGCCTTTTCACGTCAGCCTAGTCTAAGTCCTGCACGGGTCTCCCGTGCAGGCAGGAGCCGGGGCTCTGCTGTCTGACGAAGTTTACTTCGATCGCGGCCGTTTAACCCGTTAAATGCCGCCGTCAATAGCGACCGCGGCATTTAACTTTGTTTACAGAGGGAGTGCGCTCCCTCTGTCACCCATCGGCGGCCCGCGAATGCAATCGCGGGTCTCCGATGGGGTGTCATGGCAGCCGGGGGACTGATAAAAGCCCCCAGGTCTGCCCTGGACATATGCCTGTTAGGACGCGCCGGAGGCACGTCCTAACAGATTGCCTGTCAGATTTACACTGACAGGCAATAATGCTCTGGTATACGAAGTATACCAGAGCATTATAGCAGCGATCGGAACATCGCACAGTAAAGTCCCCTAGTGGGACTAATGAAATAAGTCGTCAAAGTGAAATAAAGATTATTAATAAAAAGTACAGTAAAAAAATAAATAAAACCATTTTTTTCCCTAAAAAGTGGTTTTAATTAGTAAAAGTGTAAAAAAAAAAAAAAAGTACACATATGTGGTATCGCCGCGACCGTAATGACTCCATTAATAAAGTTAATATGTAATTTAAACCGCAAAGTGAACACCGTAAAAAAAAAAACGCAAAAAACGATGGCGAAATTGCCATTTTTTTCCATTGCCCCCCAAAAAAGTCATAATAAAAATGAATCAATAAGTCCCATGTACCCCAAAACAGTACCATTCAAAACTACGTCTTGTCCCGCAGAAAACAAGCCCAAAAAATCACTACATTGATGGAAAAATAAAAAAATTACGGCTCTTGGAAAGCGACGATGCAAAAACAAATAATTTTAGTTCAAGTATTTTTATTGTGCAAAAGTAGTAAAACATAAAAAAACCTCCACATATGTGGTATCGCCGTAATCGTACCGACTCATAGAATAAAGGTAACATGTTATTTACGTCGCATAGTGAACGGCGTCAATTTAAAAACGCATAGAACAATGGCGGAATTTCCGTTTTTTTTTATAATCCCCCCCAAAAAGGTTAATAAAAGTTAATATAAAAATTATATGTACCCAAAAATGGTGCTATTAAAAAGCACAACTAATCCCGCAAAAAACAAGTCCTCATACAGCTATGTAGACGAAAAAATAAAAACGTTATAGCTCTTTGAATGCGACTATAGAAAAACGAATAAAATAGCTTGGTCATTAAGGCCTAAAATGGGCTGGTCACTAAGGGGTTAAAAAATGATCAACTGTCAGTTTTTCATGGCTGTTTTGCATCAGTGTGTCTCCAAATTTTCATCCTTTTCCAGGCGGTCTGTCCGTTTTTAATGGCCGTTTTATATCCTTTTTGCATTCGTTTGTCATGGCCATTAAAAAAAACTGATGTGTTTCATTTGTCAGGCTTTCTTTGTCCCAACCCCCTGAAAACACCCAAAGGAAGGTCATTGTCATGATTGTCTCACAGCCCCTCTGTAGATGATGCCACAGACCCCCCCCCCCCGTAGGAATTTTCAGGGACTGTCTCTGTATATTCTGGACAGTCCCAGAAAATTCACTACAGTTGACCACTACGTAGAATGCCCCCTACACTAGCGCCACACTACCCTTGTAGTGAGCGCAACAATACACTACATTTAACGTTTGGCTGCCCTACATACTCACTGATGCAGCGCCGCCTCTCATCTGCACGGGATCTGCCAAGGCCGCATAATGACATCATCGCGTCACCTTCGCAGAACCCGTAAAGACGAGAAACACCTGAAGAGGACGGCGCTGCATCGGTGAGTATGCCAACGATAGCCAGGAAGGGAAGTAGTAGTTCCCTTGCCAATCCCCATGTCACAGATGCGTTTTTAACATGTATTGACAGCCGTTAAAAACGGTTCTATTGACTTCCATGGGGGCAGTATGGCCTCCCCTGTAGATAAGGCCCCACATAAAGCCTCCCCTGTAGATATGCCACTCACACTTTTCAGTGGAAAGAAAACAACAACTTTACATACTCCACCTTGATTCCGTTCCCACACCATCCTGTGCCAATGCAGGCCTTCTCTCGTTTGAGCAGGTCTTCTGCGGCTGAACAATGGCACGGATTGGCAGGGCAGAATGACTCGCCGCGTCAATCAGCGTCTTTCAACAACGGATGCGGTGCGATGACGTCATCGCGCCGCTAGCATCGTTGAAAGGCGCTAATTGGCAAGACAAGTCATTCTGTCCTGCCAATCAGCGTTATTGTAAGGCAGATACAATTAGTGCAGGAGGGGATGACGGCGGCTGGTTTCAGTGGCACCACCGCCCCCTCAGAGAGGCATTAGGCCACTGGGCGGCCAGCAGGCGGCCCACTATTCACCGGCCCATCTGGCATTTGCCAGAACTGCCAGATGGCCAGTACAGCACCGTGTGGAGGTATTATTCAGTCACTATGTGGTAGTAATATGTGGTCATAGTGTGGTGGTATTATTCAGTAACAGTATGGTGGTATTATTCAGTCACTATGTGGTGGTAATATGTGGTCATGGTGTGGAGGGATTATTCAGTAACAGTATGGTGGTATTATTCAGTCACTATGTGGTAGTAATATGTGGTCATGGTGTGGAGGGATTCTTCAGTAACAGTATGGTGGTATTATTCAGTCACTAGTGGTGGTAATATGTGGTCATGATGTGGAGAGATTATTCAGTAACCGTATGGTGGTATTATTCAGTCACTATGTGGTAGTAATATGTGGTCATGGTGTGGAGGGATTATTCAGTAACAGCATGGTGGTATTATTCAGTCACTATGTGGTAGTAATATGTGGTCATAGTGTGGAGGGATTATTCAGTAACAGTATGGTGGTATTATTCAGTCACTATGTGGTAGTAATATGTGATCATGGTGTGGAGGGATTATTCAGTAACAGCATGGTGGTATTATTCAGTCACTATGTGGTAGTAATATGTGGTCATAGTGTGGTGGTATTATTCAGTAACAGTATGGTGGTATTATTCAGTCACTATGTGGTAGTAATATGTGTTCATAGTGTGGTGGTATTATTCAGTAACAGCATGGTGGTATTATTCAGTCACTATGCGGTGGTAATATATGGTCATGGTGTGGAGGGATTCTTCAGTAACAGTATGGTGGTATTATTCAGTCACTATGTAGTAGTAATATGTGGTCATTGTGTGGAGGGATTATTCAGTAACAGTATGGTGGTATTATTCAGTCACTATGTGGTAGTAATATGTGGTCATGGTGTGGAGGGATTATTCAGTAACAGTATGGTGGTATTATTCAGTCACTATGTGGTAGTAATATGTGATCATGGTGTGGAGGGATTATTCAGTAACAGCATGGTGGTATTATTCAGTCACTATGTGGTAGTAATATGTGGTCATAGTGTGGTGGTATTATTCAGTAACAGTATGGTGGTATTATTCAGTCACTATGTGGTAGTAATATGTGGTCATAGTGTGGAGGGATTCTTCAGTAACAGTATGGTGGTATTATTCAGTCACTAGTGGTGGTAATATGTGGTCATGATGTGGAGAGATTATTCAGTAACAGTATGGTGGTATTATTCAGTCACTATGTGGTAGTAATATGTGGTCATGGTGTGGAGGGATTATTCAGTAACAGCATGGTGGTATTATTCAGTCACTATGTGGTAGTAATATGTGGTCATAGTGTGGAGGGATTATTCAGTAACAGTATGGTGGTATTATTCAGTCACTATGTGGTAGTAATATGTGATCATGGTGTGGAGGGATTATTCAGTAACAGCATGGTGGTATTATTCAGTCACTATGTGGTAGTAATATGTGGTCATAGTGTGGTGGTATTATTCAGTAACAGTATGGTGGTATTATTCAGTCACTATGTGGTAGTAATATGTGTTCATAGTGTGGTGGTATTATTCAGTAACAGCATGGTGGTATTATTCAGTCACTATGCGGTGGTAATATATGGTCATGGTGTGGAGGGATTCTTCAGTAACAGTATGGTGGTATTATTCAGTCACTATGTAGTAGTAATATGTGGTCATAGTGTGGAGGGATTATTCAGTAACAGTATGGTGGTATTATTCAGTCACTATGTGGTAGTAATATGTGGTCATGGTGTGGAGGGATTATTCAGTAACAGTATGGTGGTATTATTCAGTCACTATGTGGTAGTAATATGTGATCATGGTGTGGAGGGATTATTCAGTAACAGCATGGTGGTATTATTCAGTCACTATGTGGTAGTAATATGTGGTCATAGTGTGGTGGTATTATTCAGTAACAGTATGGTGGTATTATTCAGTCACTATGTGGTAGTAATATGTGGTCATAGTGTGGTGGTATTATTCAGTAACAGCATGGTGGTATTATTCAGTCACTATGTGGTGGTAATATATGGTCATGGTGTGGAGGGATTCTTCAGTAACAGTATGGTGGTATTATTCAGTAACAGTATGGTGGTATTATTTAGTCACTATGTGGTAGTAATATGTGGTCATTGTGTGGAGTTATTATTCAGTAACAGTATCGTGGTATTATTCAGTCACTATGTAGTAGTAATATGTGGTCATTGTGTGGAGGGATTATTCAGTAACAGTATGGTGGTATTATTCAGTCACTATGTAGTAGTAATATGTGGTCATTGTGTGGAGGGATTATTCAGTAACAGTATGGTGGTATTATTCAGTCACTATGTGGTAGTAATATGTGGTCATGGTGTGGAGGGATTATTCAGTAACAGTATGGTGGTATTATTCAGTCACTATGTGGTAGTAATATGTGATCATGGTGTGGAGGGATTATTCAGTAACAGCATGGTGGTATTATTCAGTCACTATGTGGTAGTAATATGTGGTCATAGTGTGGTGGTATTATTCAGTAACAGTATGGTGGTATTATTCAGTCACTATGTGGTAGTAATATGTGGTCATAGTGTGGTGGTATTATTCAGTAACAGCATGGTGGTATTATTCAGTCACTATGTGGTGGTAATATATGGTCATGATGTGGAGAGATTATTCAGTAACAGTATGGTGGTATTATTCAGTCACTATGCGGTAGTAATATGTGGTCATAGTGTGGTGGTATTATTCAGTAACAGTATGGTGGTATTATTCAGTCACTATGTGGTGGTAATATGTGGTCATGGTGTGGAGGGATTCTTCAGTAACAGTATGGTGGTATTCTTCAGTAACAGTATGGTGGTATTATTCAGTAACAGTATGGTGGTATTATTCAGTCACTATGTGGTAGTAATATGTGGTCATAGTGTGCAGAGATTATTCAGTAACAGTATGGTGGTATTATTCAGTCACTATGTGGTAGTAATATGTGGTCATAGTGTGGAGAGATTATTCAGTAACAGTATGGTGGTATTATTCAGTCACTATGTGGTGGTAATATATGGTCATGATGGGGAGAGATTATTCAGTAACAGTATGGTGGTATTATTCAGTCACTATGTGGTAGTAATATGTGGTCATGGTGTGGAGGGATTCTTCAGTAACAGTATGGTGGTATTATTCAGTCACTATGTGGTGGTAATATGTGGTCATGATGTGGAGAGATTATTCAGTTACAGTATGGTGGTATTATTCAGTCACTATGTGGTAGTAATATGTGGTCATGGTGTGGAGGGATTATTCAGTAACAGCATGGTGGTATTATTCAGTCACTATGTGGTAGTAATATGTGGTCATAGTGTGGTGGTATTATTCAGTAACAGTATGGTGGTATTATTCAGTCACTATGTGGTAGTAATATGTGTTCATAGTGTGGTGGTATTATTCAGTAACAGCATGGTGGTATTATTCAGTCACTATGCGGTGGTAATATATGGTCATGGTGTGGAGGGATTCTTCAGTAACAGTATGGTGGTATTATTCAGTCACTATGTAGTAGTAATATGTGGTCATTGTGTGGAGGGATTATTCAGTAACAGTATGGTGGTATTATTCAGTCACTATGTGGTAGTAATATGTGGTCATGGTGTGGAGGGATTATTCAGTAACAGTATGGTGGTATTATTCAGTCACTA
This sequence comes from Rhinoderma darwinii, assembly GCF_050947455.1. Lineage (NCBI taxonomy): Eukaryota > Metazoa > Chordata > Amphibia > Anura > Rhinodermatidae > Rhinoderma > Rhinoderma darwinii. The sequence goes on from NC_134691.1 coordinate 76,225,206, forward strand.
TGTGGTAGTAATATGTGATCATGGTGTGGAGGGATTATTCAGTAACAGCATGGTGGTATTATTCAGTCACTATGTGGTAGTAATATGTGGTCATAGTGTGGTGGTATTATTCAGTAACAGTATGGTGGTATTAGTCAGTCACTATGTGGTAGTAATATGTGGTCATAGTGTGGTGGTATTATTCAGTAACAGCATGGTGGTATTATTCAGTCACTATGTGGTGGTAATATATGGTCATGGTGTGGAGGGATTCTTCAGTAACAGTATGGTGGTATTATTCAGTAACAGTATGGTGGTATTATTCAGTAACAGTATGGTGGTATTATTTAGTCACTATGTGGTAGTAATATGTGGTCATTGTGTGGAGGTATTATTCAGTAACAGTATGGTGGTATTATTCAGTCACTATGTGGTAGTAATATGTGGTCATAGTGTGCAGAGATTATTCAGTAACAGTATGGTGGTATTATTCAGTCACTATGTGGTAGTAATATGTGGTCATAGTGTGGAGAGATTATTCAGTAACAGTATGGTGGTATTATTCAGTCACTAGTGGTGGTAATATGTGGTCATGATGTGGAGGGATTATTCAGTAACAGTATGGTGGTATTATTCAGTCACTATGTGGTAGTAATATGTGGTCATAGTGTGGAGAGATTATTCAGTAACAGTATGGTGGTATTATTCAGTCACTATGTGGTAGTAATATGTGGTCATAGTGTGGAGAGATTATTCAGTAGCAGTATGGTGGTATTATTCAGTCACTATGTGGTAGTAATATGTGGTCATAGTGTGGAGAGATTATTCAGTAACAGTATGGTGGTATTATTCAGTCACTATGTGGTGGTAATATATGGTCATGATGTGGAGAGATTATTCAGTAACAGTATGGTGGTATTATTCAGTCACTATGTGGTAGTAATATGTGGTCATGGTGTGGAGGGATTATTCAGTAACAGCATGGTGGTATTATTCAGTCACTATGTGGTAGTAATATGTGGTCATGGTGTGGAGGGATTATTCAGTAACAGCATGGTGGTATTATTCAGTCACTATGTGGTGGTAATATGTGGCCATGGGGAGGAGATATTATTCAGTAATAGTATGGTGGTATTATTCAGTCACTATGTGGTAGTAATATGTGGTCATAGTGTGGTGGTATTATTCAGTAACAGTGTGGTGGTATTATTCAGTAACAGCATGGTGGTATTATTCAGTCACTATGTGGTGGTAATATGTGGTCATTGTGTGGAGGGATTATTCAGTAACAGTATGGTGGTATTATTCAGTCACTATGTAGTAGTAATATGTGGTCATTGTGTGGAGGGATTATTCAGTAACAGTATGGTGGTATTATTCAGTCACTATGTGGTAGTAATATGTGGTCATGGTGTGGAGGGATTATTCAGTAACAGTATGGTGGTATTATTCAGTCACTATGTAGTAGTAATATGTGGTCATTGTGTGGAGGGATTATTCAGTAACAGTATGGTGGTATTATTCAGTCACTATGTAGTAGTAATATGTGGTCATTGTGTGGAGGGATTATTCAGTAACAGTATGGTGGTATTATTCAGTCACTATGTGGTAGTAATATGTGGTCATGGTGTGGAGGGATTATTCAGTAACAGCATGGTGGTATTATTCAGTCACTATGTGGTAGTAATATGTGGTCATAGTGTGGTGGTATTATTCAGTAACAGTATGGTGGTATTATTCAGTAACAGTATGGTGGTATTATTCAGTCACTATGTGGTAGTAATATGTGGTCATAGTGTGGTGGTATTATTCAGTCACTATGTGGTAGTAATATGTGATCATGGTGTGGAGGGATTATTCAGTAACAGCATGGTGGTATTATTCAGTCACTATGTGGTAGTAATATGTGGTCATAGTGTGGTGGTATTATTCAGTAACAGTATGGTGGTATTATTCAGTCACTATGTGGTAGTAATATGTGGTCATAGTGTGGTGGTATTATTCAGTCACTATGTGGTAGTAATATGTGATCATGGTGTGGAGGGATTATTCAGTAACAGCATGGTGGTATTATTCAGTCACTATGTGGTAGTAATATGTGGTCATAGTGTGGTGGTATTATTCAGTAACAGTATGGTGGTATTATTCAGTAACAGTATGGTGGTATTATTCAGTCACTATGTGGTAGTAATATGTGGTCATAGTGTGGTGGTATTTTTCTGTAACAGCATGGTGGTATTATTCAGTCACTATGTGGTGGTAATATATGGTCATGGTGTGGAGGGATTCTTCAGTAACAGTATGGTGGTATTATACAGTCACTATGTAGCAGTAATACTATAGGCATGTCCCTGGTTAGCACCTGCTGTAAGAATACATTCACGTGCATCGGCACAGGACACCCCCCCCCCCCCCCCCCCCCCAATAATAATATGTCATTTATAACCATAATGCCCCCTTTTGTGGCAGAGGAGCCTTTGGAGCCACTTCGACACTAGGGTCCGGATGAAACTACAAACTCTGCACCTGTGACGCCCTTGTGTATTCATGTAATGCAACATCTGGCTGCGGCGATTCTAGGAGTATGTTCATACGCAGAGTTTTCAGGCGTATTTCGGGGACGTAAACGCCTCAAAATACTCCTGGAAAAAACATCTGGCCATTAAAATAAATGGGAAATACGGCGTTTAGTTCAGACAGGGCGTTTTTTTATGCTGCGGTTTTAAAGAACTGCTCGTAAAAAGGAGCATGCCAATTCTTGAGCGACTTTTCATTGGGTCAATGGAGAAACAGCTTCAAAAACGGCTGAAAATCAGAGGTGGTTTTCCCTTAAAAGCCGGTCTTCTTAAGCCGGTTTTTAATTTTGCATGTGAACATACCCCAACACTGAGAACGCACAGGAGGGATGACAGTGCATGAGAAAAGTGTAGCAGTTGCCTATAGCAACTACATTCAGTCATGTTTTAGAGGCCCTTTGGAAAATGAAAGCTGCGACCTAATTGGCTGCCACGGGGAACAGCTCTTTGCATCCGAATAGGTCATTATTTAGGATTTTATTTATAGACGCTCCTTCGCTGCGGTATTATTAAGAGTCTTGCGCATTTACGATGTACATTAGGGATAGGAGGAAAGCGGTTTTACATAACCTGTTTACAACGCGCAGACACTGACATTTGTAGACGTGGAACCTCCTATAGGTCTAGCGAGCGGAAAAATAGATCAGTGACTGACAGCTGTGGGTATCCAGCCCCGCCCTTTCATTTGACAGCCAGTCCCACCCCTTAGTCACACGTTCTGCAGCCAGCCAAGTCCACTAATGAGTGAGGGACCTGCGCTATGCCTTCGTTACAGACCGCACGAGCAGTGCAGTGCGCCCTTGTAATGTCACCTGGCATACATGACGCAGCGCAGTTCTGCGTCGCTGGGCTGTGGGAGCTGCTCTTCTGGCCGAAGAGGCCACACCGCGCATATTCAACCGCGTATCCTACCCACACCGCTCAGATAATGGCAACGCGGGAAAAAACCTGGATTCAAGCGAACAAGCCCCGCCCTGTTTTTATCATCTCTCCCTCCCCATGTGCGTTCATTGGTACCGCCCCTTTCAACAAAACTTTCTATTGGGTGACTGCGTAGGGCTGGCTGGTAGGCCACGCCCTCGTGTCAGCGGCGCTGGTGAGTGCGAGTGCCCGGGTCTAACATAGGGCTCGGGACAGGGGGAGCTCGGGACGTAGCCGTTGGCATCTTGCGTAGTTTACAATTGCTCGGAGACGTGGAGAGGTAACTACGGGGGTACGGGACCGCCTGACATGCTGCCTGGCACCTGTCGTGAAACTTATCGGTGGAGACTTTCTGTAGTACTTTATACACGTATATAATGGCTGGACGATCTCGCAGGTAAGAGCTGGGCACAATTCTCTGGGTATAACCATGCAATCAGTTGACAGATCAGTGTGTTGCCCTGGTGACCGCTGCCCATGACTGCATTGCTCATTACGCTGTTGTACCATGACACATGCTGATCTGTACTAGTCTGGGATGAGAATCGCAGCCTGATGCCCTCTAGCTGCCAGGAAACTACAAAACTCAGGATACACCCAGAAAGAAAATGATGGGTCTAGTAGTTCTTTTATGCCAGCCGGAAAACCGCGGGTCTCGGTTCAATTAAAAAATCGGTGTCCTGCTTGTGTCATCACCCGGTGTTTTGTGGTCTTTTCTCTATTCGTCACCAAATGCAAATTGTGATCCCTACCTTATTTATATAACCTGTATCAGTCTCACCCCTCATGTTATTATATCTGTAATACACACTATATACATCGTGTAAACAGTATATGTCGCCTAGATCAACAATACCCGACGACTTTACTGCAGCAATTCACCTGTCCGTGTAGACCGACTAAAGCTCAGCTTCTCAATGTAACATTCTGATCACATGCCCGGAATATTTATCCTATGTATGTATAGAGATGGGTATATATATATATATATATTTGTGACCTCTATCTTCTATAATATCTAGTCTTCCCCGTCAGCATCCTGTCTAAACATCTGCCCATTAACCCCTGCAGTTTGATAAATACATCTCCCTGTCTGTCACCTGCTGCTGAGTCTTCCTCTGCACTGGTGCCTGTGTTATTTGGCTCATCCATATCCAAGACCTAGGTAAACCTGTTGAGGATGGGTATATAGGGTATATAGGTAGGTGCACTATGTACTGTGATCTTGGCTGTAATGTCACAACAATGAATGTTGTGTGAAGTCCTCGGTCTCTACCTGCTGCTGGACCTGATATTTGGATGTGGTGTAATATTTTTTTATTATTTCGATGTTGTAAGTAAATATTGGTTTTCAGGCAAATGAATAAGTGCTGGAAAAAGTTCCGCAGGAGCATCAAATAATATATAATAGCAATGTTTGCTAGACTGGCAGCGGTGCCATGTGCAATGATATTGTGCCCATTCTTTCAGACTGTCAGACTTTGTTACAGTGCAGATCAAACAGTTTGTTTCTCTATTTTTTATACCTCCCTCACTATTTTTTTTACATTTAGAAACGTATATTTGGTCTATAAATGTTATAAATCTATAAATGTTATTGTTAAAAATTCAGCTGTTATTTGAATGTTTTTGCATTTTTTTTTGCATCTGTTTTCTGTGGTCCGAAAAGCAGTTACAAATGGCCATTCTAATATTAGAATTTTATTTTATTTATTTGGTTACCTGACCAAAATAATGTTCAGATTTTTTTTTTGAAGGCCAATATTATCTGAATTTATGGCATCTTGTATACAAATGGCCTAAATGGCATTTTACCAATTATTATTTTTTTTGTCCACAATGTACACTTTGCACATCCTAAGAAGTGTCCTGCACTTCTTTGACGCGGGCGTATTTTTACTCGCCGTCTTTTGGCAGCGACGCGTAAAATTACAGGTCGTCTGAACAGAACATCGTAAAACCCATTGCAAGCAATGGGCAGATGATTGCAGACATAATGGAGCCGTCTTTCCAGGCGTAATTTGAGGCGTAAAACGCCTGAATTACGTCTGAAAATGGGTGGTGTGAACATACCCTTACTAGGCAAGAGTACATGGTGTTCGCAAAATTGTATTATTTGACACACTTTCTACACTCTATCGTTTTGAAAGTCTAGAAAAGCAGATGAGGCTAAAAAGTTTTGTAAAATGGGCCAAATTTATGTGCTAAATCGTGCACCATTTTTGTGGTGCAAAATATTGTTGTAAATGTATGCCAACTGTGAGGTGGTGTAAGGAAAATAAATGTTTCTACCATGCCCAGAGGGCTGCACCAAATTTACCATGTCGCATGGAATATTTTAATTAATTTGGCAAAATTTGTGCCATTTTCGTAAACTCCTAAATGTATGTATCTTATAACACCATTGATTATTAATGTTGCAGAATGCATTTTTTTTAACTTAAATGAGGTCTAATAAGCTTCATCATTCTAAACATATTTTGTGATCATTACATAGAAATCTATACATGGATTGAGTACTATGAGTAGTAGTGACTGAATACATAGTTGTAAAGATTATTTAATCATATGTTATCTGACTCTAATTTATCATGGATTCCTCTTAGTATAAATATCAATATTCTCATGGTTGGCCGTTCTATCAATGCTTGTGTTGGGACACACTTCGTGAAATTGGATTTAGTTTTCCCATTCGAATCCAGATCATCAGTGGTAGAAAAGTATTTTGACTTGGTAACCACACATTTAATAAGCCGTCATAAAGCACATCCTTTCCAAGCTTCTTTTCATACTAGCTGCAATTCCGCAGAAACCCCAGTGTAATGTAGCCCTGCTATTATGCATAATTCATGTGTGTGTGTCTAGGATGTTTGCACAACCCAGCGCCTAAGCGTGATCCAAGATGTGCAGTGAGGATGTTTATTGTGCAGATAAATTACAAGTGTGTGTGTTTGTATATCTAGCTCTGACAAAAGTATTGGGACACCTACAGGAGCTTTTGTGACATCCCTTTCTAAATCCATAGGCATTAATATGAAGCTCATCCCTCCTTCGCTGCTAAAACAGCTTCCACTCTTCTGGGAAGACTTTCTACAAGATTTAGGAGTGTGTCTGTGGGAATTTTTGCCTATTCATTCAGAAGAGCATTTGTGAGGTCAGACACTGATGTTGGATGAGAGGGCCGGGCTCCCAATCTCCATTCTAGTTCATCCCAAAGGTGTTGGATGGGGTTGAGGTCAGGGCTCTGTGTGGCCCAGTCAAGTTCTTCTACATCAACCATCTTCCAACCATGCCTTTATGGATCTTGCTTTGTGCACTGGGGCACAGTCATGCTGGAACAGAAAAGGGCCTTCCCCAAACTGTTCCCATAAAGTTAGAAGCATACAATTGTCCAAAACGTCTTGGTATGCTGAAGCATTAGGTTTTGTCACGGGCACAGGGTATGTGGACCCACTAGGCCGCTCCGCCGTAGCGGGGAGGCAGCTGACCAGGTCACAGTCCATGCGGAAGTAAATGGCAGACAGTAATGCTTGGGTACCTGAAATAGTCCGGGGCTGTGGCTTCAGCACGGATGGAGGCAGGTGCGGCAAGTGGCGCCAGACGTGGCGGGCAGTATCCGATGAAGCGGTAGACACTAGACGTGGCAGCAGACACTTGGCGTGGCAGAAGACACTTGGCGTGGCAGATGGCACTTGATGTGGCAGATGGCACTTGACGTGGCAGACACAGGAACAATACGGAATACAGGAACGGTAACAGGGCACGGGTAACAGCTGGAACGGGAGACAATAAGGAACCATTTGCGAGACAGACTGGGAAAGACTAACAACGCTCAGGCATCGAACTAGGGGGCTGGACCCCTCTTATAGCCCAGGGTACTCACGGGTCAAAGGTCGTTCAAGATGTCCGGTGCGCGCGCTGCCCCTTTAAGAGCGGGGACGAGCGTGCGCGCGCACCCTGCGGGCTCCGGCGAAGGTGAGTGGATGCAAGCGCTGGCGTCTCCTGAGGAGGAGGCTGGGGCCAGCGATTGCCGACTCGTGGCTGCGGCTGTCAGCGAGAGGCTGGAGCGGACAGCCCGCAGCCACGGACATTACAGTATTCCCCCTCTTACGCCCCCTCTTCTTGGGACCGGAGCGAGAGAGAAACTTCTTTAGAAGAGTAGGGGCATTGAGGTTCTCCTCTGGTTCCCAGGACCTCTCTTCGGGACCAAACCCCCTCCAATCCACCAAATAAAAGGTCTTTCCTCTCACTATCTTGGTGTCCAAGATCTCCTTGACCTCAAAGATGTCCGAGGAGCCGCTGGGAGCAACCGCAGGGCTGGGAGCCTTGGAATAGCGGTTTAGGATCACAGGCTTCAGGAGGGAGACGTGGAAGGAGTTAGGAATCCTGAGGGTAGGAGGCAGCCGAAGCTTGTAGGTGACAGGGTTGATCTGCTGCAGGACCTCCAATGGTCCAAGGAACCTGGGAGCGAACTTGTATGAGGGCACCTTCAAGCGAATGTTCCGAGAGGACAGCCAGACTTTAGTCCCCAGAAGATACTGAGGCGGCTCTCTTCTCTTGGTATCTGTCTTTCGCTTCATGCGATCTACTGCCAGCAAAATAGAGGACCGGGTCTGTTGCCAGATTTGCAGGAAGTCCCCATATGCAGAGTCAGCAGCGGGAACCTGAGATGAAGTCGACACAGGAAGAGGGACTCTGGGATGTTGACTGTACACGATGTGAAATGGAGTGGAGGTTGTGGACTCACTTGTGTGGTTGTTATATGAAAACTCGGCCCAAGGAAGAAGCTGTACCCAGTTATCGTGCTGAGAAGAGATGAAGTGGTGGAGATAATTTTCCATGATCTGGTTGATCCTCTCAACTTGCCCATTGGATTGGGGGTGATAGGCAGAGGAAAAGTCCAAATTCACATCCAGGGGTTTACAGAGTGCTCTCCAGAATTTAGAGGTAAACTGAACCCCCCCCGGTCGGACACGATGTGAAGAGGCAGGCCATGCAATCGAAATATGTGCTGAATGAAGAGACTCGCCAGTCAGGGAGCAGAAGGTAGGCCGGTCAGCGGGATAAAATGTGCCATCTTAGAGAACCGGTCCACCACCAACCAGATGGTGTTGCATCCTGCTGAGAGAGGAAGGTCTGTGACGAAGTCCATTGCGATGTGCTGCCAGGGGGCACTGGGTACAGGCAGGGGTTGAAGCAGGCCGGCAGGCTTGGAGTGAGTCACTTTATTAGAGGCACACACCGTGCAAGCAGAGACAAAGTCCAGAACATCCTTAGGTAGCGTGGGCCACCAAAAGTGACGAGTAATCAGGTCTTGGGTTTTACGGACACCAGCGTGCCCAGCTAGTTTAGAACTGTGTCCCCAGCGGAGAATTCTTTTACTGTCTGCCAACCGAACAAAAGTTCTCCCCGGAGGGATATTCCTAAGCTGCAGAGGATTGGCGGTGACAACGCAGGATGGGTCTATGATCGTCTGAAGGGACTCCACCGTGTCTTCCGTCTCAAATGATCTGGACAGGGCATCGGCCCTCACATTCTTGTCAGCGGGACGGTAGTTGAGCAGAAATTGGAAACGGGTGAAGAACAGTGACCATCTGGCTTGACGGGGATTCAGTCTTTGAGCGGACTGAAGGTAGGTGAGGTTCTTGTGGTCGGTGAAGATCAGGATGGAGTGAGCTGCGCCTTCTAAAAGATGTCTCCACTCCTCCAGGGCCAATTTGATAGCCAGTAGCTCCCGATCTCCAATGGAGTAATTGCGCTCAGCAGAGGAAAACAGTCTTGAGTAGTAGCCACATACTACTGCCTTTCCTTTGGAGCTCCTCTGGAACAGAAGTGCGCCTGCACCAACAGAGGAAGCGTCCACCTCTAGTGAGAACTGCTGAGATACGTCAGGGTGATGGAGGATCGAAGCTGAAGTGAAGGCTTTCTTGAGGCTAATGAATGCGGACTCTGCCTCTGGAGTCCACACCTTGGCGTTTACGCCCGTCTTGGTAAGGGTAGAGATTGGAGCCGTCAGAGAAGAAAAGTTTGGAATAAACTGCCGGTAGAAATTGGCGAAACCCAGGAACCGCTGTATGGCCCTTAGGCCTTGAGGACGTGGCCATTCCAGGACAGACTTTAGCTTCTCAGGGTCCATCTTAAGGCCTTGATCCGAGATGACATAGCCCAGGAAGGGCAAAGACCTCTTTTCAAAGGTGCATTTCTCTAACTTGGCATACAAGCGATTCTCTCTTAATCGCAAGAGAACTTGACGAACATGCCTCCGATGAGTCATCAGATCTGGGGAGAAAATTATAATTTCATCGAGATAAACTACAACACACATATAGAGGAGATCTCGGAAGATATCATTAACGAACTCCTGAAATACTGCGGGAGCGTTACACAGTCCGAAGGGCATCACTAGGTATTCGTAGTGCCCATCGCGGGTGTTAAATGCCGTCTTCCATTCGTCACCCCGGCGAATCCGGATTAGATTATAGGCCCCCCGCAGATCTAGCTTGGAAAAAATTTTGGCTCCTCGTATGCATTGAAACCGCTCGGAAATAAGTGGCAACGGGTATTTGTTCTTGACCGTGATCTGATTGAGACCACGGTAGTCAATGCAGGGTCGGAGAGATCCATCTCTCTTTTTAACGAAGAAGAAGCCTGCCCCGGCCGGGGAGGAAGATTTTCGAATAAAACCCCTCTCCAAGTTCTCCTTGATATAGGCTGATATCGATAAAGTCTCTGGCAAGGACAGAGGATATACTCGTCCACGGGGAAGAGAAGCATTGGGAACCAGTTCAATGGGACAGTCATAATTCCGATGTGGAGGCAACGTCTCAGCCTCTCGTTTACAAAAGACATCCGCAAAACTGGCATACTGAGAAGGTAGATCGGAGAGTAACTGAGGCAGAGGGGGCACAACAGGACTGACTTGTGACAGGCAATGGCTATGGCATCTGGGACCCCATTGAAGAACCTCTCCAGAGCTCCAGTCGAGTGTCGGGGCGTGTAGACGGAGCCATGGCAGACCCAGCAGGATAGGATTGATAGCCTTGGGTAGTACCAGGAAGGTGATCTGTTCTGAGTGAAGAGCTCCGACCCGTAGTGTCAACAGCTCAGTGATGAGCATGATTGGATCAGGCAACGGTAGACCATTCACAGAGGCAACTGCCAGGGGTCTCTCCAGACGGACTGTGGGTAGTTGAAACTGATCCACTAGATCCTGGTGGATAAAATTAGCAGCCGCTCCAGAGTCAAGATAGGCGGAGGAAGGATGTGATGTCTGTCCGGTGACGATGGCCACAGGTATCGATAATCTGGAAGAGGTTTTAACGTTTGGAGACGTTCCACCTAGAGTTGCCTCTCCAACCAACCCTAGGTACTGGAGTTTCCCGGTTTCTGTGGGCATTGGCGCACAAAATGACCCTTGAGGCCACAATACATACAAAGTCCAGAGGAGCGTCTGCGCTGCTTCTGTTCAGATAACCGGACTCTGTCTACCTGCATGGGTTCCTCAGGTAGCGCACTAGGAGTGGACAATAGTGGTTTCTGGGCAGAGGGTGCTGGTCTGTGGGCCCGGCTCTCCTGACGAACCTCTTGAGAGCGCTCCCGGATTCTCATATCAACCCGGGTGGCTAACAGGATGAGGGCATCCAAGGTAGAAGGAAGGTCGCGGGCTGCCAGTTCGTCCTTGATGTGAGAGGACTGTCCCTGCCAGAAGGTCGCCACCAGTGCCTCATTGTTCCATGCCAGCTCGGCTGCTAGGGTACGGAAGGAGATCGCATACTCCCCTACTGTGGAGCCTTCTTGCTTGAGGGTCAACAGAGTGGCTGCGGCAGAGGATGTTCGACCCGGCTCCTCGAACACGGCACGAAAGGACTGCAGGAACAAGGCTAGGTCCGAGGATACAGGTCCTTGTTGCTCCAAGATTGGGTTCGCCCATGCGAGGGCCTTGCCAGCGAGGAGGGAGATAATAAATGCCACTTTGGCCTCCTCGGAGGGGAAGAGATGAGGCCGTAGCCTAAAATGCACCGTGCATTGATTGAGAAATCCTCTGCATGCTCTGGGGTCACCGTCGTAGCGAGGAGGAAGAGGCAGAGGAAATGAGGATCCGGAACAAACGGGGAGCAACAGGCAGTGGCACGGCAACCGCTTCAGGGGAAGAACCGGGGGTGGAACAGCGAGTAGATCCAGGCGGACCAGGATAGAATTCACCGCCTCAAGGAGTTGATCCTGACGTGTGCGTAGGTCATGCATCTCTGTCTAAATCTTCTGTACTGGGGTCTTGGGCTTGCCAGCGGGTTCCATGGCCTGAGCGTACTGGTTTGGTGTATTGATGCTATAGTACAGTGTGCTTATGAAGCCAACATCATCTGGATCCTCAGCAGTTATTCTGGCAACACTAGTCCCTGGGTTCTGTTCCTCCGGAATGGTAAATGTTCTGCTTGTCCTGAAATAGTCTGGGCGGTGGCTGTGGCTTCAGCATGGATGGAGGCAGGTGCGGCAATTTGCGCCAGACGTGGCGGGCAGTATCCGATGAAGCGGTAGACACTTGGCGTGGCAGATTACACTTCGCGTGGCAGAAGACACTTGGCGTGGCAGATGACACTTGATGTGGCAGATGGCACTTGACGTGGCAGACACAGGAACAATACGGAATACAGGAACGGTAACGGGGCACGGGTAACAGCTGGAACGGGAGACCATAAGGAACCATTTGCAAGACAGACTGGGAAAGACTAACAACGCTCAGGCATCGAACTAGGGGGCTGGACCCCTCTTATAGCCCAGGGTACTCACGGGTCAAAGGTCGTTCAAGATGTCCGGTGCGCGCGCTGCCCCTTTAAGAGCGGGGACGAGCGTGCGCGTTCACCCTTCGAGCTCCGGCGGAGGTGAGTGGATGCAAGCGCTGGCGTCTCCTGAGGAGGAGGCTTGGGCCAGCGCTTGCCGACGCGTGGCTGCGGCTGTCAGCGGGAGGCTGGAGTGGACAGCCCGCAGCCACGGACATTACAGTTTTTCCCTTTACTGGAATTAAGGGGCCTAGGGCAACCCCTGAAAAACTAGCAACCCATAGAATTATCCCTCCTCCACCAAACTTTACAGTTGGCACAATGCAGACAGACAGGTAATGTTCTCCTGGCATTCCCCAAACCCAGACATGTTCATCAGATTGCCAATTAGAAGTGTGATTCATCACTCCACAGAACACATTTCCACTCTCCAGAGTCCAGTGGCGGCTGCTTTACACCACTCCATACGATGCTTGGCATTGTGCTTGGTGATGTAAGGCTTGCATGCAGCTGCTCGGCCATGGAAACTCATGCCATGAAACTCCCGGCGCAGAGTTTTTGTGCGGATGTTCATGCCAGAGGAGGTTTGGTACTCTGGAGTTATTGGGTCCGCAGAACGTTGGTGACTTTTATGCACTATGCACCTAAACACTCGGTGACCCCGCTCTGTAACTTTACGTGGTCTCCCACTTCATGGCTGAGTTGCTGTGGTCCTCTAACCTGATGCTACACTTCTCTCATATAAGAACTGTTTAGGGCCGGTTATGAATAAGCACGACCCCTCTTTATCTGGGATGAGGTGTATCATGAATCATCAATAGGAGTTGGTATCTGTCCTATCTATCTATCTATCTATCTATCTATCTATCTATCTATCTATCTATCTATCTATCTATCTATCTATCTCGTATGTACCACACTGCATACATTTGTGAGTTCCTCTATAACATCCTAACTTTTTAATGAAAAAACAAAAAACCCTGCATCCTCTTTACTGCTCATGTCATCTCTACAACTCTGGCCGCCCAGCCCTTGGCTTCACAGCAAAGGAATGCACTCTGGAAAATGTGACTCTCTCTTTATTGGATAAACCATGTAATGACAGAGACGCTTGTGTTGAATAATTTCAAAGGTATTAACTGTTGCCTTTCAAGCAACTTGTAAGTTCCAACTGTAAACATCATGTTTTGTACCTGCAAAAATTGTGACTGAACATTTAGTGTTATTTCAACCATAATAGCGATACGCTCTATATAAAATTGTTACATTATACTATGTGTGTGAAAGTATTGACCGTAAAATGACAAGGAATTGTTAAATAGATTGAATTGTTTATTGTAAATAAAGTTTATTGAAACGAGCATAAGGCTTCGTTCACATCTGCGCTATGGCTCCGTGCAGCCGTTTTGACGGAATCAATAGCGTAGTCTACTACGCTACTCATTCCGTCAAAATGACGCTACCCTTGCACAACGGAGACCAACGGTAACCATTGCCACCAGATCCATCACCACTGAAATCAATGGTGATGCAAAAGGAAATCTATGATTTCCGTTTGTGTCTGTTAGGGCTCCGTTCCGCCGGAAAGCTCAGACGGAACAGGGGTGTTGACTGATTTATAACAATTTTCCGCCACTTGCTACTATAAAAACGCAGATGAAGTACCTGACGGGTACATTAGTCTTTGTAAATCTGACCCTGTGTTCATGTTGTAATATACAGTATTTTTTTGCACAAAGAGCATTGTTTCAATAAACTTGATTAACAATCAGTTTGATAACCCCTTTAATTGATGTATAGCGTTCATTAAAATGGGCACTGGGTCCTACAAGCTTTGCATGAACTCAGGGGTGTACGTTGAAGTAAAGGGGCACCATTACAATAATCAGATTGTTCACATGATCCCATTCCTACACCCAGTTTGTTCACCCCCTTCCTCAAATTAGCGAAGGACAATGTGGCCACTGAGTCTGTTCTTCCCTCATTTTTGAGCGGTTTGTAAATGGGGGAGAGCCCTGTGTAAATCTTTACTGCACGTGTGGTAGGAGGAGGAGGGTAACCTGAGCCCCTTCTTTCACTGGGCCCATAGTAGTTGTCTTTACTGCCTGTATGACACGTATGTCCTTATATGAACTATCTTCTCTGAAGCTCTTCCTCTTCTCTGTCCCCAGTGAGGGCGAAGATGACAATCTTCATTATGCTGACCATGATTATGAAGTTCCAGTTCAGAAAATTGTGAAGAAAGTCTGGAATAGAGTCAAATGGTCCAAAGAAGAGGTAGCATTTACATGGTGTCTGACTTACTACTGCATCTCTTCCTGTACTCTTCAGTATTTATTTAAGATGTGTTTTTTTAACAGGATGAAAAGTTGAAGAAACTAGTTGAACAGCATGGGACAGATGACTGGGCTCTAGTTGCTTGCCATTTTATGGTAAGTTTTCTATAAATCGGCAGTAATAACCGAGGGCATAGTACAGGTGTGTGTTGACCTTTTCACATATATTGGCTTGATTGTAATAACCGCTATTCGTATATACTATACTGCTATTCGCTATACTATTCGTACATATTGTTGTAAAATATTAAACATTTTTGCCCGATTCTTTTGTGAATTTTAAATTGTCCAACATTCATAAAAATAAGTAAAATCCAAGCAGGTGGAAACAAGTGTTCGTATTCTGAGCATCCAGAAGGAGTCTGTAACCTCATTGGCTGTGCAAAGTTTTATCAGTGCAGGACTATTGGTCTGTTTATGAATTGTGATTAATAAATCCGATGTGTTGATCTGGTAATATGGAACCTACATCATATTGACGATGGATTATTGGCGTTTGATGTATAATAAACAAAAGGCACTACTATAAATGCTGCCAGAGATCTGATCCATCCAGTATCTATGAAAAATGAGAATAATCCCTGTCTTTTGTAAGTATATTTTCCAACACTTAAAAAAAAAAAAATCCTCTCGTGTAATAACATGGCGCTTAGTATCTTCCCCAGCAGGGCTACCCTGTTTGGCCATGTGTGGCCTCCTTATCTTGGATCACAGGTTTTCAGTTGCCCATGTAAAATACAATGGCAAACATGGATTACTCTTTGCCAACTAACAAGCACCTGGCTAAAGTATGAGCTCACACCAGAGACTTGAACTTGTAAAACAGGTTTGTGGGAAGTAGAACTTAATATATTTATGATGCAACTCAAAGTAATGAAAGATAGCGCATTTACATAAATGACATTTCCAATGAAAGTGGATCTGTCAGCTTATGCCGTCTTATGTATGGGCAGCATATTACAGCTACAGGCCCGTACCCTTAGTAGCCAAAATGGCACTTCATATATATATTATAGACAGCAGCCTGTCAATCACCAGCCAGAAGGGCATATATGTATTCTTTCAGGGCTCCTATTATCCTATTGCTACAACCTTTTCTTCATGCTGTTTGGGCTACTAGTAGCACAGTAGGGCAGCATATTAAGCTGCATAGATCTGTGTAAATTCTTGATGTGTTATTGCGGGTATTTTTCCATTAGCATGCTTTTTTACTAATATGGTCCTCTATTCGTCTTTTAGAACCGGTCAGATATTCAGTGTCAGCATCGATGGCAGAAGGTTTTAAATCCTGAACTTGTAAAGGGACCTTGGACCAAAGAGGAGGATCAAAGGGTAATTTGAGTGTCTATACCATCTTGTTTGACTCTATCACCGTTTTCAGTTATATTTTACACTTTGCAGTGCACACACATATATAACCTCTCACTCAATAATATATTCTCATATATATATATATATATATATATATATATATATATATATATATATATATATATATATGTGCACTTGTTTAAAGACATGACATAAATTCACAGTTATCTGTGTATTCTTGCCTATCCATATGGAAAGTCCTGTGCAGTCAAAACAACCCCTTCCCGCAGCCGAGGTGTTTGGGGATGGAATTTTAACATTGTATACTAGAAAGTGTGGGCGCTATGTGTGCTCTGTTATTTGTGCAATCTATGAATTCCTGGAAGCCCTTTTATTTTCAACTTTTATATGGAGGCTTCAGTTTTTGGAACCTTGACTCTATTTTAATAGAAAAATGTAATGCATTCTTATGATTTTTCTTTCTTCCAAAATCAGTGGCGCATGTGAATAATCTATATCTTAATAGATCATATTATGGGAAAGGGATTTCTTCCAACAGCCCGTAGTTTCCATTTTTACTTTTCTTATTATTATGGCCTGTCCCTCAAATGTCAGGAAAGACCTTTTGGGGGACTTTATTTATCTTTTTCTTTTACACCTTATTTGTCACTGTAACTGAGGCTGCCCAGCAGCCCCAGTTACAGGGGAAATCATCCCTCTTATAGTGACTATTGTCACTATTAGGGCTGTGCTGGGTCCAGTTAGACCCAACAGCAGCCTGCCACTAACGAGATCCCGGCAATCGTGTGACCAGTCACATGATCACTGGGACTAATAGAGGCAGCGGCGCTACCTCTATTCTATACACATTGCTCATTGAGCGAAAGCTGCTTCTATCTTCAAAACGGCTCCAAAAAGATATCAAGAAGTGACATGCAGTTCTTTTTATGGGGCGTTTTTTTAAGCAGCGTTTTTTCAAATGGCCGCGTAAAAAAGACGCCCCGTCGGAACGAAACGCAGTTTTTCCCATTGAAATCATTGGGCAGATGTTTGGAGGCGTTCAGCTTCTGTCTTTTTTTTTTTTTGTTTTTCAGCGCGTTTACGGACAGAAAAACATCTGAAAATAAGCCGTGTGAACATACCATAATCCTGCCTAAGAAGTGATTGTGATTGTTTTTCTGTAACAATAGTTGTGCTTTAGAGTTTCAAAAATAGGTTTGGCCTCTAACAAAATTCATTAGGTATGCCATTGCTTTCAATAAAATGAGTGTATGTTATCTTAGCGGCAGTGAAACCAAGAAGTGATTGGAGTGTTTTAGGCTTCATGCACATGGCCGTAGCCATATGCACGGTCCGTGGGTACGGCACAGATGGCCGCGGAGTGTCACCCACAATTCACGGACCATGCACACATTGATGTCAATGAGCCCGGACCGCAAATCCGGACAGTATATTGACATGTCCAATTTTTTTTGTGGTCCAGGCTCAGGGCATTACACGGCCTGTGGAAACCACGGTCGTGTGCATTGACCCATAGGTTAACCCGTGTTTTATACTATCTGCAACACGTTTGTGTGCATGAGGCCTTAGAGTAGCCATAATATGTATAAAAACATAACAACTTATATATTTTTCTTTAAATAATGTATAATAAAATCATGTGTGTAGTATATCTAAAATGTTTTATAAACAACAATAATTTATGTAGCAAAAAATATTTTTTTTATTTTTAAATGAATTATTTGTAAACACATTTTTTTCTCTTGCTGGGTATTAGGTGATTGAATTGGTTCACAAATATGGTCCAAAAAGATGGTCTCTTATTGCAAAGCATTTGAAGGGGAGAATTGGCAAACAGTGCAGAGAGCGATGGCACAATCACTTAAACCCGGAAGTGAAAAAGTCTTCTTGGACATTAGAAGAGGACAGCATAATCTACAATGCTCATGAACGACTTGGAAATCGATGGGCTGAAATTGCAAAACTACTTCCGGGAAGGTATATGTCTATTGTTATTTGTAGCTAGGTATCGTTATTTTTTTTTTTAGAATTTGTTGTGGAGCTCTGTTTTTGATGAATATTCATTTTGCTTGGTTTCATTAATAATATTTACACAAAAGAATGAGATTTCTTTTATCCGTGCGCTTGTTTTTGTGAAATTCCACATTACTGGAGGCTACAACAGAGAGATCCGATTAGGAAAATTCTGACTAAAGAAACAAACCGATGTTGTGTTAATTTTTTAGTATGGGCTTTTGTTCCGAAGGCTCTTTACCCTTACTTTTTATATACTTTTCTATGACTATCCAATAATCCAGAATATCTCTGACAACACTTAGGTTACACATTTGTAATTGTAATGCATTTATTATACAAAAATTCAAAATTTGTATTGCCTGGATGAAATAATAAAGATTTCTGGATATTTTAAGTTACATTTCACTGTAATGAAGTTGCAGATTGCATTGGGACTTGACTGTGGTGCTTTTGTTCATGCTTGTGTATGAATTATACAGAAGGAAGAAAAAGTAAATTAACCCTTTGGAATTACCTGGATTTCTGCATTGATTACTGAGTCACAATTCTAGACAAACACAATGTAACTAAACTAATAACACACAAACTGTTGTACTGTTCATGTCGTTTTTTTTTTGTTTTTTTTCTCAACTTACCCTCCATGACAGCGATGCAGGAGGTTGGGGCTCTGCCTCTAATAGGGACAGGAAACCGCAAGAGGTTAAATGGCGCCCCCCACCTCCCAATCCTCAGTGTTTTTCCTGTCCCTGTTAGTGCATGCAAAAGGATTGCTACCACTCCTGGTAGCACTTTCTATGGAGGTTAGCAGCGATTCTTACCAGGGTTATTTTTTCTGCTGCCTCCCCGATCGCTGATCCGGCCTCTGGTCACTCCTGTACAATTAGTAAAGTGAGACCTTAGGTGCCAGCTCCTGTTCCTCTGGGTTCTCCAGCTGTGCCCCCCCTCTTCTGGCATCAAGCCTGCAGCAACGGGACCGTGTTCCTAGCAGGAGAGGGGGGGGGGTGACCTCCTTGCGGCAGCCTCTCCAGCGTGCGTTCCATGTTGAGCGCACGCAACGTCACTTCCGGTTCTGCTATTTGCGCTTCCGGACACACGGTGACGTACTTGAGGTTCGTGTGATGAGGAAGCGGGAGGGGACTGCAGCGGTGGAGGAGGACCAATCTTCCATTGGAGGAAGACATCACATGCATCCCGGTGATCAAGGTTAAAGGTCACTCGGATTGAAGGCTCATTCTCTTCAGGTAGGACAACCTATTGTGCTATCATGTCTGAACAAGAGAAATTGGCTGTAAAGCCTGGTTCTATGGAGCCTGAAAGGAGCGTGACCCCCGGCCCAGTAAGTGTTTCTGGTAGGGGTTTTTTAACCTGGGAACTAGGGCGTTATTTTTGCCCCCTCTTCCCTTTTCTTTCTCTCTCTTAGAGTGATAAAGATCCTTCTCAGGAATCTAAGAAGGATCCTAAAATTCAGAAACGTGCTGTTTCAGAAAATTACCATCTTCTAATAACAAATGCTTATGCCAAATGTGTATTGAAAAGGTTATTAGGGAGGAACAGCTGTCCATTATGAATGAAATCAAAGGGATGGTAAGGGAGGAGATCTGGCTGGCTACCTTCTCTCAGTCCTTTATACATACCGAACCTCCTCCCATCATAAAAAAAAGAGAAAATTTTTTGTTGAGGAATCAGAAGGGGGTAGTTACCTTCTTTCTATATCAGAGGTAACGTTAGAGGATGGAGAGTTACCATGTGTGTCTATATCTAAGAGAGAAGAAAAGTACTCCTTTTCATCAGACCAAATGGATGAACTGCTTAATGCTGTTAGGAGTACTATGGAGTAGAGGAGATCCAGGAAGTTCATTTAGTGCAGGACGAGATGTTTTCAGGGTTACGTTCAAAAAAAGAGACTGTTTTTTCCAGTACATGAGAACCTCCTAGGGTTAATCATAGATGAATGGAAATTTCCTGAGAAACAACTTTCCCTTCTAGTAGAAATTTGTGACCGTTTTCCCTTGGATGAGGACCAATTTAAATGGATGGAAGTTCCCAAGTTTGATGCTCAGGTGGCCAAAGTGGGGAAAAAAACCTTGCTCCCAATTGAGGATTCTTCACAATTGAATGATCCCTTAGATTGTAAAGCAGACAGCTTGCTCAGAAATATTGGGAAGCATCCACTGTGCTTTTGCAAGCCAACATTAGTGCCACGAGTGTGGCAAGATCTATGTATACATGGTTTAACCACCTAGAGTCTCACTTACGGAAGTGCACACTAGAGAGGATATTATTGCCTCCATCCCTCCTCTTTCTATGGCAACTGGCTTCCTGGTTGATTCTTCAGCTGAATCTATTAAAATTGCTTTAAGAGCATGTGTTCTATCCAACACAACTAAAAGGGCCTTATGGCTAAAAATGTGGATGGGAGATCCCCTCTCAAAAACGAAACTCTGCGGAATTCCTTTTCAGGGTGAATACCTATTTGGGCCAGAGCTGGATAATATGATAGAGGAATCAGCTGATAAGAAAAGCCTTCCCGAGCCTAAAAATATCAAAAAAAGACAGCCCCTTCGTCCCTTTCGGAACACTCAGCAAAATTATAGAAGGAAAGGGAAATCGGGCATACCGAGCTATCCCAAAGGGGGTAGAGGCTGGATTGTTCTGTTCAACCAGAAACAAAATCAAAATAGACATAGATGCTATAAGAGTCGGGGGCAGGATCTCAAAATTCACAGACCGATAGCGAAATATAACAAACAACCAGTGGATCCTAACCTCAATTTCACAAGGGTCCAAAATAGATTTTGCCGCCTACCCCCTCTCAAAGATGGTCATTACTCGGGTTCCATCAGTCATCCAAGTGGCACTAAAAAAAAAGGCATCCAGGAATTACTACTCCAGGAAGTAATCTCTTCTGTTCCACTCAGAGAGGGGGCAAGGCCACTAATCTCATATGTTTCTAGTAAAAAAAAACAGGTGTAGCTTTCAGGATAATAATAAATCTCAAACCGCTGAACAAATATGTAGCCTATCACAAATTCAAGATGGAGTCGATAAAATCCACCATACCCTTAATCGGGAAGGACTATATGCTGGCAATGTTAGACCTGAAGGACGCATAGTATCAAATCCCAATGCATCCAACTTATCAAAAGTTTCTAAGATTTGCAATCTTACAAGATCAAGAGGTCTTTCATTACCACCAGTTCAGGGCACTTTCTTTTGGGATTTCATCTGCTCCACGAATCTTCACAAAGATAATGGCAGAAATAGTGGCTTCTCTCTGGAACTAAGAGATCCATATAATCCCATACTTGGATGACCTACTCCTGGTACCACCAACAGCTGTCTATCTCTCGTCACATCCAACAGGTTTCCCAGACTCTGGATTATAAGCAAAAGGAGATCAGATCATTTACCTGCAAGACAGTTTTTTTTTCTTAGGTACTACTAGACTCGCACATGCATATGCCTTTCCTACTTCAACAAAAAAAGATTGCTCTTAGAGAGAGAGAATATCTCTCTTCATTCAAAAAAATCAGGTCCCCATAAGAGTGGCAATGTCAATTCTGGGGTCTCTGACATCCTTCATTCAATCAGTGGCTTAGTCTCAAAGCCATTCCAGAGATCTGCAGGCGGCCAATCTTTTTCAGTGGGACAAGTCTGTTCTATCCTTGAACCAGAAATTTACACTGTCAAAAGCAGTAAAAAGATCCCTCCTTTGGTGGCTGAAACCTTAGAATCTGGAGAAGTGGGTAACTTGGCACCCCTTTCCAGTTATCACAATTACAACAGAAGCAAGCAGAGAAGATGGGGAGCGATTGTAGACCGGAATTCATTTCCGGGAATTTGGTGATTTTAAGAATAAGCCAACACTCCTCAGACGTCAGGGAGCTCAGGGTGGTACTGGAGACATTAAGAGTTGCAAGTCACCTTCTCAAGGCTTGTCCTTTCAAAGTCTACACCGACAACACAACTACGTTAACTTACTTAAGACGTCAAGGGGGCACACTCAGAGAAACCTTCAAAATCGAACAACTCAGATATTTTTATGGGCAGAAGTTCTGCTCTTTCTCTCTCAGCCATTCACCTGAAAGGCTCAGAGAATACCCAAGCAGACTTCCTTCCAAGTCTGAAAGACCTGAAACCAACAGAGTGGTGTCTAAACCAAAAATATTTTCTCCAGATTAACAAGGAATGGAGTTCTCCAGAAGTAGACTTGTTTGCAACTTGGAAAAATGCAAAAACCCCTCAATTATTCTCCCTAGATTCAAGGGAAAATGGCCTTCATATAGACTCTCTAGCTCACAGCTGGAACATCAATCTGGAGTATGCTTCCCCCCCCCCCCTATTCCTCTGCTTCCCAGAACACTCCAAAAGATCAGAGAGGAAAGGGCAAAGATAATTCTAATCGCTCCGTATTGGCCAAAAAGGACTTGGTTTTGCCTGCTAAACAGCTAGAGCTAAAGGCTTATCTGAAGCCGTTATACTTACTTTACAGAAAAGTAGAAAAGAGATAACAAATTCCATCTATAATTTGTGGAAAAAGTTTCTTTCCTGGTGTGGGGATAATAAGCCAGAAATAGATCATCCTAATGTGGCCCAGATTCTTGATTTTTTTTTTTGCAGGCAGGTCTTTAAAAGGGCCTTAAACCCAGTACCTAAAGGTACGGATAAATGAAGAGAAAAAGCACGGCGCCACATAGTGTGAGTAAGCCCAGGAGTAGCAGTCAGTACAATACAAGTGAATACTTACCACAGGACCGTAGAATAATCTCGCTGAAATTGCTTATAGGAGTGAGTGCTGCTGCCGAAATCCCAACCGGTCAAGCCAATTGGCCACCGCAATGAAGACAATGTATAAAGTAGGAAAGACGGGAATAAATGCGGCGCTGCTTCTCAATGAACATACAAATGATGTAAAGTGATGAAGTTTTATTGATCAATCCAGGCTACGCGTTTCAATGCCGCAGCGGCATCTTCCTCAGGCCATATAGATTACAGTACAAACACCAATGGTTTATTTAAAGCATTGGTGTTTGTACTGTAATCTATATGGCATGAGGAAGATGCCGGTGCGGCATTGAAACGCGTAGCCTGGATTGATCAATAAAACGTCATCACTTTACATCATTTGTACGTTCATTGAGAAGCAGCGCCGCATTTATTCCCGTTTTTCCTACTTTAAAGGTACAGATGTCCGCTTTGAAGCTCATATTTTGATGAAGATTTAGCTTCTGACAGGTGGATAGAAAGTTTTTTTTGTAGCAGCCTATAGGTGATCTCCGAAGAGATCTCCCTTCCCCACCTGGGATTTGAAAGTAGTCCTTAAGGGGTTAACTTTTTTAAGTCCCTTTGAGCCAATTACAGATTGTAACATCTGGAATCTCTCCTGGAAGGCCCCTCTTCTGGTAGTAGTCACCACGGCTCGTAGACTACGTGAAATTCTGGCCCAATCCATCCGTGAACCTTACTTAAAAATTTTAGAGGATAGGATAGTATTTAGTCCTGAACCCACTTTTCTGCCTAAAGTGGTATCCGGTTTTCACATGTCTCAAGAGATAACACTTCCTTCTTTCTGCCAAAACCCAGCTAACAGGAAGAAAGAGGAATTTCATTCTCTAGATATGCGAAGAACTATCCCCAAGTATCTAGAAGTCACAAAGGACTTTTGGAAAGATTTCAAGCTTTTTGTCCAGTTTTGAGGTCCAAATAAGTGGAGGAAGGCCTCAAAGGGCACAGCTGCCAATTGGATTAAAAAAGCTATTCATGAAACATATAATTATAAACATATAATATATTCAGAATTTAACCCCTTCGGTAAAAATCTAAGCCCACTCTACTCGTGCGGTGTCAGTTCCTGGGCAAAAAGAGCAGAAGCCTCTCTAGGTCAAATCTGCAGGGCTGCAACTTGGTCCCCAGTACATACATTTACCAACATTACAGACTTAATTTACTGTCCGGCAGTGTCTTTTCTTTTTCAACCATTCTTTAGTTACAATGCATTTGGAAAGTCTTTAAAATGCATCCGGAAGGACCAGGTCAGAATAAGCGCTACTCTTAGCAGATTGCAAGGCAAGCTACAGCCTATTTTGTGCCATGTCCTCGCTTGAACGCTTTTAACAACCACATGGGTGAGTGCCGTCATTTCACTTTCCTTACTACTTGTTGCATTCAGAAAGACCCTTTCAATTTTTTCACATATTGTTATGTTGAGGCCTTGTGCTAAAATAAAGATTCTAGTTTTTCCCCATCATTGTGCACTCAATATCATTCTGACAAAGTGAAAACAGAATATTAGTAATCTTTGCTAATTTATTAAAATGGAAAAACTAAAACATTGCACTGTCATAAGTATTCAGACCCTTTACTTAGTACTTAGTTGAAGCACCTTTGTCAGCGATGACAGCCTCCAGTCTTCTTGTGTATGATGCCACAAGGTTTGTACACCAGCATTTGTGGATTTTCTGCCATTCTTCTCTGCAGATCCTCTCCAGCTCTGTCAGGTTTTATAGGGACAGTCGGTAGACAGCTTTTTTCAGGTCTCTCCAGAGTTGTTCGATTGGATTAAAGTCAGGTCTCTGGCTGGGCCACTGAAGGACATTCCCAGAGTAGTCCCTAAGCCACTACTGTGTTGTCTTGGCTGTGTGCTGAGGGACATTGTCTTGCTGAAAGATGAACCTCTCGGTCTTGAGGTCCAGAGCGCTCTAGATCTGGTTTTCATTAAGAATATCTCTATACTTTGTTCCATTCATCTTTCCACAACATTGACCAGTCTCCCAGTCCCAGCCGCTGAAAATCTCCCCACACAGCATGATTCTGCCACCACCATGCTTCACTGTAGAGATGGTATTGGGCAGGTGATCAGCAGTGCCTGGTTTCCTCCAGACATTACTCTTAGAATTGAGGCTGAAAAATTCAATCTTGGTTTCATCAGACCACACAATCTTGATTCTCACAATCCGAGAGTCCTTTAGGTGCTTTTTTTGGAAACTCCAGGTGGGCTTTGTGTCTTTTACGGAGGAGAGGCTTATTTCTGGCCACTGCCATAAAGCCCAGATTGGTGTAGTGCCACAGTGATGGTTGACCTGGAAGTTTCTCCCATCTGCACATAGGATCTTGGGAGCTCAGCCAGAGTGACCATTGGGTTCTTGGTCACCTCTTACCAAGGCCCTTCTCCCCTGATTACTTAATTTGGAGGGGCGGCCAGCTATAGGTAGTCCTGGTTGTTCCAAGCTTCTTCCATTTAAGAATTATGGAGGCCACTGTGCTCTTGGGAACTTTTAGCGCGGCAGAATTTTTTTTTGTATCCTTCTCCAGATCTGTGCCTCCACACACTCCTGTCTCTGAGCTCTACAGGCAGTTCTTTCCTTCTCATGGCTTGGCTTTTGCTCTGAAATGCATTGTCAGCTGTGAGACCATATATATATATATATATATATATATATATATATATATATATATAGCAAAAATCAGGCAGCACTCCGTTTATCAAGGTGAAAAAAGAGGGTACTTTTATTGTCCCATAGGCAACGGTTCAGCTCCTTCCCCTGGAGCCTTTCTCAAGGCTTGAGAAAGGCTCCAGGGGAAGGAGCTGAAACGTTGCCTATGGGACAATAAAAGTACCCTCTTTTTTCACCTTCATAAACGGAGTGCTGCCTGATTTTTGCTTTCTATATAACTGGGATTTTGGTCTATCCCTTGGGCTTGCACCCACGCTATACTGGTGCTGCTGGATCCATTTGTCTATATATATATATATATATATATATATATATATATATATATATATATATATATATATATATAGGGGTGGGTCTTTTCAAATCATGTCCAATCAAATGCATTTATCACAGATGGACTCCAAGGTGTAGAAACATTTCAAAGATGATCTAGAGAAATTTAAGGCCCCCAGAGCTAAATTTCAAGTGTCATAGCAAAGGGTCTGAATACTTATGTCCATGCGAAATTTGAGGTTTCATTTTTAATATATGTGAAAAAAGTGTCTGAAGACTTTCCGAATGCACTGTATGTAGTTAGTATGGTCGAAAAAAGACCAAGTTCAAACAAGGGATGGGAGAAATTATAGAACTTTGTTTTACCCCTATTGATGCAGAGGAAGGTTTATTCTGACTGGATCAACATTCAAACAAGAATTCTACAAAGTCAGTATAGTTAATTTTCTTGTGGGCTTTGAGTCATTGTCTTGTTGCATTATCCAAAGTCTATTCAGCTTGAAGTCATGGACTGCTGCCCTTACATGCTCCTATAAAATGTTTTGACACACCTTTAAATTAATTGTTCCCTCAATGATCACTTGGTGTCCAGTACCTGAGGCAGCAAAGCTGCCCAAAACCATAATGCTCCTTCCACCATGCTTCACAGTTGGGGTGAGGTTTTGGTATTGGTTTGCAGTGTTCTTCTTTTTTTTTTCCCTCCATAACATTGTGTATTTGTGCTGAAAAGTTCCACATTTTCTCATCTGTCCATAGAACATTTTCCCAGAAGCATTGTAGAATATCCAGGTGGTCTTGGGCAAACTTGTGACAGGCCACAATGTGTCTTCAGACAGCAGCAGCTTCCGTTGTGGTGTCCTTCCATGAACTTCATTCTTGTTTAGAGTTTTTCTAATAGTGAACACATGAACAGAGGTTTTTGCAGTTTGTAGAGTCTTTAGTATGTCTTTTGCTGTTACCCTTGGGTTCACTTCTAGGGAGAGTAGCAACAGTCCTGAATTTTCTTCATTTGTAGACAATTTGTCGAACCATGGTCTTTAGCAATGCTTTTGCAGCATTTTCCAGATTCATTTATATCTATCAATTCTCTTGAGGTCTGTCACGGGCACAGGGTATGTGGACCCACTAGGCCGCTCTGCCGTAGTGAGGAGGCAGCTGACCAGGTCACAGTCTAAGCAGAAGTAAATGGCAGACAGTATGCTTGGGTACCTGAAATAGTCCGTGCGGTGGCTGTGGCTTCAGCACGGATGGAGGCAGGTGCGGCAAGTGGCGCCAGATGTGGCGGGCAGTATCCAATGACACTTGACGTGGCAGGTGGCACTTGACGTGGCAGATGGCACTTGACGTGGCAGATGGCACTTGACGTGGCAGAAGACACTTGACGTGGCAGATGGCACTTGAACGCGGGTAGGCACAGGAACAACACGGAATACAGGAACGGTAACAGGACACGGGTAACAGCTGGAACGGGAGACACTACGGAACCATTTGCGAGACAGACTGGGAAAGACTAACAACGCTCGGGCAAGGATTAGAAGGCCAGGGGCCTTCTTATAGACCAGGAAATCGTGGCAGTTGATGGTGATGACGATTTCCTAATTGCGCGCGCTGGCCCTTTAAGGCCAGGCGCGAGCGTGCGCGCGCACCCTACGGGATCCAGCTGAACGGAGCGGAAGTGAGCGCTGGCATCTCCTAGGAGGGAGACGGAGGCCAGCGCTCACAGATCCATGGCTGCGGGCGTCGGGAGGTGAGTAAACCCGACGACCCGCGGCCATGGGCGCTACAGTATCCCCCCTCTTACGCCCCCTCTTCTTGGGGCAAGAGTGAGAGAGGAACTTTTTAATAAGAGCAGGAGCACTGAGGTTCTCTTCTGGCTCCCAGGACCTCTCCTCAGGATCAAACCCTCTCCAGTCCACCAAATAGAAAGTCTTTCCTCCTACTCTCTTGCGGTCCAGGATCTCCTTTACCTCAAATACATCAGAAGGACCGCTGGGAGCAACTGTGGAACTAGAGGTCTTGCTGTAGCGGTTCAGGACCACTGGTTTCAGGAGGGACACATGGAAGGAGTTAGGGATTCTGAGGGTAGGAGGCAGCCGCAGCTTATAGGAGACAGGGTTAATTTGTTGCAGGACCTCGAAAGGATCAAGGAACCTGGGAGCGAACTTGTATGAGGGCACCCTCAAGCAAATGTTCCGAGAGGACAGCCAGACTTTAGTCCCCGGAAGATACTGAGGCGGCTCTCTTCTCCTAGTATCTGCCTTTCGCTTCATGCGTTCGACCGCCAGCAAAATAGAGGACCGGGTCTGTTGCCAGATTTGCAGGAAGTCCCCATATGAAAACTCCGCCCATGGAAGAAGCTGTACCCAGTTATCGTGCTGTGAAGAAATGAAGTGGCGGAGATAATTCTCCATGATCTGGTTGATCCTCTCAACTTGCCCATTGGACTGGGGGTGATAGGCAGAGGAAAAGTCCAAACTCACATCCAGGAGTTTACAGCGGGCTCTCCAGAACTTGGAGGTAAACTGAACCCCCCGGTCGGACACAATGTGAAGAGGCAAGCCATGCAAGCGGAAGATGTGCAGAATGAAGAGACTTGCCAGTCGAGGAGCAGAGGGTAGGCCGGTCAGCGGGATAAAATGTGCCATCTTAGAGAACCGGTCCACCACCACCCAGATGGTGTTGCATCCTGCTGAGAGAGGAAGGTCCGTGACGAAGTCCATAGCAATGTGCTGCCAGGGGGCGCTGGGTACAGGCAGGGGTTGAAGCAGGCCGGCAGGCTTGCTGTGAGTCACTTTGTTGGAGGCACACACCGTGCAAGCAGAGACCAAGTCCAGAACATCCTTAGGTAGCGTGGGACACCAGAAGTGACGAGCGACTAGGTCTTGGGTTTTATGGACACCAGCGTGCCCAGCCAGTTTAGAACAGTGTCCCCAGCGGAGAATTCTTTTTCGGTCTGCCAACCGAACAAAAGTTCTCCTCGGAGGGATATCTCTAAGCTGCAGAGGATTGGCGGTGACAACGCAGGATGGGTCTATGTCTGAAGGGACTCCACCGTGTCTTCCGTCTCAAATGATCTGGACAGGGCATCGGCCCTCACATTCTTGTCAGCGGGACGGTAGTGGAGCAGAAATTGGAAACGGGTGAAGAACAGTGACCACCTGGCTTGACGGGGATTCAGTCGTTGAGCAGACTGAAGGTAAGTAAGATTCTTGTGGTCGGTGAAGATCAGGATGGGGTGAGCAGCGCCCTCCAGAAGGTGTCTCCACTCCTCCAGGGCCAATTTGATGGCCAGTAGCTCCCGATCTCCAATGGAATAGTTGCGCTCAGCAGAGGAAAACAGTCTTGAGTAGTAGCCACACACTACTGCCTTTCCTTTGGAGCTCCTCTGGAACAGAAGTGCGCCTGCACCAACAGAGGAAGCGTCCACTTCCAGTGAAAACTGCCGAGATACGTTAGGGTGATGGAGGATTGAAGCTGAGGTGAAGGCTTTCTTGAGACTAATGAATGCGGACTCTGCCTCTGGAGTCCACACCTTGGCGTTCACACCCTTCTTGGTAAGGGTAGAGATGGGGGCCATCAGAGAAGAAAAGTTCGGAATAAACTGGCGGTAGAAGTTGGCGAAACCCAGTAACCGCTGTATGGCCCTTAGGCCTTGAGGACGTGGCCATTCCAGGACAGACTTTAGCTTCTCAGGGTCCATCTTAAGGCCTTGATCCGAGATGACCTAGCCCAGGAAGGGCAAAGACCTCTTTTCAAAGGTGCCTTTCTCTAACTTGGCATACAAGCGATTCTATCTTAGTCGCAGAAGAACTTGTCGAACATGCCTCTGATGGGTCATCAGATCTGGGGAGAAAATTAGAATCTCATCGAGATTAAACTACAACACACGTATAGAGGAGATCTCGGAAGATGTCATTAACGAACTCCTGAAATACTGCGGGAGTGTTACACAGTCCGAAGGGCATCACTAGGTATTCGTAGTGCCCTTCGCGGGTGTTAAATGCCGTCTTCCATTCGTCACCCCGGCAAATCCGGATTAGATTATAGGCCCCCCGCAGATCTAGCTTGGAAAAAATTTTGGCTCCTCGTATGCGATCAAACAGCTCGGAAATGAGTGGCAACGGGTACTTGTTCTTGACCGTGATCTGATTGAGACCGCGGTAATCAATGCAGGGTCGGAGAGATCCATCCCTCTTTTTAACGAAGAAGAATCCTGCCCCGGCCGGGGAGGAAGATTTTCGAATAAAACCCCTCTCCAAGTTCTCCTTGATATAGGCTGACATCGATAAAGTCTCTGGCAAGGAGAGAGGATATACTCGTCCACGGGGAAGAGAAGCATTGGGAACCAGTTCAATGGGACAGTCGTAATTCCGATGTGGAGGCAACGTCTCAGCCTCTCGTTTACAAAAGACATCCGCAAAACTGGCATACTGAGAAGGTAGATCGGAGAGTGACTGAGGCAGAGGAGGCACAACAGGACGGACTTGTGACAGGCAATGGCTATGGAATCTGGAACCCCATTGAAGAACTTCTCCAGAACTCCAGTCGAGTGTCGGGGCGTGTAGACGGAGCCATGGCAGACCCAGCAGGATAGGATTGATAGCCTTGGGTAGTACCAGTAAGGAGATCTGTTCCGAGTGAAGAGCTCCGACCCGTAGTGTCAACGGCTCAGTGATGAGCATGATCGGATCAGGCAACGGTAGACCATTCACAGAAGCAACTGCCAGGGGTCTCTCCAGACGGACTGTGGGTAGTTGAAACCGGTCCACTAGATCCTGGTGGATAAAATTAGCAGCCGCTCCAGAGTCAAGGTAGGCGGAGGAAGGATGTGATGCCTGTCCGGTGACGATGGCCACAGGTATCGACACTTTGGAAGAGGTTTTAACGTTTGGAGACGTTCCACCTAGAGTTGCCTCTCCAATCAACCCTAGGTACTGGAGTTTCCCGGTTTCTGTGAGCATTGGCGCACAAAATGACCCTTGAGGCCACAATACATACAAAGTCCAGAGGAGCGTCTGCGCTGCTTCTCCTGTTCAGATAACCGGACTCTGTCTACCTGCATGGGTTCCTCAGGTAGCGCACTAGGAGTGGACAATAGTGGTCTCTGGGCAGAGGGTACTGGTCTGTGGGCCCGGCTCTCCTGACGAACCTCTTGAGAGCGCTCCCGGATTCTCATGTCAACCCGGGTGGCTAAAAGGATGAGGGCATCCAGGGTAGAAGGAAGGTCGCGGGCTGCCAGTTCGTCCTTGATGTGAGAGGACAGTCCCTGCCAGAAGGTCGCCACCAGTGCCTCATTGTTCCATGCCAGCTCGGCTGCTAAGGTACCGAAGGAGATAGCATACTCCCCTACTGTGGAGCCCTCTTGCTTGAGGGTCAGCAGAGTGGCTGCGGCAGAGGATGTTCGACCCGGCTCCTCGAACACGGCACGAAAGGACTGCAGGAACAAGGCTAGGTCCGCGGATACAGGTCCTTGTTGCCCCAAAATTGGGTTTGCCCACGCGAGGGCCTTGCCAGCGAGGAGGGAGATAATAAATGCCACTTTGGCCTCCTCGGAGGGGTAGAGATGAGGCCGTAGCCTAAAATGCACTGTGCATTGGTTGAGAAATCCTCTACATGCTCTGGGGTCACCGTCATAGCGAGGAGGAAGAGGCAGAGGAACTGAGGATCCGGAGCAAACAGGGGGAGCAACAGGCAGTGGCACGGCAACCGCTTCAGGGGGAAGAACCGGGGGTGGAACAGCGAGTAGATCCAGGCGGACCAGGATAGAATTCACCGCCTCAAGGAGTTGATCCTGACGTGTCCGGAGGTCCTGCATCTCTGTCTGAATCTTCTGTACTGGGGTCTTGGGCTGGCCAGCGGGTTCCATGGCCTGAGCGTACTGTCACGGGCACAGGGTATGTGGACCCACTAGGCCGCTCCGCCGTAGCGGGGAGGCAGCTGACCAGGTCACAGTCTAAGCAGAAGTAAATGGCAGACAGTATGCTTGGGTACCTGAAATAGTCCGGGCGGTGGCTGTGGCTTCAGCACGGATGGAGGCAGGTGCGGCAAGTGGCACCAGACGTGGCGGGCAGTATCCGATGACACTTGACGTGGCAGATGGCACTTGAACGCGGGTAGGCACAGGAACAACACGGAATACAGGAACGGTAACAGGGCACGGGTAACAGCTGGAACGGGAGACACTACGGAACCATTTGCGAGACAGACTGATAAAGACTAACAACGCTCAGGCAAGGATTAGAAGGCCAGGGGCCTTCTTATAGACCAGGAAATCGTGGCAGTTGATGGTGATGACTATTTCCTAATTGCGCGCGCTGGCCCTTTAAGGCCGGGCGCGAGCGTGCGCGCGCACCCTACGGGATCCAGCCGAACGGAGCGGAAGTGAGCGCTGGCATCTCCTAGGAGGGAGACTGAGGCCAGCGCTCACAGATCCATGGCGTCGGGAGGTGAGTAAACCCGTTGGCCCGCGGCCATGGGCGCTACAAGGTCTTTGGAAAGTAGTTTGCCTCGAAGTATGGTTCACGCTAACCAATCTTTCTTGAGGAGAATAGATTTGTTAGTAACCAGGCTTTGTGCCTTTTTATTTAATGGGTAAAGGACCTGTGAAACCAACACTTCCAACCTTTTATCCTTAACCCCTTCCCTCGACAGCCAATTTTCAGATTTTGATTTTCGTTTTCTCCTCCCCACCTTCCAAAAGCAATAACTCTTTTATTTTTCCGTCGATTGAGGAGTATGAGGGCATATTTTTTGTGGGACAAGCTGTAGTTTTTATTGGTACTATTTTGGGATACATGAGAATTTTTGATCACTTTTTATTCCATTGTTTGTGGGAAATGAAGTGACCAAAAAACAGATTTTCTCTTCTTTTTTTAATTTTATTTACAGGGTTCACAGTGTGGGTTAAATGTTATAGTGTAATATATATGAAAAAAAACTTGTACTTGTCTCCCTAGGGGACTTAAACCAGCGATCATTGGATCCCTTACACTATATTCTGCAATATATAGTTGAACAAAGATGTAGGGTATAATAGGTGTACAATGATGGCAGACCTGAGGGCCTTCATTAGGCCCCCAGGGTGTCATGACTACCATCGGCACCCTGCAAACGTGTCGCAGGGGACCGATGGCACATCAGAGGTGGCCGCCTCCTCATTCTAATGGCTGAGATGCCCCGGTCACTATGATCATGGCATCTAAGGGGTTAAATGAGCGGGAACCCACTCGTTACACTGCAATTTGGATGTTTCATACAGCCGACACACTTATTCTATGGAGCGGACTCAGCCCGTGAGCCTGTTTTACACTGCCCCCCCCACCCGACCTCCACCGTATTTATATGGCGGATGTCGGGAAGGGGTTGCACCAGAATCAAAAATGATCACCTACAAAGGATAATTGTCTGATCGTTGGGGGCCCCACTGTTTGTGAGAATGTGTGTCCTGAACCCGATGTTTCTCCTCACTACTCTATTGCAGTGAGGATGATATTGAATGGAGCAGCAGTTGAGCATGCCCGCTGCCGCTCCCATCAATGCCAAAGGGAATGAAGGAAACCGCAGGGTACATCGCTCGACTGTTTGCGTCAATCCCATAGACATTGGATGGAGCAGGAGGAACGTGCTCGACCACCGCTTCAGTCGACCTCCCTGCGGGGTGGGGGGGATGCAGTACGGAAGATCTGGGGGTTTGGGACCCCTGTTTTCATGATTGGTGGTGGTCTCAGTGATGGAGGCCCCCAAGCGATCAGACTGTTATTACCTAGCCTGTGGATAGGTGATAATTGTCGATTCTGGGAATACCCCTTTAATTGAAACACCTTTTGCCAATTCGTCATTAACACAGAGGTTCACTTACTTACTTTTTTTCTCTTCACCCATGACCACACCAAGAGAGGATCTATCTCCAAGGACAGGAAAGCTACAGATAAAAAGATGGAGTCTCTCCTCACGCCTCAGTGATTTCCTGTCCTTGGAGGAGACCTACAAACCATTGTGTGCCAGAGTGAATGAAACTTTTTTGATTTTGGTACCTGGAAAGTGGGTGCCTTCCAGGGAATTCTTGTCCTAATATCTTCCAGGGGAAATTGGTCGGGTGTGGCTCTTTTTTTCTTTTAGTGCTGCAGCAGGAGCGGGACCGGAGGATCAGCGACATCAGGCGCACGCGGTGAACATATTCTATGTCATCACCGGGTGCTTGCTTCTGATTGAAAGGCAGAGCGCTCGGTCAGACTGGGTCAGCTGTGGGACACTGGTGTACTTCCAGCGGTAGTGGGCGTTCTGGAAAACCGTGGCAGAATTAAAAAACAGCCTCCTTCTGGCA
Organism: Rhinoderma darwinii; assembly: GCF_050947455.1. Classification (NCBI taxonomy): domain Eukaryota; kingdom Metazoa; phylum Chordata; class Amphibia; order Anura; family Rhinodermatidae; genus Rhinoderma; species Rhinoderma darwinii. Next base: position 76,259,193 of record NC_134691.1, read on the forward strand.
AAATGGTGTCGCTATTGAGACAGTGGCAGCTGTTGCAGTGATTTAAAAAGAATGGAAGACTCTTCATCTAAAGCAGACCCTGCTAATTCCCTTTCCAACCCTGGACACGATGGTTTCCGCTGCATACAGGTGGTGGGGAGTACATTCGAAGTATAGTTTTACTTATTGTTCTTAATGTATCTTTTCTAGGAAGGAATTGTCTAAAAATAAAGAATGTGCATTATGCAAACTAAAACTTTCATTATCGTGCGAGAAGAGATTATGTAAAATCTGTATTGAATAAACTATTTCTGAAGCGTTTCTTTTCCTTATTTAAAGATATCAAGTCCATGATTTAGTCAGAAATCATAAGCTCCCTGAAGGGGAAGAACCTTTCTAGGAATGCCTAAGTACGTCCTCCAGGAACGGTGAGGTTGCCCTGACCTAGTATATAGCTCAGAAGAGCAAGATAATATGTATTTGAAAGTGGAGAATTATATGGTGATTCCTCCTCCTACATCTCCATCTCCTCTATGAAAATTAAAGATTCTGTCACAATCTGTGGGTAAGTGGACCCACTGGGCCGTACCGCCGTAGCGGGATAGCAGCTGGCCAACAGAGTACAAAGTCAATATATAAATAGTCCAAGCACAACGGTACCTGTAGTGCTTCAGACAGTAGCAATGGCTAGGCACAGATGGGACCTTGACAGCAGGCACCAGACGTGTTGTAACACAGCAGGCGGAACCGGCAGCACAACACGACTCCAACAGACTCCAGGCACAGGAACAAATAGCATGGGATACAAGGTACAAGTAGCAGAGCACAGGTAACAATGTGAACAGGATAACTATAAGGGACCATTTGCAAGACTAACATGGGAATACTAACAACGCTCAGGCAATGAGCAAATGGGCAGGGCCCTTCTTACAGTCCAGGGTGATCTTTGGACTTATTACTAATGTTTTGCATGTGCGAGCTGGCCCTTAAAGGCCGGGCGCGAGCACTCTTCGGGATACAGCAGAGTGGTTCAGAAGTGAGCGCTGGCGTCCCCTGGGGAGGAGATGCGGGCCAGCGCTCACCAGACCGTGGCTGCGGCCGTCGATAGGTGAGTAATCCCGATGGTCCGCGGCCATGGTTGTTGCTGATGCTAACATAGATCTGTGCATGTTGTCATGTTATAAGGTTTTCAGGGGAGTAAGAAGAGATGTTTTCCAGTACATGTAAATGTTTTGCCTTTTATTAAAAAGGAGTGGAAAAAACAGACAAAAATTGCAATTGGGATAGAGCCCCTAAAATTGATGTGGCAATTTCCAGAAAGTTTCCAGAAAGACGTTCATACCTTTTCGATTAACATGGGACTGTTTAAAGATCTGTTAGGCAAAAAGCAGAGTGTTTCTTAAAAAGCAGCCATCTTTAAACCCAACATTGAGTCTACCTGCACTGCTAGGGCCCTTGTTATTCGGCTTGATTAGCTGGAATCTCTGCTTAAAATTAAATGCTCAAGAGACCAGATTCTGGCCATTCAAATCAATCATTTGTACCACTTACCTCTCTAATTCAGCTTGTATAGCTTTATGGTTGAAAAACTGTGGCCGTTACTTGCCTTCTAAATCTAAGCTTTTTGCTATCCCTTGTCAAGAGGAATTTCTGTTTGGCCCTATCTTAGACAATATTTTAGAGAAGGCCGCAAATACAAAAAGGGGTTCCCAACTGCCTTCTTTGCCAAGTTTAAAAAACCCTTTTGTCTCTGAAGAAGGTTTAGGCAGTACAAATCAGTCAGGGAAGGGAGATAGAAGTTTTCCCAGGAGTAGAGGGAGAGGTGATTTTTTTTTTTTTTGTATTTTTTTTTTTGACAACTCCTCCTTTGACAGTAAAAGAGTCAACCATCAATGATGCACTTGGCGGAAGGTTAATATTGTTTCTGCCAACTTAGTCAGCTATTTCAAAAAGCAAATAGATTCTGGACAAAAATAGCTAAGGTGTTGAAACTGGAATTTTAATTTTCTTCCTCCAGAAAGGTTTCAGATAACAAAACCATTCTGCAAAGGGGCAATCTGCCCTGAATTCATAATTATTAGATTTATTAGAAAAACAAGTATAATGGTATGTTCACACGCAGTGTTTTCAGACGTGATTCAGGCATTTTACGCCTCGATTTACACCTGAAGAAACGTCCCTAATACGTCTACAAACATCTGCCCATTTCTTGCAATGGGTTTTACGGTGTTCCCACGTGGTGTAGTTTTACGCGTCGCTGTCAAAATACGGCGCGTAAAAAGACGCCTGCGAAAAAGAAGTGCATGTCCCTTCTTGGGACGTTTTTGGAGCCGTTTTACATTGACCCCATTGAAAAACAGCTCCAATAAAGTCTGTAAAATATGCCGCGAAAAACGCGAGTTTCTACAAAAACATCTGAAAATCAGGAGCTGTTTTCGCCTGAAAACAGCTCTGTATTTTCAGATGTTTTTGGTCACTGTGTGTGAACATACCCTTAATCTCAGTCTTGGAGGGAGAAGAAGGAAGGGAGTTTTATTCCCCTCCTTGATCTTCTTCTTTTTTTTTTTTTTTTTAAAGAACAGACTCCTCCTTCGGGACGATAATATATTTAAACCCTTCAACCAGTTTCTAAAATACAAGAGATTTAAGATGGAGACTATAAGATCTATGGTAAATCTTCTGTACCTTCACTGTTTTATGTGATTATCGACTTACGTGACGCTTACTATCACATCCCTATCCATTAAGATCATCAAAGATTTTTGAGGGTGGCTGTAAAGGTTTAAGGGGTGCTGTATCCTCTCCAGTTTTAGGCTCTTCCATTTTGGAAATTCTATGGCTCCTCAAGTGTTCACAAAAAATGTAGGAGAAATGTCGACTCACTTCAGGGAGAGGGGCATTCCTTTTGTTCCATATTTGGACGATTTTCTAATTGTAGGAAAAACACAGAAGACCTGCGCTTATCACGTGAGTCTGGTATCCTCTATCCTTTCAGGCCTAGAATGTATTATAAATTTTAAAAAATCAAGACTAACACCAATTTAAAAAAAATCTGGTCTTTCTGGGGATCCAAGAATATCATACACAAAAGGTGCTATTTACCAGAAAAGATCAAAAAATGTCCTCGATCGAGTCTCTGACCTAATGCAAAATCCTTGTTTCTCTAAGACAGGCAATGTCCCTTCTTGGAACCTTGATGGCCTGTATCCCAGCAGTAATATTGTCCCAGAGTCTTTTCCAGGATTGTTTAGTGGGAGATCCAGATTAAATGGGACAAGAACGTTCGTTCTTGATTTCAGACAGCGTTTTTTAGTCCCCCTTTTGGTGGAAGCATGGGGAAAATTTGGCCCAGGGAGTTCCCTGGAAGGTCTCATTCCCAGGGTAATTACTACCGATGCCAATCCTTCAAGTTGGGGGGTTCATATGGAATACCAAAGATTGTAGGGCTGATGGAAGGGCTCTCTCCAATCAGGCTCATCAAATCTAAAAGAGGGTGCCGCTATCAGACTAGCACTGACAGAGGCTCTTCCGAAAATTGTAAAAATCCTGTCCGACAATATAATAGCAGTCTCATATGTCAATCTCCAGGGGAAAATGAGATCAAAAGCTTCTTGGTGGAATCGGGAAAAATCTTGAAGTTGGCAGAATATAATTTTCTTTCACTTTCAGCCCTTGATAGCAAAGGAGTACAGAACAGGGCAGACTTTGAGTCAACATCCGATAAGTCAGGGGGACTGGATCCTCAACCAATCTGTCTTCCAGAAGACTGTGGCCTTGTGGGGCAGATCAGAGAGTGACCTATTTGAAACCAACAGGAAGATGGACGCTTTTTTTTATTTATTTATTTTTTTCCTCCCTGAATCCCAGACATTTCCCATTTGGAGTGGATACCTTTCTTCATAGATGGAACTTCAGTCTGGCTTATGCCTTTTCACCTATGTCATTAATACCAAGAGAGTTGAAGAAAATTTGGGAAGACAAGGAGAGGGCGATTTCTAATTTCTCTCATTTGGCCAAGAGGCTGGTTTACCTGGCTAAGGGTAATGTCAGTCACAGATGACTGGGTACTTCTGGAAATTCCGGATCTCCTCTTCCAGGGACCAGTTGTGCATACCCAAGTTTCCAACCACCATCTGACTGCATGGAATTTGAGCGGAAATTTCTAAGCAACAAAGGGTTCTCTCAAGAGGTAATTTTAACCTTATTGAAGAGTAGAAAGAGGGTGACTACGAGCATTTATGCAAGAACATGAAGAACATTTTTAAATTTCTAGAGTCTAGAGCTTTATTAACTTAGTCCCTTTTAAACCAGATTATAGAATTTCTTCAGAGGGGCTTGGAGAAAGGGCTATTCACTACACCTTAAAAGTCCAGATTTCTGCCTTAGGGGTGTAGTTTAACTTTAGGTTGGCTTACCATCCCTGGATGAGAAGGTTTGTAAAGGCTTCCTATAGGTCCATGCCAATTGTCTAGAATCTATCCTTGGGATCTTATTTTAGTGCTGAATGCCTTAATCAAGCCTTCTTTTGAGTAGAATCCCCATTAAAATCCAGACTCTAGACCATTCTTCTGATTGCCCTAACATCTGCCAGAAGAGTCAGTCAATGAATTGCATACCCTTTCTGTTAACCCGCCTTTTATGGCGGTATTAGAAGACAGGATGGTTATTAAACCAGGCATGGCATTTCTACCTAAAGCATCCTCTAAATTCCACTGGTATTAGGAGATTATTCTTCCCTCATTTTGTGGACCCCCTACCCCATTCTTTAAAATCTCAAAGGGAAATTTAATTCCATTGCCTAGATGTTAGGAGATGTCATCTTAAGTATAAATAATCCACCTCAACATGGAGGAAGTCAGATTCCCTGTCTGTCTAGTTTCAGGGTCCTAATAAGGATAGTACAGCCACCAAAAGTTCCCTAGCTAGGTTCATCAAAATCACTATTGTTCTAGCCTACACTTCAGCAGGTCAGACTCCACCAGTAGGATTAAAAACTCTTTCCCAAGCCCTCATCCTGGGCAGAAAGAGTGAATGCCTTGGTTGAGCAGATCTGTAAAGCGGCTAACTGGTCCTCCTCATTTACTGTCTTTAAGCACGATCAGTTGAAAATCGGTTCCTTTTCTAATCTTGCGTTTGGTAGAAAGGTGCTGCAAGCGGTGGTCCCTCCCTAAAGGGTACAATGCCTATGTTACTCTCTCTCGGTGCTGTCATGGGTGAGGGGAAAAATGATAATTACACTCACGGTAATTTGATTTTCCATCACTCATGGTAGCACCCCCTTTTTCTCCTCCTTTTTACGTATTTTTACATCTTGGTTGTGGGTGTTCTGCTCTGATTCACGTGTTTCAGCAAAAAAAATAAAGCGTGAGGAGAGGCTCCACCTTTTTATCTGTAGGTTTCCTGCCCTTAGAGGCGGATCCTCTCTCGGTGCTGTCATGGGTTCTGGACAATCAAATTACTAGTCAGTGTAATTATTATTCTCTCTGTACTGTGGATTTTTACTTAATGTTCTTAATAAGACAACTGTTTTGTGTTATTAGTTTAGTTACATTATGTTTGTCTATAATTATGACTTAGAGAACAATCAGACCATATTTTATTTGAAATCCATTCAGAAATCCAGTTAATTCTAAAGTCTTTGCTTACTTTTTCTTCTAATTGTATAGTGTGTGTGTGTGTGTGTGTGTGTGTGTGTGTGTTGACATACATAATGAAATTTCTATGATTCTGCAATTTTTTTTTTCTAGGACTGATAATTCCATAAAGAATCATTGGAATTCAACTATGAAACGAAAAGTGGAACAGGAGGGATATTTGCAGGATTTAAATGAAAAGGAACAATCTGCAAAACACCATCATAAAGCTTGTGCTGCACTTGCTCAATTGCAGGCACAGAACATGTACTATATGCCCGTCCAGTCTCAAGTAAATGTCCTCTCTTTCTCCATAGATTTACCTTATCCCTCTAAAAGTGCACCTTTAGCGTCCCAACCATGGAGGTATCTATTTAGAGCTGAACTCTATTCACCAAGAATCAGTGATGTCCCTCATTCTTCGTGAATCATGGATGATGCCTTCATTACTTGTCTCCTCAGGCCACTCCTATCCTTTCTTTTGGCATGCTCCTTGTAGTTGACCTCCACCCTGGGCTACTCTCTCCATATGGCATTCTGCACCACTACTTCATACATGCATCCGTCACTGTCATCTAGGAAGAATCGCCCATTTTGTTCAGCTGCTCTGCCTTTCTACGCTACTGTCTCTAGGGACGGTTTGCCTCTGGCCCATTTGTGTTCCCTTTACTCCAATATACTATTTTTCTATACTTTACTTTACCAACCCTCTCAAAATGTTCGAAATGGTCTTAACCTGACACGTTCTCTCCCTAGATGAATATATGTGTATTTCATGATTATTCTTCCCCATGTCTCTACTGTTTTGTTGACCACCCACTTCTCATTTAAAATTCTTTTGTTCTCTTTGACATGACTTTCCCCATTCTTGTTCACACTCCATCTGTTCTTCATTGTTTCCTTTTCTTTAACTTGTTTTTAAGAGTATTTCAGTACTCAGTCTTCATCTTTTTTCTTCTAATCCACAGATCCTTATGTAAAAAAAAAAAAAAAAGCTCCGTATAATGACTTGGCAGAGTTTGAGTAATGTAACAGAGGCCCAGTTTGTAACATACTATAGTTTTATTGTAAATCACTGAGTATAAGGGTCAGTTACAAGTGATTGGCTGGAGAGCTTGAGAAATGTTCTATAAGAAAACCAGATGGTGAAGTGTCCAGCATGAGAATAGTAAGGAAATTGGGCAAAAAAAAAATAGCTAAAAAATACAAAGAGGGTAAAAAAGTTTCTCAAAAACATGGCATGGTCCATAGAAACTGAGAGAGGTTTGCTTTCTTCTTCAAAATTTAAAGCTACTATGACCTCTTACTATTTTTTATAACGGTTAAATGTCCTCCTGTATCTCTGCATTGCTATTAATAGAAGAAAATCCTATATGCAATCCTATATTGTTACGCCACTTAAAAGGCTGGATAAATATAGTTGAAATTATGGGGAGATGGGGCCTTATTTTCTAATATAGTCTCTATCACAACTTGATAACTGAGCTCCACTTCCAGGGACTTTAGCTGCGCGATGGAAGGATTAATGTTTACTTACGTCTATTCCATGGACCAGGGATATATCTATAGGGAACTATATGTATTGCTAATATATGGACGGGTGCATCCCATATCCCCACCTCCGTTTGCACCACCTAGGCCAAAGTTTAGTGCTTGAGAGACCATTATAACTGAGACGGTGTTAGCAAATTAGAACACACTTGGTGCTCAGTTTATTTTATCTATTTCGTGTAGTCCTGGAGACATATAGTTTTTTTGTTGTTTTTTTTATAGCGGCAAAGGTATTATATATAGCATAGGGCAATAAGGGTGGCACATGTGAGCAGATTCTGCCATCCCATGTGCTGATAAGTAAGGTCCCGGGGTCAGGCTTATGTCATGATTATCACCTGGTTAAGTTTTCTAAACCGTTACTGGGAGAAGTGAAACAAATTGGGGTAAGAAAGTTCCAATACTTGTAAAATATTTTCAATGCCAAATTGCTGTTTTTAACATCATGTACTGAATGAATAGCTTTATATTAGTCAGTGAGGTATAATACATATGGTTTGTCAATGTCTCTTTGTACCTCTCGTCAAGTTAAATGCTTTGTTTGTTCTCGGTCCTCAGATTCCAGGATACCATTATATGTCTTCTGACAACAGCCGCATTGAAAATGCTCAGAACACTTATGCTTTTATTCAGGTAAAGTTTACTGTACAAAATTCCTACATAAGCATATACAGACTAGACAGGACCAGTAATCTTATAAAGCCTGTTTACAGGATGCATGTTCTTATTAAGTAGGGATAGACATCTACTTACCTCTAATAATAATTCTACCCAAACATCACTAGTAAAGTCCTGGTCTAGCCCTTCTTGCTTAAAGGGGTTTTCCATCAGGGACATTTATGGCATATCCACAGAATATGCCATAAATGTCAGATAGACGTGGGTCCCACCTCTAGAACCCTATCTCTAGGACAGGGCCCCCTAAAACCCCGTTCTACCTTTCTGTTTTCCGACCAAGCTACCCGGTTTCTGTAACTTCCATTCACTTCTATGGGAGTTACAAAAACAGTGTAGCTCAGCAAACTACGCTGTTTCCTACTTACATGGTTGGAAATCACAAGTGGCAGCAGGAACACTGAAAGGTAGAACGGGGGTTAGGGGGCCCCATCCTAGAGATCTGTGCGGGTCCTAGAGGTGAGACCCGCATCTATCTGACATTTACGGCATATCTTGTGAATATGCCGTAAATGTCCCTTCACCAGAATTTAAATGCCTACATAATCTGATCGACGCTGTAATGTAGATAACAGTGGTTTTTTATTTTGAAAAACAATCATTTTTGAGCAAGTTCTGAGCAATTTTAGATTTATGCTAATTAGTTTCTTAATAGACAACTGTGCGTTGTACAGAGGAGTGTATGACGGTGACCAATCAGTGACCAATCGGCGTCATACACTTCTCATTGTTCTTTCACTGCACAATCACACTGTAACAATGGGCTGGAACAAAGAGAAGTGTATGACGCTGATTGGTCAGCGTCATACACTTCTCTCCACAACGCCCAGTTGGTAAAAAGGTAAAAAATGCCCAGTTGTCTATTAAGAAACTAATTTGCAAAAATCTAAAATTGTTCATAACTTGCTCAAAAATGATCGTTTATCAAAATAAAAACCACTGTTGTAATCTACATTACAGCGCTGATCACATTATGTAGGAGATAGGACACTTATAATCTGGTGACAGAGTCTCTTTAAGTAATTTTATTCAGTTGTTTCTTAGCTGTGTGACAAACAACGTGGCTGCCATGGATATGTAATTCTGTATTGTTTCAGCACTTCTATTAGCCAAACTAAAAAGGTTTGTGCTGTTTCGGCTATTCAGCAGCGCACGTACCTGTAGCTGTAATATGCTTCTCTTATAATATGCTGACAGATTCGCTTTAAATACTTTCAGAATAGAAAAAAGTACATGTGCTGTAGGCTTTGAGGTCATATGCCTGTTTGGATAGCACCTTGCAGTCTGATGGTATGTGCGCTGGGATATAAATGCTTTATATACATACAGATCTGTTTATACTTTATCACATATTATAGTGCATCGTAGGACGGCTTTTACTTACTGATCACCTTCATTGTGCTGCACTTTCCTAAACTACTACTGTGTGGATGCTCCTCTGTCTGTCTCCTTGACTGTTGTTTCCCCTCTTCTCTGGTTCTTTTACATGCCTCTCAGCGGCCCTTTGTTGATGTGGATGACCCTGATAAGGAAAAACGGATAAAGGAACTTGAATTGCTGCTTATGTCAGCTGAGAATGAAGTCAGAAGAAAAAGAGTGCCATCTGTAAGAAGGCCGTCCGACTCTTTTTCTATGCTGCTCTCACTATTGCATGTTGTGTGTATTCTCATTTTCCTTACAATTGATGGCAGAACTATGACATTGGTCTTGTATGGTATAGTATGGATATTTTAGGTCAGTCCAGAGGTGCACCTTGTAATAATTAACAGATGAGCAATCACTATATACAGGGTTTTTCTACAGTATACATATAGAAGTACATCCATGACCTATTTACTTTAAAAAGCCAAACTGTATTGGACATCAACATGTCTAGTTTAGAAAAGCACACCGCAAGAAATGAAAATATACCAGCTTATTTAAAGGGGTATTCCAGGCAAAAGGAGGAATTTACAGTAAATGGAGTGGCAGTCGAGCTTGCATATTTCTGCTCCATAAACACATCATGAGCACAGCTCTATCCACTGGATAGGTTATAAATGTTTTTGGCCAGAATACCCCTTTGGCCCTGTTCACACACAAGATTTTTTTTTTTAAGGCAGAAAATTACTGCCTGGAAAAATCAGCTTTGGTTTTCTCTAAGTGGTCAGGTCCTATGTATAATATTTAGAGTGAATAAAGATATAAAAATAGTTGATAGAAAACGTGCTTACGGTTTGTTGCATTGTCTGCTGCTTTGTATTAAACTGTTTAAAGTCGCTTCCTAAGTATTTGGCGCTTCTTTGCTTCATTTAATTCTTACAAAATATGTAGCAAGCCCTGAAGGATCAAATATTTTAACTTGTTTAAAAAAATCGTTATTAGGAAAACCGTTTTCCAGGTGTACAATTTTGCTTCAGGTTCTGCAAGCAATTCCTAAAGTCAGCATATATTCTGCAGGTTATATTTTTTACATAGAGCAGTAAGAGGTCATTCAACAATTCGAATGTGCTCCATGTAATTGTATGTACCTTTTAGGTATAAACTGTTCACCTATTTGGTGAGAATTACTAAGACTAGTATTGAGCTCCTGACTATGCCCGTTAGAATTTACAGATTAGTGCGTTCTATATGCGCTAACAAGGTGCAGACCCGTTACAGAATATGGCGCAGGTAACGGAGCAGTGCCAGGTTATACCTGCTTTTATCTAAATACAAAAGTAGAAAAAAATCTATATGGGATGCACACCTATGTTGATGGTGTGGTGCAATGGGGTTGGGCTGAAGTCCCAATGTCTATAGTCACGATTACCCCAGCACTCACAAGAAAATATATTGCAAGTTGAATAGATTTATTTTTTCACAAAGTCATATATCATATATTATTTCATATGTAATCAATGTTTTTATATGAATACTAAGTATGCATATAAAAACGATATAATGAAATAATATATGATATACGACTATGTGAAAAAATAAATCTATTCAACTTGCAATATATTTTCTTGTGAGTGCTGGGGTAATCGTGACTATATTTCTAAATACAAAAGTCATGGAAAATCAGATCAGTGACCTTTAATGCAACACGACCCCTTTTAGCTTAAATGTGTCAGACGACCCTCTAAAATATGAGATTTTATTGCAATTATTTCAAAAACGAGCATGATTGCATTAATAACCCATCCTAGATGTTCTTGACATAAGTACTCTGTTTCATCTTTTCATCCACACCTATGTCTATTTCAGACTGGGAGTTTGTCGAGTTGGTCTGAAACTATTATTGTGGATGACAGCATGTCTAATACACTAAACAGTCTAGAGGAACAGACCAGCGAATTCTACAGTATGGATGACTCCAAGAACATGACTGGCCAGATGAACTCTCCAAGGAATTTATTGTCTGAGGAAACCAAAGCTGTAATACCCTCTCTTGGTGCCATCCCAGAATTTGGGGAACCATTTGACCATATTCAAGTTGTGAGTACTGCGGCTCTGTTTATTTTTAATCTTTGGAATATGTTAACCATTACCATGTTGACAATGGGTTGCCCATCGATCTGTGGTATTAATCAAATATTTCTAAAAATGTTGGAGACCCTTTTTTCTAGTCTCCTATTTAAAGTGTATACTTTAACTATTTAACTATACTTTTTACCATAATACTATTTTACTTTAGAAAACACATTCAATTTCTTTATTTTATGGATTAGGTTCTCATATATGTCAATAATATACTCCTAACAAACAATGCTTATGTCTAGGTGTTCCTGTACTAAATTTGATAATAGTGTATAAAAAATCCTACGAATTAAAGAGGACCTGTCCCCTCTCCCCATGAAATAACAATTCAGGGACATTGTCTTAGAACTTTGCGTTATGCCATTCCTCTGTTAATCCGCCTAGAAATGTATGAATAAATGAAAAACTGGGTGTGACCATTCTATTGTTCAATGGGCGTGTCCATACACCTTATCACTCTGTCAGCACTGATTGGACAGTGTCAGTCTATGTAGGGACACACCCCCAACTGGTAACACCCAGTTGTCAATTTATTCATAAATTCCTAGGAGAAATAACAAAGGAACAAGCCATCGTACAGTTCTAACAAAAGATGCTCCAGAATAGTTTTTTTTTTATGGGGAATACAATTATTTACTAAAATAGACAGACATGTCAGGAAGAGGTGACAGGTTTAAAGTGGATTCACACAAACATCACTTATTACCGATCTGCAGGATAAGTACAAAATGTTAGATCGCTGAGACCACCACAATCACAAGTACGGGAGAACTGCAGTCCCAAGGAATGGGAGACTGGGGTGATTGGTGGGGCCCCATTAAACAAGTATTTTGCACCTATCCTGTAAAAATGTATATGGTTAGTGGGAAACCCACTCATTGAATTTGTGTTAATAGATTATTGATTCAGATCTAAGATTCAATTCCCAGTTTGGCTACCATGTATGGAAGTCCGGTTAAATTGGGACATTTCCTAGTTGAAAGTTTTGCCTTCTTTTGGATAAACCGCACGCGTTTACTATGTCATTGATCTGTTAAACTTTGTAACTGGGGGTATCTGACTGTGACTCTAGTACATTACATAGCCTTTATATGGAGGTAAATATAATTCAATAACTGTTGTCTAAATAGGACCATCCTACCTGGAGTGATGTTACAAGTTTTGAAGCTTCTATTGAGATCACTCCTGCCAAAATGAACCCAGTAAAGCATATTCCAGTCCAGCAAGAAGGTTCCTGGGATTGTTCATTAAGCTGCAGTTTGGAGCTACTTGATGTGGATTCTACTAATGTGGAAAATAAAGTGCCATTTGTTTCCCCCATTATGTCTAAGTTTAGCACACCTCCTACTATACTGAGGAAGAAAAAACTTCGAATCAGGCCATCTCCTGGCTTGAAGGGGAATGAAATGTTTGATTCTAACAATGGTGTGCTTAAATGTACTCCAGTCAAAGCACTTCCATTTTCTCCATCACAGGTTGGTACAGGAAGTTACATACTTTTACTGTTCCTTAATTTTGTGTATTAACCACATTACTAACCTTGCTCTGCCCTTCAAAATAAACATTGTCCTAACCACGGCCATTTGGAATGCATAATGAAGGCCTTCTCTCTAAACACTTTCTGGCCCGTATACATAACCACATTGTAATGACAGGGTAGGGAGACAGACAGGTGAACCCTAATCTACCCACCACTCAGTCCCTGCCTACTTGCAACGACCCGTCCTAAGCGGCGGGGTACAACTGGGCGACGGTCCCTACGCTCAGTAAGTGCAAGACAGACAAAGGTACACAGAAGCTAGGGAAACGGGGCAGCTGCCCACGGAGACACCGTGAGCAACAAGAGTAGTGAACGAGCCGAGTCAAACCAGGAGAGAGCGAGGTACAAAACGCTGAGCAGAAGAGTGGTCAGAAAGCAAAGGTCAATAACAAGCAGAGGATGAGTAGTACAAGCAGTAGCAGCAAGCCAGGAAACAAGCATAGAAGAATCACAGGCAAAGGAGGGACAGGAAAGGCAGGTATAAATAGACAGTGGGCGGGAACTAGCTCCGTCTGGCCAGGCTGTGATAGGCTCTCCCACTCCTAAGCCTGCCATCCTGAGTGGTGGAAGATGGAGTCAGTCTCACAGATATAGGAGCAGGTGCAGACTGATTGCCCACGGGCGTTGACACAGAAGCTGTGTCTGGCAAATCCTTTACAGTACCCCCCTTTTATGAGGGGCCACCGGACCCTTTCTAGGTGGACCTGGTTTATTGGGGAAACCAAGGTGGAACCTCCTGAGCAATACCCCAGCGTGAACATCCCGGGCGGGTACCCAAGTCCTCTCCTCAGGCCCGTATCCTCTCCAATGGACCAGGTACTGGAGGGAGCCTTGGACCATCCTTCTGTCCACAATCTTGGCCACCTCGAATTCTACCCCCTCAGGGGTGAGAACATGGACCGGAGGTTTCCTCGAGGGAGCCAAGGACGGGGAGCAGCGTTTAAGGAGGGAGGCATGAAAGACGTCGTGCACTCAAAAAGACGGGGGCAACTCCAGTCGGAAGGAGACAGGGTTAAGGACTTCAATGACCTTGTACGGCCCTATAAACCGGGGAGCAAACTTCTTAGACGGGACTTTAAGGCGCACATTTTTAGAAGATAGCAACACCAGATCCCCCACCACAAACAAGGGGTTAGCAGAACGTCTTCTACCTGCCTGAGTCTTTTCTATGCTCTGGGACGCCTCTAGGTTCTTCTGAACCTGGGCCCAGACTGTGCACAGTTCCTGATGAACGACATCTACCTCGGGATTGTTGGAACTACCAGGTGAAACGGAGGAGAACCGTGGATTAAACCCAAAATTACAGAAAAAGGGGGAGACCCCTGACTAGTTACTGACCCGGTTATTAAGGGAAAATTCAGCGAGGGGAATGAATGAGACCCAATCATGTTGACAGTCAGAGATAAAACTCCTTAAATATTGTTCTAGAGACTGATTAATCCTCTCTCCGTTTGGCCATTCGTTTCAGGATGGAAAGCTGAGGAGAAGGACAGATCAATCTCCAACTTTTTACAGAATGCTCCAAAACAATGAAACAAATTGTACCCCTCTGTCAGAAACAATATTGACAGGAACCCCATGGAGACGCAGGATGTGTTTGACAAACAAGGTAGCTAACGTCTTAGCATTGGGTAGTTTTTTGAGGGGCACAAAGTGGCACATCTTACTGAAGCGGTCTACTACAACCCACACCACCGACTTGCCTTGAGATGGAGGCAAATCGGTGATAAAATCCATGGAGATATGGGTCCAAGGTCTCTGGGGAATGGGCAAAGAACATAGTAAGCCCGCTGGTCGGGACCTGGGAGTCTTGGACCTAGCACAAACCTCACAAGCGGAGACAAAGGCCTTAACGTCTTTAAGCAACCCAGGCCACCAGTAGTTTCTGGCAATGAGGTGCTTGGTACCCAGGATGCCTGGATGGCCAGATAGTGCAGAGTCATGATTTTCCCTAAGTACCCTTAGCCGGAGTTGCAGGGGAACAAACAGCTTGTTCTCAGGAAGGTTCCCCGGAGCTGAACCTTGATCAGCCGCAATTTCGGAGACTAAATCAGAATCAATAGAGGAAATGATTATACCTGGAGGCAAAACACAAGCAGGATCCTCCTCCGAAGGAGGGCTGGCCATAAAGCTACGCGACAGTGCATCAGCGTTAATATTTTTAGACCCAGCCCTATAGGTGACCAAAAAGTTGAATCTGGTAAAAAATAACGGCCATCGAGCTTGTCTCGGGTTTAGCCTCCGGCAGATTCTAAGAAAACCAGATTCTTGTGGTCGGTAAGTACCGTTACCTGGTGCCTAGCCCCCTCCAGGAAGTGCCGCCACTCTTCAAATGCCCATTTAATGGCTAAGAGTTTGCGGTTGCCAATATCATAGTTACTCTCAGTGGGCGAAAACTTCCTGGAGAAGTAGGCACAGGGACGGAGATGGGTGAGTGATCTGGTACCCTGGGACAAGACAGCACCCACTCCCACCTCGGAGGCGTCAACCTCCACGATGAATGGCTCCATTTGGTTGTGCTGAACCAGCACTGGGGCCGAGATAAAGCACTTCTTAAGGACCTCAAAAGCCTGGACAGCCTCAGGAGGCCAGTGGAGGAGATCAGCACCTTTGCGAGTGAGATCCGTAAGAGGCTTAACGATGACCGAGAAGTTAGCAATAAATCTCCTGTAATAATTAGCGAAAACCCGGGAAGCACTGTAACGCCTTCAGGGAGGCAGGTTGGCCCCATTCCGCCACAGCCTGGACCTTGGCGGGTCCATGCGGAATTCATGAGGAGTGAGGATTTGACCCAAAAATTGTATCTCTTGCACCCCAAACACACATTTTTCGGTCTTAGCAAATAGTTTGTTTTCCCGAAGGACCTGGAGCACCTTCCTGACATGCTCAATGTGGGAGGACCAGTCCTTGGAAAACACAAGTATGTCATCAAGGTACACTACAAGAAATACCCCCAGATAGTCTCTTAAAATCTCATTTATGAAATTCTGGAAGACCGCGGGAGCATTACACAACCCAAAGGGCATGACGAGGTATTCGAAATGACCTTCGGGCGTGTTAAACGCAGTCTTCCACTCATCCCCCTCTTTGATGCGGATAAGGTTATAAGCCCCCCCACCCGTAGATCAAACTTAGAGAACCATTGGGCCCCCTGAACCTGATTGAAGAGATCACGAATCAAAGGAAGGGGGCACTGGTGTCTTACAGTGACCTTATTCAAGTTCCGGTAGTCGATGCACGGCCTAAGACCACCATCCTTCTTCCCTACGAAGAAGAAGCCAGCACCTACCGGAGAAGTAGAGGGGCGAATGTAACCCTTGGCCAGGCATTCCTGGATATACTCTCTCATGGCTTCACGTTCGGGACAAGAGAGATTGAATATCCTACCCTTAGGGAGCTTAGCTCCTGGTACCAAATCGATTGCGCAATCGTATTCTCTATGAGGAGGTAACACTTCGGAGGCCTCTTTAGAGAAAACATCAGCGAAGTCCTGAACAAACTCAGGGAGAGAAATAGAATTAACAGAAAAACATGACGTCATGCATTCATTACCCCATTTGGTAAGATCCCCACTATTCCAGTTAAACGTGGGACTATGCAACTGCAACCAGGGAAGACCTAAAACCAAATCGGACGATAATCCCTGCATCACCAGTACAGAGCACTGCTCCAAATGCATGGAGCCAACAAATAGTTCAAAAACAGGGGTATGCTGTGTAAAATAACCATTAGCAAGAGGAGTGGAGTCGATACCCACTACCGGGACAGGTTTAGGCAAATCAATCAATGGCATAGCTAGAGACATACCAAATTCCACAGACATAATATTAGCAGAAGACCCTGAATCCACGAAGGCACTGCCGGTAGCAGACCTACCACCAAAAGAGACCTGAAAGGTAAGCAAGATTTTATTAGGTTTCATCTTTACGGGAAATACCTGTGCGCCCAAGTGACCTCCCCGATGATCACTTAGGGGCGGAAGTTCTTCCGGCTGCTTATTCTTACGCCCAGGACAGTTGTTCACTTGATGCTTGTCATCCCCACAGTAGAAGCAGAGACCATTCTTCCTGCGGAACTCTCTACGTTGTTGGGGGGGGACACGGAGGCCCCGAGTTGCATAGGTTCATCCGAGTTTTCCGTGGAAGAATGAAGCAACGAAACCTGGGGAGCCATCATGGAGTCAGAGGAGAAAGCACAAAAACGTTCGAGTCGTCGTTCCCTGAGACGTCGGTCAAGTCATACCGCTAAAGCCATAAACTGATCTAGGGAGTCAGCAGAGGGATAGCTAACTAGCAGGTCTCTCAGGGCGTTCGACAGACCCAATCTAAACTGGCACCTCAAGGCAGGGTCATTCCACCGAGCAGCTACACACCACTTCCTAAAGTCAGAACAATACTCCTCTACAGGTCTCTTACCCTGACGTAAGGTCACCAGCTGACTCTCGGCAAAGGCAGTCTTGTCAGTCTCGTCATAAATGAGCCCGAGAGCAGAAAAGAAAAGATCAACGGAGGAAAGTTCAGGGGCATCAGGAGCCAAGGAGAAGGCCCATTCTTGGGGCCCGTCCTGGAGCCGGGACATAATTATACGCACCCGCTGGCTCTCAGAACCTGAGGAGTGGGGCTTTATGCGAAAATAGAGCGTACAACTCTCCCGAAAGGAGAAAAAAGTCTTCCGGTCCCCTGAGAACCGGTCAGGCAACTTGAGGTGGGGTTCAAGAGGTGAGGTGGGGGGCACTACCAGGGAAGCATCACGCAGATTGTCCCTCTGAGCCAGGGCCTGGACCTGTAGGGAGAGGCCCTGCATTTGCTGAGCCAGGGTCTCAAGGGAGTCTATAGAAGTGTCAGGGACCAGGGTAGACTAGGTATATGGCCTGTGATTATGTAATGACAGGGTAGGGAGACAGACAGGTGAGCCCTAATCTACCCGCCACTCAGTCCCTGCCTACTTGCAACAACCCTTCCTAAGCGACGGGGTACAACTGGGCGACGGTCCCTACGCTCAGTAAGTGCAAGACAGACAAAACAGACAAGGGTACACAGAAGCTAGGGAAACTGGGCAGCTGCCCACGGAGACACCGTGAGCAACAAGAGTAGTGAACGAGCCGAGTCAAACCAGGAGAGAGCGAGGTACAAAACGCTGAGCAGGAGAGTGGTCAGAAAGCAAAGGTCAATAACAAGCAGAGGATGAGTAGTACAAGCAGTAGCAGCAAGCCAGGAAACAAGCATAGAAGAATCACAGGCAAAGGAGAGACAGGAAAGGCAGGTATAAATAGACAGTGGGCGGGAACTAGCTCCGTCTGGCCAGGCTGTGATAGGCTCTCCCACTCCTAAGCCTGCCATCCTGAGTGGTGGAAGATGGAGTCAGTCTCACAGACATAGGAGCAGGTGCAGACTGATTGCCCACGGGCGTGGACACAGAAGCTGTGTCTGGCAAATCCTTTACACACATGGTGTTGAAATTTCATGTATGTTTACACTCCAAAAACATTACTCTAGTGTAACCAGAAGCCGGATATTTAAGTGGAATATGCTATTTTCCATTTGTGAATATAGAGCCAAGTGAAAAATAAGCTGGGACTGTTATACATAACCAGTAATGTGAGGAGTTGGTTAACTAAGAGAGACAGAGTTTTACTGTGTGGAGTACGTTCCATCAGCATTATCGAAATAAATAAAAATAACAATTTCTGGTTTTTTTTAATGACAAGATCCCTTTATTTTTATTTTAAGCATACCCATGAGTCACTGATATGTATTTTTTGCAATCACTTTCCTAGTTAGTAGAACTATCACAAAAGCTTGTATACCACCACTATAAGAAATGCGAGAGGTCCAGCTTACTATACAGGTGTGATAGATTTAATTCCTATACACTTAATAGGAACTGGTCACCTAGGTAAGGCTCTGTTCGCATTACACTTTGGTCCTACGCTTAGCATGTATGTCAAGAAAACTTCCAACAAACTCGCTAAACGTACCCATTGAGCTCTAGTAGCCTGCTGAAGGCCAAAAGAATGTTGTTTTGGCCTTGCTCCTCGCTGGTGTATGTCCGTAAACTATTCCATCCAATGGGCTTTTTGTTTTACGTGGGCGCCTATGGATGACGTATGGCATACATCCGTAAAATGTATACTGCATAAGCTTTTCAATAGCTTTTCATGATGTATCTGTTAAACGCATACCATAATAGCCTATGGGCGATGGATGGCTAACAATTGAATTAGTCACCCATAGGCTATTATGGCTTCCCTTTAACGTTTACGTCATGTTAAGGGTAATAAGAGTTCATGACATATCTGTTAAACAAATCTCAAAATAGTCTATGGGTGACGGATGCCACTGTTTGGCATCCCTCACTGCCTAAGTTTTAACGTAATACATCAAGAATATACAGGGGTGTTTTCATGCATGCAAATTGTGAAAATGTTAATAAAAAATTATTTGATTCAAAAGCATATACAGTACCCTGGTCTCTGTAATGTATTATCTCAGATTTTGAAATTTAAGGTTTTTTTGTTTTTTTTACCTAGTTTCTCAACGTTTCTTCAGGAAATGTTCAAGAACATTTCAATCTTGAAAATCCTGCCTACACTTCCACTCCAATATGTGGGCAGAAGATTCTGACAACTCCCCTGAGGAAACAGTCAACCCCTAAAAAGGAAAAAGAGAATATTGGGCAAGTCAATAGGTGTTTTGTATTTTCAGCTCTATAATGTGTATCCGTGATTATTTCATATTCATCCTTGAAGGTTTATCCCCAACTCATACATTTGTGGTATATTCGCAGGATATGCCTCGAATGATTGACAGATGTGGGTCCCATTTTTGGGACCCGCGCCTATGTCGACAATGGGGGTCACCCAACCCTGGTTTCGCCTGGTGAGCAGCCACTGGCTTACTTGGCTGTTTCTGTAACTCCCATAGAACATAATGGAGAGAGCCACACGCATGCGCAGCACCTCTCAACTTAGTCCTCGCCTGGTATTGGCAGCCAGAAGCACCGCACCAGTCAAAACATAGGTGTGGGTCCCAGAGCTGGGACCCGCCTCTATCAGACATTTTTGCCATATCCTGTGAATATGTGATACATTGCTTTTTGATATGTTGTAAGTAATTCGAGTGTTTTCAGTGAAGGTGACCAACGAGTCAAAGCAGTCAGATGATCTTGAAGGAGTGTATATGCGTGTCAGACTATTAGTTTTATGGCATGTTGACGTAATAGAGGGAGAGTCTGTCAATCAGGACCTTACCCATAGCCAAGAGTTACATCAATCACCGCTCTGCTGTTTAGAACGGTTTGTCATAGGTTTCAATTGGGGCTGCATGATGCTTCTATTTCGCTGTAACAGCCATTCAATAATTCTTGTGTAGGCATCAAATAATGCCAAATCACATAAAAAAAATAAAAGCATAAAACAAAAACGTTGATTCCCCCCCCATATATGTACGCTATATGTGTTTACAAGAGAGAGAGAGTATGTATGTGTGTTTATTTACACTTAACATTGTTTTTTTCTTTTACAGATTTTGTACACCCACAATACGGAGGTCATTGCTAGGAACAACACCTAGAACTCCGACCCCATTTAAAAATGCTCTTGCTGCACAGGAGAAAAAGTATGGACCATTGAAAGTTGGGGTATGTATATAAATTTTGTATGTACGTATGTGTGAAAACTGTCAGAGATCAGAATATAGGATTAACAAAGAGCCAGCTCGCAGTTCTGCAAATTTTTGCCTATTTTTTGTCTGGCTTGGCCATATGAGTAATGTTATGAACCGCAATCTCTGCTCTCCAAATCATTAGTGTTTGAAAGAGTTTAGAAAAGCATTAGGCAATTCCTCAGTTGGGATTTTTATCACTTAGCCTGAGTAGAGAGCGTCTACAATTAATGTGTGTCTCTCTCTGAAGGACCGAGACTGTGCATCAAATGGACAGCCCATAGATTTCATTGGGCACCATGTAACGCTTCACTTCTCCTGCGGTGGTGGTGGTGGTGCTGTAGGGAACACTTGTTGCCAGATTACCGCAAGGGGACACACGGTGAACAGATTATATGTGGGGACCCTTCTAACAGAGTGATGAAAGCAGACAAGCAAACAACTTTATAATATAGAGCATCAAGTATACCTGCGCCTTGATAAGGCCTTTGACACCTTTTAGGGTGGTGAAGCTTTCTCTACTTGCTACAATTGTTGCGACAGTAATGTTTTTAAGAACATGGGTTGCTTGCTTCACACATTTTATATGCTCTGTAATAAAAATTTTATAAACTTACTTGGATTTTGCTAAATTTCAGTTGCAGCCCCTCGCTTATCTTGAAGAAGATATACGTGAAGTACTGAAACAGGAGACCGGGCAGGATATATTCTTCAAGGAGGAAGATGATGAGACTGTGTATAAGGCAGAAAAACAGGTTAAAATTTAAGTTTTTGGTTTATTCTTTAGTATCTGAAAAAAACTTTTCTTTAACCCGTACTTTCTGTTTTTAGCATGTTTCTGCGGTTAAAAAGGTCCGAAAGTCATTGATTCTTGATGCTTGGGATAAAGAAGAGTTAGGCGCTCATCTGTCAGCAGAGAACTCTTCTGGCTTGCTGGTATGTATTAAGGAATCTCATTTCTGTTTCAAATATACTGGTTACCAGAATGTACATTACATTTGTCCATACTATCACATCAGTAGGTTGGCTCTGTCCGGTCCAAGGCTCCGTCCTGAATCGGATAAACTGCATTGAGAATATTCTTTTGAATATGAGATGTTTCCTTTGCTACTTTCCTTCCTGTACTTTTCCTTTTTTAAGAGATAACGGCAGCGATATGGTTATTCGGCAAGACGTTCATCTATAACTAGACAAAGTCTTTAACCCCTTAGTGACCAGCCCATTTTAGGCCCTAATGACCATGCTATTTTATTCGTTTTTCTATAGTCGCATTCAAAGAGCTATAACTTTTTAATTTTTTCGTCTACACAGCTGTATGAGGACTTGTTTTTTGCGGGATTAGTTGTACTTTTTAATAGCACCATTTTAGGGTACATATAATTTTTTTATTAACTTTTATTAACTTTTTTTGTGGGGATTATATATATTTTTTGGGCTTGTTTTCTGCGGGACGAGACGTAGTTTTGATTGGTACTGTTTTGGGGTGCATGGGACTTATTGATTCATTTTTATTATGACTTTTTTGGGGGGCAATGGAAAAAAATAGCAATTTTGCCATTGTTTTTTGCGTTTTTTTTTTTACGGTGTTCACCTTGCGGTTTAAATTACATATTAACTTTATTAATGGAGTCATTACGGTCGCGGCGATGCCATATATGTGTACTTTTTATTTATTTTTTACACTTTTACTAAATAAAACCAATTTTTATGGAAAAAAAATGGTTTTATTTTTTTTTACTGTAATTTTTATTAATAATCTTTATTTAACATTTATTATTTATTTCATTAGTCCCACTAGGGGACTTTACTGTGCGATCTTGAGATCGCTGCTATAATGCTTTGGTATACTTCGTATACCAGAGCATTATTGCCTGTCAGTGTAAATCTGACAGGCAATCTGTTATTACGTGCCTCCGGCGTGTCCTAACAGGTATATGTCCAGGGCAGACCTGGGGGCTTTTATCAAGCCCCCGGCTGCCATGACAACCCATCGGAGACCCGTGATTGCATTTGCGGGCCGCCGATGGGTGACAGAGGGAGCTCACTCCCTCTGTAAACAAGTTAAATGCCGCGGTCGCTATTGACGGCGGCATTTAACGGGTTAACTTCAATCGCGAGTGTTGGAGCAGGAGCCCAGCTGTCATCAGACAGCTGAGCCCCGGCTCCAGCCTGCACGGAAGACCCGTGCAGGACTTAGACTAGGCCAACGTGAAAAGGCGTCGGCCTAGCCTAAGGCCCCTTCGTGACGAACGTGAAAACGCGTATTGTTGGTCACGGGTTAAATATGATTATAGGAACTGTCTTTAACTGTCTCATAGTGGGGCGTCTTGAGTGAAGTCCATATGCCCTAATGTGGCATATGAAAAAGGTTTGTTAAGATGAGACAACCCCTTTAACTCACAATACAATGACAGTAAATCAATTGCACAGCAGTATGTAAATTCACTGACCATCCGTAAACATAGGGAAATGTTTCTGTGAATCTTTTGAAGGCGGGTTGGGGGGGCTTGTGCAGGTTTTTGCGATAGTAATAATCAGTTCACAGTGGATTCTGCTAACGTGAGCTTTAGATAAGTATAAAATAGAATTTTTAAGGGGTTCTCTGCTTTGGAAAAATCTTACTTGTTAGAAGGTTGCCTTGCCAATAAGCTGCTCATAGTGTCCTCCTGCTTGGACTCCCAGTGATCAGCTGTAATCACAGGGGGAAATCACAGGGGGAAATTAAGCATTACACAGTGCCCCAAAAAAAGAACTATTTATTTAAAATCACGAAAAAAAGCCATTCTTACTCATATGAGGGCAGGTACAAACACCAGTTCCCAGCAGGATGCAGACAAACCACATAGAGGGAGATTGTACAGGTACAAAATACTGATGAGCATCCACTCTCACGACTACTGTTCATGAGGGAGTTGGCTGCTTAGTATTATCATTGCTCACCGATATTTCTTCTATAAGTGTGCCAGTCAACGGTTATGTGTAATGCCCATTACACCGTGCCCATTCAACTCAATGGGTTGTCTACGTAATATAGGACAGGTCCCCCGAGAGAGAGCTAGACGCTCTTTTTAAACCCTCTCCACTCTTTCCAAGAGATGAGAATCTTAAACCTGAATTTTAAGTTGGCTCAGATGAACTTTAGATATAATGTGCAATATCTGACGTACGGCTGCTGTACTGTTTATATGGATAAGGAAGTGCAAGCATTACAGGTTCAGTTAAACTTGTAACGTGAAATTAGAATTAAAGAGATTTTCCACTGAGAAGAAATTGAGGGCATGTCCTCAGGATAGGTTTTGAAGGGGCCATGGCGCACGCTGCTTCTTTATTCCTTACCTGCTCTGTACTGTGAAACACCGGCACACTTGTAGCGGTGGATCACAGTATTACAGCCTTCTTCCATTCACAGGAGAAGGCTGTGATACTGTGAACCGCAGCAATGAGAGTGCTGGTGTTTCGCAGTACGGAGCAGTGACCGGAATGGATTTCCAATGTGTCCAATCTTTCCCAGATTTTTGGCTAAATTATCTAGAAAAAATGTAAAACAAAGTTGGTAACTGTAATTACCATAATGAACACTAATAGTCTTGCTTGACCATATAAAAAGAACTTGACTGTAACAGCCCCTTTTGCAAACACCTACAAATATATGGGAGCATGCTATAAATTTAATAAATTGGCATCATTTTATTATTACGTTTTTGTCTTTAAAGCATGAAAATGAAATTAAGACTGAAAAAGGTCTTTCTGCGTCTTCATTAACAACATCAATGGCTGAAAGGGGTGACTGGAGATGCAAGTATAGCCCTGAAAAGCATAGACATAATGTCACAAGAAAGAAGCCAAGCACTGACTCCCCAAAAATCAAATTGAAAACACTTGACCAGGTATTATAAGATAACTTGAATCTTATGAAATACTGGCTGTTGCACATATTTAACACAGTGTGATATGTTTCCTTATTTACTTTAACACCAGTTTCTGTAGTATATCTTTCATTTTACAAGTGTTGTGTTTGTGTAGCAATTTAGTTTACACTCTTTATAGTTAAAAATAATTGGCAAATCGATGTTTTCTTGGCAAAAGGGCTGCACAGTTGAATTATTGACAGTCTGTGTCGCAAAATGATGAACATTGGTAACATGTCTATTAATTCAAATTCGAATAGTACATGAAGACCCTTTACACGAGGCAATAACAGGGAAAATGAGCGTTCATGTGAATGCTCGTTCCCAATCATTGCTCTGTGTAAACCGGGCAACGATTATTGGATGAATGAGCAAACACTCATTTATCGGCTGATATGCCCGTTTAAGCAGCCAATAAAATGGTCTCTAGTCTACACAGGAATATGTGCTGCAAACAGGGAAATGTTCTGCCGACATGATGTAAATGTATGGGGACGAGCGATCGCAGTAATGATCGCTCATCGCCATACATAACCAATCATTGCTCCTTGTTAAAATTGATGAGCTGTCTCATTGATCGGCGTTTGTTTTCACTGCCCATATTGGGCCGTATAAAAGGACATTTACCCACCACTTATTTATATTTCCACTGTTTTTTCTTAGCAGAGGCTAATACTCCGCTAAATACATTACCATTACATTTGTTACCACAATTTGTTTAGTTTCTTTAAATAGACACCGTTACTTAGAGTTATTTTAACGGTTTTTATTATATCATTAGGAGAAAGCTAATCAGAATCACCTAGTTCTCAGTTAAAGGGGTATTTCCATCTTCAACCGCTGAAACCCTCACATATTTGAAAACAAAGGTCATGTGCCCCCCATTCTCTGATTCATGCCGAAGGATTTTCCCATAGAAGTGAATGGAGAGGTGATCATGCTTGCACACGTCACCTTTCCATTGAAGTTAATGGGAATTTCAGAAAGAACCAAGCACTGTGGCTCGCCTCTTTTCGTAACTTATATAGAAGTGAAAGGAAAACCGCACCGGCACCTCTCCATTCTCTTCTATGAGGAAAGTAGCCAGCGTTAATCAGTGGCCACAAGACCGCTGTTCTAAAGATAGTTGTGGGTCCCACTATTGTTTTGCATTATTAGGAATTATATTTATTGTTCACTTTATTGGGGTGGCTAATGATGGGGTATAAAGATATGAGACTTGGAAAACATTTATGTGTCCCTGTTATGCATTACTGATAAGGAACCTTTGTTAATGCCCCTATTAAAATGAACAAAAACTCCATAATCTCTGGAGGGAAGAATTATCCAATGGTTTCCAATTACTTTAAACCTGAAGACATTACTTAATCTTGGTAAAGCAGCGTGCTAATCTCTAGGACTGTAGCTGCAGTGGGCAATTATTTACATGCAGCTTATCCATACAGGCTGCTCTATGAGCGAGGAACATGTCAGGAAACAATGCCCCCCTTCCGCCCCAACTTCATCTGTAGCCACTGGGGACTATCTTTTCTATTCGTAAGCAGATGTGCTGTATTATTTTAACCAGCTTTACGAAATCCCAGAGAATCCTATTCATCACTTCAACTCTTTCCGATCTCTTGTCATTTGACCTTGAAAATTAATCAAACAGTTAAAGGAACATTTTTGGTGAAGTTATCACATAACGGAATGGTCCAGATTGCATTTTTGGTTCTAGATATTAAGGGACAAAGTCCATTTTCTGTAAACACCGTTTTCTGTTACATACCTGAGTTTGCATTGTTTCATAGCTTGCCAGAGGTATCCGCATAAACCTTGGGGCTTGAAAGCCACAAACAACTGATGGGAGGTTCTCTTGTATTTACTTTCTTCACACGGGGTAAAACAGGAAAATTCTCAGATTAATTATGTTTTGATTTTGCGAAAAGTATAGATTTTTGACAGATGTATCATTTCTTAAATCCACTGCTTCAGATTAGTGAGTTCTATAGGTCCATGAGAACATCATGTTTGTGTCACTCACACCTTTTAAATGAATTTCAAACATCCTATATTTATCTAATGTACTTTAATATGATAACTCATCTCATCTGAGATGAAGAAACCAAGGAGGACCCTGTGTCTTAAACAATGATAAATACTGTATAAATCAGTAATATGATGCATGTGTCAGAGTAAGTCCAAATGTATAATGTTTGAAGAAAATACTTAAAATCACTATGTATCTGTTTCCAGTCCTTTTATGAATGGGAAGCAGTTGTATTTGGGAAGACAGAAGACCAGTTGATCATGACTGAACAAGCAAGACGTTGCCTTGATACCTACAAGACGTCCACCAGCTCTACATCCAGACCTCTAATTCTATGAATGTAGGATATTAAACTGGTGAATCCAGTGTCCTCCTATACATGCACTAAAATGAGACATTTCCAAATTGTTGATAAGACAATGCTTTGCTTTGTTTTGCAGGCCTGTATTATGCATGAAGGCTACAGTGTAGCAGCATTTTATATAAAAGCCAGATTTAAGCCTACCAGGTATCTATACAGTCAAGTAGTTCTAGGGGAAAAAAAGAAAAATCAAAACATATATTTATACAAAAGTAGAGTGAGAACTGTTCTACATGATTATAATATATTTTTTTTCTTTTAAGGCTATTTACACTTTTAGGCAACTTTTTTTATTATTAAATCTGTTTTACGTGTTTATAAGCATTTTTTTTTAATTGACATTTTTATTAAAAATCTAAAAATATTTTTTCGTTCTTCCACTAGTGCTCCTACGTATCCTCTATACACAGAAGCTGTATTGTTCGCTATTAGCCAAATCCGTCACTTTAGCTGAACTGACGGCTCGGCTGAGAGCAGGTACTGTGTCTCTCTAACACACAGGATCACCATAATTACAATCGTATCGAAGTTCCTCAACTTAGATGTAATCAATATTATTGTGATCCTGTGTGTCAGACACACACAGGATCTGCTCTAAGCGGAGCTGCCGGTTCATCTGAACTGACGGATTCGGCTAATTGCGAATGATACAGCTTCTATATATAGAGAATACATTTAAGCTGTATCGTAAAAACTAAACTAAAGTTACTAAAATCTATTAAAAAAAGTCGCTCAACTCATAAAATAAAGAATGAATGAAAAAAAAAATTGCCTACAAAGATGTACATAGCTTTTAAGAAAAATACAACCTTCACGCAGACAATAAACAAAGTTAACTAGTAAAACAAAATAAGTCAATTTTTCAGATCTTTCGATTTTTGGTACCTACAGTACATGTTTTCTGAGGTAGTTGACTTTATTGTTGTATATCACATTCAACCATTTGCATTGAAAAAACAAACAAAATTTGGATCTGATCACTTTTTTTATCCCCTTGTCACTCGAGTTGTAATGTTGACCATTGTTAAATTATTATTGTGTTAAAGGGATGTTTCCGCCATTGTATCTTGTAACATTTCCCCATTGAAGACCAGGTCCAAGACTTTTTCAAGACCTTGTTAAAAGCCTTCCACTAAATTGACCTTATGATATATCTAAATGACATGATAGAAGATACTGTTTTGGGAATACCCTTTTTACTCTTGTAGAAAAATTCTTCTTTTGTCTTTTGAGCAAAGCATCTCTTTCTGCCGCGTATAGACTGTACAACAGTGCAGAGGTGACCTATTTGTAATTCGTTTTATCTGTAAGCCTTATATTATAAATGCAAAATAGATTATAGTCTGAATGTGGCGTGTGAGAGAGAGCTAATGTCAGCTAATTCATGGTTTATACATTTTTAGAACCTTCTCTCTTACTTGTTTTATATGTTTTAAGTACTTTGACTTAGTTCTGGTATTTTTATATACATATTTTATTTTTATATTAGGCACGTGTAGAGAGCGTTTGCACTTATACTTAACAGCTTCCCAGACTTCTGTTTATACTGTAGATGCTCAAGTGAACAGGAAGTTGCACTAGTAGGATTTTAATATGCTGCATAGTAACACATGAATGAGCTACAGTGTTATATATTTATATACGAAGGTACTTCATGCAGAACTAGGCGAAATGCAGAATTACGTTTTTTATCAGTATTTTTATTCTCAAGGTTAGGATAATACTATGTTTGAATGTAATGTACAGGGCATAGGAGCGAGGAAATGGGGTTCCTGCGGATTTTTTAATTTATTTAATGCTTGCAAGTAGAGATTTGTGCTATTACTGTATAGGTAGGTTTTATAGTAGCCTAAATGGTTTCCTGCTTTGTTAGCGTCTGGGAGGAGTCTCCTTCCTGACATTCATCCCTACTTATTATTTGTAAGGGACGGCAATATCTGAAATTCAAGTCGGCTTATATGAAATTTAACTTCAATACACAATCTCTGACATACAGCGACTTTAGTGTCCGTAGGGAGGAGAAAATGCAAATGTTACAGAGTGAGTTAAGCTTGTAATGTAAAAAGTACATTTCCAATATTTTTTTTGTCAGACCAAATAGCTTAGCATGCAAGCTATAACAAAGAAAATATACAAAAATCAGTACTGTTAACATTTTAAACATGCTAATTAAAGGGATATTCCATATATATGTCTGATATATGTTGGTCCCAGATCTAGGACCCGCGCCTGTGTTGAGATCGGAGGTACCACGATGCCATGTATATCATATTAATGTCTGAGATGGGAATAACCCTTAAGGTGGTATGGCCCAATTTTTAATTTTTGCAAAAGTAGGGTTAATTTGGCCATAGTAGATCTAGAAAACCAGGGTTTAATTCCTGCAAGGACTCTTTACTCCTTTACTTTCCTCTGAGCGCATGATCTAATTTGAGACCGACTAGACTGGTTGCTATGGATGTTCTGCCTGATTACACAATAAAGAATAAATTGGTTGATATGCAGTGTATCCCTAGTAACCAGACTGTCAGATTACTCCGCTGTGCAGCTCAAAGCTATAATGGACAAAAGGGGAAAAGAGCAGTCAAGTTGCATCATTCCCGGGCTCTGTTTTTCATCAGGTTCTTGGACTAATCTAGCTAGAAAATAGCTTTCATTTTTAGTCATGTCCATAACTACATTTGACAGATACAATTTTTTTTTTTTTATCTTTGACTACACTGCTAGAATGTTGGGAATTTGGCATCCAGCCCTAATGTAAGCCCACTTTGACACCTTGGCCATTGGGTAATTGTTGGCCACCTTTAAAAGTCTTTTTCTTTATTTTATTTTTTAGTTTAAACCTCTCATATCAGCCTTCTTGAATTATAGGTTTGTGCCCCTGAAATGCGCATAATAAGCCAAAATGGTCTTTGCTCAGACAAACTGCTGACATTTTCCCCTTTAT
The DNA here is from genome assembly GCF_050947455.1 of Rhinoderma darwinii. NCBI lineage: Eukaryota > Metazoa > Chordata > Amphibia > Anura > Rhinodermatidae > Rhinoderma > Rhinoderma darwinii. The sequence continues at coordinate 76,288,978 of NC_134691.1, forward strand.
CGGTTTCCATTCGATATGAAAACCAGCTGTACATTTTGTGCCAGGGTTCTTCACATCAGATCTGTGTCGCCTGCACAATCGTTGAGACTGCGCATACCTCTTAAGAACAATATGACATGTTGCACTATATCATTAATCATTTAAACGAAAGCAGGCAAACCATACCGTCACTAATATAACTGTAGCCTCGGGAGCTACATTTCGGAGTATATATGACACAATACACATGTTCTTGCTCAGTTGTTTCAGATTGCACTCCAGTCAGTTCTAGATAGCATTATGGCCATAGTTGTTTAACGCATTTGGTCTTTTTAAGCTTTGCACATCTTAAACAGGCGACATCCGTTGCTTCATTTGCCTATTTTTAGGTATTTGCACTTATTATTTATTTCTTTGTTTTAGATTTTGAAGGATCTTTTTGCTTGTAATGTAGAAAATGTGTTGTATGTAGCATAATGTTGTGCTTGGAGAAGTATTTACTAATTGGTAAATTGTGTGCTATACTGTAGTGTTTGGGGTTTATTTTATCTTTATTTATAGATCTTAAGTTCCTCTCCACTTCTGAGATGTGCTGCTATCCCTGACAGCAGAATCGGCTTGCTGCTACTGAGAGATGGAATAAAAGAGCATTATATGCACTGTAAAAAGATTGTATCCATATTCCCGCTTTCCAAATACAGCAAGACGTCCTCTTTCAATGTACCATATTACGTTTCAGTAACCTTAGTCAGAATATTAAAACACTTCATAGGGAAAGCACAGCAGTACAGTGATGTCCTTCATGGAAAATGTTTTTTTTGGGGGGGGGGGGGGGGGGGCTTGCTATGTTTAATACTTAGAAAATTGGACTAGATGTAAAAAAAAAAAAAAAATGAAAATACTACTTATTTAAAAACAAGTTTTTGGACAATTTTCAAACCAAATTAGATAAAGAAACATTTTCAATTTAAAAGGTGCCATGTGATCAACTTTTAATATTAGTATGACAGAAGTATTTCTATTTAGCTAAGAGAATTTTTAAAGAAGTCCTCCAGGAGTACATAAATAAAGCTGAAATAACTGAGCACGAGACATTGTGGGGGGAGATTCATGAGGACTAGTGCAAGGCAAAGGTATTGCAGCCAATCCGATCCCGGCTCTCATTTCTGAGAGGTCCTTTGGAGAATAAAAGAAGTGATCTAACTGGGAAAAAAATTGTATGGGAGCATGGACCGTAACATGTTCTATCTTTAGCAGTACACTTTTATGGCCCAGACCCCTTCCTGTAGAAGGTATCAGTAATAGAAGTGAATGCGTCTGTAATTGGGGTCTTACTCCCACACAGTTTCATGAATTTGCACTCGACAAGAAAGACTACATTAAGAATTAGAGTATGTCTGGTGCTCAGTGATTTTAACTACATTTATGTTCTTTTGTAAGGATCGCTCCAGTGAAATATGGAAAAATATGTTGTTGTTTTTTTTTCTCTGTCTCTACTATTATTATTGTACACACTCATCCTATTCATATATAGAAAGGCACTGTTACTTTTCACTAGTACTGGTTGAGCTCCTGTTATTTGCCTACGAGCTCCCATCTCTTTGTTTATAATAACCTTGTTACCCTTCTGTAGTAACTTGTTAATGGCAGTTATATATATTTTTGGATGTTTTGCCTTGATGTTGTACACTACCAACTTTATAATATGTAACTGTCAAACATGCGTGAACAAATTGTGAAGTAAGAATTGTATAGCCTGTATTGTCACTAGGCATGGATCGTCCAAGTCAAGTTCAACAATTCATCGAGTCCATCTTCTGCCTGACCAAAACACTAGGATCCCGGGCTTTCTGTTATTACAATATTACTCCTGCTTTTCATGCGCAATACACATTGTTTGCCAGTAATAAAAAAAATTAAATAAAGTAATACTTTCTTCTTTGTTTTTTAAAGCCCTCTCTGTTTTGTGTCAATTTTTTTAATATATATATATATATATATATATATATATAATAAATTTTTCTGTACATACTGTGCATATGCCGAGTTATCCTTTCTTTCCTAAATAAAGCTTAATCTTTGTATAATGAAACGTTATGCAACCTTCTATTATGTTTTTCTAGTTCCTCGCCATTTTCAAGATCCCTACTTGCTGTCAGTGAAATAAAACGTTTAGTATTCTTACATTCAGAGGCTGAACACCTGTCCCGATTATACCAACTGAACTCATAGTTCTTTAAAAAGTCTCTAATGACACCTGAATATGATGCTGGTGGATTGCCACGGGCCCGCTTCTAAAATCCTCAGCAATCAAGCTATTTTTGCCGGGTACATTTTTTGGCCAGTCATACCTTTTTCCCTGAAGCGGCCACTGCAAGAGAAATGTAGTATAAGGTCTCATTCAGACGAACGTGTCTGTTTTTGCATCCGCAAAAAAATGGCGCGTATTTCATGCGTTTCAGTTCCGTGTGGCGTCAGTGTTCCTGTTTTTTTTCTCATTTCTTTCGCAACTGGTGCGTGAAAAACACGGACAGAAGACATATGTCGTCCGTGTGGTGTCCGTGTTTTTCAAGCACCCATTGACTTCAGTGGGCGACGTGGTCCGCGAAAACGGACCAAAATAGGATATGCAGTGTTTCACGCGATGGACACGCGTAAAAAATCACGGACGTGTGAATAGCCTCATTGAATCGCATAGGTCACGGACATATAATACGCTCGTCTGATTCAGGCCTTACAAATCGCTGTCCATGTAGTACATAGATGGTTGAGCCTGCCCGAGCAGGTGCCGCTGATACACAAGAAATCCCCTCTGACATCTATAAGCCCTAATAGGGGACAGTTTTAGAGCTCCCTATTCTAATGATCCATGCTCAGTTGGACATCAGGATAAAAAAAATTCCATTCATGGAGGGTAAACAGATCTTGAAAATGGTGAGGAATTGATTTTGCAGTCTGCAAAATGGCAACGATTGTGGGCATGAACCCTGAATCTGTAGAAAATACAGAATACCACTGTCGCATTTTGTGGCTAGGCAGCAATGATATTTAGCATAGACGTGGCTATTCGAGTAAAAACATTGGATGTTACAAGCCTCTGCCGTTAATCACACAGGTAATGAGACAATGGTTCCTGTACGATCTCCTGTAAGGGTACGTTCACACATGGCAAACTTGTTGCAGAAATTTCTACAACTGAAAATCCATTACATATGTGTAAATGGGATTGTTTCTGCAGTATGTGAATTTACTTTTGCAAACCCATTAAGATGTATGGAACAGTCGGTTATTTTCTGCAATAAATCTGCATGTGAATATACCCTTATTTTTTTATTAATTTGTCATTTTGACAATTTATTTACGTTTTCCTACAGGTGGTATGTATTTTATAATAGGTCTTAAATAGAAAGCATAATTTTAATAGGGTGGATATGGGATACCTTGTCCATGTTCCTAAAACTGTTCGATGTAGATGTGACCGTTGTCTTGCTGAGTATTGGAGCATGGCAATATGGTTGCTACAAAAGCGTGAACCCAACACCTGTCACATTTAGGCCCCATGCACATGAACGTAAAAACGCCAGTTATTACGGGCCGTAATTACGGCACGTTTTTACGGGCCCATGGACTTCTATTGGCCACGGGTACCTCCCTGTATGTTTACGGGAAGGTGCCCGTGCCGTTGAAAAATATAGAACATGTCCTATTTCAAGCCGTAATTACGGCACGGGCAGGCCCATAGAAGTCTATGGGGCTCCCGTAATTACGGGTGACTACGTGTGTGCACCCGTAATTACGGGAGCGTTGCTAGGCAGCGTCAGTAAATAGTCACTGTCCAGGGTGCTGAAAGAGTTAAACGATCGGCAGTAACTCTTTCAGCACCCTGGACAACAACTACCGATCACAATATAGATCAACCTGTAAAAAAAAAAAAGACGTTCATACTTACCCAGAACTCCCTGCTTCTTCCTCCAGTCCGGCCTCCTGGGATGACGTTTCAGCCCATGTGACCGCTGCAGCCAATCACAGGCTGCAGCGGTCACATGGACTGCCCCGTCATCCAGGGAGGTCGGGCTGGATGTCAAGAGCGGGACGCGTCCCCAAGACAACGGCCGGGTAAGTATGAATTACTTTTACTGCGGAAAGGGCTGCCCCTTCTCTATCCTGCACTGATAGGGAGAAGGGCTGCCGATTAGTGCAGTGCAATTTTGCAGCAAAAACGTGCCCATAAATACGGGTGGAATACTGGTGACACCGGACCCGTATTTACGGGCACGGGTCCGTAAATACGGGTCGAATACGTGTGACCAAGGACCCGTATTTACAGGAGGACAAAAATACGTTCATGTGCATGAGGCCTTAGGGTATGTTCACATGTGGCGTATACACAGTGGAGAAGTCTGCAGCGCAAACAACCCAGAAATCTGTCCGCATGTTTGTGCTGATATTCAGCCGGATTGACCACTGTCGAAAACGGCCAACCAAAAAAAAAAAAAAGGCCTATACTCGCCTCTCCTGGCACTGCCCTAGCAGCAAGTCCCTGCTTCCCTGGCTGCTTTCTGTAGAGCCAGCATCCTGTGATGACGTTTAATCATGTGACCTCTGCAGGGGTCACAAGTAATGAAACGTCAGCTCAGTTGCCCCAAACGATCACCACACAGTGCACATAGATCGGCAGATGGAGGAGGGCCCCATCCTGGTCTGTGAGTTGCCAAAAGTGCACGGGGGGGGGGGGGCCCCTCCGTCTGCCGTGTGGCCTTGACAATCTATTACTTTAAAAATGTACGAGGAGGGGAGGGGCCTGTGTGGTGCGCTCTGTCTGCTGGTCTTACATCTGAGAGTGACGCTGGTCCTTAGGTGACCAAGACCAGCAGAAAGAGCGCACTACGCCTAGCAAGCAGCATCACCTCTCTTCAGACCGGTTATTGATCTGGAAAAGCGGCACTGCTGAAATTAAGCCTAACACTGGTTGGCTGAGCCTCTCTGCCAATCAGTGTTAGGGTTCCTCCTGCTCCGCCCCCTGAGCCTGCCTTGCTTACTCAAGCTATGTGCTTCTGTTGAGTTTTATAGAAGAGATGAACTGCAGCTAGAGCTGTTCAAATAAAGGTTATTATTATTGCCATTGTTCTTTAAGATGTACTAATGGAAGATTGTTACATGGCTAATGTATTTCCTCGAAAGGAAAATTTGGAGAAAGCAGAGCGGGTGGAGCTGATAAGGCAGGTGCAAATCTTGTGCTATAACATGAATTGTGGGCAACTGATCAAGCAGTGATAGACCATTCTGAAACATTCCGATAAGAGATACCTGGGAACGCTTCACCCAAGAGAAGCTAGGCTACAATCACACGACAGTGAAAAGTGGCCGTTGTGACGGCCAGTTTTTTAACGGGCGTCACATGGCCGGTTTTTAGACACTGAAGTTCTATGAGTGTATTCACATGGACGTTGTTTTTTTAACATGTTTTATTTTTGGCCATTCTTGTGGCCCGACAGCCCTTATAGAAGTCAATGGATCAGTTTTTAACAGCCTTTTTTCAGAAATGAATCCTTGACTCCCTGGGCACAGCTTAACCTTACGAAGCCCTTGACGTCACTGTTCATATATGGACAGTGATGTCAGGGTCTCCTCCTGGAATGGAATCCCTGCTCAGAGCATTGCCAATTCTTGGGATTCTGGCATCTCAAAGCTCCTTACGTCACTATCCATATATAGTACGTACAGTGCAATGAGCAAGATAATATCTTTTAAATCATTATAAGATAGTTACATGAGTGCTTTGTGTTCTACTCTGTTGGTAACTATGGAACTTATTTGTATTATTTATGTGTGTTCTAAATTAGTAATAAAAGCGTTTAGGTCATGGGGGGCCCAGGTACATTCTTTGCACATGGGCCCTCTGCAGTCTGTGTCCGCCCCTGGTGTGGACATGCTTTTAAAGTAAACCCAGCTGATTTTCATTGTGTGACGAATCGGTCACAGCATTGTAGTTTCCGTTACAAATGGAAGTCCCAACGCAGATGTGAACAGAGCCTTATTTTGTTGAATGGTGTGAGTACCTAATAAACTAATAACTCAGAGGGTGTGTGGATGTGTACGTATTATGTTTTCTATTTATAAAATGTATGCCTTTAAGACAGAATATTACACACCTTTTGATTCTTAACTTTGCGACCTTATTGTACCTAGAGCTGATCTTACCTAATTCTTTCGAACAAAATACAAATCTGCAATATTTGATGATAAACTGAATGGCCAGAACAGGTCAGCTGTATGTAGCATAAAGATCCAGTGTGGCATGAAATAATCCCATTGACTACCTTTTGTCCAAGCAGCCTGCTAGACTAGAGAGCAAATGCATGTGATTGTGCTGCGAGCATGGGCGCCACACCGAGCAGTCAATAGCCCGTCTGTTCCAGGACCACAGACCTCCTCTAGATCATTTCAGAGAAACGTGTTGATTTATAACCGAATCTCTCACCCCTTAGTGATATGATGTGTTGGATGCAGGTGCGTGTCTGGCTGTGTTGTCACAATTCATTGACGTTACACAACTAAAGGAAAAAAAAATAGCTGTCAGTCTAAAATATGCAAATCAACAGCCTCATTTGTGCTTAATGAGATGTCAGGGATGTTTGCATGCATGGTGTATGAAAAACGACTATTGTCTGAATTTATGAGGGTTTTTTGTACAGTTCATGCACAAATTCTGTTTGAATATAAGGCATGTCTGCTAACTGGTCAATGGTAAATACAATACAAATGATGCATGCTAGGATCGAGCTGTGGAAAGATACAGATTAGGGAATCTATAGCAAATCTAGGATGGAAGAAAGGAAATATAAACTCTGTGCAGGGAACAAACATCTATTACATCAAATTTGAATCAATTCATATAATGCCATGTGGCAGAAAAGAATTTTTCCATCCTATTGTTTTTCCCTAAAAAAAAAAAAGTGGTGCTGGAAGTGTCCAGAAACTACTCACCAACCCAATTCCTTAGGCAGAGGTGTGACTGCAGGGGTTGTAGTTCCACACAGGACCGTAACTTGATGGAGCCAAAAAGTTCTTTAATACCCCATATGAGGAGACCAGTACTATTAAAACATGTTATAGTTGGTTAATGATTCTGCATCGAGGACCAGGAGCTTTACGTTACACCACTGTCCTTAGGGATCTATATGTACAATTAATCAGGCCGAGAAAGGACAACCGGTGAACCAGCAACAGGTTGATGGGCGCCCAAGGCTTATTGATGCGTGTGAGGAGACATGCCACAGAAGAGCTACACTATCAGTGTGTTTGGTGCAACTTTCGAAATACTTTTCATTAAAAATTATTTTTACTTTTTGAGATGTAGCTGTTTTTTTATGCTATATACAGAGCAACTGTACCTAGAGCTGAAACTTGTATCTGTCAGGTCAGTGCACTGACGGGTTCAATGACAGCGGGTCCTGTGTGTCTCTGCCGCTTTCACTGATCCCGTCAGTGCCACTGACCTGGCGGATACAGGTTTCACCACTAGATACAGCTGCTCTGTATACAGGATAAAAAAAACAGCTATATCTCAAAATGTAAAAATAATTTTTAATGAAAAGTATTTAGAAAGTTGCACCAAACACACCAATAGAGATTTTTATTTAAAAAAAACAACCGATTTTAAAGGTATACATAGCCTTTAATGGTGGCTACGATACAAAGCTATCATAACACACAGTGCATCGCAGCTTATTGTGCATGGGTCTTTGAAGCCGCAGATCGGTCAGGGTGCTTATGCTTACCTCTGTCCAGCACTAAATCACCTACAATGGACATGTGATCATCAGAACTGGAACATGGAGCCATGAAAGAGGGTGACCTGGTTTGATTAATCACTTTTTCTTTTAAATCAAGTAGACGGCCGGGAAGAAAGCAAGCCAGCAGAGGCAGTGTGATGCTCTGAGCAATGTTCTGCTTGGAAACCTTGGGTCAGGGCATTCATGCGTATGTTACTTTGACACATACCACCTACCTAAACCTGGTTGCAGACCGAGTACCCACTTGCATGACAACAGTATTCCCTAATGGCAGTGGACTTTTTCAGCAGGATAATGCGCCCTGCCACACTGAAAATATTGATCAGGATTGGTTTGAGGAACATGAAAAAGAGTTCAAGGTGTTGAAATCCCAGGATCTCAAACTGATTAAGCATCAGTGGTATGTGCTGGAAAAACACGTCTTATCCATGGAGTCCACACCTCGCAGCTTACAGATCTGCTGCTAACGTCTTGGTGCCAGATACCACAGGACACCTTTAGGGTATGTCCCCACGGGCTATCTTTGGCCGTTTTTCGGGCCTTAAACGGCCGAAAAACAGGTGAAAAATCGGAAGCAGAACGCCTCCAAACATCTGCCCATTGATTTGAATGGGAAAAACTGAGTTCTGTTCCGACGGGCCATTTTTTTAGCAGTTGGCAGCTCTCTTTCCTATGAGTACCCCCCTAAGCCGTGGTCTCTCCTTTGTGCACGCCCTAAATCTGGTGCTCAGTAAATGCTGTCTCTCCTAGGTGCACCCACCTCAAGCTGGTATTCAGAAGCCACAGTCTCTCCTGTGTGCAATTCCCCCCTAGCTGTTGTTTAGTAGTCGTGCTCCCTCCTTTGTGCACCCCCCCAGCTGGTGTTCTGTCACCTCGTATGCACCACAGATGGATCATCTCTGGAAAGAAATTCAGGGACAAGGCTCACACTGAAATGTAAGTTGAATTAACTGATTAATTGGTTTATGTCACATACGTAGTAAGGCCCCATGCACACGACCGTAGTGGTGTGCACGGCCATGATTTTCGGCTTGGACGGCCGCGGAGTGTCACACGCGGGCCACCCAGCAAATCGCATTCATTTCTATGAGCCTGGACTGCAAAACACGGCCGTAATAAGACATGTCCTATCTTTTTGCTGTCCAGGCCCCTGGGCAATGCACGGACCGTGGAAACCACGGTTGTGTGCATGGGCCCATAGAAATGAATGTGACCGCAATTCACCAAAAAAAGGTGCAAAACTGGCACAGCAAAGATAGCTGATATGGAGGCATTTTTTTTTAGTATAGTCCCTCTCAGTGTATATTCACACGTGTCAGATTTGTTGCAGAAATATCTTTGATTAAAATTCTATTTCATTAATCTGAATGGTGTGTTCTGCAGAATGTGCATGGATTTCTGCAAGCTCCATTCAGACATTCAGATGTATGAGACATTTGCAGAAATTTATGCAATAAATCTGTTGCTTGTGAATATACCCCAACAGCAAAATGCACGTGATCGTTGCAGCTGATGGCTTCTGCTGATAGAGATACTGCCTGATGAAGCAGTATCTATGTCTGAGCCGTCTACAGTCACAGATAGAATAGCAAGAATAAGGAGTCTTGCAGACTTCAGTACAGGTAGTCAACCTCTTCACAGGGAGTTAACTACCTTTACTACACCATGCTAGACCACCAGAGATGTTATCATTAATCTGTTAACTGCCCTAGATCACCAGGGATGTTATCATTAATCAGTTCACTGCCCTAGAACACCGGGGATGTTATCATTAATCCGTTCACTGTCCTAGACCACCAGGAATGTTATCATTAATCCGTTCAGTATAGAGAAGGGAGGAAACCTCCAGCTCACCGGTTCTGCGTCTCCAGATATCTCACTCGGATCCCCGCAACGGCCCGCGGCGTGTAATACAAGAGAAAAGGAGAGATAATCCAGCGCTGAATGGAGTTTAAAAGGGAAAGATTGTTCCCACTTTTATTGAAAAAATAATTAAAAATGAAGCAGAGACGCAGTCTCAAGGCAGAGAGTAGTGCGGGTAAATACCCGAGCCAAATTAATCCGTTCACTGCCTTAGACCACCAGGGATGTTATCATTAATCCGTTTACTGCCCTAGGCCATCAGGGACGTTATGATTAATCCGTTCACTGCCCTAGACCACCAGGAATGTTATCATTAATCTGTTCACTGCTCTAGACCACCAGGGATGTTATCATTAATCTGTTTACTGCCCTAGACCACCAGTGATGTTATCATTAATCCGTTCACTGTTTTAGACCACCAATAATGTCATCATTAATCCCTTTTCTACCCTAGACCACTAGGGATGTTATCATTAATCCGTTAACTGCCCTAGACCACCAGTGAAGTTATCATTAATCCATTCACTGTCCTAGATCACCAGGAATGTTATCATTAATCCGTTCACTGCCCTAGACCAGCAGGGATGTTATCATTAATCCGTTCATTGCCTTAGACCACCATGGATGTTATCATTAATCCGTTCACTTCCCTAAACCACCAGGGATGTTATTATTAATCTATTCACTGCCCTAAACCATCAGGGATGTTATCATTAATCCTTTCACTGCCCTAGACCACCAGGGATTTTATCATTAATCCGTTCACTGCCCTAGACCACCAGGGATGTTATCATGAATCCGTTCATTGCCTTAGACCATCATGGATGTTATCATTAATCCGTTCACTGCCCTAAACCATCAGGGATGTTATCATTAATCCCTTCACTGCCCTAGACCACCAGGGATGTTATCATTAATCCGTTCATTGCCTTAGACCACCAGGGATGTTATCATTAATCCGATCACTGCCCTAGACCACCAGGGATGTTATCATGAATCCGTTCATTGCCTTAGACCACCATGGATGTTATCATTAATCCGTTCACCACCCTAAACCATCAGGGATGTTATTATTAATCCGTTCACTGCCCTAAACCACCAGGGATGTTATCATTAATCCCTTCACTGCCCTAGACCACCAGGGATGTTATCATTAATCCGTTCATTGCCTTAGACCACCAGGGATGTTATCATTAATCCGATCACTGCCCTAGAGCACCAGGGATGTTATCATGAATCCGTTCATTGCCTTAGACCACCATGGATGTTATCATTAATCCGTTCACTTCCCTAAACCATCAGGGATGTTATTATTAATCCGTTCACTGCCCTAAACCACCAGGGATGTTAGCATTAATCCGTTCACTGCCCTAGACCACCATGGATGTTATAATCGAGTATGTTAAAGAAAATTATAACTATTTGCCCATTTTCCAGAGACTCAACAGTCATTATTTATTTTAAATATGAGAAGTAAGTGTCAACCTCTGTAATATACAGAGTTAGGGCTTTGACAGCCTGTCTGATGATAGCTGGGCTCCTATTCTAATGGCCGAGATTGGAGGAGCCTCCGATCCTGGCCGTTTTGAAGTCCTTAGATGCCGCAGTCAATAGCAACCGCGGCACCTTATTGGTTTACAGATGGCACACAATCACAGGCCACTGATGGGCTGCTATTGCAGCCAGGGGCCTAACAAAGGCCTATCAGTATTACAATGACAGGTAGTAATGCTTTGGTATACTAAGTATACCAAAGCATTATATCAGTGATCAAAAGATCGCTTTGAAAAAGTCCACTAGAAGGACTAAAAAATGTATTGCATCAAGTGAAATAAAGTTTAATTTAAAAAGAGGTGCACAAAACAAAAAAAACATTTTCATAAATAGTTTTTTTGTTAAAGTGAAAAAATAAATACTAAACACATATACCGGTACGATATCGCCGCAATTGTAATGACCTGAACAATAAAGTTAACACAATATTAAACAGCATAGAGAGCGGGGTGAAATAAAAAAATGCAAAAGAAAACAACTGCGGAATTTCTTTTTTTTCCATCTACCCCGCAAAAAATTTATAAATGTTAATCAATGAGTCCCATGTACCCCAAAATAGTACCAATAAAAACAATCTTGTTGCAGCCCACATATGGCTACATCGAAAATATAAGAAGTTACAGCTCTTGGAATGCGACAATGCAAAAACAAATTATTTTGTAATACGGCACCCATAGAAGTCTACAGGGCGATAGTGTACCTCCATATGCCTCTGATTTTATAAAGTGCCACACAGAGATTCATACGGAATCCAACAGAAAATAACTTGTTCAAAAATCAGTGTGAGTGTGAATGCGTACAATTTCATAGTAAAATATTTCTACTACTTTTCATATTTTATTATTGTTTTAACTCATGCCTATGCTATATTATTTGCCATGAAGTATTAAGTGCAATGTATGTGCATTTAGAAGCAATCACTATCTAGTTAACTGTACTAAAAGGAATATTAAAAAGTGACCTTTCAGCCAATAGTAAAATGGTGTTGTTATTCTGCTTTGTGCTACTGTGCTATTAAACTGTCGTATTGTGTATGTGATGGATATCCAAAGTTTGCCTTTGTCTTTTGTAAAGGCCTCTTGACTGACAGAAGTGTGCCGCTGTTTAGAGAGGAAAGCCAAATAATTCAATAGACAATCAGTTTACAAATTCATGAATGGTCCTTCAAGCTAAAGAAATGGCCGGGTCAACATGTGTTTGGGGTGTTCCTTTATATGAGGGCTAGGATATATACATCCCCCCTGCTCTGACGAATGCCCGTGGCTTTGTCTTTTCCAGACACCAGATGGGAGGCAATTATATGAGTGACAAGCAGGTCATCTGGCAGGCATATGAAGAACCTGCATATATTTTAATGGAAAGGCACTTTTACTCCTTTTTCAGCTGTAAAATAGAGCTCTAATGATCACTTCTTATTATCGCCTTCTTTTGTGTTTGCATTTTAGCCAAGGGACATTAAATTTTGTTTGTAATAAGACTGAGCTGTATTTATTTTTGCCAAGAAAGAAATTGTTTGCTTACTAGGCTGTTAATGTTATATACATTTCTATTTTTTATTAAAAGTGTATACATTTTATTTGACATCTTTATTATAATTGTGCATTACTGTAATTCATAATAGATAAATATAAGATAAATTGATAATTATACTAATATATAGTTTTTATTATATAAAATAGATAGATAGATAGATAGATAGATAGATAGATAGATAGATAGATAGATAGATAGATAGATAGATAGATAGATAGACAAACAAAGAGACTAGCTTCCATAAGATCAAAATGTATATATACACTGAATTGATAATCACATTAATGTATAGTTTTATATGATAAATATATATAGATTTATATGATAACAGACCACATAACAAGTGAAACCACATAATGGATTAGGGATAGAATATCTCAACATAAATTGTCCATAGATACAAAATAATTGGAATTGCGTACCAGTTCCCAAATTTATTAGCTTTTTTGTTTTAAAAATATACAAGAAAAAGGTTTGGGAACAAACAAAGGTTGTAAACGAGGGAGGTATTTTTAACCCCTTGAGTACCCAGCTCATTTTGGCCTTGAGGACCAGACCCATTTTTTCAAATCTGACATGTGTCACTTTATGTGGTAACAACTCTGGAATGCTTTAACCTATCCAATTTATTCTGAGACTGTTTTCTCGTGACATATTGTACTTTAGGTTAGTGCAAAAATTTGGTCGATAAATTCATTGCTTATTTGTGAAAAACACCAAAATTTAGAGAAAATATGAAGAAATTATGATTTTTCCAATTTTAAATGTATCTGCTTGTAAAACAGATAGTAATACCACACAAAATAGTTACTAATTAACATTTCCCATATGTCTACTTTATGTTTGCATCGTTTTTTGAACATCCTTTTATTTTTCTAGGACGTTACAAGGCTTAGAACTTTAGCAGCAATTTCTCATATTTTTAAGAAAATTTCAAAAAGCTATTTTTTCAGGGACGAGTTCAGTTCTGAAGTGGTTTTGAGTGCCCTATATATTAGAAACCCCCATAAAACACCCCATTTTGAAAACGGCATTCCTCAAAGTATCCAAAACAGCATTCAGAAAGTGTTTTAACCCTTTAGGCGTTTTACAGGAATTGAAGGAAAGTAGAGCTGAAATTTTCAAATTTCATTTTTTTTACAAAATTCATATGTAATACATTTTTTTCTGTACCACAGAAGGTTTTACCTGAGAAATGCAACTCAATATTTATTGCCTAGAAATATCCCACATATGGCCCTAGTGCGCTAATGGACTGAAACACAGGCCTCAGAAGCAAAGGAGCACCTCTTGGATTTTGGGGTCTCCTTTTTTCAGAATATATTTTAGGCACCATGTCAGGTTTGAAGAGGTCTTGTGGTGCCAAAACAGTGGAAACCCCCAAAAGTGACCCCCATTTTTTAAACTACACCCCTCAGGGAATTTATCTAGGGGTATAGTTAGCATTTTGACCCCACAGGTATTTTGCTATATTTATTGGAGTTAGTCTGTGAAAATGAAAATCTACTTTTTTTCTGGAAAAACGTAAAAATTTCACATTTTTGCAAAGAAATAAAGGAGAGAAAGCACCCCAACATTTGTAAAGCAATTTCTCCCGATTACGGAAATACCCCATATGTGGTAATAAATTGCTGTTTGGACCCACAGCAGGGCTCAGAAGGGAAGGAGCGCCATTTGGATTTTGGAGCTCTGATTTTACTGGAATGGTTTTCGGTGCCGTATCACGTTTGCAACGCCCTGGAGGGACCTAAACAGTGGAATCCCCCCAAAAGTGACCCCATTTTGGAAACTATACCCCTCAAAGAATTTTTCTAGTGGTATAGTTAGCATTTTGACCCCACAGGTTTTTTGCTGAATTTATTGGAATTAGTCTGTGAAGATGAAAAGAGACTTTTTTTGGGAAAAAAACTGAATTTTCTAATTTTTATAAGGAATAAAGGAGAAAAAGCACCTCAACATTTGTAAAGCAATTTCTCCTGATTACGGTAATACCCCATATGTGGTAATAAACTGCTGTTTGGACCCACGGCAGGGCTCAGAAGGGACGGAGCACCATTTGGATTTTGCAGCTCAGATTTTGCTGAATTGGTTTCTGGGGGCCATGTCGCATTTGCAGAGCCCCTGAAGTAGCAGTACAGTAGAAATTCCCCAGGTGTGATCCCAATTTGGAGACTATACCCCTGAAAGAATTAAATTAGAGGTGTAGTGAGCATTTTGAGCCCTCAGGTTTTTTATAGATTTTATTAGAATTGGTCCGTGAAAATGAAAATTTTTTTTTTTCCAATAACCTGTAGATTTAGCTCAGAATTTTTCATTTCCATAAGGAATACAGGAGAAAAGACACCCCAAAATGTGTTACACAATTTCTCCTGAGTAGGGAAATACCCAATATGTGGTTGTAAACGGCTATTTGGACATACGGCAAGGGTCTAAACGGAAAAAGTGCAATTTCGTTTTTGGAGTGGAGATTTTACAAAATTTGTTTAGCCGTTGCTAGTCTTCCTGGTTGCCATTGCAACCATCAGAACCCCGTTATTTTTTGCGGGGGGGGGGGGGCAATGGGGTGCAGAGGGAGCCCCCTCCCTCTGTATCAATCACTTAAATGCCGCTGTCGCTATTGACAGCGGCATTTAAGGGGTTAAACTACAGCGATCGGAGAGGACAGTGATCGCTGTAGTTGCAGTGAGATGTCGGCTGTATATTACAGCCGACATCCGATGAAGATGGAGCGAGCACAGCTCCTGTGCCCGCTTCATCCTCAGAGCGTTACTATACGCCCATTTTCGGGAAGGGGTTAATAAAAATAGTGTTTTGTTTTTTTTACACCGCTTTCTCTGATCTCCTCACGGATCTCACAGAAATGAGGAGATCAGAGAAAGTGACTGGAGCTTTCTCCTGCAGACGACGTCACAGACGGCTGTGATTGGTCAGTCTTCAGAGACTGACCAATCACAGCAATCGCCGGCATAGGGGACTGCTAATTGGTCCCCAGACCGGTAGCAGAGACGGTTAGCTGTCAATGACAGCTGCCGCCGCTGTTATATAAATATGTGATTTCACATAGTGACAGTTTATTCCTTCTCCGCAATAGTACGGCGAAGGTACGCTGCAATAAGAGGCCAGCGACGTACTATTGCAGCAAAGGTACGCAAGGGGTTAAAAAAAGTTTTTATTTATGCTTTTTATAACAGAACAAGTATAAAACATTTGTGTAGCATAACAGTAGGCTGTACACCAATACAATGAGAGAATAAATCTTTCAACGTTATCAGAGCATTAAGTTAAGCAAGGTAAGGCTTCATTCACATCTGCATCATGGCTCCTTTCAGGTGTTCCGTCTGGGCTTTCCGTCAGAACGGAACCCTGACTGAAACAAACGGAAACCATAGGTTGCATTACCATTGATTTCAATGTTGACAGATCCGGTGCAAATGGTTTTTGTTTGTCCTCGTTGTGCAAGGGTTTCGTAGTTTTGACAGAATGAATAGCGTAGTCGACTACGGTATTGCTTCTGTCAAAACGACGGAACCCTTGTGCAACAAAGACGATCGGAAACCATTTGCACCAGATCCATCACCATTGAAATCAATGGTGATGCAAACGGAAACGTATTCGTGACCAAATTTTCTCGAGTTTGTGGGGGCAATTCCAATAATTTATGGTATAAGGGGACATATTTATTAACAAGCTGAAACCAGTGCACTATACTGGGAGGGTCTGTCGCTTTCCAAGCCATAATACGAATTTTCCTAACACCAAATAATATAAATCTAAAGAAAATCTTATCGTAATATCCCTGCACTACTTTATTCATAATTCCCAAGAGGCACATCTGAAGAGTGAGGAGCCAAAAGTGATTATGAAGGAATTCAGCAACCACCACCCAGAAAGGTGAGACTTTAGGACATAGCTATATGCAATGGAGATATTTGCCTGTATCATATAGACATCTAAAACAAGAATCAGAAGAAGAGGCACCAAACCTCTGAAGTCTTATCAGGGCATAGTATATTCTGTGTATAATCCTAGATTGAATTAAAAAGTCTCTGGCACTTACCACAGAATCAAAAAAGGAAAGCTCAAACTCCTGCCACTCCTCCTCCTCTAGCTCAGTGATATCACTACCCCACCCAGAGAAGGCTCTATCAAAGTGCCTAGGCCCTGCGGACTGTGGGAGTGCATAAACCTGTTTAAGGGGTTTATGAAGATACGGGGAACGGAGAAGGCACTTCAACATAGAAAAGCTAAACATAGGAGTCCGAGGAGCAAGCTGTGCTACACATGGCGTAACTGCAAATAATGGAAGAAAGCTGTCCTGGGAACACCATGAGGATCGACAAGGTCAGAGAAAAGCACAAACCCACTGTCAGCAGAGTAAAGTTGGCCCACAAACTTAATCCCAGCCCCGGCCCACAGCACCGCCCCCGGCAGAGGCTCTAGATGGGTAAGATATGGATTAAACCACAGTGGAGTTATAGGTGAGCATACGGAGGTGACAGAACCCGACATTGTATGATGCACAATTTTCCATACCCGAGTGACTGTTTGAAGCGGAAGGACCTCCGAATAGGGGGATTTATATCAGTACAAAAAGTTGGTAAGACTCTCATAGGAGCTCATAAGTGTACCCGCGAGTGCAGAGGCAACGTTGCTCATATAGATATCAATCCACCAACGGGCATACACCAGCTGTGAGGCCAAGTAGTAGAAATATAGATTAGGTGCTGCCATTCCACCCAAGGACCTTGGAGCTTGCAAACGTTTAAGGCCAAATCTACGGGTACCACCTTGCCAGTAAAAGGAACGCAAAACTCCACCCAGAAGTTTAAATAAGGTTTTCGGTAGTAATATCGGGCATACATGAAATAGGTAAAACAATTTTGGGAGATACACCGTCTTAAAGAGGTTAATTCTTCCATACAATGATAAAGAAAAGGGAATTACAAGAATTTAACTGTCGCTCAGTGGAAGTCATCAGAGGGGCCAGGTTAAGTTTGTAGTAATCTAATAGTTTTTTTGGGAAATTCTTTATTTTCGTGGCAACAGCCACATATTTACAGAATACACGATACAGCAAGTACATGTGGGAAAATATATCAACTTACAGAAAACCAAGATGTATGTATTTGAAATTTACAATGTAAACCTTCCACGAGGTAGTATTATATGTCATCTTTAAGGTATAAACATGAACTTCCCCACTATGCATAAGAAAGACATATTTAGGCAAAAGTACAGAATGAAGTAAAAGAGCAAGAAGGGGAGGAGGAGTAGTCACTCCCACCGAGGAGACCCCCGCCACCCCCGAACAGGGCCCCACAAGCTATCCATCAGTGTCCACTCTTCCAAGAATGTCAGTGTAGAAGTCGGAGTCCTGAAACACGATCCACGGGGCCCACGTGCGGCAGAACCTAGCGTGTGCATCGTGAATGGAGGAGGTTAGGTCCTCCATATGCATAAGGTCATTGACCTTCGAGATCCAGAGGGACAATGTCGGCGGAGAGGATTTCTTCCAACGTAAGGGGATACAATGTCGTGCAGCCATCACTAAAAAGTGAATCAGAGAGCGTTTGTATGTGTTAGCCGGAATGTCACAGTGATGGAGGAGGAAGAAGGCCGCATCCATGTTACAGGTAGCATCCGTAACCTTGAAGATCACCCTCTTGACTCCGTCCCAAAATCCCGTTAGTCGTGAGCATGACCAGAAAGTGTGTAGAAGGGTACCATTGTCCAAACCGCATCTCCAACAGAGAGGTGAGACAGTCGGGAAGATGCGATGAAGGCGGACCGGGGTCCTATACCATCGTGAGAGCAACTTAAAGCTAGCCTCCTGATATCGTGAGCTAATTGATGTTTTATGAGCTAGGGTAAGAATTCGGGAACATTGACTTGTGGTAAATGTGATTCCCAAGTCAGCCTCCCATTCCGAAATGTACCCAGGCGTCGGTAGGTCCGGCGGGTTTAGTAGAAGACGGTAAATTGTGGACAGAGTATGGCGCGCCGGCCCATCCTCGGCACATATCGCTTCCAGCTGAGATCTAGGGGCGTGGAATAGGGCCGAAGAGGGCAATGAAGAGTAGAAGTGACGGAGTTGGAATACACGCCAGTAACCCAATGGGGGGAGGTCAGGCATCCGTGTCAACTCTGCGAGAGAGAGCCACTCGGAGTTCTTCAAGAAGTGCTCTGCCCTAAATACCCCTGCCGACGACCAGGACTTGAACACCGGATCTGTCAATCCAGAGGGAAAGGAAGGGTTTCCCAGAATCTGAGTCATGGGAGAGCAGAGAGGGAGGAGACTCGATCGAACCATTGGAAGTGCACAACAACGGAGCGTGGGGCCTATCGTGGGATGGCGGTGAAGGGACGTGGGAAGTCCCTGTTTCAACCATGGAATCGTCTCTAAAGTAATCTCCGAGAAACCTTGCTCAAGGCCTATCCAGGCCTTAAAGGGGGCGTGCCTACACCAATCAACCACTCGCGTCAGATGTGCTGAAATGTAGTACGAGCGAATGTCAGGAAGTGCCAGTCCCCCCGTCTCCCGGGAGCGGCATAGGAGCGCACGACTGAGACGTGGGTGTTTGCCATTCCATACAAAGGACTTTTGAATGGCGTTAATCGCTTTGAAGAATGAAGGGGGGACCGCTATAGGAAGGGCTTGGAAGAGGTACAGCAGACGGGGTAGTATATTCATCTTAAAGATCGTGCAACGTCCCATCCACGTAAATGTGCCCCCCGTCCATCTGGCGCAATCTGCTTTCACTTCCGCGAGAAATCCTGGAAAATTTAAGTTGTAGAGCTCCTTAAGGTCCGCTGGAATGCGCACTCCCAGGTACTTAAGGGCCACTGGGTTCCATTTGAAACTAAAAGATTGCTCTAGTGAAGACAGCAGGGAAGGGGGTAGGGAGATATTCATGGCCTCGGATTTGGAAAAATTTATTTTAAAGTTAGAGAGGTTGGAAAATCGACTAAACTCCTGCATTAGATTCGGGAGGGAGACGGTGGGGTTAGTAAGAAAGAATAGCAGGTCGTCTGCGTACGCTGCCACTTTAGTGACCCGGGATCCCTCTCCTATTCCCTTAATGTCCTGATTTGCACGAACATGTCTGAGGAAGGGTTCCAGGGTAAGGACAAAGATCAAGGGGGACAAGGGGCGTAATCTAATAGTTTGAGAGAAACTAAAACCCTGTGGTATTTAAATTGAGTAACAATCTGCAGAAGGACCAGAAAAGCCTGCCGTGCGCCGTACTGCAAGGAGAGGAGAAACAATACTGATTTAGACCAATTCACCAGTAGCCCTGAAAAAGACCCAAAGGTCTCAATAAGGCTCTGTTCACGACTGCGTTGGGGTCCCTTTCTGACGTTCCGTCAGAGCTTACCGTCAGAACGGGACCCTGAACAGACACAAATTGACACGAACGGAAACCAGAGGTTTCCGTTTCCATCACCTTTGATTTCAATGGTGACGAATCCGGTGCCCATGGTTTTCGTTTGTCTCTTTTGTGCACCAGACCCGTAGTTTTGTCGGAAGCAATAGCGTATTCGACTAGAAGAAGGACCATCATCCGGCAGATAAACTAGGGCATTGTCTGCATATAAGGATACTGTAAAGGATTTGCCAGACACAGGTTCTGTGTCGACGCCCGTGGGCAATCAGTCTGCACCTACTCCTATGTCTGTGAGACTGACTCCATCTTCCACCACTCAGGATGGCAGGCTTAGGAGTGGGAGAGCCTATCACAGCCTGGCCAGACGGAGCTAGTTCCTGCCCACTGTCTATTTATACCTGCCTTTCCTGTTCCTCCTTTGCCTGTGATTCTTCTATGCTTGTTTCCTGGCTTGCTGCTGCTGCTTGTACTACTGATCCTCTGCTTGTTATTGACCTTGGCTTTCTGACCACTCTCCTGCTCAGCGTTTTTTACCTCGCTCTCTCCTGGTTTGACTCGGCTCGTTCACCACTCTTGTTGCTCACGGTGTTCCATGGGCAGCTGCCCCGTTTCCCTAGCTTCTGTGTACCCTTGTCTGTTTTGTCTGTCTTGCACTTACTGAGTGTAGGGACCGTTGCCCAGTTGTACACCGTCGCTTAGGACGGGTCATTGCAAGTAGGGAGGGACTGAGTGGCGGGTAGATTAGGGCTCACCTGTCTGTCTCCCTACCCCGTCATTACATAATCACAGGCCCATATACCTAGTCTACCCTGGTCCCTGACTCATCTATGGACCCCCTTGAGACCCTGGCTCAGCAGATGCAGGGCCTTTCCCTACAGGTCCAGGCCCTGGCTCAGAGGGACAATCTGCGTGATGCTTCCCTGGTAGTGCCCCCCACCTCACCGCTTGAACCCCACGTCAAGTTGCCTGACCGGTTCTCAGGGGACTGGAAGACTTTTTTCTCCTTTCGGGGGAATTGTAGACTCTATTTTCGCTTAAAGCCCCACTCCTCAGGTTCTGAGAGCCAGTGGGTGGGTATAATTATGTCCCGGCTCCAGGATGGGCCCCAAGAATGGGCCTTCTACTTGGCTCCTGACGCCCCTGAACTTTCCTGCATTGATCTTTTCTTTTCTGCTCTCGGGCTCATTTATGACGAGACTGACAAGACTGCCTTTGCCGAGAGTCAGCTGGTGACCTTACGTCAGGGTAAGAGACATGTAGAGGAGTATTGTTCTGACTTTAGGAAGTGGTGTGTAGCTTCTCGGTGGAATGACCCTGCCTTGAGGTGCCAGTTTAGATTGGGTCTGTCGAACGCCCTGAGAGACCTGCTAGTTAGCTATCCCTCTGCTGACTCCCTAGATCAGGTTATGGCTTTAGCGGTACGACTTGACCGACATCTCAGGGAACGACGACTTGAACGTCTTTGTGCCTTTTCCTCTGACTCCCCCATGATGGCTCCCGAGGTTCCGTTGCTTCATTCTTCCACGGAAACCTCGGATGAACCTATGCAACTCGGGGCCTCCGTGTTCCCCCAACAACGTAGAGAGAATGGTCTCTGCTTCTACTGTGGGGATGACAAGCATCAAGTGAACAACTGTCCTGGGCGTAAAAATAAGCAGCCGGAAGAACTTCCGCGCCTAAGTGATCATCGGGGAGGTCACTTGGGCGCACAGGTATTTCCGGTAAAGATGAAACCTAATAAAATCTTGCTTCCCTTTCAGAGATTTGGTTTTAGGCCTTCCCTGGTTGCAGTTGCATAGTCCCACGTTTAACTGGAATACTGGGGATCTTACCAATTGGGGTAATGAATGCATGACGTCATGTTTTTCTGTTAATTCTATTTCTCTCCCTGAGGAGGTGAACACTCTACCTGAGTTTGTTCAGGACTTCGCTGATGTTTTCTCTAAAGAGGCCTCCGAAGTGTTACCTCCTCATAGAGAATACGATTGCGCAATCAATTTGGTACCAGGAGCTAAGCTCCCTAAGGGTAGGATATTCAATCTCTCTTGTCCCGAACGTGAAGCCATGAGAGAGTATATCCAGGAGTGCCTGGCCAAGGGTTACATTCGCCCCTCTACCTCTCCGGTAGGTGCTGGCTTCTTCTTCGTAGGGAAGAAGGATGGTGGTCTTAGGCCGTGCATCGACTACCGGAACTTGAATAAGGTCACTGTAAGGAACCAGTACCCCCTTCCTTTGATTCCTGATCTCTTCAATCAGGTTCAGGGGCCCAATGGTTCTCTAAGTTTGATCTACGGGGGGCTTATAACCTTATCCTCATCAAAGAGGGGGATGAGTGGAAGACTGCGTTTAACACGCCCGAAGGTCATTTCGAATACCTCGTCATGCCCTTTGGGTTGTGTAATGCTCCCGCGGTATTCCAGAATTTCATAAATGAGATCTTAAGAGACTATCTGGGGGTATTTCTTGTAGTGTACCTTGATGACATACTTGTGTTTTCCAAGGACTGGTCCTCCCACATTGAGCATGTCAGGAAGGTGCTCCAGGTCCTTCGGGAAAACAAACTGTTTGCTAAGACTGAAAAATGTGTGTTTGGGGTGCAAGAGATACAATTTTTGGGTCAAATCCTCACTCCTCATGAATTCCGCATGGACCCCGCCAAGGTCCAGAATGTGGCGGAATGGGTCCAACCTGCCTCCTTAAAGGCGTTACAGTGCTTCCTGGGATTCGCTAATTATTACAGGAGATTTATTGCTAACTTCTCGGTCATCGCTAAGCCTCTTACGGATCTCACTCGCAAAGGTGCTGATCTCCTCCACTGGCCTCCTGAGGCTGTTCAGGCTTTTGAGGTCCTTAAGAAGTGCTTTATCTCGGCCCCAGTGCTGGTTCAGCCCAACCAAATGGAGCCATTCATTGTGGAGGTTGACGCCTCCAAGGTGGGAGTGGGTGCTGTCTTGTCCCAGGGTACCAGGTCTCTCACCCATCTCCGTCCCTGTGCCTACTTCTCCAGGAAGTTTTCGCCCACTGAGAGTAACTATGATATTGCAACCGCAAACTCTTAGCCATTAAATGGGCATTTGAAGAGTGGCGTCACTTCCTGGAGGGGGCTAGGTACCAGGTAACGGTCCTTACCGACCACAAGAATCTGGTTTTCTTAGAATCTGCCCGGAGGCTAAACCCGAGACAAGCTCGATGGGCGTTATTTTTTACCAGATTCAACTTTTTGGTCACCTATAGGGCTGGGTCTAAAAATATTAAAGCTGACGCACTGTCGCGCAGCTTCATGGCCAGCCCTCCTTCAGAGGAGGATCCTGCTTGTGTTTTGCCTCCAGGTATAATCATTTCCTCTATTGATTCTGATTTAGTCTCCGAAATTGCGGCTGATCAAGGTTCAGCTCCCGGGAACCTTCCTGAGAACAAGCTGTTTGTTCCCCTGCAACTCCGGCTAAGGGTACTTAGGGAAAATCATGAATCTGCACTATCTGGCCATCCAGGCATCCTGGGTACCAAGCACCTCATTGCCAGAAACTACTGGTGGCCTGGGTTGCTTAAAGACGTTAAGGCCTACGTCGCCGCTTGTGAGGTTTGTGCTAGGTCCAAGACTCCCAGGTCTCGACCAGCGGTCTTACTATGTCTTTGCCCATTCCCCAGAGACCTTGGACCCATATCTCCATGGATTTTATCACAGATTTGCCTCCATCTCAAGGCAAGTCGGTGGTGTGGGTTGTAGTAGACCGCTTCAGTAAGATGTGCCACTTTGTGCCCCTCAAGAAACTACCCAATGCTAAGACGTTAGCTACCTTGTTTATCAAACACATCCTGCGTCTCCATGGGGTTCCTGTCAATATTGTTTCTGACAGAGGGGTACAATTTGTTTCTTTGTTTTGGAGAGCCTTCTGTAAAAAGTTGGAGATTGATCTATCCTTCTCCTCGGCTTTCCATCCTGAAACTTATTGCCAAGCGGAGAGGACTAATCAGTCTCTAGAACAATATTTAAGGTGTTTTATCTCTGACAGTCAACATGATTGGGTCTCATTCATTCCCCTCGCCGAATTTTCCCTTAATAACCGGGTCAGTAACTTGTCAGGGGTCTCCCCCTTTTTCTGTAATTTTGGGTTTAATCCTCGGTTCTCCTCCGTTTCACCTGGTAGTTCCAACAATCCCGAGGTAGATGTCGTTCATCAGGAACTGTGCACAGTCTGGGCCCAGGTTCAGAAGAACCTAGAGGCGTCCCGGAGCATACAAAAGACTCAGGCAGATAGAAGATGTTCTGCTAACCCCTTGTTTGGGGTCGGGGATCTGGTGTGGCTATCTTCTAAAAATTTGCGCCTTAAAGTCCCGTCTAAGAAATTTGCTCCCCGGTTTATAGGGACGTACAAGGTCATTGAAGTCCTTAACCCTGTCTCCTTCCGACTGGAGTTGCCCCGGTCTTTTCGAGTGCACGACGTCTTTCATGCCTCCCTCCTTAAACGCTGCTCCCCGTCCTTGGCTCCCTTGAGGAAACCTCCGGTCCGTGTTCTCACCCCTGAGGGGGTAGAATTCGAGGTGGCCAAGATTGTGGACAGCAGGATGGTCCAAGGCTCCCTCCAGTACCTGGTCCATTGGAGAGGATACGGGCCTGAGGAGAGGACTTGGGTACCCGCCCGGGATGTTCACGCTGGGGTATTGCTCAGGAGGTTCCACCTTCGTTTCCCCAATAAACCAGATCCACCTAGAAAGGGTCCGGTGGCCCCTCATAAAAGGGGGGGGGGTACTGTAAAGGATTTGCCAGACACAGGTTCTGTGTCGACGCCCGTGGGCAATCAGTCTGCACCTGCTCCTATGTTTGTGAGACTGACTCCATCTTCCACCACTCAGGATGGCAGGCTTAGGAGTGGGAGAGCCTATCACAGCCTGGCCAGACGGAGCTAGTTCCCGCCCACTGTCTATTTATACCTGCCTTTCCTGTTCCTCCTTTGCCTGTGATTCTTCTATGCTTGTTTCCTGGCTTGCTGCTGCTGCTTGTACTACTGATCCTCTGCTTGTTATTGACCTTGGCTTTCTGACCACTCTCCTGCTCAGCGTTTTGTACCTCGCTCTCTCCTGGTTTGACTCGGCTCGTTCACCACTCTTGTTGCTCACGGTGTTCCGTGGGCAGCTGCCCCGTTTCCCTAGCTTCTATGTACCCCTGTCTGTTCTGTCTGTCTTGCACTTACTGATTGTAGGGACCGTCGCCCAGTTGTACCCCGTCGCTTAGGACGGGTCGTTGCAAGTAGGCAGGGACTAAGTGGCGGGTAGATTAGGGCTCACCTGTCTGTCTCCCTACTCTGTCATTACAGATACCTTTTCAATCAGGCAAGCTCTAGAGATACCTTGTACAGTGGAGGATTCGTGAATAGCCAGTGCCAATGGTTCGATGGCAAGAGCAAATAGCAATGGGGACAATGGACAGCTCTGTCGAGTGCCACGTTCAAGAGGGAAGGAATCAGAGATGTTAAGATTTCTTCTAACCCGAGCAGTGGGAGTCTCGTATAACAACCGAACAGTTAGGCCAAAAGTTCAACCGAGACATAAGTACCGAAAGGTATTGCCATATAACAGAGTCAAATGCTTTACAAGTATCCAGAGAGAGAACAAATCCTGGATTGGTGTCATAACGTGCAGCAAAAAATATTGAGATATATGTTAATATCCGTACCCTTCCCAGGCATAAAGCCAGTTTTGTTCGGATGTATGAGGGACAGAATTACATTATTCAGTCTATGAGCAATCTATGAGCAAGTATCTGAACAAGAATTTTTATATCTGAGTTAAGAAGAAAATGGAGCGGTGGGAATCATGAAGAGTGGGATCCTTTCCTGGATTCAATAGGACAGTAATGAGCGCTTCACGCATAGATGCAGGCAAAACTCTGCTCTCAACAGCAGCAGAATATAGTTCAAGAAGTTTAGGTAACAAGGGAGGTATTTTCAATTATTTGTCTCAATACCATGGCACCTAAAGGGTTATATAGGGACTTTAATCTAGAATATATCTTTATATAAATCAATTATATTGTATTGTTTAATTTGATTCAGTCAGTTGCACGAGGTACTTTATTTTCGCATATCTATATCTAATACATACTAAGCTATGTGCACACTGTGCCATATTGATTATGCTGATAAATTGCAATACGTGTCACATGTTTTTTGGTCTACATATAAGGTGCAGTCGAATCACGTTTTTTCCCACAATTTCTATGAAAAACACGACAAAATTGCAATTTGACTGCACAGTGTGAATAAGCCCTTATATTCTAATTGTGTTGTCCACTTCTCTCTCTCGTGACACATATACTTATATATACACACAGATATACAGTGTATAGAATATAGATCAGTGACAACAGCCAAAACACTAGATAGTGGATTAGACTACAGCAGAAATTGCACTGTATTAAGCTGGGTTCACACCTGCATTGGTGTGTTTAATTTTTTCACTCTGTCAGAGGAGCAGAACAAGGGAATAATGGAAACAACAGTTCCGCTGCACAACGGATACCCCTGGTTGCCTACGAAACCCATTGACTTTAATGAGTTCCGTTGGCTTTCCGTCGGGGTGTCCGTGATTTTACTGGACACAATAGCGCAGCATGCTTCGCTATTGTCTCCGGTAAACTCCGGCAAGCCCTCTCGGATCTGCGACGGAGGCCCTTAAAGGGGGCCTTCAGCACGGATGTGAACATAGCCTTACACTGGGTTTCTTCAATCGTTTATTTGGCACTCCCTTTACTCCAAATTGGAGATGAGAAAATGCCACTCCTGACAATAATGCCCCTACTCCTGCAGTGGCACCACATATTATCTCCCAATGATAGCTGCACACCTGAATTTGTCCCCTGATTTATGTTGTTTTTCGTGGCAGACAGCCTGGAATCAAGACGCAGGCCCCAAGTGCTTAATTTGTAACCCCCTACCCCTTGTTGGTCAAGCTATTGTTGGTCACTATGGATATAATCTAGTTTAGATTAGTGGTGCTACCAAACAATGGATTAATCCCCACAAATCCTGTATTTACAGTGAAAGCTATTACATATAGATAAGACTAGCCCGGCAAATATGCATAGGAAATCATCTACTGTACTGAATAAATATCACAAAGAAAACTCAACTAAGTATATGATTTGATTTATTATTATTTGTTTTAATAGTATTTCACCTTTTCCCTTATTCAGTTTAAACTATAAGCAACTAGATATGCATTAACATTTAGTGAGATTTATGACCCCATCAGCCCACCCATTAGGTGATCCAGATAAATGATTATTGATATCCTGTTATCACACTGGAAAGACTGCGCTTTCCATTGTTGTGGAGACTTCTGAGAATTGATCTCTACACAAGGAACACCTGTCTCTGCTGGTAATACTTTCACCACAAGCCATGGGTCTCTTTTAACAACCAGCTGGCATAGAAAAGGGCAAAAGAGATTAAAGTGCAAAGCAGGCAATCATTGCAATATACCAGTAATTACTTTAAT
Organism: Rhinoderma darwinii; assembly: GCF_050947455.1. NCBI lineage: Eukaryota > Metazoa > Chordata > Amphibia > Anura > Rhinodermatidae > Rhinoderma > Rhinoderma darwinii. The sequence goes on from NC_134691.1 coordinate 76,316,585, forward strand.
ATAGCTGCTGATTTCCAGTCACTAAATGCCATGCTACTCAGAAGTGTTCTTGTGAACCCTCACTCACACTGAATTAGAATTTGCAGTCATAATACAAAATTAGATTAAAACCCTACATTTCAACATATATTTCAGCCCAATGTTCATTATGTGATGCATACACAGAATAGACATTAGTGAAGAATTAAAGGGGTTTTCCAGCCACTAAAAATTGATGGCCTATCCTCAGGATAGGCCATTATAGCTGATGGGTTGGGTTCATTTCTTGCTCACTGTGAATCGTCGACACACATTTAGTGGAGATTCACAGGTATTGCAGTCTCTTCTCTCATTGAAGTGAATGGGAGAAAAGGCTGCAATACCTGTGAATCGCCGCTAAATGTGCGTTGACGATTCACAATGAGCAAGAAGAAATGAATGGGAAGCAGCGCTCGTACGAGCGCTGCGGCCCCTTCAAAACAGCTGATCGGCAGGGGTCCCAAAAGTCAGACCCCAACCCATCAGCTATTGATGGCCTATCCTAAAGATAGACCATCAATTTTTAGTGGCTGTAAAACCCCTTTAAGCATCTGAAAAGCTATAATCTCCCTTGACATCAGTAATACTTCTTGGATGAAGCTACACTGAACGTCTATGTATATATATATATATATATATATATATATATATATATATATATATATATATATATCTTCTTAGCACCATATATGTGTCTGTATGTTACATTGGGCATCAAATATGCTCTATGTTCTAGAATATGAAACAAAACTAGATGAGTGGATTAAACATGAATAAAAAAACATTGTACCATTTACACTGCCTGCATTAGACGTGACAGCTCTGCGTACAAGACATTGCATTCAATTTCTATACATTAATATCAGATATGACAGATACACTGTTCAACCATAATATTAAAACCCCTGACCAGTGAAGATAATAACATTGATTAGCTCATTACAATGGCACCTGTCAGGAAGTGGGATCTGTCAGGTGGCAAGTGAACAGTCAGTTCTTGAAGCAGGGGCAGATTCAGGATTGAACTCTATGGTTGGCTGAAAAAAGTGCTGCACGCCGCAACGTATTTTACTTTGTTTAGTCACGCCCCTCGCTATTCCCTTAAATATGTGAGATACACCATCAACACAAGACACAGAATAAGAGGAACACCGAAACACTTAATCTCAGTCAGTGACAGGTCTTTCAGTCAGGGACATTTGTACACCTCTACTATACAAAAATCAATATAACCAATAATACCGCCATAGACTTACCATATAGTGGACAGATACCACTTCTACACAGGAGATCTGCAGAGTATCATCTTGCTGTAGATTATACAAGAGAATGTAGTACTGATTAAACCCAAGCAGAATAAACCGCAACTACATCCATAGATGCCTTCTCTGATTAGAGTTGTTAACTTTCCTTTTCATCTTAATCCGGCCCAGACTGCCATGACGTCATTTCCCAACGACTGTAGACTTTGTTTCCCAGACATCTTTGGCCCCTCGCTTCTACAGCCCATCCCCACCATTTATAGTAACTCAAATTCAGACCCAAATCAAACCCCTAAATTAATTCCAGACCCCAGACCAGACCCCTACATTTCTTCATACCCCAGACCAGACCTTTAAATGACTTCAGACCCCAGACCAAACCATTAAAATTAATTCAGACCTAAATAAGACCCCACATTAATTCAGGCCCAAGACCCCAGACTAGATCCCTAAATAGATTTAAGCCCCAATACCGGACCTCTAAATTAATTTTAGACCCCACACCAGGCCCTAAATTTCATTCACACCCCGCTACTAGATGCCAAAATTAATTTCAGACACCAGACCCTTAAAGGGGGGACATGAGGGACATTTATGACATATCCACAGGATATGTCATAAATGTCAGATAGATGCGGGTCCTACCTTAGGGGAACCCGCACCTATCTCTAGAATGGGGCCCCTTAAACCCCATTCTGCCGCTCTGTATTGTGGCAGAAGCAGGTGAATTCTGACCATGAATTAGGAAACAGCGTAGCTCGCTGAGCTACGCTGTTTCCGTAAGTCCCATAGAACTGATAGGTAGTTACGGAAACAGCGTAGCTCGCATGCTACACTGCTTCCGTAACTGCTACTCACTACTATGAGACTTACGGAAACAGCGTAGCTCAGCGAGCTACACTGTTTTCGTAACTCCCGACCATACAACCAGGAAGTGGCCGGGAGGCAGCGATAGCAGAAAAAGGTAGAACGGGGATTAGGGGGCACCATTCTAGAGATAGGTGCGGGTCCCAAAGGTGGGACCCGCATCTGTTTGACATTTATGACATATCCTGTGGATATGTCATAAATGTCCCTCATGGGAAGCCCCTTTAATTACTTTAGACCCCAGACTAGGCCACTAATTAATTCAGACCTCATACTCAAAAAATAAATCAGACTCAAAAAATGTAGACCCCCAGACCAGATCCCTAAATTTTTTCAGACCCCTAAATTAATTTTAGGCCCTAGACCAGACCATTAAATTAATTCAGATCCCAGACCAGACCCTTAATTAATTCATACCCCAGATCAAACCAATACTTTACATCAGACCCCAGATCCCTTATATAATCAAATCCCAGACCAGGCACCACTATATACTTCTTCTCTTTCCGGGCTCCTGTACAGTGTAAGGATCCAGTACAGCGGCGTCCAGTACGGCAGCAGAGCCAGGATCAAGGAGAGGTAAAAATGATCACTGTTTTTTGTTAGCATAACCCAAAAGATAATGGTTGATTTAAAAAAATAAACTGTACTTCCCTAAATCTGCCCCTGTCTTGAAGTTGATGTTTTGGAAGCAGGAAAAATGGGAAAGTGTAGGGACCTGAGCGACTTTGACAAGGGACACATTGTGATGGCTAGATGACTGGGTCATAGAATCTCTAAAATGGCAGGTCTTGTGGGGAGTTCCTTGTATGCAGTGGTTATTATCTACCAAACGTGGTCCAAGGAAGGACAATCAGTGCAGCGGGGAAAGGGTCATTGGCACCTGAGGCTCATTGATTTATGAGGGGAGCAAAGACTTGCCCGTCTGGTCCGAATCCCCAGGAAAGCTCCTGTAGCACAAAGTGCTAAAACATGTATTGCTGGCTATGATAGAAAGGTGTCAAAACATACAGTGCATTGCAGCTTGCTACGTCAGAGTACCGATGCTGCCTACTGAAAGCGCATACAATGGGCACGTGAGGATCAGACCTGGACCATGGAGCAATAGTAGAAGATGGTCTGGTCTGATGAATCCCATTTTGTTTTACATCATGTGGACAGCCGAGTGCGTGTGTGCCGCATAAAGAGGCTCTGCCACCAGTTTATTAATTCCCTATCTCATAACTAATCTAATAGGCGCTTTGCTGCTGATAACTACAATGTGATTTTTTTTGAAAAAATAAAAGGTTATTATTTGCAAAGTTATGAGCATTTTTCGAAATATGCTAATGTGGCTCTAATAGCCAAATAGGGGGCGACGCTTTCTTTACACTCTGGGCAGTGTAATGTTTTCTGTATGACGCTGTCCAATCAGCATACAGCTTCTCCCCCTTCCCTGCCCAGCCACACAGTGTGACCATATAGTATACAGCTTCCATTCCCGACTGTGTTTTCAACTGGCGATATCTCCGGTTGTGTCACAGCTAGAACTGCGATCCTGATGTCATATGAAAGATTAGAATCTCCTCTTTCATATGCCACCATATGAACTACTATTCTAGGTGGGTCACAGCCTGAGATATGGCTGTTTGAAGTGATGCCCCCTTCCCTCCAGCCTCAGTCTCTCACACTGTGTGAAGCAGCTTCATACTGATAGGACAGCATCAGAGGCTGTGAGGAGGCTCCACCTCAGGAGAATCGGTGCTGTTACCTCCCAGTTGTCTAATAATGGCTCATTTACATATTTAGACCAAAGCTCATAACTTTTAAAATAATAAATGTTTTGGGACACAATTGTCACTAGCATTATCAGTGTGACAGCGTCTATTAGATTATCTAGGAGATTGGGCATTACTAAACTAGTGACAGATCCTCTTTAACTAAGGAAAGCAAGGCATCAGGATGCACTTTGGAAAGAAGGCAAGCCAGTGGAGGTGAAGTGTAATGCTCTGTGTAATGTTTTGCTGTGAAACCTTGCGTCCTGGCATTCATGTGGATATTACTTTGACACATACAACTTACCTAAATATTTTACCGATTAAGTACACCTCTCCATGGCAACTGTATTCCTAAATGGCAGAGGCCTCTTTCAGCAGGATAATGTGCCGGAAAAACAACCCTAATTGGAGAAGACTCCTAGGTCTTGGTTTATTTTGTGGCAATAAGTGGCATTTAATTTCTCTACCAAAAATATACTGTTGATGTCCACTAAGGTTGATTGGGTAGGTTTATGCTTGCCTGTAAAGGACTTTGAAAATTGTGGCTCTGTAGCAGATTCTCCAGATTTGGCACAAGGTTTGGGTATCACTCCTGTCCCTCTGTAGAACTCCATTTGTATTTGTGCATTAAATTGCACCACTTTATCCAGGGGGATCTGCAAGGTTTTGCACCCCAGGTCTTAAGTTGTCAGTAGGAGGTATCCATTCAAAAACGATTTCTTTTTTATTAATTCATTCTCTTACTTACCCTATTATTTTTGGTTACTCCTGGTTAGTCCTCTGCAATCCAGTAATCTATTAGGGTTATGGCGAATTAACCCAATGGGGAAAATCCTGTTCAGGGAAGGTTTTTAAACCCCTTATTCGCCACTACTTTACACATTCTGCCCACAGAATACCACAAATATGTAGATGTGTTTTGCAAGAAGACCGCTGATGTTCTTACCCCTCATAAGGAAGATGACTGCCCCATTTATCTGCTTTAATGCTCTAAGATTCCCAAGGGGAGGACATATTGCTTGTCTGCTCCTGAGACCTAGTGGTGGAGCAATATATATTAAGTAGAACCTGGAGAAGGTATTTATTCGTCCCTCCATGTCCCCAGCTGGTGCTGGATTGTTTTTTTTGGTATCCATGAAGGATAGCGATCTTTGTCCATGTATGGATTACAGGGGACTGAATAGGATCACTAAACGTAAACACTAAGCACTTCCCATCATCTCTGAATTATTTGACCAGCTCAAGAAAGCAGTCATATTCTCTAAAATCAATCTCAGGGGAGTCTATATTCTCATTAGAATATGTAAGGGCATTATGAATAGCTGGTGATGCCCTTCGGGCTTTGTAATGCCCTGGCTGTCTTCCAGGATCTTATTAACAATGTTTTTAGAGAATTTTCGTGTCAATTTGTGGTCAAAATGTTGTTTTCTTCCGGCTCTATTTTAAGACATCCTGATATTGATCTCCAGTTTATTGTTGAGGTAGATGCCTCCAATGTGGAGCCTAATCTATACTGTCACAAGAAAATGCTGAGGATTCCCAGTTACACTAATGCGTTTACTTTTCCCGAAAGTTTTCGGCAGCTGAATTAAACTATGATGTGTGTAATCGTGAGCTGATGGCTATTATATTGGCTTTCGAGGAGTGGAGGCATTGGTTGGAAGGGGCCAAGTTTCTGGTCATTTTATAAACAGCACACAAAAATATATTGTATCTTGAATCTGCCCAGAGGCTTAAAGAGGCTCTGTCACCAGATTATGAAATCCCTATCTCCTATTGAATGTGATCGGCGCTGCAATGTAGATAACAGCAAAGTTGTTGTTTTTTTAAAAACGATAATTTTTGCCCAAGTTATGAGCAATTTTATATTTATCCAAATGAGCTTTTCAATGGACAACTGGGTGTGTTTTCTCGTTTTACCAACTGGGCGTGTATTGTGTTTTTACCAACTGGGCGTTGTGAATAGAAGTGTATGACGCTGACAAATCAGCATCATACACTTCTCATCATTCCCACCCAGCTTCTTTCACTGCAGACACACAGCATGACGTCACCCACAGGTCCATCATCCTTGGCGTCGGACAAAGAAGATACATCAGTTCCAGGCGTCCAAAAGGTTAATATGCTCGTCTCTAGGCAGTTTGCTATGCTTACCTGCACATGGAGATGCTGCAGCTGATTCAACTATACCCTCTGATGCCTGGAGCTGATGTGTCTTCTCTCTTCCGACGCCAAGGTTGAAGGACCTGTGGGTGACTTCACGCTGTGTGTCTGCAGTGAAAGAAGCTGGGTGGGAACGATGAGGTCACCCACAGGTCCTGCAACCTTGGCGTCGGAAGAGAGAAGACACATCAGCTCCAGGCGTCAGAGGATATAGTTGAATCAGCTGCAGCATCTCCATGTGCAGGTAAGCATAGCAAACTCCCTAGAGACGAGCATATTAACCTTTTGGACGCCTGGAGCCGATGTATCTTCTTTCAATACCTATACCAGACTGTGAAGACTACTAGTATATCCAGAAAATGAAACACACATAGCACAAGTCATGTACCATGACAATATAAAATAAACTTTATTGAAATATACATAACACATTGGCCATCAAAATATAAAAACAATATAGCACACAGTTAAAAAGGAGAGTATGGAGGAGCATCCTGCGATGTGGTAACAAATGCAGATATCTATAGAAAAGATAATCATATAGATCAAGTATTTGGACAACAGAAGCACATAAATATATTTAGCACCTAACAGAAGAGCACACAATTGTGCATGCATATAAGAGTATACAGCTAAAGCTCCAAGTTGCACCCAAAACAAAGACCATGCTTTATAAATAAAGGATATTGCACAAACCCATGGACTGCATGATAGGAAGCACGCAGGAACACTCCACACTGACCGCCCCCGACGCACGTTTCGCCGTCAGCTTTCTCAAGGGGTACTGACTGATGGGATAGTGGTTGTTTTAAATATAAAATGCAGAGGGAGGGGACTACACAAATAGCCAAACACTAAGCAGTGTTCACAGCATATGGAGATCTGCAATCACAGATCAAATTACACCTACCATGCTGCAGGCACCATTAGGCTATGTTCACACGGGGTATCTTGCAGGAGGAATATCTGCCTCAAAACTCTGTTTGGAAGTCTGAGGCAGACATTCCTCTCCCTGCACGCCGATTTTCGCGGCGATTCTTGCGCCGTTTTTCACCCGCGGCCATTGAGCGCCGCGGGCACAAAACAGCGCGAAATACGCTTTCTCTGCCTCCCATTGAAGTCAATGGGAGGTCAGAGGCGGAGGTGCCCGAAGATAGGGCATGTCGCCTCTTTTTCCCACGAGGCAGTTTTACTGCTCGCGGGAAAAAGACGCCGACACCTCCCATTGAAATCAATGGGAGGCGTTTTCGGGCCGTTTATGCCGAGTCTTGCGACGCGGTTTCCGCGTCAAAAAACGCGGCAAAATACTCAGCGCGAACATAGCCTTAATGTGCACGGACGACGGAAGCCACATTCGTCTCTGCGGACAGCATCATACCTGCTTGTCCTGTGGGGATGGCGCGTATAGTGTGTGAGGGGTGGAACGAAGACGCATGTAAAAGAGCATTTACAGCAGTTTTTTTTGCGAAAAATAGTGGTTCTGAGCTTACCCGTATTTTGTACAGAAATCTTGATGTCCAGAAATTCCATAAAGTCCTGACTAATCACATTTGTCAGTTTGATGTTACATGTATTGGTATTTAAGATGGTTAGAAATCGATCAAGCTCAGCTCGTGTACCCTGCCAAATAAACAGTATATCGTCAATAAAGCGCATCCAACTGACCACGCTACCTGAAACCGTATCCATAACTGCTCTCACAATCTCCTGTTCCCAATGGCCCAGAAATAGGTTAGCATAGGACGGCGCACAAGTAGCACCCATCCCTGTCCCACGTAACTGTAAATAGAATTTGTCTCTGAACAGAAAATAATTATGTTCCAAGACAAAACGCAAAAGGTGGATGAGAAAGTGGACCAAATCCTGTTCAAGGTTGCCTGCTCCTAGAAAATATGAGACCGCGGATCAAATCATGATTTATACAAGTGTAAAGGGATTCTACATCACAGGATACCAAAAACATATCCTGCTCCATTGTTACACCATCAAGGTGTTTCAGCACGTCCGTAGAATCCTTGATGTATGATTGGAGTCCCTCCACACATGGACGGAGATAAAAGTCTAAAAAACGGCATGCCGATTCACATAAACTACCACAGCCAGACACAATTGGTCGACTGGGAGGTCTCTTTTGGTCTTTATGCACCTTGGGCAACAAGTATAGTGTAGGGGTGATGGGAAATTTCACAATAAGCCCATCCAGAACTTTTTTAGTGATAATATTGTCCACCAATGCATCCGCAAGCATTTTATCCAACTGTTCCTTAAAACCTTCAGTAGGGTTGGATGTATCTTCTTTGTCAGCGTCATACACTTCTATTCACAATGCCCAGTTGGTAAAAACAATACACGCCCAGTTGGCAAAAACACAATACACGCCCAGTTGGTAAAACTAGAAAACACGCCCAGTTGTCCATTGAAAAGCTCATTTGCATAAATATAAAATTGCTCATAACTTGGGCAAAAATGATCGTTTTTAAAAAAAAACTTTGCTGTTACCTACATTACAGTGCGGATCACATTCAATAGGATATAGGGATTTGATAATCTGGTGACAGAGCCTCTTTAACTGTAAACAGGTTAGATGGGCATTAACCTTTTGATTATGTCATAACCTTTTGCCCAGGCTCCAAAAACCTTAAAGCCGATACCCTTTCTCACAGTTTTTTAAAGCAGCAAGTGAAAACCCCTGCAACTTTTCCTATTATCCCTCCTGGTTATATCATAGCGAGATTAACGCAGGATATTTCTGAGCTGCATTCACAGGCTCAAGTCCAAGTTCCCCCAAGGAAACCTGTTCAACTTCCATTTGTTCCTAGGGACCTAAGGTCCGCCGTGTTCTTGGAATGTCATGGCAGTAAGATGGCTGGCCATCTGGGTATTCCAAAGATGTGTAAGGCCTTGTCCTGATTTGTCTGGTGGTCAGCTATAAAGAAAGATTTAGAGAGATTTATTGGGAATAGTGACATTTGTGCCTGCAATAAAATACCCAGGGCTCTACCCTATATCCATTGACTTTATTGTCGAGTTTCCGATCTTAGGGGGGCTGGATACCATATGAATAGTAGTGGACAGATTCAGAAAAATGACACATTTCATTCTCTTGTTCAACTTACCCTTTGCTGATACGCTACCGTGTTTGTCCAGCACAATATCAAGCTCCATGGTATACCAAAAAACATTGTGCCAGACAGGGGCTCCCAATTTGTAGCCAGGTTTTGGAAGGCATTTTGTGCTAATTTGCGTATTGGTCTTAGCTTCTCTATTGCCTATTACCCAATAACTAATGGGCAAATAGAGAGGGTGAATCAGACCTTAGAGCTATATCACCCGTATTACAACTCTGAATTACAGAATGATTGGTCTTAGTTTCTGCCTTGGGCAGAAGTTGCATATAACAATTTGTGTCATGCACCCACTAATGTCTCCCCCTACTTCTGTAATTACGGGATTAATACGAAAGCATGCTCATTTACAGGTAGCATGGGTTCTGGAGTGCTGTTGGTCAGAAAGGGGGACAGGATGCTAATATCAGTTTGGAATAAGGTCCATAGGACTTTAGATAATGTTGCCCTTCATGCCAAACACAAGTCCAATCCGGAGATAGAGAATGGTTGTCCACCAAGAACAGGTTAGGGCAACCATGTGGCAAGCCAAGCCCCAGTTTTATTGGCCCGTTTAAAATACTAAGACAGATAAAATCCAGTTTCTATTTTGTTGGACTTGCCCCAATGCATGAGAATTCACAAAAACTTTTTTTTAAAAAGAAATGCAAATTTTATTTACATAATCGTCAGTCAGTGAGAAACTAGAAAAGAAAAATCAATTTTATATTACATTCATCTCATATTTTGCAGGATAATGAGCAACTTCATTACAACTAGATCACAAGTTTTACAAATATCATCATTTTTAGCTGCAGACGAGATATTTAAACTCTCCACCTATGAATATAGACTTTTTTTTTTCTTTTATTCTTTATTTTCTGCTTATCATACAGAAGAAAATAAATAGCATAAGGGTCAAGAAAATTGATATGCTCATTTCCCCAAGCCATGTAACTGCAAACACCCCCTCCCCTTCCTGAGCACACAGAGAGAAAAAAAAAGTAATTAGCCACAAATTCAAAATGATCTTCTTAGCTGTCAGAGTTATGAATGAGATAATTCTCCTAATCTCAATTGGATATTTTTCAGTATTAAAAGTAAATATCCAGGGATCGAAATTTAAAGGGTCGTCTAATACAGAGTTTATAAACAAAAGTATTGAGTCCCAGAACCTTTGAATCAATGGGCACCAACACAGGCAATGCCATAATCCAGCTTTAGGGAGTGCATATTTTGGACATATATCAGTTGGTTGTTACTTCTCTGGGGTTTCTTTAATTAAACAGTTAGTGTATAGGTGATTAAACATTGTTCTAATTTATTAATTTTTTTCACGAGTCAGGAAATATTATAAATTGGATTCAATTTATAATATTTCCCAGCACTGGTCACTAGATGGAGCCATTCCCAAAATTGCAGCATTGCATGTGGTAAAGCAACCACATTGCTTTATGCTGCAAAATTGGGTAAAAATCTCTCGCTCTAGTGAGCTCTCAGAATCCCCCCCTCCTTTATCCTGGCTAGTGCCGGGATAAACGAGGGGTTTGAACAGTCTAACCTCCTACACTGTGTGTCGCCATTTTTTGAGCAAACACACAGTGTAGAAGGTTAACATACAGTAGTAAACACACTGAAACACGAACATACATAGAAATAACTTACCTGCTCCAGTCGCCGCCGCTCCCTCCGGTCCATCCGCTCCGTCTGCTGCCGCTGCTCCATGTGCACAAGTCCGGAAGCCGCGACCGGAAGTAGTAATCTTACTGTCCGTCCGCGACTTCCGGTCCACAGGAAAATGGCGCCGGACGGCGCGCATTTCAAATTGAACTGTGTGGGAGCGGCGCATGCGCCGTTCCCACACAGCGGCGTACACGAAAGTGGATGGAACGGGCCCCGTTCGCAGTCCCTATGGGACTGGAGCTGCCGTATTCCATGTCTGTATGTGTCGTTAATCGACACATACACAAATGGGAAAAAAAATGGCAGCCCCCATAGGGAAGAAAAAGTGTAAAAATAAAAAAAAGTAACACACAAACACACAAATTAATCCAAACGTTTTTAATAAAGCACTAACATCTTTAACATATTAAAAATTTTTTTGGGGGGAGACCGTTCCTTTAAGTTTAAAGTTAATATTAAAAGCACTATAAACTCTTAAACTTATCTTCCACTGGAGTTCCTTTAATATATCGGATTTTATCACTACATTAATATTCTTCCACCCATTATATAGTTTTTACTGTATTTGTATCAGGGTTACTCTAATATCTGGGTTAATTTCTTTTTCCCATTTCTTAAAGCAATTAATATTTAGATTTTTATAGTTTATCTGAGTAATATGTAGTATATGATAAATATGTGATACTGAAACTTTCTCTCCCACATTAGGTATAATTTTATACAAATAAATTGGGAGCCAAAGATTAGGATGATCTTACAGAACTGGTTCATTAAATGTCTCCACTGATGGTAATATAAATAATCCTTAGATGAAACTGAGAATTCCCTTAATATCTCACAAAAAGTGTAAATAGATCCAGTCTCTCGGTGTATCACTTGGATCATATGTTTTTATCCAAGTTCTTTCCATTTTGATATAACTCTTCTAGGTATTAGATTAACTAAAGACTTTTAAGCCTGTCTCATCTTTCAGGAAGTTTGTTCCTAGACCCCCACCTGTTCTGCTCCGTGGTCATCTGAAGTATATGGTAGAGAAGATTCTTGACTCTAAGTGTCGTGGCAGACAGTTCCAATATCTTATAGAATGGCGGGGTTATGATCCAGATGAGAGGTCCTGGGTACCAGCTAGAAACATCCACGCTGACAAATTTATCAGAGCCTTTTATGTTGCTAATCTGGGTAAATCCAGTGTTAAGGGCTCTTTAGCCCTTCCTTAAGGAGCAGTACTTCTATTCCTGCACACTCGTCATCTCCTAGCTATCGAGCAGTAGTTGAGGCAACTACTGCACAGCTGGTTCATCAGTGTAGGTCAGATGACCACACTGATGTGAGCCTGTGGCTTGTTTAGAGAGAGCGGCCTAATTAGTCTGCCTCTCCTTAAGAATCCCTGGCCTAAGATTGAGGGCATCGGTTATTGTACTTGCTATGTGTGTTTGTCATGTGCTAGTTTGATCATGTGCTGCAGTCTAGTATTGTGTTTTTCCAGCTCTGCCTAAGTATTTCCTCAGTCTTTGTTTGCTTCTGTTTTTAATCCTGTTAGTTTCATCCTTTTTGATTGTTTTATTTTATGCTTGCCTGGTTTTCCTGAGCTTTTGATCAGTTTATGCAGTTTTCATTTCCTTTGGTTCCTAGTGTTTTCCTGGGGCTGTGTTAGAGGCAGTGTCTCCAGATTAGGGATATTGTTTGGGACAGTTAGGGTTAGTAAAGTGGTGTTAGGGTCTGTGTTTAAGAACAGATCCAGGGATAGATATTGGGAGAGCTAGTTAGGGTTAGGTTGTTATGAATTACCATCATCAGTTTCCATCATTTCAATGTTATCCTCACCCATCGTCTGCTTGTTCTCATCATCCGTCTGACATCATCATCATCATCATCATCATCATCATCATCATCATCATGTTTAATCCCTGTCTTTAAAGGGAATGTGTTGCCAGCAAAACATGTTTTTCTTTTTTTTAGTTAAACAATTAGTGTGTAGGTGATTAAACATTGTTCTAATTTTTTATTTTTTTTCACGAGTCAGGAAATATTATAAATTGGATTCAATTGGATTCTAATTTATAATATTTCCCATTTTTGGTCACTAGATGGAGCCATTCCCAAAATTGCAGCATTGCATGTGGTAAAGCAACCACATTGCTTTATGCTGCAAAATTGGGTAAAAATCCCTCGCTCTAGTGAGCTCTGAGAATCCCCCCCTCCTTTATCCAGGCTAGTGCCGGGAGAAACGAGGGGATTGAACGGTCTAACCTCCTACACTGTGTGTCGCCATGTTTTGAGCTAACACACAGTGTAGTAGGTTAACATACAGTAGTAAACACACAGTAAAACACGAACATACATAGAAATCCCTTACCTGCTCCAGTCGCCGCCGCTCCCTCCGGTCCGTCCGCTCCGTCTGCTGCCGCTGCTCCATGTGCACAAGTCCGGAAGCCGCGACCGGAAGTAGTAATCTTACTGTCCGACCGCGACTTCCGGTCCACAGGAAAATGGCGCCGGACGGCGCGCATTTCAAATTGAACTGTGTGGGCCGTTCACCACACAGCGGCGTACACGAAAGTGGATGGAACGGGCCCCGTTCGCAGTCCCTATGGGACTGGAGCTGCCGTATTCCATGTCTGTATGTGTCGTTAATCGACACATACAGAAATGGAAAAAAAATGGCAGCCCCCATAGGGAAGAAAAAGTGTAAAAATAAGAAAAAGTAACACACAAACACACAAATTTATCCAAACGTTTTTAATAAAGCACTAACATCAAACTGATGTTATAAAAAAAAATTTGGTGACACTGTTCCTTTAATCGGTGAGTCCCTTATTCTTGTATTCCTGTTGCCGGTCAGTATTGTGATACATGATCAAAAATTCCCTTCCATTCAACTGTCCATTTGGTTGACAATTCAACCCTACTGTTGTCCTGGAATTGCTTTAGGTGAAGCCTAGCCTTGTGGCCAGTCGGCATCGTTACACCTGAACATTTTAATAGCAAATGTATATTTTCATTTTCATCCATTAATTTTTTTTTTTTTTTAAATACCGTTTGTGGAGGGAAAATCTGAAAGCTATCATTTTATACATTCTCTTATAAAATAAGAGCAGGCAAGGATGAGACAAGCTCTTGTGATGCCCAAGGCAGGGGTTTTAGAATGTAAAGTTTATCATAGCTGTCAATTGGACAATTATTGCACTACGGAGGTATACGGGACTCCATGTGCTGTCATACAATGATCATTGGGTGTCGTATGTACAGAGCTATGCTACTTTAGAAGAAATGCTTCTAGGGTAGACTATATCTGTAAAACGCATCTGATGGCATCTAGATAGAGTATGTCACAATTTTTTTTCTGATGGATTCATACAAAACAGCACAAAAGGTCTATGTATAACTTTGTATGAAATACGGCGGTACAGTAAAGACCCCAATGTGCACGAGGTATTAATGCCGTTGAAGAAAAGTGCTCATTGTACCCTGGTTTGAGAGAAATTTAATGGCAGTGTTTTGTTTTGTGTTTAATCCATAAATTGCTTGCTCACTCCACTTAATGGTTCCCTTGCTGAGTCCCTACTCCACCTACCCCTCATTCCGGCCATGAGAGCAAGAACAAAATATTATTTTACTATTACACATTTACTTATCATCTCCAATTTAGGTTAATGAGAGTGCAATTTAACTTTCTATCTGTGTTCCTGGGCTCTAATATTAGGAATATAGTAAGCCTCATGCACACGACCGTATTTTTTCCCACCCGTAAATACTGGCGTAAATACGGGTCCGGTGTCACACGTATTTGACCCGTTTTGCACCAGCATTTACGGACCCGTGCCCGTAAATATGGGTCCGGTGTCACCCGTATTCCACCCGTATTTACGGGCACGTTTTTGGCGGCAAAATAGCACTGCACTTATCGGCAGCCCCTTCTCTCTATCAGTGCAGGATAGAGAGAAGGGACAGCCCTTTCTGTAATAAAAGTTAAAGAAATTTATACTTACCCGGCCGTTGTCTTGGTGACGCGTCCCTCTCTTCACATCCAGCCCGACATCCCTGGATGACGCGGCAGTCCATGTGACCACTGCAGCCTGTGATTGACCTGTGATTGGCTGCAGCGGTCACATGGGCTGAAACGTCATCCAGGGACGGCCAGAACGTCGGGCCGGATGTCGAGAGGGACGCGTCACCAAGGCAACGGCCGGGAGACCGGACTGGAGGAAGCAGGCAGTTCTCGGTAAGTATGAACGTCTTTTATTTTTATTTTTTACAGGTTGCTCTTTATTCTGATCGGTAGTCACTGTCCAGGGTGCTGAAAGAGTTACTGCCGATCAGTTAACTCTTTCAGCTCCCTGGACAGTGACTATTTACTGACGTCGCTTAGCAACGCTGCCGTAATGACGGGTGCACACATGTAGCCACCCCTCATTACGGGAGCTCCATAGACTTCTATGGACTGTCCGTGCCGTTATTACGGCCTGAAATAGGACATGTTCTATCTTTTTTAACGGCACGGGCACCTTCCCGTAAGAAAACGGGAAGGTACCCGTGGCCAATAGAAGTCTATGAGCCCGTTATCACGGGTCGTAATTACGACCCGTAATAACGGGAGTTTTTACGGTCGTGTGCATGAGGCCTTAATGCTTCTTTATTTGGGGTTTTCCTGCAGGGCTTCTCTACTTTTAACAATCACAACTTGTTAGAAGGGTCTCTTGACAATAAGAAGATAACAAAGTTTCCCTTTACTGGGACCCCAAGTGATCAGCTGTAATCTGTGGGGAAACATTGCAGCAATTTTCTAGCAGCTCCACCACAGGGGAAATTAAGCATTACACCGTGCCCATTCAAATCCATGGGTTGTCTGCATAGTGTAGGACAGGCCCTTAAGAGCACTCTTTGTAACTGATCTCCAGTAATGCCAAGAGCTAACACTCTAATAGAAATATGTACCTTATTGCCTAGGCAACCAATCAGAATTCAGCTTTGAAAGTTCTGGAAAAATTTAATCTGTACTGTGATTGTTTGCTATGGGCAACAAAGATAGTATTCCTGTTAGATAGTTTTGATAAATGAGGCACATCACTTTTATGTAGCTATAAATGATTATAGGTTCAAGTGGTTGGCTGCCGTCTGCATACAGTTTTCTTGTAGGATGCAATCATAGGCCTCATGCACATAGTAAAGTCACATGTAGACATGGGCCATCTATTTCTTGAAACCAATTTCTGTTCTTCTTTTGTCTTCAGTCATTTTTCCCTGTGTCTGGCATATAAGAGGAGTCACAATACAGTATGCAGCAGACTGGCGCATTGTCAGTGACTTTCAGGCTGGGTTCACACGACCTATTTTCAGGCGTAAGCGAGGTGTTTTACGCCTCGAATTACGGCTGAAAACATGGCTCGAATACGTCGGCAAACATCTGCCCATTCATTTCAATGAGTTTGCCGAAGTACTATGCTGACGACCTGTAATTTTACGCGTCGCTGTCAAAAGACGGCGCGTAAAATAACAGCCTCGTCAAAGAAGTGCAGGACACTTCTTGGGACGTAATTTGAGCCGTTTTTCATTGTCTTCAATGAAGAACAGCTCCAAATTACGTCCGTAATGGACGCCTCGCAAAACGCGAGTACGAGCAATTACGTCCGAAATGCAGGAGCTGTTTTCTCCTGAAAACAGCTCCGTAATTTCAGCCGTAATTGACGTTATCGTGTGCACATACCGTCACACTACAGTAGGACAGCTAGACTCTCTTCTCCACAATAACCTAAAGACAGACCCAAACACACAGCGACTAGAACATTGTATTTCCTGCACAACCTCAAATGGCAAAGTTTGTCGAGAGCGCAATGTATGTGGTAAAAGGTAACAAATCAGGAGGGGGGAATATTAGCAATTGCAGCAAATGTCTATGCAGAAAGTAGCCATAGAAGAAAAACAAGACAGGGCACCAGTCACTATTGAATTATCTTCTCACAAACTGATGATCAACTGTTCCCTTTTGATTGCTTGGACATACTGAGAAAGTCAGTTTCTGAGAAGCAACTTCAAAAGTGACCACCAATTTCGTTGCACTCCCTCTCCCTGTTGTCACAATATTGTCCACAGCAGCAAAACAGAAAAATTAAACATATCTATTAAAGAAACATAATAACCAAACTTTCGCTATTCCTCTAACTTTTTAACTATTATATTATACTAATATATGTCAGTTTTATGTTTTGGGTGGAAATCCTCTTTAAGAATATAGTTGCACTACTGTTACCTGATAATATCACTGCCTATAGGACACTGACAAGGGATGAAGGTATTAAAAAGCAATTCTTGAATTGATGTTAAGGTGGCCATACACCTGAGATAGCTGTCAGCCGAACACCTATTCCTCCCAACCCCACTTGGGCTTGGCCGAGCGTGCATGTGTACTTAATGGGGAGAGATAGGCATGTCGAAATCCAACATGCTGATCTTACTTTCCCCTCAACATCTGCCGTGGGGGTGAGTTAGGACTCCCCTATACATATTAGTCCAACGTGTTTGGCAAACGTTTATCTAATGTGTATGGGCTGGGCAACTTTACTGATAAAAGACTATGTTAGTCAGTGGTGTCGTAGTTAAGATATTATACTGGGTTTTTCAAACCATCAACGTACTGTCTTGAAAAGTGACCACCACCTTTCCAGAAATGTACTAAGAGTGCTTGTGACTTCACTTCCCCAGGCAGCAAGTCATGTATAATGTATAATTCTGTTGGAACATGGAAGGATGCAACTCCCAGATAATTTAAAATCTTTGCTCTATCATGAGACATGATGTGGATGAAATTAACGGGGTTGTCCACTACCGGACAACCGATGACCTATACACTAGTCATCAGTACATGATCTGTCGGGGTCCGGCACCTTGACCCCACACCGTTAAGCCGCTCTGGCTGCCTCCGGGCACCAGACGTCTATGCCGGAAGCAAATTTCTCCGGTCATGGAATAGTGGCCGAGCTGCAGTATAGCAGCTCTGCTCCTATTCAAGTGGCCAACTGCTTCCGGCTCCGTACATTGCATGATGTGGCATAACATCTGGTTCCCTGCAGGCCACCGGAGCAGCTGATCAGTGCAGGGTTCGGGTGTCGGAACCGCACCGATGATATACTGATGACCTATCTGATGGATAGGTCATCAGTTGTCCGGTAGTGGACAACTCCTTTAAGAAAGATGTCAAATAGATGTCCAGGAGTATAACATTCAGGCTGGGTTCACACGACCTATTTTCAGGCGTAAACGAGGCGTATTATGCCTCGTTTTACGCCTGAAAATAGGGCTACAATACGTCGGTAAACATCTGCCCATTCATTTGAATGGGTTTGCCGACGTATTGTGCAGACGACCTGTAATTTACGCGTCGTCGTTTGACAGCTGTCAAACAACGACGCGTAAATTGACTGCCTCGGCAAAGAAGTGCAGGGCACTTCTTTGCCACGTAATTTGAGCCGTTCTTCATTGAACTCAATGAAGAGCAGCTCAAGATATACGAGCGTCACAGACGCCTCGTATATTACGAGGAGGAGCATTTATGGCTGAAACGACGCAGCTGTTTTCTTCTGAAAACAGGCTGTCATTTCAGCCGTAAATGACAGCTAGCGTGTGAACATACCCTCATGATGAAGAATTATGATGAGCAGGCCTCTAAGCGGTCTGTGGAGACTACATTGTGATGACCAAATGGAGTATGATAGCAACCTAATTCCTCAAGCACAAGGTAAAGCAATGTGCACGAAGGCTGTACAGTAGCTCAAGCGGTTCCTATTGGTCTAAACTACAAAGCTATAGATAATTAATGTGCTGCCGCATGCCTTCATACTGCACCATATTCTAGCCTAAAAGACACGATGCGTCCAATGGAGCATACACCAGTTATATGGCATGTGATGAAACACTTCCCCCGAGAATAAACCCTGTAAACCTCTTTATGAAATCTTAGAGGCACACAAAGGTATTGTATGGGCCCATATATTTTTTTGGGGCACCAGATCCATATAACATGCATTTGTAATACAGCCATATGTATGAACCCTTAAAGGGGTTTCTTCCAATAAGTGTGCCACACCTTTCCACAGGTTGTGTGTATTATTGCACCACTTCATTGGCGCTGAGCTGCAATGCCAGACACAACTCGTAGACAAGTATGGCGCTGGTTCTGGAAGAACAACACAATTTTTTTTAACCATGTACGGCTCCTTTTAAGCATGTAAAATATGCAAAAATTGGGTCAAAATAAGACCGATTCATATTAAACACATTATACATAATTTTATTGACATAAAAAAAATCACACATCAAAATATGGCCTTTAACTTATTTACATCAATCATTCATCCTTCCATAATAATATACAATAACATCCAGCAGAAACATCCAGAAATACATATAATAAGGACATTCAAAAATTTTATACTGAGTTCATTATAGAATGTTCATTATAAAATATATAGGTCCTATTTGCATGACAATACCTTGTGTACAGTAATAAATAAATACATTAGGCTACAAAAACATTGAATTCCTTCATTATAAAAAATGTAAATCAATAAATGACCATTTCCACTGCTTTGCTTCATGAGCGGGAAAAGGAGCTTTGTTGACATCGCCAAAATGTAACACCTTCTGTCTGGGGAGGAGCACAACCTGCGGTCCACCTGTGAGCCCCCTCTTATTGATCATTTTACACCAGCCGAGCATTTGGTAAATTAAAATATAATATTGCTGAAAAAGAACCAGCCCTTCCAGCTCCGGAGTGCCACAGATTATCCTCCATTATACTTATAATCTGATCTTTCAAAAGGAGTCAGCTTTATAAAGAGATTCATTACCAGGCAGCATCTTATCCGGTAACACAATACATAGTAGGAGATATAATACTAGATCATAATGCTGTGCTTTACCTCATTAACGCATTATCATGGGAGACCTCTTGTTCAATATTATATACTACACATATAAAACACAGTGGCAGAGAAAAAAATGGTGGAGTTTTTGTCTTAAAGTCCTAGGAACATGTTTAATTATTTGTAAGACTTTGGGCTTATGTATAAAAAGTGCCATGGGTGTATTATAAATGCAGGTAAAAAAATGGATCTTTTTGATGGCGCTGCTGTGTGGTGAGAATGATGTGGAACGGAGTCCCGAGTTATTAATAAGTTCAGTTTATTGAAAGTGGCTACGCGTTTCGACGATGAACAATCGTCTTCCTCAGGCCATGTACATATCAGAAAGGACACAACTTATATAACCTCAGCAAGCAATAGAGTCCAACCTTGTTGTAAAACAGTAGCAATTGATAACAGAGTATACAAAAGACAAATTCTGTTCTTCAAGTGCAGGATAAGGGGTTTTCTGCACTGCTATATAAATTTTGACCAGTCTCTTCCTCTGCAAATTTAATTTCTTCAGTGTGTATCTGTTTTAAAAAATGGACCGCACATGGAAGCCAACTTTATGCAGTCTGTTTTTTGCGGATCCATTTTTTGTGGCCAAATAAAAGGACAAGGATGTGTGCATGAACCCTAAGGCTGGGTTCACACGACCTCTATTCAGACATAATGGAGGCATTTTACGCCTCGAATTCCGTCTGAAAAAACGGCTCCAATACGTCGGCAAACATCTGCACATTCATTTCAATGGGTTTGCCGATGCACTGTGCTGACGACCTGTCATTTTACGCGTCGCTGTCAAAAGACGGCGCATAAAATAAGAGTCGTCAAAGAAGTGCAGGACACTTCTTGGGACGTAATTGGAGCCGTTTTTCATTGACTCCAATGAAGAACAGCTCCAAATTACGTCCGTAAAAGACGCCTCGCAAAATGCCAGTACATGCAATTACGTCTGAAATTACGGAGCTGTTTTCTCCTGAAAACAGCTCCGTAATTTCAGACGTAATTGCAGTTATCTTGTGCACATACCCTTAGAGATACTGTATTCATGGAAAACACCACTGGAAACATCATGCAGGACTTGGCTTTATTGGCTGGACATCTTTGTTCCATCCAAGAACACCACAGCATGCGGGGCCTTAGAAGATTCACTTCCCACAGGGGTGCCATTAATGGGTGAGGGAGGCTGCGTGACTGCTCAGAGTTGTAAAGAAATTAAAATGTCCTGTAGATAGTAGTTAGCAGAATACAGCCACTGGTTCTCGGAGTCTACAGTCTCGCAAAATATACCTCAGTCACAGTGCATAGACATAATAGGCCTCTGCATAGCAGTAGTGGAAATTCAAGTAAGCAGGAATGCTATATTTCAAGTCAAGGAATACCTCTTTGATCCTAGTACTCAGAGGCTGGCTCCTTACATGGTACAAATATTGACTACAATGCTTGGGTAACATTCTTGGTGGTCCATTAATTTAATCAGAAACACGGCATGCGGCTTTACATGCAGATAAACATGGATCTAAACAGGCCTTTTCTTTATAAACCATCATCTGGGTCACATACCACTATGGAGTTACAAGATCCTAACTGCTGGGACTTGTAGTTCCAAAACAGTTTGAGAACTGCAAATTGCTGTTTTCCTAAAAAATGCAATCGATATCACATGTCTCATCCTCGATATCACATTTCTCATCCAGGCCGTGCCTCACGTTCCAGTTATGTGGGAATCAAGTGCATTTGTAGAAAATAAATAGTAAAGCAAACACATCCTTTTTTGGCTTGAAAACATGAGCGCAGAACAGTGCTGCCCGTGTCATATATTTCTTTGTTCAGTCTTCCTCAAAGGCAGAGTTTGAAGCACCAATATACTCTACAGACTTCCTGAACTTTAGTCCCATTTTCTGGAGTAAGCTTGGCGATTTTTTTGGTGTCCAGACGGCAGTTAGAGGCAAATAGGCTTCATTTTCATAGATAATGTCCTCTTCAGTGTCAACAAGCATTGGATCATTGCACCTGCAATAAAACAATAGGAAGCAGTACAGATTATGGGCACACTTTTTTTTAAAATTTCTTTATATAAAATGTAGATTCATGATGCCAAATAGCAGTCGGACAGTTTACATCCATACTAAAAAGTACCTACTGTGCAAAGTGTTTTCCTATTGCAACGGCAGTGAAAGTGACTTCCTGTGCCCTTTATCTCTCAATGTGTACCTTATTTAGGTCCTTTGTAAAACTCCTTTTAAAAGGGTACAATCATCGAATGGACTCAAAATATCCCCATCAACTGTATAATTAAAAGCTTTGTTTATTACGCTGTGGGTTAATTTGGGCCCATACGCATGCCAGGATGAACGGGTATAACTGTAATATAAGAAAATGTGCACCTGCTTAGAATAATTGCTTTAAGTGTCTTAATTTGGGCATCTTAAAAGTGGAGTTATTATATTGCGAGTCAATAAAATGATCTTAAAACAATGTACTCCTTGCATATTAAAGACTTCTTATTAGAATGTCAAATTCATTTGGAATCGGACAAGTCATGAATATAGTGAAAAAACCTCGGCTCATTCAGTACAATGGGTTGTAGTTTGTATTCTATTTTTAGTACAGGAGCGCTGTATTTTTTCTATGATGTTCTTTGTCATTGAAATGCTCTTCTGCTTGCAATCAGCAGGCAATATATGATTATGATTCTGCTGACTGAAGTTTCTAATTAGATCATTTGTAGTTGCCTGCGTTTTATGGTAAATAGTTGACCCCTAACCCAAGCCACCTGTTATTCTCTTAAGTCCAGGGGACATTAGGGACCTGACCTACTTCAATTACACAGTGCAGCTATTGTCACACAAGCAGCAGCTGCTTACTTCGAGTTAGTTGGGGAGGGGACTTACCCTACTGTGACAGGAGTGACGTTTGTTCTTGGCAAAGTGCTGGCAATCTGTTTGGTCACACTGAGGGCTGCTGATGACGAGGGAAGAGGTTTCTAAGGGACGAGAATAAAACAAAAGTCATTTGTCAATTCTATCAATCATGTTCCATAGCATTTAGCATTATTAGGACACCCCAAAACCATGTACCTTGTGCGATCCGCACTGCGTGAGTTGGGACATTAAATTACTGTGCATTATCATATAAATATATAAAAAAATTACATATATCTGTGGATCAATATATATGTAAATCTTTATTACAATAAGTGTAGGAATAACATTATAGGCAATAAAATACAAACGGCAAATGAGAAAAAAACTATTTTTTAATTACATGTAAATCATTTTTTTTTTTTACAATTTCTCATGAAAGACAATGACGGGCATTATGATTTGCATGCGGTTTATTCCATGTCAAATCATGGCATGCAGCTGGGACTTAATTATCCAATCTAATTTATTGGTTTGCAGCATCATTAGGGGCAGCAGGTGGGCACACTCATTTCACATGGCATGACTTGGTAAAATCACATTGCCATGTTTATCCTTGCATGGAAAATGAGCACATCAGCAAATAGGTCTAAAGAGAAGCTTAATATGTTATCCCATTCATTGAGATTTATTGCCATGCATAGTCATAAACATTTCTACATATATATCATACTATTTCGCCAGTTATGTGCGCCAGAAAATGGTGTAAATGTATGACAAGTTCGATCTATCTTACGTGTTAGGCTGAGTTCACATCTCGATTTGCGCACATGTTTGTGGTATACGACGACGTATACGTTTTTAAAGTTACAAAAACATGCATTTGTAACATACGCTTACTTTTTTTGTAGTATACGTCGCATACGTTTTTATACATTTGTGTCAGTTCTTAGTTCTAAAAACGTATACTTTTTTTGTTCTTTAGCTAAATCAAACTTTGTAAAGTCTAGATTTCCCATGTATATTGACAAAAACGTATACGTTTTACGTATGCAAACGTAGGGTTTAAGATTGCATACGCCGTCCATTGACTTCAATACAAATAAAAAAGTATATGTGTGGTATGCATTTTGGAAGAGAACTGAAAAGCGTAGTAGACTACTCTTTTCAGGACATGGGAAAAAAAACGATAGAGCCTAAGCACACAATACGTAAGCACAAACTACACCAATAGGGCATCCGTCCTGACCATAGATATCAATGTACACACTTTGGTACACATTTTGACACTATTTTTTCATGTCAAAACATGCAAGTCAGACGTACAGTAAAAAAAGAGGTGTGAACTTAGCCTAAGTTGTGAATAACAATATTTAAAAAATGTTTTCCAGATGCTGCCACTATTGGTAGTAACTCAACAAAAATCAAAGTACCTTATTAACACTTTGTATAGATGACTCCATGTATAGGTGTTTACGACTATGCTACTAATATACTATGTACACTATATAGAAATTTAATACAGTCTTACATTATGAAGAGGAACATTCTGCTTAGTCTTGGCACATTTTGGCATCTGGTTTTCCATACATATGTCTGTAAAATAAAAGTAAATTATTTAATTATACATATTTTTTGTAAACTTATAGTATGAACATACAACTGCAGTCTACCATGTAACTATCATTTATTTTATTAGCTGTCATCTCAAACATAAATCTAGTCTAATTTGACTTCAGCCCAAAAAAATATGGCCAAAAAAATGAAAGGGCATGCTATTATAGAATTCTGACAATAGAGGGGGGTTCCTTGTTCAGGCCTCTTACATATTAGCCAGAGTGGAGGGTGGCTACATAGGGACGTTCGTTCCCTGGAGGACTTAACATGTCTATGCAATACACAAGCATTCCATTGATTTCAATTGGAATCGTGTTTTGCTTAATTTCCCCTGAGGTGGAACTGCAGGGAAATGTAACATTTGCTGCCGGGTTCCCCCCTACAGGATAAACACTGACTGCTGGGGTTCCCAGCAGTAGGACATCCTGTGATCAGCTGATTTTTGGGGGACAACCCCTTTTATTAATACAATCACATGCATGTGCTTACAGAATGAAATACATTTAGGCTACAGCAAAACATAAAATGCATTGTGTGACCTATAAAATGCTATGTACACCTTTGAGGGCATTTTTTTTTATTTTTTTAAATAAATAGATTAGTCAATGTGTTTAGTGTAACTTTGTAATTAATCTTTATTAAAAAATAATTTTACTTTTGGAGATACAGATGTTCTGTATTCTCTATACAGAACAGCTGTATCGCTCAGTTTACACTGAATCCGTCAGTCCAGCGGACATGACGGGTTCAGTGTCGGCGGGTCCTACATGTCGCTGACACGCAGGATCCACCTGTAATTGCTCACATTTAAGTTATGAACTTCGATGTGATCGCTTACAGGTGGATCCTGCGTGTCACGGACCCGCCGACACTGAACCTGTCAGGTCCACGGGACTGACGGATTCAGAGTAAAAGAGAATAGAACAGCTGTATCTCCAAAAGTAAAACGATTTTTTAATAAAGACTAATTACAAAGTTACATTAAACACACTGACTAATCTATTTATTAAAAATTTTAAAAAAATGCTCTCAAAGGTGTTCACAGCCTTCATGTTCTTCTTACTGTGTTTAACAGAGCGGCGATGCCGAAATGGTTCTGGTGGAGGAAGTCTCCAAACTTCTTCACTTTTGCATAAAACACGTAGAAGATCAGTTTGCTGGGGCAGATACTTCTTTGTCCAGTGCGGATCAATTACCTGCAGAATGGAGTAAGGGATGACATATGTTTGGATCATCGCACTGCAAAACGTAGCAACTTTATTTACATTGCTAAGATGAAAAAAATTTTATGTCTACATGGTGAAGGAAGGAGATGGTTCGACTTCCTCTCCGGCTTTACT
Source organism: Rhinoderma darwinii (assembly GCF_050947455.1). NCBI lineage: Eukaryota > Metazoa > Chordata > Amphibia > Anura > Rhinodermatidae > Rhinoderma > Rhinoderma darwinii. Next base: position 76,342,163 of record NC_134691.1, read on the forward strand.
GATCGGTAGCCTGCTGCAGTCTCCTGGTATTTGTTAAATCTCCCTATGTGACACTTATAGGAGTATAGGAAACTTAGAACTAGGAAGTTTTTTGCGAGGTCAGTCGCTGAGGGCTTTTTTATTTTTGCCCCTTTGTACATAATATCATGTGAGCTGGGGGTTTTGTTACAGACTTTGCATCCTGTGTGTTATCAGATATGTAAATTAATAACATAGGAGGCACTAATAGGGAATATGATCTTACATGATTTGATGGTATCCTCTGATTACTTGACAATCTTTTTCTGGATGTGCTGTTCGCTGAAATAAATGAATGAAAATAAAGATGATGTACACTGTACTACTATGTATGTACAAAACAAATACAATGTTATCATAATCCTATGGATAGATCCAGTTTAGACGATTTGTTTAGAATAAGGTTTGGCTGTCTATAACTAGATTAGTGGCCTGTTCACATCAGCGTTCGGGTTCCGTTAAAACTTTCCGTGAGAGGAACCGATGAACGGAAAGCCGAACGAAAACTATCGCTTCTGTTTGCACTCCTGTTGATTTCAATGGTAATGCTTCCGTTTTAGTTTGTTTCCGTTCCGTAAAGTTTCAATTTTTTCCAGTAAACAATAGTGTAGTCGACTATGCTATTGTTTCTGTGAAAAAACTGAAACTTTACGGAACGGAAATATACTGAAACACATTGAAGCTGAAGCATTACCATTGAAATCAATGGTAATGCAAACGGAAGCGGTAACGCAACACAGAAACTACATTGAGCTAAGGAGTGAAGGGCCTGGAAAAACATTGCCTGACCCATTATATACCAGTTATGCAGAGGCGTAGCTAGGTTCTCCTGCACCCGGGGAAAAGATTCAGTTTGGTGCCCCCCAAACCTTTCTCGACATCTCCTTCCACCGCGCCATATTTTCTTTCTCTACCAATGAGGTGTAATTTTTATTTTTTTTAAATGTAACTTGAGCATAAAACCATTTGTAGATTTTAGAAGCAATATAGTCATAGAAAACTAGTTAACATAACAATAACTTAAAAGAAAAGAAAATAACTCCTTCCCGCTTTGACCTTCGTGACAGAGCCTTATTTTTCAAATCTGACATGTTTCACTTTATGTGGTAATAACTTTGGAATGCTTTTACCTATCCAAGGGATTGTTTTCTCATGACACATTGGACTTTATGTTACTGGTAAAATTTGGTCAACACATTTAGTATTTAATTGTAAAAAATGCTAAAATGTAGCGAAGAATTGCAAAAATTTGCATTTTTATAAATTTAAATGTATTTGCTTGTATTACAGATAGTTATACCACACAAAATAGTTGCTAATTAACATTTCCCATATGTCTACTTTAGATTGGCATCGTTTTTTCAACATCCTTTTATTTTTCCAGGACGTTACAAGGCTTAGAACTTTAGCAGAAATTTCTCACATTTTCAAGAAAATTTCAAAGGCTTTTTTTACAGCGGCCAGTTCAGTTGTGAAGTGGCTTTGAGGGGCCCATATAATACAAACCCCCATAAATCACCCCATTTTAAAAACTGCTCCCCTCAAAGTATTCAAAGCAGCATTTAGAAAGTTTCTTAACCCTTTATGTGTTTCACAAGAATTGAAGCAAAGTAGAGGGGAAATTTACAAATTTCATTTTTATTTGCAGAAATTACTTTTCAATCCATTTTTTCGGTAACACAGAAGGATTTACCAGAAAAACTAAACTCAATATTTACTGCCCAGATTCTGCAGTTCTTAGAAAGATCCCACATGTTGCCCTAGTGTGCTAATGGACTGAAGCACAGGCCTCAAAAGCAAAGGAGCACCTAGTGGATTTTGGGGCCTTCTTTTTTATTAGATAATATTTTAGGCACCATGTCAGGTTTGAGGAGGTCCTGTGATGTCAAAACAAAGGAAACACAAAAAAAAAGACCCAATTTTGCAAACTACATCCACAAGGTATTCATCTAGGGGTGTATTTTGACCCCACAAGTGTTTCATAGATTTTATTAGAATTTGGACTTGAAAATGAAAAATTGAAATTTTTTCCAATAAGATGTAGTTTTAGCTAAAAAAAACAACAAAAAACAACAATTTCCACAAAGAATAAAGTAGAAAAAGCCCTCCAATATTTGTAATGCAATATCTCCGGAGTATGTAAATACTCCATATGTGGTCATAAACTGCTGTTTGGCCACATGGGAGGGCTTAGAAGGAAGGAGCGTCATTTGGCTTTTGGAGGCAAGATTTTGCTGGATTGGTTTCTCCGCACCATGTTGCATTTGCAAAGCCCCTAAGGTACCAGTACAGTGAAAACGCCCAGAAAGTGACTCCATTTAGGAAACTACACCCCTTGAGGAATTCATCTAGTGGTGTAGTGAGCTTTTTGACCCCACAGGTGTTTCATAGATTTTATTAGAATTGGGCAGTGAAAATAAAAACAATTCCTTTTCTTCAATAAGATGTAGCTTTAGCTAAAAATTTTTAATTTTCTCAACAAATAAAAGGAAAAAAACAAGAACCCCAACATTTGTAAATCAAATTTTTCCGAGTACGGCAATACCCCATATGTGGTCATAAGCTGCTGTTTGGGCACATAGTAGGGCTCAGAAGGGAAGGAGCTCCATTTGGCTTTTGGAGTGCAGATTTTGCTGGATTGGTTTCTGGTAGCTATGACGCATTTGCAAAGCCCCTGTGGGACCAAAACAGTGGAAACCCCCCAGAAGAGACCTCATTTTGGAAACTACACCCCACAAGGTATTCCCCAAGGGGTGTAGTGAGCATGTTAACCCCACAAGTGTTTTCCAGAAATGAGTGTGCACTCGATGTTTCAAAGTGAAAATGGCAATTTTTCCATATATATGCCAATATGTGGTGCCCAGCTTGTGCCACCTTGAAAAGACAGCTCTCTAATTATTATGCTGTGTTTCCCAGTTTTAGAAAGATCCTACATGTGGCTCTAATCTTTTGCCTGGACATTCGAAAGGTGAAAGAGCACCATGTGAAATTGAGTCCTAATTTGAAGACTTACAAAGTATTGGTTCACAATTGCAGAGGTTCTGATGTGAAATAATAAAAGAAACCCCTGAGAACTGACCCCATTTTGGAAACGACAGCCCTCAAGTCATTTATTAAGGGGTGTAGTGAGCATTTTCACCCCACAGGCCTTTTCCATAAATGATTGCCCTATGGATGGTACAAAGCAAAAATTGCAAGTTTTCCCCAGATATGTCATTTCAGTGGCAAATATGTCATGCCCAGCTTGTGCCACTGGAGACACACACATCAAAAATTGTTAAATGGGTTCTCCCGGGTATGGCGATGCCATATATGTGGAAGTAAACTGCTGTTTGGGCACACTGTAGGGCTCAGAAGGGAGGGAGCACCATTTGGCTTTTGGAGCGTGGATTTTGCTTGGTAGTAGTATTGTTTAGAGTATTACTGGTATTTCGGTTTATAATGGGGGGGGGGGGCATAGGTATGATGTGCAGAGTACATCAGGGCATAATAAGGTGGTATAATAATAAGGTAAAAAACAAATACAATAAAATAATCCATAGATATGTGTTACGCTGTGAAGCAATCTTTTATGCACAGGCCAGTGTCGCACTTTTGGTACACACTCTGCACCTTTGCAGTTTGGGGAATTTTGCTGGGAAAGTGTTGTCCTGGTATAATACGGGCACCCTCGCTTCCAGCAGATATGTTTGGGCCCTCCCCTTCCTGGTTCCCCAATTTTATAACTTGATAAATCGCCTTTTAAACAAAAGAAAGGTTCCCATCAGGCCTGTACAACTGCTTATTTTTTCTTTCCTGAATCATGGGAGTCTTAACTTATTTTATTTTTTCATCGTTGTAGTGGTAGTGGTATGAGGGCTGTTTTTTTGTGGGACGAGCTTTAGTCTTTATTGGTACAATTTTGGGGTACATGATTTTTTTTTTATCACTTTTTATCCTGTTTTGGGTGGCAAGGTGACCAAAAACAGCAATTCTGGCATCGTTTTTTTAGTTGTTTTTTTTAATACAGCGTTCATCATGCATTGTAAATTACATGTTAACTTTATTCTGCCGGTCAGTACGATTCTAGCGATACCAAATTTAGAGCACTTTTTTATGTTTTACAACTTTTTGCACAAAAAAATTACTTTTGTTCAAAGAATGTATTTTTTTTCTGTCGCCATTTTGTAAGAACCATAGGCATTTAATTTTTTGTTGACGGAGCTGTATGAGGGCTTTTTTTTTTTTTGCGAGACAACTATAGTTGTTATAGGTATTTTTGAATACATGCAACTTTTTGATCACTTTTTATTCCAATTCTTGGAAGGCAAAGTGACCAAAAAACGGCAATTCTGGCATTGTTTTTTTAGGGTTTTTGTTTTACGGCGTTCATCGCGCAGGATAAATAACATAATTTTTTTTATAAATCAGGCCGTTACGGATGCAGCGATACCAAATATGTATGTTTTATTTATTAAAACACATTGTATAACTGAGGCTAGTGAAACTATATGGTGACATAATAAACAGCCTTCTCTTGTAGATAGTGCCACATCCCCCCCTTGTAGATACTGCCACACAGCCACACAGCCCCCTTGTAGATAGTAACACACAGCCCCCTGAAGTTATTGCCACACAGCCCCCTCTTGTAGACTGTGCCACACCCCCCCTTGTAGAGTGCCACACAGCCCCCTGTAAATATTGCCGTACTCATCCCCAGTAGAGTGCAACACACTCCCCCTTGTAGATAGAGCCACACACACACCCCTTGTAGATACTGCCATACTCCCCCCCAGTAGATAGTGCCAGACACCCCCTGTAGATAGTGCCACACTCCCCCCTAGTAAGTAGTACCACCCCCATTGTAGATAGTGCCACACGCCCCTTGTAGATAAATCCACACTGCGCCCATTTAGATAGTGCCCCACACCCCTTCCCTGTAGATAGCACCATTAGGGCTCGCTCTAGGAGCGGAATCCCCAGCCAGTGCATCGTTGCCGACGCTCTGGCCAGTTATTCCGCTCCTGGAGGAGCCCCTGACGTCACTGTCCATATATGGATAGTGACATCAGGGGCTTCTCCAAGAGCGGAATCCTAGGCCAGAGCGCCGGCAATTCTCTGGCCGGGGATTCTGCGTCAGCGCCCCCACTACCTTCCCCTCTAGTGCGCCCGGGGCACATGCCCCGCCTGTCCCCCCTAGCTACACCCCTGAGTTATGTACCACCCCCCATCGACATTATACACCTGAGCTGGGTAAGGACGTTGTATTTAAAGGCTATGTAAACATTTTAATTAAATCAGTGTGTTTAGTGTTTGAAAGACGCTCTGTCACCACATTATAAGTGCCCTATCTCCTACATAAGGAGATCGGCGCTATAATGTAGGTGACAGTAATGCTTTTTATTTAGAAAAACGATCTATTTTAAACCAGAAGAAGGAAGGGAGGTAGGATCCAGCGCTGAGTAGCGTTAAAATGGAAATTTTCCAAGTTTAATTGATTGGATTAAAAGGAAAGTCCAGTAGTATTGGTCCTAGGTGTGTATGAAGTGGAGGGGTAGTATCCTCTAGGCCTACTCAGCGCTGGATCCTACCTCCCTTCCTTCTTCTTGTTGTTATCCGTGTGCCGACACGAGGATCCGGGCGCCATCTGCGACACACTGGAGTGTGTCAGGTGAGCTGGAGGTTCTCTCCCTATGTTCTATTTTAAACCACTTTATGAGCGATTTTTAACTTTATGATAATGAGTTTCTTAATGCCCAAGTGGGCGTGTTTTACTTTAGACCAAGTGGGCGTTGTACAGAGGAGTGTATGACTCTGACCAATCAGTGTCATGCACTTCTCTCCATTCATTTACACTGCCCATTTAGTTATATCGCTATGTGCAGCCACATACACAAACACTAACATTACTGCAGTGTCCTGATAATGAATATACATCACTACCAGCCTGGACGTGATGTTTATTCAGAATCCTGACACTTCTGAATCTTTTCTGTGAGATTCCAGCAAGGCAAGCCTAATCTCGTTTGAAATGACAGGTTACATCGTAATCTCGCGAGAAGATTCAGAAGTGTCAGGATTCTGAATAAACATCACGTCCAGGCTGGTAGTGATGTATATTCATTATCAGGACACTGCAGTAATGTTAGTGTTTGTGTATGTAGCTGCACATAACGATATAACTATATCGCTAGTGCAGTGTAAATGAATGGAGAAAAGTGCATGACGCTGATTGGTCAGCGTCATACACTCCTCTGTACAATGCCCACTTGGTCTAAAGTAAAATACGCCCACTTGGGCATTAAGAAACTCATTAGCATAAAGCTAAAAATCACTCATAAAGTGGTTTAAAATAGATAGTTTTTCTAAATAAAAAGCATTACTGTCACCTACATTACAGCGCCGATCTCCTTATATAGGAGATAGGGCACTTATAATGTGGTGACAGAGTCTCTTTAAATCACTTTTCTAATTGAATTTTTAGTAAAAAATTATTTGAACTTTTTACAATACAGCTTCAATGTATCCGGTATACATAGAAGCTGTATCACTCTCAGCCAATTCCGTTAGTTCAGCTGAACTGACGGCTCGGCTGAGAGCGGTTCGTGTGACACACAGGTTCCTTTGAAAATCGATCACATCTAAGTTCATGAGTGGCTGAGAAAGAACGATACAGCTCCTATGTATACAGGATACATAGAGGTTAAATCGTCAAAAGTAAAAACATTTTTTTAATAAAAGTCAATTAGAAAAGTGATTTAAAACAAAAAAAAACATTGATTTAATAAATACTGTAAAGGATCTGACAGGCACAACTTCTGTGTATACGCCCATAGGTAATCAGTCTGCACCTGAGTCTATGTCTCTGAGACTGACTCCATCTTCCACCACTCAGGATGGCAGGCTTAGGAGCGAGAGAGCCTATCGCAGCCTGGCCAGACGGAGCTAGCTCCCGCCCTCTGTCTATTTATACCTGCCTTTCCTGTTCCTCCTTTGCTTGTGATTCTTCTCGTGTGGTTTCCTGGCCCAGCTACAGCTTCTGACTATTTGACCCTGCTTCATACTGACCCTGGCTTACTGACTACTCTCCTGCTCTGCGTTTGGTACCTCGTTCACTCCTGGTTTGACTCGGCTCGTTCACCACTCTTGTTGCTCACGGTGTTGCCGTGGGCAACTGCCCCATTTCCCTTTGCTTTGTGTACCCTTGTCTGTTTGTCTCGTGCACTTACTGAGCGTAGGGACCGCCGCCCAGTTGTACCCCGTCGCCTAGGGCGGGTCGTTGCAAGTAGGCAGGGACAGAGTGGCGGGTAGATTAGGGCTCACTTGTCCGTTTCCCTACCCCCATCATTACAAATACATTAAAAAAAATCCATTTAAAGGTGTACATAACCTTTAACTATTTTTTTTTAATCTCCTGGATAATTTAGTTTTATGTTTTTGCAGGTCATGCAACAGTCGAAGAGCCAAGTTTTTAAAATCTCAGGTTCTGAGTTGCTATATTAAATCCTGACAGTGTATTTCTATGAAAATCACAATTAGTGATGGCTATGGGACATAGGAGAGAATGGCACATAGGAGGAAGCGATATCTGAAACTGTCTGCAGAGACTGCAGACACCTAATATTAGATATCACCACAGTCTCCTCTATGGAGCTGGCTGGCGGAGGGGAGTAACATCATTCACCAGGGTCTACCACTTCACATTGCAAACTTGCTAGGTAAGTATAGACTTTTTTTTCATGTAGAACTATGTGAAGCTAAATGCAAGCTACAATTCAATATTTCTGCTCCATTTAACTGTGCTGCATTTGATTGTAGGAACATTGGCCCCCACTGACCCTCTGACATTGCTTAAAAATTCTAATAATTGATCAGACTGAACTAATATTCATCTGGCTTTGTGTTTACATTTCAGGCTGGTTTTAATCAGCATGGAACAACAATTACTAGAAGTATATTTAACAAGTACAGGCCTCAAGAAAGATGTTAGAAAGTTGTTATTCTTTGAAGATATTAAAGGGAACCTGTCACATCACACATGCAGGCCAGTCTGTGGACATCATGTTATAGAGTAGATGAGATGAATATACAGTTGTGTGGAAAAGATTCAGTATAACCTGCAATTTATTGATTTAAATCCCTGCTCACTGTGGGCTAAAGAGTCCAGTGGGTGGTCCTAGTTAGTGATTGGCAGCTATTTCTGTATTCACATTTATTCAGGGAAAGCTGTCAATCAATGGTTGAGACCACCCACTGGACTCTTTAGCCAAAAGTGAGCAGGGATTTAAAAGAACAAATTATAGGTTATCCTGAATCTTTTTGCTCATAACTATACATCAATCTACTCAGCTCCTTCTGCTCTATAACATCCTGACTTCAGCATATTCAACGTGACAGGTTCCCTATAATACAAATTGTTAAAGGGGATGTCTCACCATAAGAACTACAGCTTGAAACAAAGCCGACATAGCAGGTAATCACCGAGGGTCTGGCTTCTGAAATTACCGGTCAGAAGTTGCACTTACCCGTAAATTTGTAGTAGTACATGGCGGCCATTCAAATGAATGGCTATCCATGTATTACACTGACAGGCCGAGTCTGCCATTGGGGAGCTGCTCTCTACAACATCCACATTCTCTATTAGGGTATATGGAAAAGAGTTCTTAGTGAGACAACCCTTTTAATGTATGTCGATTCTATAGAATTATAACATAAAATATCTGCAATGTTATATTACAGAACACAAAGTTTAATTCTGTAAATAAGAGCAACATCATTTCTCAAGGACATTTCTTAAAGTTTTTTTAAAGTCTAAAGCACTAGAGCCATTGAACTATGTGGTCATGTCGCAACGTCACCTGACTCCTGGATGTTATGTCAGCATAAATATCACTACAATGGAGCCTTATAATCTACCAGGGGCCAGGGGTTTGCAGCGGCCGGAGATACATGATTTCAAATTTTCATCTAGGTACCGGAAAACTAGGTTCCCTTATACGAAACTGTCATTTTAAAAATATAAAAAATATCATAAATGTTCCGCTCATATATGGTTTGTGTTTTTTGCTGATGGAGAAAAATGTTGCTTTAAGCATCCTATTCATTACGTCACACGCAGGCCATAAAAGCTTACTACACGTCACAAGATATTGTGTTATTTTTGCATGTTTGTGCATCACTTATGCAGAATACACACACACACACACACACACACACACACACACACACATATATATATATATATATATATATTATTGTAACTCATTTAAAATAATGTCAGTGTCATACTTGGTGGAGTTATGCAAATAAAGTTCAGATTAAAGTTAATTTAATCTTTTAAAATAAAATACAATTTAAGTTAAGCAAACAGTTTAAAATGATATGTCGGGACGGAGGTGTCCATAGTCTGAGCCATCTAGGTTCCTTACCTTTGGTTGAGTAAGTAGTGTTGAGTAAGGTCTGTAAAGTGTCCTCCTTGCGGTTGCATATAGTGCTCATTTTCACTGAGGTAGTGGTGTGTTCAGCAGCTTGATCAAACTGATGTGAGCCTCTCATAAATAGGTTGCAAAATTCTGCACCCCTGATCATTGTCCAGGTTTACAAAGGATGGCCAGGCTGGAGCTGTGATCTCATCTCATTCCTTATTCCATATTGTAACATTATTTACTCCCATCTGTCTTGCCAAGAATTCCATTCATACAAAGGTTTGTTGCCAATGTGAATAGTAAACACCCCAGGGCAGTTTCCTACATTGTCTCTTTAAGGCTTTGTATATCACTCTGGCACACTTCTGTGACGGGATGAGTGTGTCACAAATTTGAGTGAGTTATGCTTTAGGAGAAAGTAGAATGTAAATGTTGTGTAACTGTTGAGTTATGTAATATTATGTCAACAGAGGTTGATTTATTACTGATACTTTGTAATTAATTCAAGGGTTTGCTATAAAACTGATATAAACTTTCAAAATATATGAAAAAAAACTTGTATTACACGATTAATTTGTATGTTTTTATTACAGACATATGTCCACAATATTGCAAATGACTATTCATCACTTGGTCAGCATAAAACACTGCAAACCCATGTTAAAGTGTAACTCTGATTTCATAACAAAATTAGATAAATGTTAACATCTTATTCCCCATTTAAAGACAAACAAAACCATGCCCATATTGTGTAATTCCCTTTTTTCCCCACCAGAGATATGCATTTTTTTTCTGTTGTATAGCTATTTGTTCACAATCTTCCCCAGCAACATAGAAGGTGGCGGGCACTTCATTATTCATACGTCTGCTCGGGAACTGTGCCTAGTGCACCACTTTCAATGCTACCTAGCGTTCTCTTGTGAACGCGCTCGGCAGCTGATCCAATGAGCTTTCAGTATGCTGTGTTTCAGCAGTGGCCGCTGTTGTTTTACTCTGTAGGCTTGCAGCCGGCGCGCACACTTTTAGGCTTCGTTCACATCCGTCATTTTGCCGGAAGCAATAGAGAAGCAATAGCGTAGTCGACTACACTATTGCTTCCGGCAAAACGACAAAATTTCTGGTTTCCGTCGGTGTGAGTTTGTGTCTGCTCAGGGTCCCATTCTGACGGAAACCTCTGACGGAACGTCAGAACGGGACCCCAACGCAGATGTGAATGAAGCCTTAGTTTGCTAAATGTTCTTAAAATGCATGCTCTATAAATATGTATAAATTGGACTAGAGATTCTTCTCATCTGTATAAAATTACAAAAAAATCTGTATATCTTATATATAAATGTATGGGTTATTTCCCGTTCTAGCATATCAGCAAAATGATCTACCTTCATGAATGCAGACTAAGATTAATATTATGTTAAAGTTTATAGGTATTGAGGCCTTTTTAAACCTCCCTGAATTAAGCCTTACCAAATACATAAATTGGTGATCAATACCTTGGTTGATAGATGTGTCATATATCCCATAATTCAGTTGTAATTTGTGCCTGATGTGATTCAGGGGCAGGCCCCCTGCAGACAAAAGAAGACCGAAGAACGGTGAGTAAAGACTTTTTTTTATGTTTGGGTTGGTCTTATTGGGAAGAGGGGGTACGGCACAGGTGCCCGGCCATCCCTCGTTACATACCTGTATATTGCTCCTTGCTTTTTTATTTCTTACCTATAATAATAATACTAATAATAATAATAATAATAATAATAAAGACAATAAAATAATAATTGTGAATACTATTATAATAATTGTACAATTTATACTGAATAGTATATGGTCTACTAGACAAGTATAGAATAGAAGACATAAATATTAAAAATAATAATTGTGAGTTCGAATAACAAGCATGCACTATGTGTCACACCCTGCAGATACAAGATTTACCAAAAGGGCAAGTGAATTAACTGGCTGTAAAGTAGCATCTCTCATACCTTAGTGTTTGATTGCAGAGTTTGTAAATTTTGAGGAATTTTAAAGAGCACATTTCAAGGTATATAGATAAGATATAGATATATGATATGAATCTGTATGAACTGTAGAAATCAATCTAAATGATGTAGGTACACATACAAAACAATGTGGGAGAGCTGTGTTTGTCATTTGGCAAAAATTACCATATTCTCAAAATGTGTTGTCTGGGTTCCTCCATAGAACACCTTCTATTTCAATTTAGAAATTGATCATGATGCACAAACAATGGAATCAGAAACCATTAAATAACAAAATCAGCTCTGCTACATCTGTATAAATGTATCAATATGTTTTATGTAAAAACTAAATGCTATCACCAGAGAATTTTTTTTATAAATTTTGGTATGATACATAGAATAGTCACATAAAAATAAATGTAGCGGAGCTGAGCTTGTCAATATTTGTGAATGGGTACTGTGTATTTGCCTTATTCTGCAGATTAATGTAGCAAATATAATATTCACATCAAAACTATCATTAAAAAAAGAATTCTACATGTTGCAAGAAGTGAATTATTTATAGTGCCCAGCTCTGCAATCCATCGCTTTTGTTACATGTGAAATCACAGATCTGACAGGGGGTGTGAAACGTGACCCAAAGACTCAATTACAGTGTGATTTATTGAGCCACGCGTCCAGCTTTTTGCATTGCATGTCATTAGCATGAGATTGGCTGGCGTGCTCATCTGCTTCAGGCTTGACTCTCCCCAGCCCTAAACACTCTCAGCAGATGGGGAATTGCATGTTCCAGAAAGGAATTGTTTATCCTTCCATTGATGCTCACTCAAGTGATCACAACAAATCCATTACCCACGCGTAAAAAGATCAGTAGCCCATCCATCCGGGAGTGAATGGGACTTGTGTAGTACAGCAGGGATTTAATGCTTTAATAATCATAAGCATAATACACACTGTCACTGAAATTCACTCCAAATGAAGGTATTTAATGTGACGGAAGATTTGGGGAAGATGTCGGCGAAACACAAACCTAAAAAGCACCTTTTTAAAATACAGCATTAAAATCCAGAACTTGTCATAGACTTAGACATAGACTGTGTCTATGACTTGTGACCCAGTTATTATAATGGTTACTAATCATTGTGATTTAGCAATCGAACACAATTCTTTTATAATATTAATCGCGGCCTGACATTAATACGCGGGGTCCCGTTGCCCACTCACAATATAAAGTGACCCCCGATTGTAATGAATGGAAGTTATTGCGGGAGGGTTTTATTAGAAAACCCATTTGGAACAGTATTTAAGATGTTGTAATAATGCTGCTTAATAATAGATAAAAAATTATTGCTCAAATTTAGCTTAATTCCATATATATGTATGATCTGAAGCCATTAGGGTTATAGTTTGCATGGTGGTGTACCCTCATGTGTTTCGCAGATGATCTTAAATTCTTCAGTTTAACCATGTGTTACCCTTTAAAAATCAATTAACAAGCTATATATAAAGCTAATAGTAATACTACTCCCAATCCCAACATTTTTACAAAGGCAGTACCCCTATAATGTTTACACCTTCCCAGGGAACGCCTACTACTACCTCAAAGTTCAGTGCGAGAGAGAACAAAGCATTGCATACGTCACTGCCAGCGCTGTGTTCAAGCAAAGAATTGTTTTACCTGCCTTTTCCTAGAATCTTGAACGGGCTGTGATCAGTTTACTTTTAGGGCGGATTTACACGAACGTGATATACGTCCGTGCAACCCGCGTGATTTTCACGCGTGTCGCACGGACCTATGCAAGTCTATGGGGCAGTGCAGACTGTCCGTGATTTATGCTCAGCGTGAGTCCGCTGCGTAAAACTCACGACATGTTCTATATTTCGACGTTTTTCGCGCATCACGCACCCATTGAAGTCAATGGGTGCGTGAAAATCACACGCACCACACGGAAGCCTTAGGCTGGTTTAACAGAGGGTGGATACACTGAAACGTCATCCTGGGAAGCCGGACTGGAGAAAGAAGCAGGGAGTTCTCGGTAAGTATGAACTTCTATTTTTTTTACAGGTTGCTGTAGATTGGGATCAGTAGTCACTGTCCAGGGTGCTGAAACAGTTACTGCCGATCGCTTAACTCTTTCAGCACCCTGGACAGTGACTATTTACGGACGTCGCCTAGCAACGCTCCCGTAATTACGGGTGCACACACATAGTCACCCGTAATTACGGGAGCCCCATTGACTTCCTCAGTCTGGCTGTAGACCTAGAAATACATAGGTCCAGCCAGAATGAAGAAATGTCATGTTAAAAAACCAATACGCATCCGCAGCACACATAACATGTGCATGACATCTGCGGACTTCATTGCGGAATTTAGAATCTCCATTGAAGTCAATGGAGAACTTCCGCAATGAGTCCGCAACCAGTCCGCAACATCCATTGTATGCTGCGGACACCAAATTCCGCACCGCAGCCTATGCTCCGCAGCGGAATTTTCTGCCTCGTCTAAACGAAGCCTACTAAAAAGAAGTGGAAGGCAATGGAGCAACGGGTCCGCTGCGGATTAACGCTGCGGAGTGTCCGCAGCGGAATTCCAGAGTAATTCCGCCACGTGGGGCTTTGCCCTAAAACAATGACCATCACCCGGACCTATGTAATTCAATGGGGCACATGCGTTGTTTTTCACGCAGCGTGTATCCGCTGCGTGAAACTTACTGCAAGTCCTATTTTTGTACGTTTTTGTGCACCACGCAGCCCATTGAATTCAATGGGTACGTGAAAACAACAGACAGCACACGGACGTCATCCATGTGCTGTCCGTGATTCATGCAACAGTTGTTAAAGAAATGAGAAGGAAAAAAAACAAAACACCTTCTTCAGTTTTTTTAAGACGTAAAAATTGCATGACATACGCACATAAAAAATGCAGATGCACGGATGTCACACGAAACTGCAACGCAAGAAAATTGCTGAGTTTTTTGCGGACGCAAAACGGAAACGCTCGTGTGTATCTAGCCTTACCCATAGAAATGGCCATGCGTCACTCTGACGTCCTGCAGCCAGGCCTCCTAGGATGACGTTTCATCCCATGTGACATCTGCAGCCTGTGATTGGTTGTAGCAGTCACATGGGATGAAATGTCGTCCCTGGAGGCCGGGCTGGACGCAGGAGCAGAGTTCTGTGTAAGTGTGAGATTATTTATTTTCTGAGTTGCGATCTTTGCGGCAGAATCGCAGCTCATCCGTGGCAAAAATTGCAACATCTGCTATTTGTTGCAGGTTTTACCACCCCATTGCGTTCCAAACCCGCAACAGAAAACCAGCGATTACGCAAATAAATTGACATGCTGCGGATTAAAAAACACACACCGCATGTTAAAAACAACCGTTTTTCTGCAGTTTTTTTTACGCTGCGTATGGATGAGATTTGTTCAAATCTCATCCACTTTGCTGCTACTGTAATATGCTTCGGATTTTCTGCAAAATCCGTTGAGGAAAATCCGCAGTATTTATGCTAGGTTTGAACTCAGTCTAAGGGCTCGTCCACACAACGGAATTGCTGCAGAGATTTCTGCAGCAATTCCGTTGAAAGTAGCAGTCTTTCCGCTGTGGCGAAAACGCACCATTTTCTGAGTTTTTGACTGTACAAAATGGTGCAAATTTTGCTGCGTTTTTCTCAATGTTGGGATATGGTGACGTCTCCTCTGAAAAACACAGCAATTCAGTCCACTTACCACAGTAGGAGTTGACATGCTGCGGTCCGAAAAATACGCACCGCAGGTCAATTTCTGCTCTGAATTTTTACGCAGTGTGGGGATGAGATTTGTTAAATCTCACCCACTTTGCTGCTACTGTATTCTGCTGCGTATCTTCCGTCCGCAATTCCGGACGGAAAATACACAGCAATTCGTGTGGACAAGCCCTAATATTGACAGCTTTTGATGCTGCTGTCTTCTGAGGAAAGCATGACCAGGTTAGAAAGAACATCAGGGTACCACAGAACTATGGGCGACATGTCCTCTCAAGGCATCATAAACAAGGACCACTGGGGGAAAGAAGGGGCTGGCAGAACGGGAATAGGCAAGAACAGGTAAATAAATTCGAAATTGTATTTTTTATTTATTTTGGGACCATAGGAAGCAATTTTATAATCCCAGAAAAGTACTAAAAATATTTTTAGCTATTAGGGACCTTTTTTTTTTTTTTTTTTTTTTTAAATATAGCACAGAATAAAACACAGACAACATTATTTAGCAAAGTATTAAAAATACATAAATAAGTGGAGCTGGCCACAACTAAGATACAAACGATCATGCGGCTAACAGACTATTTTACAGGGTCTTACATTTATGAGACTTATCTTTATTGTTAATCCTTGATATCTTTTAAAAAAAAGCACATATGTTATAGATTGGTAAAAGACTTACATATATTATAAATATGAGTATGATAGGTAAACTAATAAAGCCCTGTATCATCATTTTCTTAATTCCAAAGAAGCTAACATCTGGTAAGAAGTTGGTTAATAGGAGGGCCCAGTGCCCCATGTCTGTGGTTTAGAGTGTCATTAAATCCTAGTGACAATATGTGCCCTTAATACGTGCAGAAGGTTGTACTAATTCTGTATGAAACATAATATTGTGTAAGAATCAGCTCCATGTGTCTGGTTATTGTTTTCTGAGATTATGGGTTGTGGGTGCAGTAAATTGTTCTATTGAAGGGCACATGGGTATGATTCAATAATGTGTTCATAGGTATAAGCACTGAAACATTGCTGGGTTATAAAATGCATGTCAGAACTATACTCCTGAAAAACTTAGCAGGTCTATTAAGTTTTAGTGAGTGCTACTTTGGTAATAAATGTGAAATCAGGGGTGTAGCTATAAATTGTAGATGAGATTTTGGGGCCTAAGTTACGCCTTTGCATTCAATGGTTAACAGGGTTAAAGAACTTTTCCCCAGTAAAATAAAAATACAACCAGTAATAATGAATCATTGAGGTGTTCTCTTCTGATAAGTTTTTTTTTCCAGACACATTTTTATGCTGGTTTACGGCATCCATTACAGCTACAGCTGCCACAGGGATTTTTACCCAGCTTTCCAAGACACCTGGATAAAAAATCTACGTACGTAGGTAGAGATATATGCTACCTTATCACTACGCCAGGGAAAGCTTGGTGAGCTGTAATGATAAGGGTATGTTCACATGCAGTGTTTTCAGGCGTAATTCGGGTGTTTTACGCCTAGAATTTGCCTGAAAAAACGCCCCTAATACGCCTACAAACATCTGCCCATTGCTTTCAATGGGTTTTACGGTGTTCTGTTCCCACGAGGCTTAATTTTACGCGTCACTGTCAAAATACGGCGCGTAAAAAGATGCCCGCGAAAAAGTGCATGTCACTTCTTGGGACGTTTTTCATTGACTCCATTGAAAAACAGCTCCAAAAACGGCCGTAAAATACGCCGCGAAAAACGTGAGTTGCTACAAAAACGTCTGAAAATCAGGAGCTCCGTATTTTCAGAAGTTTTTGGTCACTATGTGTGAACATACCCTTATACTGGCAAACTTCTTAACATTTGCATCCCCATTCGTGGGACACTTAAGTCCTGCCCCAATCCACAACGGGAACGGCCACAAACCGACTTTAAAAAATTTTGCATATGCACCACCCACTGTGTGAAACTTGACGGTTGGGACGTATGATACTGGTTTGGTTTCAACCAGATTTCCTAGAAAGAGCTATAACAAGAAATAGTTGAATAGTCTGCAGAGGCTTTAAAGGGGATATCCGTGACTTTTCAAAATTAGCAGCAGGACAGGGGATGGCATTACATAATAAACTAACAGATACTCACACCCTGAAGTGCCCCCGCCACCACTGCAATGCTTCGGTCCCGTTCTTCAACTCTCCAGTCCCGAAAGCTCCTGCAGCGGTCACGTGACATTAGATAGCCACAGACATTTTTGGTGCCAAAAAAACTGTGTGACTCGCCAAAAACTGAATGTGAAAAGCCAAAAACTGAATGTGAATCCAGCCTAATGGTTTCTCACTATTTTTAAGTATATGACACAGTGTGGTAAAGTAAAATAAAATCAGCAATAGAAGATGATGCCGACAATAACACCACCTTTTTGAGGAAATAAATAATTATTAATGACTTCCACACTAGCACAAAGGAAGACTCTGATGGCCTTTTGCCTTTGTGTGGGTGACATGAACAGCCCATGAATACTGAACATAGGATTTCTCAGACAACCAATATTAATCTTCTCTACTTCAGTACCTAAATTGGGATATTGGAGACAATTGGTTTCAAATGAGAAAAAGGAAAAGCACCATATGGCCAGACATGGGAATGGGGAAGTGAAATAAAGTTCAATTTCTCAAATTTGGCAGGCTGTGTTTCCACTTATGATAAGATAACCCTATTCTTTGACCTGGGGTGTTGTTGATAATCAGTCATCTCTTCCTACTAAAAAGACCAACCTTAATTAAGAAACAAGTACTCAGTCTGTGATTGGACTTAAGGTTTGCATAGGAGTTACAAAAAAAATAAAAAATAAAACAGGTGGTCCCCCCTCCCCCCCCAAAAAAAAACCCGCCACTCTTGCCCATGGGTTGTGTTTGGTCCTGCAGTCATACAAGCCTTTATCAACAACATCCTTGCTCTTTCTGAGCTTGGTGGTTTAAGTGGCTTGTGAACTAAGTGGAGTTCTAAAACCGGATTGTGTTGCTGTACTTCTGTATTGTGTTGCTGTATTTCTGTGTTTGTGAATCTGTTTTGATTGCTAGCAAATCGAAGATAGCAAAAACTCACACAATTTAAAAAAAAAAATTGTCAATTTTTTTTTTTTTTTCCCCTTGCAGATTCGTTCCAGCTCAGCAGTTGACGAGGGGGAAGGGGTTAACTGGACACAGGTGGTATAAATTAGTCATCAGACCTCATTTTGAGCTTGCTCTTTCTGAGCTTGGTGGTTTAAGTGGCTTGTGAACTAAGTGGAGTTCTAAAACCGGAGTGGAAAAGAGGAGTTGAAGCCCCAGTAAGTACTCTTCTTTTTCTTTGACAATTGTTCGCTGTTTTGGTGTAACTTGGATAATGGATAGCAAGATTGGAGGTTTTCTTCAGTGCACAGTTTGTCATATGTATACACGACTGGAGCCGGAGTTCCAGGGTGAATATCTCTGTGGCAGATGTGAGCATGTTGTTCACCTGGAAGCTCGTATTAGAGATCTGGAGGAGCAGAATGCAACACTGAGGAGGATAGACAATTTTGAGCGGAGCTTGCTGCTCACAGAGCATGCAGTTAGTGGGTTAGAACTGGAGGGTGAAGACATGGGTGAGCAGGATCAGGTAAGTAGCTGGGTTAATGTAGTTAGGGGCAGTAGAAAGGGGTCAAAGACAAGGAAGGCCGATCCGGTTTCTGGCATTCCAAGCAAAATTGCCAGGTTGGGTGATGATGCGAGGGTGTCAGTCTCAGAAAAGGCAGCCCTAGTGGATACTGATCTCCCTAACAGCCGGGAGAACAGCCCAGCTAGTAGTCGGCGGGATGGTAATGCAGGCAAGCCAAGACAATTGATAGTTGTAGGGGATTCTATAATCAGGAAGACGGATAGAATAATTTGTCGCCAAGACCGCCTCAACCGAATGGTTTGCTGTCTCCCTGGTGCCAGGGTTCGGCATGTGGTGGAACGGGTGGACAAATTGCTGGGAGGGGCTGGTGATGATCCAGCTGTCGTGGTCCATGTCGGTACCAACGACAGAATAAATGGTAGGTGGAGGAGCCTTAAGAATAATTTTAAAGAACTAGGCTACAAGCTGAAGGGAAGGACCTCCAAGGTTGTATTCTCAGGAATACTGCCTGTGCCATGCGCATCACAGGAAAGACAGCGGGAGCTCAGGGAGTTAAATGCATGGCTGAAGTCTTGGTGTAGAGGAGAAGGATTTGGGTTCCTAGAGCACTGGGCTGACTTTTCATTGGGGTACAAACTGTATTCTGCAGATGATTTGCACCTAAATGGAAGGGGGTCCGCTGTGCTGGGGGAGAGAATTCTAGCTGGGGTGGCGGAGTATTTAAACTAGGGCTGAGGAGGGAGGTCAATGTAGAAAAAAAAGGGGTAGCCAGGTTAGAGAGGGGTCAGACTATATTGGTGGGGGGAGAAACAGAATGTGGGGAGAGGACTAGACAACAAGATAAGGAGATCCTTTCGTTACAAAACATCAGTGTAAATAAAAAGGACCGATTAATGTCAAATCACATTTCTGATAATAAAAGTGAAAAACTGACAGGCAAGTTAAAGTGTATGTTCACAAATGCCAGAAGTCTAGCAAGCAAAATGGGGGAGCTGGAGGCCTTGATACTGGAAGAAAATATTGATATAGTTGGTGTTGCTGAAACATGGCTGGACTCTTCACATGACTGGGCTGTAAATCTACAGGGTTTTACACTTTTTCGTAAAGACAGGACAAATAGGAAAGGTGGTGGTGTATGTCTGTATGTGAGAAGTGATATGAAGGCGAGTGTGAAAGAGACAATAGTGGGTGAAGACTGTGAGGAGGTTGAAACCTTGTGGGTGGAACTAGAAAGGGAGGTAAACACTGAAAAAATTACTTTTGGTGTAATCTATAGACCCCCCAATATAACTGAGGAGATGGAAGGTCAGATATATAAACAGATGGAGCGGGCTGCACAGGCGGGTACTGTAGTGATAATGGGAGATTTTAATTTCCGGGATATTAATTGGTGTCATGGTTCGGCTTCAACTGCAAAGGGGAGACATTTCCTCAACCTGTTGCAGGAAAATTTTATGGGCCAGTTTGTGGAAGACCCGACTAGAGGTGAAGCTCTGTTGGATCTGGTCATTTCTAATAATGCAGATCTTGTTGGGAATGTCAATGTTCGTGAAAACCTCGGTAACAGTGATCATAATATAGTTACATTTTACCTATACTGTAAAAAACAAACGCAGGCTGGGAGGGCAAAAACATTTAATTTTAAGAAAGCCAATTTCCCCAGGATGAGGGCTGAAATTCAGGATATGGACTGGGAAGAACTAATGTCAAATAATGGGACAAATGATAAATGGGAGATTTTCAAATCTACTTTGAGTTATTATAGTGCAAAATTTATTCCTACAGGTAATAAGTATAAACGACTCAAATTAAACCCCACATGGCTTACACCTTCTGTGAAAGGGGCAATACATGACAAAAAAAGGGCATTTAAAAAATACAAATCTGAGGGTACAGCTGTAGCCTTTGTAAAATATAAAGAGCTTAATAAAATCTGTAAAAATGTAATAAAATTAGCAAAAATACAAAATGAAAGGCAGGTGGCCAAGGATAGTAAAACAAATCCCAAAAAATTCTTCAAGCATATAAATGCAAAAAAGCCAAGGTCTGAACATGTAGGACCCCTAGATAATGGTAATGGGGAGTTGATCACAGGGGATCAAGAGAAGGCAGAGTTACTAAATGGGTTCTTTAGCTCTGTATATACAACAGAAGAAAGAGCAGCTGATGTAGCCGGTGCCAGTGCTGTTAATATATCAGTTGATATACTGAATTGGATGAATGTAGAGATGGTCCAAGCTAAATTAAATAAAATAAATGTGCACAAGGCTCCGGGACCAGATGGGTTACACCCTAGAATTCTTAAAGAGCTTAGTTCAGTTATTTCTGTCCCCCTTTTCATAATATTCAGAGAATCTCTAGTGACAGGTATAGTGCCAAGGGACTGGCGCAGGGCAAATGTGGTGCCTATTTTCAAAAAGGGCTCTAGGTCTTCCCCGGGTAATTATAGACCAGTAAGCTTAACATCCATCGTGGGGAAAATGTTTGAGGGGCTATTGAGGGACTATATACAGGATTATGTGACAATAAATAGCATTATAAGTGACAGCCAGCACGGTTTTACTAAGGACAGAAGTTGTCAAACTAACCTAATCTGTTTTTATGAAGAGGTGAGCAGAAGTCTAGACAGAGGGGCCGCTGTGGATTTAGTGTTTTTGGACTTTGCAAAGGCATTTGACACTGTCCCCCATAGACGCCTAATGGGTAAATTAAGGACTATAGGTTTAGAAAATATAGTTTGTAATTGGATTGAGAATTGGCTCAAGGACCGTATCCAGAGAGTTGTGGTCAATGATTCCTACTCTGAATGGTCCCCGGTTATAAGTGGTGTACCCCAGGGTTCAGTGCTGGGACCACTATTATTCAACTTATTTATTAATGATATAGAGGAAGGGATTAATAGCACTATTTCTATTTTTGCAGATGACACCAAGCTATGTAATATAGTTCAGTCTATGGAAGATGTTCATGAATTACAGGCAGATTTAAACAAACTAAGTGTTTGGGCGTCCACTTGGCAAATGAAGTTTAATGTAGATAAATGTAAAGTTATGCATCTTGGTACCAACAACCTGCATGCATCATATGTCCTAGGGGGCGCTACACTGGCGGATTCACTTGTTGAGAAGGATCTGGGTGTACTTGTAAATCATAAACTCAATAACAGCATGCAGTGTCAATCAGCTGCTTCAAAGGCCAGCAGGATATTGTCGTGTATTAAAAGAGGCATGGACTCGCGGGACAGGGATGTAATAATGCCACTTTACAAAGCATTAGTGAGGCCTCATCTAGAATATGCAGTTCAGTTCTGGGCTCCAGTTCATAGAAAGGATGCCCTGGAGTTGGAAAAAATACAAAGAAGAGCAACAAAGCTAATAAGGGGCATGGAGAATTTAAGTTATGAGGAAAGATTGAAAGAATTAAACCTATTTAGCCTTGAAAAAAGACGACTAAGGGGGGACATGATTAACTTATATAAATATATTAATGGCACATACAAAAAATATGGTGAAATCCTGTTCCTTGTAAAACCCCCTCAAAAAACAAGGGGGCACTCCCTCCGTCTGGAGAAAAAAAGGTTCAAGCTGCAGAGGCGACAAGGCTTCTTTACAGTAAGAACGGTGAATTTATGGAATAGCCTACCGCAGGAGCTGGTCACAGCAGGGACAGTAGATGGCTTTAAAAAAGGGTTAGATAATTTCCTAGAACAAAAAAATATTAGCTCCTATGTGTAGAAATTTTTCCTTCCCTTTTCCCTTCCCTTGGTTGAACTTGATGGACATGTGTCTTTTTTCAGCCGTACTAACTATGTAACTATGTAACTATGTAACTATGTAACAATTTCTTAAATACAATATTCTTATTGGAATTATTCCATTTAGTATAGGGAGTGTTCTGGATAAGGGTGAACATGGGCCATGTAAACGAGCTGCGATCAATGAGACAACTTGTTGATCGGCGCTCGTTTGATCCTTTCACGAGGAGCTATGTTTGAGGACGAGCAATCGTTACTACGATCGCTCATCCCCATACATTTCTATCATGCGGCGGAGATGTGCTGCTGACAACGATATTTCTTGCAGCAAAAACTACACGATCAGCCGATAAATGAGCGTTTGCCTGATAAATGGCCCGTGTAAAAAGGACTTTAATGCAGACGAGCAGCTGATAATGTTTATTCTGCAAGGCAAGGATCCCTCCAGCTACTGCAAAATGACAACTCCAAGCATACCCTGACAGCCCCACCTACATAGTTGGGAGCAGGGGCGTAGCTAAAGGCTCATGGGCCCGGGTGCAAGAATTCAGCTTGGGCCCCCCTACCCATCCCCAACACCACCATCACCATCACCAGACCCCTACGCGCGCCTATGCCCAGCCGCCTTGCCTAACACCCCCCATAGTATAATGCCCCCACACAGTATAATGCTCCCATAGCTTCCCCCACACAGTATAATGCCCCCATATGTGCATAATAGAAAAATAACATAATTACTTACCTGTCCCCGTTCCCACGCTGGGTGGATGATCCTTCGCCTCCTCCGGTATGTGCTATGATTGAGTTGGCGCAGACAGGTGCGATGATATCGCTACATTGCGCCTACCTGCGTCGAGACGCTCAGGGCACAGTGAATGCTGGAGCAAGGAGACGTCAGTTCCTTGCTCCAGCATTGAATGGAACTGGAACCTTGGTGAGTGACACGTGACCCCCCGGAGGTCTCCACACGACCCCCCCAGGGGGCCGCAACCCACACTTTGTAATGTATTGTGTTGTATTGTGCAGTTTGCGGTGGAGAGAGGAGGGGGGGCTGTAATTTAACAGGCCCCCCCGTCGCAACCGCAAACAGAGACAGCAGAATACAAAACACAATACATTACAAGACAACACAATACAATACATTACAACACATTACATTACATACTCTGCAGCTCACCTGGAGTCCTCCACGCCAGCTCTTCCACTGCACTGGCTGGAAGATGTGTCACATGATGTCACGGTCACATGGTACACTAAGTGTACCATGTGACCGTAACCAGGAATTGCCAGCTTCACGGTGCAGAAAATTTATTTAACCAGCATGTTGTATGGCAACGTGGGCCCCGTGTGCCCCACAGGCTTAGGGGCCTCGTCGCAACTGCATTTGCGACTGCAGTTTCATATTGTAATTGCAGTAATTATTTAAAAACAAAATTATTTTCCATAATAAAAACACAGTGGAATTGTTCTGTTTAACCATTTAATACAAACTTTAGTTGATGTATTTTTTTGTTTTAGAATATCCAAAAATAGAATTAATATTTCCATTGTGGCACATCACAGGTTAAAATTCATAGCTTTAAAAAGTGCATACTATATGATTTAGGGAACAGTGAAATTATTAATACTCAAAAGCATTAATAGTTAAAGGGGCTCAATGGGTTTTTATAAATAAAGTTTAAAGCAGTGTATTTGCTCAGAATGACATGCGAGTACATCGAGATCCATGTACATATACTGTACCTCCTTCACTGCTCGGCTTTATGTAGAGAGCTGTAGTACCCAAGGTCAAGGTATTATACTCACTGTAATAAACTTTATTTATAAATACCCCCTTTAAAACCACCATGTACGCTTCAGATCAATAAAGCTTCATTGATGCTTCAAACAACTTTGAAAGGTCTTCTTCAGAGTGCAGTCTGGGTGATAACTTTGTTACTCTTTCCTAAAATATAGAAGAAAATGTATTAAGGCTGTATAGTGTTGTATTACTTGGTGTACACAAGTCAGACAGAAGACAAAGCCCAAAATATCATACCTAAAACTATTCTATAATTGTAGGAACGTATTTATTTAGTGTTCACAGAGAGTTAAAGTGAGTCTCCACATTTGACTATGGCCACTTTTGCATGGGCGTATTTTGGTCAATATTTATAAGACAAAACATACAAATATCCAATAGTTGCATTAGGTAATCATATATTAATGGTTAAGGCTGTAGCAGGTGTTATTAATAGTAATACGGAGATAACGGCATGAAAAGGGTTGTATCATGAAGACAACCTCCTTTTTAAAAAGAAGCCAAAAAGGTGCAACAATCAGCTGATAGCTGCGGGTTTGGCTTTTCTTACTCCACTGCAGGGAAAGTGTATCTTTATATGCCGGCCATTCAAATGTAATGCATGGACGCACCATATCAGGAGCCGCTCTAACAGACTCCGCTGTATAAAGTCCATATGCTCTAATACTGTCTGGCATGACACATTCATCCTGTGTGAATTGCGCCGCTTTTTGACAGGCACCAGAGATAAGGCTGCAGGGCAAATGTTCGTCATTGAAATGTTTGGTAAGAGTAACGTCTATGGCTGCGGTCTGTCATTCTAACTTACCCCTTGATGACCGCGGCCATGGACGTCCTGCTGCTGTGCTGTGTCGTGCTGTTTCCGTTCCTGTATCCTGTTTCTCGTGATATCTGTACCACCCTGGTCTACTGCCGTGCTGAGCTGTTGTCGTGTTGTACTTCATCTCCACGCCTGTTCTACTACTCCACGCCTGATGTCTACCTAATGCCTGGTCCCAGCCGAGCCTGCCTTGCTACATCTACATTGCCTCAGGTACCCTTTTCTGGACTATAGACTCTATACCTTACCTGTTTGGCCAGCTGCCATCCCACTACGCGGTACGGCCCAGTGGGTCCACACCCCGCCTCGTGACAGTAGGGGTTTTGCATTCCATTTTGAACTGTTCATTATTTGAGCAATTTTTCCTAATCTTTCTGAATTGCCCAAAAAGGATATTCCTCAGCCAGGGGGATAGTGGGCACTTTTGGAATCCAAATAACTGTTGACATCAACCATTTTAAAATGTGTCTTGGTGACCAGGACCCCTCACTGTTTTTACTGATAACTAAATTTAGAAAATCAATGGATACCGGGGAGAAATTATGAGTGAACGTGAGACCAAAAAAATTGTATTTAGTGTCTGATTGAACCTAATAGCCTCCGCGCCTTACTGCCCTTCCATATAAAAAATAGATCGTCGATATATCGGCGATAGAGCAAGATGTTAGCCTTAAAATGGTGGTAATTCCAAATATGGGCATCTTCAAAAGCCTGCGTATAGAGATTGGCGTAGGAAGGGGCAAAACCTGAGCCCATTTCCCACTCCTGGATTTGTTTGAAAAAAATTCTATTGAATGTGAAGACATTATATTGTAATAGAGTTTGTAAAAAAACCGTGTCTGGTCATCTGGTATGGATAGATCTGAATGTATTAGGGACAACAGCTTCGGTGCCCTTAGTATGGGGGATGTTAGTGTAGAGTGCAGAAACATCTGCTGTTAAGAAACCTAACAAGGAAAAACTGTGTCTCCTTTTGAGGCTGTGGAGCTCCCTAATTAGGTGAGTAGAGCACTTCAGGGAAAAAGGGTTGTAAGTGTAGGTCAATAAAGTGGGATAGGTTGCTCGTTAGAGAGCCAATGCCAGAGATAATGGGTCGACCAGGTGGACAGTGGCGGACTTGTGAATTTTGGGGAGATGATAAAAAAAAAAATGGTACAGTAGGGATGGGGACATTCAGAAAGCTTTTCCCTTTTTTGTTAAGTAGGCCAGCCTGGAAGGCCATATCAATCATGAGTTTGTATTCAGATGCATATGTTGTTAGGGGGTTGAATTCTAACTTTTCATAGAATTGACAGATTCAGATAGTAATCTAAGGGCTTCCTGGATATAATCAGCTTTATTCTGTATCACAACCCCTCCACCCTTGTCAGCTGATCTAATGGCATTGTTGTTTATCAGTTAGGGATTTGATCGCTTTCCTTTCAAGAAAGCTTAAAGAGGCTCTGTCACCAGATTTTGCAACCCCTATCTCCTATTGCAGCAGATCGGTGCTGCAATGGAGATAAGAGTAACATTTTTTTTTTTTTTTAAAACGAGCATTTTTGGCCAAGTTATGACCGTTTTTATATTTATGTAAATGAGGCTTTCTAAAGTACAACTGGGCGTGTTTACAGTTAAAGTACAACTGGGCGTGTATTATGTGTGTTACATCTGGGTGTGTTTACTACTTTTACTAGCTGGGCGTTGTGACAAGAAGTATCATCCACTTGTCTTCGCAATGCCCAGCTTCTGGCAGTGCACAGACACAGCGTGTTCTCGAGAGATCACGTTGTGACGTCACTCACTTCCTGCCCCAGGTCCTGCATCGTGTCGGACGAGCGAGGACACATCGGCACCAGAGGCTACAGTTGATTCTGCAGCAGCATCGGCGTTTGCAGGTAAGTCGATGTAGCTACTTACCTGCAAACGCTGATGCTGCTGCAGAATCAACTGTAGCCTCTGGTGCCGATGTGGCCGACACGATGCAGGACCTGGGGCAGGAAGTGAGTGACGTCACAGCGTGATCTCTCGAGAACACGCTGTGTCTGTGCACTGCCAGAAGCTGGGCGTTGCGAAGACAAGTGGATGATACTTCTCTTCTCAATGCCCAGCTAGTAAAAGAAGTAAACACGCCCAGATGTAACACACACAATACACGCCCAGTTGTACTTTAACTGTAAACACGCCCAGTTTTACTTTAGAAAGCCTCATTTACATAAATATAAAAATGGTCATAACTTGGCCAAAAATGCTCGTTTTAAAAAAAACAAAACCTTACTCATATCTCCATTGCAGCGCCGATCTGCTGCAATAGGAGATAGGGGTTGCAAAATCTGGTGACAGAGCCTCTAACTTGTCACTAGGTATTTTCAATTTGTCCAAGGATCGGAACTCATTGCTAACTAGTGTGGAGAAGGTGTCGACAGCTGATCTCCGATGGTGAGTGGGATAGAAACTTGACTTGTACACAGATGCAGGTTGTACTATGGTGGTGACAGGAGAATTAACCTGTGGTGGTGTACCTCTTTTTTTCCTCTTTAGATAATCTATGCTATGTTCAGAGATAAGTAGGGGAAAAGGAAACTCAAACTGAGTAAAGGCTCTTTTACACGGGCCAATTATCGAGCAATGAGCGCTCATAGGAATGCTCGTTCCCGATCATTGCCCTGTGTAAACATGGCAACGATCAGCCGATGAACGAGCAAACGCTTGTTCATCGGATAATTGCATTGTTTATACAGCAGATAATATTATCGTTGTCGTCAACAGATCTTTACTGTGTAAACAGGGAGGTGTTCTGCCGACATGATAGAAACGTATGGTGACAAGCGATCGTAGTAACGATCGCTCGTCCCCATGCATTTATCCTTGTGGAATGAGCAAACGAGCGCCGATCAACGAGCTGTCTCGTTGATCGTGCTCGTTTACACCGCTCATGTCAGGTTGTGTCAGGCCCTAAGGCTCTATTCACACTGCGTTCAACGTATGTGCTGGGAAATGCTCCCGGCGTGTCGGTTCCATTGACCCACTGTATGCCAAAAGTTAAAACCTTTTTTAACTTTATTGAAAAGCATATACTTTTCAATATAAACGCATTCCACAAAAACCTTAAACCATGTTGTATATGATTTTAGTAATGGGAGTCAAAGTATAGTATACAGTTGAATACGTCAGAGGCATTAGGTAAAAGTATACATCGGGAGTATTTCCCAATGTGTACGCCAAATGGATGCAGTGCAAATAAAGCCTAACTTACATTCTACACACCATGGACTGACTTCTATGCCAGTGTTTGTTTTTTTTGTTTGTTTTTCAATCAGGTCCCAGGTAGCTCCTTTAATGCATTATACAGACTCAAAGGGTCAACACATATATGTTCAGAGGCTAACCAAATCCTTAAAAACATTTACAATATTATTGATATAAAAAAAAAAGAACGCAACGTCAAATACATTACTACATGTATGCAAAACGTAAATATATACATATCACACTAGCGCCGAGGTCCCCAACCATGGGCTTGGAAGCCACACGTGGCTCGTGACCTATAATTGTGTGGCTCGCAATAGGATCTCTGAATTATGACCATATGCATTGGCTACAATAAGATTTCCAAATCTACTATAATAAAGACATATCCTAACCTCAGAATAGTGCCAATTTTGATGGTATATTACACATTTACTTCTGAATGTGCCACTTAAAATATGCAATACCACTTTGTTCACTTCCACCACATATCTCTCCATGTTTGAAATGTTATTTGCGATCATCCGCCCAAGTTTAATGTGGCTCACAAGCTCCAAAAGGTTGGGGACCTCTGCACTAAGGGCATACCCTATGATTCACTAAAAAAGTGTAGTTCAGTTTCAAAAACTAGCAAAGGATAAATGTGATGCTACCAATAGCACACAATAAAATGTTAATTATAAAGGGTTTACTGCAACAAATAAAAATGATCAAGTGATCTAGACAGGGCATGAACTGTACAATATACTAAAGACTGCATCCATGCAAGCTTTTGTGATGATCTATCTCATGTCTTCCCCAAATCATGGCAAACGAGGGAGTAGTCATCTGCACAAGGAAATTCTTCCTTGATAGATATTACAGTACCTAGTGAAGAGTTCCTCTTTATAGAAATAATTGGGAGAATTGTGAAAGCGCCACTTGGGCATTCCTTTGGAAGAAAAAAATAAACCTCCAAGGCTAATACAGAAGCAAGAGACAGAATTGAGCCATTGGCTAGCTATTAAACTATGGGAAAGCTGAAACAAAACTGCCAATGGTATTTGCATTGCCTATGCCTTAGGTTCTCAACCCGTGATACGTGTACCCCACGAGGAACATGCTATGTCTCTAGGGGGTACTCGCACTGTGCACATGCAGTGCGTTTAATGGGCAAGCACAGTATATGATCATAGGCTTGAGGTACTTTGATGTAATTTGTTTGAGTAGGTGGTGCTTTACTTAGGAACACTGAGAAACACTGCACTTTGCTATACACAAATCAAAATTCTTTAGGTAATTTGATCGTGGTCCTTTTAATCTCTTTTTGAAACAAAAAAAAAACGAAACAACTTTTGGTCCATGTGGTCACACCTGTACATTTTGTTAGTTCTTTTTGTCTTGTTGTGGTTTCATGAGCCATTTACCACTGAGGTTTATTCTCTTTTAAAAATAAATTTTGTGTTTACAATTTGCATTTTTTAAATTGTGAAGTAAAATATTTTAGGGTTTATGCACATGGCAATGCTGCATGCATAGACCCTGTACAGTAGTACAGAGCTTCTATGAGTGAGTATTAAAGACCCGTAGGCATTCACTCTGTGAGGCACTGCATTTTCTTCTAAAAGCAATGATTCCAGGGGGAAAAAAAAAATCTCCTTAAATAGGATTTTCCGGTCTTTAAACATTGTTTGCAAAGGGTTTAACTGCAATAAGATTAGTCACTTACTAATGGTCTGTAATTTCTCTGTAGGCTAGTCTCCTGCTAGTGCAGAGTATACCAGCAGAACAGCAGAGATGTGTCTCAGTAGCAGACTGTGAACAATTACAGAACTGCTTTACACCATGTAATAGAGAGGAATACAGGCATCTGTAAATATAGACAATGTCTGTGAGAGAGGAGAGGAATAATGGAAACTGTAGTCCTTTAAATGGTAATCCCGCTCACAGCAAGCCCTAGCAAAATGAAATCAACAGTGCTGCACAGAGCTAGGAAACATAATGAACATAAAAGATAACTACTTCTGAGCTTTGGGGGTATCATCTGGTGACCATTCAAACACATACAGGTACTTTTCGTTTTTTTTTCCATAAGCTCGGAAAAAACCTTCAATACCAGCATGCAATGGAGTACAGTATGAGCCCATAGTGGGCTATGGGTAATGCATAATGGATCAGTACAACAGGGATCCATAATGCTGACGCATAAGGTCCTAGGTAAAGACTTTTGAATCTATCTAAGCAGCAGAAAGTGAAGTCCAGTTCGGCTCAATTATTTCATTATTTTTTTTAAATAAGCATATATGTGAATAAAAGTGTGCCCCAATATCCCTCCAGTTTGTGTGGTTTATGGTTAAATGTTTGGAAAATGTTCAATTATGTACATTTATGAATAAAAGTGAAAGTTGCTGAAAGAACTTTGCTATAGACACAGGAAAATTGTAATGAAAAACTAGAGGTCTACTTTAAATATCATGATGTATATTGGCCACATAACTTTATATAGGGTATATTAAGCCACGACCCCTAGAATATTGTCAACTCTCCTTATGTTACCGGCAGGTCGTGCTAAGAAAAAAGTGAAATGGGGTTACAGTATGTGTTATATTCGTGACTTTACAGAAACTCTTCAGGGAGAATAAAAGTTAAGAAATAGCAAATAGTGACAGATGTGCAGTAATTTAAAACTTTTCATAAGAAATGCAAATCATCCTATATCTCCTGCAAACAAGACCCAAGCACACTGACAGCTGTTTCCTTCTTAAAGAAGCACCAAGTCAAGCAGAGCGTTCATCCTATGTGCTGCTCCGACCCCTGTATATTGACTAATATGTATGTTCAATGAGAATAGACTACTTTATGTAACTGAACCCTTTACATTCTTCATTCTCCATCACCTCAGCGTACACTCTGTGATGAAGATTTCCAGACCACCCAGGTTTATTTTATGTATACAGTCCACTATTCAGGATTATACTAACTGACTGCATTCATAAAATCCTCAACGGTCTATACTTTGGTATGTTGTTAGATAATTCATTGTATAATAATAAAATATATTTTGTACTGCAAAACACATTTATATATAATTGGATGTTCTCCCTTTATTTATGTGGGTTTTCTTATGCTCTTCCATGTCAGCGCTGGAGTAGTGGATAACATACACGAACAATGTCAATCATAACAGACCAAATTACAATGTAATACATGGACGGGATAATTGTTAGTGACTCTCTGCTCCGACTAATAGGGGAAGGTCCGTAGCAGGGTACCCACCTCTATGAGGTCTAAAAGCTCTAAAAAGGGCATAGGCAAAGGGGTTGTCTTCATGAGACTAGTCCTATAATATTATACTTATCAATACTGTCGTTCATTGATCCAGGATCCAGTCATACTTTCTACAAAGGGCCCAGGAGGTCCTGAGAGTTTTGTGGCCGGTTCCCCAGAAACAAGGAAGACCTTATATTTGTTATATTCTACAGTAAAACATTTGGGTACATACCTGAGGTAAAGTTCCTTTCACTAATGCAGGAATATCTGCTGTACTGTACCCCACCGCTGCCAAACCATCATCTACATTCAGGTCAAAGAGAATTTTCCGTAATGTGTCAGCCAAGATCAGCCCAGCGTCTTTGATTTTGGCAGTCCGGACGTCGGCCCCTAAATTAAAACAAAAAGCTTTAAATGTGGGTTACAGACCTGTGGAGAAGGCATTGAATAAAATTCTAGGCTGAATGTATAATAAATTCAGATTCTTATTTGATTAGGACGCATCAGAAATATTAGATATTATTATTATTATATACATAAAGCTGTGGGGAACACATTCTCTCAAGAAGAGTGGGACAACCAGAGAATATATTCAGTATGTAATGATGGAAGGCATAGGGGCAGCTTATCAATAAGTCATAAGTGAAAAACTGGCATAGGAAAACTAGTCCTGAAGACTGTCACAGGCGACCTGTTCTGCGTTTACCAAACAGTTGTGCCAACTGCTTGTGACGCCTAAGACACCTTTAAATTTGGCCTTTCAAAAGAGGCGCAGCAGACGCGGCTGAGCGCCAGATTCATTAATGTCTAATGACAGAAATTTATTGTGCTACAATTGGGTAATTGTACCAATCAGATGGCATAGAGGTTGTGTCTGTTTCAGAATATTCATCAGTATTAGGGCATGACCACACATGGCGGAATTCCTCCGCAACTGTCCGCATCGATGCCGCACAGAATCTGCGTTGCAGATTCTGCAGCGGATCTGCACAAAATGTGCAGTACATTGATGCGGACTAGCTGCTGCAGACTGCGGGAAAAGTGCTTCCCTTCTCCCTATCAGTGCAGGATAGAGAGAAGGGACAGCACTTTCCCTAGTGAAAGGAAACGATTTTCATACTTACCGGCCGTTGTCTTGGTGACGCGTCCCTCTTTCGGCATCCAGCCCGACCTCCCTGGATGACGCGCCAGTCCATGTGACCGCTGCAGCCTGTGCTTTGCCTGTGATTGGCTGCAGCCGTCACTTACACTGAAACGTCATCCTGGGAGGCCGGACTGGAGACAGACGCAGGGAGTTCTCGGTAAGTATGAACTTATATGTTTTTTTACAGATACATGTATATTGGGATCGGTAGTCACTGTCCCGGGTGCAGAAACAGTTACTGCCGATCGCTTAACTCTTTCAGCACCCTGGACAGTGACTATTTACAGACGTCTCCTAGCAACGCTCCCGTCATTACGGGAGCCCCATTGACTTCCTCAGTCTGGCTGTAGACCTAGAAATACATAGGTCCAGCCAGAATGAAGAAATGTCAAGTTAAAAAAGCAAGACGTATCCGCAGCACACATGACATGTGCATGACAGCTGCGGACTTCATTGCGGAACTTTGAATCTCCATTGAAGTCAATGGAGAAATTCCGCCATGAGTCCGCCACTGCTCCGCAACAGACAGAGCATGCTGCGGACACCAAATTCCGCTCCGCAGCCTATGCTCCGCAGCGGAATTGTACGCATCGTGTAAACGAACACTGCTAATTTAAAGTGAAAGTCAATGGAGAAACGGCTCCGCTGCGGATTAACGCTGCGGAGTGTCCGCAGCGGAATTTAAGTGAAATTCCGCTATGTGTGAACCCGCCCTTAGAGATATTTATTATGAGCCATGTAACACTTTTTCAACAATGTCAGAGACAGTTCACAAATTATTATCTTACAACAGTTTTAATAAATCTTCCTCAATTTTTTCCCTAGATTTTACTCCGATTTTTAAATGGAATGTGAATATACAGTGACACCGAGTGGTGATGTAAGGTAATGACTCAACAACATTCAAATATCTCTATAGGACAGAGATTCCCAACCATTTTATTATTTGGGTAGCCCTATAAAAATAAAGCTTAGTGAACCTCTACCAATTAATTAAAAATGAGAGATATGGAAGTACTTAGAAATCACTGTACCAAAAAAATAAAAAATAAAAATATTTTCATTCATAGGCAGAATAATAAATTGACCAGACCACTAAACTAGTTCACAACGCAGTGCAGACCCCTTATTTATTCAGGCACCAGATCAAACCCCTTAATTAATTCAGAACCCAGACCAGACCCTAAAATGAGTTAAGACCCCGGAACTCAAAATTAATTAATACCCCAGGCCAAATCTCTAAATGAATGCAGACTCCGGAACTGCTCCCAAAATGAGTTCAGACCATAAAATTAAGACCCTAGACCAGACCGCTAAATTCATTTAAACCCCAAACCAGATCCCTAAATTAATTCAGACCCTAGACATGACCCCTCCATTAATTCAGACCCCAGACCAGACCCTAAATTGATTTAGACCACAGACTAGACCCCTAAAATTAGTTTAGACTGTAGAACCCAAAATTAATTTAGACCCCAGACCAAACCACTAAATGACTACAGACCCCACACCTGTTCCTAAAATGAGTTTAGACCATAAAATTAAGACCCAAGACTAGACCCCTAACGTTATTCAAACCCCACATAAGATCCCTAAATTCATTCAGACCACCTCCATTAATTTATACCCCATGCCAGACCAGCCCCTGGGTCCTCTTCAGGCGGCCAGTGCACACAACGTCCTGATGTTGGCCATCGTCAGTACCTTGTGTCCTGGCGGTGGTAGTTGCGCTAATGATGTCGGCAGACCTGCTGTTATAGATAAATTGGTGAAGAGGCACTGCCCTCCTCCAATGCTTCTATGATGGCAGGTCTGCTGGGTCTGGACAACCTGTCTTGATCGCCACAAAATATTTATACTCGGGCCCTGCTACTATTAACCAGAGCAGAGAGCTCATAACAAGGAGCAGATTCTGCCCTGGCGGACCTGACCCGGCCATGCACTAAGTGGTTATCCATTCGTATGAATGCTGGCATGTACGTAATACTATATTATCAGGGGAAATTTATGGCTAGCAGCAACTTTTCCTGGGGATATTGCTGCTCACGGGGTGTTTCAGAAGCCAAACTCACGGCTATCAGCTGAACCCTTGAACAACTAAAGGCTTTTTCCACCTAAATAATAATAATAAAAAAAACAAAAAAACACCAATAACTACATGTCTGTTTTTTTTTCTGGGAAACAGTCTGTCACCGCAAAACTAAACAGATTTAACATTTAGAAGTATAGGAAGCAGAAATGCACTCTAGTATTTCTTCATTGGAAAACGGAGAAATTCCTACCAAGTATCTCTGCTGCCTCCAGGTGCCGCTCTGGGCACATTGCTCCAGTGAAGGAGAATACTGCTGGTGACGTGAGCACTACCGAAAGTCCATGAGGCTGGTGTAAGAAAAATTATTAATGGCAGCGGGATTAAGAAAACATTTAGGATAAATAATAAGATTTTGTCTTAACGTCCCGACTCATAAAATACATGAGAAATATCAAATATTCTATTGCTTG
The DNA here is from genome assembly GCF_050947455.1 of Rhinoderma darwinii. NCBI lineage: Eukaryota > Metazoa > Chordata > Amphibia > Anura > Rhinodermatidae > Rhinoderma > Rhinoderma darwinii. The sequence goes on from NC_134691.1 coordinate 76,377,405, forward strand.
TCAAAAAATATGATGTCATTTTTCATACCCAACACTTTGTTCGCTTACAGCCATATCACACAAGTGTCGGCTTGACCCCTACTTTTTTTTTTTAATCTCCATATCTTTTTTTCAGTCAAAATCATTTCAGCGAATCTGTCATTATAATATGTCTTCCTCCTTTCCCAGCCCTCTCAGCAGTGATTGATGGCGGTGGTGTTCACTGCTGAAAGGGGCAGGAGGGGGCAAGGAGCGCACCCCTCGTGAATACAGTGGATTAATGACTAGGAGTCCACTGTATTCTTTGCTAGCGGCTATTAGCCAAAAGACACAATATTTTTTTGTGCCATTTGGGCTAATAGGAGAGCGGAGCTGTCCCCATATTATGCTGCCTTTAAACAAGACGTTATAATATGATGACAGATCTTCTTTAAGCTTGATAAACATTTACATTGCTAAAGGAATTATGACTATGACCCTTGTTTGTATATTGATTAGATACGCCATCAATGTCGGATTGCTGGGACTCCCACCAAGAGTAAACGGGCTCAAGCATTAAGTAAAGAGCAGTGGCCCCTTACTTTTTACTTCTAACCAGGGTCATCTAATACCTAGTGATGTTACGGAATTGCAACTAATCAGACATCGTGGTATACCTAATAGATATAATAATGTTTATTGTGAGGCATTCCTGCTCTCTATATATCTATATTACATTTTTTGCTGTAATTATTGCAAAATGGCAACAAAGTGCCTAGTGTGACCCTAGTGTGAACACAACCTTAGGCCATGTTCACACGGTGTGTATATGTGTTGTGTATTTTGCATTGTTGCGGAGAAATACGCCTAAAAAAAAGCTTGCTCAATTCTTGTGCCAAATTACGCGCCAAAACACGTGCAAAGAGCATGCACAAAACGCGTCAAAACACCTAAATTTTAAAAAGCGATTTACAAAAACTTGCGTAGTTGACACGTTTACACATCATATTTTTTGAGCACCGTGTGAACATGTCCTAAGGGTATATATGTACCATCTTTTCTGCGGTGTGTCGCTGAAAAAAGTAATGTTATTTGCAAAAAGAAGGGCATTTTCCTATGGAACAATTTGCAATTCTAGAACAAAGCATGCTGAAGACATATTTACCACTATTGGGTGATCCACATTGTAATCCTTGGCTCTGTACTTCTTCACCAGCCCTGCAATTGGATATGACATCCCATGGCTGAAAACAAAAGATATAATCATCAATTTTTAGGGAAATTATGCTTAACTCATAAGTGTCTAATGTCTTTATTTTCTGGTGGTCTACTGCACCTGCCTTAGCAACATTTTGTTTTCTTTAATAATTATTTTTCTTCTACTTTCATTTAAAGGCTATGAAAACCTTTGATGTTGTTTTTTTATTTTTATGTAATGTATGTGTTTTGCAATACTAAAAGTTTTTCTAATATAGTTTTATTAAAAATTGTATTTCGTTATAGCGCTGTGGCTTCTATGTATCCACTATACATAGAAGCTGCATTACGATGCTGTAACCGAATCTATCAGTCAGCTAGACTGACGGCTCGGCTGACCGTGGCTCTTGTGTGCCTCTGACACACAATCTAACTCTAATACCAATCAAATCTAGAGTGAAGTGGAAAATTCCTTTTAAGATTATATATATATATATATATATATATATATATATATATATATATATAAATACCATACCATTACATCATCTATGAATTACTTTATACTACTAAATAAAGACCTACACTAGACCTAAATTAGATTTAGAGCTACATCTTTAAACTGATAACAAGGAGAGAATAAAAAAAATAGTTGCGACTGTTCTCACAGATGCTGGGCTCACAACTAACTATTTTGACATGTCTAATTGACATCCCCTTTAAGAACAGCTTTTTACAAGCATTATAGATATTATTTATTAATGAAGATACATTTCTGCTATATGATACAGTGGCAGTATTTAATATTACAGGATATAATATGTGTGCACAAAAACTCACCAGAGATGTACCCCAGCATTCCCAAAGCCTATTCCAGCAAATGAACTTGCCAGATGCATAGAGAAACGAGCTTCTCGGTCATCTGGGTTTTTAACAGCTCTGTTAAACAGAAAAAAAACACATAACTAAAAGTATGTTACAAGAATGTTACTGTATAAGAGTAATAATAATAATAATAATAATAATAATGATAATAATAATAACAACAATGTTGTGGATCTCCTATCTTACCATATATGAGGGCAGCATATGATGGAGGAGAAGACAATGAGCTCAGGGATCAGTGGCAGATTAATTAGACCATAGGCCCAGGGCTGTTCCCCAAACTTGGGTCCCCCTTCTCCGCCGCGCCTATAGTTGACACCACCTTTCAGTGCGAGCATTGACAAATAGGTGTTACGATTCCTCTTATCAAAGAGCTGTATCCCTACATACTGACAGTCTCCAACCATCCATCATCACACTGTGTGTCAGTCTCCAACCAACCATGTGACAGCGTCACACTGTGTAGGGACAACCTTCCTGACAAGGGGAACGGTAACACCCATTTGTCTATTAGTCCTGGACTATAAAAATACTTTTTGTAGAATACAAAGTTTTCCTACAACAGACATGTCAGGAGAGGTGACAGATTCTCTATAAATCCAGTGACTGCCAGGTGACGTCTTCTCTGATGGGAGTCGCTCTCTTTCTCTTTTCTTCTCCATCCGGTCCAGACCTCATGACAACTTTTCCCGGCCATGACGATTTATGCAGAATTTGACACTCGGATGTCTTTGGCTCCTCACTTTTCCAATATTTCCACACCTATAAACGATGATAAAATTCTCATGGTGCCACACACTATGCCCCTAAAAATAATAGAACCATACACTGCACCTGTAAAGGATCTGCCAGGCACAGCGGGGTTAACTCCCAGAACTAATCAGTCAGCACCTGAGAATACATCCCTGAGACTGACTCCTGCTTCCACCATTCAGGCTGGCAGGCTTAGGAGTGGGAGAGCCTATCGTAACCTGGCCAGACTCAGCTAGCTCCCGCCCTCGGTCTATTTAAGCCTGCACTTCCTGTCCCTCGGTGCTTGTTATTGCTTGTGTTTCCCTCCTTGTGGTTTCCTGGCCCAGCTACAGCTCCTGCTATTTCTGATCCTGCTCCATACAGACCCTGGCTTACCGACTACTCTTCTGCTTTTCGTTTTGTACCTCGCACACTCCTGGCTTGACTCGGCTCGTTCACCACTCTGGTTGCTCACGGTGTTGCCGTGGGCAACGGCCCCTTTTCCTTGCTTGTGTTCCTTGTATGTTTGTCGTGTTTGTCGTGCACTTACTGAGCGCAGGGACCGCCGCCCAGTTGTACCCCGTCGCCTAGGGCGGGTCGTTGCAAGTAGGCAGGGACAGAGTGGCGGGTAGATTAGGGCTCACTTGTCCGTCTCCCTACCCCCTGCCATTACAGCACCCCTTAACATAATAGTACCATACACTGCTCCCCTAAATTTAATAGTACCATACACTGCTCCCCTGAATTTAATAGTACCATACACTGTGCCCCTAAATACAAATAAAGCACCACACACACATTGCCCCCTGTAGATATTGCCCCATATAGAGCCCTCTGTAGATCGTGCCCCATATAAAGCCCCCTGCAGATAGTGCCCCATATAAAGCCCCCTGTAGATAGTGCCCCATATAAAGCCCCCTGTAGATAGTGCCCCATATAAAGCCCCCTGTAGATAGTGCCCAATATAAAGCCCCCTGTAGATAGTGCTCCCCATAGAGTGCCTGCAGAAAATGCCGTCCCCTCTAGCGTCCCCGGTAGATAATTCAGCCCCCTATGGTCGTCTCCTGTAGATAATGCTGCCCCCTATAGCGTCCCCTGCAGATAATGCTGCCCCCATAAAACTGCCCACTGAAAAAAAAATAATAATTACATGCTCATCTCTCCCAGTTCCCGCGCCATCCTCCAGCAATGCAGTACTGGTTAGAGACCAGGCCTCTTCCAGTGAAAAGACACAGGCAGCGCAATCACTCCACCGCGCCACCTGCATCATTACTAAAGCGATGAAAGGCGAGGCAGGGAACTGATAGTTCCTGTACCTCGCCAGACAGTGCTAGACTAATCAATTGCATCTGCAACCTTATCATGTGGATACAATTGAGTGCAGGGGACCCCGCTTCTCCCCGCGGTTTTCCAAACCGACTGTAATTTTAGAGAGAGTCTATGAGTCCTGCTTCCCCCACCCATACAGAGTAATTGACACCTCTTCCTATACCAGTTTGAATGGATGGAAGCAGGACTCAGACTTTCTCTATGAGTCCTGGCAGCATTTATAAAGCTTTTTACATAAATTAATTATAGAAAACGAAATATCCTCAAACAGCATCTTTCACTCTATCTTTTGCTGCCCTCAGATAGGGTAAGATAGGAGAGCTGGCAAAGCAACTTTAATGTTATGAATTTCCTCTTTCCCACATTTTGTCTGCATTTATAATCACTTATTTCTATGATGACTGTGTCTCAAGTGAAGACAGAAGCTATTTGGAAAAGCCTACCCACCGTTTTAAGTACTTAGCAACAATCCTCAATGCATGTTTGGCCCACACATCACTAATGGGGTTGCTCCCCTGGTAGGCTGGGCGGTTGATTGGATTGGTGGGACAAGGGCTGCGCATATTATATGGGATTGCAGTATAGGATTCCAGGGAATGGCTGTAAAAAAATATTAGATGTTGACTTACTGTTCATTAAATCACAACATAATAATAATAATAATAATAATAATAATAAAAAGAAAAAGAAGAAGACTAATAGGAATATAAAGTTACTCACCATAATACATCAAATCCACTATTTGCAACTACTCTCTCTGGCATGTGTAATGTGTGCTCCGGATCAATCAGTCCTAGAGTCGGCTTAATGGCTCTCGAGGCAATACCTTAAAAGTAGAAAAAAAACCACAAAACAAATACTTTACTTTGCACATATATGAGGATGAATACAGATGTTACTATACTATAACATCACTCTCAATTAATTTGCCAATAAAGTTAAACATAAGCCCTCTGTCTCTGAAAGACCTCTGGTTTTTTTAATGCACATATTCCCAAAAATTCCCATCTGTACAACTCCTTTCCATATACCCTATTAGCCCATATGGATATCATAGACAAATTCCTCTCTCAGGACCCCCATTTATGAGCCATAATGGAGAGCTGCTACAAAGAGGATTTCCTGCTCTGGTGGAAACGTGAAAATTTATCACACGGTCACCAATTTATTTGGATGAGCACCATGTAATACTACAATCGACCTGCAGCGGCTGTACAGTTGATTATCATGGGTTAAGGTCCTTTTACACAGGTCAATTTTGGCTGTAACAATGAGCTCTGATCAACGAGTCAGCTCATTGATCGGCGCTTGTTTGCTCCTTTCACAAGGAGCTAAGTATAGGTACGAGCGCTCGCTACTATGATCGCTCGTTTCCATGCATTACCATCATGTCGGCAGCACATCTCCCTGTTTACACAGAGATGTGCTGCCGACAACGATAATATTTTCTGCAGCATAAATTGTATGATCAGGCTGATCATTGTCCTGTTTACACAATGTTTACACAATGGCTTTATATGGATCAGGAACGAGCGTTCATATGAATGCTCCTTTACCCAATTATTGGCCAGTATAAAAGGGCATTTGGAAAAGTGGGTTTAATCTAAAAAAGTGTCATCTAGGTGGGACCACATCTTTTAAGTCCAAGTTACAGAGCGGAGTCTACATGTTAGGAAAGACACATTAATAGAAAGAAAACAATGATATAGAATGTATAATTTTCTCTTACCAGTTTTGGCTTTAAGTTCTTCATAGTCAAAGATCGCAATCCCTGTGGTTTCACTTCCAGTTCCAGAGGTTGTTGGTACTGTTAATAAACGTACATATTAAGGTTATAAAAAACTACTTATGTCCATCTAGTTAAACCGATTATCCTGTTGATCCAGAGGAAGGAAAACAACCTGTATGAGGTTGTAACCAATTTTCCTCATCTTAGGGGAAAAAAATTCCTCCAACGCCAAATATAGCAATCAGAATAAATCTCTGGATCAATGTCCCATCTCCAATAATCTATGTACACTTTAAAAATATATATAAAAAGAAATAAATAAATATACACTACCGTTCAAAAGTTTGGGGTCACCCTGACAATTTTGTGTTTTCCATGAAAACTCACACTTATATTTATCAAATGAGTTGCAAAATGACTAGAAAATATAGTCAAGACATTGACAAGGTTAGAAATAATGATTTTTATTTCAAATAATAATTTTCTCCTTCAAACTTTGCTTTCGTCACAGAATGCTCCATTTGCAGCAATTACAGCATTGCAGACCTTTGGCATTCTAGCTGTTAATTTGCTGAGGTAATCGGGAGAAATTTCACCCCATGATTCCAGAAGCCCCTCCCACAAGTTGGATTGGCTTGATGGGCACTTCTTGCGTACCATACGGTCAAGCTGCTCCCACAACAGCTCTATGGGGTTGAGATCTGGTGACTGCGCTGGCCACTCCATTACAGATAGAATACCAGCTGCCTGCTTCTTCCCTAAATAGTTCTTGCATAATTTGGAGGTGTCCTTTGGGTCATTGTCCTGTTGTAGGATGAAATTGGCTCCAATCATGCGCTGTCCACAGGGTATGGCATGGCGTTGCAAAATGGAGTGATAGCCCTCCTTATTCAAAATCCCTTTTACCTTGTACAAATCTCCCACTTTACCAGCACCAAAGCAACCCCAGACCATCACATTACCTCCACCATGCTTGACAGATGGCGTCAGGCACTCTTCCAGCATCTTTCAGTTGTTCTGCGTCTCACAAATGTTCTTCTGTGTGATCCAAACACCTCAAAATTCGATTCGTCTGTCCATAACACTTTTTTCCAATCTTCCTCTGTCCAATGTCTGTGTGCTTTTGACCATATTAATCTTTTCCTTTTATTAGCCAGTCTCAGATATGGCTTTTTCTTTGCCACTCTGCCCTGAACGCCAGCATCCCGGAGTCGCCTCTTCACTGTAGACGTTGACACTGGCGTTTTGCGGGTACTATTTAATGAAGTTGCCAGTTGAGGACCTGTGAGGCATCTATTTCTCAAACTAGAGACTCTAATGTACTTGTCTTGTTGCTCATTTGTGCAGAGGGGCCTCCCACTTCTCTTTCTAGTCTGGTTAGAGCCTGTTTGTGCTGTCCTCTGAAGGGAGTAGTACACACTGTTGTAGGAAATCTTCAGTTTCTTGGCAATTTCTCGCATGGAATAGCCTTCATTTCTAAGAACAAGAATAGACTGTCGAGTTTCACATGAAAGCTCTCTTTTTCTAGCCATTTTGAGAGTTTAATCGAACCCACAAATGTAATGCTCCAGATTCTCAACTAGCTCAAAGGAAGGTCAGTTTTATAGCTCCTCTAAACAGCAAAACTGTTTACAGCGGTGCTAACATAATTGCACAAGGGTTTTCAAGTGTTTTCTAATTATCCATTAGCCTTCTAACACAGTTAGCAAACACAATGTACCACTAGAACACTGGAGTGATGGTTGCTGGAAATGGGCCTCTATACACCTATGTAGATATTGCATTAAAAACCAGACGTTTGCAGCTAGAATAGTCATTTAGCACATTAACAATGTATAGAGTGTATTTCTGATTAATTTAATGTTCTCTATATTGAAAAAAACTGTGCTTTTCTTGCAAAAATAAGGAAATTTCTAAGTGACCCTAAACTTTTGAACGGTAGTGTGTATATATATATATATATATATATATATATATATATATATATATATATCAGTGTGTTTGGTGCAACTTTCTATTAAAAATTATTTTTACTTTGAGATATACAGCCGCTTTGTATCCTGTATACAGAGCAGCCGTATCTAGTGCTGAAACCTGTATCCGACAGGTTAGCGGGACTGACCGGTTCAGTGACAGCGGGTCCTGTGTGCCTCTGACATGTAGGATCGAGCTGATACCGATTATATTTAAGTTCATAACTTAGATATGATTGATAACAGGTGGATCCTGCATGTCAGAGGCACACAGGACCCGCTGTCACTGAACACATCAGTCCAGCTGACCTGACGGATAAAGGTTTCAGCACTAGATACAGCTGCTCTTTATACAGGATGCAATGCAGCTGTATCTCAAAAAGTTTAAATAATTTTTAATAAAAATGAATTAGAAAGTGGCACCAAATACACTGATACACCCATATATATATATATAAATAAATAAAATTGTGTATGTGCAGCGTAGGTTCCCACCTTACAGAGGTCGCCTTGTCGTGGCAGGTGGGCTAACACTTTTTGATCAAAATGTGCACTAAGAACCTCCCTATTTGTAAGTAGATTTAGCTTTAGTGCATATTTATTTATATTTAGTGGTTTAGGTGGCATTAGTGTCGCAGGGTGCTGTCGCCATTTTTTGTCTGCTATATATATATATATATATATATACCTATATATATATAAAAAAATCATTTACAAAGGTTTACATAGCCTTTAAAGAAAAGGCACCAAGACACTTTTTGGAAAACAATAAACTATCACAATATCACAATATCCTGTGACTCTGGTTCCATAGTTTCACATTTCTTAACCATTCAGTATGTTACAGTCACCTAGTTAATACAGTTGAAAAAAGACACATGTCCATCAAGTTCAATGAGGGTCTGGGTGAAGGTAAGGGGTAGGGGTACATTTTATAGCTTTGTTTCCCCCCATTGATTCAGAGGAAAGCAAAAGCAAACCCATAAGGCGTGAACCAAACTGCCCTAACAGGGAAACATTTCCTTCCTGATCCTAAGTGGCGATGTGACTGGGTCAACATTCAAACAAGGATTCCTTACATTTACATAAGTGTTGATATTACTTTGCTCTAAGAATACATCTAGGCCTTTCTTGAAGTCATCAACTGATACTGATAATACCAGTTGCTGACTATTCCACAGTTTCTGAAGTTCTTAAAGGGAATGTGTCGCTGGAAAAAAATTTTTTAATTTTTTTAGTTAAACAGTTAGTGTATAAGTGATTAAACATTGTCCTACTTTTTTTAATTTTTTCACGAGTCAGGAAATATTATAAATTAGATTCTAATTTATAACATTTCCCAGTGCTGGTCACTAGATGGAGCAATTCCCAAAATTGCAGTATTGCATGTGGTAAAGCAACCACATTGCTTTATGCTGCAAAATTTGAGAAAACTCGCTCGCTCTAGTGAGCTCAGAGCATCCCCCCTCCTTTATTCTGGCTAGTGCCAGGAGAAAGGAGGGGATTGAACGGTCAAACCTCCTACACTGTGTGTCACCATTTTTTGAGCTAACACACAGTGTAGTAGGTTAACATACACAGAGGCGTAGCTAGGTTCTCCAGCACCCGGGGCAAAGATTCAGTTTGGCGCCCCACCCCCCCCAACCTCTTTCCCGACATCTCCTTCCCCCTCGCCGTTTTTGTTTTCTCTACCAATCGACGTGTCATTTCTTTTTATGTAACGCGAGCATAAAATTATTTGTACATTTCACAAGCAATATGGTTCTATACACAACACCAGAACCAAGCTCACTACATATATACAACACCAGCACAAATACAGCTCAATTTAGTGCAACCCCTGCCGTATAGGTTTGTACGGCGTAAAACTACAGCTCCCAGCATAGCCCGAACAATGGTAAGGATATGCTGGGAGATGCCGTTTCACAAAAAATAAATCCTATCATAATCATACCACCCATCATCTCGCTGCAGATCATACAGTGACTACAGTGCTGATTAGAGGCAGAGTGAACATTTACATTAAGTGACTCACCGGTGACGTCTCAGATTCTAGTTCTTTCTCTCCATCCGGTCCAGACCTCTATGATGACTTCTCCCGGTCACAGCCCATTTCTGCAGTTTGCCGCTCAGATGTCTTCAGCTTCTCACTTTTCCAAAATTTCTGCACCTATAAATAAATATAAAGTTATCATTATACCTCACACTACGCCCCTAAATATAATAGCGCCAAACACTGCACCTCTAATTATAATAGCACCATACACCATGTCCCCCACACACACACTGTGCCCCCTGTAGATAGTGCCTGCCATAGAGCCCCCTGTAGATAGTGCCTGCCATAGAGCCCCTGTAGATAGTGCCCCCATATAGACCACCCCTGTATATAGTGTCCCACAAATAACTCCCCCTATAGTGCTCTACAGATAGCCCACCCCTGTATATAGCCCCCTGTAGATATAGCCCACCCCTGTATATAGAGCTCTACAGATAGCCCTACCATGTATGTAGCCCCCCTGTAGATATAGCCCACCCCTGTATATAGTGCTCCACATATAGTCCACCCCTGTATATAGTGTTTCACAGATAGCCCACCCCTGTATATAGCCCCCCCTTGTACATATAGTCCACCCCTGTATATAGTGCTCCACTAGATAGTCCACCCCTGTATATAGTGCTCCACTAGATAGTCCACCCCTGTATATAGTGCTCCACAGATAGCCCACCCCTGTATATACTATATACAAGGGTGGGCTATCTGTCGAGCACTATATACAGGGGTGGACTATATGTACAAGGGGGCTATATACAGGGGTGGGCTTTCTGTGGAGCACTATAGGGGGAGCTATTTGTGGGATACTATATACAGGGGTGGGCTATATCTACAGGGGGACTATATACAGGGGTGGGCTATATCTACAGGGGGACTATATCTACAGGGGGACTATATCTACAGGGGGACTATATACAGGGTTTGGCTATCTACAGGGGGACCATATCTACAGGGGGACCATATCTACAGGGGGACCATATCTACAGGGCTGGGCTATACACAGGGGGGCTATATCTACAGGGGTGGGCTATATCTACAGAGGGGGGCTATATACAGGGGTGGGCTATACACAGGGGGGCTATATCTATAGGGGTGGGCTATACACAGGGGGGCTATATACAGGGGTGGGCTATATACAGGGGGAATATATCTACAGGGGGCTATATCTACAGGGCTGGGCTATATCTACAGGGCTGGGCTATATACAGGGCGACTATATCTACAGGGGGGGTTATATACTGGAGTGGGCTATCTATGGAGCACCATATACAGGGGTGGGCTATATCTACAGGGGGCTATATACTATATAGCCCACCCCTGTATATGGTGCTCTATAGACAGCCCACTCCAGTATATAGCCCCCCTGTAGATATAGTCCCCCTGTATATAGCCCAGCCCTGTAGATATAGTCCCCCTGTATATAGCCCAGCCCTGTAGATATAGTCCCCCTGTATATAGCCCAGCCCTGTAGATATAGTCCCCCTGTATATAGCCCAGCCCTGTAGATATAGTCCCCCTGTATATAGCCCAGCCCTGTAGATATAGTCCCCCTGTATATAGCCCAGCGCTGCAGATATAGTCCTCCTGTATATAGCCCAGCCCTGTAGATATAGTCCCCCTGTAGATAGACACCCCCCCGTAGATAAAGTCCCCCGTGTAGACAAAGTCCCCCCGTGTAGACAAAGTCCCCCCCGTGTAGACAAAGTCCCCCCCGTGTAGACAAAGTCCCCCCCGTGTAGACAAAGTCCCCCCCGTGTAGACAAAGTCCCCCCCGCAGATACAGCCACACACTTCTATTACAATTAAAAATAAAAATTTCAAACTCACCTTATTCCCGCTCCCACGCCGTCCGGCAGCCATGGAGACCTGCTCTCTTCTGCGCAGGTCTCCAGGGGGTTGAACGCAGCGTCTATGAAAGGCGCTGATTGGCTGGGCAGGATGACTTTCCCCGTCAGTCAGTCAGCACCTTTCATTGACGGAAGCGTCACTGGTACAAAAGGTACCAGTCGCTTCATTCGTGGAAAGGCGCTGAATGGCCGGGCACGGAACATGCCCCTGACATACAGTAGTAAACACACAGTAAAACACGTACATACACAGACCTAACTTACCTGCTCCTGCCGCCGCCGCTCCCTCCGGTCCGTCCGCTCCGTCTGCTACCTCCGCTCCAAGTGCACAAGTCCGGAAGCCGCGACCGGAAGTAGTAATCTTACTGTCCGGCCGCGGCTTCCGGTCCACAAGAAAATGGTGCCGGACGTCGCTCGGCCGAAGACCTTCAATTTGGACTGTGTGGGAGCGCCGCATGCACCGTTCTCACACAGACGGCGTACAGCATAGTGGATGGAACGGGCCCCGTTCGCATTCACTATGGGACTCTATATGCCGTATTCCATGTCTGTATGTGTCGTTAATCGACACATACAGAGATGGAAAAAAAAATGGCAGCCCCCATGGACAAGAAAAAGTGAAAAAATAAAAAAAGTAAAACACAAACACACAAATAAATATATTTTTTAATAAAACACTAAAAGCAAATTGATATAAAAATTTATTTTTTCGCGATACTCGTCCTTTAAAGGTAAAGATTGAACAGATTGAACTTTTTTTTTTTCCAGTGGAGTGTCTCCTTATCTTTTAAGGGGATTTTTCATGGATCAGCAATGCACCTTATTTTTGGTATGGACCACAGGATAGGTGATAAGTGTATGTTCACTGGGATCCCCACCGATCACTAGAAAGAAGGTCCAGAACCTCACTTACCTCCTTACTGCTCAACCGCAGTGAAAAGGACATTGATGGAGAGCCAGCCGAACATGCACGTTGCTGTTCCATTCAAAGTCTATGTAAATGACGGAAACAGCCAAGGCTGTTTCAATTATTCCCATAGGCATTGAATGAAGCAGCCGGCGCATGCTCCACTGCTGCTCCCTTCAAGTTCTTCCTTACTGTAGGGGGTGAAGTGAGGAGGATCTGGGGGTTCAGGACCCATTTCTTGGGATCTGTGGGTGTCCCAGCAGTGGGGCTCCCAGCTGTGGGGCCCTCAGCAATTAACCAATTATCATCTATCCTATGCACAGGTGATAGTTGTTGATTTTGGAACAACACATTTAATATACTTATAACTTTATAACTGATAACTTATAACTGATAACTTTTTAAGTTTAACTCCTAGTTATGGGTTACAGTAAATTTCTATTCAAGTTTTTTTTTTTGTTCCCTGGTCACAAATGGCTGATAAGGCTGGCATGCATACATTATCTTTCCAGACTGCTGCTTAAAAAGGTCTACCCTGATAAACATTTATCAGACATTACAAAAAATATAATTGAGGGGTCATATTCTATTCTTAGTTTTAAATGAGAGTAACAAAATGCTCCGTTTCCTCAAACACAAAATGACAACTAGCTGTAGAATTAAATATATATTTTCACCTGCAATGAGGGGCTTAACAGTTGCAGTCACAGGTTTTCCTTTTCCGATAGGAGCATTGACATAGTCCAAAAAGTCAGCGTCAGGACTAGACGCATAGAGGTTCGCAGCTTTACAGGTGTCCATCACAGAGCCACCACCAACAGCCACATAGGCATCAAATGACCCACTTCTCGCAAACTGTATTGCATCCATGAAACTGTACACAAGTAAGAACAGCAATTTTATGATGTTTTTTTTACTTGTTTATTCATTTTAAAGCCTCCTATAGTAATTGCTTATCATAAACAATTTGCAACATAATTTATCATACTTCATAGAATGCTGAAAACCTAAAAATTGAAAGCTAAATATACAAATGACAATCTCAAAAACTTTACTGTGCAACGTTTACTTTCTTTATTTTTATCTCTATATCTTATATTTTTGTTACTTGCCTTTAGATCATCAGGTATTGTTATTTCCATTGCTACAAAAAGTTATGTTACTATTAAAGGGGTTGTCCGACGCAAAAAGCATCAGTCATGATGGAGGAGGGGCTGGCTTAGCTAATGAACTGAGCCAGAGAGCCAGCTCCTTCATATATGTCACTGATACACAGGGACAGGGAGAGAGTTCCACGACTCCTGAGTCTGTGATGACGGTTCACAGCTTACAGGAGAAGCGCCAAACCTCCATGACCGTGTAACAGCAGGTAAAATTGGGCGACACGGGAAGTTTTGAAAATTAGTGTATATTAGTTGCATTATTTCACATTTGTACACCGCAGTACATATTTTTGGGGTGTCTGATAACCCTTTTAAAACCAATTTTCAGCCAAAACTTAGTTATGGTTGGAAATTCAACCTCTTAAAGGGGTTGTCCTGTCCCAAAACATTGATGGCCCATCCTCAGTGTAGGCTATCAATATCTGATCAATGTCTGACTCCCGGCTCACCCGCCGATCAGCTTTTTTTAAAGGGGCAACAGCGCTTGTGGAGGCGGTTCACAGTATTACAGCCTCCCATTGAAGTGAATAGGAGAAGGCTGTAATAATATGAAGCGCCGCTTTAAGGCTGGGTTCACACACCCTATTTACGGACGTAATTCGGGCGTTTTAACCTCGATTTACGTCCGAAAATACGGCTCCAATGCGCCGGCAAACATCTGCCCATTCATTTGAATGGGCTTTACGATGTTCTGTGCCTACGGTTATTTTTTTTACGCGCCGTTGTTAAAAGACGGCGCGGAGAAAAAGACGCCCGCGTCAAAGAAGTGCTTGTCACTTCTTGGGACGTAACTGGAGCAGTTTTCCATTGACTCCATAGAAAAAGAGCTCCAATTACGTCCGTAGTGGACGCTGCGAAAAACGCCTGCACTTGCCATTACGTCTGAAATTCAGGAGCTGTTTTCTCCTGAAAACAGCTCCGTAATTTCAGCCGTAATGGACGCTGCCGTGTGAACATACCGTTAGTGTGTCAGTGATTCACAGTGCGAGCAGTAAAGGAAATGTAGGGTAAGCAGCGCTCATACGAGTGCTGCGGCCCCTTAAAAACAGCCGATCGGTGGGTATTGCCAGCAGTCAGACCCCGACTGATCAGATTTAGATGACCTATCCTGAAGATAGGCCATCAAATATTTAGGATTAGAGAGCCCCTATAAATCAGTCAATAAGGTGTGTGTCAGCTGATTCTACACAGTCTGACACTGTTCAATCACACCTCATTGACAAGGAAAATGGTAACGCCTAGTTGTCAATCTATTTATACACTTCCAGGAGGAATAATAGAGGAACGGCACCATGCAGAGTTCTAAGAAAAGACACTGCAGAATTGTTATTTTATGGGGAACGCAAATAGTTACTAAAAACGACACATCCGGAGAGATGACTCCTCTTTAATGCCGCATGGTTATGAAGGTTGAAGAAAGACAAAACCACAAGTTGAACTTGTTATAAATTGAAAATGTGCTATATTTTGTTATGTGTTCATGGGGCAGATATTAAAAAAAAAAGAATTATTGTTAGTAATATTAATGTTATACATCTGGGTTTAACGTGGCAGGCTCATTAGTGACATATTGCCATTGATGTGCATATTCTAGACATACTGTATTACTACGAACTGCAAGGCATATAAATAATATTATGGTTTAAATGAAGGATATCAGGTCTATACTGCAATTCATGCATTGCCAATGATGGTTACAAAATATGTAAAGTGTAATATTTATACATTTAATATATATGTTACTTTTAACCATTATCTTTAAATTGATTTCTGTTACTTTTACATACACCAAGCAAACCTGAGCATTAGATTGTATTGCACTTTGGTTTTTACCTTGTATCTGTAGGCTCCACTCTGACTTTATCATACAAGCAGAATTTGATGCAATTCTTTGCCAGAGAATTTATCACAGCTTGAACAGGGGGGAGACATGCAAGGTTCTTGTCTGTCATCACACAAACATTTCCTGCACCCATATTCTGCAAATCCTTTGTAAAATATAATACAAATAGTTAATATGTTTGTCCTTACACAAAAATACAACATTTATTTTCCAGTTATATGACAGTCTTTAAATAATTTGCAGCTGAAAACCACTAGAGCAGAAGAATATAATAAAGTATTTCCTTACATTTTTTTCCTTTGTTTTTTTTTATTTTTATATTAGATGTAAATTTACATTCAGCTAGTCAGGTTTTCAAATCTGTATTCACCAGAATTGAATAAAATTCACATTGTTTCAACAACGCTTAAAGAGGCTCTATCACCAATTTATAACTGCCCTATCACCTACCTAATCTAATGGGGGGATTTTTTGATGCAAATTTTTTCTAAATGTCCAACTGGGCGTTTTTTTTCTATTCACCAAGTGGGCGTTGTATAGAAAAGTGTATGACGCTGACCAATCAGCGTCATACATTTCTTTTCAGTCTAGCCCAGCTTGATTCACAGCACAGCGTGATCTCGCAAGATCACGCTTTGACGTCACTTCATCCCGCAGGTCCTTCATTGGAGAGATGGAAGACTGAACAGACATCGCCTTCAGCCGCTGCAGATTCAGATAAACGTCCTGGCACGGCTGGAGGTGATGTCTGTTCAGTCTTCAGGGATGAAGTGACATCACAGCGTGATCTCGCGAGATCACGCTGTGCTGTATATCAAGCTGGGCTGGAATGAAGAGAAGTGTATGACGCTGATTGGTCAGCATCATACACTTTTCTATACAACGCCCACTTGGTGGATAGCAAAAAAAACGCACAGTTGGGATTTAGAAAAAAATCTGCATAAATTGAAAAATTTTCATAACTTGGTCAATAATAATCTTTTTTTTAAAAAAAACAGTAGTTATCTACATCAAAGCTCCTATTAGATTAGGTAGGAGATAGCGAAATTTTAAACTGGTGACAGAGCCTCTTAGCAGCTTTCCCCACACATGCTGTTATGTTTAGGTTTCCTTTGATTTGGTGCAATATCTTATGAAGGTCATAGACCAGGAATCAGCAACCCTCGGCACTCCAGCTGTTGTGAAACTACAGTTACCATCATGCCCTGACAGCCTTTAGAACATTATAAGTGGCCTATATTATGATGTGATCGGCGCTGTAATGTAGATTACAGCAGTGTTTTTTTATTTAGAAAAACGATCATTTTTGACGGAGTTATGACCTATATTAGCTTTATGCTGAGAAACTCATTAGCATAAAGCTAATATAGGTCATAACTCCGTCAAAAATGATCGTTTTTCTAAATAAAAAACGCTGTTATCTACATTACAGCGTCGATCACATCATGTACAATATAGGCCACTTATAATGTGGTGACAGAGCCTCTTCAAACTGGAATAATAATGCCTGTGGCTCTCAGGGCATGCTGGGAGTTGTAGTTTTACAACAGCTGGAGTGCTAAAGGTTCCTGACCACTGCAAAGATTTTAGATAGCTGCTGGCCTAGTAATTATTCGGCCACTAACTATCAGTCTTGACTTTATTAACATGTAATTGTGGCTGAACCGGCATGTTATTTGAGAGACAACCAGCTGCCAGACACTTCTGGCTTCACTTATCAAAGGAGAAAAAAATAGGATCAAACCTGTTCATGTTCATCTCCCTGTCCCAATAAACATGAGGGGAAGGAGGGCTGTCTGCATCCATCTACTAAAGACTAATGATGTTTTCAGAATGCTTGAATACTATGTTATAACACTGGCATTCACACATACATCAGAATCAGTTTATATATTGAATCAAACAGTAAAGTAGATAGACAGTGGGATCTGCCAACAACCTTATGTATGGGGACAGCCGGCTGACCCTTGACTGTGGCAGGTTCTTTTATGGGAGAAAGATGGAATATAAACTGCAAATACGACCATGTAAACAAGCTCTATTTGTGTGTGCATGACCACTCCTTGCTAGCGATGGACTGGCAAGGAATTGACTCTGAGGGCCCACGCCCACCTATATTAAAACATTACTAATTTGGTTACACACAAATTATATTTCCATATACTGCACATATAAATAATGCTGACAAATACTGTATATATATATATATATATATATCAACATGTACTGTATACAAAAATAATACCACAACATGCAACACATATAAATAATACCTTTATATACTGTACATATAAACAATACCACCATATACTGTGTACATAAATACTACCATATATCGTACATATTAATAATAACTCCGTATACTGCACACATAAATAAAACCATTGTTTACTGCCACCATAGAGTGTACACATAAATAATGCCACTATATACACTGTACACAAATATTACCTCTATATATTGTACACACAAATACCACCTTATATTGTATTGCCCTGTCCTTGGCTTTATGTAACATGTGGCCTTCTGACTGAGTCAAGGACAGTTTTTAAGGTACCACCACTAAAATACAGCACATACTGATATACACTTATAGAAAAACTACCCCATAGCATTATCCCTCCTCCACCAAACTTTACAGTAAGCACAATGTAAACGTAACGTTCTCCTGGCATTCGCCAAAACCAGAATCGTCCATCAGACTGCCAGATAGATGTGATTCATCACTCCACAGAACACGTTTCCACTGCTCTAGAGTCCAGTGGCGGCAGCTTTACACCACTACATCCGACGGTTGGCATGGTGCTTGGTGATATAAGGCTGGCATGCAGCTGCTGCACCATGGAAACCCATGCAATGAAGCGACCGGGACACAGTTTTTGTGCTTATGTTAATGCCAGAGGAGGTTTATAATTCTGCAGTTATTGAGTCAGCAGAGCATTGACGACTTTTATGCACTATGCGCCTCAGCACTCGGCGACCGCGCTCTGTAACTTTACGCGGTCTACCACTTTATGACTGACTTCTGCCATTTTATGGAATGTGATAAATTGATGCATTGAATTCGGTATTTACCATTTTTATGTTTTATTGTTTTTTTCCTTACCATGCCCACTTCTTTTGTAACACCTTCTCCATATCTGATATTAGAAACCGCCATCTGAGAGAAGGAATAAAACATGTAAATTTAATTGTGCCTAAGTGACAGGGTCAGTGTCAAATCTGAACAAACAGACATTGTAATCTACAATCTGGCCATCTGACTTCTCGGATTTCTCCATTTGAAAAACAGACAGTGACCACACACGTCAACAGTATTCATTTTCAGACCACGTGTAACTATGAGTGAGTTGGTCCCATATATAACGGAAACCCCCTCTTGGTGTATGTTCACACTCCCTACATACAGAGAGGTGTTTTCTTGCTTACTCATTTAATTACTTTTTCAACAGGAGAGAAGGTAAATGCCATTGGCAGACTATTTAGTATTTACACCCTTGCTTGGGCATCAATCTGTTCCTGACCCAATCTTTTTCAAATTTACAGAGAATATCGTCATTGACCCTTGTGTCAGACACACAACCGTGCACACAGAATAGGGCAAACTTTCATTGCAACTGACCTACCATTACATTATGGAAAAAGGTGCCAAACCCACACAAACATGGGGTGAACATTTAAAGAGGACCAGTCACCAGCTCCTATAAAGTGAGATATTAGAGATTGCTACTGTGTCTGTGAATCCAGCGGTGGTGGCTGCTTACTTCTGTGTCCCCCGTTGATGAGATATTGCCCCCTCTTTATTCACCTGAGTTTAATAACTCACTTTATAGGAGCTAGTGACAGGTCCTCTTTAAGAACTGAAAGACAATAACGCTGTGTATTGCGGCATCTAGTGTCTGAACTCAACTCAAAAACTCGTATTACAGACAGAAAGTAACCTAGGTTTTCTACAGAACAACCCCGCCATTATCCAATAAACCCAGAGGACTTTCCTTAGTACACACTATGAAAAATATTTTCTCACTGATTATATCCCTATAGGTTTAGAAAGTTACTTCCAATAGCCATGTGAACGTATGTGTTTAATTCATAAATTGTATCTGCATATTTAAATTGATGATGCAGATGTAACAATATTTACTTCTAGTGCTCTCGCACTTACATTGACACTATCAATTATAGTAAATTGGTAGACTAATGTGATATGTGCTCCATAAATTACACTTGTTTTCCTAGTCTATATTTGATTTTTATATATAGATGATTTTATATTTTTATATTATTTTTAAAATGTTTATTGTTATTTTTACTCCAGACTAGAGTTTTTATCTATATAGGCAATTATACAAGCGGGGATAGTTGCCCCACTCCTATGCTCGGATTATGTTGCTAGTGCAATCAGGGATATTTATCCCTGTTTATTACCATTCAACTTTACACTGAACTGCTTGTGCAGCTCTGCAGTCCTGGATCGCTGCACCACATAAAGGTCAGCAGGATCAGTGCTGCTAGAGCACGATTACTAATGTAGCTACCAAATGATAGCCCTAATTGGAGCCCATATATCTATTCAGCCACCAAATATAAGCCCTACGCGTTTCTTTACTTTATTAATATCTGCCGTAATTCTTCAGGGGCCTGCAGATTTTAATCTTTCTGATAGTTTAGCGCACAATGTATTAGAGGCATCGATTCATGCCTAACGTGGGTCCAGATTGCTAGCCGCAGTTGGCGGCAGAACACCCCATCTTAAAAAGCGAAGTGTCCACCTCTCTAAACATATCCCAGCCAATGATAAGGCTGAGCGTATTAAGAATGTCTCTCCCCCTTGAGAGAGGGGCTCGTCAATTATATCCAATCATCGGCCGCCTAGACCGGCTTCCCCAGAGTGACGTGTGAGGAGATGATTGGATTGACGAGTTGCACTGAGACCAGTGCAATGTTCCCACCTCCTCCCTCCATGTAAGGGCTGGGGGCGGGGCCAGCTCGGGACATGCAACACCGTCCTAAGTACAATAAACTGTGCCTATATTCTCAGAATTTGTGAACATGTAAAGGGGGATGCAATTATTTGTTAGTGTGAACAGGCTCCTTCATTAAAAAGGACAGCCGATGTATGTGTATTTACTGGCTATATTTATTCTTTTTGGCATACTTAATTAAATACCTACTCGAGTATAGTAGAAAGTTTGCAGTTGTGTTCTAAACCCCCTAAGGAGGTTACATAGGTGGGAAAAATAAACATTAAATCCCCTGCCTATTAAACTTTAAAAAGTACGTGGGCTTTCACATATATGACCCCAACCAATCAAATGGAAGTCTTGGAGATAGAGTAGTACATATGATGTATATATATGAGGTCCATGGTTACCACCTGTCCCATGTATAAGGTCCATGGTTACCATCAGTCCCATTATGAAAATGTATAGGACTAAACTAATCCATAAAATTGTTTGACAAAAGACATAGATCACTGTTTCTTAATGTATTTATATAAAGCTAGTGAATGACATATAGTCATTAATTCCCTCAGGACTCGATGTATGGAGTCTATAGATCCATCTACATTCCTTCTGGAGTAAAAGTTTATCTAAATTTCCTCCACGACTGGATGTTCTTATGACCTCTATGATTTGAAATGTAATAGCTTCCTCTCTGTTATTGTGTGCCTCTCGCATGTGCCTTGCCAGACATGTGTCTTCTTTTCGCTGGATATTTCCAATGTGGTCCAGGACTCTTCTCCTGAATTCCCAGATTGTTTTCCCCACATAGTTTGTAAGCAAGTACATGTTGCCATATATACAACCCCTGTGGACTTACAGTTTCCAAATTCCCTATTTACGAAAACTTGTCCTGTAGTCACACTCTGAATAGTTTTACTTTTAACAATATGTTTACATGCCCTACATGATCCACATTTAAAAGTTCCCACTGGGGTGTCCGGCAGCCAGCCTATAAGTGATGAACACTCGGTAAAGTGACTGTGGACCAGTCGGTCTTTGAGGTTCCTACCTCTTCTAAATGTGACAAGTGGGTAGGATGCAACCGCCTTGTTAAGATCGTTATCCGCGGTTAGGATACCCCAAAACTTTCGAAAGATGGTCCTAATTTCTTTATACCTGTTATCATAGGTACCCACTACCCTAATCCGGTTTTGGTTCTCCTCCTTTGTTGTTATTTTAGGGACCAATAGATTTGTTCTATTATTGGACAAAGCATTGCGATACGCTTGTCTGAGGGTTTTGTCTGGGTATCCCCTAGTCTGGAATCTCTGTCGCAGATGTCTTGATTTGCTCATGAAAGCTCCCAGATCCGAACTATTTCTCCTCAACCTGAGGTATTGTCCCTTGGGGATACCTCTCCTCAGACTGATCGGGTGGTGGCTATCCCATGCCAGGAGGCCATTGGTTGCGGTAGTCTTACGGAAGAGCGCAGTAGTTATATTACCGCTCTCCGTTTTGTTGATGGTAATATCTAAGAAATTAATTGATGTTGCATGTATCTCAGAAGTGAAAAACAATCCCAGTCCATTTATATTCAAAGTACTCGTATTACAGACAGAAAGTAACCTAGGTTTTCTCCAGAACAACCCCGCCATTATCCAATAAACTCAGAGGACATAAAGCACACTTACCTCAAATGCATAGTCTGTTGTTAGCTCAGAAGATGGAGCTAAAAGTAAAATTATTTTAAATGCATCATTGTATTTAAATGTTCAACACATATAATATATTCTCTGAAGAATCCACCTATTATTTTTTTTTCTTTATTACACAAATTTTATCAATTACAGCAAAAAATACCAAAAGCAATAATTACAAGATCATACACAAATACATATAACTATAGCCTAACTATAACAACCCCCCCCCATTGCACAGAGACAAGAAGAGGAAAAACCCCCCCAAAAAACGTAAAGTTTGGATTCATATAATTTAAACAGCACTTTCTTATGTTGAGTGAGAGAGTCCATGAAGGGTTTCCTGCTTAAAAAAAAAAAAAGCACGGTTCCCCCTCTTAGGCCTTATTCACACGAGCATATTTCACTTTCGTGTTACGCGCGTGAAAATAACGCACGTCACACGGACCTATGCAAGTCAATGGAGCCATTAAGACATTCAGTGTTTTTCACGCAGCGTGTGTCCGCTGCGTGAAACTTACTGCATGTCCTATACTTGTGCGTTTTTTGCGCATCACGCACCCATTGAAGTCAATGGATGCGTGAAAATCACGGACAGCACATGGACGCACATCTGTGCGTGATTCATTTAAACAGAAATGTGGAAAAGAAATGACACGTCATTGATTGGTAGAGAAAACAAACATGGCGAGGGGGAAGGAGATGTCGGGAAAGAGGTTGCGTTGGGGGGGGGGCGCCAAACTGAATCTTTGCCCCGAGTGCTGGAGAACCTAGCTACGCCTCTGCATAAAGTGGTAGTGAAAGACAGAATTAAATAGTCCCTTTACAAAATTGTGTGCTTTCCTTCAGAAACAACACCGCACTTGTATATAGGCTGTGTTTGGTATTGCAGCTTTGCCCCATTCTTTTTTTTTTTTACCTCATACAACTCCTTTAATGACCCTTACCAAATAGCTGCCAAACATATATGTTTATGCTTGTTTTACCAGTAGCATTATGAGTTTCAGGGTTATCTTTTGGTTTTCAGTTCCTACCTTGGGAATAAGTGTGAGAATGGGCTGGACATTTGCACCTAAAATATATAAAAAAAGAGAGGATAAATAGTCAGCATACAGTACATTAGGCTCTATTCACACTGGAGAGTATATTCTTTTCCACCATAAACATTTCAATGGTATTTTTTGTGATACAGTCAGTTGGCATCAGTTAAGGTGGCCATACACATTAGACCAAAGTTAATTAAAGTGGACAAATGCGACCAGAATTAATGATCGTTGGTTAGAAAATTAAGCGAAGGATTGTCACAACCATCCCGCCGGCCAACAGTAATGTTGGAAACGTTCTTCCGAATATCGAAAGGAGTTGAATGTGTATGGATCATTCATGTGGCCACAAACCAAGGCCGTCGTCAGCACCCGGCGAACCTGGGCAAATGCCTGGGCCCACTACCCTTCAGGGTGCCCACTCGGCCGCCGGGTGCTGACACTGTCGTCATGGCTCCTCCAGAAGTGGAATCCCCGGCTAGAGCGCTGCAGACACTCTTGCCGGGGATTCTGCTGCTAGATGGAGCCCCTGTCTAGGAGGCGACGTAACTACCACTGTAGCAGCCGCTACGGGGTCCGCGGCATGGGAGGGACCGTGCTGCCAGCCGTCACGGCCCCCTCATTCCCAGTGGCCCTGCTAGCAGCCGCATTGGCTGCTACAGCGGTAGCGACGCCACATTCAATAGAATCTGCGTCCTTAAGATGCAGATACTCTTGAACGTTATAGCAGACCAGGGAGGTATCTCCCTGCTCTGCCATTTACTAGGCTACAGACTCCCAGGCAGAGTGCTAGTAGCACTCTGCCAGGGACTCCGTCTCTGGGAAACTCCCTGACCTCACTGTCCGTATATGGACAGTGATTTCAGGAGCAGAGCAGTGTCCCAGGCAGAGTGCTAGTAGCACTCTGCCTGGGAGTCTGTAGCCTAGTAAATGACAGAGCAGGGAGATACCTTCCTGCTCTGCTATAGCGTTCAATAGTATCTGCGTCCTAACACTACGTGGGAGGGGGCTGTGTGGCACTACCTGGGAGGGGGGCTTGGTGGCACTTTAATTCCACCGTGAGTTCCCTCGCAAAGGAGCCCACTAATTCTGTGTCCCCAAGGGCCCACATAAACCTGGAGCCGGCCCTGACACACAAACGATTGTTCTGCAAGTGACAACCCTCAAAGATGAAGAGTAAGAGGGTGCTGTGTAAGGGGTTCTGTGTGGCACTACCTGAGAGGGGGGGCTGTGTTGCACTACCTGGGAGGGGGCTTGTGTGGCACTAACTGGAGGGGGCTGTGTGGCAATAACTGGGAGGGGGGCTGTGTGGCACTACCTGGGAGGGGGGGCTGTGTGGCATTACCTGGGAGGGGGGGCTGTGTGGAATTACCTCGGATGGGGGCTGAGTGGCACTACTTTGGAGGGGGGGCTGAGTGGCACTACCTTGGAGGGGGGCTGAGTGGCACTACCTGGGAGGGGGGCACTTTAATACCACTGAGTTCCCCCTGCAAAGGGGCCCACTAAATCTGAGTCCCCAAGGCCCACATAAACGTGGAGCCGGCCCTGACACACAAACGATTGTTCTGCAAATGACAACCCACAAAGATGAAGAGTAAGAGGGTCTGTCATTCGTCTGTCATACATCGGCCGGTAATTTTCTTGTCACATCAGACATGTATGGGCACATTTCATGACTGTAATGGTCACCATCATCTAGAATGTGTATAGGGGCGTCGTCTTAACAAATATTAATAGGACGAACGACCGTCCGAACATTGGCCTACTGCTGTTTAATGTGTATGACCAGCCTCAGTTTTTGCTCCATCAGAAATGTGCTGTTTTTTAAGGTCAGAAGAATGTAGTTTGTTTGAAACTTGACGCATCCTATTAAAGTCAAAGGGATCCATTATATTTCAACTTTGAACCATTAAAAAAAACAGATCTAAGAGAAAGGAAGCCTTGGCACCAGTGTGAACACAGTCTAAGTGCTCATGCTGGAGAAGAAAGCAAAAAACGCACGGCACCACAGGGAGAAAAAAATTGGTGGACCATAAGTGCTCATGCAGCATTTCAACACTGCTGTACACAGACATTGTGCTTTGCCATACAGGCTCCATCAGACTCATTGTGTACTGAGATGTTCTCCCCTAGCAGGGGACAATCCCTCCGTACATTAGAAATTTGATGGAGCATGCCACCATTTTTTTTTCTATCGGAAGCTTACGGAATCTGAAATAGTCGATGGCTCATACACCTCTATAGCAGTCCTATATAGCCAAATGCATAAGCCCTACTGAGTGGTCCTTTTAAAAAAAATTGGGGGGAAATATAGCACATGATAAATGCAATGGGAAAGGTTTATTAAAGAGTTTTCCCATAATAAATATTTATCACCTACTTCACTGATGTAACAGGATAGATGATAAATGTTAGATCGCTGGGGGCCCAACCACTGTGAAGCCCCCCAGCAATTAAACATTTATCAAACAACAAGAAAAAGTACCCGGGGCTGTCTGTGTGTTCATTGGATTTGTTCCAAGGGTGCCCAGGAGTCTAATCCATGCCCTCGTATTTTCTTGGTTGACGGAGAAATCGCTAGTCGTCCTATATACCCCGCCAGTTACACACTGTTTATTTCAATTTTGTCTTCCAAAATTCCTAACAGCTAAACTGGAGGGAAATGGAGTCATAAGACTGTGGCAGAGCCTGTTGATTAACAACATTGGCAGTTTTATTACCAGTTGGCCATTGACTATGGTTGGATCATAATTGAAAACAGCATCATGCATGAAAGCCCACTGATTAGCACGCTGAACATCATGATGTGCTCTATCAGCTTGCTTTCTGGCCTGGGTTCGGGCAGGAGTCTCTGAGCTTCTTAAAGCCACCGGTCTGATCTGTTGGTGAGAAAGACCGAGTTTGCTGAGGAGTTTCAGCAGCTCGAGCAGCAGTACGACGCATTTGATCAGCTTGCAGTTGGTCAAGAGGAGTCTGTGCAGCTAGTAATGCAGCTTTCCTCCTAGCTATCAGTAATATGATTGGTTGCTATGGGTAACCGCTCCCCTGTACCTTCCCATCTAGGATTATCTTGTAAAGTGCACTACCTGCTACTGCCAGATAAAAACATCTTTACTATAAAAGCGAATGTCTGTATTTGTTTTTATAGTATTGGATCGTGATCATGTGATAATGGCTGAAAACAGAGAACAGCTGCAAGGTCAGGACCTTTAAGAAAACCTTCCTGAACACCCAATGTACGTATGTGCCAAATTTGGGGTCAAATAGTTAAGGAGTTTGGATGCCTATAGGGAACAGACAAACAGACATTCACTTTTATAATATAGAATAGCAGAGTTCCCCGGCTTCACACTAGTCCATTTCTTTGTTGTTTGTGTGTGTGTGGTTAAAAAAGTAATTTTCTACTGATATGAAGCCAACATATCCAATAAAGTCCAAGTGCAGGTTCCTTTCTGGAGGCATGGCTGGTCTGAAAGGGGTTCAATTTATCAGAATGCTGAAATCCACAGCCTTGGTTCTGATAAGAGATTTCAGCAGCTCGATCAGCAGCCATGCTCTTTGCCACAGGAGTCTTTCGTCTAAGTTCAGGCTTCCTTTTTGGAGTCATGACTGGTATAAAAGGGGTTAAATTTATGAGAATGCTCAAATCCAGTATAGGTACAGTACGTTTACAGCGAGTAACACGGAGAGGAAAGAAAAATGGCTTAGTTGTTATGGAAACCTGGTCTAAAACTGTGTGTATGTGAGTGAGGCTAAGAATGAGGGACCTGCGAGCTTCTATTGGCTAATACAGGTCATCTGATGTGATATGGAGGAAGGTCCTTGATGTGGAAGCCAGAGGTGCCATATTTGCTTTTGTGAATATGTTGAGAACGGTAGGTCCTAGAGAGCTGAAACCTGTTCTAAACCTTCAGAAGCACGCGATTTACTTATGTGCCAAATTTGGTGCAGATTGGTCCAGTCCTTTGGCCATGCATAAAGAACAGACAACAGAAATTCATTTTTACATATATGTGTATATATATATATATATATATATATATATATATATATATATATATATATATATAGAATCCAAAAATCAGGCAGCACTCCAAGGTATAAGCAAGGTAGAAAAAGGTGCTTTATTGGTCCATATACACACGACGTTTCAGCTCAACACAGGAGCACCTTTTTCTACCTTGCTTATACCTTGGAGTGCTGCCTGATTTTTGGATTCTACTACAGCAGGTCTGTTAGCCCTGACCTGGGCAGGTCGGCACCCACCTACGATTTACAAGGCTGTGCGGCTGACATTGTATTTGGACTTTTATATATATATATATATATATATATATATATATATATATATATATATATGAGAGAGAGAGAGATTATGTGATACCCTCCACTTTTTTCTTGCACTATGTTTGATGAATCTCCCCCACAATTCAGAGTATGTGATGTATTTGTATTGAACAGATCTGTATGATGTAATTGGGACAAAAAAGTAGAGCGTCCAAGCAGAGTGCTCTTTCTTATCGTTAAAAATAAATGTTTGAAATGAAAAACTTACGATGCTCTGTGCAGTTGTCTCAGGAGGTGAATCACTTTATCCCGTCCAGCAGCCATTATATCTTACAGACAGGGCTGATATGAGCTCTACCCGGGTGTACTGCTGAATATAAGAGAGTCATTAAAAATACAGACCCATCATTACACACAGACTATTGTAAAACAAACTGTCTTCAGATGACTATGCATTCCCAACACCACTGTGCTTAATATAAAATGAAGGATTAACACTCGTTGTTATAACACTAATCTTCAGGCCTCAAAATTGTATCTACAGATGTAGCAATCTTTTACTTGACTCTAGCGCGTTAAATACACAGTGGAAAGAAACGTTAAAGCGTTAAAGCTGAGTAAAACTACACAGCTTATCCGCCCCGGTAGCCACAGGGAATTCTGCCAGCAAAACCGCACCAAATAGTGGCGCAGGTTTCGTGAGGCATGTCCGCTGCGGGAATCCTGCAGGGAAAAAAAAGTTTAGACTTGCCCCGGCCGTAGTCCTGGTGACGCATCTCTCTCTTCTGAACGTAGCCCCGCCTCCTGGGATGACGCTATAGACCATGTGACCGCTGCAGCAGTCACATGGGATGAAACGTCATGACAGGAGGCGGGGCTGCGCTAAGAATAGAGGATCGCGTCACCAGGACTACGGCCGCGGCAAGTCTAAACTTTATCAATTTAAAAAAGTACCTTTTTTTTTTTCTCATTTGTGATTTTTGCGGCAGAACCGCAGCATTTCCACAACAGAGGAGCAGCGATTCTGCAGCATAAATTGACATGCTGCGGCTTAAAAAGCCACACTGCAGGTCCATTTTTTTTGCAGCGTGTGGATGACATTTGTTGAAATCTCACCCACTCGGCTGCGACTGTAATACTCTGCGGATTGTCCACAATAAAATGTGTTGCATAAAATCCACAGTGTTCATGCCTAGTGTGCTCCTACCCTAAGGCCGGATGCACACGAGCGTGTGCTTTTTGCGCGCGCAAAAACCATGGCGTTTTGCGCATGCAAAAGGTCCATAACAGCTCCGTGTGTCAGCAGCGTATGATGCGTGGCTGCGTGATTTTCACGCAGCCACCATCATTATGACACTGTTTGTATGTTTGTAGCACGTGGTGCATTTCTGTTTTCATTCATAGTTTATACGGCTGCAGAAGTGCTGGGCGTGACTTTCACGCACCCTTTGACTTCAATGGGTGCGTGATGCGCGAACAATGCACAAATATAGGACATGTCGTGAGTTTTACGCAGCGGACACACGCTGCGTGAAAATCACTGACAGTCTGCACGGTCACGTAGAGTAACATAGGTCCGTGCGAGGCGCGTGAGAATCACGCACGTTGCACAGATGTATTACACGTTCGTCTGAATAAGGGTATGTTCACACGACAGCGTCCGTAATGGCTGAAATTACGGGGATGTTTCCGCCTGAAAACATCCCCGTAATTTCAGCCATAACGGCATGTGCAGGCGCTTGGAGTCAATGAATAACGGCTCCAATTACGCCCCAAGAAGTGACAGGTCACTTTTTTAACGCGGGCGTCTATTTACGCGCCGTCATTTGACAGCGGCGCGTAAATATACGCCTCGTGTGAACAGACAAACGTCTGCCCATTGCTTTCAATGGGCAGATGTTTGTCATCGCAATAGAGGCGCTATTTTCGGACGTAATTCGGGGCAAAAACGCCCGAATTACGTCCGTAATTAGTGCGTGTGAACATACCCTAAGCCCTAACAATAAGGCCCAGTTCACAGAGTTTTTGGGCCTTGATATTGAATCGGACACTGCGTCAGAATCAGCACCAAACAACTTCCAAAACCGCCTCCCATTGATTTAATCTGAAATCAATGGGAGCCAGTCGCAGAAAAAAGGAAAAGCAGCATTTCCTTTCTTGCCGCGGTTCCGCCTCTGACCTCCCATTGAAATCAATGGGAGGCAGAAAATGCATTTTTCGCTGCATTTTTTGTCTGCTGTCCTCAATCGCCGCGGGCAAAAAATGCGGCAAGATAGTGTGGGCAGGTCAAAATCTACCTCAAAATTCGGTGCGCGGTTCCAGGCGGTCGCGGGTGCGCGGGCGGGCGGTCGCGGCTACGTGCGATCGCGGATGCGTACTCGCGGACGCATGCGCGTACGGTCGCGGGTGCGTGCTCGCACGCGCGGGAGTTTGCGAGTGCGCACGCGTGGGAGTTTCCGGGTGCGCGCGATCGGTGTTTGACGGCCCCCATGACGAGAGGGGGGCCCGGCAGCTCACGACATTCTTTTGGTGAAAAAAACGGGCCCCATTGCAGGGGCCTGTTTTTTTTCCTACCAAAGGCAAGTCGCGGCAGTTGCCGGGCCCCCCTTTCAATTAGGTTTGGCCGGGCCCCTCACATCAGTACCCCTAATACCCCCTGATGGCGGCCCTGGGTAGCATGATAAAGTGCTGGATGGAGTACCGTTAACAGGCGGTGCCACGGTAGGGGGGCCCTGAAAATTTAGCTGTATGGGGCCCCGAAATTCCTGATGGCGGCCCTGTCTATATACTATACAGTTCTCTATAGAGTAGCAGGCAGCAGTAGAGTGCAGGGAAGAGAATGTGATGCGCTCTGCTGCTGTCCGTGTGTACAGAGGCTCTTGGGGAGAAGAAGCCTCCGTCCGTCGCCACATCCCTCTCACCCCCCTTTATATACACTATGGAACCGGCGGCAGCAGATATGATGCGCTCCGCTACTGCCCACTTCATAGTGTATATAGAGGTGCTGTAGAAGAAGCCTCTGTCCGGCGCACTCTCCCTGCACCCCTCTATAGTCACTATGGAACCGGTGGAGGCAGAGCACAGAGAACATGATGCACTCTGCTACTTTTGGCTCCATAGTGTGTAGAGGCACTGTAGAAGAAGCCTATGCCCGGCGCATTCTCCCTGCACCATCTCTTCCCCTCTATATTCACTAGGGAACCGGCAGAGGCAGAGAATATGATGCTCTCTGCTACCGCCCGCTCCATAGTGTATATAGAGATACTGTAGAAGCTTCCGCCCGGCACCGACATCGCCTGCACCCCTCTTCACCCTCTATATAGCCTGAGGCTGTCATCTGCGGCCCGCAAACACAGAGCCGCTAGTATAGGCTGTGCTCCGGGACTCTGTGGAATCCCCTGACCTCACTGTCCATACATGAACAGTGATGTCAGGGGCTTTTCCAGCGCTATTAGCGCTCTGCCCGAGACTCCGGCTCTGGGGTTGCTCCTGATATCACTGTGCATATATGTGGATAGTGATATCAGGAGCAGAGCTGGAGTCCCGGGCAGAGCGCTAGGGTTGCCCCTGACATCACTGTCCATTTATAGACCGTGTTGTCAGGGACAGAGCTGGAATCCCAGGCAGAGTGGTAGAAGCGACTCTGCTCCGGGACTCCAGCTCTGGACAAGCCCCTGACATCACTGTCCATATATGGACACTGATGTCAGGGGGTTCCCCAGAGTTCTGGAGCAGAGCCTATACTAATGCTTTTCTCTGGGACACCGGCTCTGGGGTTGAACCTGACATCACATTCCAGTCCAGGAGGATCCCCTGACATCACTGTCTATGGACAGTGACGTCAGGGGCTCCTCCAGCAGAGGAATCCCCGGCCAAAGCGTCGGCAACTCTCTGGCTGGCTCTCTGTAGCAGTATCTAGAGGGCAATGTGGCAGTATCTATAGAGGGCACTGTGGCATTATTTAGGAGGGGTGGCATCTACAGAGGGCACTATGGTATTATCTGGTGGGGTGTGAGGCATTATCTATGGGTGGGTGTGTGGCAGTATCTACAGAGGGCACTGTGGCATTATCTACAGAGGGCACTGTGGCCTTATCTACGGGTGGGTGTGTGGCAGTATCTACAGAGGGCATTGTGGCGAAAACCATGGCAAGAAAGTGCAGGCAGGTCAAAATCTGCCTCAAAATTCCTGAAGAAATTTTGAGGCAGAAAATACTCTGTGTGAACAGGGCCTAACAGCTCGCGCGCCGGCTGTAAAGGAACTGCAGGTTATTATAGCTCTAAGTGTACTAATATAATGTACAGCTCCCACAAACACCCCAGTAGGTTATGAGATATATATATATATATATGTATATCTATCTATCTATCTATCTATCTATCTATCTATCTATGTCCAAAAATAGGCAGCACTCCAAGTCAAAGTGAAAAAATATTGCTTTTAATAGCCCTCGTGCAACGTTTCGGCTCTACATAGGGAGCCTTTTTCAAGCAGCCGAAACGTTGCACGAGAGCTATTAAAAGCAATATTTTTTCACTTTGACTTGGAGTGTTCCCTATTTTTGGACATATATTGTAAGATTTGGCATCTTGATTGGGTTCCCAAGGCGCGCACCCATCCATATTCTAAGCTGGTGCTGCTGGACGTATATATACACACAAATACATACAGAGAATCCACAGTCCAGCAGTACAGGTGGCTCTGTGCATATATAGAAAGCAAAAAGCAGCACAAGGACCTGGGGTTTTTCGGATTGGCTGGCTGTTTAGGTGCATGATGGGAACTATGGGAAGATTGGATATTGCATACAGTATTGGCAAATATAACACAAAGTAAAACAGACCCCTAGCAACTGGCCAGAATCAGGAAGTGTGAGAAAATAGATGTGGACTGTTGCACAACGAAAAAAAAGCTGCAAAAAAGGTACTTGGAAGTTTCAAAAAATTACTAGGAGTAATGTATTCACATAGAGTGACATAATAGCAGTTTCATTTTTATTTTTTTTTGGACGAAAGTTTAGTTACGCTTTAACTTGACTTTGTCCACAGTAAACACAACTCTGGGCAAAGCCAGTGTCAGCACCGGGCAAACCTAGACAGATGCCAGGGCACACTGGACTTAGGGGGCCCATGGTGATGGTCTATGCTTGTTAAACCATAGGTGGCAGTAGACAATGGGGCACACTGTGACATTGTTGCCCAACAACCCACATAAACCTGGAGCCAACCCTAACTCTTGCAATAGTGAAATCATTAAATAATAAGTAATTCAGTAATACATCACAAATACTAAATGCAGAATGTTTGCCATATTATTGTTTTAAAAGGCCCTGAATAAAAGTCTTGTTTCCAGAACCAGTAAACAAATCAGAATTATACTAACCGATGGAAATTAGATGGCATCAGTCAAATCCAGACTATGATAGGGAATAGATAGTGAAGGACTAGAAGTGGTGGTCTCACCTTCCTAGGACAACCAGTGATATTTATAGACCGCTAATACCAGTGCTGGTTATTAATGATCGTCACTCAATGGGCTTGATCAGAACATTCTTATTTACCTACAAACACTTTATGGATCTACCTATTGCGGGTTTATTACTATAGTTTAGACTAGTGTTATTACAGTATTTACACCATAAATCTGACATGTGTCATTTTATGTGCTAGTAACGCTGGAATGCTTTTGCCTATCCAAGCGATTCAGAGATTGTTTTCTCGTGACATATTGTACTTTATGTTAGTGGAAAAATTTGGTCAATAAATTCATAGCTTATTTGTGAAAAACACCAAAATGTAAAGAAAATGTGCAAAAATAATAATTTTTCTAATTTTAAATGTAATCTACTTGTAAAACAGATAGCAATACCACACAAAATTGTTTCTAATTAACATCCCCCATATGTCTACTTTATATTTGGATTGTTTTTTGAACATTATTTTATTTTTCTAGGACGTTACAAGGCTTAGAACTTTAGCAGCAATTTCTCACATTTTCAAGAAAATTTCAAAAGGCTATTTTGTCAAGGGCCAGTTCGGATTTGAAGTTGCCTTGAGGGCCTTATGTACTAGATAGACCCCATAAATGACCCCATTTTAAAAACTGCACCCCTCAAAGTATTCAAAACAGCATTCAGAAAGTTTATTAACCCTTTAGGTGCTTCACAGGAATTAAAGCAAAGTAGAGGTGAAATTTACAAATGTAATTTTTTTACCGAAATTAATTTGTAATACATTTTTCCTGTAACACAGAAGGTTTTACCAGAGAAACGCAACTCAATATTTATTGCCCAGATTCTGCAGTTATTAGAAATATCCCACATGTGGCTCTAGTATGATAATGGACTGAAACACAGGCCTCACAAGCAAAGGAGCACCTAGAGGATTTTGGGGTCTCCTTTTTTGTAGAATATATTTTAGGCACCATGTCAGGTTTGAAGAGGTCTTGTGGTGCCAAAACAATGGAATCTCACCTCAAGGAATTTATCTAGGGGTATAGTTAGCATCTTGACCCAACAGGTCTTTTGCTTTATTTATTGGAATATGTCTGTGAAAATGAAAATCTAAAAAAAATATAAAAAAATGTCATTTTTACAAGTAATAAATAATAAAAAGCACCCCAAAACTTGTAAAGCTATTTCTCACGATTACGGAAATATCCCATATGTGGTAATAAACTGCTGTTTGGACCCACGGCAGAGCTCAGAAGGGAAGGAGCGCCATTTGGCTTTTGGAGCGCAGATTTTGCTTGGTAATAGCTCTGTTTGGGGTTTTGCTGGTATTTCAGTTTATAATGTGGTGGCATATGTAAGCTAGGCAGAGTACATCAGGGCATAATAAGAGGATATAATCATGCAGTAAATAAATAATAATTCATAGATGTGTGGCCGGTGTCGCACTGATACACTACCGTTCAAAAGTTTGGGGTCACC
This sequence comes from Rhinoderma darwinii, assembly GCF_050947455.1. Taxonomy (NCBI): domain Eukaryota; kingdom Metazoa; phylum Chordata; class Amphibia; order Anura; family Rhinodermatidae; genus Rhinoderma; species Rhinoderma darwinii. Next base: position 76,411,925 of record NC_134691.1, read on the forward strand.
CAGACAATTTTGTGTTTTCCATGAAAACTCACACTTATATTTATCAAATGAGTTGCAAAATGACTAGAAAATATAGTCAAGACATTGATAAGGTTAGAAATAATGATTTTTATTTGAAATAATAATTTTCTCCTTCAAACTTTGCTTTCATCAAAGAATGCTCCATTTGCAGCAATTACAGCATTGCAAACCATTGGCATTCTAGCTGTTAATTTGCTGAGGTAATCGGGAGAAATTTCACCCCATGCTTCCAGAAGGCCCTCCCACAAGTTGGATTCGCTTGATGGGCACTTCTTGCGTACCATACTGTCAAGCTGATCCCACAACAGCTCTATGGGGTTGAGATCTGGTGATGCGCTGGCCACTCCATTACAGATAGAATACCAGCTGCCTGCTTCTTCCCTAAATAGTTCTTGCATAATTTGGAGGTGTGCTTTGGGTCATTGTCCTGTTGTAGGATGAAATTGGCTCCAATCAAGCGCTGTCCACAGGATATGGCATGGCGTTGCAAAATGGAGTGATAGCCTTCCTTATTCAAAATCCCTTTTACCTTGTACAAATCTCCCACTTTACCAGCACCAAAGCAACCCCAGACCATCACATTACCTCCACCATGCTTGACAGATGGCGTCAGGCACTCTTCCAGCATCTTTTCAGTTGTTCTGCGTCTCACAAATGTTCTTCTGTGTGATCCAAACACCTCAAACTTCGATTCGTCTGTCCATAACACTTTTTTCCAATCTTCCTGTGTCCAATGTCTGTGTGCTTTTGCCCATATTAATCTTTTCCTTTTATTAGCCAGTCTCAGATATGGCTTTTTCTTTGCCACTCTGCCCTGAAGGCCAGCATCCCGGAGTCGCCTCTTCACTGTAGACGTTGACACTGGCGTTTTGCGGGTACTATTTAATGAAGCTGCCAGTTGAGGACCTGTGAGGCGTCTATTTCTCAAACTAGAGACTCTAATGTACTTGTCTTGTTGCTCAGTTGTGCAGCGGGGCCTCCCACTTCTCTTTCTACTCTGGTTAGAGCCTGTGTGTGCTGTCCTCCGAAGGGAGCAGTACACACCGTTGTAGGAAATCTTCAGTTTCTTGGCAATTTCTCGCATGGAATAGCCTTCATTTCTAAGAACAAGAATAGACTGTCGAGTTTCACATGAAAGCTCTCTTATTCTAGCCATTTTGAGAGTTTAATCGAACCCACAAATTTAATGCTCCAGATTCTCAACTAGCTCAAAGGAAGGTCAGTTTTATAGCTCCTCTAAACAGCAAAACTGGGTTTTCAAATGTTTTCTAATCATCCATTAGCCTTCTAACACAGTAAGCAAACACAATGTACCATTAGAACACTGGAGTGATGGTTGTTGGAAATGGGCCTCTATACACCTATGTAGATATTGCATTAAAAACCAGACGTTTGCAGCTAGAATAGTCATTTAGCACATTAACAATGTATAGAGTGTATTTCTGATTAATTTAATGTTATCTTCATTGAAAAAAACTGTGCTTTTCTTTCAAAAATAAGGACATTTCGAAGTGACCCTAAACTTTTGAACGGTAGTGTAAATGGTGCCCAATCTTATCCGCTTTTGGACACTGCACAATTTCTGTCGCTATATTCTGAGCGGCAGAACTTTTTTTAACTTTTTCTCCACCGGAGCTGTGTGAGGTCTTATTTGTTACGTTACAATCTGTAGTTTTCATTGGTACCATTTTAGGGTACATGTGATTTTTTGATCACTTTTTATTCGATTTTTTTGGCAAGCAAAGTGATAAAAAAAAAACACACATTTTGACAATTTTTTTTGTCTTTTTTTTTTTACGGGGTTCACTGTGCTCTATAAATGAAATTTTACTTTATTCTGCAGGTCGGTACGATTACGGCGATACCATATGTATATAGTTTTTTTTATGTTTTGTGACGTTTGCACAATAAAATCACTTTTCTTTAAAATTATTTATTTTCTGTGTCACCATATTCTAAGAGCCATAATTGTTTTATTTTTCAGTCAAGAAAGCTGTGTAAGGGCTTGTTTTTTACGGGACGGGTTGTAGTTTTTATTGGTATTATTTTGGGGAACATGCAAATTTTTGATCACTTTTTATTCTATATTTTGGGAGGGGTGATGACCAAAAAAATAGTGATGCTAGTATAGTTTTTAAAAAAAAATTTGCGGTGTTCACCGTGCGGGAAAAATAACATTATAGTTTTATAGTTGGGGTCGTTACGAACGCGGTGATACCAAATATGTGTACTTTTTTAATGTTTTATTTTTTTTTCCTATAATAAAAGACCTATTATAGGAAAAAAAGCATTTTAATGTTTTTGGAGATTATAACTTATTTTTACTTGTTGTACTTGAAGACCTGCAGCACTGATGGCTGCTATAATACATTACACTACCTAGGTTGTGTAACGTGTTATAAACTGTCAGTGTGACGTTAACAGTCACACTGACAGGAAGCCTATGAGGACCAGCTGGTCCTCATAGGCTTCCGTGAATGGCAGCACCCGCAATCGGTCCTCGGGAAAGTTTGTTGCAGCAACAAACTTTCCAGTTTGTTTCTACAACAAACTTTTCCTGCGATCACATGATCGGGACCTGAACCAATCAGGTCCCGGTCATGTCTCCGGGACGAGAGGCAGGGGTGAACAGCGCGACCCGGGTGTCAGCACTACCCTTAGACACCCTGATCGCGCTTTTAACACCCACTGTGAATTCACGTCGGCGCTGCACAGATCCCAGCATGCGCCGACGTGAATTTACTGTGGGGGCGGTCAGGAAGCGGTTAATACCGGTGATCGTATTCTCTGCAGCTGAACCAATCGGTTCGGCTGTCAGAGAACAGGTTGCTGGGGAGCCGCAGACACTGACCCAGCCGGCGTCCGAGCGCTTTTCACAGCGCTATGCCTGCTGGAACAGTGATCTGTATATTCACGCCCTGGCTGCACGGGGTATGTGCGAAAAGGACGTTTATGTACAGATTGTCGGCATGAAAGGGTTAATATGTAAATGTAGCCCATTGTTCTGGTTCCACCTCTGTAAACTTGAAATACAGATGCCATTCATCATTTATAACTATCCATTGTCATATTAGATTTGAAGCCAATCCGATGACTTATCACAACTTTATAAAAAGACATTATGGAACTATGACAAATGCTTAAAGGATTGTTACAATTTATAACATTTATCTGATTTTTGTGTCTATAGAAACATGTATAGAAATTCTCAGAGTAGCTCCGCGGTATTCTTATTGCAGACACTTATAATAAAATGAAAAGGGCTCGCAGGCCTGGAATTAGATAAATATGGAGACTATAGAATAGGGGCAGTGAACAGTCAATGAGGTGCTGAAATGTCGCACCTCCAACACATATTCATGTCCTTGGGACCGTCTGTATTAGGGTCCAATGTTACAGCACATTTTCTATCATAGAGATAAACTTGTTAGTAGACTGATACCAGGAAAAAAATTTGGGTTTGGTACGGATACCCTAGAAACTAGCGTAAGTTATGGTGCAAATTTATAGCAGCTGTAGATTTTCATTTCTGTTGCACGTACAGCCAAATATATTAAGAGGTGTGCCCTCCTTAAAATATTTGGCGGGGCGCATGCGCGAAGCTCCACGAACAGGACGCACCTGATGTGAGCTCCGCTCCGGCAGCACTGATTAAGCCGTATTAGCGCTGTTTTACACAGCTCCTTCGCAGCCAAAAAGTCCGGTAATGTGCAGTATGACCCGGACCAACAAATCAAAGCCTCGGGGACCGGCAACTCCTGCTCCTTCACAAACTATACTGGAGATATTCCGCACCACGAGGCAATCCATCATGGCCGACCCGGCCGCAGCTCAGGTCAGTGAGAGTTCGTCAGCGGCGGATACATCCCTGCCGCCCTCACCTTCAGCAACCACAACTCACACTGACACTGATGATTTATTCAGGAATATTGCAGCATTGTTCCGAACGGAACTAACACAGGCGGTGGCCGAATTTTCCCGCCAAATACATGAAGTGGGCCAACGAGTCTCTGACATAGAAACTCGAGCTGATGACATGGTGGATGCTCTGGAGACAGACCGCAGGGATATTGACACACACGCAGCACAGTTGGAGGCACTGGAATTGAAATTAGAAGACCTTGAGAATAGGTCCCGGAGAGGGAATCTGCGGGTCAGAGGCCTACCGGAAACCGGTACAGAACTGGAACCCACTCTCACCACACTGTTTCGTACTCTCGTAGCTCAGGCTACCATTGATTTATTTCGGATGGATAGGGTTCACAGAGCCCTGACGCGACCACGCAACCCAGATCTACCACGTGATGTGATCCTGAAGTTTCATTATCCAGAGGCAAGAGATCAGATCCTAATGGCGGCACGGAATCTCTCACCCCTACCGGGTATGCCACCCTCAGTTCACTTGTATGCAGACTTGGCACCCTCCACACTCCAACGTCGGAGAGAAATGCGAGACATCACTCAAGCTCTACAGACGGCCCAGGTCCGTTACCGATGGGGATTCCCCTTTTCTCTTAACTTCCAGGTGAACAACAGAACCTATGTGGTTAAATCGCAGGTAGAGGGTCGAGATGCCTTACGTTGTGCTGGACTCCCAGTGGTCCCGGTCTCAGCTCTCCCGCCCAGACCTCAACGACCAACTAGGACCTGGACGCCCGGGCCGAGAACCTCGAACCCTACTACTAGGCTGCCCGATTCCCGGGGGCTAGGAGGACACAATGTATAAGGATCCTCTTCTTCCGCTTGGCATCCAGATGAGTATCATGCCCTATGGGGAACTACATTATTTCTGTATGCTCCGCCTTATCTAGGCTATAATTGCTATTTCTTGTACCAAGGAACTTTCCGGCTAGATCCTATCACCAGACTTAGTGCTGCTGGCCACCATGCCGGTCTTTTTTGTGAGAATTGCTGTAGCAGAGATGTGCACCCCGGGAGGCACTACCTGTCTGCGGAATACTCCACAGAATAGTTGGACACTTGTCCGTTGTTTTTTGTTTAATTTGTTTATTTCGCGCTCTATGCCATATATGAGCTTATGTGCGAAAAGTACCAGTCACTTACTCCTGCTTCACTGTATGCCTAGTAATTCTCTGCTCTGTGTAACTGCCGGGCGTATGCCACTCCCTTCCCTGTACTATGTGTAGAGTACTAAGTCATAATGTGAGGGGATTCAATTCCCCACAGAAAAGGAGAAAAGGAGAAAAGCATTTCTCTCCTATGTTAAGCATAACCCCGATATTATTTGTTTGCAGGAATCCCATTTCACACCTATGTCTCATCCTAAATTCTTTCATCCCCGGTATACTACATTTTACTCTGCTACATTTCCCTCTAAATCACGCGGAGTGGTCACCTTAATTAAGAACAGTTTTCCTATCCAGGTCACTGAGACTATAGTAGACCCCCAGGGCAGATTTGTGATCATACTAGGTGTGTTATATGATAAAGTCCTATGTATAGTGAATTCTTACGCTCCAAATGAAGACCCGCTTCAGTTTTTGACGGGTTACATGATACCTTACTCACTGTACAGTACCAACACTTGATATGGAGTGGGGATTTTAATTTTGTGATGAACACTACACTAGACCGTTCCTCGCCCGCTCCCTGTAGACGCACTCGTATTCAGGCGGCTTTGATCAATAAGATTCTGGGCTCGCTTTCTATTGCAGATACTTGGAGAGAATATAATGGGGCGCAACGGGGCTATACATACTTCTCTCCGGCGCATCGTCTATACACCCGGATCGACATGATCCTGGCCTCAACTAACTCCCTCCCCTTATTGGCCTACTCTAGACATATCCTGTCTGCCTGGTCAGATCATGATATAGTTCTAGCTGAATTAGATTTTTCCAAACGAGGCACCATGCCCTTCTCCTGGAGGCTCAATGAGTCACTCTTATCTAACCCTACGGTTCAGCTCCAGATTCAGACTGAACTCTCTCAATACTTTATGGATAACTCCACTCCTGATGTTAACTCACATACTGTGTGGCTTGCCCATAACGCATTTATAAGGGGCAGGATAATAGCAATGGCTTCTCGTTGTAAAAAAGAACGGTCTCAGGCCCAAAATGCCCTTGAAGCTAAACTGGCCCGACTGGTGGCGGCCAATCAACGAAGTCCTTCCTTATATCTCATTCGTGCTATTAGAGATACCAAGTTCCAGATTGATATGTTACTGACCAACAAGACAGAAAAAGACCTTAGATGGACTCAGTCAAAATATTATAAATGGGCCAATAAACCAGATAAACTTATGGCCCAACAGCTTAAGGCTCGACAGCGAATCAATCAGGTGTTTTGTCTCCAATCACGCCCGGGACAGACCACCTCTAACCCGGACCGTATTCATGAGGTCTTTACCAAGTTCTACCAAACTTTATATGCCAACCCCTCTCCCCCTTCTGAGACTGCGGTGAGGGATTTTTTAGCCTCTGTCAATATCCCTCAACTTTCCGAAACGGATATTGAATTTTTGAATGCCGAGATTTCGAGCGATGAGGTGGAGGACACTATTAAAGAGTTGAAATTGGGGAAGGCCCCGGGACCCGATGGATTCACGACCCTATACTACAAAAAATTCTCCCAACAGTTAGTCCCGCATATAGTAAGCTTTTGTACGGACCTGATGAAGGGTCGCCCCATGCCTACTGAATTTCTTTCCGCCATGATTACAGTTATTCCCAAACCTAACAAGGACCCCTTGCTGGCAGGTAATTACAGACCGATATCATTACTTAACCTAGACACTAAAATATTTACTTCTATTCTAGCCAAACGATTGAACAGGTATATGCCTCAATTAATTCATAGAGATCAAGTAGGATTTATTCCAGGACGGGAAGCACCTGATAATGTTAGTAAAATCCTCAATACTATACATTCAGCCAACGCCATTAAATCCAAGATGATCCTTCTAGCATTAGACATCAAAAAGGCTTTTGATAGCCTTTCCTGGGAATACCTATTTAAAGTATTAGAAAAGGTGGGGATTGGGGGTCCCTTTCTTCGAGCTGTCAGGACAATATATCACAACCCTGAGGCACACCTTAAATTACCAGCTACCACACTTCATCCTATACGCATTCAGAGAGGTACTAGACAGGGCTGTCCCCTATCGCCAGCTTTATTTGCACTTGCTATGGAACCGTTAGCGGAGCTCATTAGATGTAATCCAAATATTACGGGACTGAATGTTCGTAATAGGGAACAAAAGTTAAGTCTCTTTGCTGATGACCTCATCCTCACTCTCACTAAGCTGTTAACTTCCCTCCCGAATCTGATTGCGGCTCTCGGCTCCTTCTCCGCAGTCTCAGGATTACGTGTGAATCAATCTAAATCGGAGGCCCTGTATTGTAACGTCCCACCTTCCCTGAAAAAACTGATAGAAATACATTTTGGCTTCCACACCCAAAACGCAATACCTCCCCTACTTGGGCATAGCTTTGACCCCCTCCCTTGATACACTGTACAAATACAATTACCCACCGTTATTTAAGACTATTAGGGCTGATATGGCAAAGTGGACTAAACTTCCGATTTCTTGGGTGGGTAGAATTAATGCGATCAAAATGGTGACCCTTCCCAGATTACTCTATTTATTTAGAACCCTTCCTATCCCCCTTCAGAAGGGTGATCTGCAACTCCTCCAGAAAGACATTTTTAAATTTATTTGGAACAATAAACGCCCCAGGATATCGACACGTGTCATGATGTTTCATAAAAGAGTGGGGGGGGCTCTCGGTTCCCAATATGCTAAACTACTACAAGGCAGCTAGGGTGGCTCAACTGTTGCTAACACATCTCCCGCCAGATAGGGCACCGATGTGGGTCTCATTGGAGGCGGCTCAAATTACACCCTATTCATGGGGCGCATTGATATGGATGGTATCACCCCCACCGACCACGTTAAAGAATATCTCCCTCCTTTCATATCATTCCCTAATCCTATGGCGATCAGTTAGATTCCGACATGGGCTGCAATCCCGATGCTCCCCGCTGCTTTCTATATTTGGAAATCCGGGGTTTCCCTTGGTCTTCAGAGCTCAAACTATCGCTGGTGGTATTCCAAAAACCTAACAAGAATTCATGACTTCATTAGGGCTGACCATCTGATTTCATATCCACAATTCAATGAGGCCCATACCCCCCCTGTCCCTGAGCGGTATAGGGCTATCCAGATGTTTTCTTTTATGCACAAACTACTTCCCACCCAAACGAATATGTCTTACACCCTTTTGGAAAAAATATTACTCTTCTCACCCTCTCAACTGGGTTTGTTATCTATGGTATATAGTATTTTTAATACTCCACACCCCGATACCAAATTACCGTATATGTTGAAGTGGGAGGAGGACATGGGTATCGCGCGCTCACCTGCACAGTGGAGACAATGCTGTGACACTATTAGTAAGGGTAGCTGGCAGGTATCCTTGGTTGAGACGTCCACGAAATTGCTACATAGAGCATATTACGTCCTGGCAAAACTCCACGCCATATATCCAACGGTCTCGGCCGGGTGTTTCAGAGGATGTACCTTGGATGGTACTATGTACCTTATATGGTGGTCTTGCCCACGAATCTCAACTTTTTGGTCGGGTGTCTGTACTTTGATCTCTAATATCTGCCAGTTTACTGTCCCAAAACAGCTTCCTACATGTCTACTGGGAGTAATTCCTCCCAGAATGTCGAATTCTAAATTTAAGCTTGCCCAGTTTATATTCCTAGCGGCTCGAATCCATATAGCATCCAAGTGGCGTACAGCTGATCTTGATATCTCTATGGTTATTAATAGAGTCAATCGCATAGTTATATTTGAAAAACTTGAGGCTGTGAGAACTGATTCACTCCACCTCTATCGTGCGGTGTGGAACCCATGGCTTTCCTCCCCTCATTCACCCGACTTTCGGTATACTATTACCCTATAATTTGTGATCCAGTACTGTGACACTAGGCTCGCTCTATAGTCACATGACTGATATGTGTAATTTTATGGCTCAGTTGGTTGGTTTATATTTTCCCGGCCTTTGTCCCTCCAAATCCCTTATTTCCCTATAAATGTCTCCCTGTTTGATACAAGCACTTTCTACTGTATCTTCCTGCGCGAGGATTGATTAAATGTAATTGTGTATCACATTTCTGAACCGATATACCAATAAATACCTTTTGAAACTAAAATATTTGGCGTATTTTCCGGTGACATAAGTTAGTTTAAGACTGGCATTTGACACGCCAGTCTTAATATATTTCCCCACTATATAGCCATTATTAACATCTCAGTCTGGAGACTTGCTGAACACATGCTATATCTCTGCATTTTGGGGGGCACGAAAATGTCTGCTGCCATACATGAGCCTTATTTGTAGAAACATAGGAAATGTGCCACTATTTCTGTTGTATGCCTCAACCCTTTACTACATCCATTAGTATTCTCACCACATCTTCAAAACCAAGACAATCCTGAATTTATAGCCTTAGTAACCAGAGGTAGTCACACACATAATGCCCCTTAATTGATTCAAATAGTAGTGCCCTCAGTAGAGTGTCACCAAACTAGAACCACATAGAACCTACTCAGTAATGCCAGCTTGCAGCTATTCCTTACTGCTGTATCCATGAAGACATATAAGTAAAATAGTAGTGCCAAACCAGAAGAGTCCACATCATTGTGCCAGCCACAGAATTACCCATAATATTGTGCCAACCACAGCAGGTTACTGCTATAACAGTGCCAATACAATTATGCCAGCATGAGCAGTGCCCATTTAGCACTACCAATAACGCACGTATCACCTCTATGGTTCTACATTGACAAGGACTTGTTTGCCATTGGTTTAGGTAGCCGGTTGTGTGTTGTGTGTAGCCCCTAAACCACCCGTTACAACGTTGCTACCTCTTTCAATGTCAATACTACGTCAGGCAAAGAAACTGTTGCTTATCAAAGTAAATTGATATATTACATAGATAGAAACTCCGGCACGTGGAGTGGTCATACATATAATACCACTATCACGCCATTTCTTCATGTAGTTTACATTATTTCTTACATAGTTTCCTCTGTGCTGTCCTTCCTTTAAGTCATACTTGAGCTTGTATACTATCTGGTTTTAATATGCATTAGTTACGACTTTACATTGTAGTTTATAACATTGTATCAGAAAAAAGGAGACAGAACGCTGACAGGAATACCTTAGACAAAGGTTGTGATTGTGGGCATAAGACAGGACGGTAAATCCTGATTTCTCGTCCCTCTGCTTCACTGGAAAGCACGGTCTTTCCCAGCATGCAGTGGTGCTGTTTTCTCACAGGCAGTAATGTGATCCTTTGTACACTCCCTCCCATTCTAGGCCACTGCAGGGATATATACTTAGTGCACATTCCCATGTATACTGCCATGTATACTCTCTGAAGTAATCGCTTATGGAACAGAATGGCTCTCCAAGATTAAAAAGCGGTTCTGATAAAAAAAAGAAAGAAAAGAAAACAGAGACACAATAGAGATTCTGCTCTTTTTAACCCCTTGATGACCAGGCCTATTTTGGCCTTAATGACCAGGCATAGTTTTTTTTATCTTCGCATTCCAAGTCATAACTTTTTTATTTTTAAGTCGACAAAGCCGTATGAGGGCTTTCGTTTTGAGGGAGGAGTTGTATTTTTCAATGGCATCATATTTGGGTGCATATAATACATTAACTTTTATTTAAAAAGAGAACTGTTCCAGTATTGTTTTTAGCCTTTAAATTTACGCTGTTCAATACGCGGCATGAATAACATGTTAACTTTATACTATGGGTCGGTATGATTCCGGCGATACCAAATACATATAGGTTTTTTATGTTTTACTACTTTTGCACAATAAAAACACTTTTAAACAAAATTAATTTAATTTTTGCATCGTCGAATTTCAAGAGCCATAACTTTTTTTTTTTCATCGATGTAGCCGTATGTGGGCTTGTTTTTTGCAGGACGAGGTCCAGTTTTCATTAGTACTATTTTGGGATATGTGGGACTTATTTATTAACTTTTATTATATTTTTTTGAGGGGAATGGGAAAAAAAAAACCCCTAAATTCTGCCGGTTTCTTGACATTTTCTTGTGCGGCGTTCACCAAGTTTAATCAATGTGTTAAATTTATTGTTGGGTCATTTCGTGTGCGGCGATACCTTATACGTGTGTTTGTTTGTTTTTTTTACACCTTTTCCAAATAAAACCACTTTTAATGGATTTTTTTATTATTTTTACCGTTATCTTTTTTATAACTTTTAGGCTGGATTCACACGAGCATGTTACGTCCGTAATGGACGGAACGTATTTCGGCCGCTAATCCCGGACCGAAGACACTGCAGGGAGCCGGGCTCCTAGCATCATAGTTATGTACGACGCTAGAAGTCCCTACCTCGCTGTCCCATACTGTAATCGTGTTTTCAGTACAGGACAGTAGTTCCACGGAGAGGCACGGACTCCTAGCGTCGTACATAACTATGATGCTAGGAGCCCGGCTCCCTGCAGTGTGTTCGGTCCGGGACTTGCAGCCGAAATACGTTCCGTCCATTACGGACGTAATGTGCTCGTGTGAATCCAGCCTAACTGTTTTTTTCAGTCCCACTAGGGGACTTTATAATGCGATCTTCTGATTGCTCATATATTGCTTTGGTATACTTATTACTCTGGCACTGCATCATAGGCATACAGTCAGAGGCGTAACTTGGAAACACTGGACCCCATAGCAAACTTTTGATTGCCCCCCCCCTGGGTACCCCTATAGACTGTACCATACAACCCCCTCCTGTAGACTGTGCCATACACCCCGTCCGCCTGTGAACAGTGCTATACACCCCCGTTGTAGATAGTGCCCCCACAACCCTTGTATTTAGCCCAATATATGACCCACAAACAAACAAAATTATACGGACCTTCGCCCCGTTCCCCCGACGAACGGAGCAGCTCAACGCCGATTGGAACCTTGCCTAGGCCAGTGTGATCCAGTGACGTCATCACACCGGCCCGCGCAGGGATCCTGACCCTGTACCGGATAGGCTGCAGACCGAATGTGGCCTGTAGCCTATGGCAGAGCAGGGGGGGGGGGGCTCGTCCCAGGAGGCGGCGCAGGCCTCCTCATTCTGCGGGCCCCGTGGCAGCCGCTATGGCTGCTACAGCGGTAGTTACGCCACTGCATATAGTCATGGCTGTCCCCCTGGCTGCCATGGCAACCCGTCGGCAGATGGTCACTATTGACTGCAGCATTTAAGGGGTTAAACTGCCAGGATTGGAGATTTCTCCAATCCCAGCTGTTGCAGCGGGAGCTCGGCTATCAGTCAGCTGGTCTCCTGCGGTGATTGTGCGAACCCAGTTTCTGTGCCCGCACGATCACCATCACATACATGCTTGTCACAATGCGGGAAGGGGAGCGTTCCATTATGTTTCTGTACGTGAAAATGCGGGAACTGAAAAGTGTAAAGGTCCATTTATACTAACAGATAATTTGTCATATTCGAACGCCAAAGAGTGATAGTGCACAATAAGCTCTTAATAGGTCTGGGCAAATATGACCTAAATCAAAATAACGATTAATTAAACATGTAACCTCGATTACGATTTAGGCCACACCTCTTTTTACGTGTCATGCCCCCTATATGCATGCCACCCCATTGAATTAATATAGTTCCTATAAACCTGCTGTATACTACTCTATATAATATACGCCCCGACTCTGCCCCCCACACAGTATAATACCCCTATAGTGCCAAAAAACAAAAATAATAAAATACACACTCCCCTAACCCTGTTCCAACGACAAGTGGAGGAGTTCCCGCTTCCGTGTGGCTCGGCCCATATTTTCAGATTGCACTGGACTTCTGGCATATATCGGCGTTTCAGGCATCCTAATGGTCCAGTGTCTTCAATGCCCACCCCATTTACATGTTTAGCCTCAATGCCCACACGCCATTGCAAGCAGACAGTGCCCTGCCCACCCCCAATGGAATATACACGGATGGGGAGTGTTATATACAGGGAGAACGGCAGGCTGGTATATACCGGGATGATGAGGGACCCTGCATATTACCCCATCATCCCTGTATGCAACCCCCATAACCCCTCATATATACTAGATATCCCCATCATCCCTGTATACAGGGATGATGGCTAATATACAGGGATTTTCTTCCCAATTAAGTGCCCAGACCTACCTCTTAGGGTATGTGCACACACACTAATTATGTCCGTAATTGACGGACGTATTTCGGCCGCAAGTACCGGACCGAACACAGTGCAGGGAGCCGGGCTCCTAGCATCATAGTTATGTACGACGCTAGGAGTCCCTGCCTCGCTGCAGGACAACTGTCCTGTACTGAAAACATGATTACAGTATGGGACAGTTGTCCTGCAGCGAGGCAGCGAGGCAGGGACTCCTAGTGTTGTACAGAAGTATGATGCTAGGAGCCCGGCTCCCTGCAGTGTGTTCGGTCCGGGACATGTGGCCAAAATACGTTCCGTCCTTTACGGACCGAACATGCTCGTGTGAATCCAGCCTTATTGTTAATAGGTGTAGCAAATGAACGACTAGCAATAAACCGCTCAAGCAGGAGCTCATGACTACGCCACACTCATTCCTCCTAGGGCCTATATCCCGCTGCAACATTTAAAACGTAAGTTATCTTAAATCACTGAACTAAATGTGTAACTACTTTATGCTGCCCTCAGGGGGACAGCAGAAAGTCAGTGACAGGTTCTCAAACGATTATTGAGACAATGATTTTGTGTGTAATTGAAGATCTCTCATAAATAGTTTTAGCCGGATTCACACATCGGGTACTTGTGCACTAAAATTCTGCATCAAATTACAGTACAATGTAAATGAAGGCGGATTTAACCCCATTCACTTGGGCCTTGCTCACATTAGCAGCAAATCTGCACTATATTTCAGGCATTTTTTATGCCAAAACCAGAATTGGAAACAGTAGAGTAGACCTTCTTTTATAAATGTCTTCTGTTTTCATACCTGGTTTTGGGTTAAAAAAAAAAAATACATACAAACTTTCCAGCCAATCTGCAGTGTGAACAAGGCCTTCAGAGTAAAAACACTGCAGTGGATTCTAAACATGCTGCAGATTTTCAAAACAGCCCCATGTTCTATCTGTTGCAGAAATGCAGTGGATTTTCATTATGGAATTCAACCATTCAGATACAATCGGATTTCACCCATTGTAAGACGACGGTCACACAGGCCGATTACGCTGCGTAAAAAAGCAGCAGGGAATTCCGGCCGAAAAATGTAACCAAATTGTGGTGCAGTTTTTCCGCCGGTATGTCTGCTGCGGAAAACTGCACGTAAAAAGAACAAACAAAAAAACACATACTTCTCAGACGTCCTGCAGCCTGTGATTGGATGCAGCGGTCACATGGAATGAAACATCAACCTAGGAGGCCGGGCTGGACAAAGAAGTACAATATTCTGGGTAAGATTTTTTTGAATTTTTTCTGAGTTACGGTTTTCACAGTTTTTCCACCGCAAAACAAAACGCCTGCTATTTGATGTGGGTTTTACCTCCCCATTGAATTCAATGGGGAAAACCCACAACAAAAAAGCAGCGATTACGCATACAATTGACATGCAGCGGATGAAAAAAACACACGGCCGCTCAATTTCTGAGCAGTTTCTCCGCTTATCATTTACGCAGCACGTGAATGAGATTTGTTCAACTCTCACACTTTGCCGATGTGATTTTCCGCAATGAAATCCATAGTACTTACGCTACGAGTGAACTTACCCTAATGCATGCAGATTTCTAGGCTGGTTCAAGAGTAAAATAACGCCTGATTGAGGGCTTGTTTACACGAACGTGATATACGTCCGTGCAACGCACCCGATTTTCACGGGCGTCGCACGGACCTATATTAGTCTATGGGGCCGTGCAGACAGTTGCGTGATTTTTACGCAGCGTGTCCGCTGCGTAAAACTCACGACATGTCCTATATTTGTGCGTTGTTCACGCAAAACGCACCCATTGAAGTCAATGGGTGTGTGAAAATCACACGCACCACACGGAGGCACTTCCGTGGGACGCGAGTGATTCGCGCAACAGCTGTCAAACTATGAATGTAAACAGAAAAGCACCATGTGCTTTTCTGTTAACAAACATCCAAACCCCGTTCCCAGATCCTGCCATGGGGTACTTGACGTGTGACGTCACTCTCTGGCTGCTGTGTTGATCTTGAATTCTTTTCCGGGTATACGACATGTCACTTGTGATGTGCCCTGTATGGGCTGTTTTGTTGGAACGCACACGCTCGGTCCCTGCTGTTATCTCGAGAACAGCAGGGACTGCGCATGCAAGTTACGGGCTGTGCAGCAGAACATCCCATACACGGCACGTCACAAGTGGCGTGTCATATACCCAGAAAAGTATTGAAGATCAACACAGCAGCCAGAGAGTGACATCACCCGTCAAGTACCCCACTGCAGGATCTGGAAACGGGGCCACTTTGTAATTTATAAATGTAATATACTTACATTTTCCAAGCATTAGCACAGTCATTTTATCTCAGACAACCCCTTAGATGCCGCAGTAATTAATATTACCCCAAAAAAATATTTTTTAAAAATAAACATAAAAAAAATAAATAAAAAAAAGACACCTCTTGGAAGATAAAGACAAAGCACGAAATTACTTGGTTGTCAATACCCAAAATAGGCCAGTCCTTAACCCCTTCCCTCTTTGGCCACTTTTGACCTTCCTGACAGAGCCTCATTTTTCAAATCTGACATGTTTCACTTTATGTGGTAATAACTCCGGAATGCTTTTACCTATCCAAGCGATTCTGAGATTGTTTTCTCGTGACACATTGGACTTTATGTTACTGGCAAAATTTGGCCGATACATTCAGTATTTAATTGTGAAAAACACCAAAATTTAGCGAAAAATTTCAAAAATTAGCATTTTTCTCAATTTAAATGTATCTGCTTGTAAGACAGGCAGTTATACCACACAAAAATGTTGCTAACTAACATCCCCCATATGTCTACTTTATATTGGCATCGTATTTTGATCATCATTTTATTTTTCTAGGACGTTACAAGGCTTAGAACTTTAGCAGCAATTTCTCACATTTTCAAGAAAATTTCAAAATGCTATTTTTACAGGGGCCAGTTTAGTTGTGAAGTGGCTTTAAGGTCCTTAGATATTAGAAACCCCCAATAAGTCACCCCATTTTAAAAACTGCACCCATCAAAGTATTCAAAACAGCATTTAGAAAGTTTCTTAACCCTTTAGACGTTGCGCAGGAATTAAGGCAAAGTAGAGGTGAAATTTACAAAGTTCATTATTTTTTTCCAGAAATTCATTTTGAATCCATTTTTTTTGTACCACGGAATGTTTTACCCAAGAAATGCAACTCAATATTTATTGCCCAGGTTCTGCAGTTTTAGGAAATATCCCACATATGGCCCTAGTGTGCTACTGGACTGAAGCACCGGCCTCCGAAGCAAAGGAACACCTAGTGGATTTTGGGCCTCCTTTTTATTAGAATATATTTTAGGCACCATATCCGCTTTGAACAGGTCTAGTGGAACTAAAACAGTGGAAACACCCCAAAAGTGACTCTATTTTGGAAACTACACCCCTCGAGGAATTTATCTAGGGGTGTAGCAAGCATTTTGACCGGCCAGTTTTTTTGCAAAAATGTTTGGAACTAGGCCATGAAAATGAAAATCTACATTTTTTCAAATAAAATGTAGGTTTAGCTAATTTTTTTTCATTTCCAAAAGAACTAAAGTAGAAAAAGCACCACAACATTTGTAGAGCAATTTCTCCCGAGTAAAACAATACCCTACATGTCGTAATAAACGGTTATTTGGACACACAGCAGGGCTTAGAATGGAAAGAGCGCCATTTGGCTCTTGGAGCTCAAATTTAGCAGGAATGGTTTGCGGAGGCCATGTCGCATTTGCAAAGCCCCCTAGGGGACAAAACAGTGGAAACGCCCAACAAGTGACCCCATTTTGGAAACTATACCCCTCGAGGAATTTATCTAGGGGTGTAGCAAGCATTTTGACCGGCCAGTTTTTTTGCAAAAATTTTTGGAACTAGGTCATGAAAATGAAAATCTACATTTTCTCAAATAAAATGTAGGTTTAGCTAATTTTTTTTCATTTCCAAGAGAACTAAAGTAGAAAAAGCACAACAACATTTGTAGAGCAATGTCTCCCGAGTAAAACAATACCCCACATGTGGTAATAAACAGCTGTTTGGACACACGGCAGGGCTTAGAAGGGAAAGAGCGCCATTTGGCTCTTGGAGCTCAAATTTAGCAGGAATGGTTTGCGGAGGCCATGTCACATTTGCAAAGCCCCTGAGGGGACAAAACAGTGGAAACCCCCAACAAGTGACCCCATTTTGGAAACTATACCCCTTGAGGAAATTATCTAGGGGTATAGTGAGCATTTTGACCCCACAGGTTTTTTGAAGAAATTATTGCAAGTAGGCTGTGAAAATGAAAATCTAAATTTTTTCAAATAAAATGTAGGTTTAGCTAATTTTTTTTTCATTTCCACAAGGACTAAAGGAGAAAAAGCACCATAAAATTTGTAAAGAAATTTCTCCCGAGTAAAACAATACCCCACATGTGGTAATAAACGGCTGTTTGGACACACGGCGAGGCTGAGGAGGGAAAGAGCGCCATTTGGCTTTTGGAACTCAAATTTAGCAGGAATGGTTTGCGGAGGCCATGTCGCATTTGCAAAGCTCCTGAGGGGACAAAACAGTGGAAACCCCCAACAAGTGACCGAATTTTGGAAACTACACCCCATGAGGAAATTATCTAGGGGTGTAGCAAGCATTTTGACCAGCCAGTTTTTTTACAGAACTTATTGTAAGTAGGCCGTAAAAATGAAAATCTACATTTTTTCAAAGAAAATGTAGGTTTAGGTATTTTTTTTTCATTTCCACAAGGACTGAAGGAGAAAAAGCACCGCAACATTTGTAAAGCAACTTCTCCCGAGTAAAACAATACCCCACATGTGGTCACAAACATCTGTTTGGACACACGGTAGGGCTCAGAATGGAAGGAGCACCATTTGGATTTTGGAATGGTTTCTGGGTGTCATGTCATATTTGCTGAGCCCCTGTAGTACTAGTACAGTGGAAACACCCCAAAAGTGACTCCATTTGGGAAACTGCACCCCCTGAGGAATCATCTAGGGGTATAGTGAAAATTTTGATCCCAAAGGTTTTTTTCTGAATTAATTAGAATTAAGCCATGAAAATGAAAAATAATTTTTTTTTCAAACAAGATGTCGTTTGAGATACACATTTTTCATTTTTGCAAGGAATAGAGAAGAAAAAGCACCCCAACATTTGTAAAGTAATTTCTCCCGAGTACAGTAACGCCCCATATGTGGTTATAATCGGCTGTTTACGTATATGGGAGCATTCAGAAGAAAAGGAGCGGTATTTATCTTTTGGAGCGTAGATTTTGCTGGAATGGTTTGCGGACGCCATGTTGCATTTGCAAAACCACTGATGTACCAAACAAAAGTGACCCCGTTTTAGAAACTACACCCTTAAAGGCATTTATCAAGGGATGTAGTGAGAATTTAGACTCCACAGGTGTTTTTCAGAAATGAATACGCAGTGGATTGTGCAAAGTGAAAATTGCAATTTCTCCACTGATCTGCCCATTCACCGCACAAGATGTTGTGCCCCTAGAGAATCTTTCCCCATAAATTGTTAAGCGGGTTCTCCCGGGTATGGTAACTTGTGGCCATAAATTGCTGTTTGGGCACACTGTAGGGCTAAGAAGGGAAAGACCGCCATTTTGAGCATGGATTTTGCTTGGTAATAGTTCTGTTTGGGGTTTTGCTGATATTTCCGTTTATAATGTGGTGGCATATGTAATCTGTGCGGAGTATATCAGGGGTATATGTAATCTGTGCGGAGTATATCAGGGGTATATGTAATCTGTGCGGAGTACATCAGGGTATATGTAATCTGTGCGGAGTATATCAGGGGTATATGTAATCTGTGCGGAGTACATCAGGGTATATGTAATCTGTGCGGAGAACATCAGGGTATATGTAGTCTGTGCGGAGTATATCAGGGGTATATGTAATCTGTGCGGAGTACATCAGGGCATAATAAGAGGGTATAATAATGGGGTAAATAATACAATTATCCATAGGTGTGTGTTACGCTGTGAAGCGATCCGTTATGCACAGGCCGGTGTCACACTGATAAACGGTTTTCTTTCTTATCCCCCTTTTGTAACACTCTTTACACTGCACCTTTTGGGGACTTTTTCTCCTTCGTAGTTTGGGAAATATTACTGGGAAAGTTTTGCGCTGGTATAATACGGGCACCCTCGCTTCCAGCGGATGTCCCTTCCCTTGTTCCTAAATCCTGGGGCCCTGAAACTGAAGGAATGTTCCCCTCCGGCCTGCACATTGAGATGTTTTTTCATCACCGCATTACTAGTGCCATAACTTTTTTGTTTTTCAGTTGATTGAGCGGTGTGCGGGCTTGTTTTTTGCGAGACGGGCTGTCGATTTTATTGGTACCATTTTAGAACACATACCACTTTTTGATCACTTTTTATTTCATTTTTTGGTAAAGGAAATTACCAAAAACAAGCAATTCTGGAATAGTTTTTTATTGGTTTTTTTATCGGCATCCACAGTGTGCCCTAAATTACATGTTAGCTTTATTCTGCGGGTCGATACGATTACGGCGATACCAAATTTATATAGTTTTTTTTATGTATTGCGGCTTTTGCACAATAAAATCACTTTTTTTATAAAATCATTTGTTTTCTGTGTCGACATTCTAAGACCCATAACTTTATTATTTTTGCGTGCACAAAGCGGTGTCAGGGATTATTTTTTGCGGCACGGATTGCCGTTTTTATTAGCACTATTTTGGAGTAAATGTGACTTTTTGATCACTTTTTATAGCATTTTTTGGAAGGAGATGTGACCTAAAAACAAAGATTCTGGCGTTGTTTTTCATGTTTTTTTTTTTACGGCGTTCACCATGCGGGATAAATTACATAATTGTTTTGTAGTTTGGGTCGTTACGTACGCGGCGATACCAAATTTATATAGTTTTTTTTATGTATTGCGGCTTTTGCACAATAAAATCACTTTTTTTATAAAATCATTTGTTTTCTGTCTCGCCATATTCTAAGACCCATAACTTTTTTATTTTTGCGTGCACGAAACGGTGTCAGGGATTATTTTTTGCGGGACGGATTGCCGTTTTTATTAGTACTATTTTGGAGTAAATGTGACTTTTTGATCACTTTTTATAGCATTTTTTGGAAGGAGACGTGACCTAAAAACAAAGATTCTGGCGCTGTTTTTCATGTTTTTTTTTACCGCGTTCACCGTGCGGGATAAATTACATAATAGTTTTGTAGTTTGGGTCGTTACGGACGCGGCGATACCAATTATGTATAGTTTTTTTGATTTTTACGGTTTTTCCCATAATAAAAGACTTACTATGGGAAAAAAGTCAGTTTAGCTTTATTTTTATTTGAAATGTGTGTGTTTTTATTGTTTTACCACATTTTTATTAACTTTTTTTTACTTTTCTGACTTGTCCCACTAGGGGACATGAGGGCCTGATGCCCCGATCGCTACTCTAATACACTGCACTACATACGTAGTGCAGTGTATTAGCGCTGTCAGTTATTCACTGACAGCAAGCCTATGAGGACACGCCGCAGGCGGGTCCTCATCGGCTCCCGTACAAGGCAGACTCGGACGCCATTTTCTGGCGTCCGATTGCCACAGCAACCCAGTGATTGCATCACTGGGTTGCCGATCGGGTGAAAACCTATCAGATGCTGCGCTCTATTGAGCGCAGCATCTGAGGGGTTAATCTGCCGGATCGGAGAATAGCTCCGGTCCTGGCAGTTACAGGAGGGTGCCAGCTGTATAATGCAGCTGTCACCCCGCGGTGATGGTGCCGGCTCTGCTCCTGAGCCCGCACCATCACTGCGCCGTATATATACGGCGCTTTGCGGGAAGCACCTCCCGACAGCGCCGTATATATACGGCGGATGTCGGGAAGGGGTTAATGGGTTAAAAAATATACACTATTTTGATCGTGGGGATCCGACCACTGGAAGTCATAATGTTGCTCCTTCATTCTGAGAAATGTGATGTTCCTGCCAGTTAGGCCTCATGCACACGAACGTAGCCATGTGCACGGCCGCGATTTTCGGGTCGCCCAGCTGCAGATTGTCAGCCGCGAGCCGCCCGCAATTCGCGGGACATGCATATGGCCGCGGCCATTATTTTCAATGAGCCCGGACTGCAGAACACGGCCGTAATAAGACATGTCCGCTCTTTCTGCGGTGCGGGCTCACGGGCCATGCACGGACCGGAAAAACTACGGTCATGTGCATGGCCCCATAGAAATTAATGGGGCCGCAATTCTCCCGTGGATTTTCGGGAGAATTGCGGCCACAAAAGCGCGTTCGACTCCCACTAATCAGTAAGTTTTCAATCACTATTATAGGAATTATAAGACCTGGATAGCTAAAAGGGGGATAATTTATAGACATTTGAATGACCATATGGAATTCTCATGCAAAACTAGGGCTTAAAATATCCCAAATGTTGTCATTTGTATGTAAGTATGGGGTATATCCCTTTACCTGAACGGACCGGACATACTGTATATATGGGCCTCCTGACAGAAGCGGCAGGGGGAAAAGAGGTGCAAGAATGTGGGGATAATCCTCATCCCTTAAAGGGGTTAAGTTATGCTGTACCAAGTATGGTGTTATTCATTAAAACATGTGCTTTATAGCTGATGTACACCTTTGAAATACACATTTTTTATTAAAAAAAACAAACAAGACTATCAATGTGATTGGTGCAACTTTCAAAATACTATTAAAAATGATTAACTTTTTCAGATACAGCTGTTTTGTATCCTGTATACAGAGCAGCTGTATCTCGCACTGAGAACTGCATCCGTCAGGTCAGCGGGTCCTGCGTGTCTCAGACAAGCAGGATCCTCCTGTAACCTATCACATCTATGTTATGAACTTAGATGTGATAGATTACAGCTCGATCCTGCGTGTGATCCACTGACACTGAGCCCGTCAGTGACGCTGACCTGACTGATTCAGATCTCAGCTTCTCTGTACACAGGATACAAAGCAGCTGTATCTTAAGTATTTTGAATGTTGAACCAACCCCACGTATACAGGTTTTTAAAAATAAATAGCATTTCAAAGGTGTAAAGACATTAAACCGCTCTCACACGAGCGCAACGGGTTATATTTTGTGCCGGTAACACGGACACAACGCCAAGACCTCCCACCGTTTGTTAAAGCACCAAAGAATCCTATAATGGTCTAACACATTCTAATCAACCAGGAAGGTCCGGATGTTGCACCTGTAATATAGGTGTAAAAAAGCACTTATTACGCTCATGTGAAGTTTGTCCAGTTTCAGGAAGTTAATGTTACTTATCACACCGATAAATTCCCAATATCCACAGTTTTAAACGTGCCCTGAAAACACATCTATTTAGACAGGCCTATAACATTCCCTAATCTGACTCCTTTCCATGGCCCCCCTTTTAGATTAGTCATCAGAATTAGATTGCCTCGCACTCCTCTTCATGTCCGTCATACACGGATACTGGCTGGTGACCGGCTCATGCAGCTTTATGTCACCACCGCATGTGTATAAAAATGGCCGGACCATTGTACAGAACAAACACTGTTACACTTTGTGTCTCCCTTATGTCCTCATAGATTGTAAGCTCTTGCGAGCAGGGTCATCACTCCTCTTGTTTGAATTGTAAATGAACTTTGTCACTATGTAATGTCTGATATTGTTTGTTTCATGTCCCCTCTAAATTGTAAAGTGCTGCGTAAGATGTTGGCGCTATATAAATAAAGATTATTATTATTACTACACAATGTATTTTTTTTTTTATACAGTTCTCCCAATATACTTTCTGTATTAACCTCTTCCTGACATTTGACGTAACTATACATCATAGTGGTAGGTGGGAAGACTGAGCGAGCTCTCGGGCTGGGCCCACTCCATACTCAGCGGGCATCAACTGTATGTTACAAACGGAATCCGAGAACTCTAATCCCAGAAGGTTAACCACTTAGATGCCACATCCAGAGGTACTTGCAGCATCTAAGCCATTAGAAAGAGGGAGGGCAACCCCCTGTCACCACACCAGGCCCCTTCAACAGAAGCGATGCAATCACAGTGCCGATGGTTGTCTTGGCAGTCTGGGGGCCTTATCTACAACTACGGTGGTTAAAAAAAATAAAAATGGATAACAGCAAGCAGAGATCTTGAAGACAGAATACAGAAAATGCAAAAATATTAGTTATACAAAAAATAACACTCATTTCCAGAAACTGGACAACCCCTTTTAACACCATAAAGGCGGTGGGATGTTACGCATTGCTCGTACGGTGCACCAATCTTCAGAACCTCCCCAAATGCCAGCCATTCACGCTAGAACGTCTTTACTAGATTTGGAGCGTTTTATGACACCCATTAGTCACACCCTATTTTCAGAGACACCTGTCGACATGTAAATGTATCACAAATTACTGTAACTGACGACTGAATCCTGATACATCTTTACGTAGTAACTCAAGAACAAGCCCTTTAAATCATACACCTACGTAAACATAAGACGCTACAACCTATGGAATAAACATTTACACATGGCAGAATGTATATCTTTTACTAGAGCCCGAGGCACGCAGAGAATGACATGAAACTTTATGATAGAATATATGATAGAAATGTATATTAACAGTCAACCTACAAAAATAATTTGTAAAGCAAACTTAATAATAAATGTCAGTTCAAGGCTGAAGGTGCAACATGATCATCTGCACCAATATAGACCTCACCAGTCCTTACACCCCTCAATCCTGCAGCTGGGGTGGCACCAGGATTAGGAGTGGGCAGGAGCCTCACCAGCACCTGGCAATGAGCATTCAGTCTTCTACTTTCTTTTACCCTTCCCTCCCCTGGCTGGTGCTTTGCCTTTGCCCTTCTTGGGGCCAGCTCGGTCCCTGCCCCCTTTTCCCTTCTTGAAGGGCTTCCTCCTCTTGGCAGAGGCCTCTGCATCCTCCTCCCTCATCTGCTTGTTGACGGCTCTGGTGACGTCGATCTTGGGTTTCTTACTGTTCATGGTCTTCAGTATCTCCAGCTGTTTGCTCTTCTCTGCTTTGAAGTCTCCGACCAGCGGCTGGAACTTCCTCCTCTTGCCCATGTTCTTGGGCTCCTTCTCTTTGGGTAACTTGTCTTGGAACCTCCCCACTGAGGCGGTGGAGCGCTTGGCTACATGCATGGCTTTGCCCAGCTGATCCTTGGAAGGCTGACTGGTCGGGGTGAGCCCCACGCCCGGTACTTTACCCTTTTGTGAACGGGCGAGGTTTCTCAAGCGGTTCAGTTCGTTCTTGGCCACTCGCTCTTGCTTGGCTTTCATCCTCTTGGCGAACTGGTCCTCGCCGGGGTCCCCGGTGTGCGGCACCTCGATCAGCCAGTCCTTGGTGTCATCCTTGGCTCTCTGATAACCCCAGCGCCGCCGCCATTCCTTGTGCACTTCATCCCACACCAGGTTAGTCTTCTTCTTCTTCTGGATCCCCTTCAGTTTAGCGAACTCCTCCCAGCGGGTTGGTGCTCGGGGTTTGGGTGGAGGCTTCTCCCGGGGCAGGCGGGTGGTGGGCTCCGGTAACGAGGCCATCACACACTCCTGCACCCGCTTCGTGGGCAGCGTCCAGAGCTGGTTAATGAGGAGCTGTGTGTTATCCCGGGCGAGCGAGCGCAGGAACTCGGGTCTCTTCAGCTGCCGGAAGGCTGTACTGTCCGCCGGATTGGGGTCTACCGCCAGCAGGTGCCCCAGATCAAACTGCAGCTCCAGCTCTTTGTGCACGGTAATGAGTTTCAGCTTCTCCGCCTCATCTTTCTCCACCTGGGCCAGCACTTGCTCTATCGTGGTAGCCGCCATGTCTACTCCTGCAGCAAGCGGAAACACGTGTAGGCAACCGGGAAGAGCACGTGACTTATCTCAGGTCAGAGGTTTTCTTCCTGGGCGGACGCTCAAGCGGATTAGCTATTGCTGACAGATGCGGCGCTATGAGGGCGAGCTGGAGAAATTACTGCTGATACTACTTTGGGCCACTAGGGGTCGCACTACACTCGACAATGTGCTTAGAAATGGCAGCTTGCTCGCAGGGACTGCTGGTTCTTGTAGTTCCAAAATATGTCACTAGAAAATGTTGCTTTTTTTATTTTTTAAATCGACATATAGGTTTAACAGGCAAATGCTGCCCTGAAAAAAACAAAAACATAAGCCTTTAAGATATTCAAAAGTGTCAGACAGTGTTTTATATGCTGCTGTGTTTTAAACGGGACTAACCCCATTTTATTGAATCACTAGCTTTTAGGGTATGTTCACACGGCAGCGTCCATTACGGGTGAAATTATGGAGCTGTTTTCAGGAGAAAACCGCTCCGGCATTTCAGACGTAATGGCAAGTGCAGGCGCTTTTCGCTGCGTCTATTACGGACGTAATTGGAGCTGTTTTTCCATGGTGTCATTGGAAAATGGCTCCAATTACGTCTCAAGAAGTGACATGCACTTCTTTGACGCGGGCGTCTTTTTTACGCGCCGTCTTTTGACAGCGGCGCGTAAAAACAATGACCGTCGTTACGAAACATCGTAAAGCCCATTCAAATGAATGGGCAGAAGTTTGCCGGCGCATTGGAGCCATATTTTCAAACGTAATTTGAGGTTAAAATGCCCGAATTACGTCCGTAAAAAGGGAGTGTGAACATACCCTTAGGCTATGTTCACACAGAGTTTTTTGCAGGAGGAAAATTCCTCCTGCAAAAACTGCTCCAGACGGGTTTTGCACAGTAATTTGACAAAAACTCGTCAAAACACTCGTCGAGGCGTTTTTTTCCTCTTTCTGACTAATTGAAATGGGGTTTTGGAGAAAACAGCTCCTGAATTTCAGACGTAAATACATGTACTGGCGTTATTCGCCGCGTCTTTTACGGACGTAATTTGGAGCTGTTCTTCATTGAAGTCAATGAAAAATGGCTCCAATTATGTCCCAAGAAGAGTCCTGCACTTCATTGACGAGGCTGTTATTTTACACGCCGTCTTTTGACAGCGGCTTTTAAAATGACAGGTCGTCGGCACAGAACATCGTAAGACCCATTGAAAGTAATGGGCAGATGTTTGCCGATGTATTGGAGCCATTTTTTCAGACGTAATTCGAGGCGTAAAACACCTCCATTACGTATGAAAATAGGTCGTGTGAACCCAGCCTAATAGTTTATGTTTAACCCCTTAATGACCAGGCCATTTTGCACGTTAATGACCAAGGATTATTTTTTGTTTTTTCACGGTCGCATTCCAAGAGTTGTAACTTTTTTTTATTCCGTCGACATAGCCATATGAGGGCTTGTTTTTTGCGGGACGAGTTGTATTTTGTAATTGTACTATTTTTAGATGCTTATAATATATTGATTAACTTTTATTAACTTTATTTTAGGAGAGAATTGAAAATAAGCATCTATTCCAGCATTGATTTTCACGTTATAAATTGACGCCGTTTACTATGCAGCGTAAATAACATGTTAACTTTATTCTATGGGTCGGCACGATTACGGGGATACCAAATATGTAAAGGTTTTATATGTTTTCCTACGTTTCACAACAAAAACCCTTTTAGAAAAAAATTACTTGTTTTTGCATCGCCGCGTTCCAAGAGCCGTGGGTTATTTATTTTTCCGTCAATGTGGCCGTATGTGGGCTTGATTTTTGCGGGCAAATGTGTAGTTTTCATTAGTACTATTTTGGGGTACATATGTACACAAAAATGGTGCTATTAATAAGTACAACTAATCCCGCAAAAAACAAGTCCTCATACAGCTATGTAGACGAAAAAATAAAAAAGTTATAGCTCTTTGAATGCGTCTATAGAAAAACGAATAAAACAGCTTGGTCATTATTGCCTAAAATGGGCTGGTCAATAAGGGGTTAACCACAGGTTTCCCCTTAAATGGAATCTAAGGAGGCCTTAAAACTTTGATATAGGAGAAGGGGAGGGCATTGTAAACATACCTCTCGATTTTTTTTTTTACCCCTTCCCGAAATCCGCCGCATATATACGGCAGAGGTCGGGTACGGGAATATGGAGCGGACTCACGGGCTGAGTGCGCTCCAGAGAACAAGCGTGTCGGCTGTATGTAACTGCTGACACTTCAGTGTAACCCCTTAGATGCCATGGTCAATTACGACCGCAGCATCTAAGCATCCCCCCGTGACGTGGGATGCGGATGTTTGGCATGGCAGCCTGGGGGCCCAATGAAGGCCCCCAGGTCTGACATCTTTGTGCTCCTATTAAGCCCTTACATTGTATGGTAGAATAAATAATTTTGTGAAAAACGACATCTCGTCCCACAAATAACAAGCCCTCATACGGCTTTATTGACGGAAAAATAAAAAAGTTATGGCTTTTTAAAGTTGGGGAGGATAGAACGAATACAGTGAAAATACAAAAAATGGCTGCAGCGGGAAGGGGTTCGTTTCCCCGACACCACGATCTTAAGTGCCACTGAGGTGGGCACATGATGCAGAAGTGCTCCTTGATTCTCCTCATGCTGCCAGGCTCGCCCCTCTTCTCTGAGTGACAGCTCTAGCATAGAGAGTAGAGAGTCACATTCGGCATGACGGAGACAAAAGGTATGTTTACAATGCCCTCCCCCTCCCCTATATTGCTCTGTCAGTAGTTCTGAGGCCTTGAAACTGCTGACAGATTCACTTTAGTTGTTTTTTTTAGCACTGATACGTTACATGATTTTTACCAAAGTCCCTAAATTGTATGTGGGACAAGTTCAACGTAACCCAAAAAATCAAAGCAGTAACAAGCATGACCACAAGAAGGCGATCCAGTGATTCCCTCCATTCACTTATTCCAAAAACAAAATTGGTATGTAATTTGACCATCATACTAAACAGGTATTTGCTAAAATGCTTTAATACTAAAGTTTTAACATAATTATGCGCAATCAATTATTAACATATAACAAAAAAAAAAGAGACTACTCTTCTGGTAGTAGGTACAATTTGGTGAAAACCTTCTTTATTAACCCCTTAAGGACACAGCCTGTTTTCGCCTTATGGACCAGGCCATTTTTTTCAAAACTGACGTGTCACTTTATGTGGTAATAACTTTGGAATGCTTTCACCTATCCAAGCGATTCTGAGATTATTTTCTCGTGACACATTGGACTGTAAGTTAGTGGTAAAATTTGGTCGATAAACACATTCAGTGTTTATTTGTAAAAAAACACCAAAATGTAGAGAAAATGTTTAAAAATTAGCATTTTTTAAAATTTTTATGTATCTGCTTGTAAGACAGATAGTTATACCACACAAAATAGTTACTAGTTCACATATCCCATATGTCTACTTTATGTTTGGATAGTTTTTTGAACATTCTTTTTCAAGGACGTTACAAGGCTTAGAACTTTAGCGGCAATTCCTCACAATTTCAAGAAAATTTCAAAAGGCTATTTTTTTTTTAAGGACAAGTTCAGTCCTAAAGTGACTTTGAGGGCCTTATATATTAGAAACCCCCCATAAATCACCCCATTCTAAAAACCTGACCCCTCAAAGTATTTAAAACAGCTTTTAGAAAGTTTCTTAACCCTTTAGGTGCTTCACAGGAATTACAGCAAAGTTGTAATGACGGGTTAGGGAGACAGACAGGTGAGCCCTAACTTACCCGCCACTCAGTCCCTGCCTACTTGCACGGCCCGTCCTAGGTGACGGCGTACAACTGGGCGACGGTCCCTACGCTCAATATGTGCACGACAGACAAACAGACAAGGGTACACAGAAGCTAAGGGAAATGGGGCAGTTGCCCACGGCAACACTGTGAGCAACAGGTGTAGTGAACGAGCCGAGTCAAACCAGGAGTGTACGAGGTACCAAACGCAGAGCATGGGGCGTAGTCAGTAAAGCCAGGGTCAAAATGAAGCAAGGTCAATAATAATAGCAGGAGCAGCAGAGCCAGGAAACAATCACAGGCAGAGACAAGCAGGAAATGAAGGTATAAATAGACAGAGGGCGGGAGCTAGAACCGTCTAGCCAGGCTGTTCTCCCACTCCTGAGCCTACCAGCCTGAGTGGTAGCAGATCGAGTCACTCTAGCAGACTTAGGAGCAGGTGCAGACTGATTAACGGGCGTCGACACAGAAGCTGTGTCTGGCAGATCCTTTACAGTACCCCCCTTTTATGAGGGGCCACGGGATCCTTTCTAGGTGGACCTGGCTTATTGGGGAACCGAAGATGGAACCTCCTGAGCAATACCCCAGCGTGAACATCCCGGGCGGGTACCCATGTCCTCTCCTCAGGCCCGTATCCTCTCCAATGGACCAGGTACTGGAGGGAGCCTTGGACCATCCTGTTGTCCACAATCTTGGCCACCTCGAATTCTACCCCTTCAGGGGTGAGAACAGGGACCAGAGGTTTCCTCGAGGTAGCTAAGGACGGGGAGCAGCGTTTCAGGTGGGAGGCATGAAACACGTCGTGTATTCGAAAAGACGGGGGTAACTCCAGTCGGAAGGAGACCAGGGTTAAGGACCTCAATGACCTTGTATGGCTGTAAAGGATCTGCCAGGCACAGCTTCGGGGTTAACTCCCAGAACTAATCAGTCAGCACCTGAGAATACATCCCTGAGACTGACTCCTGCTTCCACCATTCAGGCTGGCAGGCTTAGGAGTGGGAGAGCCTATCGTAACCTGGCCAGACTCAGCTAGCTCCCGCCCTCTGTCTATTTAAGCCTGCACTTCCTGTCCCTCGGTGCTTGTGATTCTTTCCTTGTGGTTTCCTGGCCCAGCTTCAGCTCCTGCTATTTTGATCCTGCTCCATACAGACCCTGGCTTACCGACTACTCTTCTGCTTTTCGTTTTGTACCTCGCACACTCCTGGCTTGACTCGGCTCGTTCACCACTCTGGTTGCTCACGGTGTTGCCGTGGGCAACGGCCCCTTTTCCTTGCTTGTGTTCCTTTGTATGTTTGTCGTGTTTGTCGTGCACTTACTGAGCGCAGGGACCGCCGCCCAGTTGTACCCCGTCGCCTAGGGCGGGTCGTTGCAAGTAGGCAGGGACAGAGTGGCGGGTAGATTAGGGCTCACTTGTCCGTCTCCCTACCCCCTGCCATTACATAATCACAAGCCCATACCTAGTCTACCCCTGGTCCCTGACACCACTATGGATCCCCGTGAGACCCTGGCTCAGCAAATGCAGGGTCTCTCCCTACAGGTCCAGGCCCTGGCTCAGAGGGTCAACCAGCCTGATGCTACCCTGGTAGTTCCCCTCACCGCACCTCTTGAACCCCACCTCAAGTTGCCCGACCGGTTCTCAGGGGACCGGAGGGCTTTTCTCTCCTTTCGGGAGAGTTGTAGGCTTTACTTTCGTTTAAAGCCTCATTCCTCAGGTTCTGAGAGCCAGCGGGTGGGTATAATTATGTCCCGGCTCCAGGAAGGGCCCCAAGAGTGGGCCTTCTCCTTGGCTCCTGACGCCCCTGAACTTTCCTCCGTTGATTGTTTCTTTTCTGCTCTCGGACTTATTTATGACGAGACTGACAGGACTGCCTTTGCCGAGAGTCAGCTGGTGACCTTACGTCAGGGTAAGAGACCTGTTGAGGAGTATTGCTCTGACTTTCGGAAGTGGTGCGTAGCTTCTCGGTGGAATGACCCTGCCTTAAGGTGCCAGTTTAGGTTGGGTCTGTCGAATGCCCTGAAAGACCTGCTAGTTAGCTATCCCTCTTCTGACTCCCTAGACCAGGTTATGGCTTTAGCGGTACGACTTGACCGACGTCTCAGGGAACGACAACGTGAACGTTTATGTGTTTTCTCCTCCGACTCCCCCATGATGCCTCCCGAAGCTCCGTTGCTTTGTTCCTCCCCGAAAGATTCAGAGATACCTATGCAACTAGGGGCCTCCGTGTCCCCCCAACAACGTAGAGAATTCCGCAGGAAGAATGGTCTCTGCTTCTACTGTGGGGACGACAAGCATCAAGTGAACAACTGTCCTAAGCGTAAGATTGCAGCCAGAGAACTTCCGCGCCTAAGTGATCATCGGGGAGGTCACTTGGGCGCACAGGTATTTCCCGTAAATATGAAACGTACTAAGATCTTGCTTCCCTTTCAGGTCTCTTTTGGTGGTAGGTCTGCTACCGGCAGTGCCTTCGTGGATTCAGGGTCCTCTACTAATATCATGTCTGTGGAATTTGCTATGTCCCTTGCTATGCCTCTGATTGATTTGCCTAAACCTGTCCCGGTAGTGGGTATCGACTCCACTCCTCTTGCTAATGGTTATTTTACACAGCATACCCCTGTTTTTGAACTCCTTGTTGGCTCCATGCATTTGGAGCAATGCTCTGTACTGTTGATGCAGGGATTATCGTACGATTTGGTTCTAGGTCTTCCCTGGTTGCAGTTGCATAATCCCACGTTTGACTGGAATACTGGGGAGCTAACCAAATGGGGTAATGAATGTTGTACGTCATGTTTTTCTGTTAATTCTATTTCTCCCCCTAAGGAGGCGAATACGCTACCCGAGTTTGTTCAGGACTTCGCTGATGTTTTCTCTAGGGAGGCCTCCGAAGTGTTACCTCCTCATAGAGAATACGATTGCGCTATCGAATTGGTACCAGGAGCTAAGCTTCCTAAGGGTAGGATATTTAATCTTTCTTGTCCCGAACGAGAAGCTATGAGAGTGTATATCCAGGAATCCCTGGCCAAGGGTTACATTCGCCCCGCTACTTCTCCGGTAGGTGTTGGCTTCTTCTTCGTAGGGAAGAAGGATGGTGGTCTTAGGCCATGCATTGACTACCGTAGTCTGAATAAGGTCACGGTAAGGAACCAGTATCCCCTTCCTTTGATTCCTGATCTCTTTAATCAGGTTCAGGGGGCCCAATGGTTTTCTAAATTGGATCTACGGGGGGCGTATAACCTTATTCGCATCAAAGAGGGGGATGAGTGGAAGACTGCGTTTAACACGCCCGAAGGCCATTTCGAATACCTCGTCATGCCCTTTGGGTTGTGTAATGCCCCTGCGGTCTTCCAGAATTTCATAAATGAGATTTTGAGAAATTACCTGGGGATTTTTCTGGTAGTGTACCTTGATGACATACTGGTGTTTTCCAAGGACTGGTCCTCCCACATTGAGCATGTCAGGAAGGTGCTCCAGGTCCTTCGGGAAAACAAACTGTTTGCCAAAACCGAAAAATGTGTGTTTGTGGTACAGGAGATTCCATTTTTGGGTCAAATCCTCACTCCACATGAATTCCGCATGGACCCCGCCAAGGTTCAGGCTGTGGCGGAATGGGTCCAACCTGCCTCCCTGAAGGCGTTACAGTGTTTTTTGGGGTTCGCTAATTATTACAGGAGATTTATTGCTAACTTCTCGGTCATCGCTAAGCCCCTTACGGACCTCACTCGCAAAGGTGCTGATCTCCTCCACTGGCCTCCTGAGGCTGTCCAGGCTTTTGAGGTCCTTAAGAAGTGCTTTGTCTCGGCCCCGGTGCTGGTTCAGCCCAACCAAATGGAGCCATTTATCGTGGAAGTTGACGCATCTGAGGTGGGAGTGGGGGCTGTCTTGTCCCAGGGTACCAGGTCCCTCACCCATCTCCGCCCCTGTGCCTACTTCTCCAGGAAGTTTTCGCCAACTGAAAGTAACTATGATATTGGCAACCGCGAACTCTTAGCCATTAAATGGGCATTTGAAGAGTGGCACCACTTCCTGGAGGGGGCTAGGCACCAGGTAACGGTCCTTACTGACCACATGAATCTGGTTTTCCTAGAATCTGCCCGGAGGCTAAACCCGAGACAAGCTCGATGGGCGTTATTTTTTACCAGATTCAATTTTTTGGTTACCTATAGGGCTGGGTCTAAAAATATTAAGGCTGATGCACTGTCGCGTAGCTTCATGGCCAGCCCTCCTTCGGAGGAAGATCCTGCTTGTATTTTGCCTCCAGGTATAATAATTTCCTCGATCGATTCTGATTTAGTCTCTGATATTGCTGCTTATCAAGGTGCAGCTCCCGGGAACCTTCCTGAGAACAAGCTGTTTGTTCCCCTTCAATTCCGGCTAAGGGTACTTAGGGAAAATCATGACTCCGCACTATCTGGCCATCCAGGCATCCTGGGTACCAAACACCTCATTACCAGAAATTATTGGTGGCCTGGGTTGCCTAAAGACGTTAACGCCTACGTCGCCGCTTGTGAGGTTTGTGCTAGGTCCAAGACTCCCAGGTCCCGACCAGCGGGCTTACTGCGTTCGTTGCCCATTCCCCAGAGACCTTGGACACATATCTCCATGGATTTTATCACCGATTTGCCTCCATCCAAGGCAAGTCGGTGGTGTGGGTGGTGGTGGACCGCTTCAGTAAGATGTGCCACTTTGTGCCCCTCAAGAAACTACCCAACGCCAAAACGTTGGCTACCTTGTTTGTCAAACACATCCTGCGTCTCCATGGGGTCCCTGTCAATATTGTTTCGGACAGAGGGGTACAATTTGTTTCATTGTTTTGGAGAGCCTTCTGTATGAAGTTGCGGATTGATCTGTCCTTCTCCTCTGCCTTCCATCCTGAAACCAATGGCCAAACGGAGAGGACTAATCAATCTCTAGAACAATACTTAAGGTGTTTTGTCTCTGACTGTCAATTTGATTGGGTCTCTTTCATTCCCCTCGCCGAATTTTCCCTTAATAACCGGGTCAGTAACTCGTCAGGGGTCTCTCCTTTTTTTTGTAATTTTGGGTTTAATCCACAGTTCTCCTCCGTTTCCCCTGGTAGTTCCAACAATCCCGAGGTAGAGGTCGTTCATCGGGAACTGTGCACAGTCTGGGCCCAGGTTCAGAAAGACCTAGAGGTGTCCCAGAGCGTACAAAAAACTCAGGCTGATAAAAAACGTTCTGCTAACCCCCTGTTTACGGTCGGGGATCTGGTGTGGTTGTCGTCTAGGAACTTGCGTCTCAAGGTTCCGTCCAAGAAGTTTGCTCCCCGGTTTATTGGGCCGTATAAGGTAATTGAGGTCCTCAATCCTGTCTCCTTCCGGCTGGAGTTACCCCCGTCTTTTCGGATACACGACGTGTTTCATGCCTCCCTCCTCAAACGCTGCTCCCCGTCCTTGGCTCCCTCGAGGAGACCTCCTGTTCCCATCCTCACCCCTGAGGGGGTGGAATTCGAGGTGGCCAGGATTGTGGACAGCAAGATGGTCCAAGGCTCCCTCCAGTACCTGGTCCATTGGAGAGGATACGGGCCCGAGGAGAGGACTTGGGTACCCGCCCGGGATGTTCACGCTGGAGTATTGGTCAGGAGGTTCCACCTGCGTTTCCCCAGTAAGCCAGGTCCACTTAGAAAGTGTCCAGTGGCCCCTCTTAAAAGGGGGGGGGGTACTGTAAAGGATCTGCCAGGCACAGCTTCGGGGTTAACTCCCAGAACTAATCAGTCAGCACCTGAGAATACATCCCTGAGACTGACTCCTGCTTCCACCATTCTGGCTGGCAGTCTTAGGAGTGGGAGAGCCTATCGTAACCTGGCCAGACTCAGCTAGCTCCCGCCCTCTGTCTATTTAAGCCTGCACTTCCTGTCCCTCGGTGCTTGTGATTCTTTCCTTGTGGTTTCCTGGCCCAGCTTCAGCTCCTGCTATTTTGATCCTGCTCCATACAGACCCTGGCTTACCGACTACTCTTCTGCTTTTCGTTTTGTACCTCACACACTCCTGGCTTGACTCGGCTCATTCACCACTCTGGTTGCTCACGGTGTTGCCGTGGGCAACGGCCCCTTTTCCTTGCTTGTGTTCCTTTGTATGTTTGTCGTGCACTTACTGAGCGCAGGGACCGCCGCCCAGTTGTACCCCGTCGCCTAGGGCGGGTCATTGCAAGTAGGCAGGGACAGAGTGGCGGGTAGATTAGGGCTCACTTGTCCGTCTCCCTACCCCCTGCCATTACAATGGCCTTATATACCAGGGAGCACATTTTTTGGACGGGACTTTAAGGCGCAAATTTTTTGAAGACAGCCACACCAGATCCCCTACCACAAACAAGGGGTTAGCAGAACGTCTTCTGTCTGCCTGAGTCTTTTGTATGCTCTGGGACACCTCTAGGTTCTTCTGTACCTGGGCCCAGACTGTGCACAGTTCCCGATGAACGACATCTACCTCGGGATTGTTGGAACCACCAGGTGAAACGGAGGAGAACCGTGGATTAAACTCAAAATTACAGAAAAAGGGGGAGACCTCTGACGAGTTACTGACCCGGTTATTAAGGGAAAATTCGGCGAGGGAAATGAAGGAGACCCACTCATATTGACAGTCAGAGATAAAACACCTTAAATATTGTTCTAGAGACTGATTAGTCCTCTCGGTTTGGCCATTAGTTTCAGGATGGAAGGCCGAGGAGAAGGACAGATCAATCTCCAACTTTTTACAGAAGGCTCTCCAAAACAATGACAATGTCAGAAACAATATTGACAGGAACCCCATGGAGACGCAGGATCTTTTTGACAAACAAGGTAGCTAACATCTTAGCGTTGGGTAGTTTCTTGAGGGGCACAAAGTGGCACATCTTACTGAAGCGGTCTACTACAACCCACACCACCGACTTGCCTTGAGATAGAGGCAGATCGGTGATAAAATCCATGGAGATATGGGTCCAAGGTCTCTGGGGAATGGGCAAAGAACATAGTAAGCCCGCTGGTCGGGACCTGGGAGTCTTGGACCTAGCACAAATTTCACAAGCGGCGACGTAGGCCTTAACGTCTTTAGGCAATCCAGGCCATCAATAGTTACTGCCAATGAGGTGCTTGGTACCCAGGATGCCTGGATGGCCAGATAGTGCAGAGTCATGATTTTCCCTGAGTACCCTTAGCCGGAATTGCAGGGGAACAAACAGCTTGTTCTCAGGAAGGTTCCCGGGAGCTGAACCTTGATCAGCCGCAATTTCGGAGTCTAAGTCAGAATCAACAGAGGAAATGATTATACCTGGGGGCAAAACACAAGCAGGATCTTCCTCCGAAGGAGGGCTGGCCATGAAGCTACGCGACAGTGCATCAGCTTTAATATTTTTAGACCCAGCTCTATAGGTGACCAAAAAGTTGAATCTAGTAAATCGCCCATCGAGCTTGTCTCGGGTTTAGCCTCCAGGCAGATTCTAGGAAAACCAGATTCTTGTGGTCGGTAAGGACCGTTACCTGGTGTCTAGCCCCCTCCACGAAGTGGCGCCACTCTTCAAATGCCCATTTAATGGCTAAGAGTTCGCGGTTGCCAATGTCATAGTTGCTCTCAGTGGGCGAGAACTTCCTGGAGAAGTAGGCACAGGGACGGAGATGGGTGAGGGACCTGGTACCCAGGGACAAGACAGTACCCACTCCCTCCTCGGAGGCGTCAACCTCCACAATGAATGGCTCCATTTGGTTAGGCTGAATCAGCACTGGGGCTGAGATAAAGCGCTTCTTAAGGACCTCAAAAGCCTGGACCGACTCAGGAGGCCAGTGGAGGAGATCAGCACCTTTGCGAGTGAGATCCGTAAGAGGCTTAGCGATGCCCGAGAAGTTAGCAATACATTTCCTGTAATAATTAGCAAACCCCAGGAAGCACTGTAACGCCTTCAGGGAAGCAGGTTGGACACATTCAGCCACAGCATGAACCTTGGCAGGGTCCATGCGGAATTCGTTAGGAGTGAGGATTTGACCCAAAAATGGTATCTCCTGCACCCCAAACACACATTTTTCGGTTTTAGCAAAGAGTTTGTTTTCCCGAAGGGCCTGGAGCACCTTCCTGACATGCTCAATGTGGGAGGACCAGTCCTTGGAAAACACAAGTATATCATCAAGGCACACTACAAGAAATACCCCCAGGTAGTCTCTTAAAATCTCATTTATGAAATTCTAGAAGACCGCGGGAGCATTACACAACCCAAAGGGCATGACGAAGTATTCGAAATGACCTTCGGGCATGTTAAACGCAGTCTTCCACTCATCCCCCTCTCTGATGTGGATAAGGTTATAAGCCCCCCGAAGATCAAACTTAGAGAACCATTGGGCCCCCTGAACCTGATTGAAGAGATCAGGAATCAAAGAAAGGGGATACTGGTTCCTTACAGTGACCTTATTCAAGTTTCGGTAATCGATGCACGGCCTAAGCCCACCATCCTTCTTCCCTACGAAGAAGCCAGCACCTACCGGAGAAGTCGATTTGCGAGTGTAACCCTTGGCAAGGCATTCCTGGATATACTCTCATGGCTTCACGTTCGGGACAAGAGAGATTAAATATCCTACCCTTAGGGAGCTTAGCTCCTGGTACCAAATTGATTGCGCAATCGTATTCTCTATGAGGAGGTAACTCTTCGGAGGCCTTTTTAGAAAAAACATCAGCGAAGTCCTGAATAAACTCCGGTAGAGTGTTCACCTCCTCAGGGAGAGAAATAAAATTAACAGAAAAACATGACGTCATGCATTCATTACCCCATTTGGTAAGATCCCCAGTATTCCAGGTAAACGTGGTATTATGCATCTGCAACCAGGGAAGGCCAAAAACCAAATTGGACGATAATCCCTGCATCACCAGTACAGAGCACTGCTCCAAATGCATGGAGCCAACAAGGAGTTCAAAAACGGGTATGCTGCGTAAAATAACAATTAGCAAGTGGAGTAGAGTCGATACCCACTACCGGGACAGGTTTAGGCAAATCAATCAATGGGATAGCTAGAGACATAGCAAATTCCACAGACATAATATTAGCAGAAGACCCTGAATCCACGAAGGCACTGCCGGTAGCAGACCTACCCTCAAAAGAAATCTGAAAGGGAAGCAAGATCTTATTAGGTTTCATATTTACGGGAAATACCTGTGCGCCCAAGTGACCTCCCCGATGGTCACTTAGGCGCGGAAGTTCTTCCGGCTGCTTATTCTTACGCCTAGGACAGTTGTTCACTTGATGCTTGTCATCCCTACAGTAGAAGCAGAGACCATTCTTCCTACGGAGCTCTCTACGTTGTTGGGGAGACACGGAGGCCCCGAGTTGCATTGGTTCATCCGAGTTTTCCGTGGAAGAACGAAGCAACGGAACCTCGGGAGGGGGAGCCAGAGGAGAAAGCACAAAAACGTTCAAGTCGTCGTTCCCTGAGACGTCGGTCAAGACGTACCGCTAAAGCCATAACCTGATCTAGAGATTCTGAAGAGGGATAGCTAACTAACAAGTCTTTCAGGGAGTTCGACAGACCCAATCTAAACTGGCACCACCGAGAAGCTACACACCACTTCCTAAAGTCAGAACAGTACTCCTCAACGGGTCTCTTACCCTAACGTAAGGTCACCAGCTGACTCTCGGCAAAGGCAGTCTTGTCAGTCTCGTCATATATGGGCCCGAGAGCAGAAAAAAAAAGATCAACAGAGGAAACTTCAGGGGCGTCAGGAGCCAAGGAGAAGGCCCATTCTTGGGGCCCGTCCTGGAGCCGGGACATAATTATACCCACTCGCTGGCTCTCAGAACCTGAGGAGTGGGGCCTTAGATGGAAATAGAGCCTACAACTCTCCCGAAAGGAGAAAAAAGTCTTCCGGTCCCCTGAGAACCAGTCAGGCAACTTGTGGGGTTCAAGAGGTGAGGTGGGGGGCACTACCAGGGTAGCATCACGCTGGTTGCCCCTCTGAACCAGGGCTTGGACCTGTAGGGAGAGGCCCTGCATTTGCTGAGCCAGGGTCTCAAGGGGATCCATAGTTGTGTCAGGGACCAGGGTAGAAAGGTATATTGGCCTGTGATTATGTAATGACGGGTTAGGGAGAAAGACAGGTGAACCCTAATCTACCCGCCACTCAGTCCCTGCCTACTTGCAACGGCCCGTCCTAAGCGACGGCGTACAACTGGGCGACGGTCCCTACGCTCACTAAGTGCACGACAGACAAACAGACAAGGGTACACAGAAGCTAAGGGAAATGGGTCTGTTGCCCACGGCAACACCGTGAGCAACATGCGTAGTGAACGAACCGAGTCAAACCAGGAGTGTACGAGGTACCAAACGCAGAGCAGGAGCGTAGTCAGTAAAGCCAGGGTCAAAATGAAGCAAGGTCAATAATAATAGCAGGAGCAGCAGAGCCAGGAAACCGGAAACAATCACAGGCAGAGACAAGCAGGAAATTAAGGTATAAATAGACCGAGGGCGGGAGCTAGAACCGTCTGGCCAGGCTGTGATAGGTTCTCCCACTCCTGAGCCTACCAGCCTGAGTGGTAGCAGATCGAGTCACTCTAGCAGACTTAGGAGCAGGTGCAGACTGATTAACCATGGTCGTCGACATAGAAGCTGTGTCTGGCAGATCCTTTACAAAAGTGGAGGTGAAATTTACAAATTTCATTTTTTTTTGCAGAGAATCAGTTATAGATCAGTATAGAAATATCTCAAATGTGGCCCTAGAGTGGTAATGGACTGAAACACAGGCCTCAGAAGCAAAGGAGCACCTAGTGGATTTAGGGGCCTCCTTTTTATTAGAATATATTTTAGGCACCATGTCAGGTTTCAAGAGGTCTTGTGCCAAAACAGTAGAAACCCCCCCAAAGTGAACCCATTTAGGAAGCTACACACCTCAAGGAAATTATCTTGGGGTATAGTGAGTATTTTGACCCCACAGTTTTTTTGCAGAAATTATTGGAAGTAGGCCGTGAAATGTAGGTTTAGCTAA
This sequence comes from Rhinoderma darwinii, assembly GCF_050947455.1. Taxonomy (NCBI): domain Eukaryota; kingdom Metazoa; phylum Chordata; class Amphibia; order Anura; family Rhinodermatidae; genus Rhinoderma; species Rhinoderma darwinii. The sequence continues at coordinate 76,451,707 of NC_134691.1, forward strand.
TTTTTTCTCATTTCCACAAGGACTCAAGGAGAAAAAGCACCAACAATATTTGTAAAGCAATTTCTCCAGAGTAAAACAATACCCCACATGTTGTCATAAACAGATGTTTGGACACACGGCAGGGCTCAGAAGGGAAAGAGCACCATTTGACTTTTGGAGCTCAAATTTAGCTGGAATGGTTTGCGGAGGCCATGTCACATTTGCAAAGCCGCTGAGGGGACAAAACAGTGGAAACTCCCGAAAAGTGACCCCATTTAGGAAACTACACCCCTCAAGGAACTTATCTAAGCGTATAGTTAGCATTTTGACCCCATAGGTTTTTTGCAGAAATTATTGGAAGTAAACCGTGAAAATTAAAATCTACATTTTTTTCAATAAAATGTAGGTTTAGCTAATTTTTTTTCATTTCCGCAAGAACTAAAGCAGAAAAAGCGCCCCAACATTTGTAGATCAGCTTCTCCTGAGTAAACAATACCCCATATGTTGGTAATAAACTGCTGTTTGGACCCATGGCAGGGCTGAGAAGGGAAAGAACACCATTTGGCTTTTGGAGCTCAAATTGAGCTGGAATGGTTTTCTAGTGCCATGCAAGGGCCCTGACGGGACAAAACAGTGGAAACCACCCAAAAGTGACCCCATTTGGGAAACTACACCCCTGAAGGAATTTATCGAGGGGTATATTGAGCATCTTGACCCCACAGTTTTTTAGCTAAATTTAGTGGAATTATGCTGTGAAATGAAAAATTTACTTTTCTTCTGATAAAACGTGGAAAATTTCAATTTTTACAAGAAATAAAGGAGAAAAAGCACCTCAACATTTGAAAACCAATTTCTCCCGATTACGGCAATACCCCATATGGGGTCATAAACTGCTGTTTGGACACACGGCAGGGGTCAGAAAGGCAGGAGCGCCATGTTGCATTTGCAAAACCCTAAAGGTACCAAAGTACAGTGGTAGCCCCCAAGAAGTGGCCCCATTTTAGAAACTACACCCCTCAAGTCCCCTCAAGTCATTTATCATTTGCCTGGACATATGACAGGGCTCAGAAGTGAAGAGCACCATGCGCATTTGAGGTCTATTTCGGTGATTTTCACACCATTGGCCCACAATTGCAGGGCTCTGAGGTCAAATAGTAAAACAAACCCCCAAGTATTGACCCCTATTTTCGAAACTACACCCCTTAAAGGGAATGTGTTGCCAGAAAAACATGTTTTTTTTTTTTAAATTAAACATTTAGTGTGTGGGTGATTAAACATTGTTCAAATTTTTTTTATTTTTTTCACGAGTCAGGAAATATTATAAATTAATTCTAATTTATAATATTTCCCATTTCTGGTCACTAGATGGAGCTATTCCCAAAATTGCAGCATTGCAAAATTGGGTAAAAAGCCCTCGCTCTAGTGAGCTCTTAGCATCCCCCCTCCTTTATCCTGGCTAGTGCCGGGATAAACGAGGGGTTTGAACGGTGTAACCTCCTACACTGTGTGTCGCCATTTTTTGAGCTAACACACAGTGTAGTAGGTTTACATACAGTAGTAAACACACACAAACACGAACATACATTGAAATCTCTTACCTGCTCCTGCCGCCGCGGCTCCCTCCGGCCCGTCCGCTCCGTCTGCTGCCGCTGGTCCAAGTGCACAAGTCCGGAAGCCGCGACCGGAAGTAGTAATATTACTGTCCGGCCGCGACTTCCGGTCCACAGGAAAATGGCGCCGGACGGCGCCAATTTTAAATTGGACTGTGTGGGAGCGGCGCATGCGCAGTTCCCACACAGACGCCGTACACAGAAGTGAATGGGACGGGAGCCGTTCGCAGTCCCTATGGGACTGTGGCTGCCGTATTCCATGTCTGTATGTGTCGTTAATCGACACATACAGAAATGGAACAAAAAATGGCAGCCCCCATAGGGAAGAAAAAGTGTAAAAATAAGAAAAAGTAAAACACAAACACACAAATAAATATAAACGTTTTTAATAAAGCACTAACATCTTTAACATATAAAAAAATAATTTGTGATGACACTGTTCCTTTAAGACATTTTAAGGGGTGTAGTAAGAAATTTGACCCCACAGGTTTTTTTTCATGAGAAATTAATGCGCAGCGGATGGTGCAAAGTGAAAATTGCAATTTTCCGCTGATATGCCATTTTAGCGCACAATATGTTGTGCCCAGTTTGTTCCTCTGCAGACAAATACCTCATAAAATTTTAAGCGGTTTCTCCCGGGTATGGCGATGCTATATATTTGGACGTAAACTGCTGTTTGGGCACGCTGTAGGGCTCATAAGAGAGGGAGCACCATTTGGCTATCAGCGTGCAGATTATGTTTGGTAGTCCTGTTTGGGGTATTGCTGATATTTCAGTTTACGATGTGGGGGCATATGTAATCTGCGCGGAGAACATCAGGGTATAATAAGAGGGTATACTAATGTGGTAAATAAATAATAATTCATAGATATGTGGCCGGTGTTGCACTGATAAATGGTGCCCAATCTTATCTTCTTTTGGACACTGCACATTTTGTGTCGCCATATTCTGAGAGCCAGAACTTCTTTATTTTTTCTCCACTGGAGCTGTGTGAGGGCTTATTTGTTGCGGGACAATCTGTAGTTTTCATTGCTACCATTTTGTGGTACATGCGATTGTTTGATCACTTTTTATTCCATTTTTTGGCAAGCAAGGTGACCAAAAACAAGCAATTCTGTTATGTTTTGCATTTATTTTTTTACGTCGTTCACCGTGGCCTATAAATGACCATTTTGCTTTATTCTGTGGGTCAATACGATTATGGCGATACCATATGTATATAAAGTTTTAAGTTATGCAGCGTTTACGCAATAAAAATCAATTTGTTTTTACATTTATTTTTTGTGTCACGATATTCTGAGCCATAACTTTTTTTATTTTTCTATCAAAAAAGCTGTCGGAGGGCTTGTTTTTTGCGGGACTAGTTGTAGTTTTTATTGGTACCGTTTTGGGGTACAAGCGACTTTTTGATCACGTTTTATTCCATGTTTTGGGACGGGTGGGGATAAAAAAAAATAGATTCTGGCATGCTTTTTTACTTATCTTTTTTGCGGTGTTCACCGTGTGGGAAAAATAACATTACAGTTTTATAGTTGGGGTTGTTACGGACGCGCGATACCAAATTTGTGTACCTTTTTTAACGTGTCAATTTTTTTTCCTGTAATAAAAGACTTATTATAGGAAAAAAGGCAATGTTTGTTTTTATTAACTTTAAACATTTATTTTTACACTTTTATTCAACTTTTTTTTTTGTCCCACTTGGGGACTTCAGGTCCTGCACCTCTGATTTTTACTCTAATGCATTGCACTACCCACGTAGTGCAATGCATTGGAGCTGTCAGTCATTCACTGACAGCAAGCCTATTCGGTCCCATCTCTGGGCGGGGCCTAATAGGCTATCGTACGTGGCAGACCAGGCCTCCGATTGCCATATCAATGATCGTCATCGTCACGATAACATATTGTCGATGCCCATCGCTACATACTACTACGATTTTGATCACGGCATCTAAGGTGTTAATGGCAGGGATCTGAGCCAACTCCATTCCCACCGTTACAGCACGGTGTCAGCTGTAACATACAGCGGACACCGGCGGCTGATGTGGAAGCCTTTTAGGCCCCGCCTCCGGGCAGGAGCAGCAGGCTTCCGTACTTGGCAGACAGGAGGCCATTGTTAGGCCTCCGATCTGCCAGAACAGCCATCGGAACCCCGCAATTTGCATTGCAGCGTTCCGATCTGCTAGGAAACAGCATAGATGCAGTGCTCGCTTTTGAGCACTGCGTCTAAGGGGTTAATCGGCTGGATCGGTGACTAGCTCCGGTCCTGGCCATGCAGCAGGGTGTGAGCTGTAATATACACCTGACACCTGCTGGCGATGGTGCGGGTTCAGCTTCTGAGCCCGCACCAGCAACACAATGTACCCATACATTGTGTTGCGTTAAGTCCTTAACGACAGCGACGTACCCATACGTTGGATGTCGTTAAGGGGTTAAAGACTTCGTGAATAATAAAGGTAATAAAAAGTTAAATAAACAAATAAAAGCCAAACAGCTCAGCCATAAGCTTATTGTAAAGGATCTGCCAGACACAACTTCTGTGTCGACGCCCATAGTTAATCAGTCTGCACCTGCTTCTATGTCTGTGAGACTGACTCCATCTTCCACCACCCAGGATGGCAGGCTTAGGAGTGGGAGAGCCTATCACAGCCTGGCCAGACGGAGCTTGCTCCCGCCCTCTGTCTATTTATACCTGCCTTTCCTGTTCCTCCTTTGCTTGTGATTCTTCTCTGCTGGTTTCCTGGCCCTGCTGCAGCTTCTTGAACTACTGATCCTCTGCTTGTGATTGACCTTGGCTTTACTGACCACTCTTCTGCTCTGCGTTTTTGTACCTCGCTCATCTCCTGGTTTGACTCGGCTCGTTCACTTCGCTTGTTGCTCACGGTGTCCCCGTGGGCAGCTTCCCCATTTCCCTGGCTTCTTTGTACCCTTGTCTGTTTGTCTGTCGTGCACCTATTGAGTGTAGGGACCGTCACCCAGTTGTACCCCGTCGCCTAGGGCGGGTCGTTACAAGTAGGCAGGGACTGAGTGGCGGGTAGATTAGGGCTCACCTGTCTGTCTCCTTACCCCGACATTACACTTATGCTTGAAGAATAGCTTTGTCTATTGTTCCACAAGGTCAATGGCCCGCTGGGTGTTATGAACAGCCTGTCTGTGGGGAATAAAACTCACTTGGTTTATGTTAATTAACTGTGGCAAAAATGCTTTAACCGCACTGCCAATAATTTGGGAAAAATGGCAAGGTCTTTGTTGAGCAGGGCAAAGTCGTGATTTGCCCAAACCCCCCCGACTCCCCCATTTATGTGCATGCTCGGCTTGGCTGGTCTGAGCATGCATATGTTTTCAATATGGAGAGTGGCTCATCTTTTGCGGCAACAATGGATCAGACGTATTGAAATCCAACATGCCCGATTTTTTTTCTCCCCCGAAGTTGGCGGGTGTAGCCAACTTTCCTCTAATGTGTACTGGCACCTTAACCGTGAATGTGCTTTATTTCCCTTGTCATAATAAGTAAGTTTTATAAAAGTAAGCAATTTAACAGCATAGCAAAGGCATGATCTCGCAGTTGGGCCCGGGTGGAAACAATCTCGCAGGGCAGTGAGGGAACAAAGGTTTTTATCAGGTGTTTTCCTATGAAGAGCTCGTATTTTCTTAGTGCATGAGGCCAAAGCTTTACAGTGGCCTCTAATAATGGTGTTATCGGCCTCCCGGCCTCCCTAAATTAATCTTAAAGGGGTTGTCCAGTCATAAGAAATTGATGGACTAACCTCAGGATAGGCCATCAATATTTGATCGGTGGGTGTCTGACCACCGGCACCCCTGCCGATCAGCTGTTTTGAAGGGGCCGGGCGCTTGTAGGAGCGCTGCTTCCCCTTCAATTCTTATCTGCTCTGCTCGTACTGTGAATCTCCGACACACTAGCAGCGGCGGTTCACAGTATTACCACCTTCTCCCATTAAAGTGAATTGTTTTTTTGCGTTATAAATTTTGTGTTATTCACCATGCTGGATAAATAATGTTATCTTTATTCTATGGGTTATTAAGATTATGGCGATACCAAATATGTATCTTTTTTATGTTTTACCAGTTTTGCACAATAAATGTACATTTGATGAAAAAATATCGCCGCATTCCGAGAACTATAATTTTTTTTTTCGTGAATGTAGCCGTATGTGTGCTTTTTTTTTGCGGGACGAGTCCTATTTCTTAATAGAAACGTTTTGGGGTACATTTGAATTATTGATTAACATTTGTTATTATTTTTTGGTTAAGGAAAAATAGAAAAAAAAAAAGCTATGTCTTTTTTTTACATTCTCCTTGTGGTTTATATAATGTGCTAACTTTATTATATGGGTCATTATGATTCTGGCGATTCCGTACATGTGTTTTTTTGTGTTTTTTTACACTTTGGAAAATAAAACCGCTTTTTTGAGAAAAAACCATTATAAAAGTGTTGTAGCCGCATAAAATCCCAGCGCCCCACCGATGACCGCTCTGGTTCCGGGACAAGTGCCTCAAAGGACTTCAAACCCCGGTCCGTCAGGACATGACGTAACGTCAGTGGTGAAGGCCTGGACAAAAAGGACAGGAAGGTGGGCTGCTTACCCGGCGGAAAGTCCACATTATGGGATATTGCCACTAATGGGCCATCGGGTGGAATCCCTATAGCCAGATTTCGATAGCGCTTGTATATGAGTACCACCTGTCCCGCCCCCAGAGGGAACATAGCGTTCTCCCTCCCCTTAAAGTACCTCCCCCGGAGCCACGGAAGGACAGTGAGAGGAACCGGCGCCAGGAGATTTTCCAACCCCACCCACAGTTTAGAGTCCGCATGGTGAAACCAATCCAAGATCCTAGCACTCACCACCGCAAAGTAGTACGCCAGACAGTCAGGCAATCCTAACCCCCCTTTCTGCTTACTCTTGAACAGAGTCGCTTTCGCTATTCACGGCGGTCTGCCCCGCCAAACAAACCTGGCCAGTGCTTTGTTTAACTGAAGAAAGAAACCCCTGGGCAAGACACATGGGACCGTCTGAAAAATATACATTAAGCGTGGCAGGATATTCATCTTTATCACGTTTATCCTACCCAACCGCGAAAAATCCTTTGGCTCCCATTTGTCTAAGTCAGCTCTGAGTGTTTGAAGGATAGGCAGAAAATTAAGAGAGTAGGAGTCCGCAATAGCCACCGGTATCCGCACCCCTAAATATTTCAACGAACCCGTCTGCCATGAAAAAGGATAGTTGCTACACACCTGCTGGGCGTCCTCCCCTGACAAAGATATATTCTGAGCCTCGCTCTTAGACATGTTCATCTTATAGTTACTATAATAGCTATACATTCGAATGGCTTTCATCAGGGACGGCAATGTGATGTGCGGGCTTGTAATATAAAACAATAAATCGTCAGCAAACGCCTACACCTTAAAATGCATCTCCCCCACTTGCACCCCCCGAATGTCTGCGTTACATCGAACTGCTACCAAAAGATGTTCCATCACCACCGCAAACAACAGGGGCGACAGTGGGCAGCCCTGTCTAGTCCCATTACTTATCCTGAATGGAGCCGACAGAGAACCATTAACTCTAACCCTCGCCTGAGGATGATTATACAGGGAAAACCAAAAGAGAAAAATTGACGCTGGAAGACTGAAAAGTAGGAAATATACAAAAAATATATTTTATTAACAATAATAACACAATATAAAAAGAATCCAAAAAACCACAGTATAAAAACAGGGATCTTTGGCTGGTGACATGTAATCAAACCATGTGGCTACACAAGGGAATGGTATATAAAGTGCATGTGCGTCCTGGAATAAGATGATAAATGTAAGTATACATCCGTAAAGTTGCAGTCTGTACAGAGACCAGTTCAAATGAAATGTATAATAAATATGCAATCTCACAGACTAAATGCAAGTGTGTCAGATGGTTACATAATAGTAAGAGAGCAGATGGAGCAGCACTAGGTGCCACTCAACATGCTAAATACAAAGGAACGAAAGACATGCAAGATAAAGTAAACGGAAAAATAAGTGACAATATTTAAAGATCTCACATACCCATGGTAGTAAAACAAGGTAGGTACAGCCAAGGTCCACCCCAATGCGCGTTTCGGCGCTAATGCCTTCGTCTGGGGGTGGTGTAGGGTTGAGGTCAGGGGTCCTTTATTTGGACATAAGCCAATGAACTGGCGGGAGTGCATCTGTTGCGTATCACAGCTGATGAGATAGTGTTTCCCTGTCTAAATACTGGTCGCTGTCTTGACCGCGGCCGAGACTGGACACACACGTCAATGCCAGTGACGGAAGGCCCAGACCGGAAACACGTGACCGCATCGACACGATTCGGTCACGTGGATCAAGCGGAGGCTCGCCGTGAATGACAGAGACGGGGGCCGCGTCTCAACCACCAATAAGGGAGCGACACAGGGAACACGAGGTAATGAGTACAAAAATTTAAACAATGAGGCAGAGTTGTACGCAGGTTGACACAGGATGGAAAATATGAGGAAACTTCAAAGATAATATATGGAGGTATTAATAAAGGACAATGAATAAGTAGTTTTAGAGCACGAAGTTTCGAATTAGATATGCCGCAAAGTAAATATAATGAAAATATGGGAGGAATACTGTAATGTGTCAAAATTAAAAAGGGTGTAACGGATAAAAGTCCATGCAAGTGAATAACGCAACAATACCAGTGTGACTGTGACTTGATGGTTGTTGCCGTAGTGAGAAATGTAAATAGTGTAATTACTCTATGCCTAAGAAAAGGGGGAAGTTTTTGGAAAAGGATAAGTAAAAGTGCATATGAATGTTCATAAAAGTAGAACAAGAAATAAGTGAAAGAATAAACAAAGTGTTGAACAATAAGTGAATAAGTGTGAAGTAATGGAAGAACATGTACTGCACAAAGAAAGAATGAATCGATGAAAGAGATGTAGTTTGCTATATAGCTCAAAAATAATAAAAATAAGAAAGACATAATATAAGCAGTGTAAAAATGAGTAGGAAGGTGAAAATGGGCACAAAAGTGAGAAGTATGGTGTGAACAAGAAGTATAATATTGAAGACTCACATTTACAACACCAATTATGGTGTTGACTACATCAGACACAATACAAAAAATAAATAGTGAATGATTTAAATACGAAATGTATATAAATGTATAAGTGAAGGTCCTAATGTATCGAGGGATACATAATGAAATGACAATGGAAATAATGTGGGGTGAAGAAAATACATTAGGTGCAGTAAAAAGTAATGAAATCAATTGAAAATATTTAATTGATTAATTTGGATGACACAGCCAAATTAAATTAAATAAAATCAGCAGTGTAGTAGCATAAATAGCTCAGCAATAAAATTACAAGGATGCCTGTGGAATAACCATAGATAGGTATCTCATATGTCGTTGATGGACGAAAAGTGGAAACAACGAAGTCGAAGTTGCTCATCGTCAGATATAGTTGGTGTCCAAATTGTATACGGAGTCCAAATAAAAAGGAACAAGAAGACCTCAATAATAAAGGTAACAATAACGATATACGTCTCATCTATATAACGAGAAATACAAGAGATTAAAATCATGGATAATAAAATACAAAATTTGAACACCCAACACCATTAAAATTAGGGGGGCAATCAGAGAAACGCAGAGAAACCGGCGGTTTCATTAAGGCCTTTAGGTACCATCGTTTGAAGTTTCCAGATCCACTTACACTCTTTTTTAAGGAGACGTTGTTTTAAATCTCCACCTCTCATATGAGTGTTAATGTGATCAATGCCACATACTTTAAGTAATTTAGAGTCACACGCATGGTGAGAGAGGAAGTGTCTAGGAATTGTCTTCAATGTTTCGATATCATTTACTGTTTTTGCATGTTCAATGTCTCTAACATGTTCCCTTACTCGTACTCGAAGTTCTCGAGTAGTCATACCAATATAGATCTTGGGACATGGGCACGTAGCATGATAGATTACCCCTTTGGTCCTACATGTGATGGGCCAACAGATTTTAAATTGACCCTTACCACTGGAATCAGTAAAAGACTGAGATCTTATAATATTGGGGCAGCTGAGGCAATCGCTACATGGTTTACAGCCCCATTTAGGGCCCTTTGTGCCAAAGACTTGCCCTGGTTTGGCTGGTGTCAAATAGCTATGGACAATGGAGTCACGAAGGTTGGGCGCTCTACGAGGGGCCATGGCCGGATAATGAGGTAATATTTTTTGTAATGTTACATCGGTTAGGAGAACTGGCCAAAATTTTTACATAATGTCGCGCATTTCCACCCAACGTGAGTTGTATGTAGTTACAAATCTCACCTTTTGTTCTCGTTGGTTTTTAACAGATGTCTTTAAAAGTTGATCTCTTGGGGTTTGTTGTGCTCGATAGTGCGCTTGGCGGATGTTCCGATGGCTATATCCCCTTTGGGCAAACCTATCCTTTAATTCATCAGAGCGGATTTTAAAATCTTCAGATGTTGAGCAAATCTTTTTCACACGAAGGAACTGTCCCGTAGGAATTGCTTCAATCACAGGGCGTGGGTGTGATGATGTTGCGTGCAACAGTGAGTTAGTTGATGTTGCTTTGCGGTATAAATCAGTCTGTAAAAAACCATTAGTGTCTCGTTTAATGCAAATATCAAGGAATTCGATACTTTGTCGGCTCCATTGGTATGTGAGCTTTATGTTTAAGTCATTTTGGTTAAGTGTCTTAATAAACAAAGATAGTTCCTCATCAGTGCCCTGCCAGATCATGAAAATGTCATCGATGAAACGGGCCCAAAATAGAACCCGACTCATCGATGGCACTAGATCCGACATGAAAAGGTCTCTCTCCCACAGCCCCAGGAAAAGGTTGGCATAGGAGGGAGCGCAGGCTGCCCCCATCGCCGTTCCCTGGAGCTGTAGATAGTAAGAATTGTTAAACGTGAAGAAATTATGTTTTAGGACAAAATCCAATAAAGTTATAAGTAGTCGGGACACCTCATTTTCAATATCACTCATGCGTAGAAAACTCTCTACAGCGTGCAATCCATCAGCATGATGGATGCTCGTGTAGAGAGATTCCACGTCGCACGTGACCAAAATGTGGTTTGGGTCTAAATGTATCCCGTCGATTTTAAGTAAGAGATCAGCAGAATCTCTAAGGTAGGATGGAAGACATTCGACGAGTGGCTTAAGATGGAAGTCAATCCATTTACAGATCTTTTCAGTTAAACCCCCGGAACCTGAAATAATGGGCCTACCTGGAGGGTTTTTGATGTCCTTATGAATTTTCGGCATGAGATATAGCGTTGGTATTGTTGGTTCCATGACAAATAGAGAGTCTTTTAAGATGTTAGAAATAGTTCCATCATCACTGGCCCGTTGTAAAATCTGCATGAGTTCCGAACTGAAGGATGGCAAAGGGTTAAATGTAAGTTTTTTATAACATATTGGGTCTCTAAGTTGACGATTGGCCTCATTTACATACATTATCCGGGGCCACAGTACTACATTGCCCCCTTTATCTGCTGGTTTAATGACTGTATCGTGCCATGATTTGATTTGTTTTAAACTTTTTCTTTCATCTCTTAGTAAGTTGTCATTCAAAATATTGCTGGAGATGGTGGCCCATTCATTTGACACTAGTTTGACAAATAAATCAACAGCCGGGCAGATGGTAAGGGGGGGAAATTTTGTTGATTTGCGCCTAATACAATCGGGTACCTTACCTGCAGATGTAGTTTCGTCCTGATTGTATAGTGCTTCCAAAATTTTCAAAGTTTCCCTTTCTTGGGTGGTTGTAAATGTGGTATCTTCTTCTTTGAAGTACCACCTCTTGAAGATCAAGGATCTTCCAAACAAATGCAGGTCTTTTATGGCTAGGAAGGGGTCAAAAGAGGAAGCAGGCGAAAATGTCAGGCCTTTCTCCAACAAGGAGTAATCACTTTTAGTTAGTGGATGGTTAGTTAGGTTAATTACCTTTAGTCCTCGTTGGCCCAAATTAGATTCATGCTCGTGGTATCTGGGCGTGGGTTCTATACTCCTATTCGTTTTTCTCTTGGGGTAGATAGAGTTGTTGTAATTGGCCTTCCGTTTTTGTCTACTAAGGGTCTGCCTACCTCCTGTACTTCTTAAAGTCATCTCATGATGATCACTAAGTGATGAGGCTGAGGATATGGATGAGGAACGAGCGATTGGCATGTGGGGTGTCTTTTGATTCCACCGGTACATTTTCTTAAGAGTGTAATCGTCGTTGTCCCTACTAAATTTCTTAATTTTGACAGATTCAATCTCCCTTTCCCAAATGGCACATTGCTGGTCTAGTTGTTTACCTCCTGTGAGAGCAGCACTTCCAGGCTGCGAGCTAGTCGTGCCGAGCTGCTCACCACGCTCGGCGTCTCGGCTCCTTCCGAGCCCGAATCCCCGGCTGCCAGTGGTTGAAAAAAATTCGAAATCGGGGTATCTGTACCCCCTAGAGTCAGTGTACCCCGTGGGGTCTTTTTAGAGCGGGTTTTCCCCATTTTACTGTCACTTCACACACGTCTGCTCTCCAGCTTGTCCAGCCACGCCCCCCCCCCGTAGATGCGACTTTTTGATAACTTTTTATCACATTTTTTTTAAGTCAGGATTCACAGAAAGCACCAATTTTTCAATAGTTTTTTATTTATTTTTTTTACGGCGTTCACCGTGTGGGTTAAATAATGTAATCGCTTTATAGTCGGGGTCATTACGGACGAGTCGATACCAAATATGTGTAACTTTTTTACTTTCATTTTGTTTTTTTTTAATAGTAAAGCAGTTTGTAAGGAGAAAAAGTGGGTTTTTCATTTTTTTCCCACATTTTTTTTAAATTAACTTTACTAGTCCCACTAGGGGACTTTAATATGCAATTCTCCGATCGCTTTTTATAATACACTGCAATATTTTTGTATTGCAGTGTATTACTGCCTGTCCGTTTAAAACGGACAGGCATCTGCTAGGCCATGCCTCCGGCATGACCTAGCAGGCATTCGCTACAGGCAGACAAGGGGGCCTTTATTAAATGTTCTAGCCAGATAGGGAGCCAAAATAGTATTATAAGACCGAAAGTACTCATTGGTAAGACCATCAGGTCCAGGGGATTTATGGGCTTTAAGTGACGAGATAGCTTTGAGTATCTCCTCCTCAGTTATGGGCATAGAAATGCTTTGTAGTTGATAGGAGTAATGGAGGGCAGATCCAATTGAGCTAGGAAACTTTTAATATTATCATGTTGGGGTTGTACGGTAAGGGGATCGTTCCTCAAGTTATAAAGCGACTCATAATATCCCGCCAGGGTGTTAGCTATCCCTCTGGGGTCCATTATGCGTTCCTTCTTCGTATTATACGTAAATTGGATCCGAGATTTAGCAGTATGTGCTTTAAGTTGTCTAGCCAATAACGACCCAGGTTTATTACCACTCCAATAAAATGACATTTTGAATTTCCATAGATCTAAATCATATTTATGAACATTCATTTCATGTAACTGATGATTAAGATCCGAGATCTCCGCTGCTTGTGAATGCGAGTATGAATTTTTATTCATTCTATGTAAGGAGCTCAACCTAAGGAGTAATTGAGATTCAGTATGTTTGGAGGACTTTTCAATGTGTGAAGCAATCTGATAGTGGCCTTGTGGGCACACCACAAAGTGACATCTTTAACTTGGCCGTTATCATTGTGAGAAAAATATTCCTCCAATTGAGATTTGGATTGGGAAGCATGTTTGCGATGATGAAGAACAAAATTATTAAGACGCCAGACTGAATCCTGCAGTCAACTAAACTGTTCCTGTACGGACTGTGAAATTGGAGCATGATCCGACTTCAAGCAACCAATCGAGACAGATTGAATGCGACTGATGAGATACTTGTCAACAAGAAAGAAATCAATTCGCATATAAACATTATGAGAGTTAGAATAAAAGGTGTAGTCGTGTAGGCCATGTATGTGTAACGTGGAAGAAGCTGGAGTGGGCTCTTTACAGCGTACATTAGATGTAGAATCCATAGTAGGCCATAATGTCAAATTAAAGTCCCCCACCAAAATCAATTAACCCCTTTTATGGTGATTTGCCAAGGATATCTTACGCAAAAAAACGTGTTGTTTATAATTAGGGGCATATACAGATAGAATAGTATACTGAATATTGTTAAGAAGGCACAATAGCATAACATAACGACCCTGCTCATCAATAATTGCAGTTTGCAAATGGAGTTTTTTACTGCTATGGAGACTGCACACTTCTTACCCACAGCTGGGGCTGAGAAAATATGCGGGAACCTTTTGTGTTTAAGCCTATGAGAATCCTCTTTGTTAAGGTGCGTTTCTTGTATACATAAAACATCCACCTGGGAGAGCAAAGCTTCAGCCCACAATTTAGATAGTTTAAATGGGGAATTTAATCCCTTAACATTGTGTGATACAATCTTAAAGACCATTGTCAAAATATAAGAAGCGTTTAGACCTGACTGAACTGTCAGCTATCAGAAAAAGAGGAGTCTCCACAGCAGCATCGGTGCAAGGTTCATGCATAGGGTACATACAATTCCCAGAAGCAAGATAGAACAGCATCCAGAGGCAAGAAAAAATCAAAGTACACATACAATAACATAATAACGAAAAATCATGAGGAGTCTTGGCAAAACCAAACCAAGAAACCTCACGTACAGAGTTACATTCTAAGTTGGGGTCCAGGTAGACCATCCCAGGAAGCAAAAAGAAAAAAAAAATCATGCCATTCACGGCATTCAGCTTCATGCCCATGTACAAACCTAAGGAGAAAAAAGGTAAGTTAGAATGTCCTCATCCATACTGGGATGAAAATGATGATGATCAGATAAATGAACAAAGAGTCAAGTTGCCGCCTTCTTGTTGCAGAACACAGTCTCCCAATCCTTGGGGAGAGTGGACGGAAACGTCCCGGACTTTCGTGGAGAAGAGTCAGACGAAACTGATAAACCCCAGTCTTTACAAAGGCGCTCCGCATTTGACAGTGAATTGGCCACGACCTTGTTGCCATTGTTGGAAATGACCAGCTTGACCGGGAAGCCCCACTTATAAGGTATGCCTTGATCTCAAAGAATCTTAGTACTTCGAGCAAATGCTCTTCTCCTGGCTAGGGTAGCCGCAGACAGGTCAGCAAATATCGAGATATTGTGAAATCTTGCAGGTAGGGCAGGTTCAGAACGAGAAGCTCCACCAATCTCTCTTTAATGTGAAAGAAATGGATGTGTACTATGACATCCCCCGGAACTGAAGAAGGCAAACTTTTCGGCTTAGGTAAGCGATGGGCCCTATCAATGATTAGATCAGTTGGAGAGGCAGAAGGGAGCAAACTCGTGAAAAAGTCCACCATGAAGTCTGAAAGTTGATCCACCTTAATTTGCTCAGGGATACTTCTGAACCTCAGGTTGTTCCTCCTGGAACGATCCTCGATATCAGCAAGCTTAGCTTTAAGAGATTCAAGATCGACTTCCATAGCAGTGGATACATCCACAATTTCGTTATGGGCTGCAGTGAGTTCAGACATTTTATGCTCTATATGGGAAGTGCGTTCTCCCAGTGAAGTAACCTCTGCCTGCATGTTCCCCATTGCTCTCAACAAATCACTATGCAATGATTTGTGCCGGTCAGCCAACAAAAGTTTCATAGTGGCTACAGTCACAAGGGACTCCAGACTAGGATGAGCAGGGGGTTGCAAGGGAGGGGATGAGGGAAGATTAGAGCAGTCATCCCATGCAATAGGAGTTGCTTGTAAAGAGGAGCCAGAAGAAACTGAATTATGTACCTGCGCACATGGGCTGCCACGTGCAATGACAATCTCATGCCCCATCTCATCCATTGGTGCAGCAGACAACTCAGGAGATGCAGAAGGACTGTGTGACGAAGCCCTAGACAGCAAGGGTTCAGGTAAGAGGAGATCCCCCACTTTAGGAGAAATCTCCTGATGCGTGTGCAGGAGAGATTCAGTCGTCCGCCCGACAGCTTGGCGCCAATTTGGGAGGAATCAGAAGCCGGGAAAAACTTTGTCAACTTCATTGGGCTTTTCTTTTTTCGACCTCTCACCATGCTTTGATAGATGCCAGGTGTATGTGAAACACTTTTTTAAATTAACTTTATTAAACTTTATTTAATACACTTTTTAATGCCCACTAGGGGACTTCACAATGTATTAATTAGATCGCTGATATAATGCTTTGTTATACTAAGGGCTTGTCCACACGTAACGGAATTGCTGCAGAGAATTTGTGCAGCAATTCTGCAGAAACTTGCAGGATTTCCGATATGGAAAAATGGCACCATTTCCTGCGTTTTTTACTGCAGAAAATGGTGCGGATTTTGTTGCGTTTTTCTCAATGTTGGCAGATGATTATATCTCATGTGAAAAATGCAGCAATTCAGTCCATTTTCCGCGTTTTTATGCAGCGTATGGATGAGATTTGTTAAATCTCACCCACTTTCCTGTACAGTATTCTGCTACGTATTTTCCGTCCGCAATTCCAGACGGAAAATATGCAGCAATTATTTTACGTGTGGATAAGCCCTTACTATACCAATGCATTATTGCCTGTCAGTAACAAACTGACAGGTAATCTATTAGGCCTAGTCTTTTGCAAGGCCTAACAGGTACACAGCAATGGCAGGCCACCCTCCCTCTGCCTAACTACCTAGATACAATGGTCACTATTAACCATGGCATCTGAGGGGTTAAACAGCTGGGATTGGACGGAACTCTGATCCCGGCTGTTGCAGTGGGATGTTGACTGGGGCCCGCTGCGGATGGCTCGGGCATAGCTCCTGCGCCTGTGCCATCCACTGGATGTAACTGTATATGCATTTGTGGGAAGGCACAGCTTAAATGGATGCACAGTTACATCCAAATGCGGAAAGGAGTTAAAGGGAACCTGTCACCAGCATTTTAGCTATAAAGCCAGCAATACCTGGTGAAAGTGGGTGAAAAATCATTGTCATCTAAGCTATAAATATGTTCTAAGTAAGCTCTGTAGCTTTAGTATTCCGTTTTTCAGTGGTCCCATGCCGTATGCAAATGAGCAGAAAAGAGTCAAATCTTCATCTGAAAAGAGTCAGGTTTTCATTCCTCCAGCATCTCAGAGTGGACTCCACCTCCTTTTTGATTGACAGCTCCTTAGCCAGTCAGGGCCGGACAGGTGGTGGCAGTGGGCGTGGTTAAGAAGCTGCATCCCAGAGGGAAAAATAATTACCATAAAAGGCGGGAAAAGTTTAAACGACTATATTTACTGACAGAGGAGGACTTCTGGAAAGAAGAGAACAGGAATGAACTCTGGACAGCTGCGGCCATTGAGGGGTCAGGTGAGTTTAACAGGTAAGATGTTGATGGACACTTTTAATTGAATTGTAAAAATATTATCATTCACAAAGGGCACATCATCGATAAGATTCAATTAAAGAGGCTCTGTCACCACATTATAAGTTCCCTATCTCCTACATAATGTGATCGGTGTTGTAATGTACTGTAGATAACGACAGTGTTTTCTGTTTTCAAAAACGATCAATTTTGAGCACGTTATGCACAATTTTAGATTTATGCTAATGACTTTCTTAATAGACAACTGGGCGTGTTTTTACTTTTTTACCAACTCGGAGGTGTAAAGAGAAGTGTATGACACTGACCAATCAGCATCATACACTTCTCTCCATTCATTTTTAGCAGTACTCGCAACACAACGTGATCTCGCGAGATCACGCTGTGCTGTCACATACTCCCACATTAACTTTACAGAAGTGTCTTCAGAGTGAATAGACATCACTTTCAGCCAGGACGCGATGTCTATTCACACTCCTGACACTTCGGTAAAGTTTCTTTGGGACTTACTCACACAGCAAGCGTAATCTCGCGAGATCACGCTGTGCTGTCATTCACAGAAACTTTACCGAAGTGTCGGGAGTGTGAATAGACATCACATCCTGGCTGAAAGCGATGTCTATTCACTCTCAAGACACTTCGGTAAAGTTAATGTGGGAGTATGTGAGATCACGCTGTGTTGCGAGTACTGCTAAAAATGAATGGAGAGAAGTGTATGACGCTGATTGGTCAGTGTCATACACTTCTCTGTACAATGCCCAGTTGGTAAAAATGTAAAATCACGCCCAGTTGCCTATTAAGAAAGTAATTAGCATAAATCTAAAATTGTGCATAACTTGCCCAAAATAAAAAACACTTGTTACCTACATTACAGCGCCAATCAGATTGTAGATGTAGGAGATAGGGCACTTATAATCTGGTGACAGAGCCTCTCTAAATAGGTTATTTCTGAAACAACCCATAAGAAATAGGCCTTTTTGGCAAGTGATTGGCTCCAAATAGGATTATCTTCTGGGTCTTATTATTGTGTCGGAGCCTGGGCCCACTGAAGGATCCTCTGGTATTTTGGTGGGCGTCCGACTCTGAGCCTGGGCTCTGAATCGCCTAGAGAGATGCTTGTACACGCACAGTCATGCTCCATTAGTGTCTATGCGAGATAAGGAAATCGTCCTACTTTATGGCATTTCCACTGCTACTTGTTGATGTGGTTTCAGCGGTATACTGTGATAAAGGAATATTAAAAAGAAGGTACAAGCTGGTTGGTCAGTAGTTAACTACTTGTGGACCGGCCAAGTTTTTAGACGCCACTGCTAGCCCAAACCACAGTGGTAGCCCTGCCCTTACAACCCAAAACGATACATCCGTAAAGTTAAGTCCATGTATCACAGAAAAAAGAAGCAAACATTGTATGAATAGCCAAACTAGAAAAATTGTTATACATTTTAAACTCGCATGTAATAAAAAAAAAAAAAAATGGAAACTATTCCTAGTCATTATCAGGAAAAAATAATCTGGTCTCGAACTGGTTAATTTAGAACAGCGTACTGTGTGTACATACTTTTTTTTATAATAAGACATAAAGCCAAACATACTAGATAATAAACTAGTAAACACTTTCTAGCTACTTTATGTGGACTTTCCTAAAATAGGATATTTTGTGTCTGTGTTCTGTGATATTTGTGGAGTTCAGGTTTTGTGTAACTTGTGAAATACTAATATGTGACCCTAGGGGGCAGTACATCTTCACTCACAGCACTTGCATTGCATAGTCATTTTACTACTTGATCCACTCTTATTCCCTTTTCATTCGTTGTGTCCACGCAAAGTGTTATTTTTATTTATGAAATGTTTTACAGCTTATTTTTCAGATATTTACAATATAATCTTAGGACAGTTTTCAATGTTGGGGTAAGTAGGACTTAAAGGGGTATTACCAACTCAGACATTTATGGCATATTTATACTGGGACCGGACCTATATTTAGAACAGGGGTCACTTAACCCTCATTTCGCCTGGTGCTGCAGGCTCTGGGACCCACATCTATACTGTGGATATGCCATAAATGTCTATGTTGAGAATACCCCTTTAAAGGGTTTGTCCCAGAGTCAACAATTATCACTTTTCCACAGGATAGGTACAGCTCCCATTCCCTCAATCAACTTAACCCATCTCATCCCACTGCCCAACATAAAAATCACTCTCATAAATCACATAACCATCTGCTGTCTCTTTCCATTCTCCTGCTACTCGCTGCAGGGGACATCTCTCCCAACCCTGGGCCTCCCTTTTCTTCTGCCAAGCTCAACCACTTACCTGTCACACATAGAAACCCTGCAAATCTTCTTACCATTCCTTGTGTGTCTTCTCCTGTCTCTTTTAACTGTGCTCTCTGGAATTCTCGGTCCGTGTGCAACAAACTCACTTTTATTCATGACTTTTTCCTTTCTAACTCTCTCAACCTTCTGGCTCTTACAGAAACATGGCTACACCTGTCTGACACTGCTTCCCCTGCTGCTCTATCTCATGGTGGTCTCCACTTCTCTCATGCCCCCAGACCTGAGAACAGGCAGGGTGGAGGAGTAGGTATACTTCTTTCTCCACACTGCACTTTTCAGGTCATTCCCCCGGTCCCCTCACTCACATTTCCCTCATTTGAAGTCCACACCCTCAGACCCTTTCACCCTTTTTCCCTCCGAGTGGCAGTTGTCTACCGCCCACCGGGCTCACCCCGCCAATTCCTGGATCATTTTGCTGCCTGGCTTCCACAGTTTCTATCCTCTGAAACACCCATTCTAATCATGGGTGACTTCAACATCCCCATTGATAACCCAATCTCCTCATCTGCCTCCCAGTTTCTATCTTTAACCTCGTCCCTAGGTTTGTCACAACTTACTAACTCTCCTACACATGAGGACGGGCATTCACTTGACCTGGTCTTCTTCCGGCTCTGCTCAGTTTCTGACTTTATTAACTCTCCTCTCCTGCTTTCTGACCACAATCTTCTCTCCTTTACTATCAAATATTCTCTGCCTCCTCAGGTCATTCCTACGTATCAGACATACAGAAATCTACATGCCATTAACACTGTGAAACTCATAGACAGTCTACAGTCCTCATTGTCCCCTATCTCTTCCCTCTCCTGTCCCAATCTGGCTGCCAAACTTTATAATAACACTCTCAAAAATGCATTGGATGAAGCAGCCCCCCCTACACTCCGAACCACCCGACAAAGACGACGACAACCCTGGCACACGCCTCAATCCCGCTTTCTTCAGCGGTGCTTGAGATGTGCCGAACGACTGTGGAGAAAATCGCATTTGGATGCAGATTTCCTCCATTACACATTTATGCTCAAAACTTACAACTCTGCCCTTCACCGAGCCAAACAAGTCTATTTTACTTCTCTCATTTCTAATAATCCAAAACGCCTCTTTGATACTTTTCACTCCCTCCTTAGTCCTAAAGTGCAGACGCCAATCACAGATCTCAGTGCTGAAGACATGGCCACTTATTTTAAAGTTAAAATTGACAACATCCGGCATGATATTATCTCCCAGTCCCCTAGTAACATCGATCCCCTTCCCTCCCGCACTCCCTCTTCTTCACTCTCAGCATTTGACCCAATAACTGAAGAAGAAGTCTCGAGGCTCCTCTCTTCTTCTCGTCCTACTACCTGCCCTAGTGATCCTGTCCCCTCACACCTCCTCCAGTCCCTCTCCCCAGCTGTCACTAGTCACCTGACTAAAATATTTAACCTCTCTCTTTCCTCTGGTATCGTTCCCTCCGCTTTTAAACATGCCATTATAAACCCATTACTGAAAAAAACAACTCTTGACCCATCCAGCGCTGCTAACTACCGACCAGTCTATAACCTGCCCTTCATCTCCAAACTCCTGGAACGCTTGGTCTACTCTCGCCTTATCTGCTATCTCTCTGCTAACTCCATTCTTGACCCCTTACAATCTGGTTTCCGCACTCTACACTCCACAGAAACTGCCCTTACTAAAGTCTCAAATGATCTCTTGGTGGCTAAATCGGACGGTAAATCCTCTCTCCTTATTCTTTTGGATCTCTCTGCAGCCTTTGACACTGTAGACCACAAACTCCTACTTAACATGCTCCACTTTATTGGCCTCAAGGACGCGGCTCTCTCTTGGTTTTCCTCCTATCTCTCTGACCGCTCGTTCAGTGTGTCATTTGCTGGTTCCACTTCTTCTCCTTTTCCCCTTGCTATCGGGGTTCCTCAGGGATCAGTCCTAGGTCCGCTGCTCTTTTCTCTCTACACAGCTCCTATTGGACAAACCATCAGCAGATTTGGCTTCCAGTACCATCTCTACGCTGATGAAACCCAATTATATACCTCTTCCCGTGACATCACCCCTGCTCTAATACAGAACACCAGTGATTGTCTGTCCGCTGTCTCTAACATCATGTCCTCTCTCTATCTGAAACTGAATCTTTCTAAAACTGAGCTCCTTGTGTTCCCACCATCTACTAACCTCCCTAAACCTGATGTCTCCATCTCGGTGTGTGGCACTACCATCACTCCTAAGCAGCACGCCCGCTGTCTCTGGGTTATTTTTGACTCAGATCTTTCCTTTACTCCTCACATACAATCACTTTCACACTCCTGTCATTTTCACCTCAAAAACATCTCCAGAATCCGCTCTTTTCTTACGGAGGAAACCGCCAAAACTCTCATTGTTGCTCTGATTCCCTCTCGTCTTGACTACTGTAACTCATTACTAGTCGGTCTTCCCCTCACTAAACTCTCCCCTCTCCAATCTATCCTCAATGCAGCAGCCAGGCTCATCTTTATGACCAACCGCTACACCAACGCCTCTAATCTGTGCCAGTCACTGCACTGGTTGCCCATCCCCTTCCAAATAAAATTCAAACTTATTACTCTCACCCACAAAGCTTTCCACAGTGCTGCACCTCCTTACATCTCCTCCCTCATCTCTGTCTACCACCCTACTCGAGCTCTACGTTCTGCCAACGACCTTAGATTAAAATCCTCCATAATCCGAACCTCCCAATCCCGTCTCCAAGATTTCTCTCGTGCTGCACCCGTCCTCTGGAATGCGCTACCCCAGACAATCCGATTAATTCCCAATATCCACAGTTTTAAACGTGCCCTGAAAACACATCTATTTAGACAGGCCTATAACATTCCCTAATCTGACTCCTTTCCATGGCCCTCCTTTTAGATTAGTCATCAGAATAAGATTCCCTCACACTCCTTCTCTTCATGTCCGTCATACACGGATACTGGCTGGTGACCGGCTCATGCAGCTTTGTCACCACCGCATGTGTATAAAAATGGCCGGACCATTGTACAGAATAAACACTATTACACTTTGTGTCTCCCTTATGTCCTCATAGATTGGAAGCTCTTGCGAGCAGGGTCCTCACTCTCCAGGTTTGAATTGTAAATGAACTTTGTCACTATGTAATGTCTGATATTGTTTGTTTCATGTCCCCTCTAAATTGTAAAGTGCTGCATAATATGTTGGCGCTATATAAATAAAGATTATTATTATTTATTATTATTATTGTCTGATTGCAGGGACCCCCTACTGATTGTGAGAATGGGAGTTCCAAATTCTCAGATCCTCTTTACTGCAGTGAGGAGGAAGTTGCCTCTATTCAATGTATATGGTACTAACAGGCACTGTACTAGTCTGTTTCTGTCATTCCTATAGACTCTGAATGGAACAGCAATGTGCATGCTCGACCGCCGCTCCAGTCAATGTCCTCTGCACTCTGGCCGAGCAGTCAGTCCCCCAGTTCTTGCGATTGGTGGGGGTTCCCCCTGGTGGGGCCTTCCGATAGGACAATTATTACCTGTTCCGTGGATAGGTGATAATTGTCAATTCTGGGAATACCTCTTTAACCCCTTAAGGACGCAGCCTAGTTTTGGCCTTAAGGCTCAGAGCCCATTTTTCAAATCTGACATATTTCAATTTATGTGGTAATAACGTCGGAATGCTTAAACCTACCCAAGCGATTCTGAGATTGTTTTCTCGTGACACATTGGGCTTCATGTTCGTGGTAAAATGTGGTCGATATATTCAGTGTTTATTGGTGAAAAATTGCAAAATTTAGAGAAAATTTTGAAAAAATTGCATTTTTCAGAATTGAAATGCATCTGCTTGTAAAACAGACGGTTATACCACCCAAAATAGTTACTAGTTCACATTTCCCATATGTCTACTTTAGATTGGCATCGTTTTTTGAACATTCTTTTATTTTTCTTGGACGTTACAAGGCTTAGAACATAAACAGCAATTTCTCATATTTTTAAGAAAATTTCAAAAGCCTTTTTTTTAAGGTACCTCTTGAGTTCTGAAGTGGCTTTGTGGGGCCTATGTATTAGAAACCCTGATAAAACACCCCATTTTAAAAACTAGACCCCTCAAAGTATTCAAAACAGCATTTAGAAAGTTTTTTTAACCCTTCAGGCATTTCACAGGAATTAAAGCAAAGTGGAGGTGACATTTGCAAATTTCATTTTTCTTGCTGAATTTCAATTTTATTCATTTTTTTTCTGTAACACAGAAGGTTTTACCAGAGAAACACTACTAAATATGTATTGTCCAGATTCTGCAGTTTTTAGAAATGTCCCACATGTGGCCCTACTGCACTCGTGGACTAAAACACAAGCCCTAGAAGCAAAGAAGCACCTAGTGCATTTTGAGTCCTCTTTTTTTATTAGAAAATATTTTAGGCAGCATGCCAGGTTTGAAGAGGTGTTGAGGTGCCAAAACTGTAGGAATCCCCCAATAGTGACCCCATTTTGGAAACTACACCCCTCAAGGAATTCATTTATGGTTGTTGTTACCATTTTGACAGCACAGTTTTTTCACAGCACGTATTTGAATTGGGCTGTGAAATGAAAAAAATGTCATTTTTTCCAATAAAATGTCATTTGTGATCAAAATTTCTTATTTTCACAGGGAACAAAATACCCCATTTTGTTGCCCAATTTGTCCTTAGTGTGGCAATACCCCATTTGTGGTGATAAACTGCCGTTTGGGCCCATGGGAGGGCTCAGAAGGAAAGGAGCGCTATATGTTTGTTGGAGTCCAGATTTTGCTGGATTGGTTTTCGGGTGCCATGTCGCATTTGCAGAGCCTCAGAGGTATCAAAGCAATGGAAACCCACCAAAAGTGACCCCATTTTGGAAACTATACCCCTCAAGGAATTCATTTATGGTTGTTGTTAGCATTTTGAGCACACAGTTTTTTCACAGCACCTATTTCAATTGGGCTGTGACATTAAAAAAATGACATTTTTTCCAATAAGATGTATTTTTTATCAAAATTTCTTATTTTCACAGGGAACAAAATACTCAATTTTGTTGCCCAATTTCTCCTGAGTGCAGCAATACCCCATTTGTGGCAATAAACTGCCGTTTGGGCCCATGGGAGGCCTCAGAAGGGAAGGAGCGCTGTGTGTTCTTTGGAGTACAGATTTTGCTGGTTTGGTTTTCGGGTGCCATGTCGCATTTGCAGAGCCCCAGAGGTATCAAAGCAACGGAAACCCATCAGAAGTGACCCCATTTTGGAAACTACACCCCTCAAGGAATTCATTTATGGGTAATGTGACCTTTTAGACCCCATTGTTTCTTCACAGAACTTATTTGAATTGGGCTGGGAATTAAAAAAATATATATTTTTTCCTATAATATGTCATTTTAGCTCAAAAATTCTTATTTTCACAAGAAATAAAATACTCCATTTTGTTGCCCAATTTCTCCTGAGTGCAGCAATATCCCATTTGTGGCAATAAACTGCCGTTTGGGCCCATGGGAGGCCTCAGAAGGAAAGGAGCGCTGTGTGTTCTTTGGAGTCCAGATTTTGCTGGATTGGTTTTCGGGTGGCATGTCGCATTTGCAGAGCCCCAGAAGTATCAAAGCAATAGAAACCAACCACAAATGACCACATTTTGGAAACTACACCCCTCAAGGAATTCATTTATGGGTGTTGTGACCATTTTGACCCCATAGTTTTTTCACAGAACTTATTTGAATTGGGCTGGGAATGAAAACAAAATTATTTTTTTTAAATAATATGTAGTTTTGGCTGAAAATGTTCTTATTTTCACAAGAAACAAAATACCCCATTCTGTTGCGCAATTTGTTCTGAGTGCCGCAATACCCCATTTGTTGTGATAAACTGCCGTTTGGGCCCATGGGAGGGCTCAGAAGGAAAGGACCACCATTTGGCCTACTGGGGATTTTCTAGTGCGAAGTCATGTATGCAGAAGCACCTGAGGTACCAGTACAGTTGAAACCCGCAAGAAGTGACCCCGTTTTAATAACTACACCCTTAAGGCATTCATCTAGAGGTGTAGTGAGCATTTTGACCAGAGACCTACACCCCATAAACTGTAATGTGTGTTCTCCCGGGTATGGCAATACCCTACATGTGGCTGTTATCAGCTGCCTGGACACACAGCAGGGCTCAGAGGGGAAAGACGAGGGGGGATAAGCTGTGCGGAGTGCATCAGGGTAAGTAAAATTGGGGTAAATTATAAACCAAGGGATGTATGATAAATTTTAAAACTGACTTTCATACAGAGCTCTGGTTATTCGGGACACATGTCACATTGATATATTGTGTCATCCCTTATCGCCCTCTTATAGCAGACTTTGCACCTCTTTTGACTTTTTTCCTTCTTGCCAGTTTGGGGAACGTCTCCTGGAAAGTGTTGCCGCCCTGGTACGATGCGTGTGGCCCCGCTTCCAGAAGTACTGGGTGCCCCCCCTTCTTGGTCCCTAAAGATTAGGTTCTTGATAATCACCTCTTGAAATTCCAGGAAAGTTCCCGTCTGGCCTGCACATCGACGTAGCACGTACGCATTGTACAATGCCATCTGTATGATGTGCACGGCCAGCTTCTTATACCACACCGCATGGTGCTGTGGGGCTTCAGGATATGATCTGACAAGTCCACACCTCCCATGTACCTATTGTAGTCCAGGATGCAGTCTGGTTTGGGGGTGGCCTTTCCTTCATATAGCCTAAACCTGTAGGTATACCCTGATGCACTCTCGCAGCTTATACATCTTCACGCCATACCTTGCCTTCTTACCCGGCAGGTACTCGCGGAATTCAACCCTCCCTTTAAAATGTACCAGGGACTCATCAATAGAAATACACTTCTCGGGGGTGAATGCTTGGGAAAACCGGGCACTGGAACGGTCTAATAGGGGTCTCCGTTTATACAAACGGTCAAAACTGGGGTCATCTCGGGGTGGGCACGGCTCATTATCAGTATAATGTAAGAAGCGAAGTATTGCCTCATTTATTTATTTTTTTAGGTTCCAGTTCAGTTCTGAAGTTGCTTTGAGGGGCCCATATATTAGAAACCCCTATCAAATACGCCATTTTAGAAACTAGACCCCTCAAAGTATTCACAACAGCATTTAGAAAGTTTATGAACCCTTTAGGTGTTTCACAGAAATTTAGAGCAAAGTAGAGGTGAAATGTAAATTTTTTTTTTTTGTCAGAACATCCTCTTTATACCATTTTTTTTATAACACAAAAGGATTTATCACAGAAACACAACTTAATACGTATTGCCCAGATTCTGCAGTTTAGAGAAATATCCCACATGTGGCCCTCGGGCGGTAATGGACTGAAGCACCGGCCTCCGAAGCAAAGGAGCACCTAGTGGATTTTGAGGCCTCTTTTTTTATTAGGCACCATGTCCGGTTTGAAGAGGTCTTGTGGTGCCAAAACATTGGGAACCCCCAAAAAGTGACCCCAATTTGGAAACTAGACCCCTTGAGGAATGCATTGTAGTTTTCTTGGGGTGCATGCGGCTTTTTGATCAGTTTTTATTCTATTTTTAGGTGGCGTGGTGACTAAAAAACAGCAATTCTACTATTGTTTTTTTATTCTTTTTTTTTTACAGCGTTCACCGTGCGCTATAAATGACATATTCACTTTATTCTGCGGGGCGATACGATTACGTCGATACCAGATGTTTATAGTTTTTTTTTATGTCTTATGGCGTTTGCACAATAAAATACGTTTTGTAAACAATCATTCACTTTTTGTGTTACCTTATTCTAAGAGCCATAACGTTTTTATTTTTCAATCAATAAAGCAGTGGGAGGACTTATTTTTTGCGTAACGAACTGTAGTTTCGATCAGTACCATTTTTCGGTACATGCGACTTTTTGATCTCTTTTTATTCCATTTTTTGGGAGGTGCAGTGACCAAACAATTGTGATTGTGGTTCGGTTTATTATTATTTTCTTTTATGGCGTTCACCGTGCGGGATAAATAACGAAATAATTTTGTAGTTCAGGCCGTTACGGACGCGGCGATACCAATTATGTATAGTTTATTTGTTTGTTTATATATTTTTATTAATAATAAATGACTGATAAGGGAAAAAGGGGGATTTTTACTTTTAATACTTTTAAAACTTTTATTTTCTTATTTTTACACAACTTCTTTTAACTTTTTTTTTACTGTATTACTTTGTCCCACTAGGGAACTTGAGGGCAGGAGGCCCTGATCGCTATTCTAATACACTGCACTACATGCGTAGTGCAGTGTATTAGAACTGTCAGCTACTCACTGACAGCAAGCATAGTGGGTCCTGACGTTGTCAGGACCCACTAGGCTTCCGTCTATGGCATAGCCGGACGCCATTGTTTGGTGTCCGGTTGTCATAGTCACCATCGCCGGCCGCTATCGCGTAGCAGGCCGGCGATGGCAGCTTAACCCCTAAAAAGCCGCGATCTCTATAGAACGCGGCTTTTAAGTGGTTAATCAGCGGGGACACAGCGATCGGTCCCCGCTGTAGGAGCTGTGACAGCTGCTGAACAAGACAGCAGCTGTCACAGCTCCTGCATGTGTCGGGAGGACGGCCGAAACGGCCGTTACTCCCGAGACGTACTATTAGGTCATGGAGCGCGAACGATACAGCTGCCATGACGTAATAGTACGTCCAGGAGCGGGAAGGGGTTAAAAGAATCAAAAAGTCTAAAGGCTCTTTTACATCGGCCAATTATTGGGCAAACGAGCGTTCGCAGAACGCTCGTTCTCCATAATTGCTCTGTGTAAACACTCGTTCATCGGCTGATTTAGGCATCATTTTAAATGCCTGAAACTATTACAGTATAACTCGCTGTGTAAACAGAGAAACGGGCTACCGACATGATAAAAATGTATCGGAACGAGCGATCGTAGTAACGAGGGCTTGTCCCTATACTAGCTCCTTGTGAAAGGAGCAAACGAGTTCCGATCAACGAGCTGTCTGGTTGATCGGTGCTCGTTTACACGGCCCACGTCAGGCTGTGTAATACCAGCTTAACTCTAGAAAAGCAAGAATGTTACACTTTGAAAAATCGGAAGCAGAACGCCTCCAAACATCTGCTCATTGATTTCAATGGGAAAAACTGCGTTCTGTTCCGACGGGCCATTTTTTTCACGGCCGTTTTTTAGAACAGGGTGCATGTCACTTCTTCAGCCGTTTTTGGAGCCGTTTTTATAGACTCTATAGAAAAAACGCTCCAAAAACGGCAGTAAAAAACGCAACGAAAATCGCGAGTGGCTTAAAAAACTTCTGAAAATCAGGAGCTGTTTTCCCTTGAAAACAGCTCCGTATATTGAGAAGTTTTTCGTTTTTTCTGTCCACATACTCTAATAGCCCATAAACAGCTGTATGCAAGTTGAAAAAAATGGTTCTATATTTGAAGTGAAGCTTCGCCTTTACACTTTTTCTGAACTGTCAAGTCATTGTTGGGGTTTGTGCCCTGTAGTAAGGTGGTGTGGCTGTGGTATGATGTTAGGGCCCAGGCAGGAATACCACGGAAATAGATGAAACGAAGCAGGAGGTTAGCGTAGCCACTTTAAGTTTTAATTTCAGCTTAACCATATATCCAGTTCTCTTTCTGCTGCTGATGGTGCATTCAGCCACAAGTATTATAGACATTCTTCCCAGTGTGGGAGGCGTAGTTACCAGTGGCGTAACTACCGCCGTAGCAGCAGTAGCGGCTGCTACGGGGCCCGCGGCATGGGGGGGGCCCGTGTCGCCCGCCGGCACGGGCCCCCACCATGGCAGGAGGCTCCGCTAGCAGCCGCTATGGCTGCTACAGCGGGACGCCACTGAACACGACTACGGCAGAGCAGGGAGGTATCTCCCCGCTCTGCCATTAAACAAAAGACATGTATCCCCTATCCACAGGATAGTGGATACATGTGCGATCGCTGGCAGCGATAGGGAGAACGGGGGACTGAAAGTCCCCTGAAGTTCTCCATCACAAACCTCGGACTTCCGGGGTCTGTGTCGGCAGCTCCGTAGAAATGAATGGAGCGCCGGTCGCGCTTGTGCGCATGCGTGACCAGCGCTCCTTTCATTTTTAGTGAGCTGCGCAGACGCCGGAAGTCAGAGGTTAGTCATGTAGAACTTGGGGGACTTTCGGTCCCCCGTTCTCCCTATCGCTGCCAGCGATCACACATGTATCCCCTATCCTGTGGATAGGGGATACATGTCTTTTGTCGGACACGCTGTAGGTCGCATTTTTTTGGGAGGGAACGCCATACAGCCCCTGTAGGGAACACCATACAGCCCCCTGTAGCGAACGCCATACAGCCCCCCTGTAGGGAACGCCATACAGCCCCCCCTGTAGGGAACGGCATACAGCCCCCCCTGTAGGGAACGCCATACAGCGTCCCCCCCTGTAGGGAACGCCATACAGCCCCCCTGTAGATAACGCCATACAGCTCCCCTCTGTAGATAACGCCATACAGCCCCCACTGTAGATAACGCTATACAGCCCCCTCTGTAGATAACGCCATACAGACCCCCCTGTAGATAACGCCATACAGTCCCCCCCTGTAGATAATGCCATACAGCCCCCTCTGTAGAGAACGCCATACAGCCCCCTCTGTAGATAACGCCATACAGCCCCCTCTGTAGATAACGCCATACAGTCCCCCCTGTAGATAACGCCATACAGTCCCCCCTGTAGATAACGCCATTCATCCCCCTGTAGAGAACGCCATACAGCCCCCTCTGTAGATAACGTCATACAGCCCCCTGTAGATAACGCCATACAGTCCCCCCTGTAGATAACGCCATACATCCCCCTGTAGAGAACGCCATGCAGACCCCCTTGTAGATAACACCATACAGCCCCCTCTGTAGATATCTACAAAGGGGGCTGTATGGCGTTATCTACAGGGGGCTGTATGGCGTTATCTACAGAGGGGACTGTATGGCGTTCTCTACAAGGGGGCTGTATGGCGTTATCTACAGAGGGGGCTGTATGGCGTTATCTACAGAGGGGGCTGTAAGGCGTTATCTACAGAGGGGGCTGTATGGCGTTATCTACAGGGGGGGTTGTATGGCGTTATCTACAGGGGGGGCTGTATGGCGTTATCTACAGAGGGGGCTGTATGGCGTTATCTACAGAGGGGGCTGTATGGCGTTATCTACAGAGGGGGCTGTATGGCGTTATCTACAGGGGGGGCTGTATGGCGTTATCTACAGGGGGGGCTGTATGGCGTTATCTACAGAGGGGGCTGTATGGCGTTATCTACAGAGGGGGCTGTATGGCGTTATCTACAGGGGGGGTTGTATGGCGTTATCTACAGGGGGGGCTGTAAAAAATTCACTATCTACAAGGGGGGGGTTGTGTGACACCCAGGGGAGGGGGGGGGGCCCAGTCAAAAGTTTGCTATGGGGCCCAGTCTTTCCTAGTTACGCCCCTGGTAGTTACAACTATATACTGGTGGAGCAGGCAGGCAAGATTGCTGACTTGTTGTTCTGTCTGTGACTGGCAAAGTCAGGGCCAAGGGGACCCCTTACTTGATGCATGGGTTAGTCTGCTTTGGCCCTATAGACCTCAAGAAGTTGGGTGCATCTGCGTAGTTCGGACCTATCGCTCCTTTTGTTAGTGGTGGCTTCTAACTAAGAAGGCCCCTATAGACCTATTGTATGAGAACTGTCTATTTCTAAGTCATTTCCTTACTGCTGGACACT
This sequence comes from Rhinoderma darwinii, assembly GCF_050947455.1. Classification (NCBI taxonomy): domain Eukaryota; kingdom Metazoa; phylum Chordata; class Amphibia; order Anura; family Rhinodermatidae; genus Rhinoderma; species Rhinoderma darwinii. The sequence continues at coordinate 76,482,667 of NC_134691.1, forward strand.
ACAGGCTCACACTTTACTTTGATTATGCTGAATGTCTCCTTTACGTTCCTCCTCTAACCGCCGAGCTAGGTCATTATACACTTCCCCAACCACTGATCGCTCTCTGTGACCCTGCTGCAGCTACATGACCTAGCACAGATACAGTCTAGCCCGGTTCTCAGGTCCTCATATGACGACCCCAATTTCAGTCCTTTCCTCAGACTCGGTTCTTATCTAGTCCGGTCCACTGCAGCAATGGAAATGGCAAGATGCTCACTCACTCAAAAGCCACCACAATCTTCTCTTCACAGCACACAGTTCAGGTCACTCCTGATGATCAAGCTTGCTGATGTGAAAGAAATTAACTAACTTCACCATTCTTCTGATTGTTCTATACTCCATTTTAACCTGAAATTTAAAATTGATGCTTCGAGAAATATGTTTCTGCTGTGTGTAGGAAAATTCTGTGGAATACACAAAAACTGACTAAGAGGCCTCAAGAAGACTTACGCCATCCACACCCTCATGTTACAAGAAGATAAGATGATAAGGAGATGACTAAGTGCAATGAATATAATTTATGTTTTTGCAAGCTCGAGAGAAAATATTGTAACTGTTATGTAAATGTTCAGTCTAAAAGCTGTATAAAACCCCCTCCTATTCTGTGGAGTAAAGCATTGCCATTTTACTTACATGCAAAGCAGGGGTGGACATACCATTGGTACAACTGCACAGGGGCCCAGTAGGTAGGGGGGCCAACTGCCACCTTAAAAACAGCTTTGTACTGTCTATTGGATTTCATGTATGGACTGAGCTATTGACAATGTTTCAGAATTATTGATAAAATGTTAGAAAGACATGACAGTGGGGTGTTCTTTGATGAGCTAATGGAGAGTGAAGGACCCACAAACTGTTCTTGCACGGGGACCCTTTGCTGTCTATGTCCGCCAATGATACAAAGTGACATCTGTATGTCACTTCCCTATAACCATCTACTTAAGCAAATATACATAAAACTGGAGCAACTGTTTGATGTTGAATTATCCACAACAATTCTGGTGCCGAAACCCGGGAAACAAAAGCAGCTGGAACGGAACCAAGACGTGAACCAAGGACCGTAAACCATCAAACATGTGAGAAACCTTTTTCTCATTCGCTCTTCCTTTATTTGGTCCCCAGTCTCTCTGTTTTCTGTCGTTAGAATGGTTTCCAAGAACCTGAAACAATTGTTAAGTGTACTAACCTCTTTTGATATGTATGTATAAGTGAATGGGATGTTGGTACACACCACATCAGCGTGAAAGAGGCCTTTACGACCAGCGTCGGACTGAGGTTCTACTCACCGTATCTACAGAATATATGCACTTCCACTTGTTGTTATCATGGTACACATGGGACATATCATCAATAAGGTCTAATAGGTTATTTGTAAATCACCCATAAGAAATAGACCCTAGTTCGCAAAACTAGACATTGACCATACGTTCATATATATTTTGATCTAAGCCACTAGGCATAATTTATAAACATGAACATGAGGTTCTTTGTTAACATTTTGATCAAATTGTATAAGCTCATTTGCCTCTTCATGGCGACCTCTTAAAAGTGGGTCCACACTCTATCAGTTGCAGCACCGCATGGTGGGCACTGCCACACACCGCTCCTGCAGAGGGAGCAACCCAGAGGCCCAAAAGCACCCATGCTATCAGGCCATGCCAAGCCTCCTTGGCTCTGGGCCACGTTCCTCCACAATTGCAGCACCACAGCAACAGATACCAACCCACAATACCACAACATGTGATCATATGCAAAAAGCTCACCTTACCATGTGCTGCCAGTGAACAAACTGAGAGCACAAGCAAGAGCAGAAACTCTTATGAGGTCATTCCTAAATTAAAATCAGCTGGGCTAAATATGTGGAGTGCTGGTACCAAGTGAAAAAAAAAAAATGAGGGGGATAGAATATAGTGGCCGCCATGCAATGCTGCAACCGATAGAGTAGGGACCCACTTTTATGAGGTCACCGTGAAGTGGCAAGTGGGCTTGTATACAATTTGATCAAAATGTTAACAAAGAACCTCATGTTCATGTTTATAAATTTTGCCTAGCCGCGATAGCTCAAAGTATATATAAATGTGCAGTCCATGTCTAATCTCTCACTAAGTGATATTATTGACTGTGCAATGACATCACAAAACCTTTGAAATTCGGATCCTTTGCTCAGTGCACAAGGAGTTAATCAGGTCTTTAAGAGGTTTTTCTAAATCTTTAAAATCCTTTAAAGGAAGAAGGAATAGTTGATGAAATCTTTAACATTTACACTACTGCATGAATAGACTGGTAATTTCTTTGACATGAAGTACCAGGCAAATCTGCTGAAGCATAACTGAGAATATAAGTGATTACAAGTGGATCTTTAGCATGGGGACAATGTTCAATGGCTTCTTCTTAAAGTGTTTATGATGACTGTGCCACTTTTTATATACTGTTATTATGGTTAACCCTTAGAGACGAAAATAAAATCCTAGAGATACAAATAACACTTATTGTCTATATTGGTTTTCATTTGTATATATACTGTGCCATCACCGTACTCCAAGCTGTTTGAAAAATTTCCGGAAACAATGGGAGACCTTTAAATGTAAAATACATAATAAACAATATTATACAAATTATTTATTTCAGTTAGGGCCTGTTCACATCACCGTTCATTTCCTTTCCGGGGTTCCGTCTGAGGTTTCCGTCGGGTGAACCCCGCAACGGAAAGTGAAAGCACAGCTTCCGTTTTAGTCACCATTGATCTCAATGGTGATGGAAACATCGCTAATGGTTTCCATTCGTCATCATTCAGGCAGGTTTCCGGTTTTCCGACGGAATCAATAGCGGAGTCGACTGCGCTATTGATTCCGTCGGAAAACCGGAAACCTGCCGGAATGGTGACGAACGGAAACCATTAGCGATGTTTCCGTCACCATTGAGATCAATGGTGACTAAAACGGAAGCTGTGCTTTCACTTTCACTTTCCGTTGCGGGGTTCACCCGACGGAAACCTCTGCCGGAACGGAAAGCGAACGGTGATGTGAACAGGCCCTTAGTACTGAATTTACTATTAGGATCCATGCGCTCTTACTTGAATGTGTGTTGAATCTGTGGCCAGATTAACTGAAGAAATACAATAGCTTGGAGCTGGGAAGAACAGCTCCATTGAAACATGTCGGATCTGACAAGATTTTCTAAGTGGATTTTGGCAAATTCAACTACAAACTGCATCCCATGCACGGGAATGGTGTTTTTCGAAACCGTGCAAACATGCAACTGAAAATGACTGTGCACATTTTTGTCTGCACTGCGGAAAAAAGCAACCCAAGAAATAGATAGCATGCTCCCTGTTTCCGCGAAATCTGCATTGAACAGCCAAGGACTAGCCCTGTTAAATGTCAACGGGGCTAGTCCTCGTGTGGTTCTGCTGCACAGCTGCAGCGATTTATTTCTCAGTGCTCAGCCCCCACCAATCAAAACTTCTGACATGTCACTAAGACATGGTCAGAAGTTTGTTAAACGTTTAGTTACCCTTTAAGTTGATCATACACATTAAATAAGTATTGGCCAAACTCACTGATATTGGTGTGATAAGCCATTAATCTTTATATTAGGGCATCCTTAAGGGGGTTCTACACTAGTTGCGTGTTGCCAATAATTGCCTTGTGTAAACAGGGCAGTGATCAGCAGATGAACGAGCAAACGCACGATCATCTGCTGATCGTATCGTTTTAAAAAAGTCAAATATTGTTGTTGGCAGCACATCTCCCTGTATAAACAGGGAGACGCGCTGCGACATGATAATAATGTATGAGGACGAGCAATCAGGGTATCGACCGCTCGTCCCCATCTATAGCTCCGTGTGACAGGAGCAAACGAGCGCTGATCAATGATGTCTCGCTGATCGGCACTGGCTGCACCGGCTGAATATCGGCAGGTGTAAAAGGGCCTTTACAGTCCTATACAATCCTTCTACTGCTGGAGGGTAGATACTGGGGTGCAATCGGACAGACATCAAAGAGATGTTGGAGATAAAATTCTAATATCTATGATCAGCTTAAGATATTGCTATTTACTTGTTCGGTTTATCCTTATGATCCTAATGTTGCCTATAAAAATTAGATATCGTTGGGATTCACTGGCATGTTAATATCTGTGAGGTCTACTTTGAGTTTGTCAGAAGATATTGTATCAATGTCTGATTTGAGGGGGTCTAACCACTGGGACCCCCACAAATCACGTTTACCAAGCATAGCGGTCTGACCTCCACCTAAATTATATGCCATCAATGTTTTGCTTTTTTTTTTTATACAACGCATCGTAATATCACAATGTATATCTGTGGCTTTCCATATGATTGGGGGTAAATCTCATGATACACAGTACAATAAAAACAGCTCAAATTCAGTTCTGTTTAATCTGCATGTGTGGGGAAACAAGGGGATTGGATTTAGTTATCCAGTTCCCTTTTCTCCAGACATAAGCAGTGATAGGTATATGTGGCAGTCACTCGTCTTCCACTAACCACTAATCCACCAAATAACACATCTGACGCCACCTTCAGTCATTGCTCTTACTACGGCCCCGGCCATTTAAGGAAAATGGATTTTTGTGGCTAATTTGATCTGGTAGAACAATTTTTTAATTATTCATTCACCTGTTACATACACTTAACAATGAGGTAAGGAATCATGAAGTAAGGTATAGAATCATTAAAGTCATTTTTAATTTTGCTATGCTTAACCTTCATATTATGGCTAAAACTCTGTTAACACTTGCAGATTGAAACCGCTCTGTCTCCTCTAACCGATCATTAGTCTTGGTCTGCCATATTCCACTAGTTAAAATTTTTCTTACAGCGTAGACACATTTTTCAGTCTCATTCATATGGGAAATTGCCTCAAGTTAGAAACAATTCGTAAAGGAGTTTTCACTCGACAAATAGCTCAATCATTTCCTAATGGTTGTAATACTAGAGAGTCTGATAGGCATATGCCCCTAAGGTTAAAACCTGAGTAATTACAGCATCAACCTGACAAGTAGTAAGTATTTACCCAATGACTTACACAATCTTAGTGACCTTGTTATGCCCATCTATAAGGGTTGCAGAGGTAGCAATTGAAATCAGATTCTTAAGTTGGTCATACACATTAGATAAATATTGGCCAAACTCACTGATATTGATTAGGACATCCTTACAGTCACTTGATTTCTGGTGTCGGGGAGAAAAAAGCATTGGGCATGTCAAATTTCAACATGCTCAACTACTTGTTCTTCCATGAGATCAGCGTGACCTTGGGTTTCACCCTATTTTGGCTTCCTCCGGGGCATACTAGGTGTGTCTTACAGCAGGTATTCAACCCCTTCCCGACATCCGCCGTATATATACGGTGCATGTTGGGTGGGGGATTATGGAGCGGGCTCACAGGCTGTATAGAACGAGCATGTCATCTGTATCTTACAGCCGACACTTTAGTGTAGTGAGCGGTATCCCGCTCTAGCGCAATCTTGCTAGTTTAACCCGTTAAATGCCGCGGTCAATAGCAACTGCAGCATTTAAATGGCTCGAAACGGGGGCAACCCCATGTAACGTTGCAACGGCCCCCAAACCATGCAATCATAGGGTGCTGTTGGTTGGCATGGCAGCCTGGGGGCCTGATGAATGCCCCCAGGTCTGCCATCTTTGTACCCCGGCAGGGTTTTATAGGAGAATGTCTGTATAATGATATACTGCAATACATTAGTATTTCAGTATATCATGCAAGCGATCCAACGATCGCTGGTTCAAGTCTCCTAAGGGGACAAGTAAAAGAAGTTAGACACAGTAAAATAAACTTTTTTTTTAAATATATATATAAAAATATTAAACGTTAAAAAAAAAACCTCTTCCCATTTCCCCCCAAGCACAATAGTAAAAAAATAATAATTTACATAACTGTTATCAACGCGTTCGTAAAAGTCTGAACTATTACAATATATCATTATATAGTCCGCACGGTGAACGCCGTAAAAAAATGTAACTCCAGAATCGCTCACTTCATCTCGCACAAAAAATGGAATAAAAAGTGATCAAAAAACCTCATGTACCCTAAAATGGTACCAATAGAATCTACAGATTCTTTCTACATTTGCTTCAATGGAGTAGATCCAGCAAGCGGAAAACCACTCAGTGTGTACAATCTTCTGCATAAGGTATTCTAGACCCAATGGTTCTACCTCCAACCACGTGTCGCAGAGTTGAGAAAAGCCCTATTTTAGGGCAATAAAAAATGTCGATAGTGCAGTATCACAATCAGTAAATGCAACTCATAGTGACGTTCACAGTAGACAACCGCGGTGGCTGTCACTAGTCAACAATGACGCTCTTTGACTGGGAGGAGAGAACTCCCTGCCTGTGAGGATTGTCCTGATGGAAATGTCCGTCAGATCCTCTCCAATAACTTTACAAACCACTGATTATTCGCCAGTGGTTTGAAAGATCGTTGTATGTAGATGCACACTAATAAATAAAAAAAGTTATAGCTGTTAAACTAAAATGAAAATTCGCTAAACGGTGCCAAAAATAGCTTTATCACTAATGGGTTAATGCCAGTATGCCCTACATTTTGATATTCAAGTCTCTCAGCATTAAAGTACTAGAAATGCCATAGATGGCATTAATATTGTTTCTATCGGCAGTAGGATCACTCATCATTGAAGGAGCGGTAATATGAAATAGGGCTACCCGGAGACGACAACTTGAGTTTGTGTTTGTAAGTTTCCTTTCAGAATCCGTTTATCATGTGGGCAAAGATCTCATTAGTAGGTCACAATATGTATACAAAGACTCACTGATTCCCTGATTGGGCTTGTGGGGCACATAAAGCAGCAACAAGTTTGTAAATGGAAAACAAATGTGTAATAAACAAGTTATTGTTTGGACAATAAAATCTACTAATACAATGTGTCACCCTCCAGATCGTGCAGTAACATCACAGACTGAATGCATTCTAAGCTGTGAACAAGAGCTTTTTGTATAAATTGATGAAAACAGCTTCTAAGTGTTCACCCTTTATGTTTCCCAAAGCTAAAGTGAGCCCAGAGTGAACCCAACAGTGCATATTAAATGAATTATTTACTTAAAGCCAAAATGCACTTTGCATCCCAGGGAGAAGTATCAGACGCGCTGCCAATTAACCTGGGCATAGGAAATAGTACTTGTTGCAATCAAAATTGTTAGGCTTTGTTAATTGAAATCCCCAGCCCTAGGGTCTTTGTGCTGGCTATGCTCATGTAACACATGATTAGTTTTAAGTACAGTATAAATTAGAGTTTATAAAATCTTGTTATTTTAATCATTAGGTTACTAAATAAATTGCGCCAATGACCTTTTGCTGGTAATTCTTTTTCCAGCGTGCCATAATGTCCTGCACTCCAAAGTAATCTATTTTCTCTTCACAAGATTCTTTCCTCTGTCAGGATCTGCAACATTCTTACAACACTATAATTAATTTTGCAGAGTACTTCTGATCACATACAAACCCCCCGGAGACATTCTTGAATCATTGAAAGAACACCAGTAAAATGGATGACCATATTTCAAGTGTCAGGGTAGCGCCAACGCTTGGCATATTACAATACAAGGTAATCATTTAATTCAGAAGGTGCATGGCATCAATCACTATTAAAAGGTATAACGTACTAGAAAATAAAGAACTAAAGCGCAATTTAATAGGAATATCAGCCTATATTCTAAAGAATGCTACATGTTATATGCATATTTTTTTTTGTGTTTTTTTGGGTACAGAATGAGGGCTGTAGACAATAATGTCTGTGAACGTACTGTATGTATGAATAAGTTTCAGCCCATCAGTAGGCTTTTTAAAGGGTTGTCTTGTTTAGTAAACCCATTTCTAAATACCTCATTAGGGAATTAGGTAATTAGTAAAGGGGTTGTCCAGGACCCTCATCTAATAACCAGAGAGTGGCTACTGGACCACCTGCCACATCTATGCAAACAGCCTATTATCAGCTTCATTTCACCTGTGGGGTGCTGCAGGAGAACTAAACATTTCCTACTAGAGTCCCTTGTAGTGGCAACGGTACCACTACGCCTTGATTTCTGTAGGTTCCAAATTAGAAGTAGGTATATACCAGCTGGAGAATTGATGACGCTGAGACCAAGTCCTCAAAAGGGAAGATTCTCATTTATTATCATATACAGCGTATATTTATAGGACACATAGAACAAAGAGCATGACTCATAGGGGGTAGTCTGCAAAGGGAGAATCCCTCTTTCTGACCTTGATAAATACAGACGATAGTGGATTCCCTTTTACTGGGCACATGATCACTGGATGTTACTTGCATGAACTGTTTTACTGCCAAGAAGAAGTAACTAAGTAATCTGCAGAGCATCTGCAGATTATTACAAGGCAAACTAAAAGACAAAAATGAATATCCTACTGTACAGTGAATACTGACATAAAATACAAAACATGGAATTTTGAATTTATTCCTTCACACCCTCGCAGATTACAGCTGATTTCTGGGGGTCCCAACAGTGGTGCACCCTGTGATCAACTTGTCACTGAACGTTACTAACAAAAAGGAATTGTTTGAAGCGGAAATCCATGTTAGGGTATGAACACACACAGCGTATTCAGGGCGGATACACTACATCAAACTGAGCAGCGTATCCACCCATAACACCGCAGGGAATGCCGTCCGAAAACCAGCACCACATAGTGGTGCGTTTTTTCGGGCGTGAATTCCGCTGCAAAAATTATTGCACATACTTACCCCCTCCCTCCTCTGACATCAGCTCTGGCCTCCCTGGATGACGTTGCAAGCCATGTGACTGCTGCAGCCTGTGATTGGCTTCAGCGTTCACATAGCTTGCTACGTCATCCAGGGAGGCCGGACTGGAGAAGAAGCAGGGAACTCTGTGTAAGTATAACTTTATTATTTTTTTTATCTTACTTGCGATTTTTGCGGCGTAATTCGATGCAAGTATCGCAACATACACCACTTTGTTGCGGGTTTAAGCACACCATTGAATTCAATGGGAAAACCCACAATAGAAGAGCTGCGATTCCACAGCATTAATTGACATGCTGCGGTAGAAGAAACTGCACCGCAGGTCAATTTATGTGCGTTTTTTTTTCGGCGCCTTTTTTCCGCAGTGTGGGGATGACATTTGTTGAAATCTTAAACACACTGCTTCTACTGTAAAAACATTGCGGATTTTCCGCAATTAATATGTTGCGGAAAATCAGCAGTGTTTATGCTGTGTGTGTTCCTACCCTTAAAGTGTAGCTAAACGTTTAACAAACTTCTGACATGTCAGAAGTTTTGATTGTTGAGGGTCCGAGCACTGAGACCCCTGCCCATCACTAAAACGAAGCAGCTGAAGCGCTTGTGTGAGCGCTCAGCCGCTTCGTTTTTGTTCGGCTTTTTCCGAAAATCAATGTATCGGGGGACGGCCTCAATAGAAAGTCTATGAGCCCGTACTCCGATACATCGGATTTCCGGAAAAAGCCGAACAGAAACGAAGCGGCTGAGCGCTCACAAGAGTTTTTCAGCTGCTTCATTTAAGCGATTCAGTGCTTGGACCCCCACCAATCAAAACTTCTGACATGTCCCTGTGACATGTCAGAAGTTTGTTAAACGTTTAGCTACACTTTAAGGTTTTATCTGCAAGGTTTTGTCTCCTATAACAGAAGCATAGCTTTAATGTCTTAGGCCCTAGTGCAAAAGCGTTAACTTTTGTGGGGTGGAATGAAAATAAAAAACAGCTTTTCCAGCATTGTTTTTTGCAATTTAAATATACGCCCTTCTCTATGCAGTGTAAATAACATGTTACCTTTATTCTATCAGTCGGCACGATTACAGCGACACCATATATATATAGTTTTTACTACATTTGCACAATAAAACACTTTTAAACAAAAATTATTTGTTTTTGTATCGCTGCAGTTAAAGAGCCATGTGAAGGATGGTTTATTTGCTTATATTCTCTGTATGAAATTACATTATGAATTATCAAGCAGGATGCCGAATTACTAAGATATGTATTATGTAAAAGTGATTATAATAATGTTTAAATGATTTAGTTTCGTGCAGCAGCCATGTTGCCTGGAGTTCCAATCTTGATTCTTTTGTAGTGAATAAGAAAGACATTGTTCCTTTAGCACAAGTAATGTTGATTTCATATGTTTTATCTTTGACCTTGGCTCCCATACGAAGCTTGCAGAGAAGGAACAGGGAGTGAGATGGGAGGGTGGCAAATATGTGTGTGGGAAAGTCTCCCCCCATCTTACGGGAACATTCTGACGAAGAGAGATAAGGCACCTGCAAACCTGATGTGTGAAGAATTATAATGATGTATCTGGGATGTATCTTATGGTCTGCTATTGGCTGAATAACAAATATTGTCACATTGTCTCTGATTGGTTAACCTCAAGCCTACACCCCTTCTGAATGATAGTATTATAGTTTGAGTTTGGAAATAAACCTTCAGAGGAGTATTTTGAGCATACCAGCAGCATCTGTGTGTTTTCTTCTCCTCTCTCAATATATGAAATATCCTGATTAGAATGATAGATGTTGGACTCTTCTGAATTTCAGTCTAATATATTTTGAGCCATTGACTTCCACGACAGCCATAACTTTTGTAATTTTCTGTTGACTAAGGCATATGTGGGCTTGTTTATTGTGGAATGAGATGTAGTTTTCATTGGTACTATTTTGGGGTACATGGAACTTATTCAATTATTTTGAGGGTGGAATGGAAAAAAAAAGCAAGGTTTTGACGAAGTATTTTAATTTTTTTTTGTACTTTGTTTACCCAGCGGTTTAATTAATGTGTTAACTTTATTGTTCAGGTCGTTATGATCGCGGCGATACCATATATGTCTAATTTTCTTTTTTTACACATTTACTACACTTTTATGGAGAACAAAAAGGGTTTTATTTTATTTTACTGTAATCTTTTTTTTTTTATAAACATTATTTCACTGTTTTTAATTGGGTTTTTATTGCTCCACTAGGGGACTTCACTTTGTGATATTCTGATCGCTTCTATAATTAATGCTTTGGTATACTTAGTATACCAAACATTATTGCATGTCAGTGTAAAACTGACAGGCAATCTATTGGGCCAAGCCTCTGGCATATAGCATATAACCATGACCTTTGCCATAACAATCCGTGGTGGCAGGCGATCGGGTTTGTTGGCTGCCAATGGGTGACAGAGGGAGCCCCCTCCCTCTGTTAAACCTCTTAATGCTGTGGTTGCTTTGGATCACAGCATTTAAGGGCTTAAACGGCCAGGATTGGAGGTTTCTTCAATCCTAGCGTTTGTCGTGGTTGCAGCAGAATCACAGCTCTGTGACCACATGGTCACGCACGTCAGAATCTGCAAAGGGTTGCCTTTCCATGCCATGCATGTACATGATTCTCCATTAAGGCGTTAAAAATCTGTAAATTCAACTCACAGAGTACTTTTATTTATATTGGAGATCAGGCCGGAATGCAGGGGATTTACTACATATGTGGTGTAAATGTAAAGAAATAAACCAATTTTGATGTAAAGTATCCAAAATTCTAGGTCATGAGGTGCCACCTTCATCTGTGATAGCACTCCTAAATATGAGGATTTGACAAATAAGATCGGGAGCAAGATGGGTGTGGTGCCGTGTTTTGGACACGGCATGCAGTTTAATATTAACAAATTGGAGAGCATCCAGGATTCCTGATATCTGGGAAGTTATATATAAGATCAATGTGTATCTCAGTCATGAATATTGGATAGCAAGGGAAGACCAAACTAAAAGAAGCACCTTCCACAAAAGATGTGTAGAAAGTCAGATTGGGTTTGCTTGGTCCCACCAGAGGAGATGATTCTGAGGGCCCACCCTCCATCTATATAGAACATATACATGCCCACTTTTAATTTCATCATAGTCCTTGTTGTTATCATTGTACACACAGAATATATTATCAATAAGGTCTAATAGGTGAGTTGTGAATTGTCCAACAAGAAATACACCCTAGTGGCAAGTGCTTGGCTCCAAAGAGCTCCAAATGGGGTTTTCTTCTGCTGGACCTCTAAAGGGAATGTGTCGCTAGAAATTATTATTATTATTTTTTTTTCAGTTAACTAGTTAGTATATAAATAATTACACATTGTTTTAATCTTTTACATTTTTTCACAAGTCAGGAAATATTATAAATTAGATTTTAATTTATAACATTTCCATGTGCTGGTCACTAGAGGGAGCAATTCCCAAAATTGCAGCATTGGCAATGTGGTAAAGCAACCTCATTGCTTTATGCTGAAAATTTGGAGTAGACACACTCACTCTAGTGTCCTCACACAATCCCCCCTCCCTTATTCTGGCTAGTGCCAGGAGAAAGGAGGGGGTTGAATGTTCAAACCTCCTACACTGTGTGCCGCCATTTTCTGAGCGAATGCACAGTGTAGGAGGATTAGATACAGTGGTAATCAGACAGTATAACACTAACATACACAAACATAATACAAACATCACATACACAAACATAACTTACCTGCTTCTGCCGCCTCCACTCCTAGTCCTTGCGTCTGCGCTGCCTTGAACATATGGCCGGAAGCCGTCATCTTACTGTCCGGCCGCGGCTTCTGGTCCACATGAAAATGGCGCCGGATGTTGCTCTACCAAAGACCGTTCCCACACAGACGGCGTACGCTATAGTGAATGGAACGGCTCCTGTTCGCATTCTCTATGGGGATGTATGCCATATTCCATCTCTGTATGTGTCGTTAGTAGACACATACAGAGATGAAAAAAAATGGCAGCCCCATAGAGAAGTAAAAGAAAGAAAAAAGTACAACACAAAAACACAAATAAATAAAATTTATTTTAACCCCTTCCCCCTGCTTGCATTCTGGGCCCTAATGTCCAAGCCATTTTTTACATTTTTACATTGTCACATTCAAAGAGCTGTAACTTTTTTATTTTTGCGTCGGCATAGCTGTATAAGGTCTTGTTTTTTGCGGGACGACTTGCAGTTTTTATTGGTACCATTTGAGAGTAGATGCGACTTTTTGATCACTTTTTATCACATTTTTTTAAAGTCAGGATTAACAGAAAACAGCAAGTTTTCCATTGTTTTTTATTTTATTTTTTACGGCGTTCACAGTGCGGGTTAAATAATGTAACAGCTTTATAGTCGGGGTCGTTACGGACGCGGCGATACCAAATATGTGTAACTTTTTTGCTTTATTGTAGTTTTTTTTAATAGTAAAGCATTTTGTAAGGGGAAAAAGTGGGTTTTTCATTTTTTTTGTTTCACTTTTTTTTTAAAATTAACTTTATTAAACTTTTTTACTAGTCCCACTAGGGGACTTCACTATCCTCCGATCGCTATTATAATACACTGCAATACTTTTGTATTGCAGTGTATTACTGCCTGTCCGTTTAAAACGGACAGGCATCTGCTAGGTCATGCATGCGGCATGATCTAGCAGGCATTCGCTCCAGGCAGACCTGGGGGTCTTTATTAGACCCCCGGCTGCCATAGAAGACACAGACACTCGGCGATTTTATCGCCGGGTGTCAGTGAGATGAGAGGGAGCTCCCTCCCTCTCTCCAAAACCATTCAGATGCGGTGCTCGCTATTGTGCACCGCATCTGAAGGGTTAAACGGGTGAGATCGATACTAATATCGATCTCACCCGGCAGAGCAGGGACGCCCCCAGCCCTCAGCTGCCTCTGGCAGCTGAGAGCAGGGAGATTTCACGGCTCCCTGCTCTGTTTACTTTATTCGGCGCTCTAGAATAAAGCCCACTAATGACCGCCGTAAAAAGACGTATCGGCGGTCATTAAGGGGTTAATGACATACTAAAAGCATACTAGATACATTTTCAAGAGCGTAAAAATAAATAAATTAAAAGTTAAAAAAAAAACATTTTCCCATTTTTCCCCAAGCACAATGTAAAAAATAAAATTATTTGGTATCGCTGCGTCCGTAAAAGTCCGATCTATTACACTATACTATTATTTAACTCACACGGTGAGTTTAAAAATGTAAAACATCAAAATAGTTTTTCGTCACCTTAGTGCTTAAAATATGAAATAAAAAGAAATAAAAAAGAAAATTTTTTTTTTAACAAATATTTTTTTTTCTATTTTCTGCTGTCTAAAACCTGGGTCAGATGCGTCTTATAGTCCGAAAAATACGGTATATATTTTCCTGGGTGGTGTAGAGTCTGAAATATATATAATATAAATATTTCTGTAAATAGAAACAAATTATATATATATATCGGGCGTTTTGTACATTGTAATTAAAAAATGAACTCAATAAACTTTTAAATTAAAGAGACTCTGTCACCACATTATAAGTGGCCTATCTCCTACATAAGGGGATGGACGCTGTAATGTAGGTGACAGCAGTGCTTTTTATTTATAAAAATGATCTATTTTTACCACGTTATTAGCGATTTTAGCTTTATGCTAATGACTTTCTCAATGCCCAACTGGGCATGTTTTTACTTTAGACCAAGTGGGCGTTGTACAGAGGAGTGTATGACGCTGACCAATCAGTGTCATGCACTTCTCTCCATTCATTTAGTCAGCGCATAGTGACACTGCATGTGAACAAAGCGTAATCTACATGTAACCTGTCATTTACAGCGTGATCTCGCGAGATTACGCTTGCTCTTCTGTAAGTACCACAGAAACGTTAACAAAGTGCCGGGATTGTGAATAGACCTCCCGTCCTGTCTGGAAGGAATGTCTATTCACTGTCTAAACACTTCAGTAACGTTAATGTGTCAGTATAAGACAGCACATAGTGAACAACGCAGTGTCAATGAATGGAGAGGAGTGCATGACGTTGATTGATCAGCGTCACACACTCCTCTGTACAACGCCCACTTGGTCTAAAGTAAAAACACGCCCACTTGGGCATTAAGAAAGTAATTAGCATAAAACTAAAATCGCTCCTAACGTGGTAAAAGTAGATCGTTTTTCTAAATAAAAAGTACTGCTGTCACCTACATTATAGCGCCGATCTCCTTATGTAGGAGAGAGGGCACTTATAATGTGGTGACAGAGCCTCTTTAAGAAAAAATAAAAATAAACCCCATAAACTTATGAATGTATTATATGCTGATAATAAATATTAAACCACGTAAATATGGCTGGTCTGTACTGTACTGTGCTGTTACTGCATCATTATCTTTTTCATTAATGTAGTCTTTTCCTTAGTATTATATTTCATTAAATTATTAGATAATAATGGTTGTTAAATATAATGTCACCATCCCTGCAGTATTACCAGCAGAAAATGTCTAGTTTCTCACATTCCAAACATATCCTCCTATCGCCTCACAAAAGAAATAATTGTATTAAAGCTAAGAAAAAATGCCTCCAAATTGGCCGTATGGAAGCCGCATATCTTATAATTCTGTCTCTTACTTCATGTGAAGCATAAACTTTAACATAAAAGCATGAAGAATACTGTAACATCTCAGGTCAGGGACTTTGGATAAGATGTGCTGTTTCTAAAACATTTTACAGCTGCATGTCACAAATTCTAAAAATATAACTTAATGGAAATGTTACAGGCACCTTTTCTATATCTTAGGAATTCAGGTCAGGAGTCTAACTAAATTTAAAGCTAGAAAATAGGCGATCTTTAATTAACTTTATACTATACATGCAATGATCTCACACTCAAAAAAACGATTTTATTTACAAGTTTTGATATGTAGTATGTTTTATGGAGGCATCTATCTATCTATCTATCTATCTATCTATCTATCTATCTATCTATCTATCTATCTATCTATCTATCTATCTATCTATCTATCTATCTCTCTTTTTCCATCGGCCTATCTATCTTCATATATACAGTATATATAGTAAATTTTCTAAAAGTGGCCAGAACTCCCATTTGCCCTCAGAACAACGAGGATATTGTATAACATGGGTTCAACAAGGTACTGAAATTTTTTTTAAGAGATTCTGGTCCATGTTGATATCTTGCAGTTTTATGCTGATTCGTTAGCTGCATATTTTATGCATTGAATATTTTCAATCTCTGCAGCTCATTGTTGATGGAACCAGCTTAAAGAGGGTCTGTCACCACATTAAAAGTTCCCTATCTTCTACATAATGAGATCGGCGCTGTAATGTAGGTGACAGCAGTGTTTTCTATTTAGAAAAGCAAACAATTTTCACCAAGTTATGAGCGATTTTAGCTTTATGCTAATGACTTTCTTAATGCCCAACTGGGCGTGTTTTTACTTTTGACCAAGTGGGCGTTGTGGAGAGAAGTGTATGACGCTGACCAATCAGTGACCAATCAGCGTCATACACTTCTCCCCATTCATTTACTCTGCACATAGTGATCCTGCGTTGTTCACTATGTGCAATCACATACACACACATTAACGTTACTGAAGTGTCTTGACAGTAAATAGACATCGCGTCCAACCAGGACGGGATGTCTATTCACAATCCCGACACTTCGGTAACCTTTGAATGAATGGAGAGAAGTATATGACGCTGGGCAGTGTAATGTTTTCTGTATGACACTGCCCAATTAGCATACAGCTTCTGCCCCTTCCCTGCCCAGCAACACAGCGTAACCTTATAGTGTACAGCTTCCATTCCTCACTAGCTTCATGCTGATAGGACAGCGTCAGAGGCTGTGAGGTAGCTCCACCTCAGGAGAATCGCTCGTGTTGACACACATTTGTCATGTATTGGCTCATTTGCATATTTAGAAAAAAGCTCATAACTTTTAAAATAATAAACGTTTTGGGACACAATTTTCACTAGCATTATCTGTGTAACAGCGTCTATTAGAATAGCTAGGAGATAGGGCATTACTAAACTAGTGACAGATCCTCTTTAAGAGGGGCATATTCCCCTTGAGGACTTACCTAAACTTTTCACCTAATTCCCTCAACAAAATTCATCCCCATTTTAATTTCACTCATGGGGTAAGCCTTGGTCAAAGGACCTAGAGTGGTGGGTAATCATTTTAGCCTTTGCTACGAAACATTCAAAAAGTTATGGCAGATCTATAATATGAGGCGTAGAAGCAATATAGCATATATTCTGATACATAATAAAACAACCTGCGGAAGACCCTGGAGCAAACCCATTATCTATCCCCCAATGCCCTTAAACCAGTTAGAGGGGTTTAGCCTTGACAACCAATCTGGCCTCTCCAGGTTCCAATCATCTTGCTTTATTTTCTTAGCTTACTCTGGGATTTTATTAATGGGACTTTTACCACTAGGGATAAAACGGGTCGTGGGCAGCATTTTTTCAAACCTAAATATACCCAGGAGTAATGTTACATAACACAACTTCAGGTTCCCATGGCTGCCGTGTGTCACGGTCTGTGGGTATGTGGACACACTAGGCCGCACCGCCGTAGAGGGGAGGCAGCTGGCCAAACCACAGAGCACCCCAGCAATACAAAGTCCGGCACAAGGGTACCTGAATAGTCCAGACAGTGGCCGAGGCTTTGGCATGGATGGTGGTGGGTGGTGGTGGGTGCAGCAGCTTACGCCAGACATGGCAGATGACAGCAGGTGCAGCACGTTGCGCCAGATGTTGCAGGTCACACTGGACGAGGAAGATGGCACTGGACGTGGCAGATGACAGCAGGTGCAGCACGTTGTGCCAGACGTGGTGGATCACACTGGACGTGGATGATGGCACTGGACGTGGCAGATGACACAGGAAGTGTCAGATGACACAGGATGTGGCAAACGACAGCAGGTGCAGTAGACACTACTCCAACACTAGTAGGCACAGGAACAAGAACACAGCACGGGATACAGGAACAGGTAACAGGGCACGGATAACAACTGGAACGGGAAAACACTAAGGGACCATTTGCAAGACAGACTTGGGATATACTAACAACGCTCAGGCGAGGATCAGAAGGGCAGGGCCCTTCTTATAGTCCAGGAAATCATGTGAGTTGATGACGATGATTGTTCACATGTGCGCACGCTGGCTCTTTAAGACCATGCATGAGCGTGTGCGCGCACCCTATGGGACAAAGCAGACCAGAGCGGAAGTGAGCGCTGGCGTCACCTAGGAAGGAGATGCGAGCCAGCGCTCACTGATCCATGGCTGCGGGCATCGGGAGGTTCACTGTTGTGTTTCGTGGTCCGATGGGATAGCTGCTACTCACACTGGGACCACCTCAAGATGTAATGACCTGGTAGTCTCCCCTCACGAAGTCCAGATCCCCGTATGGCGGTTAAAGGGTGAATACCGGGGAGACTTCTTGGAAAACGCCCTTATACGTGGCCTAAAGCCAAACCGGTTTAGTAGCACAGTGGGTCCATAACCCGATTGTTATTACAACACATTTTAGTATAACAATATTGCATGGTATCTACAAAGATAGGAAGATGTATATAAGTACTTAACAAAGCATGTAAACCAGGTTAGAACTTTTAAAACAGATGTAAGCCAGGTATCTGTGGAGGGATGGAAGGGTCCTCTGCTGTCCAGCAGGGTTGAAAAGTTTGTGAAAGAGGAAATCTAAGGCATCGTGTTCTAGCTAGAATAAGGGCATCAAAGGGATAGTAAGGCCGCTGCTTAGGGAGTAGGTCTAGTATGTTTTTCCGTGCATCCTTTCTATATTAGATTTAATTCCCTAGGCTTCTTTACATGGGCTTTTAATTTTGCTTACTAAATTATCGCTTAGAGATACAGCAAGATGCATTTATACTATAGTACAAATACATTAGAGTATAAAAGACTGCACAGAGGTGTGAATTAAATAGCCTTGGCTGGTCTTGAAGCTAAAATCACATAAAAGCGTCCCAAATCTTTGGAAGTGTCAATGGTATCTGGCTGTGATAAAATGGCAAGCCAGTATTACCCTCTGCCACTTTGTTTGGTCTTTGATCTCCCAGTTGTCTGACATACATAAACCAGTGAGATAACAACCAAATTGTGTATGTATATCTCATTGGATACTTTCTATTTACTTCAACTGACTCCAATTGTGTTTTTGTAACTATGTGTGACTTTAAATAAAATAAAAATCTCTTGGAAATAAAGGAGAGGCAAAACAAGGAATTGGAAGGTGAATCTACTTACACAAAAGAAAATGTTTTTGGTTCCAAATGAATCCATCAGGATTTTACAACAATACACAAATGAAAAATAAACCATGGGAACACTATACTAGAAAATTAAAGCAGTATATTAAATCCTATGTATTTGTAAGGTAATGTACACACAGCACAGGGGTATAGAGGGAATGACTAATAATAAAATTGTAAATCTCTAAATAACAGCAGCTCTATAATATAAATGCACATCTAACATTATGAAAGCAACAAACAACTCTAGACAAACAAATAATGCTAATAAAAATAAGCAGAGATGTAGTTCCAGAGCCCTGGTGGCAAATGTGTGCTTCCCTCCATGTTACTGTGCAGACAATGAATTCATTTCTAGCAGTCCTTCCCCAGTGGCACTTAAATACATTGTGTTACTTATATTGTGCTGATCCCAAGTTACAGCCTATATTATTGTCCAGAGATACATTCACAGTTCTGCTTGTTGTCAATGGACTGTGTTGGATAATGGAAGCGGATGTCTTAATATACTGTATAGTGTCTAAGTGACGGAAACATGATGGTGCTACAGCTTGCTTATAAATGCAAGAGCAAGCAGATGTCTCTTGAATGTGTGACATCCACCCAAACAATAAGTGGTTATAAGTTTAATAAGAGATACAAAAATGGACACATGTAAAACTATCAACAGAATACTTGATCTTTAATCATGGAAATAAGTAATATAATAATCACATATCCAGTATAAACCGTGTATTAGCCTAATCGGATTACATATACTACATATAGCTTCATTTAATTAAACAGTGTACTTTTGTTTTGCATTTAGTTTACATGATACATAGAAAGATAGAGATGAGAAAGATAAATAGACAGACAGCTAGAAAAATAGCTAGATAGATAGTTAGACAGACAGACAGACAGACAGACAGACAGACAGATAGATAGATATCTACAGAGAGAGATATGAGAGATAGATAGATAGTTAAATACAAACATATTAGATAACTAGATCGATCGATAGATAGATAGATAGATACATACATACAACAGATATACTTTATGCATGTTATTTACCAGTAAAAGTGCTGTATACACCTGCATGTATATTATTTGCATATTGTTTGATACATTTAAGGCTCGAGTAACACTATTTTCAGGTCTTACGTTTGGCATGACCATTTAAACGTATGTCCCAGTTGTATTGAAGTGTATGAATAGGCGTTTGGCATACATTTCTCTAATGACAGTCTATGGGCATGTTAGACGTATACACATAGGACATAGAGCCCAAATATAGTGTCGCAGTGCCGCACCTGCCATGAGGCGAGCTGAGCCGAAAGCCTCAGGCGGGGCCACCTAGCCGAAAATGGGGGCATTATTTTGAGCCAGGGACCGACTGGACCGGGGGGGATGCCTTATTTTACTTAGCAGACGTGCCGCATGATGGGCACGTCTCTAAGAACACTCCTCCTCTCTGATGCTGTACGCAGCACGCGCCGCCAGAGAGGAGCAGGTCTGCAGGAGGAGCGGTCGAGAGCTTTCTCCTCAAGTAAGAAGAGAAGTGACGAGACGCATGAGGTGAGCGATGGCCTGTATTAAAAACGGAGTGCCACTTACAGCACTCACTCTCCTGCCTTCACTAATTTAAAAGGGGTCGGTCGGCCAAAGCTGGGGGACTGGGACCCGGGAGCATACTGCATGGGGGTCTGGGCATTTTACTTACAGCCAAGGGCTCTATGGGGGGGGGGGGGAATCCACTCCATAGAGCCCTCACGTCACTATAATGGAAGGATAGGGGAGTGCGGGGGGGGGGGGGGGGGAGAGGGGGCGGTCTGAGCGTCTGACTTACTGCAGAGGGCTCTATCTATAGGGGGATTCTGCCCCCCTTTAGAGCAGTAAGTCAGGTGCTCAGACCCCCCTAACCTTGCAGTATAGTAACTAGTGAGGGCTCTATGGGGGGGGGATTATTCCCCCCTATAGAGCCCTCTGCTGTCAGTAAAACACCCAGACCAGTATACTCCTGGCCCCCCAGTGTCAGCCAACCCCTTTTAAATTAGTAGGGGCAGGAAGCGCAGCACAGTATAATCCTTCCCCATAAACCTGTCCCCCACTAATTTAAAAGTGATTGGCCGACGCTGAAGGGCGGGGGATTCTACAAGGGGCGGTCTGAGCATCTTACTGACAGCCGAGTGCTCTATAGGGGGGAATATTCCCCATAGAGTCCTCACTAGCTGCCATACTTAAAGATTAGCGGGGTCTGAGCATCTGACTGACTGCTGAGGGCTCTAAGGGGAATTCGCCCCCTTAGAGCCCTTAGCAGTCAGTTAGACGCTCAGGCCCCCACCTTGCAGTATAGTATTTAGTGAGGGCTCTATGGGGGGATTATTCAGCCCCATAGAGCCCTCGGCTGTCACTAAGATGCTCAGATAACCCCCCCCCGATCACTTAAATTAGTGGGGGCAGGAAGCTGAGAGCAGTATAGCTCCCCCACAACAGTTAGTCAGTATCCCCCCTTGCAGTATAATCCCCTCCATAGTGCCCTCAGTAGTTATTATACTGCAAGGGGGGGGGGGGGGTTCAGTGTGATTGGTGCGATTTTCTAATTACTTTTTATTAAAAATTATTTTAACTTTTTGAGTTACATCTACTTTGTATCCTGTATACAGAGCAGCTGTATATAGCGCTGAATCCTGTATCCGTCAGGTCAGCGGGACTGACGGATTTTGTGTCAGTGGGTCCTGCAGGATCGAGCTGTTACCGATCACATCTAAGTTGATAACTTAGATGTTGTAGCGACCATGGCCGCGGGCCGTCGGGTTTACTCACCTTCCGACGCCCGCATCTGTGGATCCGTGAGCGCTGGTCACCATCTCCTTCCTAGAAGACGCCAGCGCTCACTTCCGCTCCGGTCTGCTGTGTCCCGTAGGGTGCGTGCGCACGCTCGTGCCCGGCTTTAAAGGGCCAGCGCACGCACAAAGGATATCGCCATCATCATCAACTGCCATGATTTCCTGGTCTATAAGAAGGCCCAAGGCCTTCTGATCCTTGCATGAGCATTGTTAGTTTTCCCAGTCTGTCTTGCAAATGATACCTTAGTGTTTCCCGTTCCAGTGTTACCCGTGCCTCGTAACATGTTTCTATATACCGTGCTGTGCCTAATAGTGTGGAGTCGTGCCACGTCCTGTGTCATCTGCCACGTCAGGAGGAATCCGCCACGTCCTGTGTCATCTGCCACGTCCGGAGGAATCCGCCACTTCCTGTGTCATCTGCCACATCCTGAGGAATCCACCACATCTGGCGCAACCTGCAGCACCTGTGTCATCCGCCATGTTTGGCGTTATCCGCTGAACCCATCTCCATCAGTGCCAGAGATGCGGCCACTGTCTGGACTATCCAGGTACCCTTGTGCGGGACATTGTATTGCTGGGGTTTCCTGTTGTTTGGCCAGCTGCCTCCCCGCTACGGCGGTACGGCCTGGTGGGTCCACTAACCCACTACGTGACAGTATGCTCAGGCCATGGACCCCGCTGGTCAACCTGAGACCTTGACGACACAAGCCATGCTGGCCGAGATGGAGGATCTCCAGTCATCACAAGACCAACTCCTCCTGTCGGTGAACGCCATAGCCCATCGGCTTCTTGTTCCTACCACAGTCGTCACCGCATCCATTCCTGCTGTTCCTCCTGCTACACTTCCTGTCTGTACCGGTACCAATCCCCTGTGCTTCTTGCCGCCATTTCCATGTTATGACGGAGACCCGAGGACCTGCAGGGGATTTTTGAATCAGTGCCTGATCCACTTCAGACTACATGCCAGGTCCTTCTCTTCGGATGACGTCAGGATCGCCTTCATCATCTCTCTCCTTACTGGCAAAGCCCTGGCATGGGCTAATCCTCTGTTGGAACATCAGGGACCAGAGACCCGTGACTTGCAGTGCTTCTTACAGACCCTCTGCTCGATCTTTGAGGAACCTGGGAGAGTTTCTTCGGCTGCTGCATCCTTGCTGACCCTACACCAGGGAGACCTCTCCGTGGGCGAGTATGCTATTCAGTTCCGTATCCTGGCTGCTGAATTGACCTGGGACAACGAGGCTTTGGTGGCCACATTCTGGCAGGGACTGTCTTCAGGGATTAAGGACGAGCTGGCTGCTCGCGATCTGCCATCTACCCTGGACGATCTTATCCTACTTGCCTCCCGGGTTTACATGAGGATCCGGGAGCGTTCCCAAGAGGTTCTCCGGGAGAGAGAACTTCCTAGGCTGGATTCTACTTTTCAGCAATCCTCCTCTGTAATCCCACCAGAGGATCCTATGCAGAGTAACTATGTCAAATTGTCTACCCAGGAGAAACAACGCAGACGCACTTCTGGACTTTGTCTGTATTGCGGCCTCGGAGGCCATATTGTGCGTTGGTGTCCCCAGAGGCCAGAGAGACCCCATTGCCTAGGATTGATTGGAGAGACAACCCTAATAAAGCATTCTGTTCCAAGCTGACTATTCCTGTGACCCTAGTATCCGGCGAGAGGACGCATCAAGTTTCTGCCTATCTTGACTCTGGTTCTGCTGCAAACTTCATCCAGAAAGAGCTTGTGGATCATCTTCAGTTGCCCACAGTTCCCCTAGAGATGTCTTTGGCTGTTGCCTCAGTTAATGGACTGCCTCTGCCTGATCCCATCGTTTCTAAAACCAAGCCGTTAAAGCTCCAGGTTGGAGTCCTTCATTTTGAAATAATTTCTTTCCTTGTTTTGCCCAAGGCCATCAATCCTGTTCTGCTGGGCCTGCCTTGGCTTCGACTACGTGCCCCAGTCCTGGACTGGAATTCTGGAGAGGTTCTCCAATGGGGCTCCAAGTGCCATGGTCGTTGTCTGTTGCAGGTCCATCCTGTCAAGCCTCCTCTGCCTCAGTCATTGGCGGGACTGCCTCCCCAGTTTGCTCAGTATGCAGATGTTTAAAGCAAAAGGGAGGCTGAGACGCTGCCTCCACATCAGACTTATGACTGCCCCATTGAACTGGTTCCTAATGCCTCTCTCCCCCGTGGTCGAGTATATCTTCTCTCCTTGCCAGAGTCTCTATCCATGTCATCCTATATCAAAGAGAATCTGGAGAGGGGTTTTATACGAAAGTCTTCCACCCCGGTCGGGGCGGGATTCTTCTTCGTTAAAAAGAAGGACGGATCCCTTCGACCCTGCATTGACTACCGTGGTCTCAACCAGATCACGGTCAAGAACAAATACCCGTTGCCACTTATATCTGAGCTTTTTGATCTCATACGAGGAGCCAACATTTTTTCTAAGCTAGACCTACGGGGTGCTTATAATCTAGTCCGGATTCGCTGGGGTGATGAATGGAAGATGGCATTTAACACCCGGAACGGGCACTACAAATACCTAGTGATGCCCTTCGGACTGTGTAACGCTCCCGCAGTGTTTCAGGAGTTCGTTAATGATATCTTCTGAGATCTCTTCTATGTCTATGTTGTTGTTTATCTCGATGATATTTTGATTTTCTCCCCAGATCCGACGACTCATCGGAAGCATATCCATCAGGTTCTACTACGATTAAGGGAGAATCATTTATACGCCAAGCTGGAGAAGTGCATCTTTGAGAGGAGTTCTCTGCCCTTCCTGGGCTACATCATCTCGGATCAAGGTCTCAAGATGGACCCTGAGAAAGTGAAAGCTGTCCTGGAGTGGCCACGTCCTCAAGGCTTAAGGGCCATACAGCGGTTCCTGGGATTCACCAATTTCTACTAGCAGTTTATTCCTAACTTCTCATCTCTGACGGCTTCCATCTCTACCCTTACCAAGAAGGGTGTGAACGCCAAGGTGTGGACTCCAGAGGCAGAGTCCGCATTTATTAGCCTCAAGAAAGCCTTCACTTCAGCCTCGATTCTCCATCATCCAGACGTATCTCGGCAGTTCTCACTGGAAGTGGACGCTTCCTCTGTTGGTGCAGGTGCACTTCTGTTCCAGAGGAGCTCCAAAGGAAAGGCTGTAGTATGTGGCTACTACTCAAGACTTTTTTCTTCTGCTGAGCGCAATTACTCTATTGGAGATCGGGAGCTGCTGGCCATCAAATTGGCTCTGGAGGAGTGGAGACATCTTCTAGAGGGTGCTGCTCATCCCATCCTGATCTTCACCGACCACGAAAACCTTACCTACCTTCAGTCTGCACAACAACTGAATCCCCGTCAAGCCAGGTGGTCGCTGTTCTTCACCCGTTTCCAGTTTGTGCTCCACTACCGTCCCGCGGACAAGAATGTGAGGGCCGATGCCCTGTCCAGATCGTTTGAGACGGAAGACACGGTGGAGTCCCTTCAGACTATCATAGACCCGTCCTGCATTGTCACTGCTAGTCCTCTGCAGGTTAGAGACATCCCTCTAGGGAGAACTTTTGTTCGGTTGGCAGACAGGAGAAGAATTCTCTGCTGGGGACACCGTTCTAAACTGGCCAGGGCATGCTGGTGTCCGTAAAACCCGAGACCTGATTGCTCGTCACTTCTGGTGGCCCACGCTACCTAAAGATGTTCTGGACTTTGTCTCTTCTTCTGGGCCTCTAAAAAAGTTACTCACTCCAAGCCTGCCGGCCTGCTTCAACCTCTGCCTGTGCCCAATGCCCCCTGGCAGCACATTCCTATGGACTTTGTCACAGACCTTCCCCCCTCAGCAGGATGCAACACCATCTGGGTGGTGGTGGACCGGTTCTCTAAGATGGCACATTTTGTCCCGCTGACCGGCCTACCTTCTGCTCCTCGACTGGCGAGTCTCTTCGTTCTACACATCTTTGCATGGCTTGCCTCTACACATTGTGTCCGACCGGTGGGTTCAATTTACTTCAAAGTTCTGGAGAGCCCTCTATAAACTTCTGGATGTGAGATTGGACTTTTCCTCAGCTTATCACCCCCAGTCCAATGGGCAAGTAGAGAGTATCAACCAGATCATGGAGAATTATCTCCGCCACTTCATCTCTTCACAGCACGATAACTGGGTACAGCTTCTTCCATGGGCCTCATACAACAACCAGACAAGTGAGTCCACCACTTCCACTCCATTTCACATTGTGTACAGTCAACATCCTAGAGTCCCTCTTCCAGTGTCGACCACATCTCAAGTACCCGCTGCTGACTCTGCTTATGGGGACTTTTTGCAAATCTTTTTTACTGGCAGTCGATCGCATGAAGCGAGAATCAGATACTAGGAGAAGAGATCAGTATCTTCCGGGGACTAAAGTCTGGCTGTCCTCTCGGAACATTCACTTGAAGGTACCCTCATACAAGTTTACTCCCAGGTTCCTTGGTCCTTTCGAGATTCTGCAACAGATAAACCCTGTCTCCTATAAGCTGCGGCTGCCTCCTACCCTCAGAATCCCCAACTCCTTTCATGTGTCCCTTCTGAAGCCAGTGGTCCTGAACCGCTACAGCAAAACTTCTAGTTCCACAGTTGCTCCCAGCGGTTCTTCTGATATATTCGAGGTGAGGGAGATACTGGACTGCAAGAGGGTAGGAGGAAGGACTTTCTATTTGGTGGACTGAAGAGGGTTTGGTCCTGAGGAGAGGTCCTGGGAGCCAGAAGGGAACCTCAGTGCCCCTACGCTTATTAAGAAATTCCTCTCTCGCTCTGGCCCCAAGAAGAGGGGGCGTAAGAGGGGGATACTGTAGCATCCATGGCCGCGGGCCGTCGGGTTTACTCACCTCCCGACGCCTGCAGCCATGGATCCGTGAGCGCTGGTCGCCATCTCCTTCCTAGAATACGCCAGCGCTCACTTCTGCTCCGGTCTGCTGTGTCCCGTAGGGTGCGCGCGCATGCTCGTGCCCGGCCTTAAAGGGCCAGCGTGCACACAAAGGAAATAGTCATCATCATCAACTGCCATGATTTCCTGGTCTATAAGAAGGCCCCAGGCCTTCTGATCCTTACCTGAGCGTTGTTAGTTTTCCAAGTCTGTCTTGCAAATGGTCCCTTAGTGTTTCCCGTTCCAGTGTTACCCGTGCCTTGTAACCTGTTTCTATATCCCGTGCTGTGCCTAATAGTGTGGAGTCGTGCCACGTCCTGTGTCATCTGCCACGTCAGGAGGAATCCGCCACGTCCTGTGTCATCTGCCACGTCCGGAGGAATCTGCAACTTCCTGTGTCATCTGCCACGTCCTGAGGAATCCGCCACATCTGGCGCAACCTGCAGCACCTGTGTCATCCGCCATGTTTGCCGTTATCTGCTGCACCCATCTCCATCAGTGCCAGAGATGCGGCCACTGTCTGGACTATCCAGGTACCCTTGTGCGGGACATTGTATTACATAGTTACATAGTTACATAGTTACATAGTTAGTACGGCTGAAAAAAGACACATGTCCATCAAGTTCAACCAAGGGAAGGGAAAAGGGAAGTATTGCTGGGGTTTCCTGTTGTTTGGCCAGCTGCCTCCCCGCTACAGCGGTACGGCCTAGTGGGTCCACTAACCCACTACGTGACAGATGTGATCGATAATAGTTGAATGTAATGTCCGTGGCTGAGGGCTGTCAGCTCCGTTCCCCCCTTGACAGCCGCAGCGTTGTTGTGCTCCCTAGTTTGTCTATGTGATGGCCTCCTAGTGTGTTTCCTGTTCCTGTACCTTTAACTGTTCCAGTTCCTGTTCCTGTACCTGTTCCAGTTCCTGTACCTGTTCCAGTTTCTGTTCCTAGCATTCCATGGCATCCTGGTCAAGCACTGTGCTGTGCCAAAGTCGTGTCGTGCTGTAACCACGTCTGACCTGCTTCACCTCGCCTGACGTCTGCCTGCTGCCTAGTCCAAGCCGAGCCTGCCCTGCTGCTGTCTGAGCTGCCACAGGTACCTATATGAACTATAGACATTGACCTGCGCCCTTTTGGCCAGCTGCCTTACCGCCAAGGTGGTATGGCCCAGTAGGTCCACAGACCCTTCGTGACAGTACGCTCAGGCCATGGACCCCGCTGGTCGATTCAAGACTATGATGACGTCTCAAGAGATGCGAGCGGATATGCCAGACCTCTGGTCTTGACAGGACCAACTCCTCCAGGTATTGAACATTCTTGCACGTCGGCAGGAGGCACAAGCTGCTGTTCCTCCTACTACACCTCCTGGCAATGTTAATCCTCAGACTATAACTTTTGGCAGTATTGACCCTCGTATTTCTTTGCCACTTCCTGACCGCTATGATGGAGAAGCAAGTACCTGCCGTGGATTTCTTAATCAATACCAGATCCACTTCTACCTGTATGCTAGGACATTTTCATCTGATGCGGGTCGCTTTCATAATTTCTCTCCTCACCGGCAAGGCTCTTGCATGGGCGAACCCTATCTGGGAGAGACAGGGACCAGAGACCCTTGACTTCCAAACCTTCCTCCGGACTTTTCCCATGGTGTTTGAGTAGCCTGGCCGGGTTTCATCTGCAGCGGTCTCTTTGATTAACCTGCGCCAAGGAGACACCTCCGTGAGTGAGTACGCCATCCTCTTCCGCACCCTGGCGGGAGAGCTGTTATGGAACAATGAGGCTCTGGTGGCTGCATTCTGGCATGGACTATCTTCTAGAATTAAGTACGAACTTGCCGCCCGGGATCTGCCGTCTACCCTGGATGACCTCATCCTTCTGTCTGCCCGGATTGATATACAGATCCGAGAACGCCTCAAAGAGGTTCAACAGGAGGGAGCCCTTCCTAGTCTGGCAACTACTTTGCAGCAACCCCTGCTGTCCTCAGATCTCGATCCTCCTAAGGAGTCGTTAATAGCGGACCAGTATAAGTTATCTACCCTAGAGAGACAACGCAGACGCACATCTGGACTCTGTCTTTATTGCGGTCTCGATGGCCATCTTGTGCGCCTGTGTCCCAAAGATCCCAAAGCCTAGGGTTGCTAGGAGTGACAAACTTGGGTAAAGATGGACTTCCATCTAAATTGTCTATACCAGTGACCATAGTGTACGGCGAGAAAACGCATCAGGTCTCTGCGTATCTGGACTCTGGATCCGCTGCTAATTTCATCCGCAGAGATCTGGTGGACCTTCTGCAATTGCCCACCACCCCTCTGGAGAGCCTGTTGACAGTTGCCTCAGTGAATGGACTGCCTCTGCCAGATCCTGTTATAGCTGTGACCAAGCCGCTGAGGCTCCAAGTGGGAGCCCTTCACTCCTAACTACTGTCTTTCTATGTCCTGTCCAAAGCTGTTAACCCTATGTTGCTGGGCCTGCCTTGGCTCTGACTGCATGCCCCAGTCCTGGACTGGAATTCTAGAGAGGTTCTCCAGTGGGGCTCTGAGTGTCAAGGTCGTTGACTGGTGCAAATTCGTTTGGCTCAGCCTTCGCTGCCTCGGTCATTGGCAGGATTCCCGAGTCATAATGCTGCATTTTCGGATGTCTTCAGCAAGAGGGAGGTGGAGACATTGCCCCCACATCGGGCGTATGACTGCCCTATTGAACTGATTCCTGGTGCATCCCTTTCCCGTGGTAGGGTATATCCTCTCTCCTTGCCAGAGACTATGTCCATGTCCGCCTATGTGAAGGAGAACTTGGAGAGGGGCTTCATACAGAAGTCTTCCTCCCCGGCAGGAGCCGGGTTCTTCTTTGTCAAAAAGAAAGATGGCTCTCTTCGTCCTTGTATTGACTACGGAGTTCTCAACCAGATCACGGTAAAGAATAAATATCTGTTGCCACTGATCTCTGAACTGTTTGATCGTATACGTGGTGACAGGATTTTTTCTAAACTAGACCTGCGTGGGGCTTACAACCTAGTCCGGATTCGCCAGGGTGATGAATGAAAGACTGCATTTAACACCCGTGATGGACACTATGAGTATCTAGAAATGCCCTTTGGCCTGTGTAATGCTCCCGCGGTCTTCCAGGAGTTTGTGAAAGACCTTTTCCGTGAGCTCCTCTATGTTTGTGTCGTAGTCTACCTTGATGACATTTTTTCTCCAGATCCTATAACGCACCAGAGACAAGTCCGTCAAGTTTTGCTATGATTAAGGGAGAATCGTATGTACGCCAAGCTGGAGAAGTGCGTGTTTGAGAGAGATGCTCTACCCTTCCTGGGCTAAATCGTCTCGAATCGAGGTCTCGAGATGGATCCTGAGAAGGTAAAGTCTGTTCTAAAATGGCCACATCCTCAGGGCTTGAGGGCCATACAGCGCTTTCTGGAATTCGCTAAGTTTTACAGGCAGTTTAATCCAAACTTCTCCTCACTGACTTCTCCCATCTCTAACCTTACTAAGAAGGGTATGAACGCCACGGTGTGGACTCCTGAGGCGTAGTCCGCATTCAATAGCCTAAAGAGTGCCTTCACGACAGCCTCTATCCTCCATCATCCGGATGTCTCTCTGCAGTTCTCGTTTGAGGTGGACGCATCCTCAGTCGGTGCTGGTGCACTCTTGTTCCAGAGAGATCCCAAAGGGCAAGTCAAGGGTATGTGGATATTTCTCTAAGCTCTTCTCTTCCACAGAATGCAACTACTCGATTGGGGATCGGGAGTTAGTCCAAGTTGGTCCTGGAAGAATGGAGACATCAATTAGAGGGCGCAACCGATCCTGATTTTTATAGACCACACGAATCTGACCTAACTCCAGACGGCCCAACGGCTGAACCCTCGTCAGGCCAGGTGGTCACTGTTCTTTATAATGTTCCAGTTTGAGCTTCATTATCGCACGTCCGACAAGAATGTGAGGGCCGATGCCTTATCCAGGTCTTTCGAGACGGAAGACACCTTGGAGACTCCACAGAATATTATTGATCCATCTTGCATTATCTCTGTCAATCCCCTGCAAGTTGGGGACATTCCTCTTAAGGAGGACTTTTGTGCGCCTGGCTGATCGTGGAAGAATCCTCTGCTGGGGACGCTCTAGACTGGCAGGTCACGCGGGGGTCCGTAAGACCCGGGATCTGATTGCTCGTCACTTCTGGTGGCCCACGCTGCCCAAGGACATTATGGACTTCGTTTCTGCTTGTTCTGTATGTGCAGCCAATAAGGCCGCTCACTCCAGACCTGCTGGCCTGCTCCAGCCATTGTCTGTGCCCAATGCTCCCTGGCAGCATGTAGCTATGGATTTTATTACGGACCTGTCTCTCTCTGCTGGATGCAGTGCTGTCTGGGTGGTGGTGGATCGATTTTCGAAGATGGCCCACTTCGTTCCTCTGACCGGTCTTCCTTCTCCTCAGTTGGCCAAGCTGTTCATCCAACACATCTTTCGCCTGTACAGCTTGCCGCATCATATTGTGTCTGATCGGGGGGTTCAGTTAACCTCGAAGTTCTGGAGAGCTCTCTGCGGACTCCTCGGTGTGAAGTTGGTCTTTTCATCAGCCTACCATCCTCAGTCCAATGGTCAGATCGAGAGGATTAATCAGATCTTGGAGAACTACCTACGCCACTAAATTTCCAAGCAACATGATGACTGGGTACAGTTGCTTCCATGGGCAGAATTCTCCTACAATAATCACACCAGCGAGTTTACAAGGAATACACTGTTCTTCATTGTTTTCGGCCAGCACCCACAAATTCCGCTACCGGTGCCCGATACTTCCGAGGTACCAGCGGCTGACTCCATGTTTAGAGACTTTCTGCTGATCTGGCAGCAGACTCGATACTCCATCCTAATGGCAGTCGACCGCATGAAACGGAAGGCTGACACAAAGAGAAGAGAACCTCCTCAGTTTCCTCCTGGCACGATGGTCTGGCTGTCTTCCAGGAATATCCGACTAAGGGTGCCATCATGCAAGTTTGCTCCCAGGTTCCTCGGACCCTTTGAGATCCTACAGCAGATCAACCCTGTCGCCTATAACCTTCGGCTGCCTCCTACCCTCAAGATCCCCAACTCCTTCCATGTATCCCTCCTGAAGCCGGTGGTACTGAACTGCTACACCAAGACTTCTAGCCCTGTGGTTGCCTCCAGCGGCCCTTCAGAAAGCTTTGAGGTTCAAGAGATCCTGTACACCAAAAAAGTGAGAGGAAAGACCTTTTATTTGGTGGATTGGAGGGGGTTTGGTCCTGAAGAAAGGTCTTGGGAGCCAGAGGAAAACCTCAATGCTCTTGCACTTCTGAAGAAGTTTCTCTCTCGCTCTGGTCCCAAGAAGAGGGGGCGTAAGAGGGGGGATACTGTAATGTCCGTGGCTGCGGGTTGTCAGCTCCGTTCCCTCCCTGACAGCCACAGCCACGAGTCAGCAAGCGCTGGCCCCAGTCTCCTCCTCAGGAGACGCCAGCACTCGCGTCCACTCACCTCAGCCGGATCCCGTAGGGCGCGCGCGCACGCTCGTGCCCGCTCTTAGAGGGGTAGCGCGAGTACGTGACCTTGTTGATGAACTTTGACCTGTGAGTACCCTGGACTATAAGAGGGGTCCAGCCCTCTAGTTCTATGCCTGAGCGTTGTTGTGTTCCCTAGTTTGTCTATGTGATGGCCTCCTAGTGTGTTTCCTGTTTCTGTACCTGTACCTGTTCCAGTTCCTGTTCCTGTACCTGTCCCAGTTCCTGTTCCTGTACCTGTTCCAGTTTCTGTTCCTGTTCCTAGCATTCCATACCATCCTGGTCGAGCACTGTGATGTGCCAAAGTCGTGTCGTGCTGTAACCACGTCTGACCTGCTTCACCTCGTCTGATGTCTGCCTGCTGCCTAGTCCAAGCCGAGCCTACCCTGCTGCTGTCTGAGCTGCCACAGGTACCTATACGAACTATAGACATTGACCTGCGCCCTGTTGGCCAGCTGCCTTACCGCCAAGGCGGTATGGCCCAGTGGGTCCACAGACCCTTAGTGACAGTGATCTAATGGATTCAGGTCTCAGCTCTAGATACAGCTGCTCTGTATACAGGATACAAAGCAGTTGTATCTAAAAAAGTAAGAATGATTTTCAATAAAAAGTACTTAAAACTTACACCAATCACACTGATATACACTACCGTTCAAAAGTTTAGGGTCACTTAGAAATTTCCTTTTTTTTGAAAGAAAAGCACAGTTATTTTCAATGAACATAACATTAAATTAATCAGAAGTACACTCTATACATTGTTAATGTGCTAAATGACTATTCTAGCTGCAAACATCTGCTTTTTAATGCAATATCTACATAAGTGTATAGAGGCCCATTTCCAGCAACCATCACTCCAGTGTTCTAATGGTACATTGTGTTTGCTAACTGTGTTAGAAGGCTAATGGATGATTAGAAAACACTTGAAAACCCTTGTGCAATTATGTTAGCACCGCTGTAAACAGTTTTGCTGTTTAGAGGAGCTATAAAACTGACCTTCCTTTGAGCTAGTTGAGAATCTGGAGCATTACATTTGTGGGTTCGATTAAACTCTCAAAATGGCTAGAAAAATAGAGCTTTTATGTGAAACTCGACAGTCTATTCTTGTTCTTAGAAATGAAGGCTATTCCATGCAAGAAATTGCCAAGAAACTGAAGATTTCCTACAACGGTGTGTACTACTCCCTTCAGAGGACAGCACAAACAGGCTCTAACCAGAGTAGAAAGAGAAGTGGGAGGCTCCGCTGCACAACTGAGCAACAAGACAAGTACATTAAAGTCTCTAGTTTGAGAAATAGACTCCTCACAGGTCCTCAACTGGCAGCTTCATTAAATAGTACCCGCAAAAGCCAGTGTCAACGTCTACAATGAAGAGGCGACTCCGGGATGCTGGCCTTCAGGGCAGAGTGGCAAAGAAAAAGCCATATCTGAGACTGGCTAATAATAGGAAAAGATTAATATGGGCAAAAGCACACAGACATTGGACAGAGGAAGATTGGAAAAAAGTGTTATGGACAGACGATTCGAAGTTTGAGGTGTTTGGATCACACAGAAGAACATTTGTGAGACGCAGAACAACTGAAAGGATGCTGGAAGAGTGCCTGACGCCATCTGTCAAGCATGGTGGAGGTAATGTGATGGTCTGGGGTTGCTTTGCTGCTGGTAAAGTGGGAGATTTGTACAAGGTAAAAGAGATTTTGAATAAGGAAGGCTATCACTCCATTTTGCAATGCCATGCCATACCCTGTGGACAGCGCTTGATTGGAGCCAATTTCATCCTACAACAGGACAATGACCCAAAGCACACCTCCAAATTATGCAACAACTATTTAGGGAAGAAGCAGGCAGCTGGTATTCTATCTGTAATGGAGTGGCCAGCGCAGTCACCAGATCTCAACCCCATAGATCTGTTGTGGGAGCAGCTTGACCGTATGGTACGCAAGAAGTGCCCATCAAGCCAATCCAACTTGTGGGAGGGGCTTCTGGAAGAATGGGGTGAAATTTCTCCCGATTACCTCAGCAAATTAACAGCTAGAATGCCAAAGGTCTGCAATGCTGTAATTGCAGCAAATGGAGCATTCTTTGACGAAAGCAAAGTATGAAGGAGAAAATTATTATTTGAAATAAAAATCATTATTTCTAACCTTGTCAATGTCTTGACTATATTTTCTAGTCATTTTGCAACTCATTTGATAAATATAAGTGTGAGTTTTCATGGAAAACACAAAATTGTCTGGGTGACCCCAAACTTTTGAACGGTAGTATATATAAAAATACGTTTTTAAAGGTGTACATAGCGTAAACTGTAACTAAACTTTTGTCATGTCATACTGACATGTCAGAAGTTTTCATCGGTGGGGGACCGAGCACTGAGACCCCCACCGATTGCTAAAACGAAGCAGCAGAAGTGCTCGGGTGAGCGCTGTGTCGCTTAATTTATGAACGACTTTTGGCCGAGTGAGCGGTGTACGGACTCATAGACTTTTTATTGAGCCCGTACACTGCTTCAAGGAAAGCCAAACAGAATCAAAGCGGCATATCGCTAACCTGAGCACTTCTGCTGCTTTGTTTTAGCGACTAGTGGGGGGTCTCAGTGCCCGGACCCCACTGATCAAAACTTATGACATGTCAAAAGTTGAAATTTTTTTTGTTACACTTCAAAGAGAACCTTTCACATGCCCATACATGTCCAGCTGAGTGCTGCATGTAATGTAGAGGGCTGCACAAACTCTGGGGCACTTTACATTTTTTTCCTAGCCTCCTTCGTTATTTAGATATCGGTGCCGTAATATTTGGCGCCCGATATATGAATAACTCTCTGAACTGTTAATGGGGCGGTAATTGACAAGGGGGCGTGTAACTTTGCTGTGACCAGTGGCGTAACTACCGCTATAGCAGCCGTAGCGGCTGCTATGGGGCCCGCAGCATGATGGGGCCTGTGCCACCCGCTCGCCCATGCCACCCTGTCTAGAATAATAGCCACATATTACAGTCTTTTCTTTAAAGCTTCTCTGGAAGCGAAGTGCACCTGCACCAACAGAGGAAGCGTCCGACTCCAACAAGAACTGTCGAGACACATCAGGATGATGGAGGATCGAGGCTGAAATGAAGGCATTCTTGAAGCTATTAAATGCTGATTCTGCCTCTGGAGTCCACACATTGGCGTTCATACCTTTCTTAAAAAGGGTAGAGATGGGAGCCGTCAGAGGTCAGAAATTTTGGATAAACTGCCGATAGAAGTTAGCGAATCCCAGAAAACGCTGTATGGACAACAGGCCCTGAGTACATGGCCATTCCAGGACGGACTTGACTTTCTCATGATCCATCTTGAGGCCCTGGTCCGAGATGATGTAGCCCAGGAAGGGCAGGGAATTTTTTTCAAAAATGCACTTCTCCAGTTTGGCATACAAGCGATTCTCTCTTAGTCGCAACAGAACCTGACAGACATGCCACCGATGAGTTGACGGATCTGGGGAGAATATCAAAATGTCATCGAGATAGACAACCACACAGACATAGAGGAGATCTTGGAAGATATCATTCACAAATACTTGGAAGACCGCGGGAGTGTTACACAGGCCGAAGGGCATCACCAGGTATTCACAGTGCCCGTGTCGAGTGTTAAATGTCGTCTTCCACTCATCACCTTGACGGTTTTGGATCAAGTTCTAGGCCCCACTCAAGTATAGTTTAGAGAAGATCCTGGCTCCTCGTATATGATCAAATAATTCAGACATCCATGGCAAAGGGTATTTATTTTTGACCGTGATCTGGTTGAGACCACGGTAGTCAATGCAGGGTCGAAGAGATCCGTCATTTTTCTTTCCTAAGAAAAAAACGGCCGCAGCCGGGGAGGAGGATTTTCATATGAAACCTCTCTCCAGATTCTCCTTGATATAGGCAGACATGGACTGAGTCTCTGGCAAAGAGAGGGGGTATACCAGTCCACGGGGAGCTGAAGCATTTGGAACCAGTTTAATTGGACAGTCGTACGCCCGTTGTGGGGGAAGCATCTCAAGCCTCCTTCCTGCAGAAGACGTCTACAAACTGCGCATAGTGAGTGGGTAATCCCGTTAACGACTGAGACATAGGAGGCAGGATATCAGTGATCTTTAACAGGCAGTGGTGGGGACATTTGGAGCCCCACTGGAGAACTTCTCCGGAATTCCAGTCTAGGACTGGGGCATGAAGCCGGAGCCAAGGCAGACCCAGCAACACAGGATTTATGGCTTTGGGCAAGATGAGGAATACAATTTGCTCAGTGTGAAGAGCTCCAACTTGGAGCTTCAGTGGTAAGGTCTCAGACACAATAGGATCGGGCAAAGGAGGTCCATTCATGAGGCAACAGCCACGGGTGTCTCCAAGGGAACAGTCGGCAACTGGAGCTGATCCACTAGGTCCTGTTGGATAAAGTTTGCCGCAAACCCAGAGTCCAGATAGGCAGAGACCCGATGCGTCTTCTCACCGGACACCATGGTCACGGGAATGGACAATTTGGAAGAGAGTTTACTATATAGTCCTTTTCCACTTAGTTTTGCCTCTCAACAATTTACTGTACTACTAGATATGCTTATCCACCTCTACTAAATTATTTCACTGACTCTCTTGTTGATATAATATGTTAAAACATTACTTTTATTATCTCTGCATTAAAAAATAATAAAGATAGCACTATGTTCCTTCCTATATTCCACCTAAAATAATTAGTTTACTGTTGGGGAACGATTGCTGTACAGGACAAGACCAATGGAAGGTACATCTTAGTCTAAACTCACAGTTGCACATTCAATCTAGCAACCTGATACCTGCCACACATTTGGTATAGCACTCAAAAAATATCCATGAGTGTAATAATGACTTCCTCCCACCTTTCCATCTGAGCCACTGGGATCACAGGCACGGCGCGCGTGATGATAAGCATCTCAAGAGACTTGGCTGTTGTCCCGGTAACCATCACAGACAGCAGCCTGGATAAAAATATTACGTTGAAGTATCGTGTTTGTTCCCAATAAACACTACCTTTGATATTAAGAAGATATACCCAGCACAGTAGATAGAATGGAGTAGGGGGAAGGAAAAGACCGGTCCATATAGTTCAACTGAATTAACAGAGAACTATTCAATCTCATATCATACGAAGATACTAAGGAGTTTACACGAGCCCAGTCCTATACTGATTTGAAATGTGATCCCATTGGCTCAGATGGAGAGGTGGGTGGACGTCTGTCGCGCGTCATTTTAGAGGGTTAGACTTAGCCCTTATAAGCTCGGCATCCTTGCCACCGCGTGCGGCTCTCATCGTGGTTGCCGGAATTTGAATATCATAACTCCGGCGCTTGTACTAATTGGTATTTTCGGAACAATCTCTTTAATATCTAATCTCTTTAATATCTATTTAATATCTATTTAATCGAAAAATAGTCTCCTGATGTGTCTGTGGGTTATACTGCAGACGAAACACGTTGAGACACTAGACACGTATTAATACACTCATGGATATTTTTTGAGTGCTATACCAAATGTGTGGCAGGAATCAGGTTGCTATATTGAATGTGCAACTGTGAGTTTAGACTAAGATGTAACTTCCATTGGTCTTGTACAGCAATCGCTCCCCCACAGTAAACCAATTATTTTAGGGGGAATATAGGTAGGAAGCTTAGTTCTATCTTTATAATTTTTTTAATGCAGAGTTAATAAAAGTAATGTTTTAACATATTAGGGTGGCCACTCCAACCAATCCTAGGCGCTGGAGTTTCTTGGCTTTTGGGGACACAGATGCACAAAATGGCCTCCGAGGCTGCAATACAGACAGAGTCCCGAAGTGCGTCTGCGTTGTTTCTCCTGGACAGACAACTTGGGGCGGTCTACTTGCATAGGCTCCTCTGGTGGAACAGCTGATGAGGGCAGCTGGGGTTGCTGGAATGTAGGAGCCAGCCTAGGAAATCGCCCCGGTTCCTCAAATACTGTGCGGAAGGTCCGTAGGAAACACTGTAGGTCACGGGTCTCTGGTCCCTTATGTTCCCAGATGGGGTTCGTCCATGCCAGGGCCTTGCCAGTAAGAATAGAGACTATGAAGGTGATCCTAGCATTGTCAGAAGGAAATGCTCAGGCATGTAGACTGAAGTGGATCTGACATTGGTTCGGAAATCCCCTGCAGGTCCTTTGCGTCTCCGTCGAAGCAAGGAGTTAGTGGCAGAGAGAATAGAGAATCGGTACTGCCATGAGGTGTAGTAGGAAGAACAGCAGGAGCAATAGGAGCAGGTGCCGTGAAGGCTGCAGCTTGCGTATCCAGCCGATGTGCGATAGCGTTCACCGCCAGTAGGAGTTGGTCCTGTCGTGACCGAAGGTCTCGCATAGCCGCCTGCATGACTTCTGATTTCGCCAAGTGCTTGGATTGACCAGCGGAGTCCATGGCCTGAGTGTACTGTCACGATCTGTGGGCATATGGACCCACTAGACCGCACCGCCGTAGAAGAATATGAGCTGGCGAAACAACAGTGTACCAAGTCTCTACAAGGTCCAAGCACAAGGGTACCTGTAATAGTCCAGACAGTAGCAAGGCTAGGCACAGATGGTACTTTGATGGCAGGTGATGCAAAACGTGGCAGGATGTACCAGGCGTGGCAGATGACACCAGACGTGGTGTATGACCTCAGGTGTAGCAGACGACACAGCACGACTCCAACACTAGAGAGGGCACAGGAACAAATACAGCACTGGATACAGGATACAGGTAGCAGGGCACGGGAACACAGGGATCGGGATACGACTAAGGGACCATTTGCAAGACTAAAATAGGAATACAAACAATGCTCAGGCAAGGAGTGAAAGGGTAGGACCCTTTTTATAGTCCATAGTGATTAGGGCTTAATTAACACTATTTTACATGTGCGCTTTAAGGCCGGGCACACCCTACGAGACACTGCAGAGCGGAGCGGAAGTGAGTGCTGGCCTCTCCTAGGAAGGAGATGCGGGCCAGCATGGCTGCGGCCGTCGGGGGGTGAGTAGGAACGACGGTCCACGGCCATAGACATTACACTCCTGACACAGATTATATAGCATTACAGTCCTATGTGCAGGAGGCCTTTTGGTATATTATTTATGTGATGCGTGTAGTTATATCCAGATGACCTGTAGTTCTTGTAGGGATTTCTACCAGATATGTAACTTTTGTATATGATTTCAGAATGAGATTATGTGATGAGTTGATTATTCCTACCAGAAAAAACAGCTTTCGCTTGCACTTGCTAATGCCAAGGTAGTATTTTACTGAGCAGGGTCCCCTCAGATTAAAGATTTGAAGCTGATAAATGGATAATGATTTCTGTGTGAAATACCATATACACTTTTGCCGTGAGGTTTGCAGCAAGCTTGGGATGGGAGAGAGGACACGGGGAACTCCTGTATATGTAAAACCGGAGCTGAATTTGTCATTCAAATCTGTTTGTGGATCGTGATAACTTACTGTGACGTACACCTTCTTATTTGACCTTTCCTTGTTTTTCTTATGAATAGCTTCAGAGGCTCTTCAGCAGCACACAAAGTCTCATATGGCTCTGTATTGCAGAGCCATGTGGGCCTGGTGTGTCGCTGTACAATGTGTCACGATCTTTGGGTATTGTGGACCCACTGGGCCGTACCACCTTGACGGTACTGCAGCTGGCCAACAGGATACAAGTCTATAGTTCATATAGGTGTACCTGTGGTAACTTCAGACAGTAGCAGGATAGGCTCGGATGGGACCTTGGCAGCAGGCAGACACCAGGCGTGGTGTAACAAGACAGGCGTAGTATACAGCACAACACGACTCCAACTCTACACGGCACTGGAACAAGACAGCACGGGATACAGGGTACAGGTAGCAGGAATGGGAACATTGCAACTGGAAAACAGAGAAAAAAGATAGGAGGGAACCTCCAGCTCACCTTAGGGCAGTGAATGAATTTGGTGCCCTTGTTGCGCCAGGATCCCCGTGTCGGCACACGTCAGTAGAGACACAAAAGACAGTAGATGTGATCCAGCGCAGGGAGAAATAAGTCCAATTTCCAGGTGAGTTAAAAATGGAAACTCGTTCCAATTTTATTGATATGACGTAAAAAACATCAGGAGACTTGGCTCCTGCAGAGGAAAGGTGAATGAATGGAGAAAAGGTAGGTGTGTGGAGCCTACGCGTTTCAGACGATCTCCTCGTCCTTAATCATGGCTGAAGAATAAGTGATTTGACTGTTGGGGTGAGAACTTATATCCGGTTTGATACAGGTGTATTAAATTGCGGTTCAGGAGACTGGAGGTGGAACGCAACCGCGTGACCAGTCTCTCGTCGTGTCCTATCCTCCGTCAAACCCAGATATCTGTGACTCACAGCACCAGGACCCGGGATGAAATCGTGGTAAGTATATATATGGCTATCTTATATATTTATTAATAGCAATCAGCTACGTCTATTTTGGTCTTTGAAAAACGGGAGGGTTACGACGTAAATATAAAAGGAACAAAATTATATGTATGTCTGGACTCGACCGGATATAAGCTCTAGATGACAAACACCCCATTCATCAAAATACAGTTTGGTGTGAAAAAGGATAGTGTGAATGCACCCTAGGTGCGAAAAATCTAAAAGAAATAAAATGTGACTAGCACTGGCGTATATATCTCCATGCATTTAAACTTTTGTTTTGACATCGAAATAGTGTAGTGTACCCAAAGTACAACAAATCAAATTTGAGAGTTTACGGTTGTTAGTTTACTACTACCTATACAATAAGAGTGTATGGACTGTATTGACCCTCTGGCACCAGAAATAATAGCCATATATTATGGTATGGACGAATCTCACAACATTTACTACCCCATGAGCTTATTGTTAATTGAAGGCAAAAAACCTTTTTATTAATATATAATGCAACTCATAGGTATACAGGGAGAAACTACCGCTCATACGAATATGTTTATATACTTATCAAATAAAGGGTTCAGGCTTCAACATAAACACGTGCTCACCTTGCCCTCATTAGGGCCGTTTTTGGATTACACATGCATGCATAGGAAGTGTTTATTCATTTTCCGTTGAAAGGTGGATGTTGTAAGCCTCTATCTGTATATTTTGGATAAATCTGCTTATGGAGATCTAATTCATTTGGTCTGAAAATATCAAGTGTGTTTTTTAATACGTGACATAACATTGACATTATTACGCTACTATATAGTAACACCATGCATCGAACAATGGGACACGAAGTACCATTAAGCAGAGTGGACATGGCGGCCCAAGTGTTCGGCAATTTGGATGATGTGGGGGAGAATAATCACAGTCTGAATAACCTTTTCCACCAAGTTGAAAAACTCAAAATCCAGGAAGCAAAAGTGTGGTGGGATTTAACAACCCTTAACAACTATATATCTAAAAAAATGATTCCCCGAGGCTTGCGTATAAGGAAGAATCCTTCTTTCAAGTATTCAGATGAGTTTTTTACCAACTGGAATCAAACACTT
Organism: Rhinoderma darwinii; assembly: GCF_050947455.1. Classification (NCBI taxonomy): domain Eukaryota; kingdom Metazoa; phylum Chordata; class Amphibia; order Anura; family Rhinodermatidae; genus Rhinoderma; species Rhinoderma darwinii. Next base: position 76,524,497 of record NC_134691.1, read on the forward strand.
ACTGATTGTTCCCTCAAACTTATGGAACTCATTACTAAAGAAGAAGTGTTAAAACTCACCAGTTTGGAAAAAGATATCCAAATAGTAGAGACACAGATCAATGCAGCCTCCAGCTCACCTGACTTTTCAATGCTTGAATCTCGTACTTCCCAATATATTAACAAGATCAATCAATCACTAGCGGAAGTTAAGAAGAAAAAATTTCTCCGAGATTCTAAGGATTATGCTAATAATGAAGTGTATTCTTGGACTAGAGAGGATAGAACACCGAATAAATTCAAGTCCATTTTGAAAAAACGGAACTTTGGAAAGAACAGAGACATTAATGCCTCCAGGGTCAGTTTCAGTTCCATGGAACTGGAGTCAGCGACAACTTCTGACAGTGAGGACTCAAGTTCAAGACCACAAGTCAGAGACAGAAATCAATTCAAGGCCTCAAAAAACGGGGTCGAAGAGGGGGGAGAAAACACAAACCATTCAGAGCAGGACCAAGGTCGTCGCCTGAGACATCGGAGATTATAACACCTTTACTCAGTGTCATCAACTTGTCATCTACTGTTCTGACCTCAGCACAAGAAAAAGTGCTCTCCCTTGGTCTTAATTTTGCCCTTGCGTGCAATTTTGATCCCTTCAACACACTTAAAGACATTAACAAATTTGTCAGAGACCTCACTATCAAGAGACATTTCACCCACAATATGGAACCAGATTTAGACAGCCAAGATTCTGGGATAGAAAAAACATCTATTAAGGCTCAAAACCCCAAATTTTATCGATTTGATGAATTGAGAACACTTATAGATCTGGAGAGTTTGAGCCTAGAATCCCAATCTCAGGAGGTCAATATTTCCACGGAATTGAAAACTAGTAACCCCAAGTTCTATCCACTAGAACCAAGAATTGAATCAATGGACAGATTTCAAATGGCTGTGGAAAAAGATCTGCAACTTCTTGCAGACTCCACTGTAACTACGAAATTTCCCAAAAATCTGTCCAAGGATTCATTTCTAGCACTTAAGTCTCTAGAGGACAACAAGGATCTCGTTATTAAAAAATCGGACAAAGGGGGAAGCATTGTAATCATGAATAGAGATGCATACATCGCAGAAGTCACCACTATGTTATCTGATAATGACACTTATAAGATCTTGGATCATAATCCCACTAATAACTTTCAGATAAAAATGAAAAAATTAATACAAGAGGGTCTGGATAAGGGCCTTCTTACCTCCAAACAGTCGTCATACATTGATGTGGACTTTCCGACTATTCCAATCTTACATGCTCTCCCGAAAGTGCACAAGAACCTGAATCCTCCGCCAATGAGACCCATTGTATCCGGTATAGGGTCACTCCTAGAGAGATTTTCGGAATGGGTGGACTCCCTTTTGCAACCCTTAGCAACGAAGACCCCAGGTTTCCTCAGAGACACTCAAGATGTTCTCAGATCCTTTGAGAATGAATTATGGTCTCAGGATTTTGTTTGGCTTAATTGTGATGTCATCTCATTATATACTAATATACCACATACTATAGCACATGAAGCATTGGAATACCATCTGCACAAATATAGCCCATATAGTCATGAGCTTCAATTGTATATTCTAGATGTCTCACTTTTTTTGATGCAACATAATTTTTTTACATTCAACCATAAATTTTATCTCCAACTTAAGGGTGTCTCGATGGGGGCAAGATTTTCACCCTCTCTGGCGAATTTAGTGATGGCTTGGTGGGAGGAACGATATATTTTTTCTGATAAAAATATTTTCAATATACATATTTATTGGTATGGTCGTTATATTGACGACCTGCTATTTATTTGGAAGGGACGAATCTCAGACATTTCTTTCTTTATAAATTACCTCAACTCCAACGATGCCAATCTTAGATTCACCCATACTTTTCATCCTAACAACACCATTTTCTTGGATTTAGATTTGGCAGGGATTGAGGGAGAAATAATTCAAACAAAAACACATCGCAAACCCGTTTCGGGGAATACTATTCTGCACGCGAAGAGTAATCACCCTAGACAAACAGTTACCTCCATTCCCGTGGGTGAACTACATAGGGCTAGACGTAACTGCAATACGGAGGCGAATTTTCTTGCGGAACAAAATACAATCTCCAAAAGGTTACGCAATAGGGGATATCCTAACTGGATACTTGAAAGAGCATCCAGGATAACCTCCAAAAAAAACAGGGAGGACATGCTCACTAACAAAAAGAAATACCCAACATTGGATTCAAATAAACCGGCTATTATTCTTCAATATAGTAACCAATTTTCATTAATAAAGAATATTATCCTCAAACATTTACCTATTCTCAAGGAGGACCAAATTCTTGACAATATCTTAAAAGAAGGATGTAGAATAGTTGCCCGGAAAGCTCCCACGATAGGCAATGTTGTGGCTCCATCGATGCTACGACCAGATATACATAAAAGCTCGTGGTTAGAACAAAGGGGATTTTTCAAATGTGGCACACATCCCTGTAAAACCTGTTCCTATGTTTCCCCTAGAAAAAGCTTTTCGGACTCAACAGATACTTACAATTTTTTCATCAAGAATTATATTAATTGCAACAGTGAGTCTGTGATCTATGTGTTGGAGTGTACTTCATGTAATCTGAAGTACATAGGCTGCACCAATCGAAAATTTAAACAGAGGTTTTTAGAACATTTGAGTTATATTAGAAACCCTAATATTGTAAATACATCGAATGCAGCCAAACATTTTATCCAACACCATAACAGGTCCACAGACTCACTGAAATGCTATGCTATTGAAAAGGTATATACACCGAAACGGGGTGGTAATTTGAAACATAAAACGTTGGGCAGGGAGGCTTTTTGGATTTTTCGTCTAAAAACAAGGCACCCTCATGGACTCAATTTGAGGAAGGAACTTATGTTTTATTATTAGATCATTTCTTTTACAACCTCCATCTTGTAAATTATTGGCTTAGTTTCAATAAAATAAACATTAAGTTCGATTAAAAATATCAACAATCCAGAACTTGTTGGATAATAAACTTCCGAGTTTTCATCCAAGGATTTCCTAGTGTCGGGGTCAGCGTGCCTAGTTTTACCCCGACGGCTTTCCCTCGTATTAAAATGCGAATATAATTCCAACATGGGAAGGGACACTATAGTCCTGGCCAGCTTTGTTTTAATTTGTTACTATGAACATTGTTTCGTTACAGAAAAATATCAAATTAATAGCAAAGTAAATGTTCAATGTTGAAGCCTGAACCCTTTATTTGATAAGTATATAAACATATTCGTATGAGCGGTAGTTTCTCCCTGTATACCTATGAGTTGCATTATATATTAATAAAAAGGTTTTTTGCCTTCAATTAACAATAAGCTCATGGGGTAGTAAATGTTGTGAGATTCGTCCATACCATAATATATGGCTATTATTTCTGGTGCCAGAGGGTCAATACAGTCCATACACTCTTATTGTATAGGTAGTAGTAAACTAACAACCGTAAACTCTCAAATTTGATTTGTTGTACTTTGGGTACACTACACTATTTCGATGTCAAAACAAAAGTTTAAATGCATGGAGATATATACGCCAGTGCTAGTCACATTTTATTTCTTTTAGATTTTTCGCACCTAGGGTGCATTCACACTATCCTTTTTCACACCAAACTGTATTTTGATGAATGGGGTGTTTGTCATCTAGAGCTTATATCCGGTCGAGTCCAGACATACATATAATTTTGTTCCTTTTATATTTACGTCGTAACCCTCCCGTTTTTCAAAGACCAAAATAGACGTAGCTGATTGCTATTAATAAATATATAAGATAGCCATATATATACTTACCACGATTTCATCCCGGGTCCTGGTGCTGTGAGTCACAGATATCTGGGTTTGACGGAGGATAGGACACGACGAGAGACTGGTCACGCGGTTGCGTTCCACCTCCAGTCTCCTGAACCGCAATTTAATACACCTGTATCAAACCGGATATAAGTTCTCACCCCAACAGTCAAATCACTTATTCTTCAGCCATGATTAAGGACGAGGAGATCGTCTGAAACGCGTAGGCTCCACACACCTACCTTTTCTCCATTCATTCACCTTTCCTCTGCAGGAGCCAAGTCTCCTGATGTTTTTTACGTCATATCAATAAAATTGGAACGAGTTTCCATTTTTAACTCACCTGGAAATTGGACTTATTTCTCCCTGCGCTGGATCACATCTACTGTCTTTTGTGTCTCAACTGGAAAACACTCAAGGGACCATTTGCAGAGACAGACACGGGTAGGTACAAACAAGGCTCACGCAATTCAGGAAGGGGCAGAGCCCTTCTTATAGTCCAGGGTGATCTGGGAGCAATCAGCTCAAATATAAATCATGTGTGTGTGCTACGGCTCATTGAGGCCGGGAATGAGCTCGAGCACGCACCCTAGTGGTCACTGCAGGGACGGCCGCATGTGCTGGCATCTCTGGGGAGGACAACGTCTGCAGGAAGATAGGAGTCTGCGATCTGCGACCACGGACGTTACACAATGCTACATATGCAGTGCTTCTAGGTGGGAAAGCTCTACATAAACATTTTTTTCCCCTGTTGGATTCGTATAAATTTGAATGCATTTGAAGGTACAATAGGGGCCCCATAAACTCCTATAGGTGCACTATTACGTTTCCACGCAAAACGTTGCATGAGGCTGTCATTTTACTATTACTACCATTGTCGTCGTAACGGAAGACCTCAGTGACTTTAAACTTGGCACATAATGCAACAGAAGTTGAAGACAACACACACGTGACAGACTCAATGATTAGAAAAATATGTGAAGTTTCGGCTACTCAGAACCTTTCTCAAGCTTATTGTTGAAATAAAAAATTATTCTGTCTCCTGTGTGCTGTAGCCGACTTCTATTGGACTATGTTGTACAGAGGGTGGATGAGTCGGGCAAAACCCCCAGATGATGGGCATGTATGTATGCATTGAGTACTTGTTTGAAACAAGTCAATTTAAACTTGGCACAGTTATAGAATGCCACTTTTGCCACAAGTCAGTTCTGGAAATTTTGGATCTGCTAGATGTGCCCCAGTCAACTGTAAGTACTATTATTTTAAATATAAGCAGAAGCATCTAGGAGTAACAGCTCAGCCACAAAGAGTTAGACCATGCAAACTCACACGGCGGTGTGCCCAAGCTTAAAAATCAACTATCTTTTGGTGAATCAGTAACTACATTGTTCCAAGCTGCCTCTGGAAGAGACATAACCACAAGAACTTACCGTCAGGAGCTTAAGAAATGGGGTTGCATGGATGAACAGCTGTATACAAGCCTAAGATCACCATGTGCAATGCCAAGCATTGGATGGAGTTGCATAAGGAACGCCACCACTGGACTCTGGAGCAGTGGGAAATTAGTCTCTGGAGTGAGGGATCACATTTCACTATCTGGCAGTCTGATGGACGAATGTGGGTTTTGCGGATGCCCAAAGAATGCTATCTATCAAAATGCATAGTGCTTATTGTAAAATTTGGCAGAGAGATAAGGGTCAGGAACAGTTTTGAAGGGTTTTGGCTAGGCCCCTTATTTCCAGTGAAGGGTGATGACAAAGACATATTAGACAATTGTATACTTCCAACTTTGTGGGAACAGTTTGGGAAAGGTCGTTACTGTTGCAGCATGACTGTGTCGCTTTGCAGAAAGCGAGATCCATAAAGTCATGGAGTGATGAGTTTGGTGTGGAGGAACACAAGTAATCTGCACAGGGCCCTGACCTCAACCCCATCAAATGCCTTTGGGATGAACTAGAATGGAGAATGCGAGCCAGGCCCTATCATCCAGCATCAGTGTCTGACATCACAAATGCTCTTCTGCATGAAGGGGCAGACATTCCCACAGACACACTCCAAAATCTTATTGAAAGCCTTCCCAGAAGAGTGGAGACTGTAAGGCTGGGTTCACACACACTATTTATGGACGTAATTCAGGCGTTTTAGCCCCGAATTACGTCCGAAAATGCGGCTCAAAAGCATCGGCAAACATCAGCCCATTCATTTGAATGGGTCTTTTACGATGTTCTGTGCCGACGGTCATTTTTTTTACGTGCCGCTGTCAAACGGCGGCGCGTAAAAAAGACGCCCGTGTCAAAGAAGTGCCTGTCACTTCTTCAGATGTAAATGGAGCCGTTTTCCATGGACTCCATGGAAAAACAGCTCCAATTACGTCCATAATGGACGCAGCGAAAGATGCCTTCACATGCCATTACGGCTGAAATTACGGTGCTTTTATATCCTGAAAACAGCACCGTAATTTCAGCCGTAACGGATGCTGCCGTGTGAACATACCATTATAGATACAAAAGGAGGCCCAACTTCATATTAACGCCCGTGGTTTTGGAATTGGGTGTTCAACAAGCTCATATAGGCGTGATAGTCAGGTGTCCCCATACTTTTGGCTAGATATTATGTGTAAGTATGTAAATCAGGGGCGGACATATCGCCGCTGCAGCCGGTTCAGCTGCACAGGGACCCAGAGGGGGTGGGGGCCCGCTCAGCTGCCCTAAACGCTGTACGCAAATATCGGCACATAGATCGGTACGGCCGTGCGGCAGACGGAGGGAGGACCCCTTCCCTCCCTGTGCACTTTCTGCAACTCACAGATCGGACCCCTTCCTTCACATATGTTATTGATGCCATCAATAACATATGTGAAGGAAGGAAGCCTGATCTGTGAGTTGCCTAAAGTGCACAGAGTGGGAGGGGGACCCCACCATCTGCCACGCGGCCTCGCCGATCTATTACTTAGAAAACATATTAGGAGGAGAGGGGCCTGGCGAGGCTTGCTCTGTCTAGTGGTCTATGTCACCTAGTAACCAGCATCACTGTCAGATGGAGTGCAACATCTGACAGTGACGCTCACTAGGTGACCAAGACCACCAGATAAAGCGTGCCGCACCTAGCAAGCAGCATCGCTATCTTCGGACCAGTTATTGAACCGGGATAGCGGCGCTGCTGCAATTAAGCCTAAGACTGGTTGGCTGAACCATAACACCAATCAGTGTTAGGGTTCCTCTTGCTACGCCCCCTGAGCCTGCCGATGCTTTTACTTTGTGGTGTGTGTGCTGAGCATCGTGAAGGGGACTGAGTGAAAATAAGGAGAACTAGGAGGTAGTGGTTGCTGCCCTGTCTGTAGAAAATGTTTGGAGTGGAGCTCAGTGGACAGTTAAAGGGGTTTGCCCTTCTTTAACATTTATGGCATATCCACAGGATATGCCATAAATGTCCAATACATGCGGGTCCCACCTCTGGGACCTGCGCCTACCTCTAGAACGGGGCCCCCTAAACTACGTTCTGCCTTCCTCAGCTCCCACTGCTTCTGGGCCACTTCCTGATTAGATGGTCGGGAGTTACGAAAACAGCAAAGCTTGCTGAGCTATGCTGCTTCCGTAACTGCCATTCACTTCTATGGGAGTTACAGAAACAGCATAGCTCAGCGAGCTTTGCGGTTTCCGTAACTCCTGACCATCTAACCGGAAAGGAGCGGGAGCCAAAAAGGCAGAACAGGGTTTAGGGGGCCCCGTTCTAGAGATAGGTGCGGGTCCCAGTGGTGGGACCCGCATCTATCGGACGTTTATGGTATATCCTATGGATATGCCAAAAATGTCCAAGATGGGCAAACCCCTTCAAATTTTCACTCACTGTGTGTTCACCACACTGTGGTGGCCTTCTCATGCACTGTATGGGGTGCCACCCCCACTTCACCACCACAAATACACTTATTCAGGGTGTTGTCCATTTCACCCATAATAATTTAATAAACCCGCTCTCAATGTTTAACGTATACTTACGTCATAGATGGGTAGGGTAAGTATGGAGGAGGCTGACGGGATGAGCCCGCTCCATATAATGGGGGATAAAGCCGACACTTCACTGTAACAAGGTGAATCCCACTCGACCGGGATGCCACGCATTTAACCCCTTAGATGCCGTGGTCAATAGCGACCACGGCATCTAAGGCATTAGAAAGTGACAGCGCAATGAGCAAGATAAAGTCATTATAAGTTAGTTACATGAGTGCTTTGCATTATACTCCGTTGTTAAATATGGAAATTATTAGCATTATTTATGTGTGTTACTTGTGTTCTAAACTAGTAATAAAATGTGCAATATAGATTTATATAGTTTTATATGTGCGCAGGCGTGGTTAGGTTATGGGGGGCCCAGGCACATTCCTTGCACAGGGGCCCTCTGCAGTCTGATCCGCCTCTGATGTAAATATACCATATTGCATGTGTATATACATATACATGAGATGTAAAAAAGGTTCTCAGAGATATAGTAGAATTATTTTTATTACATTGCTTCGCCATCAGAATGCGGAGCTGTAAAATCATTGCATATTGATTGAGTCTTTTATCATTTACACAGAAAGACAACTGCGATTTATGAGATAAATGTCTTATGTGATTTCTAGCATTATATTGTTTGACTATTGATGTTCGTACTACTTTTGACATTATCACGCTTGTTAATGTAACACATCTTATTTAGGTGTCATCGCTTCTCACTCGCCGTCTGGTCTGCTGATAGATATTGCAACAATCAATATCGTGTTCTCTGCTTATGGCATTTTCAGGGCACCAGGGACTTGTGATGACATATACAGGTTATGCTTAACTTGTCCAGTACCGTGACCTATAGAGCAAATTAAGATGCTATAATTGGCTGGAGCTATTAAAATACTAGTATCAGTTGATGGAAGTTACAGATTTTTTTTAGCTGGATTAAAATTACTCCAGTAGTTGTTAGAGTTATAAGATTTCCAAGTTGTTCTGATACCAAATAGTGTATATTTATACAAAAATAGCTATTATTCTTTTTTATAGTGACCAGTCTTGTTCACAAAAATGAATTAAGATGCTGTCATAATCTCTATATACATTATATATTTACCAATCCCACCTATGCCAACCCTATATCTATGGTGTTGCAAGTGAGTAATTCGTTATTTTATTATAATCATGCAAACTTCGGCTGATTTTATATTCTTAAATCCTTCCCCCTGGACCTAGATATAAAATAATTGACCCCCAAATATTTGAAAAGGCTTATTATCTTAATGTACATTTCGTTTAGCCAATCATAGATGGCAGGAGAGGATGAACACTTTCCACCTGTGGTGACACTTATCTTGGGGACAAAAAGACTGGTATGTTTCCCCTTACATCTGATTTTGGGCAATGGTTTACCATCCCCCATAGACCTCAGATTGTTATTGGATCCCTCTGATCCCTCATGATCTGTTGTATATGGGTATGTCTATATCTAATATATATGAGCGGATTAAACCATGTGAATTGTAAACTCAATCTAATTTCCCTGTCTCATACTGTAAAGGATCTGCCAGGCACAGCTTCAGGGTTAACTTCCTTAGGTAATCAGTCTTCACCTGAGTCTATCACTCTGAGACTGACTCCAGCTTCCACCACTTAGGCTGGCAGGCTTAGGAGTGGGAGAGCCTATCGCAGCCTGGCCAGACTCAGCTAGCTCCCGCCCTCTGTCTATTTATACCTGCCTTTCCTTTTCCTCCTTGCTTGTGATTCTTTCCGTGTGGTTTCCTGGCCCAGCTACAGCTCCTAAAAATTTGATCCTGCTCCATTCTGACCCTGGCTTTCTGACTACTCTTCTGCTCTGCGTTTGGTACCTCGTGCCCTCCTGGTTTGACTTGGCTCGTTCACCACTCTATTGCTCACGGTGTTGCCGTGGGCAACTGCCCCTTTCCCTTTGCTTTATATTCCCTTGTATGTTTTGTCTCGTGCACTTACTGAGCGTAGGGACCGCCGCCCAGTTGTACCCCGTCGCCTAGGGCGGGTCGTTGCAAGTAGGCAGGGACAGAGTGGCAGGTAGATTAGGGCTCACTTGTCCGTTTCCCTACCACTATCATTACATAATCACAAGCCCATATACCTAGTCTACCCTGGTCCCTGACACTACTATGGACCCCCTTGAGACCCTGGCTCAGCAAATGCAGGGTCTCTCCCTACAGGTCCAGGCCCTGGCTCAGAAGGTCAACCAGCCTGAGGCTACCTTGGTGGTTCCCCTCACCTCAACTCCTGAACCCCACCTCAAGTTGCCCGACCGGTTCTCAGGGGACCAGAGGGCTTTTTTCTCCTTTCGGGAGAGTTGCAGGCTTTACTTTCGCTTAAAGCCCCACTCCTCAGGTTCTGAGAGCCAGCGAGTGGGTATAATTATGTCCCGGCTCCAGGACGGGCACCAAGAATGGGCCTTCTCCTTGGCTCCTGACGCCCCTGAACTTTCCTCCGTTGATCTTTTCTTTTCTGCTCTCTGACTCATTTATGACGAGACTGACAAGACTGCCTTTGCCGAGAGTCAGCTGGTGACCTTACGTCAGGGTAAGAGACCTGTTGAGGAGTATTGTTCTGACTTTAGGAAGTGGTGCGTAGCTTCTCGGTGGAATGACCCTGCCTTAAGGTGCCAGTTTAGGTTGGGTCTGTCGAATGCCCTGAAAGACCTGCTAGTTAGCAATCCCTCTTCTGACTCCCTAGACCAGGTTATGGCTTTAGCGGTACGACTTGACCGACGTCTCAGGGAACGACAACGCGAACGTTTATGTGTTTTCTCCTCCGACTCCCCCATGATGCCTCCCGAGGTTCCGTTGCTTCGTTCTTCCCCGGAAGACTCAGAGGTACCTATGCAACTCGGGGCCTTCGTGTCCCCCCAACAACGTAGAGATTTCCGCAGGAAGAATGGTCTCTGCTTCTACTGTGGGGATGACAAGCATCAAGTGAACAACTGTCCTAAGCGTAAGAATGCAGCCGGAGAACTTCCGCGCCTAAGTGATCATCGGGGAGGTCACTTGGGCGCACAGGTATTTCCCGTAAATATGAAACGTAATAAGATCTTGCTTCCCTTTCAGGTTTCTTTTAGTGGTAGGTCTGCTACCGGCAGCGCCTTCGTGGATTCAGGGTCCTCTGCTAATATCATGTCTGTGGAATTTGCTATGTCTCTTGCTATGCCTTTGAGTGATTTGCCTAAACCTGTCCCGGAACCTATAGAGAAAAGAGGTCAAGTACACACAAGATATTGCAATAGAAAGGATTCTTTATTAACAAATTCAAGAAACAGGACAATTTAAAAAATGAGTCATACAGTGTAAGTTGGCGTCAGCCCATGTTGTGTATAAATATTAATGGTAACACAATAAGTAACAAGACCCGGGATCAGTACTGTTGTATATCAAAAAAATCTCTAAATGCATACGTAACATATCATGAATAGATGGTGCAGGTAGTGCAGATCCTCAGGTTGAAACAACTATTTGCCTATTATATAAAGGTTATAAATATATGTGGCCAATACACATGGGTGAAATCATTCATATACCAAGTATGCAGTTTACAAGTGTTACAGAATTTAAGTCATAAGTGTGATTGGCAGCACTAAAGCAAATATAGGTGAGAGTCGAGGAGTCATAATACCAACAGATAGCCAGATGCATATGAAAAAAGTAATGTTACGTACCCGGATTCATGTAGCCAACATGGGGGAGACGCCAGTCCCGACGCGCGTTTCGGCTGATGCCTTCGTCCGGGGATGGCGTCTTCCCGGCGGGCCCCTCCCTTAAATATGGGCATAATTAGACTGTAATTGGTGGCAGTGGGAAATGTCGGAGGTACTCGGCGACAGGCCGGGGGTAGCAAGATGGCTACTCCCCACTTCCGGTATCGAGTCATCCAGGCGGAAGTGCGCGGACGCTGTCTGACAGCGCCGCCCACGTCCAACCAGGATCAGAGACTCGGCCGAGAGTGAGTGAGCCACTCCCCCACCCCCCGCCAGCGCACACCTCCTCCACCCGGATGGTACACAGAGCGGAGATGCAAATTTGGAGACACTGATGACACTGACGATGAAGATATGTAACTACATTGGGGAAACTTGAAAATGATAGAGCATTATTTGTAGGGGATACAACTGCGATCTATGTGCAGGTAGTATGGCATAAAGCAACAAAAGGAAGAAAAACAAAACAAGAAAAAAGAGGAAAAAAGGAAAAAAGAGGAAAAAGCAAGAGAAAAGGAAACGAACAGTGAAGGAAAATGAAAACACAAGTATATGTGATGTGACATGAAAGACGGTCCCTAATAAATAAGGATGATACGAAATGTAAATGATTAAATAAAGGAAGAGGACCGAAAAGTGAATAAATTGATAAATAAATAAAGATATGAGAAATGTGTGAAATAATAAACAAGTGTTATATGAATATATATACAATCAGTGTACAGTGTATTGTACCTATGTACAAAGAATAAATGAATAAATAAAATAGAACAATAAAATTAATAACAGTGTGAATGGTGGAATAAATGGATTAATAGTGAAAATGTAAAAGACATGTTAAATAATATGTGAACAAATCTTGGAAATATGAAAAAGTGTTACAGGTGTGTATATGCAAAATTATACATACACAACATTTTATATAATTATATTACTAAATAAATAGAATAATAATATAATGTGAGCACAAATTTTGTATAAATGCAAGTGCATATTCACCAATATTCATGTATAAAAACATAATAGATAAATAAATGCAGATATAAATATACATATACACATACACACACAAAACATACCACCAAGGTACAAAAATATATATATATTAGATATCATAAAAAAGATACTGTATGTACATATAAATAGGTAGGAAAATGTCCGCAGATACAGGTATATCACTAAATAATAATAAATCTATATACATGCACGAGGAATATATAAAAATATATATAGTAAATACAAAAAATTTCTTTATAATATATATATTAATTGACAACACATCAGTGCAGAAAAAGATATATATAAATCCATGCATCAGTATATTAGAATCTCCGTGCATGAAATATAAAAATAGACCAGTGCGGAATAATATCCATAATAATACCTGCACACACATACCAATAAAAACAATACATGCATACATACAATACACTACAATATATAAAATCAATTTAGCATAAACATATATATAAACGTATATGCAGCAATATGGTGCCACTGGAAACCAATTTAAGCAGGTTTTTTACCCCCCATTTTACATATACAATAAATCACCCCACCCATAAATAACATAAAGTTAGTCAGGCACATATGTATTAATAGCTTCATCTCCAAGAATCCATGACCTCCAGTGTCCCCAATGTATACGTCTCCGACAGATAACTGTATTTCTAAATGCCTTCAAAACATGAGAGAAAAAAATCCCAAAGGAGGGTAGTTAACAAAGTAATGACTATACATGTACATAAAAATAGCAACTAAACGAAGCTATATAGATAATATAATAAAAACATAATTAAAAAACTAGACCCGCAGAGAGTCAGTGGTTCAGAGGAATGGAGCGAAACTAAGAGATTCATTAAGACCCAGAGGCTGCATTGACCCAAGGGTCCAAATCCAGCGTGCTTCGCATTGTGCACAATGCGAAGCACGCTGGATTTGGACCCTTGGGTCAATGCAGCCTCTGGGTCTTAATGAATCTCTTAGTTTCGCTCCATTCCTCTGAACCACTGACTCTCTGCGGGTCTAGTTTTTTAATTATGTTTTTATTATATTATCTATATAGCTTCGTTTAGTTGCTATTTTTATGTACATGTATAGTCATTACTTTGTTAACTACCCTCCTTTGGGATTTTTTTCTCTCATGTTTTGAAGGCATTTAGAAATACAGTTATCTGTCGGAGACGTATACATTGGGGACACTGGAGGTCATGGATTCTTGGAGATGAAGCTATTAATACATATGTGCCTGACTAACTTTATGTTATTTATGGGTGGGGTGATTTATTGTATATGTAAAATGGGGGGTAAAAAACCTGCTTAAATTGGTTTCCAGTGGCACCATATTGCTGCATATACGTTTATATATATGTTTATGCTAAATTGATTTTATATATTGTAGTGTATTGTATGTATGCATGTATTGTTTTTATTGGTATGTGTGTGCAGGTATTATTATGGATATTATTCCGCACTGGTCTATTTTTATATTTCATGCACGGAGATTCTAATATACTGATGCATGGATTTATATATATCTTTTTCTGCACTGATGTGTTGTCAATTAATATATATATTATAAAGAAATTTTTTGTATTTACTATATATATTTTTATATATTCCTCGTGCATGTATATAGATTTATTATTATTTAGTGATATACCTGTATCTGCGGACATTTTCCTACCTATTTATATGTACATACAGTATCTTTTTTATGATATCTAATATATATATATTTTTGTACCTTGGTGGTATGTTTTGTGTGTGTATGTGTATATGTATATTTATATCTGCATTTATTTATCTATTATGTTTTTATACATGAATATTGGTGAATATGCACTTGCATTTATACAAAATTTGTGCTCACATTATATTATTATTCTATTTATTTAGTAATATAATTATATAAAATGTTGTGTATGTATAATTTTGCATATACACACCTGTAACACTTTTTCATATTTCCAAGATTTGTTCACATATTATTTAACATGTCTTTTACATTTTCACTATTAATCCATTTATTCCACCATTCACACTGTTATTAATTTTATTGTTCTATTTTATTTATTCATTTATTCTTTGTACATAGGTACAATACACTGTACACTGATTGTATATATATTCATATAACACTTGTTTATTATTTCACACATTTCTCATATCTTTATTTATTTATCAATTTATTCACTTTTCGGTCCTCTTCCTTTATTTAATCATTTACATTTCGTATCATCCTTATTTATTAGGGACCGTCTTTCATGTCACATCACATATACTTGTGTTTTCATTTTCCTTCACTGTTCGTTTCCTTTTCTCTTGCTTTTTCCTCTTTTTTCCTTTTTTCCTCTTTTTTCTTGTTTTGTTTTTCTTCCTTTTGTTGCTTTATGCCATACTACCTGCACATAGATCGCAGTTGTATCCCCTACAAATAATGCTCTATCATTTTCAAGTTTCCCCAATGTAGTTACATATCTTCATCGTCAGTGTCATCAGTGTCTCCAAATTTGCATCTCCGCTCTGTGTACCATCCGGGTGGAGGAGGTGTGCGCTGGCGGGGGGTGGGGGAGTGGCTCACTCACTCTCGGCCGAGTCTCTGATCCTGGTTGGACGTGGGCGGCGCTGTCAGACAGCGTCCGCGCACTTCCGCCTGGATGACTCGATACCGGAAGTGGGGAGTAGCCATCTTGCTACCCCCGGCCTGTCGCCGAGTACCTCCGACATTTCCCACTGCCACCAATTACAGTCTAATTATGCCCATATTTAAGGGAGGGGCCCGCCGGGAAGACGCCATCCCCGGACGAAGGCATCAGCCGAAACGCGCGTCGGGACTGGCGTCTCCCCCATGTTGGCTACATGAATCCGGGTACGTAACATTACTTTTTTCATATGCATCTGGCTATCTGTTGGTATTATGACTCCTCGACTCTCACCTATATTTGCTTTAGTGCTGCCAATCACACTTATGACTTAAATTCTGTAACACTTGTAAACTGCATACTTGGTATATGAATGATTTCACCCATGTGTATTGGCCACATATATTTATAACCTTTATATAATAGGCAAATAGTGGTTTCAACCTGAGGATCTGCACTACCTGCACCATCTATTCATGATATGTTACGTATGCATTTAGAGATTTTTTTGATATACAACAGTACTGATCCCGGGTCTTGTTACTTATTGTGTTACCATTAATATTTATACACAACATGGGCTGACGCCAACTTACACTGTATGACTCATTTTTTAAATTGTCCTGTTTCTTGAATTTGTTAATAAAGAATCCTTTCTATTGCAATATCTTGTGTGTACTTGACCTCTTTTCTCTATAGGTTTCGTAGTAATGCTATGGTCAGAGTACCAGGTCATATTGGGTTATATGTGTGTTCTCCTCAGTCTATAGATTTAACTATGTGTGTCACCTTGACCCTTATGGACATATAAAGATATATATATCATAATTTCTTTGGAGTTCACACGATTCCTGCTTGTGTACATATTGGTTGTCTAAACCTGTCCCGGTAGTGGGTATCGACTCCACTCCTCTTGCTAATGGTTATTATACACAGCTTACCCCTATTTTTGAACTCCTTGTTGGCTCCATGCATTTGGAGCAGTGCTCTGTACTGTTGATGCAGGGATTATCGTATGATTTGGTTTTAGGCCTTCCCTGGTTGCAGTTGCATAATCCCACGTTTGACTGGAATACTGGGGAGCTTACCAAATGGGGTAATGAATGTTTGACGTCATGTTTTTCTGTTAATTCTATTTCTCCCCCTGAGGAGGTGAACACGCTACCTGAGTTTGTTCGGGACTTCGCTGATGTTTTCTCTAAGGAGGCCTCCGAAGTGTTACCTCCTCATAGAGAATACGATTGCGCTTTCGAATTGGTACCAGGAGCTAAGCTTCCTAAGGGTAGGATATTTAATCTTTCTTGTCCCGAACGTGAAGCCATGAGAGAGTATATCCAGGAATGCCTGGCCAAGGGTTACATTCGCCCCTCTACTTCTCCGGTAGGTGCTGGCTTCTTCTTCGTAGGAAAGAAGGATGTGGTCTTAGGCCATGCATTGACTACCGTAACCTGAATAAGGTCACTGTAAGGAACCAGTATCCCCTTCCTTTGATTCCTGATCTCTTTAATCAGGTTCAGGGGGCCCAATGGTTCTCTAAGTTTGATCTACGGGGGGCGTATAACCTTATCCGCATCAAAGAGGGGGATGAGTGGAATACTGCGTTTAACACGCCCGAAGGTCATTTCGAATACCTCGTCATGCCCTTTGGGTTGTGTAATGCGCCGGCGGTCTTCCAGAATTTCATAAATGAGATTTTGAGAGATTACCTGGGGATATTTCTTGTAGTGTACCTTGATGACATACTGGTGTTTTCCAAGGACTGGCCCTCCCACATTGAGCATGTCAGGAAGGTGCTCCAGGTCCTTCGGGAAAACAAACTGTTTGCAAAAACCGAAAAATGTGTGTTTGGGGTACAGGAGATACCATTTTTGGGTCAAATCCTCACTCCTCATGAATTCCGCATGGACCCCGCCAAGGTTCAGGCTGTGGCAGAATGGGTCCAACCTGCCTCCCTGAAGGCGTTACAATGTTTTTTGGGGTTCGCTAATTATTACAGGAGATTCATTGCTAACTTCTCGGTCATCGCTAAGCCTCTTACGGACCTCACTCGCAAAGGTGCTGATCTCCTCCACTGGCCTCCTGAGGCTGTCCAGGCTTTTGAGGTCCTTAAGAAGTGCTTTATATCAGCCCCGGTGCTGGTTCAGCCCAACCAAATGGAGCCATTTATCGTGGAAGTTGACGCATCCGAGGTGGGAGTGGGGGCTGTCTTGTCCCAGGGTACCAGGTCCCTCACCCATCTCCGCCCCTGTGCCTACTTCTCCAGGAAGTTTTCGCCCACTGAGAGTAACTATGATATTGGCAACCGCGAACTCTTAGCCATTAAATGGGCATTTGAAGAGTGGCGCCACTTCCTGGAGGGGGCTAGGCACCAGGTAACGGTCCTTACCGACCACAAGAATCTGGTTTCCCTAGAATCTGCCCGGAGGCTAAACCCGAGACAAGCTCGATGGGCGCTATTTTTTACCAGATTCAACTATTTGGTTACCTATAGGGCTGGGTCTAAAAATATTAAGGCCGATGCACTGTCGCGTAGCTTCATGGCCAGCCCTCCTTCGGTGGAAGATCCTGCTTGTATTTTGGCTCCCGGTATAATCATTTCTTCTATTGATTCTGATTTAGTCTCTGAAATTGCAGCTGATCAAGGTTCAGCCCCCGGGAACCTTCCTGAGGACAAGCTGTTTGTTCCCCTGCAATACCGGCTAAGGGTACTTAGGGAAAATCATGACTCCGCACTATCTGGTCATCCAGGCATCCTGGGTACCAAACACCTCATTGCCAGAAACTATTGGTGGCCTGGCTTGCCTAAAGACGTTAAGGCCTACGTCACCGCTTGTGAGGTTTGTGCTAGGTCCAAGACTCCCAGGTCCCGACCAGCGGGCTTACTACGTTCTTTGCCCATTCCCCAGAGACCTTGGACACATATCTCCATGGATTTTATCACCGATTTGCCTCCATCCCAAGGCAAGTCGGTGGTGTGGGTGGTAATAGACCGCTTCAGTAAGATGTGCCACTTTGTGCCCCTCAAGAAACTACCCAACGCCAAGACGTTAGCTACTTTGTTTGTCAAACACATCCTGCGTCTCCATGGGGTCCCTGTCAATATTGTTTCGGACAGAGGGGTACAATTTGTTTTTTTGTTTTGTAGAGCCTTCTGTAAGAAGTTGGAGATTGATCTGTCCTTCTCCTCTGCTTTCCATCCTGAAACCAATGGCCAAACTGAGAGAAATAATCAATCTCTAGAACAATATTTAAGGTGTTTTATCTCTGACTGTCAATATGATTGGGTCTCATTCATTACCCTCGCTGAATTTTCCCTTAATAACCGGGTCAGTAACTCGTCAGGGGTCTCCCCCTTTTTCTGTAATTTTGGGTTTAATCCACGGTTCTCCTGCGTTTCACCTGGTAGTTCCAACAATCCCGAGGTAGAGGTCGTTCATCGGGAACTGTGCACAGTCTGGGCCCAGGTTCAGAAGAACTTAGAGGCGTCCCAGAGCGTACAAAAAACTCAGGCTGATAGAAAACTTTCTGCTAACCCCTTGTTTATGGTCGGGGATCTGGTGTGGTTATCATCTAGGAACTTGCGTCTTAAGGTCCCGTCCAAGAAGTTTGCTCCCCGGTTTATTGGGCCGTATAAGGTCATTGAAGTCCTCAATCCTGTCTCCTTCCGGCTGGAGTTACCCCCATCTTTTCGTATACACGACGTGTTTCATGCCTCCCTCCTTAAACGCTGCTCCCCGTCCTTGGCTCCCTCGAGGAAACCTCCTGTTCCCGTTCTCACCCCTGAGGGGGTGGAATTCGAGGTGGCCAAGATTGTGGACAGCAAGATGGTCCAAGGCTCCCTCCAGTACCTGGTCCATTGGAGAGGACTTGGGTACCCGCCCGGGATGTTCACGCTGGGGTATTGGTCAGGAAGTTCCACCTTCGTTTCCCCAGTAAACCAGGTCCGCTTAGAAAGGGTCCGGTGGCCCCTCATAAAAGGGGGGGTACTGTAAAGGATCTGCCAGGCACAGCTTCAGGGTTAACTTCCTTAGGTAATCAGTCTTCACCTGAGTCTATCTCTCTGAGACTGACTCCAGCTTCCACCACTCAGGCTGGCAGGCTTAGGAGTGGGAGAGCCTATCGCAGCCTGGCCAGACTCAGCTAGCTCCCGCCCTCTGTCTATTTATACCTGCCTTTCCTTTTCCTCCTTGCTTGTGATTCTTTCCGTGTGGTTTCCTGGCCCAGCTACAGCTCCTAACAATTTGATCCTGCTCCATTCTGACCCTGGCTTTCTGACTACTCTTCTGCTCTGCGTTTGGTACCTCGTGCTCTCCTGGTTTGACTTGGCTCGTTCACCACTCTGTTGCTCACGGTGTTGCCGTGGGCAACTGCCCCTTTCCCTTTGCTTTATATTCCCTTGTATGTTTTGTCTCGTGCACTTACTGAGCGTAGGGACCGCCGCCCAGTTGTACCCCGTCGCCTAGGGCGGGTCGTTGCAAGTAGGCAGGGACAGAGTGGCAGGTAGATTAGGGCTCACTTGTCCGTTTCCCTACCCCTATCATTACACATACACTTACTTTAGAACAAATTTCAATGGAAACCAAGTTCTCTTAACATAATTTATACATTAGCATCCAAGCTGAAGAGCAACAAAATTGTTGTTAATGGGTGAATAGAATGGGCGGAGGGGGTTTGCAGTATCAAATTTTAGAGTTAAAGCCCTTTTACACGGGCCAATGATCGGGCAAACGAGCGTTCATTCCCGATTATTGCCTTGTGTAAACAGGGCAACAATCAGCCGATGAATGGGGAAACCGTCGTTCACCGGCTGATCGCAGCACTAAATATTATCATTGTAAACAGCACATATTCTTGTGGAAACAGTGAGATGTGCTGCTGACATGATACAAATGCATGGGGATAAGCGATAGTAGTAACGATTGCTCGTCCCCGTACTTTGCTGATCATAGCTCCTTGTGAAAGGAGCAGACGAGTGCCGATCAACAAAGCTGTCTCGTTGATCGGCGCTCGTTTTCACTGGCCATGTAAAAGGACATTTCGGCTATATTCAGATGTGGCAGATTTGTTGTAGATATCATATTGTAGATATCATAATCTGCTCCGAAAATCCGCAGATTCGCTGCAAATTTGGGGTCTGGTTTGGGTTCTGAATGAATTTAGGGCTCTGGTCTGGGGTCTAGATCAATTTTGGGGCTAGTCTGGGGTCTGATTTAAATTTGGGATCTGAATGGAGCTGTGCTTTAATATCAAATCCTCCTTTTGGAACACAGTGATATCCCCTAAAGCTGGTATCAGACAGCCCGATGTGGCCGGGCTGTGTAAACGAGCGCCGATCAACGAGACAGCTTGTTAATCGGCGCTCGTTTGTTTCTTTCACAAGGAGCTAGTATGGGGACGAGCGCTCGTCCCCATACATTATTATCATGTCGGTAACACGTCTCCCTGTTTACACAGGGAGACGTGCTGCCAACAACAATAATAGCTTAGGCATTTAAAACGATGCAAAAGGATGCGATACAACCGTTTACTCGTTCATCGGCTGATGGTTGCCCTGTTTAAACAGTGCAATTATCGGGAATGAGCGTTCCGTGATAATTTGCCCGATAATTGTCCAATATAAAAGGGCCTTAACTGTACTTAAAACTGAGATATGCGTGGTAGTACATCATTGGCGGGATATTATTCCTGCACAATGCTGTACATGTACATCATGGTGATCGCGTACTCACAACGGCTGTGCTCGTGCGATTGCCAGCTGGATTCTGGCTGTGATCAATCATCAGAGAAAACGCTGATCCTGACCGTTTAACCCCTTATGCATCACGTTCAGTACTGATCACAGTGCACACAAAGGGCTCGTTTTGTAGTGTGACTGTAAGCATCAGTATTGCGACCGCTGGGGATGGTGATTGAATAATGACAGCCCTGGGACTAATAAACGCCCTAGGAGTGTTCTAGTTTTTGTGACTACAAGGGCAAACCCTAGATATGCAATAATAGAAGCCTGTGCATTTTACATGCACAGGCATTAATGTACAGGGTGGGCCATTTATATGGATACACCTAAATAAAATGGGAATGGTTGGTGATATTAACTTCCTGTTTGTGGCACATTAGTATATGGGAGGGGGGAAACTTTTCAAGCTGGATGTTGACCATGGTGGCCATTTTGAAGTCGGCCATTTTGTATCCAACTTTAGTTTTTTCAATGGGAAGAGGGTCATATGACACATCAAACTTATCGAGAATTTCACAAGAAAAACAATGGTGTGCTTGGTTTTAACGTTACTTTATTCTTTCATGAGTTGTTTACAAGTTTATGACCACTTATAAAATTTGTTCAAATTTGTTCAAAGTGCTGCCCATTGTGTTGGATTGTCAATGCAACCCTCTTCTCCCACTCTTCACACACTGAGAGCAACACCGCCGAAGAAATGCTAGCACAGGCTTCCAGTATCCGTAGTTTCAGTTGCTGCACATCTCGTATCTTCACAGCATAGACAATTGCCTTCAGATGACCCCAAAGATAAAAGTCTAAGGGGGTCAGATCGGGAGGCATTTATTCTGCGGTGTTGCTATCAGTTTGTTTTTACCAACAGTGGCGGATTATCATCAGGGCGGTTCGGGCGGCCGCCCAGGGCCCAAGGATCCCGGGGGGCCCATGGCCGGCTTAACCGCACATGATCGCATGGGCCCCCTCATGCCCGGTGGCGTCGCTAGCACCGGTGGGGGCCCCGGTGCTAGCGGCAACCACATTCATTTGTATCTGAGTCCTCAGGACTTAGATACAAATTAATACTATAGGCTGCAGCCAGTCACGTTCGGCTTGCAGCCTATAAGGCGCTGGGAAAACTCCCTGTGCAGGCCGGCATGATGTGCCACTTTATACAAGGGGGGGTGCTATATAGCCCTATATGCAAGGTCGGAGCACTGTGTGGCCCTATATACAAAGGGGGAGCGCTGTGTGACACTATATACAAAGGGGGAGCGCTGTGTAACACTATATACAAAGGGGAGGGCTGTGTAGCACTATATACAAGGGGGGGCTGTGTAGCTTTATCCACAGCGGTATGTGTGTGATATCTACAGTGGGCTGTGTGTGGCGCTATCAATGGGGGTGTGTAATATCTACAGGGGTAGTATGTGTTGCACTATGTACAGGGGACTGTGTGTATGTGGTGTTTTACAGTGTGTGGTATTATTATATTCAGGCACACAGTGTTTGGTGCTATTATATTTAGGGGCACAGTATGTGGCACCATGATAACTTTATTTTTGTTTATAGGTGTGGAAATGTTGGAAAAGTGAGGAACCGAAGACATCTGAGTGGCAAATTATGCAGAAATGAGTCATGGCCGGGAGAAGTCGTCATGAGCTCTGGACCGGATGGAGAAGAAAAGAGGAAAAAAACTACTAGAATCTGAGATGTCATCACCTGTGAGTCACTAGAATTATAGAGATTCTGTCCCCTCTCCTGACATCTTTATTATAGGAAATCCTTGTATTTCACAAAAAGTCTTTCTGCAGTCCAGGACTCATAGACAATTCCCCTTGTCAGGAGGACGTGTCCCTGCACAGTGTGATACTGTCAGTATGTAGGGACAAAGCCCTGTGACAAGGGGAATCGTAACACCCATTTGTTATTGCTTGCCCAAAAAGGTAGTGTTAAAGATAGTTGCAGCAGGGCGGCGGTGCGGAAGGGGGGCCCAAGTTTGGATAACAACCCAGGGCCCATGGCCTACTTAATCCACCACTGTTTACCAAACATTTGCAATACAACTTTTCAGCTCAATGAATAAGGTGGGTGGATAAATTAAGATTTTTGCATGGATTTATATGTTGTAGCTTACCCTGGTTTTGAAATAACAAATGCATACTTGTCAACACTTGAATCCCCTTTACAGTTACATTTTAAGCACCACTCTTAATCTGCCCAGGAATACCTACAAGACCTCCCAGAAACCCTATTTTGGGGAAAATTGCACAATCTCCGACCCCTTAGAGACCCGCTTCACAGGACAACTCCACATAAAAAACGAGATGCCTCGAGGCATGCAAATGTAGCGGGGCTG
Source organism: Rhinoderma darwinii (assembly GCF_050947455.1). NCBI lineage: Eukaryota > Metazoa > Chordata > Amphibia > Anura > Rhinodermatidae > Rhinoderma > Rhinoderma darwinii. The sequence continues at coordinate 76,547,779 of NC_134691.1, forward strand.
AGTTTGGTATTTGATATCATGTTTTATTTGTGTTTTTACTTAGGAGTTTATTATCTTAACTGATATTAGTTTTCATAATGCACAAACTATATAGTTTGAGAGAGATAAAGCCACAAATGAAGCTCTACACATTTGAATATCTAGGGATTAGATGATCCTGGTGAAAACTTTGCACATCCTGCTACTATTTTAAATCTATGGAGCCATGCATGGGTTAAATGTCAACGTAATCTAAACGCAAGAATGATACTATAAGAGACTCAACAGAAGATTATGACTCAAAGACCTAGGTGTGATTACAGTATTGGAATGCACGCATTTCTTTTACCTTATGCAAATTGTGAATACATTATCAGGAGGTTTGGTGACGGCTGAAGTGCTCTGTGGGAATCACATCAGACTAACACAGCATGGCTCACGTGGTGTAACAGTCTTCTCTAGGTGGTGGAAAATGAATCATAGTTGGAGAACATGATGAACTATACTGTATGTGTGTGGGAAATACATAGGGAAGTTGAATTCTTAGGTAAAACTGCTACCACTGCTGGTTTGTGTACAAAGCCAAAAAAAGTAATTTTGAATCCAATTGTTTAGTTACTACATACATAACATGATATACAAAGTCAGTCATCATGAAAACCATCCAAAGTAAAGTGAAGGGGTATAAATTACATAACCCTCCTGTCCTAAACAGATAGCAAATAAGTGCCGTAAATCAACTGCCTGACCTGATGAACAAGGCTACTTCTCTAAATGTTCTGTATAGCGCCCCCTATGAAATAAAGTGTAATGGTTCATCAGTGAGTCATTTTATGATCCCACAAGCAGCATTGCCTTTATTTTGAAGATTTCTTCTGTATATATTGCGTTTTTTACCTATTGTAATGCAAGGGTAAAGCTCGAACAGAGTCCACATGTAACAAATAGGCATTTTAGGCCATTCTCACAGTGGAAGTAAAAGTGAAAATGTTGCCTTAAAGTGTATGTCTACCTTCGGACACAATTATTATTTGTTTTTTTAATAAAAGATCCAAATTTTTGCGTTTATTCATTTCTGATGTATCTTTATAGGACTCTTGAGCTCCTTTTTCTGATACAGAGCTCCAAATATCCCTATATATGTGTGTGTGTGTGTGTGTGTATATATATATATATATATATATATATATGTGTGTGAGTATATATATATATATATATGTGTGTGAGTATATATATATATATATATATATATATGTGTGTGTGTATATATATATATATATGCAGTCCAATTGTAGATGAACACAATACTCCAAAAAAACTATATATTAGGCCATGGGCACGTTTACCAGAGGATGAATCACTTCTCCAACTTGAATATACAGAAACCATAGAGCAAAGTAACGGCACCAGGACTTCAAGATAGATGAAAACGGGTGGATTTATTCACCTCAAGTAAGCAGTGACGTTTGGGTTCGACACAGAACCTTTCTCAAGCTGAGAAAGGTTAAGAAAGGTTCTGTGACGAACCGAAATGTCGCTGCTTACTTGAGATGAATAAATCCAACCTCTTTCGTCTATCTTGAAGTCCTGGTGCCGTTACTTTGCTCTATGGTTTTTGTATATATATATATATATATATATATATATATATATATATATATATATATATATGTATATATATATATATATTTTTATTTTTTTCAAAAAACAGGCAGCACTCAAAAAGTTGTAGCAAAATTAGAAAAGGTGCTTTATTCCATCAATCCAATACAGCAACGTTTCGGCTCTTCAATAAAGCCTTTTTCAAGCTATTGAAGAGCTGAAACTTTGCTGTATTGGATTGATGGAATAAAGCACCTTTTCTAATTTTGCTACAACTTTTTGAGTGCTGCCTGTTTTTTGAAAAATATTTACCTTGGGAAACTGTGGCCGTATCCCTGGCGGGCTTGCACCCTCATTTTTATGAGACCCGGACTGTGCGGTTGACATTTTTTGTGTACCTATATATATATATATATATATATATATATATATATATATATATATATATATATAAATATATATATATACACGCATGTTCATTTAATTTTAATTCATTTTTAATTTTTTTAATGTTCTAATATAGTATTTGACTTGATGTATGTAGCTCTCCTGTATTAATTTCTAGTTCATTTATTGTATACATTTGATCAGAATAAATAAATTTACTTGCAATATGCTTGACCAGGGAGTATTTCCTTATCAGATGACCACAAGGATCATTACACTCAGGGGGGTTAATTCAATTCATAGGACATGTAGCAAAGTCTGCACCTTGTTAATAGTAAACTGTTCAGCAGTAATGCCAAAAGCAGCATAAGTACTGTACCACCCCCATAGCTGTTATGGAATCACTAGTTGAGCAATTAAAAGAGTGAAAGTTGATGGAATTGCTATGTGAGCGATTCCCCAAAGGCAGCTGGAGATTGTCTAGAACAAGCGTGCAAGTAAATCTGCTACCTCCAATCTGTCACAACTCTGATTAGTAGAGTCTAAGGCTACTCCATGGTCTTCACCAGAGCCCACCGCAAGGCAGGTTGAAATTGGCTGCATAGAACACAGGTTGCTTTAACAGAGTTCAGTGTTGGACTAGAGGTGCAATGCCGGCAATACCAGAACAGATAAGACAGCCAGAGGGAAAACAGAAAGCCCAAATCACAAAGCTAGAGGATATCAGGAAGTGCAAGGTCAAAACCAGCCGGGAGCAGAATATCCAAATCAGTAAGCAAGGGGTAAATCCAGACAAGCCGAGGTCCAGTTCCAAAAGTCTAAATAGTCAAAGTTAAAGTGTATAATCAGAAGCTTGATCAAACACATGCAAACAAGGAGAATCACAAGCAAAGACGACAGAACTAACCCAGATTGAAATACTCCACCCTTCAATCTGATAGGAAGAAAGACAGAGAAGTGAGATAGGCTCTGCAAATTAAACCAGAGCCACCCAAAAGCTAGACTAGTAGTCATTGCAATCTTAAAGGGACGGACGTTTCCTAAGAATAGCAGCTTCTTAATTCAGATGTAAAAGGTTAATGTCCATTTTTTGCCACGACTATCGCAAAATAGCGTTTATCTGCAATTTTGCGGTAGTCGCAACAATAAACCGTGATACGATCACTACCTCTGAATATACCCTAAGGCTGCTACAGCTTTAGTTACTTCCATAATTAGATTGACAGCGATGTTCCAGAAACATTGTATTTCTGCATCATGATACCGAAGATTTTGTGGGGTGGGAGATCAGAAACAATTTGTCTCGAGAGTTTAGCAGATAAATCATAGCTTAAGATGTCCTATCTGTGTATATTGTGCGGAACTCCGTAATATGGAATATGTATAGTTTCTATATTGTCCAATTTAGTAGCTCAGGAAAAGATGCAGCATATGAAATATTCAGCATTATACTTACATTATTCTTCTGATACAACACAATAGAAAATAATTTCCTTTTCATTATGCTGCACACCAATACTGCATAACACATAGCCAGTCAAATTGTCTATAAATATTAATCATTCATATTGTGCATCAAAATCTGTTTTGTTATAGGGAATTATAACTTAATTAACATTTAATTCAGATTCATATTTCTAATAATAGCCTTTTATTTCAGTCTTCTATATGTCTCGTTTTACATGTGATATTCCTGAGGTCATGGATCCTCCAACATTTTAATATGGATCCAAATCCCAAATGAAATGGAATATGGCTTCTTTGTGCGTACATTTCTGAAATCCAATGTAAAAGAATGCAGCTAATGCATATTAGAGCCGATACAATCCCAGCTGCAAATGTTCGATACAGACTTCGACATGAAAGCAGTGACCTTAGGGCAATACCTTTTCACAGTTCTTTTCTGATGGGCCCCAGGTTGATATGTGCTCATGAAGGTTAATCTGCCTTTGAATTCATTCATTTTTAACTTCACAGGTTCCATGACTGACTATCTAGTATAAGTTATTTCCCTTAAGTTTACATATCACTTAGAGATTCTTGATCAACTTCTGGCCGCATACAACCACCACCAGGGGAGCTAACTGCATACAGATTTGTACATCAAGGATTGAACTCAATTGGAGCGCCTCCTAATGGTGGCTGCAGGCAAATGTGTGAGTATATAGTAGTCTATATACTGTAGGTACATCACCTCTGAACTGGCTTTCTTATAAGAGGGGGATTACCAGACTGGCAGTACACATACGTGAATGGTGTTTTGTTGCAGGCTGATTGATGGAGACCTAAACCAAGAAAGTGCAATTTGGGATTTTACACCCAATGGATGGAGAGAGGCTTGTAGAGAAGGAGTTTATTGTCAGGCTAAGGGTAACGCAAACATTACGGGCATGATTACAATTGTAAACACTGGCTTCGATTTACATTGGTAGGCGCTGCCCACACTTATGTCGTTACTTTTGTCACAGGCTCACATTTTCATGATATTATTTAATTATTTATTTTGTAAGAAAAAAGCCTTCTGACACACCTGCCCACAGTTTCAGTTACTTAGTAAGTGACAGTACTACTGATATTCATACACTGTATTGAACACATTTTAAAAGTGGTCAACGCTGCACTTTGCACCCAGATAACTTTGTGATGGGGGCAGGAACACTAACACTGTCGTGGAAATCCATCGCTCAAAATATATATTAGACTGACATTTATACGAGTCCAAACAGACTCTCAAGGCCAGACCCCATTAGTCAGTATCCTAATTAGGATATTTCACCGATATATATCGAGAGAGGAGAAGAAAACACACAGACTCTGCTGATATGTTCAAAAATACTCCTCTGAAGGATTTATTACCAAACTCAAACTGAAATTCAGAAGGGGTGTAGGCTTGAGGTTAACCAATCAGAGACAATATAACAATATTTGTTATTCAGTAAAAAGCATACAATAAAATACATCCCAGATACATCATTATAATTCTTCACACATTAGGTTTGCAGGTGTCTTATCTCTCTTGGACAGAATATTCTCGTGGAGATGGGGGAGACCTTCCTTCACGCATACTTGCCACCCTCCCTTCTTACTCCCTGTCCATTCTCTACCAACTTCGCATGGGAACCAAGGTCAAAGATAAAACATACGAAATCAACATTACTTGTTTTAAAGGAACAATGACTTTTCTATTCACTACAATAAAACCAAGATGGGAACTCCAGACAAGATGGCTGCTGCACGAAACGAAATCATTTAAACATTATTATAATCACTTTCACGTAATACATATCTTAGTAATTCAGCATCCTGCTTGATAATTCACAATGTAATTTCATACAGAGAATATAAGCAAATAAAGCATCCTTCACATACCCCCCTTTTTCTCATATTGAATTACAGAAATTATATATTATGATTATGAAACTCAAACAATATATCAATAGGGCCACAACTAATATGATGCCATCACCAATGTCCGGTTTGGGTATGGGGTCCCACCAGTGTATTGACAAGTCCTGTACATCATCGTCCTCTTCTTCTCCTGTCTTCTGATTAGAACACTTGATACTGCTGACGGATTCACTCAGGTCTTTGGTCCTTACTTTGAACTTTGCTGATGTCATCAGGACTTGGTTTGGTCCTTCTCATCTTTCAGACCCCGTCTCTTTTAGTATACATCACCAGGCTGTACACAGCACCTCATGCTGTGAGCCTGGTGTGAGATCCCACGTAGGCGGATTAGTGGAGTGTTATTGTGACTACCACAAACCCTCCGCTCATCTGTCTTCTTCCTCCGGTAAGTTACTTGTCTGGGCGGCTGCTTGGAATTGTGACACTGCCGTCAGTTCATGACAAACGCATTGTACTGGCTCCGGCTGCGCCTGCCGCACCTCAGTCATGGAGTTCATCGTATTAAAAATCTTTTAGTTCATATTTACTGGCACTTGCTGGGGACCCCTAACCCTTGTCAATTGTTAAAATAAATACTAATCTGGTGATAACATCTACGTACTATAAAAGTTGTTCTAAGTACATACAATAACAATGTCAGGCCCTTAAACTAAATCAAACTAACACCTTTTATATAAGAAAAACTTCTCTGTTCCAATGGATATGGCACCTAGAAGATGTGTAATTATTGGGTACATTTCATTTGCTCTTGGTGTCACGCTTTCCAGCAGGATTTGTACCTTGATCTGAGCTGATTGCCTGGAACATCTCCAGCTCACCAAAATATATATAGATTCCACATGTTTATCTGACAAATGTCGCAAACCAATTTTTCTTACTTTAATTTGTATTGCATGGGAAGGCCTCTCAAGGTCTGTTCTCTTCGTGGGAGGTGGGAATGATAAGGTTGGCACCGGTCTGCCAGGACTGTTCTGTAGGCAAATCAAACAGCTCTAACAGAATTTAGCAGCAACAGCTGTAAAGCCTAGGACATACCAATTAGATCTTACCAAATCGATCCTTGCAGTCTTGGGGCATATGTGAGGTCATACACCATCAATACAAGTGCTATCAAGAATGCCTTGGGTGTTACCGGTTCACCTTCCCTTATCCGTCCACATTCTGTCAGAATCTGGTTCTCACGCCTCCATTCGGAGTTGGACTCTTCCTGTGGAGAACAAGCTATTTCATTGTATAAACATTAATTGATCTTAATCAAATAATTAATTTGAAGAAAAACATTAACAAATAACATCTTTACATCAAACGTTCACATTGAGCAATAACTAGAAATAATACATGCAAACTCATTTTTCTTCTTTATATATATATATATATATATATATATATATATATATATATATATATACTGCACATAATTTTCCTTTCACAATAATAACAACAAAAAACAAATAACTAAAAATGTTTTCAAATGGGAATATTCCACTTCTGTACCTTTACCTGACACCTCCAATAGTCCAATGCTAAGGTTGATCCAGAACTTTACATAAAACTTAACTTCAGTATTTAATATTCCCACAACACTTCTTAAATACAATTATTAAACAAACTAACTTTGGAATAACATCTGGAGAACTGCTGACATCTTATTATTGTACAAACATCAGGTCAATACTTGGGATAACACTGTTCCCCTGTCACTTACACACAACGTCTGCAGTGGGGAAAATACCGGCCGGGCTTCAGGCCCCCCTGAGAACAGATCTACACACACGAGCACATTGTCATACACTTCTACCTCGGGTAGTTGTATGTTCTGCAGTCACTGGGACGGGTAATCTGGCCGGGCTGAACTTTTCACAGGTACCTTTGCTGTTTTACCTATGTCACGCCGTGCGCACATCATGCCGGCTGCTACAAACCTAGTGGTGGCATTATTGTATCCAGGGACAAGCCAATTTACTGACACCTGGCTGAACATACCCTTGTTGTCAGTTCTGTCTTTTCTTGCTCTCTCAATTGGCTTACCCGATGATCCAATAAAATTCCTACTACCAATGGGCCCATAATTGTGGGCGATGCCAAAAGCGTACCTTGAGTCAGTGTATATGTCGGCCGTCTTACCTTCTGCCAGGTTACAAGCCTCAGCGAGCACCTCCAGCTCCGCTCCTTGAGATGAACAAGAAGGTGAGAGTGGTTTCTGGGTGATTTACCTTGTGCCTTGTATCCTGTTCTACACATACTGTATATCATGAAGTATGTCTACATTACAAATTTACATTGGAAACCCATGTCACATATAGATAGAACATTTCAAAAGGGTGGAGTTTTATTGTTCCACATTCATCTGATGATCCAGAACACTTGTAAATCCCACCCACCATGTCCTGTAAATACCTGATTAATACAAAAACAAACAAAATATGTTACTGAAATCTGGCATAAAATAAACAATATTCAAATAATTTTTTTGTTTTGCCTTCTCCCCATCTAGATCTGTAAAGATTCATCTGTGGGTGACATCACCTCGCCTCCTGTCTAAATTTGCTGGAGGGGGATGGTCTCTTACACTACCTCATATTGGGTGGAGCCTACAGCACAGCTTACCCAGTGCCATATTCACCGTTCTGGAAGGATCTGGAACCATCTACACAGAAAAACCTCAAAATGTAGGTTACTGTCATACACATTTAATCTGGATTACTCATTGAAGCTCATACACATTTTGTAGACCTCCTAGAACCAAATTCATTAATTCAAAACAAAATAAAGCACAAAACAAAACTACCTGATCAGTCACTTCATCATTCCCTCCTATTTGGACTCTGCGAAAGTAATGTAGCGGGGTTCAAAACTACAGGTCAACATAATGAGATTGGGCACTCTGTAATACACAACAGCCTGGAACAAAAAAGATGACTTTCTCCTGACAAAAATAAATTTTATCTTTAAAATGACCTTCAACCATTTACCTGTAAAACATCTCACATTTTTAAAAATAACATTTAGGCAGCACTATAGCACGTGCCTCATGTGTGAAAACAAAAAACAAAACAATTGTAATTAGTTATTCAATAACACAGAAAATAATATATCTGGTAATATTAATTACTGCAAACCAATAAGCTATACATAAAAAATAGGGAACAGTGGGGGCACATACATTTTCTAGACCCCGTGTCTCACAATATCTGTATTTTAATTCATTTGAATCAACATCAAAACATTCCAACATTAAATCTTACAACATCATAACACATTAATATGCAGTATAGCTTTTATCTTTTTACAAAGAGATCCAGCCGGCTGTAATATTTGTCTCGCTTGGTGTAGTTACAGACGACTGCGCGTGCGCGAAGATAAGACACATTCCATAAAAAATGAAAAAAAAGTGGAGCTGATTTTAACCCCATACACAAAACACTAACATTTTTAGACATTACTGCTGTTAAAAATAGGAAACATACAATATAGTTCTGCTTTTAATTGTGGCCATTAGTTTCAAACTTCAGACATGTTACATTACACACATCACACAGATGTCTCATCACATCACACATGTTCACATTACACTCCCCCCGTTCTGACCCACATTAGTCACTGCAATATACCCGGCTGCTCCATTTTCTTCATTCTTCCAATGAAAATTTACACCTGTATTTAAATTGTTCTCTCTCACATCATCTTACTTGTAACCACCTGTAATCACCTGCTTTGTCCTTTTAACTTATGCCTTGTCCTGGCCACTCCACTCCCTTTCTCAACATCTATTTATCACATGCAGACATCCTTCTTACGGCTGCCAGCCTCTTCAATAATTTTTTTACAGTGTGTTATTTTGCCTTCACATACTTTTGTAATGGTGGGGGGGGGTAGGGAAACGGACAAGTGAGCCCTAATCTACCCGCCACTCTGTCCCTGCCTACTTGCAACGACCCGCCCTAGACGACGGGGTACAACTGGGCGGCGGTCCCTGCGCTCAGTAAGTGCATGACAAACACGACAAACAAACAAGGGAATACAAGCAAGGGAAATGGGCAGTTGCTCGCGGAAACACCGTGAGCAACAGAGTAGTGAACGAGCCGAGTCAAGCCAGGAGAGTGCGAGGTACAAAGCGAAAAGCAGAAGAGTAGTCGGTAAGCCGGGGTCTGTATGGAGCAGGATCAAAAAGTAGCAGGAGCTGTAGCTGGGCCAGGAAACCTCAAGGAAAGAATTCACAAGCACAGATGGACAGGAAGAGCAGGCTTAAATAGACCGAGGGCGGGAGCTAGCTGAGTCTGGCCAGGTTGCGATAGGCTCTCCCACTCCTAAGCCTGCCAGCCTGAGTGGAGGAAGCTGGTGTCTGTCTCAGGGATGTACACTCAGGTGTTGACTGATTAATTCTGGGAGTTAACCCTGAAGCAGTGCCTGGCAGATCCTTTACAGTACCCCCCCTTTTATGAGGGGCCACCGGACCCTTTCTAAGTGGACCTGGCTTACTGGGGAAACGCAGGTGGAACCTCCTGACCAATACCCCAGCGTGAACATCCCGGGCGGGTACCCAAGTCCTCTCCTCGGGCCCGTATCCTCTCCAATGGACCAGGTACTGGAGGGAGCCTTGGACCATCTTGCTGTCCACGATCCTGGCCACCTCAAATTCCACCCCCTCAGGGGTGAGGACGGGAACAGGAGGTTTCCTCGAGGGGGCCAAGGACGGGGAGCAGCGTTTCAGGAGGGAGGCATGAAACACGTTGTGTATACGAAAAGACGGGGGTAACTCCAGCCGGAAAGAGACAGGACTGAGGACCTCAATGACCTTATACGGCCCAATAAACCGGGGAGCAAACTTTTTGGACGGAACCTTGAGACGCAAGTTCCTGGATGACAACCACACCAGATCCCCGACCACAAACAGGGGGTTAGCAGAACGTCTTCTATCGGCCTGAGCCTTCTGTATGCTCTGGGACGCCTCTAGGTTCTTCTGAACCTGGGCCCAGACTGTGCACAGATCCCGATGAACGACCTCCACCTCGGGATTGTTGGAACAACCAGGTGAAACGGAGGAGAACCGTGGATTAAACCCAAAATTACAGAAAAAGGGAGAGACCCCTGACGAGTTACTGACCCGGTTATTAAGGGAAAATTCGGCGAGGGGAATGAAAGAAACCCAATCAAATTGACAGTCAGAGACAAAACATCTTAAGTATTGTTCTAGAGACTGATTAGTCCTCTCCGTTTGGCCATTGGTTTCAGGATGGAAGGCAGAGGAGAAGGACAGATCAATCCCCAACTTATTACAGAAGGCTCTCCAAAACAATGAAACAAATTGTACCCCTCTGTCAGAAACAATATTGACGGGGACCCCATGGAGACGCAGGATGTGTTTGATAAACAAGGTAGCCAACGTCTTGGCGTTGGGTAGTTTCTTGAGGGGCACAAAGTGGCACATTTTACTGAAGCGGTCTACCACCACCCACACCACCGACTTGCCTTGGGATGGAGGCAAATCGGTGATAAAATCCATGGAGATATGTGTCCAAGGTCTCTGGGGAATGGGCAACGAACGCAGTAAGCCCGCTGGTCGGGACCTGGGAGTCTTGGACCTGGCACAAACCTCACAGGCGGCGACGTAGGCCTTAACGTCTTTAGGCAAACCAGGCCACCAATAATTTCTGGTAATGAGGTGTTTGGTACCCAGGATGCCTGGATGGCCAGATAGTGCAGAGTCGTGATTTTCCCTAAGTACCCTTAGCCGGAATTGCAGGGGAACAAACAGCTTGTTCTCAGGAAGGTTCCCAGGAGCTGAACCTTGATCAGCAGCAATTTCAGAGACTAAATCGGACTCGATAGAGGAAATGACTATACCTGGAGGCAAAATACAAACAGGATCTTCCTCCGAAGGAGGGCTGGCCATGAAGCTACGCGACAGTGCATCCGCCTTAATATTTTTAGACCCGGCCCTATAGGTAACCAAAAAATTGAATCTGGTAAAAAACAACGCCCATCGAGCTTGTCTCGGGTTTAGCCTCCGGGCAGATTCTAGGAAAACCAGATTCTTGTGGTCGGTAAGGACCGTTACCTGGTGCCTAGCCCCCTCCAGGAAGTGGCGCCACTCTTCAAATGCCCATTTAATGGCTAAAAGTTCGCGGTTGCCAATATCATAGTTACACTCCGTGGGCGAAAACTTCCTAGAAAAGTAAGCACAGGGGCGGAGATGGGTGAGGGAGCTGGTACCCTGGGACAAGACGGCCCCCACTCCCACCTCGGACGCGTCAACCTCCACAATAAATGGCTCCCTTTGGTTGGGCTGAACCAGCACGGGGGCCGAGATAAAGAACTTCTTGAGGGTCTCAAAAGCCTGGACGGCCTCAGGGGGCCAATGGAGGACATCAGCACCCTTGCGAGTGAGGTCCGTAAGAGGCTTAGCGACGACCGAGAAGTTAGCAATAAATCTCCTGTAATAGTTAGCGAACCCCAAAAAACACTGTAGCGCTTTCAGGGAGGCAGGTTGGACCCATTCAGCCACAGCCTGAACCTTGGCAGGGTCCATGCGGAATTCATGAGGAGTGAGGATTTGACCTAAAAATGGTATCTCCTGTACCCCAAATACACATTTTTCGATTTTGGCAAACAGTTTGTTTTCTCGAAGGACCTGGAGCACTTTCCTGACATGCTCTATGTGGGAGGACCAGTCCCTGGAAAACACCAATATGTCATCAAGGTACACTACAAGAAATATCCCCAGGTAATTTCTCAAAATCTCATTTATGAAGTTCTGGAAGACCGCAGGGGCATTGCACAACCCAAAGGGCATGACGAGGTATTCGAAATGGCCTTCGGGCGTGTTAAACGCAGTCTTCCACTCATCCCCCTCTTTGATGCGAATAAGGTTATACGCCCCCCGTAGATCCAATTTAGAGAACCATTGGGCCCCCTGAACCTGATTAAAGAGATCAGGAATCAAAGGAAGGGGATACTGGTTCCTTACCGTGACCTTATTCAGGCCACGGTAGTCAATGCATGGCCTAAGACCCCCATCCTTCTTCCCTACGAAGAAGAAGCCAGCACCTACCGGAGAAGAAGAGGGACGAATGTAACCCTTGGCCAGGGATTCCTGGATATACTCCCTCATGGCTTCACGTTCGGGACAAGAAAGGTTAAATATCCTACCCTTAGGAAGCTTAGCTCCTGGTACCAATTCGATAGCGCAATCGTATTCTCTATGAGGCGGTAATACTTCGGAGGCCTCTTTAGAGAAAACATCAGCGAAGTCCTGAACAAACTCGGGTAGCGTATTCACCTCCTTAGGGGGAGAAATAGAATTAACAGAAAAACATGACGTACAACATTCATTACCCCATTTGGTTAGCTCCCCAGTATTCCAGTCAAACGTAGGATTATGCAACTGCAACCAGGGAAGACCTAGAACCAAATCGTACGATAATCCCTGCATCAATAGTACAGAGCATTGCTCCAAATGCATGGAGCCAACAAGGAGTTCAAAAACAGGGGTATGCTGTGTAAAATAACCATTAGCAAGAGGAGTGGAGTCGATACCCACTACCGGAACAGGTTTAGGCAAATCAATCAGAGGCATAGCGAGAGACATAGCAAATTCCACAGACATGATATTAGTAGAGGACCCTGAATCCACGAAGGCACTGCCGGTAGCAGACCTACCACCAAAAGAGACCTGAAAGGGAAGCAATATCTTAGTACGTTTCATATTTACGGGAAATACCTGTGCGCCCAAGTGACCTCCCCGATGATCACTTAGACGCGGGAGCTCTCTGGCATCATTCTTACGCTTGGGACAGTTGTTTACTTGATGCTTGACATCCCCACAGTAGAAGCAGAGACCATTCTTCCTGCGGAATTCTCTACGTTGTTGAGGGGACACGGAGGCCCCGAGTTGCATAGGTATTTCTGAGTCTTTAGGGGAGAAACGAAGCAACGGGACTTCGGGAGGCATCATGGGGGAGTCGGAGGAAAAAACACATAAACGTTCACGTTGTCGTTCCCTGAGACGTCGGTCAAGTCGTACCACTAAAGCCATAACCTGGTCTAAGGAGTCAGAAGAGGGATAACTAACTAGCAGGTCTTTCAGGGCGTTCCACAGACCCAACCTAAACTGGCACCTTAAGGCAGGGTCATTCCACCGAGAAGCTACGCACCACTTCCGAAAGTCAGAGCAATACTCCTCAACAGGTCTCTTACCCTGACGTAAGGTCACCAGCTGACTCTCGGCAAAGGCAGTTCTGTCAGTCTCGTCATAAATAAGTCCGAGGGCAGAAAAGAAACAATCAACGGAGGAAAGTTCAGGGGCGCCAGGAGCCAAGGAGAAGGCCCACTCTTGGGGCCCTTCCTGGAGCCGGGACATAATTATACCCACCCGCTGGCTCTCAGAACCTGAGGAGTGAGGCTTTAAGCGAAAGTAAAGCTTACAACTCTCCCGAAAGGAGAGAAAAGCCCTCCGGTCACCTGAGAACCGGTCGGGCAACTTGAGGTGGGGTTCAAGGGGTGCGGTGAGGGGAACTACCAAGGTAGCATCAGGCTGGTTGACCCTCTGAGCCAGGGCCTGGACCTGTAGGGAGAGACCCTGCATTTGCTGAGCCAGGGTTTCACGGGGTTCCATAATGGTGTCAGGGACCAGGGTAGACTAGGTATAGGGCTTGTGAATTTGTAATGGTGGGGGGGGGTAGGGAAACGGACAAGTGAGCCCTAATCTACCCGCCACTCTGTCCCTGCCTACTTGCAACGACCCGCCCTAGACGACGGGGTACAACTGGGCGGCGGTCCCTGCGCTCAGTAAGTGCATGACAAACACGACAAACAAACAAGGGAATACAAGCAAGGGAAATGGGCAGTTGCTCGCGGAAACACCGTGAGCAACAGAGTAGTGAACGAGCCGAGTCAAGCCAGGAGAGTGCGAGGTACAAAGCGAAAAGCAGAAGAGTAGTCGGTAAGCCGGGGTCTGTATGGAGCAGGATCAAAAAGTAGCAGGAGCTGTAGCTGGGCCAGGAAACCTCAAGGAAAGAATTCACAAGCACAGATGGACAGGAAGAGCAGGCTTAAATAGACCGAGGGCGGGAGCTAGCTGAGTCTGGCCAGGTTGCGATAGGCTCTCCCACTCCTAAGCCTGCCAGCCTGAGTGGAGGAAGCTGGTGTCTGTCTCAGGGATGTACACTCAGGTGTTGACTGATTAATTCTGGGAGTTAACCCTGAAGCAGTGCCTGGCAGATCCTTTACAACTTTACAATTAAAGCCCCAGCTCCTTTTGCTCATTCTAATGTTGGCCGGGACCAGTGCCCCAAAGCATTTTTGTCCAACTTCCTCCTGGGGTCCATGGTCGGAGATCAGTAGGGTGATTTCCGGTAAATCCCCCACCTCCAGGCAAACAGGCCACGTTTGCCGACAGATATCTCAGACCAGTCTATCTCCTAGACTGTCTTACCAATACGATATCAAAAGTCGTTCCTCCAGACATTCTAGCAGTAGGATCCTCTGATCCCTCACTGTATTGAACATCAAGAACAGACAAAATGCTGCCAATCAACAATTACAAGAGCAAATTCTTCAACACAATCGACATTCATGAACCTCCATTGATTCAAGCAGGAGTTGGTCACATTCACTTATGCAGAACACTTGCTGCCGGAGGGTGTCTTTCGGTTCATACAGCCTGTGATGTAGCATATATCCCAAACTCTTTCCTCTAGCACTTTGCAATGGTTTCACATGCAAATTATATTTGGTAACATATATATATATTATCCTCCCCGCTCAGCCGTTCACTCTGTGGGCTGTAGTCTAGGGGCTGTTATGTATGTTGGTGATGATTTCTTTAGGGGCTCTGGGTCTGAGCCAATACCAATGTCCTTCACTGTTATTACTACTACGACACAGGTGGCATCTAGGGTAAGTGTCAGGGTCATTCATTGAATACAGGATGCTATATTACAACGATATATTTAATCCAGCGGTCTGATGTTATACCACTACAGACTTAATTACTTGGATGTTATTTTACATCAAAGTGTATATGCCGGATTATCACATGTGCTAGAAATCAGTCTGTACTGATTCCCACCTTATGCCAGTCTGGCAATGCATACAACTGGTTTATGGACCCTTACACACAATATCACTGTCTGGCAATGAGTTAGGAAAATATAAATGATTTTCTAATACAGTATTCAAAGTTTTCCCTATTGCACTGGGTAATGGTATTGAGTGCAAATTCAATATAGACACAATTGCTTCTCCTTGCACTGGATTCTACATTATCAGGACTTAACCATTGAAGCCCCTGTGGTACTACAGGATATTACTCACAACTATCCAACTTTCCTCTCACCTACAAACAGTCAATACCTCCCAACTATAATCCCAGACAAACGGGTAACAGAACAACTATTAATCCTCAACAATTTGACACAGCTAAATAACAAATTACGCTACAACAGAGCAGCAAGCACAAGTTTTGTTTTTTCCTCACAGTCCAGACTACAATCTTTTCATTTCAAATACTTCACATGTGAGTTACGACTTCTCTCCGCCATGCGCTACGTCACTGCATTCCAAAGGCGGAGGTCTTACACTTCTCACAATTTTTCTGGTTAACAATGTAATTGCTGGCAAAAATTCTCTCATGTCTTTCATATCAACAGTTTAAGATCACGTACACACCTGCAATCCTTCATCACACAAAAAGCTTCAACATACCTTTTTGGATCTATCTTTCAACCCACTGCTGACTAAGGAAGCCTCGCCCAGAAGATGTGACGTCTGACAGCTAGATTCCAAGGCTTACGCAATACATGTGTGAATGGTGTAAGAATAAGCTCCTTACCTACCGCGTTTTTTTGTAATTCACAGATGCAAAGCCAGACCTCTCCAGTGACAGCTTATCAGACGTGCAATCTCCCAGGTTTTATCGGCACCATTACTGTCGTGGAAATCCATCGCTCAAAATATATATTAGACTGAAATTTATACGAGTCCAAACAGACTCTCAAGGCCAGACCTTATTAGTCAGTATCCTAATTAGGATATTTCACCGATATATATTGAGAGAGGAGAAGAAAACACACAGACTCTGCTGATATGTTCAAAAATACTCCTCTGAAGGATTTATTACCAAACTCAAACTGTTAAACTGAAATTCAGAAGGGGTGTAGGCTTGAGGTTAACCAATCAGAGACAATATAACAATATTTGTTATTCAGTAAAAAGCATACAATAAAATACATCCCAGATACATCATTATAATTCTTCACACATTAGGTTTGCAGGTGTCTTATCTCTCTTGGACAGAATATTCTCGTGGAGATGGGGGAGACCTTCCTTCACGCATACTTGCCACCCTCCCTTCTTACTCCCTGTCCATTCTCTACCAACTTCGCATGGGAACCAAGGTCAAAGATAAAACATACGAAATCAACATTACTTGTATTAAAGGAACAATGACTTTTCTATTCACTACAATAAAACCAAGATGGGAACTCCAGACAAGATGGCTGCTGCACGAAACTAAATCATTTAAACATTATTATAATCACTTTCACATAATACATATCTTAGTAATTCAGCATCCTGATTGATAATTCACAATGTAATTTCATACAGAGAATATAAGCAAATAAACCATCCTTCACAACACCAACACAATGCCAATATTAGGCTTGCATCAACCAAATGGGAAAAAATATATATATTTTTATATATATATATATATATATATATATATATATATATATATATATATATATAAAAGAAGACAGCCCTGCTTAGGACCTGGTAACTGTATAAGTTAGTTCCTCTAACACCCACACCTTGACATTGCCATGCTTACAGCATCCACAAGGAAACATTTTTTTTTTTTGTTATTTTTTCTATAAAAGAAATAATATTATAGGGTTTAGGCCCTGGTAACTGTGCATGACATTGGCTTTAACACTCTGTAGAATATTCCTGTAACAATAAGGCTGTGTTTACATGTCACGGTTACATGGCATTAAACCGCACCGTTTTGCTGTGATTTTGTGAAAATTTTAGCAAATAACGTGAATTGACTGTGAACACTGCCAAAAAGTACTGTTTTTCACACCCTCCCCCCAAAAAAACAACACAATTTCTTCCCACTTGTCATTAGCTATTTCTATGTAAAGGCAGTTTAGTTACCACTGCTACAAACTCTGTCTTAGCTCTTATCGCCTAAATAAAAAATATCTCTTTCTAATAAAATGATTGGCCTTAGCATGGCAGATAGATTCTGTAACAAAACCAGAGGAATGGGCTGTAACCTGGGCCAGCAGGGGACAATGTGAACCAAACTTGTCACCAAGGGTTTTCGCTTGGGGCTACTCCGGGGAGCAGAGTCTAAGTGAACCCCTGATCTTCATAATTTAACCCCTGTACAGGGATGTCGACTTCGCTGCCGGGGAACTCCAAGTCGCTACCTCTAGATTAGTCTCCCTTGGTGACGGCTAAAGTAACAGGTGCGCAATGGTCTGGTAAGCAAATGGTCAGGCCAGGTTGCAGAGGTTCGCGCCGGAAAATGTAGCAAATGGTGAGGGCAGGTCACAGAGATTTGTCATGATAAACGGAGAAAATGGTCAAGGCAGGCGGCAGAGCTTTGTCACGATAAACATAGCAAATGGTCGGTACACAGGATTCACAAACAAAACATCACGGATAACCTAGGAACACTAGAGAATAAAATTGCTCTGGCAATGAGTCCAGAGATGGATGGGCCCAACAAAAAGCATTCACGAAGACAGCGGCTGCCAGACATGGAAGAGGAAGGAGGAGAACAGCGTGGACCACGGCACCAGGGCCAGGTAAGTACATGGCAGTGAGGGGCATGACAGATGCTTTTATATAGATACGTATGTTTTCATAATACCTAAAACCTACTCTCATTATTTAACATACCTGGGCCATTCATTATTTCCCTCTGGTCCCACAAGTGCAAGTTGTAAATGTGTTTTGTACACTGTAGGGGCAATAACAAACACTGCTGCATGTTACTGGGCTGTGCAGCAGAAGTTGTCAAAATGTTACTCCTTTTCTGACATCACTTTCTGCTCTGTAGTACTTTGCATATAATACTGTTAATACTGAAAACTCTGTTCTGCAAATTAGCTGCTACTTCCTGCATTTTGACCGGAGAGCAGGGAATATTACTTGAATGGAAAAGAGAGCTTTCAGTGTTACCAGTATATATGCAGAGTACATACAGGGGGCGGGAAGAGCAGGAAGTCTGTGAGGTGTGACATCATCCAATAGCTATAGAGTAGGAATTGATGTCAGAAAGGTGATGTCATTTTGGCCACTGTGTAGCCATTTTATTATTTCACCAGACAGTCAGCAAAGTACATACAGCAGGAGCAGGACCAGCACATGTCCTCCCACAAGCCCGACCACACTGAGACTTTCTACTCCTGCCCTCTAGGCCATTCAAATGTAGCGAGATGAGCTTTAAATTCTTATTTTTTAAGTTGAGGCCATTAACATCATAGTGACATCACAAAGCTCCCATGTTCTCCAATTTCTAAAACTGGAACACACGTCTGGGGCTCAGTTCTGGGGTTTCATCTGAATTTGAATCCAACAGAACTCAAACTCCCTCAATTTGGTCAAGGTTGTCAGATTAAAATGAATCATAATCACTCACCTTTAATATTTGTCCATATAAATAACTCTTAGAGTGTTCATTTTCTGGTTCAGTAGTTTTCTGTTGTAAGGTATATTATATACATTACATACGTTTGAACAAATTATTCACCGCCATATTTATGCTTCTTTATCTCAAATATCACTCATTGCTAGTCTGACTTTGTTTGAAGGTTTGTAGTTTAGTACCAATACCTTAATAAAGAAAAAGGTCATTGACTTTATTCTTTTCTATGTATAAGTCAAATGATGTCAACCAGAAATGTGTATTACAAAAGTCACACAATGCCTCTCCGTACACTGTGAAAGGTCATTTGATTTGCACGGATCCAACCTAGAAATTATATAAGAGTACATTGCTGTGTCTATAGTGCAGACTTTAGATGACAAGAACTTCATTTAAATATACAATTCTTTTAATTAATAGAGAGACAGAATAAATTCAGGAAACTTTAATTGAGTCTCTCCCTCCATTCATTTCCTAATGGAAAATCCCTATCATTGTAAGGCGTGTTTCACTTGGCTGTGATACGGCCACAATTTAGCTTTCATAGTATGGCCACAACAACCAGACCTTCCGTTGTGCTACTGAACTAAACTTATATTGCTATTGAACCCTATGGTGGCTTGAGTTTGGTAGAACCTCAAAAAGATGTGTTGCGTCTGTCACGATCTGTGGGTATGTGAACCCACTAGGCCGCATTGCCGTAGCAGGGAAGCAGCTGGCCAAACAACAGTGTACCCAATAATACAAAGTCCAGCACAAGGGTACCTGGATAGTCCAGACAGTCGGAGTGGCTAGGCACAGATGGTACTTCAGATGGCAGATGATGCAAAGCGTGGCAGATGACACCAGGCATGGTGTAACACAGCAGGCGTGACCAGAGGCACAACTCGACTCCAACTTCTAAGGCACAGGAGCAATGATAGCACGGGATACAAGATACATGTAGCAGGTACGGGAACACTGGGAACAGGATAAAACTAAGGGACCATTTGCAAGACTAACACAGCTAAACACAACGCTCAGGCAATAAGTGAAGGGGTAGGGCCCCTCTTATAGTCCAGGGTGGTCATGGGTTAATTGGTAATTATTTTCATGTGTGCGCTGGCCCTTTAAGGCCGGGACACGAGTGTGCGCACGCACCCTACGGGACACAGCCGAACGGAGCGGAAGTGATTGCTGGCGTCCCCTGGGGAGGAGATGCGACCCAGCGCTCACTGATCCATGGCTGTAGCCATTGGGGGTAAGTACTCCCGATGGTCTGTGGCCGTGGGTGCTACAGTTTGCATTATGGAGGCTAATATGCGACTGTATTATGACTGTCTTATGATCACCTAAAGTATAACATTTTATTTGTGGGTAACTTTTGCCGATTCAATGGGTGCCAAAAATTCATCAACCCCTTTGTCTGTAGGTATGAGTTATATAGCCTTATATGAAGATTGTATTACCCATAAGTAGCAGTACATCATAATGCTGACTAACAATGCATGTTTTTATATACTCAATGTAGTGACTTGTGTTAGAAGCATCTCATTATGGCAGTACCTACTGATCAAAAAAGATAATTTGGGGTGAAGCAGTTCCATTTGGATGGAAGAACAATGGGAGGATTCTCTTCTATCTTTTCTAAATCTTTTTTTCTTCTTATCTTTATTTGACCATTTTCTCTTTTTGCTCATCTAATGATTTTATTCATCTCATTATCATATAGTTGTCTCATTTCTCTTAAAACATTCTGGTGTGTGCACAGCCCTAACTTCACATTTATCAACCATTCATCAGCTGTTTGTCTATAATACAAGTAAGCAATATAAGTCCGGGGGAGAAGTCCAGCGGCATCGGGCGAATACGCATTGTGCACATGAAGCCAAGGACAGTACACATTGCTTGCGCAATGAAGCGAAGTGTAGTGTCCTCGGCTTTATGTGCACAATGTGCATGCATCCAATGCCGCTGGACTCATCTCGCTAACTTGTAAATTCTTTTACTAACTATTGCTGTGACGGCCGGTTTTGACATGGGCATGTTAGAATGCTGAACCCCAGCAGCATAATGACAGTGGTTTAGTGCTTCCAAGCCGAGTGACTGGTTCCCTTTAAATAGAAATTAGTGGAGTTTTTTTACTTGCTGATTTTGCTACAGATATGCAGGTAATCTGCATCACAATCCTCAAGAGTTGTCATTTGCGGATTTTCCCAATGGGAAAATCTGAAATAATTTCACTACCGTTCCGCAGCATAAATTGACAGGCTGCGTTTTTAATAATCTGCACCGCAGGTCAATTGCTGCACGAAAAATTTCTGCAGCGTGTGGATGAGATTTGTTAATATCTCATCCTCTTTGCTACTACTGTGTTCCACTGCAGATTTTCTGCCCACAAATCTAAAAATATGTGTGAATGTAGCCTAGTTATTAAAAAAAATAGGGTAATACATTAGCTTAATTAAAAGTGCTCAACTATGTTACCCAGGTTCCTAACAGCAGCCTCCTAAATACACTTGGAGTACCTATGCCTCACAATTTCATGTATTTAAGGATGGAAAATTTTATGGTTTTAGATTTAGAAAGGTTTCCTAAATCCAGCTTCTATTTTACTTTTAATAAAAGTTTAGAAGGGTAAAGTCTATGGAATGACACTTTAAGCTACTGATGACATTTTATGTAGTCTGCGATAAATTACACATCATTACAGATCATTTGTATTTTCAAAGACGTCATGAGTCAATGTTTAATACCATCTCATAATAAATAAAGCTTTACACACATCAGAATGCTGCTTAGGTCTCTCTCTTTCTTGATTGATGGTAGTCCAAAAAAGCCTGATCGATCTGATCAACAGTGTCAACCTCTTACAGATTGGGCAGATAATAATGACATGCTTGAGTAATAGATTCCCCTTTAAATGTCAAGCTGCCATGTTAACATGGGCCAATGTTAGCGCTTATTGCACAACAAAGCAAAGATGCAGATACTGATATCATATCTTAAATGAAAAACAAACAACTAGTAATATGACATCTAAAGATTATAGTGCAAGATTGCTTATTAAGAAGGAGTTATCATTATATTAAGTTTGAACATTTTACATATAGATATGATCTACATAAAAAGTAACTAAAAAACAAACCACACACTCCAGAGAAAAGGCAGAAGCTTTATCTTTACCACTTCTACTCTTTCAGCCATTTTTGACACATTATAGTAATGACAAATGGTGGTACAGCCCTATCCTGTCTTCCCCCCTAAGATCATGTGACTTGTGTGCAGGTGTTGAAATAGCAGCCGGTCCCCATGGACTCAATTGTTCTAAGGACGCAGAGACAATTCATTAATCAGGACCCTGACCAGCGGGTGCAAGGGAGCTTTCGGCTTCCTAAAACCCCTTTTGCCACTTTTTTTGTAATGAAGGCAGCGCAATGCCTGCATCATTTCACAGGAGCCAAGCCTTTCCAGATGAGGCCAGACCTGCATCCCCAAATGACAGTGCTAGATCTGGAACAGCTGAGTATCTTTTACTTAGGCAATCTTATTTTCAGGCGCAGTGACAGCACTATGTAGAAACAATTTAATTCAGTGACCACTGAAGTGTCCCAAGCCCTACTTTCCATTGTATCTGCATCCTCAGGACATTGTGGGTATTGCGACACCCCAAAAGGGACATTGTAGCTGTCATGGGAGCAATCTGTGGCTGTCATGTGGAGTATGTGGTGTTAAAATAAAGAGACAAAGATGTAGAGCGGCAATAACTACAGAAGCATGTCATAGGGGAAAAAGCTTCTATGCTAGTCTGGGCCAGATGGGAAAGAAAACGACTGCAGAGAAGATGTCAACTGTGACTCTTTGGATTTAATTGTTGTTTATTGATCCTCTGACCGCGCCTGATCAGTGTCAGGGGTGTAACTAGATATTGCATGGTCCCTTTTCAATGCCCCACCCCGGAATGTTTACCATTTCGGAGTCACAGTAAACGTACAACTCCCAGCATGGTCTGACTATTGATATACTGTGCAACATATGTGTCCCCAGAGATATACTGACAAGATCCCAAAATAAATTCAGACCCCAGAACAGACCCCAAAATAAATCTAGAGCCCACACCAGAGCCCAAAATGTATTCAGACCCCTAGATAAATTCAAACACCAGACCAAATGCCAACTTTGATCCTGATACCAAACTAGACCCCAAAATTAATTCAGACCCCAGACCATACCCCAAAATTAATTCAAACCACAAAATTAATTCAAACAACAGAATAGAAGTTGGTTGAACTTGATAGACATATGTATTTTTTTTCCATACTATGTAACAATGTAACCAAACCCCAGTATTGATTCAGACCATAGACCCCAAAAATGTCAGGCCCCCAACCAGACTTTTAAATAAATTCAGACATCAGACCAGATGCCAAGATTAATCCAGACACCAAACCCCCAAATTATTTCAGACCCTAGGCCAGACCCCCAAATTATTTCAGACCCTATTCCAGAACCCTAAATAAATTCTGACCTTAGACCTAAAGATTAATTTAGGCCACAGACCTCTAAATACATCCGGATCCGAGACCACACCCCAGAATAAATCTAGAACCCAGATCAGACACCAAAATGAATTCAGTCACCAGACTCCAAAATTAATTCAGACCCTAGACTAGACTCTCAATTATCTTTCCACACCTCCCTCCCTCTTCTTTACTTCTGGGCGCCACCACACACAAAGTGAGGAGGACCCGGAAATAAGGAGCTGTAAGTAATAATGGTTGGTATTGTCAAAGATAATGGCTGGTCCCAAGCCCCTTTGAGTTCATGGGCTCCATAGCCGTGTCTGCCCGTTTGCTCAAACAAGCTAACCATGCATATTCATTATACAACAGTTATCTAGTTCCAAGTTTTTTTTTCCAAGACAACCAATTTCTATAGTAACATTACTAACAATGTCTAACATGCTGTTTCTTGTATATAATCTTGACTTGTAAAAGTAAATGCAAAATTGGCAATCTAAAATATTTTTTTAGCTTTAAATGTCCCTGAATGTGCTGCGTGTGGATTTTTTTTCATTCATAAATTACCCTTTCTATTTCTGCTTATACATAAGTAACAATGTATGATAATTGATGAATGATTTAAAGTACAAATCACATTGTGTCAATAAATTAAGCTTTTTAGAAGGAACGCTACATCTGATTGAAAAAATTTGGAATTAAATCAAAATGTGTCTTCTCCAAGTATCTATCTATCTATCTATCTATCTATCTATCTATCTATCTATCTATCTATCTATCTACTATGCATATATGTATGACTATTTTCTTCTACAAAATGATTTAAAAAAGAATTTTCTGGTTTTATGTAAATAAATTATTTATTATTTAAGCTAAAATCAGTAAATTTCTAGTAAACTTTTTGTTTTGATTCTGCAGCATTGTCTACATCTCTGCCTGTTGTCAGTGAAAAGAAACGTTGTTTACATCCAAATAATGAAAACTCACCCTGATAATGTGCTGCTCCCACTGGTGCGTAACAGGTTTCAGCCTATGAAAACAGAGAACTTGCAAATGGTTTGAAGATGAAACATATGGTACATTAGAAAGTTACATAACTTTTTATTACACATTGTATACATTTTATAAAATGAAACCCGTAATTCCCTTTAACATTTCAGACAAAAAGAAATAACAGCACTGCCTTTTGGTAGCCTCAGTTGATATGGCAAAGCCCTCATTAGAAAAGTTTCCTAGTAGTAATTTATAAAACTTGATGTTAATTTTTTTTAATTATCTGGAGTAGATACTGTGCATGTGTTCCATATTTATCCGCGTATGTCAGGGAATCCTGGGAGTTGTAGTTTTGCAACAGCTGGAGGGCTACTGATTTGAGACCACTGATACAGAGTTTGCTTGCCAAAGTTCTCTTTGGGTGTGTTCACATCAGCGTTTGGTTTCCATTGATGGGTTCCATCAGACCTTTCCGTCGAAGGAACACATCAACAGAAAGGCAAACGGAAACCATAGCTTTCCGTTAGCATTACCATTGAATTCAATGGTAATGCTTCTGTCGACTATGCTATTGTTTCCAGCTAAAAAAATGGAAACCTTACGGAGCGGAGACAAACGGAAACCATTAGCAACAGAAGCATTACCATTGACATCAATGGTAATGCTAACGGAAAGCTATGACTGTATATAATTAATTCATGATAATACCTGATAAAATATTGTCCTAATTGAGAACTGTCTATTGAGAAGTGACTGCTCACTAGGGTTTGCATCCAACAAGAAGGGTTGGTGGCTAAATTTGGCACGGGGCACTGTTATAATGTATATATTTTTTATTTTAAAATTATTGGAGGGAATTTTTGTAATCCAATGACGTTAGACATGTATTAGACTCAATAGCACACTGCATTATCTTATTTTCACAATACATGCATGAGCAGGAAGACATTACCATTCTCAATTTCCCAGAGGCCTCCTTGTAAAGTTGTAGGATTATTGTCATTTGCATCCCTTAAAGACCTTATTGAAATGATACAAACAGGCTGAAAACATAATGGCAAAAATTATATTGCTCAGAGAACATCAACTTTTTTTGGCAGGAGACAATACTAGCTAATAGCAAGTGACGTAGATTTTAATTATGTCTCAGTAATGAGAGTTTCAAACCAACTCAGTGTCTCTTGGGGGAAATCAGAAGAACATTGCAATGTATGTAAAACATGAGTGCCTTTCTTGATAATACATAGAATATGTTGAATGACAGAAAGTAAAATGTTTTCTTTAAAGATAGAAGCAAAGATGCCACAAATTAGATGTACTAATCGTTCTCAATGAATTAGAATATCATCAAAAAGTTAATTTATTTCAGTAATTCAATTCAAAAAGTGAAACTCATATATTCTATAGATTCATTACACGCAGAGTGATCTATTTCCAGCATTTTTTCTTTTAATGTTGCTGATTATGGCTAACAGTTAATGAAAACCCAAAATTTAGTCTCTCAGAAAATTAGAATATGATATAAGCCCAATTTAAAAAATGATTTTTAAAACCGAAATTTAGGCCTACTGAAAAGTATGTACAGTATATGCCCTCAATACTTGGTCGGGGCTCCTTTTGCATGAATTACTGCATCAATGCGGCGTGGCATGGAGGCGATCATCTTGTGTTTTTATGGAAGCCCCGGTTGCTTTGATAGCAGCCTTCAGCTCGTCTGCATTGTTGGTTCTGGTGTCTTTCATCTTCCTCTTGACAACACCCCATAGATTCTCTATGGGGTTTAGGTCGGGTGAGTTTTCTGGCCAATCAATCACAGTGGCCGCCGGCTATGGAGGGACCCGTCCCGACAGGCGTCACGGGCGCCATCATGCCTGGTGTTGCCGCTAGCAGCTGCTATGGCTGCTACAGAGATAGCGACGCCACTATGGGTATGTTCACACGGCAGCGTCCGTTACGGCTGAAATTATGGTGCTCAGCTCCGTAATTTCAGCCGTCATGGCATGTTGAGGTGCTTTTCGCTGCGTCAATTACGGGCGTAAATGGAGCTGTTTTTCCATGGAGTCAATGGAAAACGGCTCCATTTACGTCTGAAGAAGTGACAGGCACTTCTTTGATGAGGGCGTCTATTTACGCGCCGTCTTTTCACAGCGACGCGTAAATTTACGCCTCGTGGGAACAGACCAACGTAAAACCCATTGCTTTCAATGGGCAGATGTTTGCCGACGCTATCGAGCTGCATTTTCGGACGTAAATCGAGGCGTAAAACGCCCGAATTACGTCCGTAAATAAGCCGTGTGAACATACCCTGAGACAAAAAGCGCCCAGGTGGAAAGGCAGCTGCTGAGTTGCCGGGCCCGAGTGCTTTTTCTCTTAGTGGCGTCACTACCGCTGTAGCAGCCATAATGGCAGCTAGCGGCGACACCGGGCATGAGGGCGCCCGTGACGCTCGTCAGGACGGGCCCCCACAATGTCAGGTGGCACTGCTAGCAGGACGCAAATACTATTGAATACTATAGCAGAGCAGAGAGGTATCTCCCTTCTATGCTACCTACTAGTGCCACTGTAGCTCCCTGAAGAAGCGGAATCCCAGTGTTGTCGGGGATTCCGCTCCTGGACGGAGCACTTGATGTCACTGTCCATATATGGACAGTGACATCAGGGGCAACTCCTGAAGTGGAATCCCCGTCCACAGCGTTGCCGCCGCTGTGACCAGATATTCCACTCCAGGAGAAGCCCCTGACGTCACTGTTCATAAATGAACAGAGACGTCGGGGGCTTCTCCTGAAGTGGAATCCCAGATGCTGTGACTGGGGATTCCACTCCAGAAGAAGCCCCTGACGTCACTGTCCATAAATTGACAGAGACATAAGGGGCCTCTCCTATAGTGGAATCCCTGGTCACAGCGTCGGCAACACTGTGGATGGGGATTCCACTTTAGGAGTTGCCCCTGATGTCACTGTCCAAAGATGGACACAGACATCAGGAGCAGAATCCCCGACCACAGGGGAATTCCGCTCCTTCAGTGAGCTACAGTGGCGCTATCTACAGGGGGCAGTGTGGCACTACCTACAAGGGGGCTGTCTGGCACTACCTACAAGGGGGCTGTGTGGCACTACCTACAAGGGGGCTGTGTGGCACTACCTACAAGGGGGCTGTGTGGCACTACCTACAAGGGGGCTGTGTGGGAACTACCTACAAGGGGGCTGTGTGGCACTACCTAAAAGGGGGATGTGTAGCACCACCTACAAGGGGGCTGTGTGGCACCACCTACAGGAGGCTGTGTGGCACTACCTACAAGGGGGCTGTGGGGCACTACCTACAAGGGGGCTGTGTGGCACTATCTACAAGGGGCATCTGTGACTGGCGGGCTGATGGTCATTTTAGTGAGAGTGGCGGGCTGATGGTCATTTTACTGTGAGTGGCGGGCTGATGGTCATTTAACTGTGAGTGGCGGGCTGATTTTTTTCCCATGTGTGCCTTGAGTCTGAAAAGGTTGGGAAACTCTGTACTAGGATACAGGATCATGGCCAGCCTACGCAAGGATCCTGTCGTCTGCATTGTGAAGCAGCTCAGTTCGTTGTGGGAACGGGGCCTAGGTGAGTACATTTTGTTTGTTTGGGGGGCACTGTCTACAAGGGGGAGGTGGGGGGGCTGTATGGCATAGTCTACATGGGGGAGGTGGGGGGCTGTATGGCACTGTCTACATGGGGGAGGTGGGGAATTATGGTAGTGTCTACAGGGAGGCTGTTTGGTACAATCTACAGGGGGCACTATCTTCAAGGGGGGGCTGTGTGTGGCAGCCAGTGGAGGGGTGCATTATACTGTGTGGAGGCCACTAAGTGGACATTATACAGTGTAGGGGCACTACAGGTGGCAATATACTGTGTGTGGCACTTAGGGGGCATAATAATGTGTGGGCACAATTAGAGGACAAAATACTGTGTCCTTGAAGGGGTTATAATATATTATATTATTAAATATTATTATTATACTGTGAGGGGCACTAAAGGGGCATTATACTGTGGGGGGCACTATACTTTTTTATGGGGCATTTTTTTATGATGGGGTGGGGCGCCAAAAGATAATTTCGCACAGGGCGTCATCTATCCTAAGGCCGGCCCTGATTATGGAAGCATAGTATGGGGATAGGTCTGCTCTCCTATTAGTTAAAACCAGTGGTGTACCTACAATGGAGGCAGACCACGCAGTTGCTTTGGGACCCGAGAGACCCGTGCCACCCAGCCCGGTGCATAAGTGTTCTTTTAAAGAATGTGCCAGGCTGGGTAGCATGGGTCCCCTCAGTGGCGTCACTAGCACCAGTCATCCGGGGACCAAGTCCCAGATTTTTGCTCCTGTGCTCTGGGGACTTCCACATACAATTGTATCTGCATCCTCAGGCCGCAGATACAATTGAATACTATGGCGGACTAGCGAGCTATCAGCTCCCTGCTGTGGCATTCTCTAGGCTACAGGCCACGCTAGGCCTGCAGCCTATAAGACAGGATCCATGCGCAGGTCAGCGTGATGACATCACTGGATCGTGGCAGCCTACGCAGGGGATCTACAGCGGGGGGTGCTGCATTAGAAACAAGGAGGGGTATGTGGCACTATCTACAAAGGGGTGTGTGGCACTATCTGCAGGGGGTGTGTTTTAAATTATCTACGGGGGATACATGTGACACTATCTACAGGTGCACTGTGTGTGGCACTATCTACAGGGGGCTGTGTGTGGCACTATCTACAAGGGGTGTCTGGCACTATTACAAGGGTTGTGTATGGCCCTATCTACACGGTTGTGTTTGAGGCATTATCTACAAGGGGTGTGTGTAGGTACATGGGACTTATTGATTAACTTTTATTTTATTTTTTATGGGGGGAATGAGAGAAAAGAAAGAAATTTGTCGTTGTTTTTTGCGTTTTTTTTGACGCCGTTCATCCGGCTGTTTAATTAATGGGTTGGATCGTGGGGATACCATATATGTGTATGTGTTATTTGTTTTGACACTTTTACTAAATTTTATTTTGACTGTAATATTTTTTATTATTTTTCCATAAACTTTATTTAACTGCTTTATATTTTAGTTTTTTTAATGCCACCAGGGGACTTCACTATGCGATCTGCTGATCGCATATATAATGCTTTGGTATACTTAGTATACCAAAGCATTATTGCCTGTCAGTGTAAAACTGACAGGCAATCTATTAGGCCATGGCTCTGGCATGACCTCTAATAGGCAGTTGCTGAAGGCAGACCTGGGGGCATTTATTAGGCTCCTGGCTGCCACAGAAACCCAACGGCGCCCCGCGATTTATTTGCGGTGACAGAGCTCTCTCCCTCTGTCAAACATATTGGATACCGCCATCGCTATTGACAGCGGCATCTAATGGGTTAAACTGCCGGAATCGGAGCACGGTTCGATTGCGGCAGGACCCAGGCTGTGTATAACAGCCGTGTTCCTGCTGCTGATTCTGTGGGTACACTGGCAGTACCCGCACGATCAGAGGACGGATATATCCATCCTTATGCGCGAACGAACACCTGCATAGGACAGATATATTCGTCGTTAAGAGGTTAATGAACTAGCGACGAAAAGATGCATTAGAAAGATGGTTTATTACATGTGACAATAATTGCTAAAGATTTTCTCAATACAGTAGTTACTGTAATCGTTGCTCGTTCGC
The DNA here is from genome assembly GCF_050947455.1 of Rhinoderma darwinii. NCBI lineage: Eukaryota > Metazoa > Chordata > Amphibia > Anura > Rhinodermatidae > Rhinoderma > Rhinoderma darwinii. The sequence continues at coordinate 76,577,992 of NC_134691.1, forward strand.
CCGTAGAGTAATTACAAGGAATGATCTTCTAGCAACTGGAAGATTTCAGATTCGATGAGGGGATGTGGCACGCTGAACGATAAACTTTCAATCAGGTAGATGTGGTCGATCCACAGAAACCCAACAATTTATCGTTTGTCATTTGATCGTTGAACGCTATTACACGTAGCAATTATTTTTTACATTTAAACGATTACACTATTATTTGTACAATAATCGCTTTATCTAATACGGCCTTTAGACGGAACTCAGGACCTTAGGCTGAACTCAGCGATAGTGTGACTATTCAGCTGCTGCTATGCCGTAAGACACAACCATTGCTTCATGTTAGCTGAAAAAAGAACAGTTTAAAGTAATTTCTAAATCATTATTAAGCTTGTAGCCTCATAAGTCAGTATTATCATAGGTTATTGTGATTAAGTGAAGTAATACTGCAGTACACCTACTATTTATTGATTTGGGAGTCATGTTATTATACAATAATTCGGCATATAATAAATATATATTGTATAATGGGATCAGTATTAGTGATTTATGTTTCTAATTTAGCAGGTTGTTAGCAATGTTCAATAATAACTGTATTTTTCCAGATAATGGCTGGTTTTCTTCGATATCTAGATCATGTAATTGTTGTATTTTCCTCCCTGGGTTTTCTTTTTAGTTCAGAATGACCTGCATATTCTCTCTTCTATTTAATTGCACCATTAACTTGGTTTGTGCGGGCTATAGAATCTTTTGTTTGGCTATCATAATAGCCAGTGGATTTACTGACACATGAGCTTTTAAGGCCTGACGAAACATTTTAGATGAAAAGGCATAGAGCCTGGTATTTTCAAGAAAAGGAATTCTTGATGCTTTATTTTGTTATATTTAACCAGAAAAAAATTAAATATGTCTTCAATAATGTTAAATGAATACATCAGTTTTATTTCTGCTACTAATTTGGTTTCTCAAGATGATTCAATATCTCTGATATGTCCTGTTCACATCAGAGGTAGACAAGCATATACTAGAGTGAATGGCATGCTAGTTCCAGAAGGAAGAAAACTGTCTCCCCATTGCCACGTAGGGCTGGGTGATATGGCCTAAAAATAAAATCAAAACATTTTTGCTAAACAAACTAACAAAAATATATTGAGACAATTCTTTTACATAAGGGAATTGCGTGCACAGCTATTCCATAATATATACGGATTCTCAGAATTGTCCCTTAGCTTTAATGTATGATCACACTCACTTAGGGGGGATTCACACGAACGTGTATTCGGTCCGTGCGGGCCGCGTGGTTTTCACGCGCCACGCACAGACCAATACAAGTCTATGGGGCAGTACAGACAGTCCGTGCTTTTTGCACAGCGTTTGTCAGCTGCGCAAAAAGCGCGACATGCTCAATATCTCCGCGTATTTCGCGAATCACGCACCCATTGAAGTCAATGGGTGCGTGAAAGCCACGCAGGTCGCACGGAAGCACTTCCGTGCGAACCGACTGAAACAGCGCACCAGCTGTCAAAAGGATGAATGTAAACAGAAAAGCACAACGTGCTTTTCTGCTTCCAAACATCCAAGAGGAGTGTCTTTGAGATGAGCGAACCTGGACAACCGAACCGAACTTCACCGGGTTCGGGCGAACTCGTTTTGGCCGAACCCGGCAAAAAAAATTCCGGTACGCGACGTCAGGAGATAGTCACTGTCCAGGGTGCTGAAAGAGTTAAACTGTTTCAGCACCATGGACAGTGACTTCCGATCCCAATATACATGAACCTGTAAAAAAAAAAACGAAGTTCTGACTTACCGATAACTCCCGGCTTCTTCCTCCAGTCTGACCTCCCGGGATGACAATTCAGTCCAAGTGACAGCTCCAGCCAATCACAGGACAAGCACAGGCTGCAGCGGTCACATGGACTGCCGCGTCATCCAGGGAGGTGGGGCCCGATGTCAAGAGAGGCGCGTCACCAAGGCAACGGCCGGGAGGGAAGTTCTCGGTAAGTACGAACTTTTTCTTTTTTTTAACAGGTTTCTCGATATTGTGTTCGGCATTCACTGTCGAGGGTGCTGAAAGAGTTACTGCCGATCAGTTAGCTCTTTCAGCACCTTGGACAGTGACGGGCGTCGACTAGCCTCATCTCTATGATGGCGGCTGCGCGAAAATCACGCAGCCGCGCATCATACACGGATGACACACGCAGCTGTCAAGTGGTTTTTGCGCGCGCAAAACGCTGCATTGTTTGAACGCGCAAAAACGCAACGTTCGTCTGAATCTGCCCTTATAAAAGGGACAATTCTCAGAATCAGGATATATTATGGAACAGCCGTGTATGCAATTCCCCTATGTAAAAGAATGGGGCCCATTCTGATATAAAAAGGAGAGACAGTCTCTCTTTGTATATCACAGTCTGTCTCTCTGTATATAACAGTCTTTCTCTCTCTATGTATATTAGATAGTTTTCTCTCACTCTCTGTATATTAGACAGTCTCTCTCCTCCCTTTATATCAGAATGAGACACATTCTTCTACAAAGGGGAATTTCATCATTGTAGAACGCTCCCCCTTGCCTCTCAGATGGCTGGAAGCACTTGTATGGACCTGGTAGTCGATCACAAATCAAACTCGCAGTTTCCATAGTTGCTACTTAGGCTGCAAATCACTCCACACTTCCTATCAGGCGGCTACAAACACTTGGATGGGGTTAACAATTCTCCACAGTCACTCTCTAAGCAGCACACCAGAAACACCTTACCTTTAGGGCATGTTCAGAAGTGGCGGGTTTGCAGCGAAATTCCACTCTGGACAGAGCGCAGTGGAAATTCGCCGCAGACTTTTATTTCTATGGTTTATATAGATTTCAATTTTACTTAATGCAGACGTTGCAGAAAACAACAGTGCGTAAAATAACCTGTGGTGCGGAATTTACACTCCGCAACATGCTCAGTCTGTTACGAAGAAGCAGCGGATTTTCACTGCGGATTTCAGCCTTTGGATTGCAAAGGCTAATACCTGCAGTAAGTCCACTGCGAAATCCGCCATGTCTAAATTACCCCCTCACATATGCGGATTTTGCAACAGATTCGTTGCATAATAGCTGCGAATTTGCGGATAATTCGCAGACAGAAATTTCCGCCATGTCTGGACATGCCCTTACCTGACATACCACACAGCAGTAATACAGGAATCACTGATAGCTCTACTGCATCTCCAGCTGCAGTATTTCTCTGCTATCCGCGCCACTGTTGTTACCTACAGGCTGGGTTTACACGTAGCGTAAACAATGTGCATTTTCCGCAACGGATTTCATTTCGGAAATCCACAGCACATTACAGTAGCAGCAAAGTGGACGAGATTTGAACAAATCTCATCCACACGCTGCGTAAAAAAAGTTTATAAATTGACCTGCACTGTGGTCATTAATCCGCAGCATGTCAATTTATGTTGCAACATCTCTGCTTTTCTGTTGCAGGTTGAGGTAAAACCTGCAACAAATAACAGACGTTGTGATTTATGCGGTGGAAAAGCTACGATTCCGCTGCAAATATTGCAAATCTCATACTTACTCCGAACTCTGCTCCTGCGTCCAGCCCAACCGCCAGGGATGACGTTTCAGCCCATGTTACTGCTGCAGCCAATCACAGGCTGCAGCAGTAACATGGCATGGAACGTCACCCCAGGAGGCCGGGCTGCAGGACGTCAGGGGATAAGTATGATTTTAAAAAAAGATTTACCTGCTATTTTACGTAGTGGACATTCCGGCTGAAAAACTGCACCACAATTTGGTGCGGATTTTCGGCCGCAATCCCTTAGGGCGTCCAAGGCGGATATGCTGTGTGCTTTTACAACAGTCACTATAAGAGGGTTGATTTCCCCTGTAACTGGGGCTGCTGTGGGAGACTAAAGACTCCAAAAGGTCTTTTCTGACCTTTGCGGGACAGACCATAGTAATAAAAAAATAAAAGTAAAGTAAAGTGCAAAAAAAATTAATAATAAATACACATAAAATACCCACCCCCAAAAAAATGTTCCCCCGCCAATCATTGTTGTAACGCTAGCCCTGAGCCAATTACCCTAAAATAGACATGTAATATATTAACATTTACGGTAGACAATAACGATCACAAATAAAAGGTCTATTTTAGGGTAAAACTGTGTTTTTACCAGAAAAAAATAGCTAAAATTTGAAAAAGCTTATTTTTTACTATTTTTCTCAAACTTTAAGCCTAAAAATTCTAAAATAGCAAAAATAATGTGTATTAAAATGCTAAAAAAAATAAAAATCGCCATTGTCTACGAAAAAAAACAATGCAAAAATCACGTTGCTAGCCCAACAAATAAAAAAGTTTTAGCCGTTTAACTAACGAGTGCTAAAAAGGGCTAAATGGTGTCTGGTCCTTAAGGATCAAAATAGCCCGGCCCTGAACTGGTTAATAGTTTTCTTTCTCCTACCTAATCTAATAAACGCCTTGATGCTGATAACTACTGTGTTGTTTTTTTTTTAAAACGTTTCTTATTGATCAAGTTCTGAGAATTTATAAATAAGTGCCCAACTGGGAATTTTTTTTTCGTTTTAACTAAGTGGGCGTTGTAAAAAGAAGTGTATGACGCTGACCAATCAGCGTCATACACTTCTCTTTATTCATGCCCAGCTTGTTTCACTGCACAGTGTGATCTCACGAGATCACGCTGTGACGTTACTTACTCCCGCAGTTCCTTTAACGGAGCGACGAGAGAATGACCCGACATCGCCTCCAGCCTTGGCAGGACAATTATCCTCCTTAGCAGCAGTCCTGGCATGGCTGGAGGCGATGTTTAGTCATTGTCCCGTTGCTCTGGTGAAGGAATTGCGGGAGGAAGTCACGTCACCGCATGATCTCGCGAGATCACGCTGTGCTGTGACTAAAGCTGGACATGAATGAAGAGAACTGTATGATGCTGATTGGTCACTGATTGGTCAGTGTCATACACTTCTCTTTACAATGCCCACTTAGTTAAAGTGAAAAAAAAAACATGCAGTTAGGCAATTAGAAAAAATTAGCATAAATCTCAAAATGATCAGAACTTTGTCAATAATAAACGTTTTTAAAACAAAACAACACAGTAGTTATCAGCATCAAAGCGTTTATTAGATTAGGTAGGAGATAGAGAAGTATTAAACTGGTGACAGAGCCTCTTTAAGGTGCAGTCACTAGCCACAGATTTTGTTGCAGAAATTGCTGTGACTGAAAATCTGTTCAATTTATCTGAAAGGAAATTGCAGAAATCCATTTGCTTGTTGCAGATATAACCCCATTGCACAATTCACCTATAGCACCTACTTTCTTCATGACTTGGGTTAGGTTGAGGTTGTCCTCTGACCCTAGGACATCGGTGCCTCTAGCTAGCCCGGTGGTTGATTCTCTGGATAGCGTCAGCGCTATGGGAACTAGACAAATGATTGGGAGGATGGAGATATGGTTGCTAATGGAAAACAAAAATAGATATTGGGATGCACTCCTCAATCAATTGGCGTGGTGCTAGTAAGGTAGGGACGAGAATCCCACAATATTGGAAATATATAACCAAATATATACCAAGTCGCTTTCCACCTCAACTTTACCATCTTTTGTTGCAATAAAACTTAAATTTGTTTGCATCTGGATCTTTTGCGTACCTCTGTGTGTGCTGGGGTTATATATTTCCATGGTTGCTAATGGCACGGCCAACAGTTAAATAAGTTACAGGGAAGAGAAGGACTCATGTAATAAGGAATCAGCAAAAGTGATATAGCAGAGCTGGGTACGTGGTACAGTTCCGGAGTCCAGGAGATTAGTTACACATTCCAAGTTTGGCAACAGTGGTGTAGTCAGGTATCTGTGCAGAGGATAATCTAAAAGAGTAGCCAGGGACAAAACATCAGGTCAAAACAGTAAGACACAGGTAGATACCAGCCAAACCAGATAGGGAAACTAGCAACTATAACTGGCACTGAGGCCAGCACGGTGGCACTTTAGGCACTTAGCACTCGGATCGGTCAGCCGTGCACTCTTCGCATGCGTCGCGTGTCATCGCTTCCAGCTTTGCCGAGACATTCCTTGCGGTGGCCGGCAGGGAGAGGGTGAGATGCCTTTGTAACATTTTTTGGAAGATACTGATTCTCCTTTCTGTCCTCAGATGGATTTCTCTGGTTTGGCTATTAACCCCTTGTTGCTGCAGACATTTGTAGTTTTTTTATTTTCTTTTTTTCCTTTCCACCTTCCAAAAGCCATAACTTTTTAATTTTTCCTTCGACATAGCAGTATGAGGGTCTGTTTTTTGTGGGACAAGTTGTAGTTCTTAATGGTACCATTTATTGTACCATATAATGTACCGGGAAACTGGAAAAAAAACATCTTTGTGGGGTAGAATGGGAAAAAAACTGGGATTCCTCTATTGTTCTTTGGGTCTCGTTTTTACAGCGTTCACCATGCAGTGAAAACTGACATGTTTACCTTATTCTGCAGGTCAATAAGATTATGGCGATAAATATGATTACGGCGATACCAAATTTATATTTATGTTTTTTTACATAATATTATACTTTTAGAAAGAAAAAACTATTTTTTTCTGAGAGCCATAACTTTTTTATTTTTCCATTGCTGGAACGGAGTGCAGGCTTAGTTTTTATGGGACGAGCTGTAATTTTTATTAGTACCATTTTGGGGTGCATGCGATTTTATCACTTTTTAGGGGAAAACCGAGTTGACCAAAAAAGAATAGTATTTTTCTATGGCGTTTACCTGGTGGGTTAAAAAACGTGGTCTTTTACTTTTTCTGACTTTTACGGAAACAGCGATACCAATTATGTTTACTTTTATTATTGCTTACATATTTTTTGGTGGAAAATTTGAAAAGGTTTTTTTTCTGAACTTTTAGTTATTTACATTTTTTTTACCCCTTAGGGTACTTTACCATGCAATCGTTAGATCACTCATGCAATACACTGCGATAATCATGTATTGCCTTTATGTGTTCTTTACTATTAATATAATTGAACTATATAATATAATATAATTTGAAACAGCCGACACTAGCCACCAATGGCAAAGGCTCAGCTCCTGTGCCAGCGCCATATTGGGGTAGCGCACATCCAACGTAACTGTACATTACATATCACTAAGGGGTTAAATAACACATGATGGAATGTTTGGACAAAATAGTAGTGACAAAAGGTGACAAACAAACATGGGGCCTCAGATACTATGACAACCTGAAGACCTTTTGGCCAGTTACTAAAATAAAACATTATATACACTATATCCTATTGCCATTGTGTTGTGTCCATTTACTGTGAATCTTAAGCCCCAATTACTAAGGTGGCAGACTATTTTTTTTTTATATAATATTCACAATCTAGCTTTTGCAATTGTCTTCTTTTCAAAAAGTAGAAACTGTAACAAAAAGTACAAAAAAAAAGAAGAAAAATATCACAGCTCAGTCCGATATCAGACATCATTAAAGATAAATAATTAAATTTGCCATATAAAAGGAAAAGAGTCAAAAATTCCCCGACCCATCATGGGATTCATAAAGAAAATGTAAGGAAAATCTACCATGAGCTTATGAGCATAAGGACAAAGAAAGTAAAGGCCCATAAGAGCTGGTAGAACAGAGAGAAGAGTAGCGAGAAAAGCAAGAAAAGCAAGAAAAGAGCAGAAGAGGTAGAAAGGGAGCGAAAGGGGAGGAGGGAAGGCGATACTTCATCAGACAGGGCAGTGGGGGAAGTCACAGAGAAAAGGATATAGTCCGTGAAAATACGTAATTTATGAGACACGGAGGCAATCTCTATCCCTCTGATGTTAGGGTTAGATCGGATAGAGATAGCCAGGGGTTCCAGGGCAAGGATGAAAGGCAGGGAAGAAAGAGGGCATCCATGCCGGGTACCCCTTTGGATTGGAAAATGAGAGAAAGAGAATCCTGCATAACGTAGTATAAAGGCAGAGGGAGAACCGAATCCAACTAAGAAATTTGGACTTGAAGCCCAAGTGCTCCAACACTGCAAAGACTATGAGAGAGCATCAAATGCCTTCCTTATGTCCAGTGATAGAAACAGCCTCAATGCCACAGTCCTTGCACTGGTAAAGCAGATCTGCGACCCATCTGATATTGCCAGAGGCCTGTTTAGAAGGAACAAAGACAACTTGCCCACTAGGATTCCCAAACCCTGATTGAAATGTAAGGCCAGTCAGTGGCGTAGCTATAGGTGTCGCAGCGGTTGCAATTCTGACCGGGCCCCGTAGCCAGTGGGGCCCACGTCTATTCAGAGTTACTATAGTAATTGGGGCCTATGAAATAAATGACATAGTCCTCTGTTACTATAGTAAGAGTATAATATAAATGAGAGAAATGAAAATGCGGCACTCACCCGTTTGCAGTTCTTCATAACTTTATTGTGTCATCTTTACAAAGGTAAAAGCATTACAGGGAGGACAGTTTAGGTCAGAAGAAGCGCGATCCCCAGTGCAAAACCTACAACTAGCTGTCCTCCCTGTAATGCTTTTACCTTTGCCAAGATGACACAATAAAGTTATGAAGAATTGCAAACGGGTGAGTGCCGCATTTTCATTTCTCTCATTTATATCATACTACAAGACCGTCTGTTTTTATGCTGAGCACTGCCCGAAGTTTGCTTAAACTAGGAAACCCTAACTCCACCTGCATCTATCTACCTGTTCCATGCTGTGAGGATTGAGAGTGGTGCCGACTTCCCTCTATCTTGCCTGATAGTAACAGTATACTTACCCTTTCTCACACATTTTCTGGCATTTCCTAGCCTAGTAGTACCAGCCTGCAGCTGCCCCAGTGCCATACCATCACTACATGTCCTGGTTTGCAGTGGGTACTGGGGTAATACCTAAATATTACTCCAGCTACCACTAAGCCCCGCCTTAGTAATGGACGTTGTCAATCAGCCAGCGGCCATTACTTAGGCAGTAATAACAAAGTTTAAATAAATACAGAGACACAGAAAAAATATTTTATTTAAGTAAAAAATCCTCACATAACCTGCGTTAACCATTTTATTGAGAAGAAAAAAAACGACGTCATCGAAGTAGTCTTCGAATCCAAAGTAGTACAACAACCGAACCTGTAAAAAAACACAAACACACAAACAAATTAGTAACACATAAAAAAGCTAAATTATTATATCTTTCTTTCCTGGGTCCAGTGCTGGAGCCGCAATGTCAGTGAGCTAGGCCCTATATCTAACTATATTATATGCCATAAAGTCTGCTGGGCCATTGTATCTAATCCTATTAGCAATAGGGGTCATAGTGCGATATGCTGTCTTGGATAAATATATATTATATACACACATACATTTTTTTTGGGGGGGGACATATGTATTGGGGCTATTGCCCTTGCCGTTTTAAGACCTCAGCAATGCCCCTGGCTGCTAGTGCTGCATTGTTGGGTCACTTAGGAAACCCAGTGATGCAGCTGAGAGCTGAAGAGAAGTCGGGGGGGCCCAAGATGGACTATTACACTGGGGCCCATGAGCCTTTAGCTACGCCCCTGAGGCCTGTATTTTAGCTAGGAATCTTAATGTCTATATGGATAAAGAAAAAATAGGCCGGTAGTTGGCCCAAGTAAAGAAGTCTTTATCATGTTTCGGGATCATATAAATGGAGTCTAACAACGTAGATGGATTTGGGTGGGTAGCATGCACTGAGAAATTGAAGGCAGATGTTTTGATTGGTTAGAAGATGGGTTGAACAAAAATATGTTCAATATGTGTAAAGAGTTCGTAAGGTGCTGAATAAGGGACGAAGTCTTTCATGGAAGGATGGACCTCTCTTCAGACATTCGACCAGTGACCACGAGAGATTAGAGAGCGGAACCTTGACAATGGGAACCAGGGGGACTAGAATAATTTGGAACAGTCTGCCTGGAATTCTTATCTAACCTGGGGGTGATCACACAGTTAGAATCCCTGCAAAAGAGAACGGTTCCTTGTAAACAAGGGATAGAAGAGAGGTAAAAATTTAAGTTGACCTGTGCTGGGAGCATAATTGGAAGTAATGGTCACCAGCGCATCTTGAATGTTGCCTAGATAGTGTCACGTAGGGCGCGTGGACCCACTGGGTTGTATCGCCTTTTACGGTATGGCAGCTGGCCAACAGGACACAGGTCAAAGTCTATAGTTCAAATAGGTGTACCTGTGGTAGCTTCAGACAGTAGCAAGACAGGCTTGGATGGGACTTTGGCAGCAGGCAGACACCAGGCGTGGTGTAAAAGGACAGGCGTAGTACTCAGCTCAGCACGACTCCAACTCAATATGGCACTTGGACCAGGATAACACGGGATACAGGTTACAGGTAGCAGGCACGGGAACACTGGGACTAGGAAGACACTGAAGGGACCATTTGCAGAGACGAACATAGGTAATGACAACAATGCTCAGGCAATGCAGGAAGGGGCAGGGCCCTTCTTATAGTCCAGGGTGCTCATGGGCTAATTTGGTGCTATACTTCTGGTGCGCACTGGCCCTTTAAGACCCTACGGGACACAGCCGCGTGAACCGGAAGTGAGTGCTGGTGTCTCCTGAGGAGGAGATGCGGGCCAGCGCTCCCTGATCCATGGCTACGGCCATGAGGAGGTGAGTAAACCTGCGGCCATGGGTATTACAAATAGTGGTCTTCAGGGTCGGCCTTGGAAGACTGTTGAAGAGAAGGAGTAGTTTGCTTGAAACATATAGCTACACCTTCAGTTTTGTTGGGATAGTTAGCAATATAGAATTGGGAGTATAAGGGTTGTAAGAAACGGAGAGACGAGGTAGTGGAAAAATGAGTCTCCTGCAGGCAAAGAATGTCCATATGTAGGCTACAGTAATGTCTAAATGCCTAGTCCTCTTATGTGGGGAATGGAACCCCTGGACATTGTGGGACACTAACTTTAAGGCCATGGAGACAGTAAGGAGTTAGCTATGAGACAAGTTGGTATTTCAGGGACCAGGAAAACCAAAGTCCCACAATAGGGAGAAATAAATCAACCACCGATAGGATTGACTAACCTAATAAATATAGGGGATAGCCTCAAAGGATGGATCACTTAATTGGCACAGGTGATAGCCCTAAGCGGACATGCTTTAGGCACTTGGGGGGTCATAATAGCTCAAGGGTGCAAAGTATCAAACATTGGTAGTTAGTATGAATAACATCGCGAGATCTCCCTGTAGAAGACAGCAAGCGTGATCTCGAGTAAGTGACACACATTAACGTTACCGAAGCGTCAGGAGTGTTTAATAGACATCGCGTACTGGCTGGAAGCGATGTCTATTCACTCTCAAGACACTTCAGTAACGTTAATGTGGGTGTAAGTGACAGCACATGCTGTGCTGATTACATGAATGGAGAGAAGTATATGACGCTGATTGGTCACTGATTGGTCAGCATCATACACTTCTCTTCACAACGCCCACTGGGTCAAAAGTAAAAACACGACCAGTTGGGCATTAAGGAAGTCATTAGCATAAAGCTAAAATAGGTCATAAGTTGGTGTAAATTGATTGTTTTTCTAAATAAAAAACACTGCTGTTATCTACATTACAATGCCTATCTCATTATGTAAGAGATAGGCCACTTATAATGTGGTGACAGAGCCTCTTTAATTGCAGAAATTTCTGTAACAACATCTGCCATGTGTGACTGTGTCAGGGATCATTACCATGTATATTGTTTGAAAAATATTATCCTTACATATATATATATATATTCAGTATATTACACAAAGAGATTGGATTCATGGAGCACAAAGAGCCTGCATAACACGCCTATGGAAGACACCGCCCCCTGGAATGCAAAGAGGAGTGTGCAGAAGAATGTATAGGAAAACTTACAGCAGAGGAGCCAATGGGACTTAAGCAAGTCCCACATCTCGAGGGAGGGGCATGTGTCTCTTTCTGTGTTTCTTTGTTCTGAATAAAAAGTTTTTCAGTCTTCCTCCTGGCTGAGAGAGGAGCTGTACCAAACAACTGTGTGGTGTACTTTTCTCCAGGCATGCCTTCAGCTTTCAATTTACAGAGGTGGTTATTCGGTGTGAAATACGGACCTGACATTTGGCACCCCAGATGGGACCTCACTCGAGGAAATATCAAAATCTGGACAATCGACAATCACAGGGTGAAACAGATAACTCAAAGTTGCCCACTGAAGGAATTTGATCACCTCCGCAATAACACGGTAAGCGAATTGATTTTATAAATCTTCGTCTTATCTGTGTTAGTGGACAGTCTTGTGGCGATCTGTAGAACCCTTTTGTTGATTTCCTGGACTATCTCAGGCGACAGAGGTGATATTTTCCGCTGTGAGGTAAAAAACCTGTGAGACCTTAGTCGCGCCCGACTAACCATCCTCTGGGTAATTAGGGACTAGATAGAAAATACGCGGACACAATATATATATGTGTGATAAGTCGTGGATAGTATTAAAACCTGTCTTATACAGGGGCACGCGGGCATAAGTACATGTGTGATAAGACGTGAGACGCGGGCACGCGGGGCGCAATGATGCCCTGATAAGACGTGTGATAAGACGTGAGACAAAAACACTGATAAGTCGTGTGATAAGGCATATGCGGGGTGTATAAACTGAAAAAACAAAACAAAAAAAAACTGTCGTGTATTAAATTGGAGGTAATATAGTGGGCAGACAAGAGAGTTGTAGACCGAAAATTGTTATATAAGTTACGTGTATAATATAGACTGTTAGAATGGATGGTTTACGGTCCATATTCAAATCATCAGGATCACCCGATCCTATTCATGATTTGGTGAAGTGAATGGAAGTTAGTAATAAGAAAGGTATTGCATGTTATATGCCCGGTAATGGTGTCCGTACCTCATGTTGAGTGTGTCCTCATTGTGGGTGGGGAACCCCCCCCCTTCACAGCTGCGCAATGTGTTTCCAATGGGAGAGGCTGCCCCCCACCACCCACCCCTGATGTGGCCACGCCCGGCCCAACCAAATCAGTATGAAATAATCGCCTTGTTAATTTTGTCATTTGTAGTGTTTTTTTTTCTATTTACAGAAGTTCCAGTCTAGTTCACTGATGAAACAACACGTCATCATAATATAGAGATGGTGGCCGACAGATTGTACTGTTAAACATTATGTGTTTGATATTTAGATAATTCCTTTACAATGGTGTGATGAATGATTGCAGATACGTATGTTGTTTTGCCGGCATTGAAAGTGTTAAGATTGTGAGACTAGAAGTTGTGAGAAATGAGTGTGTGACCCCCCTCCCTCCCCCCTGTAGTGTGCTGTGTTTGGAAGGAGGAGGGGGGCTGACTGGGTGCAGTCTGCAGGGCTGATGAGACAAAGGGATTTCAATATGCACTGCTTTTAGATATATATATATATCAGTAATGTCTACAAACCTAAATAAATTTCTTCTCTTTGCGCATGCGCCGTTGTTTATAAAAGTTCCGATATTTATGTGTTATGATGTGATCAGATTTCATGTGTTTTGATGTTAATTCAGATGTATTAAACTACAGATACTGTGAGACACGGGGTTTTGAAAATGTATGTGCCCCCTCTGTTCCCTATTCTTATGTACAGCTTATTGGTTTGCAGTAATTAATGTTATCAGAGATAATATTTTCTGTTTTATTGAATAACTAACTACAATTGTTTTGTTTTTGATTTCACACATAAATTATGTCATTGTAAAGATCAAATGTATTTGTCAGGAAAAAGTCATTTTTGTTTCAGGCTGTTGTACATTACAGGGGGTTAAACTAGTGTTATGTTGAGATGTAGTTTTGAACTCTGCTACATTACTCTCGCAGAGTCCACAAAGGGGGGAAGGGTGAAGGAACTGATCAGGTACAATTTTGGTTTATGTGTAAGAGACCATCCCCCTCCAGCAAAGTTACACAGGAGGCGAGGTGACGTCACTAACAGATGAGTCTTTACAGATTTAGATGGGGGAGAAGGCAAAACAAAAATTGTCTGGACATTGTTAATTTGATGTAAAGTTTTTAGGAATGTTTTATTTTTATTTGTTTTTGTATTAATCAAGTATTTGCAGAACCTGATAAAAGTGAGATTCTCAAAGTATTCTGGATTATCAGATGAGTGTGGAGAAGTGTATAACATTTGGTTTTATTTTAGAGGATGAAGACGCCACCCCTTTGAGATGTTCTATCTATATGTGACATGGGTTTTTAATGTAAATTTGTAATAAAGAGATATTTTATTATACAATATGTACAAGACAGGATACGAGGCACCAGGTAAATCATCCAGAAACCACTCTCACCTTCTTGTTCATCTCAAGGAGCGGAGTTGGAGGTGCTCGCTGAGGCTGTAACCTGGCAGAAGGTAAGACGGCCGACATCTACACTGACTCTAGGTACACTTTTGGCATCGCCCACAATTATGGGCCCATTGGTAGTAGGAACTTTATTGGATCATCGGGTAAGCCAATTGAGAGAGCGAGAGAAGACAGACCTGACAACAAGGATATGTGCAGTCAGGTGTCAGTAAATTGGCTTGTCCCTGGATACAATAATGCCACCACTAGGTTTGTAGCAGCCGGCATGATGTACACATGGCATGACATAGGTAAAACAGCAAAGGTACCTGTGAAAAGTGCAGCCCGGCCAGATTACCAGTGCCAGCGACTGCAGAACATACAACTGCCCGAGGTAGAAGTGTATGACAATGTGCTCGTATATGTGTAGATCTGTTCTCAGGGGGGCCTGAAGCCCGGCCGGTATCTTCCCCATTGCAGATGTTGTGTGTAAGTGACGGGGGAACAGTGCTTATCCCAAGTATTGACCTGGTGTTTGTACAATGATAAGATGTTATCAGTTCTCTAGATGTTAGTTTGTTTAATAATTGTATTTAATAAGTGTTGTGGGAATATTAAATACTGAGGTTAAGTTTTATGTAAAGTTCTGGACCAGCCTTAGCATTGGACTATTAGAGTCATGTGTCAGATAAAAGGTACAGAAGCAGAATATTCCCATTCGAAAACATATTTATTTGTTTATTTTTATTTTTGTTGTGAAAGGGAAATTTTAGAGCAGAGAATTCTGTGCAGTGTATATGTGTATGTATAGATATGTATATAAAGAAGAAGAATCAATTTGTAAGTTTTAGTTACTGACCAGTGTGAACGTTTGATGTAAAGATGCTATTTGTTAATGTTTTTCTTCAAATTAATTATTTGATTAAGATCAATTAATGTTTATACAATGAAAAAGCTTGTTCTCCACAGGAAGAGTCCAACTGGGAGCGGAAGGCGTGAGAACCAGATTCTGACAGAATGTGGACGGATAAAGGAAGGTAAACCGGTACCACCCAAGGCACTCTTGATGGCACTTGCATTGATGGTGTATGACCTCACATATGCCCCAAGACTGCAAGGATCGATTTGGTAAGATCTAATTGGTATGTCCCAGGTTTTACAGCTGTCGCTGCTAAATTCTGTTAGAGCTGTTTGATTTGCCTACAGAACAGTCCTGGCAGACCGGTGCCAACCTTATCATACCCGCCTCCCACAAAGAGAACAGACCTTGAGAGGCCTTCCCAGGTAGAACGAACCAGATTAGAGTAAGAAAAATTGGTTTGAGACACTTGTCAGATAAACATGTGGAATCTGTGTATATTTCTGTGAGGTGGAGATGTTCTAGGCAATCAGATGAGATCAGGGTACAAATCCTGCTGAAAGAGTATCACCAAGTGCAAATGAAATGTACCCAGTAATCACACATATTCTAGGTGTCCTGTCCATTGGAACAGAGAAGTTTTTCCTTATATAAAGGTGTTTGATGTCATTTAAGGGCCTGACATTATTGTATGTACTTAGAACAACGTTTATAATGTATGCGGATGATGTTATCACCAGATTAGTATTTATTTTAACAATTGACAAGAGTTGGGGGTCCCCAGCAAGTGGCAGTAAATATGAACTAAAAATTTTTTAACACGATGAACTCCATCACTGAGATGCGGCAGGCACAGCCTGAGCCAGTACAACGCGTTTATCATGAACTAACGGCAGTGTCACAATTCTAAGCGGCCGCCCAGACAAGTAACTTGCCAGAGGAAGAGTACAGATGCGGAGGGTTTGATAGTCACAATACAGCTCCACTAATCCGCCTACGTGGGATCTCACCCCAGGCTCACAACATGAGGTGCTATGTACAGCCTGATGACGTAAACTAAAGGAGACGGTGTCAGACAGATGAGAAGGACCAAACCAAGTCCTGATGACGTCAGCAAAGATCAAAGTAAAGACCAAAGACCTGAGTGAATCCGTCAGCAGGATCAAGTGTTTTGATAAGTAAGTGGCTAGGAGGGGGTAATAATAACTCCCCCACTGGACACCAACGTAGTCTGACTCCAAAATTGTGTGGGTTACCCTGAGGGTGACAGTCAGTGAAGAGCAGAAGACAAGAGAAGAAGAAGACGATGGTGTACAGGACTGGCAATGAACTGATGGGACCCGAAACCTGAGGGTGATAGCATTATGATTATTAGTTGAGGCCCTATTGTTTATAATGTCTGAGGTTTATAATTATAATGTGTGCAAATATGCCACGGTGCTGCAAATTACAATCTGAGGAGTTTTATGTGAAGGTGTGAGGTGAAGGTCACTGTGCTGCCCATGACCTGTTATATCTGCAGGGGTAAAAGTCCCATTAGGAGAGTAAGTGACAGTGCGACAGTTGTTACCATTAATAAAATGTAGACCGGATTAATTATATATATTACAACCAGCAGCTGTTTGTAGATTATATCAAGACAACCATCCTGTATCCAGAGGAGAATAGGGAAAGTTAGGACCACTCCGACACCTTGGAAGTCCAGGTACAAAGGGGGGTTACTCATCAGGAGTAGCTCGTCTCAAGCTGGTGAAGAAATCCAAAACCCCTACCCGCCTGGTTCGAGTGGTCAGTGGTAGGTTGCTAGGCAAGACTCAGGGATAGAATAATATTTTTAGGGGGGACTGTCAGGGATCATTACCATGTATATTGTTTGAAAAATATTATCCTTACATATATATATATATTCAGTATATTACACAAAGAGATTGGATTCATGGAGCACAAAGAGCCTGCATAACACGCCTATGGAAGACACCGCCCCCTGGAATGCAAAGAGGAGTGTGCAGAAGAATGTATAGGAAAACTTACAGCAGAGGAGCCAATGGGACTTAAGCAAGTCCCACATCTCGAGGGAGGGGCATGTGTCTCTTTCTGTGTTTCTTTGTTCTGAATAAAAAGTTTTTCAGTCTTCCTCCTGGCTGAGAGAGGAGCTGTACCAAACAACTGTGTGGTGTACTTCTCTCCAGGCATGCCTTCAGCTTTCAATTTACAGAGGTGGTTATTCGGTGTGAAATACGGACCTGACAACTGCACCTTAAGGGCTTGGCCACACATAGCGGATTTGTTGCAGAAAATTTCCACAGTATTTCCGCGTCAACTAGCATACAATCCAAACCATTTCATGCGTTTTTTTACTGTGGTAAATAGTGAGGATTGTTGCAGTTTTTTTTGGTGTGTTTTTCTCAAGGGCTGTGTGATGATATTTCTTCATCCTGTGATGTATTTTCCACCCCCTGTAAGAAATTCTGCAGTGTTATTGCAGCAAATTACGCAGTACATCACAAAAACGCGGAAAATCAGACCACTTTTTGCAGCAATAATTGACATGCTGCGGAACTAAAATTATGCACCGCAGGTGAATTTCTGGATTGAATTTTTCCGCAGCGTGAGGATGACATTTGTTAAATCTCACCCACTTTGCTGCTACTGTATACTGTTGTGTATTTTCCGGACGGAAAATATGCAATTCCGTTACGTGTGGACAGCCCCTAACTCTACCAGTTACAGTATAAATCAACAAAACCTGCACCTATTTCCTGGGTCAACAATCCAGATTGTGTTCTTATAAAAGTAGTTATCATGGTGATAAAGACAAGAGTTGGAATTTAGGGGACTTGTGGTAGTTCTCATTTAAGCAAAACAGATTTCCATAATCCACGAATACTGGATCATTACCAAATATGCCAAAACCATCTCTCTAACGCAGTATTACAATTATCTTCACATCTATATCCATGTTTAATTGTAATGATGACGTCTGAGACAGTTCTAAGCTGTTCTATGTATCAAGATTTTATCTTTTAAAATTAGTAGTGGCATTTACTGTACCTTTAAATAACAGTCATACAATAACAATAGGGGAAATGTATGAAAACTAGTGCAAAGGACATAGCAACCAATCAGATTGCTTCTGTCATTTTAAAGAGAACCTTTGAAAAATGAGATATGGAATCTGATTGGTTGCTATAAGCAACTGCTACAATTCTCCTTTTCACCAGTTTTCGATAAAGAACCAGTTTTCATGAGAGAATGAACACTAGAAAAGACTTTCCAGGAACTGTAAGGCCATGCTCAGATGGATTTGTGGTGCGGAAATCCATAGCATTAAACAGTAAAATGTGGATGACGTTTTCAAAAGATTATGCATGATTATTATTTTGTGGAAAAGCTGCATATGTTAACAGCGGATAACACCCTTTTAATGTATAACGTGAAATTCGCAGATAATCCGCAGCATAAATGTGTACATGTGCATGTGTTTTTCCAGCCATTATTGAAGTCCTATAGAACATTTTATGGACTAAATACCAGCAATTTCGCCAAACCCAGAGAATGCTGTATTTAGAAAACAATGCCACTGGCACCCAAAATGCTCCAAAAACGTCACAAACCAAAATACTGCATATGTAGACTTTCTCAAATGGGCCCCATTAAATTGTAGGGCAGTTCGTTTCTTTAAAATAACTACCGCTGGGGACCTGCTCACAAAGTCAGTGGCAGAGCATTCAGGTCCTGACGCTGCCCAGAGTCAGGAGCCTGAGGCACCCAGAAGTGTAAAGGAGCCGGGAGCAATAAATACATAGGTACCTTTTTTGGGGTTCGGTCTGGGGTCTGTTTGGGGGGTTTGGTCTGGGGTCTGAATATATATAGTGATGTAGTCTAAGGTCAGAATAAATGTAAGGGATTGGTCTGGGTCTGAATTAATTTTGGGGTCTGGTCTGGGGTCAAAATAAATGTAGGGATTCGGTGTTGGTAGGAATTACATTTTGGGTCTGGTCAAGTATCTGAATTAATTTTGCATTCTGGTCTAGGGTCTGAATTAATTTTAGGGTCTGAATAACTTTCGGGGTCTGATCTAGGGTCTGAATTAATTTTAGGGTCTTCTTTATGGAGTTCTGATTCACGCAGGTTATATGAGTGCCATGTGTGAGGAGGGGGCAGAGATGCCAGGTATGCCATAGCGGGGGGGGGATATCTTAGAGCCTGCAGGGGTCAGAAGCAGCAGCCAGTACTGCATCTTGGTGAGTGACTTAGAGTTCATAAAGCTGCCTGTCTATATTCTGTACAGGCAGCAGACTGTGTCATCATCATGACCTATTAGGCTCACAATGCATATAATGTGTTCAGAAGATATATCCACAGCACAGGTCAGCTGCTTCTCACCCTCTGCAGGCGACATGATGTGTAAGCTATGCATCTTGTCAGGGCTGTTAGTCACACAACAATCTACGCTTTCACAGTTCAGCTTTTAATGGCTTGCAGGGATAAGATATTGAAGATATTTTTTTTTATTTTATACCTTTAGTCAGGACCTAAGAAAACGATGAAATCTGCGTACAGTGCCTCTATTTATTGCACACTACAAATTCACATACATGAATTAATTTGAATCAAAATTTGAGGTGCACTACACGGTACATTCTCAGAACTTATTTTTGTATTGTTCTCTGTTTATGTCTTTTATCTTTTAGTATTTTAGTATTGAGTACCGTATGTGAAAGCTTGAAGAATTATGATACATAATGACATATCACAATTGAACTTGTATGATCCTTTTTACCTTAAAAACATCATCATATGATAACATGATAGTTGTACTTAGGAATGTGACAACCTACAGCCCCCACCAGGCAGTGCATGCAGTCATTTCAATTGAGTCTCTTTTTCTCCTTTTCTTTCTCTAGGGGCTTCTAGGGAAGCGTTTAAAGGAACACTAGACCTAAAAATTGAATCATGATAGTAAACAGGAGATAAACATGCCCACGAGAGGCACAGGCAACCAACTTGAAACTACTGAGTCCTAATAGCCACTATACTACTGTCTCTTGCTCCCCAGACCATGCTTTCAGTGACGGCAGATAATGGTTTCATGCTGCCAATACTCTTACAGTCTAGGAACACTAACTTGAGAGGTGTCGTGTTCCCTGTAGAAAAGTTCTGCTGTGAATACAGTCGCAGTCCACTGTCTCTAGAGGGAGGTTCTGGTACAACCCTGCCCTTTCATTTCCTTTCCGTTGAATTAGTCGACCACTAGTGCCATCACTTAGAGCAGTGGGCCTTGCAGCGTTTAGTGAGGAGAGCCTGGAGCAATTGAGCATCAAGCGGTCGCCTCTGGGGCAGTTGCAATTGCGACACCCAGATGTAAAGGATCTGCCAGGCACTACATCTGGGTATACTTCCAGGATTAATCAGTCGACACCTGAGGCCAGACCTCTGAGACTGACACCTGCTCCCACCAATCAGGGTGGCAGGCTCAGGAGTGGGAGAGCCTATCGCGGCCTGGTCAGTCAGAGTTAGCTCCGCCCCCTGTCCATTTATACCTGCCGTTTTCTCTTCCTCCTTGCTTGTTATTCTTTTTGGATTCCTGGCCCCACTGCTGCCTTGCTCCAGCCTGCTTCTGCCGTGCTTCTGCCTTGCTTCAGTTCCGTTTATCCTGCGTTGCTCTGCCCCTGGCTTGCTTCTGCTCCGTGCTCCCGTTTGTATACTCCACTACTTCCTGATCCTGACTGGCTCATTCACCGCTCCGTTTCCTCGCGGTGTTCCGTGGGCTACTGTATTCCCTTGCGTGTTCCCTGTTTGTCTCCCTTGCACTTAGACAGCGTCGGGACCGCCGCCAAGTTGTACCCCGTCGCCTAGGGCGGGTCGTTGCAAGTAGGCAGGGACAGGGCGGTGGTTAGATTAGGGCTCACTTGTTCCCTTCACCTCCTTCCTGCCATTACATAATAACAAGCCCTTACCTAGTCTACCATTTCTTCTACGCTGACGCTATCATGGACCCCCTTGAGACCCTGACCCAGCAGATGCAGGGCCTCTCCCTACAGGTCCAGGCCCTGGCTCAGAGGGTCAATCAGTCTGACGCTGCCTTTGTAGTACCCCTCACCTCACCTTTAGAACCCAACCTCAAGTTACCTGACCGGTTCTCAGGGGACCGTAAGACTTTTCTCTCCTTCCGGGAGAGTTGCAGACTTTATTTCCGCCTAAGACCTCACTCCTCAGGTTCCGAGAACCAGCGGGTGGGTATCATTATATCCCGACTCCAGGAAGGGCCCCAAGAGTGGGCCTTCTCCTTGGCTCCTGACGCCCCTGAACTTTCCTCCGTTGATCGGTTTTTCTCTGCCCTCGGTCTCATTTACGACGAGACTGACAGGACTGCCTTAGCCGAGAGTCAGCTGGTGACCTTACGTCAGGGTGGGAGACCTGTTGAGGAATACTGTTCTGATTTTAGAAAGTGGTGCGTAGCTTCTCGGTGGAACGACCCGGCCCTAAAGTGCCAGTTTAGGTTAGGATTATCTGACGCCCTGAAGGATCTGCTGGTTAGCTACCCCTCTTCTGACTCCCTAGACCAGGTTATGGCCCTAGCAGTACGACTTGACCGACGTCTCAGGGAACGTCAGCTTGAACGTTTCAATGTTTTCCCCTCTGACTGCCCTGCGATTCCCCCCGAGGTCCCGTCTCCTCGCTCTTCCACGGAGGACTCTGAGGTACCTATGCAACTCGGGGCCTCCATGTCCCCTCGACAACGTAGAGAG
Organism: Rhinoderma darwinii; assembly: GCF_050947455.1. Taxonomy (NCBI): domain Eukaryota; kingdom Metazoa; phylum Chordata; class Amphibia; order Anura; family Rhinodermatidae; genus Rhinoderma; species Rhinoderma darwinii. Next base: position 76,599,868 of record NC_134691.1, read on the forward strand.
TTTCGCAGGAAGAATGGTCTCTGCTTCTATTGTGGGGACGACAAGCATCTACTGAACACCTGTCCCAGGCGCAAGAATAAGCAGCCGGAAAACTTCCGCGCCTAAGTGATCATCGGGGAGGTCACTTGGGCGCACAGGTATTTCCCGTTAATACTAAACGCAATAAGATTTTGCTTCCCTTTCAGGTCTCGTTTGCTGGCCGGTCTGCCACTGGCAGTGCCTTCGTGGATTCGGGCTCATCTGCTAATATCATGTCTGTGGAATTTGCTATGTCTCTAAAAATGCCATTTATTGATTTACCTTATCCTATCCCTGTAGTAGGTATCGACTCCACTCCTCTTGCTAATGGTTATTTTACTCAGCATACTCCTGTTTTTGAACTCCGTGTTGGCTCCATGCATTTGGAGCAGTGCTCTGTACTGGTGATGCAGGGATTATCGTCCGATCTGGTATTAGGTCTTCCCTGGTTGCAGCTGCATAATCCCACGTTTGATTGGAATACTGGGGATCTCACCAAATGGGGTAGTGATTGCCTGATGTCATGTCTTTCGGTTAACTCTATTTCTCCCCGGGAGGAGGTAAACTCGCTTCCTGAGTTTGTTCAGGACTTCGCTGATGTGTTTTCTAAGGAGGCCTCCGAGGTGTTGCCCCCTCATAGAGATTACGATTGCGCCATCGATTTGGTGCCTGGTGCCAAGCTTCCTAAGGGGAGGATATTTAATCTTTCATGTCCTGAACGTAAAGCTATGAGGGAGTATATCCAAGAATGCCTGGCCAAGGGTTTCATTCGCCCCTCGACTTCTCCTGTAGGTGCTGGCTTATTTTTCGTGGGGAAGAAGGATGGTGGTCTTAGGCCGTGCATTGATTATCGGAACTTGAATAAGGTCACAGTAAGGAACCAGTATCCCCTTCCTTTGATTCCGGATCTTTTTAATCAGGTTCAGGGGGCCCAATGGTTCTCTAAGTTCGATCTACGGGGGGCATATAACCTTATCCGCATCAAAGAGGGGGATGAGTGGAAAACTGCGTTCAACACGCCCGAAGGTCATTTCGAATACCTAGTCATGCCCTTTGGGTTGTGTAATGCCCCTGCCGTCTTCCAGAATTTTATTAATGAAATTCTGAGAGATTACCTGGGTAATTTTCCTGTAGTGTACCTTGATGACATACTGGTGTTTTCCAAGGACTGGTCCTCCCACGTGGAGCATGTCAGGAAGGTCCTCCAGGTCCTTCGGGAAAATAATCTGTTTGCGAAGACCGAAAAATGTGTGTTTGGGGTACAGGAGATACCATTTTTAGGTCAAATCGTCACTCCTCATGAATTCCGCATGGACCCTGCCAAGGTTCAGGCTGTAGCGGAATGGGTCCAACCTGCCTCCCTGAAGGCGCTACAGTGTTTTTTGGGGTTCGCTAACTATTACAGGAGATTTATTGCCAACTTCTCGGTCGTCGCTAAGCCTCTTACGGACCTCACTCGCAAGGGTGCTGATGTCCTCCATTGGCCCCCTGAGGCCGTCCAGGCTTTTGAGACCCTCAAGAAGTGCTTTATCTCGGCCCCCGTGCTGGTTCAGCCCAACCAAAGGGAGCCATTTATTGTGGAGGTTGACGCGTCCGAGGTGGGAGTGGGGGCCGTCTTGTCCCAGGGTACCAGCTCCCTAACCCATCTCCGCCCCTGTGCTTACTTCTCTAGGAAGTTTTCGCCCACGGAGTGTAACTATGATATTGGCAACCGCGAACTTTTAGCCATTAAATGGGCTTTTGAAGAGTGGCGTCACTTCTTGGAGGGGGCCAGACACCAGGTAACGGTCCTTACTGACCACAAGAATCTGGTTTTCCTAGAATCTGCCCGGAGGCTTAATCCTAGACAAGCTCGTTGGGCACTGTTCTTTACCAGATTTAATTTCTTGGTTACCTATAGGGCTGGGTCCAAAAATATTAAGGCTGATGCACTGTCACGTAGTTTCATGGCTAATCCTACTTCTGAGAAGGATCCTGCTTGTATTTTACCCCCTGGTATAATTGTTTCTGCCACTGATTCTGACTTAGCCTCTGACATCGCGGCTGATCAAGGTTCAGCTCCCGGGAACCTCCCTGGGGAAAAACTGTTTGTCCCCCTGCAATACCGGCTAAGGGTACTCAGGGAAAACCATGACTCCGCTCTATCTGGTCATCCTGGCATCTTGGGTACCAAACGCCTCATTACCAGAAACTATTGGTGGCCTGGGTTGCCTAAAGACATTAGGGCTTACGTCGCCGCTTGTGAGGTCTGTGCTAGGTCCAAGACCCCTAGGTCTTGCCCATTCCCCAGAGACCTTGGACCCATATCTCCATGGATTTTATCACCGATTTGCCTCCATCTCAGGGCAAGTCGGTGGTGTGGGTGGTAGTAGACCGCTTCAGCAAGATGTGCCACTTTGTGCCCCTTAAGAAACTGCCTAACGCCAAGACGTTAGCTTCTTTGTTTGTGAAACACATTCTGCGTCTCCACGGGGCCCCGGTCAATATAGTTTCGGACAGAGGGGTACAATTTGTTTCCTTATTTTGGAGAGCTTTTTGTAAAAAGTTGGAGATTGATCTATCCTTCTCCTCCGCCTTCCATCCCGAAACTAATGGCCAAACGGAAAGGACTAACCAATCCCTGGAACAATATTTAAGGTGTTTCATTTCTGACTGTCAATTTGATTGGGTCTCATTCCTTCCCCTCGCCGAATTTTCCCTGAATAACCGGGTCAGTAACTCGTCAGGGGTCTCCCCGTTTTTCTGTAATTTCGGGTTTAATCCTAGGTTCTCCTCCGTTTCCCCTGGTTGTTCCAATAATCCCGAGGTAGAGGACGTTCATCGGGAACTGTGCACAGTCTGGGCCCAGGTTCAGAAGAACCTAGAGGCGTCCCAGAGCGTACAAAAGATTCAGGCTGATTGTAGACGTTCTGCTAACCCCCGGTTTGTCGTCGGGGATCTGGTGTGGTTGTCGTCGAGGAACTTGCGCCTTAAGGTCCCGTCCAGGAATTTGCTCCCCGATTTATTGGACCTTATAAGGTCATTGAAGTCCTCAACCCTGTATCCTTCCGTCTGGAGCTGCCCCCATCCTTTCGCATACACAACGTCTTCCATGCCTCCCTCCTGAAACGCTGCTCCCCGTCCTGGTCCCCCTCGAGGAAACCTCCTGTTCCCGTTCTCACCCCTGAGGGGGTGGAATTCGAGGTGGCCAAGATTGTGGACAGTAGGATGATCCAGGGCTCCCTCCAGTACCTGGTCCATTGGAGAGGATACGGGCCGGAGGAGAGGACTTGGGTACCTGCTCGAGATGTTCACGCTGGGGTATTGATAAGGAGGTTCCACCTTCTCTTCCCCACTAAACCGGGTCCTCTTAGTAAGGGTCCGGTGGCCCCTCATAAAAGGGGGAGTACTGTAAAGGATCTCCAGGCACTACATCTGGGTATACTTCCAGGATTAATCAGTCGACACCTGAGGCCAGACCTCTGAGACTGACACCTGCTCCCACCAATCAGGGTGGCAGGCTCAGGAGTGGGAGAGCCTATCGCGGCCTGGTCAGTCAGAGTTAGCTCCGCCCCCTGTCCATTTATACCTGCCGTTTTCTCTTCCTCCTTGCTTGTTATTCTTTTTGGATTCCTGGCCCCACTGCTGCCTTGCTCCAGCCTGCTTCTGCCGTGCTTCTGCCTTGCTTCAGTTCCGTTTATCCTGCGTTGCTCTGCCCCTGGCTTGCTTCTGCTCCGTGCTCCCGTTTGTATACTCCACTACTTCCTGATCCTGACTGGCTCATTCACCGCTCCGTTTCCTCGCGGCGTTCCGTGGGCTACTGTATTCCCTTGCGTGTTCCCTGTTTGTCTCCCTTGCACTTAGACAGCGTAGGGACCGCTGCCAAGTTGTACCCCGTCGCCTACGGCGGGTCGTTGCAAGTAGGCAGGGACAGGGCGGTGGGTAGATTAGGGCTCACTTGTTCCCTTCACCTCCTTCCTGCCATTACACCAGACATGAAAACATCAATTTCTTTGTCACGCAACTTAGATGAGCAACACCACCCGTATAGTTATTTACGTGGCCTGGAGAGGCTGCATTTGACTTTACCTTTTTTTAATGCTGTATAACTATTTATTTAACCTGTTTGTTTCTCTGTTTAATCTATATGGCGATATCTGTAATATATTTTTATAATGTTGTTCATTGAAAATATAGTAAAAAGTACAAATTCTGTTCCAACTATATGTTAAAGGTTGGCATTAGCCTCCTAACTTCAAGGAAAGAACAATCCTTCAGCCATGGTTCCCTAGAGGTTTCCTTCACAGGGGGTTTTTCCTCTCCTGAGTGCTCCAGGATTTACCATTTGAAGTATTTCATGTGATTTTAAATAAAGCTATGAGCATTTAACACCAAATGAAAAGTTTTTTTGTATTAATTTTGCATTCATTGGTTTAATTTATTTTGCTTAGGAGTCCGAGTCCATCCCAGGTCAAAGTCATAAGGCCGTTATTTTCTTCCCACGCAGGCCAATATGGTACTGTGGATGCTTTTTTGCCCCAGTGGATGCCTCCACTCTGGCAAATAAAATGGAGCAGAGACAAGCGTTAGTGCACAATAAACACAGGTGTGTACACATCCTTGGGTTAAAAGGTAACTAAACTTTCAAAAAACTTCTGAAATGTCATAGTGACATCAGAAGTTTTGATCATTGGGGTCTGAGCACTGAGACTCCCATTAATCGCTAAAATGTAGTGGCAGAAGTGCTCAGGTGAGCACTAAGCCGTTTTGTTTCTGATCGGCTTTTCTCGGAAACAGGGTTGCCAACCGTCCGTAAATTTACGGACAGTCCGCAAAAATGGATGTTTTTTTGTGACGACCGTAGTGCCTGGCAGAAAAAAACACCGTCTGGGATTTTTCTGAAGTCTCCCGGAACTTTGCACTGTGCCTGCGCCAAAATGTACATGCACAGTGCAAAGGAATAGTAGGCTGTGGCCAGGCATATTTTCAGATTCTGCGGAATCTGAAAATATGCAGGCCAGCCACTGCCAAGTGAGGTCAATGACGGGAGTGGACCAATCCAGTCACCTGACATGAGGTCAGGGGACTGGACTGGTCCAGTCCTGTGCCGTCACAGACCCCAGTAAAAAGTGGTCCTCCGCGGAACCGCTTCACTTCATGACCACCTTCTCCTCCTCCTTCCACTCAGGCAGAGCGGAGAGTGGTAGCGATAGGCTACCACTCTCCGCACTAAGTACAAGGGAAGGGGGGAGAAGTCTGTGCGGCGCTACTTACAGGGGAAGGGGGGCGCTATCTACAAGGGGGGCTGTGTGTGGTTATATGCAAGGGGGGCTGGTGCTATCTACAAGGGGGGCTGTGTGTGGCTATCTTCAAGGAGGGCTGTGTGTGGCACTATCTACAAGGGGGGCTGTGTGTGGCACTATCTACAAGGGGGGCTGCGTGTGGCTATCGACAAGGGGGGGCTGTGTGAGACGCTATCTACAAGGGGGGGCTGTGTGGCTATCTACAAGGGGAGCTGTGTGGCTATCTGGATTGTTTAGAAGATGGGGTATAGGGGTGGAGGATGCTGGAAAAGCGAGAAACCAACATATCTGTGTGTCAAATTCTGCAGAGACGAGACGTGGCTGGAATAAGTCATCACAGTGGTCTGGGCCGGATTGAGAAAAAAAGAGAAAGTGAATGATTCTAATTAGAGAAAACATCACCTAAGTTAGCGGAGGAAAGCTACAAGCGGAGCCGCGATTGGTGATTCACTCCTAGTACACTGCACAGTCAACGATTTTGTAATGTGTCCGTAAAAATTTTGGTCTGTCTGTGAATTTTAGCTCAGTTGTCCAGAAATTTCTGAAGTGGAGTTTGGCAACCCTGCTCGGAAAGCCGAGCAGTTCGTGAACGGCCTCAATAGACCTTTTTATTAAGCTCGTACACCAATTGCTCGGCTTTCTGAGAAAAGCTGATCAGAAACAAAGCGGCTTAGCACTCACCCTAGCGCTTCTGCCGCTTCGTTTTAGTGATCAGTGGGGGTCTCAGTGCTCAGACCCCCACCGAATGTTTTATTACCCTTTAAGATATTGTATTAGACAATATCGTATTGTACAAGAATGCATCGCAAGATTAAACTGTGCTACACAGTTGTTTTTATTGTTATATATGTCCTCAGGTTGCAAAACAGTGTGGGGCCATATATAGCCCCCAAAAAACACTGTCCCGCAATAGGTTGTACCCAGTTGTGCAACATTATTGCTTGCCACTCTGTACCTCGCCACCCCCTTCTTTACATAGCCCCTGCCAGGTTGTGTCTCCCTTGCCTCAAAACTGCACTGTGTGAACAAGACATAATACAGTTTTCATGTGTTTTTTTTTATGTAGAAGCTGGTGCGTTTCTCAGCTGTCCAGAGAATTGAATTGTTGTTGTTTCTGATTAGCTAAAAGATTTGAAGGGCAATGGCTGGGTAGTTCAAATTCTCTACAGCTCTCTGCATCTCATTATTGCAACCATCTCATGCCTAGCGAATGGATGTTTGGTGGATTTTATTCTTAATCCTTAGTTGATATCCTATGTAGACGGTTAGTTACTAAAAGACTGGATATATCACTTACTGATATAATTTTACCAATTGTGATCTACAGTGTCTGGGACCCAAAACTGTGGGTTCATGTGTTATGTTCTTGTTTTCTTGTATTTCTCTAAAAAGACATCCAATACCTAAGCTGAAAGCTTGGAAAACTCCTATCAATAGTACTATATGAGGGAACTGCAATTTAAAAAAGTATGTAATATATTCCTCAGAATAGGTTTAAGATTAACTTATACTTTAAGTTAACAGCATCAGAAAAAAATTTATAATCCTAATAATAATATAAATAATAATAATAATCTGCCTGCAGCTGCCCAATACTAAAATGTCTGATATAGTACTGCGCAAAAGTTCTGGGCAGCTGTGGAAAAATTCTGCAAAGTAAAAATGCTTTCAAAAATAGAAATGTTAATAGTTTTTTTTTTTTTTTTTACCAATTAACAAAGTATAAAGTGAATGAACAGAGAAGAAATCTAAAATCAAAGCAATATTTGGTGTGACCACCCTTTGCCTTCAAAACAGCAAATCTTTTAGTTACATTTGCACAAAGTCATGGATTTTGTAGGATTATAGTCAGGTATAAGATTAACCAATTATTATACCAACAGGTGATAATGACCATAATTTTCATATGTAGGTTAAAACACAGTCATTTGCTGTGTGGAAGGCTTGAAACTGGGTGAGAAACAGCCAAACTCTGCTACAAAGGTGAGGTTGTGGAAGACAGTTTCATGTCACAGGTCCATCATGGCATGACTGAGCACAGCAACAAGACACAAGGCAGTTATACTTCATCAGCAAGGTCTCCCCCAGACAGAGATTTCAAAGCAGACTGGGGTTTCAAGATGTGCTGTTCAAGCTCTTTTGAAGAACCACAAAGAAATGGGCAATGGTGAGAAACATAAGACGCAGTGGTCGGCCAAGGAAACTTATTGCAGCAGATTAAATACAGATCATGCTTGTTTCCCTTCCAAATCATAAGACGTCCAGCAGTGCCATCAGCTCAGAACTGGTAGAAACTGGTGGGACCCAGGTACATTCATCTACTGTTCAGAGAAGTCTGGCCAGAAATGGTCTTCATGGAACAATTATGACCAAAAGCCATACCTTCAACGTGGAAACAAGACCAAGTGACTCAACTATGCATGAAAAGATGGATACTAGGGTGCAGAAAATTGTCAGCAGTTGCTCTGGACTGATGAGTCAAAATTTGAAATATTTGGCTGTAACAGAAGACAGTTCTGGATGAAGGGCTGGAGAGCAGTACAATAATAAGTGTCTGCAGGCAGCAGTGAAGCATGGTGGAGGTTCCTTGCAAGTTTTGAGCTGCATTTCAGAAAATTGAGTTGAGGATTTGGTCAGAATAAATGTCCTATCTGCTGAGAAATACAGGAAGGTACTTATATATCATGCAATACCATCAGGAAGGCATCTGTTTGGCTACAAGTTTATTCTGCAGCAGAACAACGACCCCAAACATACAGCCAATGTCATTAAGAACCATCTATAGCGTAAAGAAAAACAAGGAGCCCTGGAACTGATGATATGACCCCCACAGACCACTGATGTTAACATCATCGAGTATGTCTGGGATTACATGAAGAGACAGAAGGATTTGAGGAAGCCTACATCCACAGAAGGTCTGTGGTTAGCTCTCCCAGATGTTTAGAACAACAGCCCTGCCGAGTTCCTTCAAATCTATATTCTAGTGTACCTAGAAGAATTGATGCTGTATTGAAGGCAAAGGGTGGTCACACGAAATATTGATTTGATTTAGATTTCTCTTCTGTCCATTCACTTTCTAATTTGTTAATTGATAAAAAAAAATTATATTTTTGAAAGCATTCTTACAGTATTTTTCGGACTATAATACGCAGATTTTAGCAAGAATAAATCTTGCTAAAAAGTCCCTGCGTCTTATAGCCCCCTAAACCCCCTAAACCCCCTAAACCCCATTCTATCTTACCCGGCTCCGCTGTCTCCCGGACATTTCCTGGTTACATGGTCGAGTTACGGAAACAGCGTAACTCGCTGAGCTACGCTGTTTCCATAACTCCCATAGAACTGAATAGTAGTTAAGGAAACAGCGTAGCATGCTACGCTGATTTTGTAACTGCCATTCACTACTATGGGAGTTAGGGAAACAGCATAGCTCAGCGAGTTACGCTGTTTCCATAACCCATCCATGTATTGCAGTGTATAGTTCCAGCAATCTAATGATCGCTTGTTCAAGTCCCCTAGGGGAACTAATATAATGTGTAAAAAATAAATAAAACATTTTCTGGAATGTAAAAAAAGTTAAAAGAAAAAAACCTTTTCCCATTTTTCCCCAAGCACAATGTAAGAATAAAAAAATAATAAAAGAATTGGTATCGGTGCGTCCATAAAAGTCCGAAACTACTACAATATTATTTGACTCACACAGTGAACGGCGTAAAAATAATAAATGTTAAACCCCAGAATCTTTGTTTTTTGGTCACCATAGCGCTAAAAGTGATAAAAAAATCGTATGTACCAAAAAAATGGAGCTAATAAAAACTACAGCTCGTCCCGCAAAAAATAAGCCCTCACACCGCTCAAACGATGAAAAAATATAAGTTATGGCTCTTAGAATGTGGGAAAACCGAATAAATTTTTTTTTTTAACCAATAGTTTTTTCTTTGTAAAAGAAGTAAAATATTAAATTTTTTCCTATTTTCTGTTGTCTAAAACCTGGGTGCGTCTTATAGTCATTTTAAACATAAAGATTAAGGGTATGTTCACATGCCCTATTTACGGACGTAATTCAGGCGTTTTACGCCTCGAATTACAGCCGAAAAAACGGCTCCAAACCGTCTGCAAACTTCTACCCATTGAATTCAATGGGTCTTACGGTGTTCTGTGCAGACGGGCTTTTTTTTTTTACGCGCTGCTGTCAAAAGACGGCGCGTAAAAAGACGCCTGCCTCAAAGAAGTGCATGTCATTTCTTGGGACGTAATTGGAGCCGTTTTTCATTGACTCCAATGAGAACCAGCTCCAATTACATCCGTAAAAGACGTCGCGAAAAACGCGTGCACTTGTCATAACGTCTGAAATTCAGGACATGTTTTCGCCTGAAAACAGCTCCGTAATTTCAGACATAATTGTCGTTGCCATGTGAACATACCCTTAGCTATCACCATTTACTGGAGGTGGGCATCGCTGCTGAGACCAAGTGTTCTTATTAAAACAGCTCCGCAAGCTGTTACCATAAGAGATTTAATATTTTCTAAGTCTTATGAAATATTCCTGTAAAATAAAATCATTTTCAAGCTATATAGGACACAGTGAAAAAAGAAAGTATATTCACCCCTGAAAGGTTTATTTTTTTAATGTTAAGTATGAAGTTCTGATTTTCATTTTAATGGAACCAAAAGACTGAGGTCAACTAAAAAAAAAAGTTGGATTACAAAGAACTGATATAGATGCAGGTTTACCTTTGGTGAACCTACACTTTCATATTATGGAATTATATAAACAGCAATTCCTTACTATATTTATATTATTGGAATCTCTCTCAGCAGGGATTCTGGCATATAATGGGGGGAATGTAGCAGGCAGCAGCCTGTACACTGGTGTACAGATGTACCCTGCCTGATCTCCTTAGCATTTGGCATGTAAAATACTGACATTCCGCATCTCATTATGGGGAAAAAGAGGCACCTATTAAGAATTCCGGTAAGAATTGACTTCCTAGCTAAGTATTGGCAACAGATAACACAGAATGGAGTCTAACGTGACCTGCTGCCATGTTCTTTTCCCTTGCCTGCAGCCTCCACTTGCACCTGCACAGCTAAGCATTGTTTCTCACTGCTTGTCTGTGCCTTTTTTAGTCCCGAGGCCTGCCATGATAGAAGAAAAGCCTCCTGTTAATTCTCTGGAGCCTGACTGGGCTGACGGTAGACAGCATGGACTGATCTCGACCATGAATTTCCTCAACTGCATATAAGCACCGCTCTCCCAATTCTTTTGTGGTACCCACTGTAGAAAGCAACAGTTGTCCTTGCCTCAGGACTTTTTTCCACCAAGACCAGACTACCATATGCCGGATCCTCATATTTATCACTCCCTTAGGCCTTATTTACACGAGCGTAGTTCCCGTCCGTGATACGCGCGTGAAAGTCCCGCACGTCGCACAGACCTATGTAAGGCAATGGGGACATTCAGACATTCCGTGTTTTTCACGCAGCGGAATCTCACGTCATGTCCTATACTTGAGCGTTTTCTGCGCATCACGCACCCATTGAAGTCAATGGGTGCGTGAAAATCCCGCGCAGCACACGGACGCACTTACGTGTGATTCGCGAAACAAGAAATGAAGGGAAAAATAAAACCACCTCCTTCATTTATTTTTCTAAACCTTAAAACCGCGTGTCATAAGGATCGCATATTCGCGAAAATCACGCAGCCAAGCACCAAGCACTTATGACACACGTAACTGCAACGCGCAAGAAACACTGCATTTTTTGTGTGAATTTTGCCTTAATCTGGTGGCTTACAAGTTTTACATTGAAGGAGAGCAGGGCAGTGCCAGTTAGAGAAAAATCTGTTTAAACCTAAGAATTTGCAACAAATTTACAGTGCAATGTAAGTGAAGGGAAATTTACAAAACCCTATTCACACAAAGCATATTTATCCACTGCAGATTGCAGGACATTTTGCAGATCTTCAAATCCGCATGCAAAATTCACATGTAGCCTACGATGCTGATTTTCTGTGTATTTGCCGGAGATTCATGACAAAATCTGTGGCAATTTTTTTATTGCAGTGTCTAAACTTATTAGTATTTTTATCTAAACAAATAACCCAACTGATTGCGTGAAACCAGATCTGTACATGGTATAGATGACGGCTATAAAATTCTCCTCTTCAGTAATGTTATAAAAAAATCTTATTGTGTTGACATATTTGACACATACTCTTCATATTGACTAGAGTGAGAAACGTGGAGTAAATGTCATCATTATCTGCCAGTGGTCTCGTCAAGCTACTCCCTAATGATTTCCTATATGCAACCAGTGGTAACTGTAATCAGTTGAGGCAGTAATAATGATCAAGTTAAGAGGATGCTCTACTTTTATAATAAAAAAATAATTTGTGTTGATTTTCAATAAATATACAATTGCTAAATGCTATTCTTGGTTGATTTGTTTGATGAGGCAACGTTAATTTATTGATTGTATTGAAAGGAGGAAGAAAGGTCCATATGTTAAAATAGGAAACCTTATTAAGGATAGATTTAATTGGTCTCATTACTGTGAGTATCATAGTTAGAACCTATTCAAATATACACTATATGGACAAAAGTATTGGGACACACCACTTAATCATTGAATTCAGGTGTTTCATTCAGTCCCATTGCCACAGATATAGTATAAAATTAAGCACCTAGCCATGTAGTCTGCCTTTATAAACATTTGTGAAAGAATAGGGAAAGGGCTCACTGAATAACAGCGTGGTACTGTAATAGGATGCCACCGTTGCAACAAGTGAGTTTGTGAAATTTCTTCCCTCCTAGATATTCCATGATCAACTGTGGGCGGTATTATTACAAAGTCGAAGTGTTTAGGAACCACAGCAACTAAGCCACAAAGTAGCAGAAAGCATAAAGTTATTAATCGGGGTCGGCGAGTGCTAAGGCGCATAGCGCATAAAAGTCGCCAATGTTCTGCTGACTAAATAACGGCAGAGGTCCAAACCTCCTCTGGCATTAACATCAGCACAAAAACTCTGCGCCGGGAGTTTCATTGCATGGGTTTCCATTGCCAAGAAGCTGCATGCAAGCCTTACATCACCAAGCACAATGCCAAGCATCGGATGGAGTGGTATAAAGTAGCCGCCACTGGACTCTGGAGAGTGGAAATGTGTTCTGTGGAGTGATGAATCACCCTTCTTTATCAAGTAGTCTAATGGGCGACTCTGGGTTTGGCGAATGCCAGGAGAACATTACCTGCCTGACTGCATTGTGGCAACTGTAATGTTTGGTGGAGGAATAATGCTATTGGGTTGTTTTTCAAGTTGACGTAGGCCCTTAGTTCCAGTTAAAGGAAATATTAATGCTTCAGCATACCAAGACAGTTTGGACATTTATTTGTGGAAAGAGTTTGAAAAAGGCCCTTTCACTATTTCTGTGCCCCAGTGCACAAAGCAAGATCCTTAAAGTCATGGTTGGGTGAGTTTGGTGTGAAAGAACTTGATTGACCTGCACAGAGTCCTGACCTCAACTCCATCAAACACCTTTGGGATAAACTAGAATTGAGATTGCGAGCCAGGTCCTTTCTTCAAACATCAGTGTCTGACCCCACAAATGCTCTTCTGCATGAATGGGCAAAAATTCCCAGACACACTACAAAATCTTGAAGAAAGCCTTCCCAGAAGAGTGGAAGCTGTTTATGCTGCAAATGGGGGACCAACTCCATATTAATGCCTATGGACTTAGAATGGGCAATGGTGGATTATCATTAGGGCGGCTCGGGCGGCTGCCCGGGGCCCAAGGCTCCCGAGGGGGCCCATGGCCGGCCAAACCACACATGATCGTACGGGCCCTCTCATGCCCGGTGGTGTCACTAGCACCGGAGGGGGCCCCGGTGCTAGCGGCAGCCACATTCATTTGTATCTGAGTCCTCAGGACTTAGATACAAATGAATACTATAGGCTACTGGTCATGTTCGGCTTGCAGCCTATAAGGTGCTGGGAAGACTCCCTGCGTAGGCCGGCGTAATGAGGTACTGCATCACGCCGGTCTGCGCATGCGTCTAGTCCGGAGGATTCACACGCGTCCAGCTGGAGCGGCCGCCACGGGGTAAGGTAAGTAAACGGTATATATTTTTTTAGGTGGGGACTATCGCTGTGTATATATTCAAGGAGGGGGGGGATTGCTCCGTTACACTATATACAAGGGGGAGAGCTGGGTTGCCCTATATACAAGGGGGAGGGTAGCGCTGTGTGGGCCTGTATACAAAGGGGCAGTGCTCTGTGACACTATATACAAGGGAGGATTGCTGTGTGACACTATATACAAAGGGGGGAGCGCTGTGTGACACTATATACAAGGGGGAGCGCTGTGTGACACTATGTACAAAGGGGGAGGGCTGTGTAGCACTATATACAAGGGTGGGCTGTGTAGCGCTATCCACAGCGGTATGTGTGTGGGGTGCTCTTTATAGGGGGGCTTTTTGGTGCTATTTACAAGAGGGGGAGGGCTGTGTGGCGCTCTCTACAGGGGGCTGTATGGCGCTATATAGGGGGCTGTCAGTAACGCTCTCTACGGGGGGATGTGTGATATCTACAGGGGGCTGTGTGTGGCGCTATCTATGGGGGTGTATAATATCTACTGGGGCTGTGTGTGACACTATGTACAGGGGGCTGTGTGTGGCACTATGTACAGGGGGCTGTGTGTGGCACTATGTACAGGGGGCTGTGTGTATATGGTGTTTTACAGTGTGTGGTATTATTATATTCAGGCGCGCAGTGTTTGGTGCTATTATATTTAGGGGCACAGTATGTGGCACCATGATAACTTTATTTTCGTTTATAGGTGTGAAAATGTTGAAAAGTGAGGAGCCGAAGACATCTGAGTGGCAAATTCTGCAGAATTGAGTCATGGCCGGGAGAAGTCGTCATGAGCTCTGCTCCCGATGGAGAAGGAAAGAGGAAAAAAACTACTAGACTCACTAGATTTATAGAGACCTCTCCTGACATGTTTATTATAGGAAATCCTTGTATTTCACAAAAAGTCTTTCTGCAGTCCAGGACTGATAGACAATTCCCCTTGTCAGGAGGATGTGTCCCTGCACAGTGTGATCCTGTCAGTATGTAGGGACACAGCCCTGTGACAAGGGGAATCGTAACACCCATTTGTTAATGCTTGCCCAAAAAGGTAGTGTTAAAAATAGTTACGGCGCGGCAGGGCAGCGGTACGGAAGGGGGGCCCAAGTTTGGGTAACAGCCCAGGGCCCATGGTCTACTTAATCCGCCACTGAGAATGGGATGTCATAAAAGCTCCTGTAAGTGTAATGTGTAGGTGTCCCAATATTTTTGTCTATATAGAGTATATACAGAGGCAAAGATACACATACAATGATCTGCCTGGTAGATCTGATGACTAGGAGATTTTAGGCATCTGTGGCTGTTAGGGATCCTAGGTATCAGCGTGTGTCTGTCAGGACATGTTGGGAGTTGTAGTTTTGCAACAGCTGGCGTGCCACAGGTTTAAAACCACTGGTATAAGTACTTCCCAGAGTAACTGATTGCCTTAATTCTGTGACTCAATAGGTTTCCAGTTTTATGATTGTAAATGCATATTGGCCATGTGAAAGTGACATAAGTCAGATGTCTTTTGAAAAAGAAACTGTGATATTTGTGGCATCTACCTAAATGTTGCAAACAATATGTAAGCGGACAGAACTGTTTTCTGTAATTAAATTACCTATTGGCAGGGGCGGACATACCGCATGTGCAGCCGGTGCAGCTGCACAAGGGCCCCGCGTGGGAAGGGGGCCCGTTCAGTGGCGTAACTACCACAGTAGCAGCCGTAGCAGCTGCTACGGGGCCCGCGGCATGGGGGGGCCCGTGTCGCCCTGACAGGCACATTACATTTTATGTACCAGGCCTGGCGGCACGGGCCCCCTCATGCCTAGTAGCATCACAACACTAGGCATGAGGGGAGGGAGGGGGCGGGGGCCCGGTGATAGCCGCCACACTGCACTACCAATCGGGAGGGAGGGGGCGGGTGCCCGGGCCCGGTGATAGCCGCTACACTGCACTGCCAATCTGGCACAGATGAATAGGACAGGACGGCGATGCTGGTGGTAGGAGGAGCGCTCAGGCAGGGGAGAGGACAGGGGGCGGTGCGACGTAAGACTTCGGGCGGCTGGACAGTACAGTCAGGACTGCCGGAGAACTCATAGGATGAGCGGAGGACAGACACAGGACGAGTGGAGGACGTGCAGACTGCAGAGGACAGGTAGATGAAGTTAAAAAGTTCATGTCAGAAGGGAGAAGTTTTTATGTAGAAAAATCTGCCTCATAATTCCTTCCGGAATTTTGAGGCATATTTTGACCTGCCGGTAGAACACTTCCCGCGTTTTTCATTGCGTTTTTTTGTGGCGTTTTTCGGCCATCGGGCCGTGGGCAGGGAAACGCAGCAAAAAACGCATTTTCTGCCTGCCATTGTTGTCAATGGGAAGTCAGAGACAGAAACGCCCGAAGAAAGGGCATTGCGCTTCTTTTTCCCGCATGCGGTTTTTACTGCTCGCAGGAAAAATTTCATGGATTTCAATGGGAGGCACTTTCTGACGTTTTTCGCGAAAAAAACCTCAGTGTGAACTCCCCCTAACACAGGGGCGTAACTACTGCTATAGCAGCCGTAGCGGCTGCTACGGGGCCGCGGCATGAGGGGGCCCGCGTCACCTGCCGGCACGGGCCCCCACCTTGGCCGGAATCTCCGCTAGCTGCCGCTATGGCTGCTACAGCGCGATGCCACGGAACACTACGGCAGAGCAGGGAGTATCTCCCCGCTCTGCCATTAAACATAAGACATGTATCCCCTATCCACAGGATAGGGGATACGTGTGTGATCGCTGGCATTGATAGGGAGAACGGGGGACCGAAAGTCCCCTGAAGTTCTCCATCACAAACCTCGGACTTCCGGGGTCTGTGTCGGCAGCTCCGTAGAAATGAATGGAGCGCCGGTCACACTTGAGCTGCGCAGACACCGGAAGTCAGAGGTGAGTGATGGAGAACTTCGGGGGACTTTCGGTCCCCCGCTCTCCCTATCAATGCCAGCGATCACACATGTATCCCCTATCCTGTGGATAGGGGATACATGTCTTTTGTCTTTTCACACTGTAGGTCGCATTTTTTTGAGTGATTGGGGGTGTATGGCGTTCCCTACAGGGGGGGGGCTGTATAGCGTTCCCTACAGGGGGGGGCTGTAAGGCGTTCCCTACAGGGGGGGCTGTATAGCGTTCCCTACAGGGGGGGCTGTATAGCGTTCCCTACAGGGGGGTCTGTATGGCGTTCCCTAAAGGGGGGTCTGTATGGCGTTCCCTACAGGGGGGGGCTGTATGACTTTCCCTACAGACCCCCCCTGTAGGGAACGCCATACAGAACCCCTGTAGATAACGCCATACAGACCCCACTGTAGATAACGCCATAAAGTCCCCCCTGTAGATAACACCATACAGCCCCCTGTAGATAACGCCATACAGCCCCCCTGTAGATAACGCCATACAGCCCCCTCTGTAGATAGCGCCATACAGTCCCCCCTGTAGATAGCGCCATACAGACCCCCCTGTAGATAGCGCCATACAGACCCCTCTGTAGATAGCGCCATACAGTCCCCCCTGTAGATAACGCCATACAGCCCCCTCTGTTGATAGCGCCATACAGTCCCCCCTGTAGATAACGCCATACAGCCCCCTCTGTAGATATCTTGAGATTCAGTCCTGCTTGATAGGTAACAGTGCAGTAAGCTAAGCATGATAAGATCATCTAAATTATTGCATCTCAGTTGCATGAGTGCTTTGTGTTATATTCAATGATTCAATTTAACCTAAGTCTCTAAATGTGGGCAAAGAAAATAAAAAAACTATACTCACCTCCTCCCTCGCCTCCGTTCACCCGCCGCAGCCCCCATCCTCCTGTCTCGGTCTGTGTTACAAGTGTACAAGGCTGCACTGGTGACGCGCTGCCGATGGCACGTGACCGCTGCTGCCAATAACTCCTCATTGGTGTGCTGCTGAGGACAGTAGTTCCACAGCAAATCGCTGTTGAGGGCATTGATTGGCTGCAGCGGTCATGTGCCATCGACCGCGCGTCACCACAGCAGCTTTGTAAACACAGAAAGGGATAGGGGCTGCGGAGGGGGAACGGAGGCGCCGGAGGAGGTGAGTATAGGTTTTTCATTTTCTTTGCCCACATTTAGGGACTTAGTTTAGATAAGAATTTAACCCGGAAAAAAATGTGTTACTTGTGTTCTAAACTGGTAATAAAATGTACAATATAAATCTTCCTTCATAATTTTTATTAGTAAGGTTTATTTTTATATGCATATATATGTTTAGGTAACTTTGTCGGTATTGGGGGGGGGGGGCGGGGGGGCCCTGGCACATTATCTGCACAGGGGCCTTTTGCAGTCTGTGTCCGCCACTGCCTATTGGTACTGTAGGTGGGAGACTTGCTGGGTAAAGATGAATATGGTCACCAGCCGGTATTTCTATCCTTTTAATGTGATATACAAGTCCACTGGCAATGAAAGAAGACATATCATTTATTACATATGAATGATAAACCTTGTAAGGGTTGACTCATAAAAAAAATTCCTTCTCTAAAGACTGTCACCACAGGGATCAGTTGATTGCCGATAGCGACGGAACCTAGAAGAAGCGGCCAGCCATACATTTCCCTATGATTGCCAAATGAATGACTGACTAAGTAATACATGGACAGGCCAGGTTTGCAAGAGCTAAATTATTTACTACTTAGCGACTATCCGATTTGGGTCATAGGGGAGATAACAATGACCTTATAAAAATTATTAATAAGAAGATTAAAGCGGTAGACAAAGCTTTAGTAATTATGTTTCTTTTACTCACTGATATATTCACATTTTTCTGTTTTGAGTGAAACTCCTTTTTTATTATATGCTCGGCCACCGCTCCATTCACTTTCTATAGGGCTGCCGAGCTCTGAACTTGGCTATCTCCGGCAACCCCATATAAAATGTGTGGAGCAGTGGCCAGGCAGTCACAGTCCCGCTCCATTCACGTAAAGCACTCCGAAACCCTGTTCTCGGGATTGATGGGAGTCCCATCGGTCGTAATCCCAACAATCAGACATTTATCACCTATCCTGTAAATAAGTGATAAATATTCTTTAGGAGAAAACACCTGTGATTATTTTATATATAGCTTCAATGACTACAGTGAAAAAATTGTTAAAAAATTTGTGGTGACCATATAAACACACACAATACATGTGTCTTCTTTAGGTATGCTTCAACATGCTATAGTAACCATCCTTCCCTCCTGCCATATTAGCAAAAATCTCTGCAACTCATACTTGTAACCAGCTATACAGTATCCTCCCTGTGTACTAGATCAATATGGAGACCTAAAATAGCTTGGAGGAGATAGTAAATAGTACTGTAAATATATTAGAAGTAACTATATATATAATTATAGGATGTGTCTGAGTGATGTGTTATAGTTCACTGTTAGAAGTGAACAGTTATGACATCAGATATCCAGTTTAGTGTCTATCTATCTATCTATCTATCTATCTATCTATCTATCTATCTATCTATCTATCTATCTATCTATCTATCTATCTATCTATCTATCTATCTATCTATCTATCTATCTATCTATCTATCTCTTTCATCTATTCTAAACGCAGTGTAAGTCTATATATATGTATATATATATATATATATAATAAAAAATTATCTAAACTGTATTGACTCCCATACTCCTACCTTTATAGAGGTAATCCATTACACTATTGACTCACATATTGGCCACAGCAATGACTTGTAGCAATTTCTCCAGTGATTTGCGGTTAACAACAAAACTTGTTACAACAGCAGATATCTCGTTCAGGAGAAGTGAAATGTATTATTGTGCATCAGTAATATTACATTACTAGCGTGTGTCCATAACACTATGTCCACATAATATTTACGTAGTTAGTCTATATTTGAAGTGTCCTTATATTCTATGTAACTTTGTAGTATTTACAGTCCACCCTGCACGATCTCGATCCAGGTTATCTGACCACAAGATAGGGAGTGCTCCCTCAGATATGTGCTAATGTAAAATCACTCCCTGGATGTTGCTGTGCACACCTGGACAATGCTTCTATCTATCTATCTATCTATCTATCTATCTATCTATCTATCTATCTATCTATCTATCTATCTTATTATCTAACTCACATCTATCTATCTATCTATCTATCTATCTATCTATCTATCTATCTATCTATCTATCTATCTATCTATCTATCTATCTATCTATCTATCTATCTATCTATCTATCTATCTATCTTATTATCTAACTCACATCTATCTATCTATCTATCTATCTATCTATCTATCTATCTATCTATCTATCTATCTATCTATCTATCTATCTATCTATCTATCTATCTATCTATCTATCTATCTGTCTCATATCTCTATCATCTATCTATCTATCTATCTATCTATCTATCTATCTATCTATCTATCTATCTATCTATCTATCTATCTATCTATCTATCTATCTATCTATCTATCTATCTATCTATCTATCTCATATATCTATCTATCTATCTATCTATCTATCTATCTATCTATCTATCTATCTATCTATCTATCTATCTATCTATCTATCTATCTATCTATCTATCTATCTATCTATCTATCTATCTATCTATCTATCTATCATCTATCTATCTATCTGTCTCATATATCTATCTATCTATCTATCTATCTATCTATCTATCTATCTATCTATCTATCTATCTATCTATCTATCTATCTATCTATCTATCTATCTATCTATCTATCTATCTATCTATCTATCTATCTATCTATATCTAGAGCTTGTTCCCACTGTACCTATCATAAAAAGTGAACTATTCTGGTGGTGAACGCTATAAAGTGCTCCCCTTTGACCTGTACCAGTGGAAGGTCACTTGCTGTTGCTGAGCACATTTGGGAAATTTCATTCAAGTTTTTTTGTCAATGGGAGACTTGTGAATTTGATCTTCCACTCCAAGTGTCACTGACGTCACCAAAGAGGCGATAAATATCTGGGAAGATAATTGGATGTGAGATTCATTGTTGTGATCGCAGAACTCTGCCCATTGCTCCAAGGATCCATTATTTATTCAGTAGAGGATCAGTACGCAATAGTTGTCAAGAGAGCGTCAGCTTATTAGGCAAGAGCTGCGTGATTGTAGAAGAGGCTCAGAGCTATAAAATCCAGCATCAAGGCTTCTTATTGTAAGGAATTCCGCTCACAACATCCAGATATGTCCTCATAAGGAAGAGAGAGGGACCATAGCTGCACAGAGGGACATACAGAGCTCCTACCTTCCTTCCATGCTGTGATCCTGTCCATCCACACAACAGGACCTTCAGTGAGCCAGTAAGTTCAACTCTCTGCAGCACTCACATCAGATGCTGGGGCTCCTCTAAGTTTCTGTATTATTCACTAATGTAGGTGTAGGAATATTTATCTCACATTGGGGAGAATTCAGTTTACAGGCAGGAATATTAAATTATTCAGTATTGGGTGAAGTTAGACTGTATGATATGATATATCTGCTATAGATCTACCTTCATACCTCTTGATATATTATCACTAGTGTATAGTTTCTGCATTACTAGTTGGTATTATATCTGCTTTGCATTTACCTTGATACTGTACCACTAATATAATCAGATATCTCCATACTGTCACTAATGTAAAAGTTTCTGCATTACTAGGTGGTATGATATCTGCTTTATAAGCTTGATACCTCTAATATAATCAGATATCTCCACATTGTCCCTCATATAGAAAGTTTTTGCATTACTAGGTGGTATGATATCTTCTTTTTAATATAGCTTAATACCACTAATATGATCAGATATCTCCACAGTGTCCCTCATATATAAAGTTTCTGAATTACTAGGTGGTGTGCTGTCTGCTTTATATATAGCTTGATACTGTACCACTAATATGATCAGATATCTCCACATTGTCCCTATTATATTACGTTTCTGCATTACTAGGTGGTATTATATCTGAGTGACTTTGATACTGCACAACTTATATGATCAGATATCTCCACACTGCTATTAATATAAAAAGTTTCTGCATTACTAGGTGGTATGATATCTGCTTTACATTTGCCTTGATACTGTACAACTTATATGATCAGATATCTCCACATTGTCCCTAATATATTGATTTTCTGCATTACTCAGTGGTTTGATATCTGCTTTACATTTACCTTGATACAGTACAACTTATATGATCAGATATCTCCACTTTGTCCCTTATATATAAAGTTTCTGCATTACTAGGTGGTGTGCTGTCTGCTTTATATTTACCTTGACACCTCTAATATGACCAGATATCCCCACATTGTCCCTTTATATAAAGTTTCTGCATTACTAGGGGGTATGACATCTGCTTTACATTCACCTATGATCCGATCACTCTTTACCCCTATAATATGAAGATTTTGGGTTAGTGTTGCTGAATCTGCTGCAGTTAGTTGGTGTCCTGGTCAGATAATTTGCTGTAATTTTATCATAGTTTAGTAGTGCTGTTCTATTGTCGATATTTGGACACAGTTATGAGAATAGAACTTTACGATAGGACATCACTGTATATAGGAGTGGGACAGCAGTTGTCCGTAGTGTCTGTAATATCATCACATGTGATAAAATAGATATATCGCTGGTAAGATGTTTGGAATCAGTTAGTATGAAAATATTCATATTGAGTTGACTGTCTATCAGGGATGAGGTTTCAGCACCTCGGGCAGCTCCTTCAGAACAATCCACCAACATTGCCTGTGCTTTGTTCCCCTCTTCCCCGTATCTTCGTTGTCTCCCTCTGTCTGTTCTTACTTTCTTGCTGATTCCCTCCTCACGTGCCCCCTCTTATTCCAGGTCTCCCCTGCACGTTTTTTCCGTTATAGATTGGGTGTTCGGAGTAACATGAAGTTCCAGGTCTTGGTGTGTATGGGCATCCTCTTGGTCGCCCTCCTCCCGTGCCAGGAGTGCAGAGCCTTCAGCAAACCTCCCTCCTCTTCTGCCGGGGCTCCCCCGCCTCTCCTGTCTGAGCCCTTTTTACTTCGTATGGGAGAAGAATATTTCCTCCGCCTGGGAAACCTTCACAAATATCGCCCAAGTTCCTTGCTAGGATCTAGCCGCCTCCCTGAAGCTTCCTCC
Organism: Rhinoderma darwinii; assembly: GCF_050947455.1. Classification (NCBI taxonomy): domain Eukaryota; kingdom Metazoa; phylum Chordata; class Amphibia; order Anura; family Rhinodermatidae; genus Rhinoderma; species Rhinoderma darwinii. The sequence continues at coordinate 76,622,396 of NC_134691.1, forward strand.
GGTAACTTTGTCCGGGCTTTGCAGCAGTTGCAGCCTCAGCAGTGGGGTGGGCAGCAGCCGGGGCTGGGAGCTGCGATTCTGGAAGGAGCAGATTCCCCATACAGCGCTCAGGAGGAACCTACAGAAAGAGGCAAACGAGCTGAGGAGCCTCCCATATCCCTGGATCTCACTTTCCATCTTCTCCGGGAGGTCCTGGAAATGGCCAGAGCTGAGCAGATAGCCCAGCAAGCCCACAGCAACAGGAAACTGATGGACATTATTGGGAAATAACCCGCTATCACCTGCCAAAGAGTTTCCTGCATCGAGCACAAACTATACAGTATGATGTACCATTGTGCTGCCCTGATACCATGTGTTTATTTTTCTATAGCTTCAGACATAGAGGATGCACTCCTTAACCCCTTGGGTGCCTGTGGGGCCAGCAAGACAAAGCAATGCTCTGCTGCTAGTCCCCAGGTGAGAGCCTAGATCTGTTTATCAGCATGCACCGGGCAACAGATGTAATTTGTAATTTATTTTTATTTGGGGGTTACTTTTGTAATATATGAAAATCCTTAGGAAATATCAGATTGGGAATGGGCTTCACAGTGTGAACTAGCTAAGCAAACATCTATTGGACCTGTTGGGATTTCCTATGGGAAGTGAAAAAAAGAAAAAGAAAATAAATAATTTGCTGTAATTTATTTTGCATCAAAAGTTTATTGTATACATTTCCATAATAAAAAACATCTTTTCAGAGCTTGCACAACATTGGTGTGTAAACATAATGTTTAATATCTATATTTTTAATAAAATCTGCAAAGCTTCATCTGTCCATTTTAATTTATTGGGGGACATGGATGTAGTTAGTAGACAGAGAGATGGTCCTGACTGAGCTTCTGTGCACATGAAAAATACAGTAGGTAGGTGGCATTGGGTTCAATAAAAAGGAATGAGATCATAAAACAATAGCATTTTGGTGATGGCCAAATAAAAACAATAACACAAAAACAGAGAAGTGAATACACTGCATATAGTGATGATTTCCTAGTCCTAAGACTATTGACTCAAATATTAAGATAACCTTTAAATACTCACATAAAGGAGGCTGTCAGGATCAAACAATATTCAAATGTTGCTGCTTTCCAAACCTGTTACCTTATTCCAAAGTGGACTACATTGGAGGACTTGCAATAATGTGCCCCGTGATATGGATATACAATATATATATATATATATATATATATATATATATATATATATACACACACGCTCATTAGAAGTAAGCAATGGCTATATATATATATATATATATATATATATATATATATATATATATATAAAATGACTATGTGTTTATTATGTGGAGTTTTTCATCCAACTAAAGGTAAAACTACTACATCATGCTTACTCTGTCACCAAATAAAAAGTTCAGCCCTGAAACATGATATATGATCTTCAGATCTTCTGGACATTCTAGTATTCTATTTGCTCTTTCATCTTTAAGGGAGATATTCTTGTAGGCACCAGGTATAATTGTTCTACAATTCCCAGCATAACCTGTCAGGTATGCTGGACAATAGTGCTTTTTTGCTTGAGATAACTGAAATTACACAGACTTCTTTAAGCTTAGAAAGAACATGAGTAATAAATCAAGGAATATTTTTAGTCATTATTCCCCAAAAGAAGCAACGGTCAGTAAGGGGTCTCTGTGCTTCTTGGAAGTCAGCCCCTTAAAGTACCTGCACACTTGAATAGAACTTTAGTCATTTCAGGTAGTGAAGAAACAACTGAAATTGAGGGGGTACAAAGCAGCATGGGTGGAATCCTCAAAGTAGTGTTTGGACCTCAATGTGAGTCTATAAGGTTTTTATTGTCTATTGAGTTATTTCCTAGGAAGTAATTGGTACATATTGGGATGATGGATGAGCATAGAAGATAGATGCAGAGGCAGTAAAATGTACTGATGATGAGTACTACTGTGATAACTGATAACCATTCACAGAAGGAGGTTCCCCTGACTTTACGCTTAGGTGGGTGTTCACACTGGTGCTGTAGACTAATGAAGCTCTCCCATAGCCAGACAGCTATTCAGGTAATGTATTGAGCCAGGAGAAAGAGAAAACATGACATGAAGCGTTTGTGTTGTTGGACTGATTAGATTCTGTAGTCCCTTGAGCATCTTCTTGGACTACTGTCTCAGACCCAGTCTGCAAGAAAAATAGGCTTGTATGAGATAAAAGATGGTGACATTTAAATGGATACTACTGTGTGTCACGCTATGGTCATGGACCTAGAATCCAGAACTTGGCAGAAGATTAAAGCAGAATTATCAGAACTGAATTTCTGCTGTATTCATTTTCCTAATAAATAATTGAAACAAAGATTTATTTTATCTTATATATTTTTTTTTACAATATGCAGAGCTTATGTTATAGACACTGTTACATTATGGATTCAAGGGATTCATATTACATTTGGCACAAGATACAGTAAAGCATATTAAAGAACCTTTGGGTGTACATAGCTAAACAGGATCAACATCTTAAAGTCTTTTCAGTACCGCCACCTGTACCACATAAAATGGGACTTGTAAGAAAAATTCATAAAATGTAATACATTGATGCTCATTTAACATATACACTTAATAATCTATGTGTACCCAATAACGGTGGTGAAGAGAGGTTGCCTGGTTGCTGCCCAAGGTCTACGCCATAGAGTCCTGGTTTCCATAACTTGCACTGATGAGTCTTATAAGGCTGACAGCTGTACATGAGGTGGATCTGTGGTATATACCAGCAGTTCTAGATGCATGGTTAGCTACCAGACTAAGAGGAGGATTTGCACAGCTTTGCCCACTCTTGATTGAAGACATGCAAGTACCTTGTGTTATAGGACGGTAATGCTCTAGTTATATAGGTACTAAACCACACTGTCAACCTGTGGCTTTTGTTATTTTGGTCAGGATCACAAATGGTGAAAGTGCACATTAAGTGATATCACAGAGTTTCCACAATTAGGAAAGTTTCTATACTTGTTGAGTGCAGGCCTTGCATGTAAGGAACTGTTTTCCCATTACAACGATGCAAGTCTACTAGATGAGCTGAAACCCATAACATCAAGATAGACTTGTACGTCCTTTATATCAGCAATATACTGTAAAGATTTCCATACACATACTATACCCGTCAGCCAAATGCCCAGCTGAATGTGCATGTTAATTTCAAATGGGAGAGAGGAATAAGCTGCTGGTATCGGTTTATTTTCCCACAGGAACAAATGTTAAAATCTAACATGCCTGCTTCTTGTTTCCCCCAACATCTACTATTGGGGGACTGTCAGGACGCCCTCATACACATAAGATTGTTGGCTGATCCCGCCAAAATCGGTGGGTTCAGCTTACGGTTATGTTATGTGTGTGGATAGCTTAGAAGCTCTCCAACATGATCAGTCTTATTTATTGTATTCCTATGCACGCTTTATACCACACTGCATAAAATTGCACATTGGAAGAATTTTCATGACATAATGACGTAATCTACTATATCTTCATTTTATCACAGGGGTACTGTAGGTTCTGCAGTTATGTTAATTCACATTGTATTAATCAAACCTCTCTTTTTAATTAAAGAACAAAGATGAAGAAATAAGTATGAAGTGAATAGTAAGTGATTAATAGCCGCACTATTTACATCCAATTACATAAGAAACATATGTGTACTTTACAGAAACCAATACATTATCACTGCTTCCTACCTGTATTGACATCCCAAACAACATGTCACAAAGCAATGTCTTAATTTCAGTCATTTCACTCTTCAAGTGCATCTTTATGTTTGTAAATTCACAGCTAAATAAAAAGAATTAAAACAATGTATACAGATATAGAATCACCCTCCATGTCTGCTCCACAATAAATAAGTAAAGCTTCTATAAGTAAATCCCTTTTAAGAGATTCCTTTAGATAGTGATGGATTTAATTTAATTTATTGATTATTTCTATACTTGTTCTTGTTACTTTGTCTATTTTGTAACCAAACTGAGTTTGTAGGCAAAACTGGGAACATTAAATGGAGTGTTTTTTTTTTGTTTTTTTTTTTAATTATACTGACAATTTGTGTAAGGAATGTGTAGCTTATCATAAATAATCCTATACTAATAGTTCATTCAGTTGAGCGTGATGGCCGTTGTTTCAACGGAGCGTGTGAAGGGTCCGTGGGAAAATTGGACATGTCCTATTTTCCTGCGTTTTCACGCATAACTCCATAGACTCTGGTCGGGTGCACCTCGGATGTGAAAAACAGCAATTTTTCACGTCCGAGGTTGCCCACGCTCGTCTGAATGTAGCCTAAGACAGATGATAGATAGGTAGATAGATAGATAAATATGGCGAGAGAGAGATAGATAAATATGGCGAGAGAGAGATAGATAGATAGATAGATAGATAGATAGATAGATAGATAGATAGATAGATAGATAGATAGATAGATAGATAGATAGATAGATGAAATTTGCAGGTGTGCACAGAAACATCCGGAAAGTGATTTTATATTAGCACATATCTGAGGGAGCACTCCATATCTTGTAGTCAGATAACATGGATCTAGATCAAGATCATGCAGTGGACAGTAAATACTATAAAGTTACAAGTAAAATAAAGTAAAGTAAAATACATCTTAAAGTCTAACTACATAAATATTATATAGACATAGGCACACATGTCTATGCTATATAGTGTTGTTATTAAAGGGGTTGTCCAGGATATATAAAACAAGGGCTGAATGCAGTGTATGGGCTAATATAAGAAAGCAAGTTTTATTCACTTACTAAATCTCACACTGCTCCAACGCCACTGCTTTAGGGGTCTCCGTTGGTCTGTTTACAGGAAGTGATGATATCCCGTTCGGCTGCAGCGAATCACTGACCTCAGGGATGATGCGCCATTCTTACCAGCATCACTACTGAGGCCAGTGATTGGCTGCAGCCGAACCAGATGTCACCACTTCCTGTAAAAGTTTACAGACTGGCGGAGACCACCGGAGAAGCAGCGCTGGGGCAGCGGGGGATTTAGTAGGTGAGGATAACTGGTTTTCTTATTTTAGGCCATAGACTGCCTGCAGCCTGTGTTTTATAGGTCCTGGACAACCCCTTTAAGGTCAATGTATAAACAGTATGCAGTAAGCTCCTATGCTTCCTGTAGTGGTGACTCAGGGCAGCCAGAATATTGTCTTTTAAATTTATGTAAAAATTGTATTCAAAATAACTTAGACCCAAAAGTCTTGCAATGTATTATAGAAGTGATCAAAAGATCGCATGTTCCAGTCCCCTACTAGGAAAAAAAAAAAGTTTCAAAAAGTTTTTAAATAAAAAATCCAGGACAAAACAAAAAAAAATAATTTCCCCCTTACAATTACTAAATCTTTAAAATGAACTTTTTATCTATCCTATACGGTGAACACTGTAAAAACTGAGGAACAATGGTGAAATTGCTGTTTTCTTTTTATCATCCTGTCTCCGAAAAAAACAGATAAAAAGCGATAAAAAAGTTGTATGTACCCCAAAATGATACCAATCAAAACTATAAGCTGTCCGACAAAAAAAAACAAACATCATTCAGCCCTGTTGAAGGAAAGAAAATGTATGGGTCTTTCAAAGCAGTAACACAAAAACAAATTATTTTGTAAAAAAAAAAAAAAAGGATTTTTATTGTGCGAAAGTAGAAAAACATAAAAAAAAACGATATAAATGTGGTATTGCTGGAATCGTATTGACTCACAGAATAAAGTTATTATGTCATTCATACTTCATGGTTAAATGCTGTAAAAGTAAAACCCCAAAAAACAAAGGCCGCATTGCTATTTTTTTCCACCCCCCAAAAAATGTTTTTGAAAAAGTTATACAATACATTATGTGTAGACCAAAATGGTGCCATTAAAAATTACAACTAGTCCCACAAAAAACAAGCCTCTTTACAGCTATATCGACAAAAAATAAAAAATAAAAAAAGTTATGACTTTCCTAAGGTGGAGATTGAAGGCCAAAACAGGCTGCGTCATTAAGGTGTTGAAGGGTCAAAACTTTGTTTTTCTGATACAGACCTCCAGATCCCCTGCATAGATATAGATTTAATTTTTTTTTTTTTTAAATTCTGTATGCCTACAGCCACCACTACAGGTAGCCAATAAGATTACTGCATTCTGTTTAAACATTGAACTCAATAGTAAAACAGTATGCTGTAAGCTCCCCCTAGTGGTGGCTGCAGGCAGCTAGAATTTTAAATTTATGTTTATACCTTTGTCTATGCAGGACATTTGGAGTTTTTGATAAAAAAATTTGAGCTCTGATCACTTTAAAGCTAACCCAGCCAAAAAGTTTGGACCTAAAAATAAAAAAATTTAAAAAGCGGACATGCTGTTTTTGGGCCCTACGTTCAGTGTATATGTCAGTTATTTTTCCCAGCATATACAGTTAGGTCCAGAATTATTTGGACAGTGAAACAAGTTTTGGCATTTACAGTTATATAATCAATATGGGTTTAAAGTGCAGACTCTCAGCTTTAATTTGAGGGTATTCACATCCTAATTTGAGGAAGGGTTTAGGGATTACAGCTCTTTAATATGTAGCTGCCTCTTTTTCAAGGGACCAAAGGTAATTGGACAATTATCTCAAAAGCTATTTAATGGACTGCATGGGCTATTCCCTCATTAGTCCATCATCAATTAAGCAGGTAAAAGTTCTAGAGTTGATTCCAGGTGTGGCATTTGCATTTGGAAGCTGTTGCTGTGAACCCACAACATGATGTCAAATGAGCTCTCAATGCAAGTGAAACAGACCATCCTTAGGCTGAAAAAAATGAAGAAATCCTTCAGGGAGATAGCACAAATGTTAGGTTTGGCAAAATCAACAGTTTGGTAGATTCTTGAAAAAAAAAAAAGCCTGGACGTCCACAAAAGATAACAGTGGTGGATGTTCGCAGAAGTCATTCCATAGTGAAGAAAAACCCCTTCACAACATCTACCCAAGTGAAGAACACTCTCCTGGAAGTAGGTTTATCAGTATCTAAGCCTACCATAAAGAGAAGACTTCATGAGAGCAAATACAGATGGTTCACCACAAGGTGCAGACCATTAATCAGCTTAAAAAAATAGAAAGACCAGATTAGACTTTGCCAAATAACATGTAAAGAAGTCAGCCCAGTTCTGGACCAGCATTCTTTGGACAGATGAAACTAAGATCAACCTAAGATTAACCTGTACCAGAATGATGGGAGAAGAAAGTATGGAGAAGGCTTGGTCATGATCCAAAGCACACCACGTCTTCTGTAAAACATGGTGGAGGCAGTATGATGGCATGGGCATGTATGGCTGCCAAAGGCACTGGGTCACTAGTGTTTATTGATGATGTGACTGAAGACAGAAGCAGCCGGATGAATTCTGAAGTGTTCAGGGATTTACTTTCTGCTCAGAATCAACCACATGCAGCAAGGTTGATTGGACGTCGCTTCACAGTACAGATGGACAATGACCCAAAACATACTGCGAAAGCAACCCAGGAGTTTTTTAAGGCAAAGAAGTGGAATATTCTGCAATGGCCAAGTCAATCACCAGATCTCAACCCGATCGAGCTGCATTTCACTTGCTTAAGACAAAACTTAAGGCAGAAAGACCCACAAACAAGCAACAGCTGAAGACGCTGCAGTAAAGGCCGGGCAAAGCATCACATATGAGGAAACCCAGCGTTTGGTGATGTCCATGGGTTCCAGACTTCAGGCAGTCATTGCCTGCAAAGGATTCTCTACGAAGTATTAAAACATTTTTTATTTTATTTATGGTAATGTTAATTTGTCCAATTACTTTTGAGTCCCTGAAATGAGGCGGCTGCGTAGAAAAATGGTTGCAATTCCTAAACGTTTCACAGGATATTTTTGTTCAACCCCTTGAATTACACCTGAAAGTCGACACTTCAATTGCATCTCAGTTGTTTCATTACAAATCCAATGTGGTGGCATGCAGTGCCCAAATCATGAAGATTGTGTCGCTGTCCAAATAATTCTGGACCTAACTGTACTTCTAAAATGCTTACAGACTATCATTAACTAAATTAATACCAAAAGAGTGTCTTTTTTGGCATACATTTGGCTGGTTGATATACTTTTGACTCCACTGTATTGAAAAGCATAGTTAACTATGCTTTTCAATACAACTGAATGCAAAAATAATAAATGTATATCAGCAGACAGTTGTATACACCTGGGAAATAGGTACATACAGCGAGATATATCAAACATTCCTGCCTAACATAATGCCTGAACACTGTGTGAACCTAGCGTTCGTACAGAAAGGATGATATACCTAAATAGATCTTCGATTGTAATTGTGCGGCTATAAGAACAAAAGATCAGAATTGTACAGACTACCGGTTTTTCTATGCGTTTTTATGGATTTGAGTTAAACAATAAAGAAGTGGGATAGGAAAGTATTGATGCTTTTAAACTTGCATGCTGGCATAGTCATTTAAGAGTTCCACAGAAAAAAAAGCAAAAAAAAAAAAGCCCCAAGGAGATCCTTCTCCAAATTAAATGTAAGTTTCTCGTTTTCGCACAAACAACCATACCGGAACTTAGCTACTTTAGAAATATTACAAGACATGGACAACGTTAAATTTCAATGGAGAAAAGACAAAGCCATGAAAAATTGAAGGTAAAACAGGATGAGGATGACCAGTAACAAGATGGATATATATATTTACAGAAATGATGAATATACCATTGAGAAGCGATATGCAATATGCAATATATGTTCCATAAAAACTCTTTTATGAGAGTTTGCAATTATTTTTGAGCTTTTTTTGTATTCCTCCCACTGTATGTGATTAAAGCTGATATCGAGTCCCACAGCTTGTAAAGTCCTGGTTTTCACATCAGTGCTTCAGTATTCGCTTTTGCTGACTGAGAGGAACTGTGTGTCTTTTTCTCCAACTGTATTGTGCTTTGTTGTAGCTGTGTAAAGCAAATGCTCTTGAAGAAAGAAACTTTACACCTATAATGTTTAAGCAAAGTGTAATTTCAAATAGATATTAGATATGTTGCCAAGTGAGTCATTTTATATTAAAATAAGTCAATTACCGAAAACCTGACAGTGAATATAAAACTTCAATTAACTTTGAACAAAATAAAAAAATAAAATATACATTTTCTCCGAACTATGTAAAATATGTTTCTATGTAAAAGTCTTAAAGTGACCCTTTCACTTCAGGTGAAATTTAGAAGCAGACAATTTCTATTTGCTGAATATTTTCTATACTTGTCATTAAACTCTTGCTCTATAGTTCAGATATTGCCACTGATCATCCTCTTCTCTCTGCTGCACTCTGTGTAAAGAGCAAATATTAACCCTTTTCCGACAGTGTACTAGGGTGGTCTGTGATTGGTCAGTCATACCGCAAAAAAACAAAAAAAACTTTGGTCCTGGCCCTTGTCATGCCGCGATAAATTGTTATTGCTGGCAAAGCTGTGAGTAGCCCCACATTTTTGCCTGCATTGATGTTTCAGGTTAAATTAGTAAAGTGATGCCCATTCATATTAATGGGCAACCATGTAATACATGGTCAGTCAAGCTGAGTCTTCCGGAGCAGAAGCTGCTGGCTCTCCACTCTGGCTAATAGAGAGGGGATTTCGGGTAAAGGACTTCTCTCTATGACATACATATGCCCTAATACGTTCCAATTATCATGAAGTCGACTTTTTAAAAATTAAAATAAAAGTTTGAAATGATAACAACAATTTTTTCCATAGCCATTATGTTTAGCAACATATGAACCATAAATGAAATAGGTTTTTACCAATACCTTTTATGAGTAGACAATCACATAAAAGTGTGATTTTTGTGGGTCTGGTATCTCCCTACCAAGAAAGGGGCATAGAATCCCGTCATTCTCTGGTTCAGCGGAGGTTCTAATGGTAAAACCCCCACTGGTCTCACTTTTATAACATATCTAATTAAAGTGAACTGGACATTATTTGACTTTTTCTAAAATTTGAGCAAATATTATTTGTGTTTGTGTTCCATTAATAAGAATACCTGTATTTCTATAGGGACTGTTCTTATTCTAAGTTACATGTCCTCTCAATGACCCCCAAGTACATAATCTAACAATGCTGATACAGATGGTTCTGTAATAGTATAATCTGCAGGTTTTATTGTCCACAGAATGTTCTTTATCCAATTTCCGCATAATTGATGTCACTGAGATGATATATTCTGTGTATTGAAGATGGAGTCCAAAAGCAGAATTTAAAATAAGCTTTACAGGAAATACTCTGCTTATCATGTTAGTGGTTAATTGGCTTTCCTATAGTACAACTAAATCTGTCATGTCCCCAACCATAGCACTAGCATAGGCAGTTGTAGGAGTATGGATAGATTAAACTAAACTGGGGTGGTTATGTCATTAGTTATTGTCTTTCCAGGTTTCTCCTTTGATGACATTGTAAAGTTCCCATAAAAGCGAACATCAGCATCTGAATTTCACCAGGGGAGATATATACTGAGAACCATTTGTGGATGATTTCAATTCCATACCATTGAATATTAAAGTTTGTTTTAGACTTTGTGTGCCTGTTTTATATAAAGATGCAATTATTGACAATCTTTAATAACGGAGTAAATGCTAAATTGATGTAACAGATTTACAGATGTTGCAACAAATATTTACATTTCTTCATATATGAAATTATATTGATAAACGAACAAAAGTAGAGGATCCAGCGCAATCATTTAAAATAGAACATGGTTCCAATTTTATTGGGATATTAAAACAGAATCAATCCCGAGTGTGGTGTTTAGAGATAGGTAGATAGGTGCTGTTTTAATATCCCAATAAAATTGGAACCATGTTCTATTTTAAATGATTGCGCTGGATCCTCTACTTTTGTTCGTTTATCTCTGTCTTCAACACCGTGAGCCGTCACGGAGATCCAGGCGCAGAGCGCAGAAAATCTGCATTCAAGGTGAGCTGATGAAATTATATTATATGAAATACAATTAAAATCGTTGCCTCTTTCACATTATGTATGTTAAAATTGCTTTCATTTTTTTAGTACAGAAGCAGATTTTAGCTTTATTTTTTAGCTTTATTTTATTTTATCTTTATTTTTTAGCTTTATTTTATCTTTAGTCTTTAGCTTTATTTTGTTTTAGCTTTATTTTAAATAGTAACTCTACCCCAAAGGGAAAGCATAATCTTTAGTAGAATTACCCATAATATGAAGACCCCCCTCTCTCCCAAATTATTCTTAGTGTAACTTGGGGGAGTTGGATACATTTGTCTCTCTAAAATAAGGAAAGTATCACATCCATAGTATGGATGATTTTTGGTAATGATTTTCAGTTTAATTATGGTCATCAAATGGAGTGGTTGAAATCTAGAGTTGATGTTTGACGTCTTACTCAGGTGGAATGGTATAAGGATGAACCTTCTGAATCAGTAAGGCCAAGAGATGGGTTTACTGCCAAGTTACCAATGATATCACATCACTCTGTCTCTTTAACTGTAAGCAAATGAGGTATCTAATGATGCCTCAGGGTAATGTGACCCTGGTCTTGTCATCACTCAAGCCAGTGGTGTAGTACCAGTAAACCAGGGACCTTATCTGGCACCTAATAAGCGTTTGCATGTATCTGGCAGTGAAAACCAGCAAAAGGAGTAGACTCCAAGTTTAACATTTTTTATGGGTGACCCTTTTCCTTATAGAGCCTTGTTCAACATGATTGGCTGGAAGATACTTGGTGACCGATTCAGAAGTTTGATCCCCTCTTTAGTAAAGAGCATGAACTATCAAACATAAATTCTAAAACAAGAGCACTGTATTTATGCTAAAAAGCTAGTAGGATAAAATAGTTTGAAAAGTACAGTTAGACTACTAGTATTTTAAGTTCTAAATAAACTAAAAAAAAACAAGAAAAAAAACAGCACAATGATTCTTTTATAAAATGACACTACTTTATTTAAGTGTAGCTAAATGTTTGACAAACTTCTGACATGTCATAGTGACATAGTGACATGTCAGAAGTTTGGATTGGTTGGGGTGCGAGCACTGAGACCCCCACCAGTCTCTAGAACGAAGCAGCTGAAGTGCTCTTGTGAGCGCTCAGCTGCTTCGTGTCTGTTCAGCTTTTTCCGGAAAGCGGATGTATCGGAGTACGGGCTCATAGACTTTCTATTGAGTCCGTACGCCGATACATTTATTTCCGTAAACAGCCGAACAGACACGAAGCGGCTGAGCGCTCACACGAACGCTTCAAATGCTATGTTCTAGTGATTGGTGGGGTTCTCAGTGCTCGGACCCACACCAATCCAAACTTCTGACATGTCACTATGACATGTCAGAAGTTTGTCAAACGTTTAGCTATACTTTAATGAAGACTATTATGCATTGTTGTCTGCATTAAAGAAACAGTTTTCAAAATAGGGAATTTTGTGTTAATAGAGGGGAGTCCCACATTCAGGACCCTTATAATCATTATCTAGAATGTAGAAAGGCTACAAAGAGCGTCTTTCTCCCTCTGGAGGACACGGAACTACTGTTTCTTACATAGACAACCCATTATGTAATTAACTGTGTAAAGCCTCAGTTCTCCTGTGGTGGCGCTGCAGGGATATTAAACACTTGCTGCCAGGCTCCCTTACAGATTATTGCTGATTATTAAGAGTCCCAGCTGCAGGACACTGTGATCAACTTATGATCGCCGGCCCCCTATTACAAAAAGGGGTTGTCAAGACGGGACAACCACTTTAACTTTCACCAACTCAGCATTTGTCATTTTTATTACTATACAATATGAAATTTATTTATCTCCTACAGTAATTATATTACATACAAAACAGAAAAAGGCCTATCTTGTTAGTAAGACTCTACTATATCGTGTATGTACTGTGTCTAGCAATAATAATATCCATGTCTATAATAGCCTAAAGTTATTGGAGACAACATTGTGTTTTCTATTCTTGGAACACTGTATTGAGATATATGTACCATAATTCTGTTATGTGGGCTAAAGATTATTGTCATTTATAGTCATTTTTATCTTTTAATCTCACCCTTATTATTGCTAATTTCCTTTCCTCCGATTCCCAGAAACTCCATAATGGTGTTTTACATACCACAGTGCTGAACCAGCAGAATTATGCAGTATTTTAACTAAGCCTAAAAGATTAAGTCTGTTTTAACAAGTACTTTAGGAAAATAGGTTCTTAAGAATGGCGATCAATCAGAATCACTACTATAGTAACTTGTATTGCCATGAAGAGATGGGTGGTCAATAGAATGAATAGATTGGACATCAGTGACACAGATGAATTTGCCTTTGCTCGATGTGTTTCATATTAGCATAGTCTGTTAACCGTATTACAGTGTTAAGGAAATGTGTACACAATAAGTAATTTTATATATTGGTCGGAGAATACGACATCATAAAACTGGGAAAAAAGTAATAAAATCTAAATATAATCAGATTAATGCATAATGTGTAAAGGTGGTTTGGCACGAGCAGATATCTTCCCTATTTGCCAAGTTTAAAATGAGTGCCGATCGACAAGCCGCAGTCGACTGCGCTATTGATTCCGTCAAAACAACAGAACCCAGTCACTACGGTGACAACGGAAACCATTAGCAAAGTTTCTGTCAACATTGAGATCAATGGTGATGCAAACAGAAGCTAAGGTTTCAGTGTGCCTTTCCATTAAGGTTCTCAACAGGTGCCCCCCACCTCAACCATTACGTACCGCAGAGGCAGGGATTTACGTGACTACTTGGTACATAGTCATCACACTGGACCTACTACTGTGTCCAAAAACTGGCTAAAGACGTCGGTCATAGGCTCTCATCCATGTGGCCGTTGTTCCTTTTGCCATCTAATGCCCACTACCAAACAATTTACTAATCCATCTGACAATAGAGTATACCAAGTTAGACAATTCATCAACTGTCAGAGCAAGGGGGTCGTTTACATTGATAAGTGTCCTTGTCCCAAGCTATATGTGGGTAAGACCATACAGGAATTAAGGAGGAGAATATCAAAACATTTAAGCACTATAAACAAAAAAGAGGACACATCCTTGTCTAGGCATGTGCACTCTGTTCATGGTGGGGATATCCGCTCGTTACAATTTTGGGGTGTTACGCAGGTCAAACTTGGTCCAAGAGCAGGTAATTTGGACCGTAAATTACTACAAGAGGAGGCACGCTGGATCCACCGCTTGGGATCCCTCAGCCCGGTAGGTCTGAATGAGGGATTCACTTACACAGCGTTTCTGTGAACCCTGTATGCAGCTATCATGCTGCCTAAAAAGGCTTCTAGCCACTACAATGACTCCTGAGTTGAGAGTTACATAGCGTCTCTAATATATAGAGGTTATGTGTTTCACATATAGACCCTCTTAGAATTAAATCTTGATCTATGTGTCTTTTGACATGTATTTCTCACTACTTCATTTACCGTTTATAGATTGCAGTTATTACTTATCTTTGCATTGCTCCAGGCTAGCATTTAGGAACTGACACAGCGGCTTATTTATGACTCTGCCAGACTTACTGTACCTCATAAATGGCTATTCTATATGCCATTTTTTTGTGATAAACTAACACTGCGGGTCTTGTATTGGCCTGGATGGTATGGTATTTTAGCCCTACTAGCTATCTGTCTGCCTTCCCTACCTATCGTATGACCCACTATGTTGCCACTAAACAACTAGCTCCACTTACCTTTAAAATCATCGCTATCAAACTGCCACCAAATCGCTATGATTCTAGCTTCCTGACATCTGGTGATAGATCTATCACCTTACTTTTTGTCACCACGCATGCGCGTTGATTTGCATTTATCCACGGTGATTATTTCTATCACTCGCGGTTACTCTAATGCGCCTGCGCGCTCTATCACACTTTCATTGGTCGCTGTAAACTAGCTGGTAATTGGTGGCGTAGGCTGTCTGTCATCGAGCAGGGGGCACGTCCTCTGCTCCCTCTATGATTGGCTACCGGCCAATCAAGATAACATGTGGAGCAACTCTGGTGTACATATAACCAGGGTTATCTCGCCGCGCGCTGTCATTAGCCCCGATACCCCTGAAGACGCTACATCGTAGCGAAACATGTCGGGGGGCTTCCATCTCAATTTTAACACGTGTCCTGCTGACTCTTAGAATTTAACTGTGGGTTGGGTGCTACGTGCTGCAGCCGTTAGCTCTTCACTCCTTATACCTTGCACTAAGCTGATTGCAGTCAGCAATGGACCTCAATTTTAATTTCATGTAGTCTGTCTTTGTTGCATACTTAATAAATACTTTATTATTTTCTTTTGATAGTTGGAAAACAGGGCTCTCTTTGCCAGCAGGCAAAAAATCTTTTTCAATTTAACGAACACGCCCACCAACTATTGGGGTCCTCCCCTTTGTGTCTACCTTTCCATTAAGGGAACGCCCGAGTGTCAATTGTAGAGTAATTTGCATATGGATATGAAGTCATTTATCCGGACAAACAAGGTAATACAAAGAAAACAAAAAGGTATGTGGTCACATAGTATTACAAGACCTACCAAATGCTGGGGCCACTTTGGTAATCAAATAGGAGCTGAAAGTTTCCCCTTAAATTCAAGGGTTCACAACTTTTTCTCCCTGCACTTTTGATGTTAACTCAATGCGCTCAATAAAAGACATGAACAGTACAACTGTTTGTTTGTTATCAGTTTAGTTCGATTGTTCTGTCACAATTACAGACAAACACAATCAAATCACATTTTATTGGTAATCAATATAGAAATCCAGGTAATTCCAAAGGGTTCACTTACTTTTTCTTGCAACTGTATCTGTGTCCACATAAGCAATGATGTCACCTGATAGGGTAACACTTCTTGTTGCATACCTTCTAAACATATAAACTGCTACTGTATACAGCACAAGTCATACTTTCTATTCTAATGGGCTCTTAAGCTCTACCTACGGAGACACTGCATAAAACAGTCATGCTAAACCTTACCACCATGATGGAACCCCTGAAAATGTTTCCATTCTCAGAGAACCCCAACTTCCATTTCTACCTCACAGAAGCTTGCCCAGCACTATATTCTTGCTATTTTGACTGCTTTGCCAAGCATTTCTGAGCAGGTTGAAATCAGTTTTCCATTTTTATCAAAAAGTGACAGCACTTTCTACTGCTGTATTCTGAGGAACTCAAGGTCCAAGGAACCCTAAGTGGGAAACACTGGCATAAAAAAAAAAAAAAAAAATCCTTCCTTGGAATAACTTGTGGGCTGTGCCGAATTTCAGGTCGGCTGATGCATCTGTAAGATGCATTAGGGGAATCGGAAATTTGCTGTATCTGTGAAGATTATGTTTTGATTGCTCCTATAGGGACAAAATTCTGATAATAACATTATATGAAATGGATATTCCATCCAAAACATAAACAAGGCCAACAGACCATTTTGAAGTTGTACCAGGAAGTTCAATCATATTGGTAGTCACTTTTGAGCTTGATTTTCATAAATGATCAGCTGTTATTTTGTCAGTATGTTCTGGCGATAGGCCACAAGAGAAATACATCGCTCACCTAGAACTTCCCTGACAGACAATCTAGTATTACAGAGCCGCATCTGTCTCCCGCAGTGTCTCATCTCCTAACAGAAGCACATGGGGATAGAGAGGAAACACAATAAAGCTATACTATGCTTAGGCAATAAGGGCAAAGTGCAGGCCACCTTATTCACCTAACCATAGCGAGAAGAGATGATTATTTCTCTTGTCGAGCATTCAGCAGGCTTAACATCTTGACGATATGCCACGTACAGGTACGTGACAGCCGTTAAGGGGAAGTATGAAACAGGCTCAAGGGCTGAGCGCCCACCATACTCAGCGTGTGACGGCTGACACCTCACTGCAACGGGCGGAATAAAAGATTGCAGCATTTAAATTGTTACATTCAGGGGTGTGCCCTCTCCAATGCACCATCATCCCCCACAATGCGATCGGGGGGTTCCAATGGTTGTCATGGCAGCCCTGGGGCCTAATGAAGGCCCCCAGGTCTGCCGTCTTTGTACTCCTTTGAAGCCCTGTTTTTGCTGTTCTTTGGTCACCTTAGCACTCCAAAAAACTGTAATGAAAAGTGATCAAAAAGTCACATGTACCCCAGAATGGTATCAGTGAAAACTACAGCTCGCCCTGCAAAATTTAAGCCCTCACACTGCTAAATTGATAAAAAAAAAAAAAAAAGTTATGGCTCTCAGAATATCGCGACACAAAACATTTTTTTTAGCAAATACTTTTATTTTTCTAAAAGTGATAAAACAAAATATATAAGATTGGTATCGCCATAATTGTATGAACCTGTAGAAAAAGGTGCACATGTAGTTTTTACCAACTGATGAACTCCGTAAAAACAAAACCCACCAAAATATGGCGTAATCGCAGTTTTTTTCCCCCATTTCACCCCACAAGTAATTCTTTTTTCAGCTTCCCAGTACATTATGCGGTGCAAAATGGTGCCCAAAAAACAAGCCCTCATACAGCTATGTCAACAAAGGAATAAAAAAAAGTTATGTCTTTTGGGAAGGCGGGGAAGAAAAAACGAAAATTAAAAAAACTCAAATTGGCCTGGTCTTTAAGGGGTTAAGAGACAGCTCTCAGCCAATAGAAAGCTGGTTCTCGCAGGAAGAAGCACTCAGCAGAGTTAAGCCAGGTCCTCACAGATCGGATTTGCTGTGGATAATTTGATCAAGAACACGCAGGAAACCTGCATCGGATTTAGTAGTATTTTGCCCCCTTCCAGATTTGGTATAAAAATAAGTTATTTCTCATATATTCCTTTCAATTTCCAAGAACTCTGTTAAGTAAATAAGAAAATTATTCTTAAAATCTAGAGGTTGAAAACCCTTATGGCATATAATCAGGATCTGCTTGATATGACCTACTATGGTCCCAAACTGTACCTCCATGTTCTTCAGATTATACTCAGTGTTTTTTTATCTTAGAGATTCTATGACAAAAAAAAATGGTGGCATGGTTTTCCCATGAGAGACATTTATGACATATCCCACAGGATATGTCATAAATGTCAGATAGATGCGGGTCCCACCTCTGGGACGCACACCTATCTCCAGAACGGGCCCCCTAAATCCAGTGGCGGATTATCATATGGGCGATTCGGGCGGCCGCCCGGGGCCCGAGGCTCCCAGGGGGCCCATGGCAGCCCGAACCGCACATCATCTTCCAAACCTATTCAGCGCGCTAGCGCTGCTAACTTCCGAAGATGAGGAGGGGAGGAGCAGGGAATTGGCCGGGAAAGGGGTAGGACACGCCTCCCTGACAAGTGCGCCATTGAGTAACAGAACAGCGACGGACGGCTGTTCTGTTACTCCAAAGCTGCAAGAGAAGAGAAGAGCCGGGCGGTCACCGGCGCTGAGGTTAGTTATCCTCCTACCCAACTGGTTCCCGACCGCTGGCTGTATTTTTACGGCCAGCGGTCAGGGATGGGTCCTTAAAACCCGAGCCATAGACTTTCTACGGCTCGGGTTTTAACTTGCTGCCCGCGCGATCGGGCAGCTGAATGTCGGGTCTCCGGCTGTCAGTGACTGCTGGGGACCCTGAGGAGAGGATAGAAGCAGCTTTTGCTGCTTCTGTCTTCTCCGATGTCTTCTTACACAGCGCTCAATGAACGCTGTGTATAGGAATAGAGACAGCAGCAGCGGCGCTGTCTCTATTCCTCCCGGTGATCATGTGACTGGTCACATGATCACCGGGTGCCGTTAGTGACAGACTGCTGCTGGGTCTTACTAGACCCAGCACAGCCCTATTAGTGACAATCGTCACTATGAGAGGGCTTATTTTCCCTGTAACTGGGGCTGCTGTGCAGCCCCAGTTACAGTGGAAAAACCTGGTGTAAAATAAAGAAAAAATATATATAAAGTTCCCCAAAGGTCTTCTTTGACCTTTGGGGGACAGACCATAGTAATAAAAAAATAATAAAGTGCAAAAAAAAATGAAATAATAAATACACATAAAATACCCACCCCAAAAAAAAACGTTCCCCCCGCCAATCATTGTTGTAACGCTAGCGCTGACCCAATCACCCTAATATAGACATGTAATATATTAAAATTTACGGTAAACAATGACGATTACAAATAAAAGGTCTATTTTAGGGTAAAACTATGTTATTACCAAAAAAAATAGCTGAAACTTAAAAAAAGCTTATTTTTTTACTATTATTTTCAAACTTTATGAATAAAAATTCTAAAATAGCAAAAAAGGTGTGCATAAAAACGATAAAGAAACGAAACCTGCATTGTCTACGGAAAAAACGTCGCAAAAATCACGTCGTTTTTTTTTTTTTTTTATAAAAATGTGTGTTTGGTGCAACTTGTAATTCCGTTTTATTAAAAAATATTTTCACTTTTTAAGATACAGCTGCTTTGTATCCTGTATCCGTCAGGTCAGCAGGACTGACGGGATCAGTGAAACGGGCCCTGCGCTAAATTATAATCTTAGATGTGATAGATTTGAGGTGGATCCTGCGTGTCACTGATCCTGTCAGTCCTGCTGACCTGACGGATACAGGATACAAAGCAGCTGTATCTCAAAAAGTGAAAATATTTTTTAATGAAATCAATCAAT
Organism: Rhinoderma darwinii; assembly: GCF_050947455.1. Lineage (NCBI taxonomy): Eukaryota > Metazoa > Chordata > Amphibia > Anura > Rhinodermatidae > Rhinoderma > Rhinoderma darwinii. Next base: position 76,642,040 of record NC_134691.1, read on the forward strand.
CACACTGATACACACACATAATATATATATATATATATATATATATATATATATATATATATAATTATAATATAAAGTTTTTAAATGTGTACATAACCTTGTGGCACTATATACAAGGGGGAGCGCTGTGTGCCACTATATACAAGGGGGAGCGCTGTGTGCCACTATATACAAGGGGGGGCTGTGTAGTGCTATCCACAGTGGTATGTGTGTGGCGCTCTTTATAGGGGGGGCTTTTTGGTGCTATTTACAAGGGGGAGGGCTGTGTGGCGCTCTCTACAGGGGGGCTGTATGGCACTATCTATAGGGGGCTGTGTGTAACGCTCTCTACGGGGGGGGGATGTGTGATATATAGAGGGGGCTGTGTATGGCGATATCTATGGGGGTGTGTAATATCTACAGGGGCTGTGTGTGGCACTATGTACAGGGGGCTGTGTGTATGTGGTGTTTTACAGTGTGTGGTATTATTATATTCAGGCGCGCAGTGTTTGGTGCTATTATATTTAGGGGTACAGTATGTGGCACCATGATAACTTTATTTTCGTTTATAGGTGTGGAAATGTTGGAAAAGTGAGACGTCTGAGTGGCAAATTCTGCAGAAATGAGTCATGGCCGGGAGAAGTCGTCATGAGCGCTGGACCGGATGGAGAAGAAAAGAGGAAAAAAACTACTAGAATCTGAGACGTCGTCACCTGTGAGTCACTAGATTTATAGAGAATCTGTCACCTCTCCTGACATTTTTATTATAGGAATCCTTGTATTTCACAAAAAGTCTTTCTGCAGTCCAGGACTGATAGACAATTCCCCTTGTCAGGAGGTTGTGTCCCTGCACAGTGTGATACTGTCAGTATGTAGGGACACCGCGCTGTGACAAGGGAAATCGTAACACTGTTAATGCTTGCCCAAAAAGGTAGTGTTAAAAATAGTTACGGCGCGGCAGGGCGGCGGTGAGGAAGGGGGGCCCAAGTTTGGGTAACAGCCCAGGGCCCATGGTCTACTTAATCCGCCACTGCCTAAATCCTGTTCTGCTGCTGTGTCGCGGCTGAAGTCAGACCATGAAAAGGTTACATGGTCTGGAGTTATGAAAATAGCATAGCTTGCTGTTTCCGTAAGTCCCATAGAACTGAATGGTAGTTATGGAAACAGCGCAGCTCGCATGCTACGCTTCTTCCGTAACTGCCATTCACTACTATGGGAGTTACGGAAACAGCGTGGCTCAGAGAGGAAGTGGCCGGGATACAGCGAGAACAGACAAAGGTAGAACAGGGTTTAGGAGGCCCCATTCTAGAGATAGGTGCGGGTCCCAGAGGTGGGACCCGCATCTATCTGACATTTAGGACATATCCTGTGGATATGTCCTAAATGTCTCTGATGGGAAAACCCTGTACAGAGGTATCCTCCCCTAGAAGAACGTCTTTTATGGCAGAATACAGAGCCTCACAGAGGCACCATATTGTGCGACACGGACTGCATGCAGTGGGACAATGTTACTTGTATATAACAAGTCCTGTTATTCCGGTTTATAAAAGAGCCAGCAGTTCAGGTGCCATTTCATGACAATGTCACCTGAGCACCTGTTAGTTAAAGAGGTTTCTGGGCACATATAAAATAAAATGAAAAATGGCTGCAAAATGGTCAAATGAAAAACATTCCAATATGCTGAGCAAATGAATTAATATTTGTTCTTGTGCCGCCTTCTTCCTCCTCTACGTGATAATGTGCCCACTATGGACAACACGATACGGTTGCGGTGGAAATTTCTCTTTGGATTGTTATAACTGTTAAACCCTTCTGTGAGACCTGGGCAGTGTTACCAGGGAGTTCAACCCTTTACAAAATCAAACTAACTTAAGGCCTCCTTCTCCGAGATTGGCAGAAAGTGATGGGAAATTTAGCCTCACAACACAGGTTATATGTTATGTCAATAGCATTACAGACGGTCTAACATGCCCGTTATCTGTCCGAGAAAAGGAGGAGACACTGTGTTGTTAATTTTTATGGTAGATTTCTTCTTTAATGTAAAAATAATGAGTGTCGAATAAGAGGTTTTAGGTAACAAGAGAGAACATGTAAAGATATTTTTGACTGTAGAAACACTTAAAGGGACAGTGTCATGATTTTTTTTAAATTAATTTATGTGTTTTTATTTAATAAAATATTATATTGACTTTATTTAATTTTTCACACACAAAGTTTTTTTTTATAGGACACAATGAACGTGAGCCGTTCACTACTTCTGCTATCTGGCTCTGTACTGCGCAGACGCAGTTCAGAGTCACACAGCAAAGAAGCCGGTTTGTAGGTAGATAGCAGGCGCCATTATGAAGACCGGCTGCACTGCAGGTAAGGTGTGTGTGTCTCTGTCTGTCCCTCTCTCTCTCTCTCTTACAGACCCCTGCTCTCATGACCCCCAGCGGCCCCCACCGATGGCCCCCCCCCCGACGGCCCCCCTCGGCGGCCCCCCCTTTGTCGCTAGATGTATTGTCAGTGTGGACGGTGTGGGGACTGTGATCGGGTGAGAAGATGAGTTATCCGTCAGCAGGAGGTTCGGGGATAAGACTGTCAGCAGAAGATGGTTATTCCTATCACAGAGTGGTATGAAAGTCTCCTCTACTGCGGAGGAGACTGTCAGCAAGATTGGATGGAGGAGACTGTCAGCAAGATTATATGGGGACGATGGAGGAGACTGTCAGCAAGATTGTTTGGGGATGATCGAGGAGACTGTCAGCAGGATTGTATGGGGATGCTGGAGGAGACTGTCAGCAGTATTGGGTGGTGATGCTGGAGGAGACTGTCAGCAAGATTGTATGGTGATGTGTCCCCACCCAATCTTGCTGACAGTCTCCTCCAGCATCACCATACAATCTTGCTGACAGTCTCTTCCATCATCACCACCCAATCTTGCTGACAATCTCCTCCAGCGTAACCATATAATCCTGCTGACAGTCTCCTCCAGCGTCACCATACTATCCTACGGACAGTCTCCTCCAGCATCACTGTCAGCAAGACTGTATGGTGACGCTGGAGGAGACTGTCAGCAGTATTGGGTGGTGATGCTGGAGGAGACTGTAAGCAAGATTGTATGGTGACGCTGAAGGAGACTGTCAGCAAGATTGGGTGGGGATGATGGAGGAGACTGTAAGCAAGATTGTATGGTGACGCTGAAGGAGACTGTCAGCAAGATTGGGTGGTGATGATGGAGGAGACTGTTAGCAAGATTGTATGGTGATGCTGGAGGAGACTGTCAGCAAGATTGGGTGGTGATGATGGAGGTGACTATCAGCAAGATTGTATGGTGACGCTGGAGGAGACTGTCAGCAAGATTGTATGGTGATGCTGGAGGAGACTGTCAGCAGGATTGTATGGTGATGCTGGAGGAGACTGTCAGCAGGATTGTATGGTGATGCTGGAGGAGACTGTCAGCAGGATTGTATGGGGACGCTGGAGGAGACTGTCAGCAGTATTGGGTGGTGATGCTGGAGGAGACTGTCAGCAGGATTGTATGGTGATGCTGGAGGAGACTGTCAGCAGGATTGTATGGTGACGCTGGAGGAGACTGTCAGCAGTATTGGGTGGTGATCCTGGGGGAGGCTGTCAGCAGGATGGAGGGATAAAGACATTTAACAGGAGAGGCATGTAAAATGTGCAAAAAAAACGTGTAAAATACACGCCGTGTGAACCTGTCATTCACTTCACTTTTATTATAATAAGGGTATGTTCACACGCAGTGTTTTCAGCCGTTTTTCAGGCCAAACGTCCAAAAAAACGGCTGAAAAATCGGAAGCAGAAGGCCTACAAACATCTGCCCATTGGTTTCAATGGGAAATACGGTGTTTTGTTCTGACGGGGTATTTTTTTACGCGTCCATTTTCCAAAAACGGCCGTAAAAAAGCCGCCAAAAACGCGAGTTTGATTAAAAAATGGCTGAAAATCAGGAGCTGTTTTCCCTTTGTTTAGTAAGCGTGTGAACATACCCTTAGACTTTTGGTGTGTCCTAGAACTTCTGCCAGCTGCATTTCAACAATCACACCCAAAATGGAAGCCAGATACTGCTTAGCAATTTGTAGACACCTTTTCCTAACTTGTAGGAGGGGGGGGGGGGGGTGATATTCCCTCTCACATTTACTGCAGCTGTGAATCAGGTTGCTTTCCCTTATTCACCTTGCAGTAATTCTGGGAAGTGCTCCCTCCGGTGGCCAACATAGGAAAACATGTCAAATTATTATTTCATTTTTAATACTTTCCACCATGTGAAAGAAAAAAAAAATACAGCAAAAAACGTAAAAAATATAATTGAAATAAGTAACTTACTTAAAAAAAAAAGGTTCCGTTCGCGACACGTTCCCTTTAACAGATTATGATTTCGGGGTGACACAAACAATTGTCACTCCTGACTTCCTTTTTACTTTGAAATATTAGACAAGATTTGTTCCAAAAGAATTACATTCCAGTGCATATATACATAAATATAAAGATGCTCGGCAAATGTCTATGACCCATAAACCATACATATTTAATTTCGGCACAGTTTACTTTCATGAGATTTCATACAGGTTTCCTTTTTAGATAGGAAGTTATGCTTTATATAAGCGAATTGAAAGCACCTTTTTCAAACTAGTTAGCGATATGGTGAAGAAGATGATCTGTTAGTAAATGAATAAAACAAAGTATTTCCTACCCATAAGAGTAAGTATCATGTACTGAATTTGATTCCAGAGATGATGCAGTATCATTAATAAAATCAGAATTGATAAGCAGAGAACTAAGCCCTGTGAGGAAATAAGAAAACAGGCTTTCACCATTGGCACTGGTATAACATACTACAACCACCCTAATGCCCCAATGATCTTAATAATGGGGAATCTGTTAGGATTTACTCAGAGGTATTCCAATATACAAATATATTATCAAGTGAGTTATTGTACACAAAAAAAAAACATATGCTGTTTTTTAATTTTGGGTGTGAGGTACATTTTGCAACTTTTCAATCAAATTTCCAAATAAGAACTATAGCAGCACCAGAATTGTGATTCATATGGGAAACCTTATAGCCATTGCTATATTAAAATGACAAAAATATATTAATTCTCACAGAAGACAAAGGGTGGACATATTTAAAACAACAATTTGTGGTTGATACCAGGAACTTTTGAAGATTGCCAGACTTTTTGGTTCCAAGGCTTAATCAGGAAATAAAGACAAATGCACATTTTATCGAGATGATAATTTATAATTGCTGTTTTTAAGCTAAAAAAATATTTTCTGTCTTCATCTGGAAACTAGAAATCACATTCACTTTTTTAAACTATTGTGAATAATCGATCACAGTCATGTGCAGGACGGTATTGCTACTACTAATGTGACTTTAATTAGAAATAAACCTTTGTTTCTATCAGCAAACTGTTTACCACTGGTAGCCCAGGACATCGGGAGAAGCAACACTTTGGCAGCGGATGGAATTTTTTTTACAGCTCAAAGAGGTGAATACTAATAGTAATAACTACAGCAATTTAAAGTTGGGGATAAGGGTTGGCAATCCCCTTTTTTGTTGGACAACAGCAAAACATTATGGACATCATTTTTTTCCCAGACAAATTAGAAAACCCAAATAAATGGTAAAGATTATAAGTAATACAGTATGTCTATAGCTCAGAGTACTGATATAAACACAAGCATAAGTAATTTAACTACACCGTGTTCCAAATTATTATGCATATTGGATTTAAGTGTCATAAACATTTAATTATTAGTTTTTCAATGAAACTCATGGATGGTATTGTGTCTTAGGGCTTTTTGGATCATTGTAATCAATCTCAGACACCTGTGATAATTAGTTTTCCAGGTGTGCCCAATCAAAGGAAAACTACTTAAGAAGGACGTTCCACATTATTAAGCAGGCCACAGGTTTCAAGCAATATGGGAAAGAAAAAGGATCTCTCTGCTGCCGAAAAGCGTGAAATAGTGCAATACATTGGACAAGGTATGAAAACATTGGATATTTCAAGAAATCTTAAGCGTGATCATCGTACTGTGGAAAGATTTGTGGCTGATTCAGAGCACAGATGGGTTCGTTCAGATAAAGGCATAATGAGGAAGGTTTCTGCCAGACAAATTAATAGGATTAGGAGAGCAGATGCTAAAATACCATTGCAAAGCAGCAAACAGGTATTTGAAGCCGCTGGTGCCTCTGGAGTCCCGCGAACCTCAAGGTGTAGGATCCTCCAGAGGTTTGCAAGTGTGCATAAAGCTATTATTCGGCCCCCCTAAACAATGCTCACAAGCAGAAACGGTTGCAGTGGGCTCAGAAATACATGAAGACTAATTTTCAAACCGTGTTGTTTACTGATGAGTGTCGTGCAACCCTGGATGGTCCAGATGGATGGAGTAGTGGATGGTTGGTGAATGGCCCCCATGTCCCAACAAGGCTGCAACATCAGCAAGGTGGCGGAGTCATGTTTTTGGCTGGAATCATGGGGAGAGAGCTGGTAGGCCCCTTTAGGGTCCCTGACGGTGTGAAAATGACCTCTGCAAAGTACGTAGAGTTTATGACTGACCACTTTCTTCCGTGGTACAAAAAGAAGAACCGTGCCTTCCGTAGCAAAATTATCTTCATGCATGACAATGCACCATGTCATGCTGCAAAGAATATCTCTGTGTCATTGGCTGCTATGGGCATAAAAGGAGAGAAACTCATGGTGTGGCCCCCATGTTCCCCTGACCTCAACCCTATTCAGAACCTTTGGAGCATCCTCAAGAAAAAAATATCTATGAGGGTGGGAGGCAGTTCACATCAAAACAGAAGCTCTGGGAGGTTATTCTGACATCATGCAAAGATATTCAAGCAAAAACTGTCCAAATACTCACAAATTCAATGGATGCAAGAATTGTGAAGGTGATATCAAAGAAGGGGTCCTATGTAGAGATGAGCGAACTTATGAAAAGTTTGGTTCGGCTAGTTCGCCGAATTTCACGAAAAAGTTCGATTCGGACCGAACTAGTTCTGACCGAACCTGTAATTTCCGTGCGCCGAGCATGGTACTGTCCAGGGTGCTGAAAGAGTTAATGGGCTGCACTAACTCTTTCAGCAACCTTGACAGTACCATGCTCGGCGCACGGAAAATACAATTTTAATGTAATAAAAAAATAAAAAAAATAAATGTCATACTTACTTTCCTCCTGTCCGGCCTCCAGCGATGACGTTTCATTCATGTAGCCGCTGCAGCCAATCACAGGCTGTAGTGGCGGTCACGCACGTCAGGATGACGTCAGAAGGCCGGCCTCCAGGGATGACGCTTCATCCCACGTGACCGCCTCTGCAGCCAATCACAGGCTGCAGCGGCCTCTGCAGCCAATCACAGGCTGCAGCGGCCTCTGCAGCCAATCACACGCTCCTCTCCTGAAATACTCTGTGCTGCCTTAAACTCTGTGGACAGGTCAGGATCCTGTTTCTTTTAAATGCTGCTGGGGAACCCGCTCGATCCACTATATAAGGCTGCGCTACAGTGCAGCATTTAAAAGAAACAGGATCTTGACCTGTCCACAGAGTTTAAGGCAGCACAGAGTATTTCAGGAGAGGAGCGTGCAGATTCAGTGCTGCTGTGAACTCTGCTCTTACCATTACGTAGCTCTCAGTCTGTTACCTCTCCTCCACTCCTGTCCTCAATAACACCTTCACATGATTGGCAAGTCACCACGTAATGGTAAGAGCAGAGTTCGCAGCAGCACAGAGTATTTCAGGAGATGAGCATGCGGATCTTGTGCGGGGTGGTAACTTGCCAATCATGTGAAGGTGTTATTGAGGACAGGAGTGGAGGAGAGGTAACAGACTGAGCTACGTAATGGTAAGAGCAGAGTTCACAGCAGCACAGAATCTGAATTTTTTGCAGCGGACATTAAGGGCGGAAAACTGCACCACAGTTTGGTGCGCATTTTCTCCCAGAATTCCCGGCGGCAGACAGGGCGGATGCGCTGGAGCTATTAAGCCACGTGTGAACTCAGCCGGAAAACTAAGGACACTAAACAGTAGCGTGTTACCACAATGTAAACTATGTTAAACATGTCAATTGGCGCTCGTTTTCTCTATTTACATGGAACAATAATCGAGGCTATATGGGGACTAATGATCCGATTAGCTGATGAAAGGGTGTTAACACGTACGTTGCACGTCAGACTGCTTATTGCTTGGCCAACGATCATGTACGAGCATTCATATGAGTGCTTATTCACTTGATCATCGGCCCATGTAAAAGGGCCTTTACACACCCACGGTCTTCTATAGGGATGAAGGCCATTTTATTTTACTATTGCTGTGTTTTAAAAAAATAAATAAAATACAGCTAAACTCAAAAATGCCACCAATCTGCTAGACACCAAAAAGCCATGTATGCAGCCTTTTCAATATTTCACTATAGATTTTAAAGTCACATCTGGCCGCAGCGTTTTTGACACAAAAAAAGCCAAGCAAAACGCCTGGAGAAACGGCACGATAAACGCATCAAAACACTCTATCTGAATCCAGCCTTATATTAATTTAATAGGAAATAAGTAGCAGTACCCAAAACTCTTTTCATTTAAATAAATTTGAAAAAGTATGTTATTTATTGGTTATAGGTCAGTACTCCAATTCTCCATTAATGAATGTTTAAACATTGCGAGGTTTGTATTCAAGATGTAAAATATAGTACTGGAAAACTAGTTGGATTAATGAGTTAATTAGTGATTTATAGGATTTCTATTAGAGGTTACTGGATTGGGGTAATAAGTATTTCTTCTTATACCTTCTGGAGGACAAGTAGGATATGTCATAAATGTCTGATAGGTGAGGATCCCTGACCACTTCCAAGCCTGGTGAGGAGACTTAATGGAGGGGGAAGAAGAATTAAGGAAATTACGAGCAGTGTTTCTGTAACTCTATGGGAGTTATGAAAAAAATGTAGCACAGCGAGCTCGGCTGTTTCCATAAACCCAGTCATCTCTCCACTGAGTCTCCCCCTCACCAACCGAGGATGAGGTCGGGGACCCGTGGCAGATCCTCATATGTGCGGTTCGTGCAGCCGCCCGGGGCCCAAGGCTCCCAGGGGGCCTATGGCCGCCCAAACCGCACATAACTTAAAAAAACTATGCAGGGCTGCTGCCGGCCGCATTCTCATGGTCATCGGTCCCACCTGCTGATGAAGAGGTGGGTGGTGTGTGTGCAGGGGGAGTCAATTGCAGGGGCAATCTAGGCCAGGGAACAGGGAGCGGGCGGCACAGCACATCAGCTGTAGAGAGCAGACTGTCAGAGATTGTGAAGGGCAGGTGCTGGAGTCACTCTCCCTGACAGTCTGCTCCCCTGTGATGTTGTGCACTTTCCAGACTGTCTACACCTCCAGCAGCTGCTTGATAATGGCAAAACTGTAATTAGGAGGTGTAGGACCTGTAGGGACAATACAGTCACATGATTAAGGTCCTGGAGGCTGTACCCAAGCACCGCAGAGGAGGACTCTCTGGTAAGTGTGATGTGTGTATAATGTAAGTCTATATAGTGTGTGTGGTGTGTATAGTGTATATATAGTGTAAGTATATATAGTGTGTGCTGTGTGTATAAAGTTTATAGTGTTTATAATGTAAGTCTATTTAGTGTATATAGTGTGTGTGTGTGTGTGTGTGTGTGTGTGTGTGTATATAGTGCGTGTGGTTTGAATATATAGTGTGTTAGTGTGAATTGTATATGGGGTGTTTCATTTCGGAATTTTTTTTGCGTGAAATTATTTCCCACCCATAGAGCCCTCTGCAGTTAGTCAGATGCTCTTAACTCCCCTTGCAGTATAGTCCCCCCCCATAGAGCCCTCAGTAGTTATTATATTGCAATGGGGGAGGGGGTCAGAGCATCTGACTGACTGCTGAGGGCTCTATGGGGGGATAACTCCTTCCCTCAGAGCCATGCGCTCAGACCCTCCCATAGAGCAATCAGCAGATGCACTGACCCCCCCCCCCTGCAGTATAATCCCTCCATATAGCCCTCGGGAATTATTTTACTGCAAGGGAAGGGGTGTCTGACTGTTTAAAGGGTAACTAAACTTTTTTTTAAAAATTGACATGTCATAGTGACATGTCAATGTCACATGCGTTTTTTTAAAGAGGAAAAAAAATGGAGGTCTATGGGACGAAATGCCACTAAATGATGCAAGAAAGGCCAAAGCTAGGCTTGCTGTGATTTTGGAAAAAGGCCACTGACCCAAGTTAAATTAGTTTTCCAGGCATAGGGTGGTTTTTCATACTGATGAACTATCCATAGGATAGGTCATCAGTATATGATCAGTGGGGGTCCGAGACCTGGCCTCCGCACCGATCAGCTGTTTTGGCTGCCTCCAGGCACCGGAAGTTATACAGTGGTCAGTGCTGCATGCAGAAGTGAATAGGAGCACAGCTGCAGTAACCCAGCACGGCTGCTATACAGTGTATGGAGCCATCTGCTTTCAGCATAACATCTGATGGCTGGAGGCAGCAGGAATATCTGATCAGAGCAGGGTCCTTCTCCCTCACCCCCACCGATCATATACTTATGACCTATGCTGTGGATAAGTCATCAGTATGAAAAACCGCCCATCCCTGGACAACCCCTTTAAGATAACTTTCACCACTGAGTTCAAGCTAAAATCTGCCAGCAGCATTTTTTGCCCTTAGGCCCCATGCACACAACTGTAAATACTGACCGTAAATACGGTTCCGTATTGCTTTATAGTCATCAGCAAATCATCAGCAACATACCCATTTCTGCTGAATGGTATCCGCAAATACGGTCCGTAGTGGATCCGTATTGCATCCGTATATATGGATCCGCAAAGAAAAGAGGCCTGGTTGATGGGAAATCCTCTTTGTGTTGCTTAGCAACAATTCTGTATTTGCAGATGGCTATCCGCAAGTTTGGCTTCCCCCATAGACTTCTATGAAGGAGTCCGTGTCGCAATTGCGGACCAAGAACGGACATGCTCCATAATTCTCGGCACAGTTCTGTGGCACGGACACTCATCCATAGCGATACGGAAAGGTGTCCGCGTTCAATGGAAGTGAATGTGTCCGTTTTTGCAGATCGCAATTGCGGTCCGCAAAAACTGATGTTTTTTACGGTGGTGTGCATGGGTCTGGAATTCCACATGCAGTTTTTGCAGCAGTTTTTTGAGCCACACTTAGAAGTGGATGCAAAAGAGGTATCAGTCTTTCCTCTATAATTTTTCTTCTGTTTGCATTCCTCTCCTGACTTTGGCTAAAAAAAACTGCATCGAAAACTGCATGCGTGAATCCAGCCTGACTGTATAGTAAGGCATATTCTGCGGCGCTTTACTATACAGTCGGTGACCGCAGAAAAAAGTATACCGTGAGGTATGTATATTTTTCTACATGGGGTCTATGTTTGACATATGCAACTACATCGCATACAGTGGTATAAGTCAGCCCTTTATTTTTGGTGGGAGCTTTCCCAGGCGTATACGCTGAACATAAAGGCAAAACATGTACATAGCTAGTCCAGGTGTGAACAGACCCTTATAGTTTATATATTATATAATCTAGTTCTCAATCTGTGATATGTGTTACAATGGGGGGTACTGAGAAACACTGCGTACACAGTAGTTGAGTAACTTTGCAAATACATTGATTTTCTTGATTATTATAGAAATCACCAGGACGACTAGCTATGTACAGGCATATTTTAGGTAAAGACACTGGGGGAGCTTTATTAAGAATGGCGTTTCATATGCCGGTCCTAATATAGAGATAGCCTAATTTCATAAGAGGTGCACACCTCTTTTTACATTAGGCGCATCTCTGTCTGTCCGTGGGCCTAAAAGGGAAATCTATGCCTGCTGCGAACTGTCGTAGAGTTACGATATAATTGACGTCAGTTTCTAGCATAAATTATAGTAAATGTGTTGGGCGGGGGCAAACCACATTCCCTTTTGCTAAGTCCCACTTACTTATTCTAAAAAGTGGCGTGGGCGACGTAAATACATCGAAAGTCGCACTTTTGATGCTTTTGCGACTTTTCTACAACAGAATCCCCTCCATGATTTGCAATTAGTTTACCCACAGTCTCCAGGTAAAATCAAGTGAATCATCTGACCATTTGCCTTGCATGGAACTGCTTGGGGGCGGTGGAAATTACTCACATAGAAAAGACATACAGCACCAATGTGACTGTAAAAGTTTATTCAGACTATTAGAAAGAATCTCATCAACAAATTAAAAGGGTAGTCCAGGGTTAGAAAAACATGGCTGCTTTCATTCCGAAACAATGCTACCCCTGTTCATTGTTGTGTCTGGTATTGCAGCTCAGATCCATTGAAGTGAATGGGACAGAGCTGTAATACCACATACAACCTGTGGACAGGTATGGCACTGTTTCTGGAAGAAAGCAGCCACACTTTTCAAACCCTTGACAAACCCTTTAACGCAATGATGTCTTTAGAATGGTGTTGGTTTTTTTTGTACTGTTAGTAAGAGCTCAGCAGACGCAGTATGGTTTATAATGGAGTCTGAATTAACTGGATTTTACAGTTATTGGTGCTTTACATTTCTTATATGTAAATACTGATTTCAGCTCTGAGTCTTGCACAATTGTGAATACAACTGTGCATGCAGTTACTCAAGATTATACAATAATACATAATTTATAAACAATGTAAAACTATTTCCAAAGATTTACAACCTTTTATTTTCATTATATCTCTATTTAAACCTTAAAATAAGTTTGAAGTTAAACCTCAGTATTATATTCTAATATAGTATATACCAATATAAAGACGAATTAACTAAAAGCAGAAAGTAATGTTTAGACCAGGATCACACACACAGTTTTGATGCCGTTTTTGTTGCAGTTTTTGGCTCTGTTTTATTTTAGCAAAAGCCAGAAGTGGATCCAAATAGAAGAAAAGGTATAAAGAAAAGACTGACGCATCTCCTTTTTTTTGTGTCCACTTCTAAGTTTGGCTCAAAAACTGAGATAAAAACTTCCGCATAAACTGCATCAAAACGGTGTGTGATCCCGGCCTAAGGCCGGGATCCCACATAGTGTAACTGCTGCAGAATTTCCGCAATGGAATTCTGTGCAGAAATTCCGCAGCATGTGCAGCAGCAGGAAAATGAATAAGAGTTGAAGAAATCTCATGCACACGCTGCAGAAAAAAACGTTCTTAAATTGACCTGCAGTGCAGAATTTATGCTGTGTATTCATTGCATTTCTGTTCCAGGTTTTTCCCAATTGAATTCAATGGGAATGTAAAGCCCGCAATAGTCAAGTGTTGCGACTTTTGCGGCAGAAACTCCGCGATTATGCCACAAATTTTGTAAATAAGAAAAAAAAATAGAAGTTTTTTTTTGTGTGTAAAATTGATAAAAAAAATAGTCTATACTTATCTCGGGCCGTTACCATGGCGGCGCATCTCTCTATTGTCCGTGCATTTCGGCCTCCTGGAATGACGTTTCATCCCACGTGAGTGCTGCAGCCAATCACAGGCTGCAGCGGTCACATGGACTACAGTGTCGTCCCAGGAGGCCGGACATACGGACAACAGAGGAATGCACCGTTATGACAACGGCCCGGCGTAAGTATAAAGTTGGTGCTGTTTTTCGGGCGGAATTCCCTGCAGGTTCTTGGTCGGATACGCTGCATAGTTTTACGCAGCCTATCCGCCCCATGGGAACCCGGCCTAAATGCATTGGGGCTCATAAACCTAACCTAGAGCCACAAAGAAGTGTCATCATTTATTTTATTTTTAAAATCTTCACTCTGAGTATATGCGTCTTTAAAGCAACAGAGCAGAGGACTTATTTTTATATTTTTTACTAGTTTTTATTAGCATAGCACAGTCATTGCACACATATGCAACATGGACATGATCACTGACCTGAGGATTATCTGCAGATGCAAATGGACTGGTTTTCTTACCAGTCACTACCACACTCTCCTTAAGAAGTCCTGCTGCTGGGTCTACTTTCTTTCCAGTCATTTCCTTAGGAATGGAAGGATCTATCTGACCTGCAGCATCATTCAGCGGGAACTTGTTTGGTTTGGATTGTTGCCGTGCTTGGCTCTTATACCAGCTAGGATAAAACAAGGTATCTGAGGTTTCTGCAGTTGAGAGCACTTGACAAATAGGAATCTGTTGAATACCACTTGGCTCAACACCACCCTTTATCAGAACAAATAAAATAGAAAGTCATGTTATCTTTTGGAATGCAATGCTCTGAACACTGTGCACATCGTTAGATTGAGCTTATAAGGCATCACAGTGCAGAGCAAGCGCTATCGGATTCTGCAATTGAAGTTTACAATGCAAAAGCTCATGGAGTCAGACAGAGTTAAGAAAGAGTCAACCATAACTCCCAAATATTAATACAAGATTTATCATACAATGTAATATGTGTCTTCTGAGACTGAAAACAGTAGGAGAGAAGCAAGATATTAAGGAAATAATATTTAGTAATAATTATTGTGTCATTGGTTGACATTGAGGGTTTAGTTTACGCCTAACAGAATAGGCAGCAGCTTTTGGTGTATGTCACATTAAAGGAGCGCTAAAACCTAAAGCACAAAAGTTATAAACCGAAAAAAATAAAAAGAGAAGTTAATATCATTGATAAAGAAGTATGTGATATTTTTCTGGACATTGCCAGAACTGGAGATACATGAGATAAAATAATGATCATGGGGGCACATATTTTTTATTTCTATCCAGTAATCCAAAAACACTGCAGTTAGCCTGACCCTGATAAGAAATAGAAAATATGCAGTAGTGTTAGGGTATGTTCACACGCAGTGTTTTCAGGCGTAAACGCCAGGAAATACGCCTTGAAAAATGCTTGTGAAACGCTGATAAACTGTTTCCAATTGTAATCAATGGGAAAAACAGCGTTTTGTTCAGACGTGGCGCTTTTTTACACCGCTGTTTTTAAAAAACGGTGTGTAAAAAGACGCCGCATAAATAAAAGCAGCACGTCACTTCTTGATCTGTTTTTTTGAGCAGTTTTTCATAGTCAATTGAAAAACAGCTCCAAAAAACGTCTAAAAAAATAAGCCTCCAAAAAAAATGTCTGCTTCAAATCAGAGGCTGTTTTTCCTAAAAAACAGCACCGTAATTTTCAGCCATTTTTAATTGTGCGTGTGAACATACCCTTTGAATGCGCCAGGAACTCAGAAAAAGCTTTGTAAATACATTCAACATCTTTGCCAACCTGGATTTTCTTTCTGTTGAAATGATGATCCTGAAATAATCTTATACGGCACATTAATCTGCACTTTTTGTATATTTACTACCTAATAGACCAATACAGTAGTACTATAATATAAAAGATACATAAAATATAATTTCATAAATAGAACTTGAACCCTTTCATAGGCCTTTAAATCCATTATTAGCAGTCCCTGTAGTAATATTGGTTAAAGCTATGAGAAGCAGTATGACATGGTTGATGATAGTTGGTCTCTACATGCATGAAAGATTAATATTAACAAAAAAAGTGGTATTTACTATAAAAAAAAAGATGAAGCTTATTACTTTTCAGCTGTCAGATTAAAATAGAACCTGTCACCAGGAGACGTTGTCTTTAGATTCAGGCATCTGTACAATACCCTATAAAAGATGAACTATTGGTGCCCTTAAGTGCCAATCGGGGGGCCAGAAGAAGCAAGTTTCCCTCTTCAGCTCTACTGACACGTCTGTCTTAGTATTAATACTTCTATTCGTCATAAAATAATGGTTCTGGAGCATCTTTGTGCCGTTCCTCTGTTACTCATCCTGGATACATATGAAAAAATAGACAACTGGGTGTTACCATTCCCCTTGTGAAAGAGACATGTCCTTCCACAACCTGCACCCCTCCAACCAGTGCTGACAGTATCATATATTTGTACGTGTACTATTGATTCATTAACGAAAAAAAAAACATAAAAGAGAGAACGAAGGGTAGTCTGATGATGTTTTTTTGTCAGAAACCATGTTTGTATATTTCATAATAAAATATTATTATTGTTCGCAAGCTGCTGAAAGTAGTCCAGGACAATGATTTAGGACTTTCACAAATGATAACGATTCCTAATTAATGTCATGACAGCAATTTTCTATTACACCATTAATGTCATTCACACCATAAAGAATATGCAGATGCCAGTTATGTCTGTTTAAAAGACAAGGCGGAAATAAATCAGATAACAAACAACAAATTGCCATAATTTACTGAAACAAAAGAGAACAGAATAAAAGTTCTTCAGTAAAACTGTAACAAGCAGCATATGAAATCACTGGTATAATCTCTAAACATATGGTTCATTGTCAGGAGTGACTAAATAATTCTATTGCCTAAGGCGGCAACTGATGACTCTATAGCTGTGCGCTATACATATAGTTATGATATGTGCTTACTGTAATGGTGGGGGGGGTAGGGAAACGGACAAGTGAGCCCTAATCTACCCGCCACTCTGTCCCTGCCTACTTGCAACGACCCGCCCTAGACGACGGGGTACAACTGGGCGGCGGTCCCTGCGCTCAGTAAGTGCATGACAAACACGACAAACAAACAAGGGAACACAAGCAAGGGAAATGGGCAGTTGCTCGCGGAAACACCGTGAGCAACAGAGTAGTGAACGAGCCGAGTCAAGCCAGGAGAGTGCGAGGTACAAAGCGAAAAGCAGAAGAGTAGTCGGTAAGCCAGGGTCTGTATGGAGCAGGATCAAAAAGTAGCAGGAGCTGTAGCTGGGCCAGGAAACCTCAAGGAAAGAATTCACAAGCACAGATGGACAGGAAGAGCAGGCTTAAATAGACCGAGGGCGGGAGCTAGCTGAGTCTGGCCAGGTTGCGATAGGCTCTCCCACTCCTAAGCCTGCCAGCCTGAGTGGAGGAAGCTGGTGTCTGTCTCAGGGATGTACACTCAGGTGTTGACTGATTAATTCTGGGAGTTAACCCTGAAGCAGTGCCTGGCAGATCCTTTACAGTACCCCCCCTTTTATGAGGGGCCACCGGACCCTTTCTAAGTGGACCTGGCTTACTGGGGAAACGCAGGTGGAACCTCCTGACCAATACCCCAGCGTGAACATCCCGGGCGGGTACCCAAGTCCTCTCCTCGGGCCCGTATCCTCTCCAATGGACCAGGTACTGGAGGGAGCCTTGGACCATCTTGCTGTCCACGATCCTGGCCACCTCAAATTCCACCCCCTCAGGGGTGAGGACGGGAACAGGAGGTTTCCTCGAGGGGGCCAAGGACGGGGAGCAGCGTTTCAGGAGGGAGGCATGAAACACGTTGTGTATACGAAAAGACGGGGGTAACTCCAGCCGGAAAGAGACAGGACTGAGGACCTCAATGACCTTATACGGCCCAATAAACCGGGGAGCAAACTTTTTGGACGGAACCTTGAGACGCAAGTTCCTGGATGACAACCACACCAGATCCCCGACCACAAACAGGGGGTTAGCAGAACGTCTTCTATCGGCCTGAGCCTTCTGTATGCTCTGGGACGCCTCTAGGTTCTTCTGAACCTGGGCCCAGACTGTGCACAGATCCCGATGAACGACCTCCACCTCAGGATTGTTGGAACAACCAGGTGAAACGGAGGAGAACCGTGGATTAAACCCAAAATTACAGAAAAAGGGAGAGACCCCTGACGAGTTACTGACCCGGTTATTAAGGGAAAATTCGGCGAGGGGAATGAAAGAAACCCAATCAAATTGACAGTCAGAGACAAAACATCTTAAGTATTGTTCTAGAGACTGATTAGTCCTCTCCGTTTGGCCATTGGTTTCAGGATGGAAGGCAGAGGAGAAGGACAGATCAATCCCCAACTTATTACAGAAGGCTCTCCAAAACAATGAAACAAATTGTACCCCTCTGTCAGAAACAATATTGACGGGGACCCCATGGAGACGCAGGATGTGTTTGATAAACAAGGTAGCCAACGTCTTGGCGTTGGGTAGTTTCTTGAGGGGCACAAAGTGGCACATTTTACTGAAGCGGTCTACCACCACCCACACCACCGACTTGCCTTGGGATGGAGGCAAATCGGTGATAAAATCCATGGAGATATGTGTCCAAGGTCTCTGGGGAATGGGCAACGAACGCAGTAAGCCCGCTGGTCGGGACCTGGGAGTCTTGGACCTGGCACAAACCTCACAGGCGGCGACGTAGGCCTTAACGTCTTTAGGCAAACCAGGCCACCAATAATTTCTGGTAATGAGGTGTTTGGTACCCAGGATGCCTGGATGGCCAGATAGTGCGGAGTCGTGATTTTCCCTAAGTACCCTTAGCCGGAATTGCAGGGGAACAAACAGCTTGTTCTCAGGAAGGTTCCCAGGAGCTGAACCTTGATCAGCAGCAATTTCAGAGACTAAATCGGACTCGATAGAGGAAATGACTATACCTGGAGGCAAAATACAAACAGGATCTTCCTCCGAAGGAGGGCTGGCCATGAAGCTACGCGACAGTGCATCCGCCTTAATATTTTTAGACCCGGCCCTATAGGTAACCAAAAAATTGAATCTGGTAAAAAACAACGCCCATCGAGCTTGTCTCGGGTTTAGCCTCCGGGCAGATTCTAGGAAAACCAGATTCTTGTGGTCGGTAAGGACCGTTACCTGGTGCCTAGCCCCCTCCAGGAAGTGGCGCCACTCTTCAAATGCCCATTTAATGGCTAAAAGTTCGCGGTTGCCAATATCATAGTTACACTCCGTGGGCGAAAACTTCCTAGAAAAGTAAGCACAGGGGCGGAGATGGGTGAGGGAGCTGGTACCCTGGGACAAGACGGCCCCCACTCCCACCTCGGACGCGTCAACCTCCACAATAAATGGCTCCCTTTGGTTGGGCTGAACCAGCACGGGGGCCGAGATAAAGCACTTCTTGAGGGTCTCAAAAGCCTGGACGGCCTCAGGGGGCCAATGGAGGACATCAGCACCCTTGCGAGTGAGGTCCGTAAGAGGCTTAGCGACGACCGAGAAGTTAGCAATAAATCTCCTGTAATAGTTAGCGAACCCCAAAAAACACTGTAGCGCTTTCAGGGAGGCAGGTTGGACCCATTCAGCCACAGCCTGAACCTTGGCAGGGTCCATGCGGAATTCATGAGGAGTGAGGATTTGACCTAAAAATGGTATCTCCTGTACCCCAAATACACATTTTTCGATTTTGGCAAACAGTTTGTTTTCTCGAAGGACCTGGAGCACTTTCCTGACATGCTCTATGTGGGAGGACCAGTCCCTGGAAAACACCAATATGTCATCAAGGTACACTACAAGAAATATCCCCAGGTAATTTCTCAAAATCTCATTTATGAAGTTCTGGAAGACCGCAGGGGCATTGCACAACCCAAAGGGCATGACGAGGTATTCGAAATGGCCTTCGGGCGTGTTAAACGCAGTCTTCCACTCATCCCCCTCTTTGATGCGAATAAGGTTATACGCCCCCCGTAGATCCAATTTAGAGAACCATTGGGCCCCCTGAACCTGATTAAAGAGATCAGGAATCAAAGGAAGGGGATACTGGTTCCTTACCGTGACCTTATTCAGGCCACGGTAGTCAATGCATGGCCTAAGACCCCCATCCTTCTTCCCTACGAAGAAGAAGCCAGCACCTACCGGAGAAGAAGAGGGACGAATGTAACCCTTGGCCAGGGATTCCTGGATATACTCCCTCATGGCTTCACGTTCGGGACAGGAAAGGTTAAATATTCTACCCTTAGGAAGCTTAGCTCCTGGTACCAATTCGATAGCGCAATCGTATTCTCTATGAGGCGGTAATACTTCGGAGGCCTCTTTAGAGAAAACATCAGCGAAGTCCTGAACAAACTCGGGTAGCGTATTCACCTCCTTAGGGGGAGAAATAGAATTAACAGAAAAACATGACGTACAACATTCATTACCCCATTTGGTTAGCTCCCCAGTATTCCAGTCAAACGTGGGATTATGCAACTGCAACCAGGGAAGACCTAGAACCAAATCGTACGATAATCCCTGCATCAATAGTACAGAGCACTGCTCCAAATGCATGGAGCCAACAAGGAGTTCAAAAACAGGGGTATGCTGTGTAAAATAACCATTAGCAAGAGGAGTGGAGTCGATACCCACTACCGGAACAGGTTTAGGCAAATCAATCAGAGGCATAGCAAGAGACATAGCAAATTCCACAGACATGATATTAGTAGATGACCCTGAATCCACGAAGGCACTGCCGGTAGCAGACCTACCACCAAACGAGACCTGAAAGGGAAGCAATATCTTAGTACGTTTCATATTTACGGGAAATACCTGTGCGCCCAAGTGACCTCCCCGATGATCACTTAGACGCGGGAGCTCTCTGGCAGCATTCTTACGCTTGGGACAGTTGTTTACTTGATGCTTGACATCCCCACAGTAGAAGCAGAGACCATTCTTCCTGCGGAATTCTCTACGTTGTTGAGGGGACACGGAGGCCCCGAGTTGCATAGGTATTTCTGAGTCTTTAGGGGACAAACGAAGCAACGGGACTTCGGGAGGCATCATGGGGGAGTCGGAGGAAAAAACACATAAACGTTCACGTTGTCGTTCCCTGAGACGTCGGTCAAGTCGTACCACTAAAGCCATAACCTGGTCTAGGGAGTCAGAAGAGGGATAGCTAACTAGCAGGTCTTTCAGGGCGTTCGACAGACCCAACCTAAACTGGCACCTTAAGGCAGGGTCATTCCACCGAGAAGCTACGCACCACTTCCGAAAGTCAGAGCAATACTCCTCAACAGGTCTCTTACCCTGACGTAAGGTCACCAGCTGACTCTCGGCAAAGGCAGTTCTGTCAGTCTCGTCATAAATAAGTCCGAGGGCAGAAAAGAAACAATCAACGGAGGAAAGTTCAGGGGCGCCAGGAGCCAAGGAGAAGGCCCACTCTTGGGGCCCTTCCTGGAGCCGGGACATAATTATACCCACCCGCTGGCTCTCAGAACCTGAGGAGTGAGGCTTTAAGCGAAAGTAAAGCTTACAACTCTCCCGAAAGGAGAGAAAAGCCCTCCGGTCACCTGAGAACCGGTCGGGCAACTTGAGGTGGGGTTCAAGGGGTGCGGTGAGGGGAACTACCAAGGTAGCATCAGGCTGGTTGACCCTCTGAGCCAGGGCCTGGACCTGTAGGGAGAGACCCTGCATTTGCTGAGCCAGGGTTTCACGGGGTTCCATAATGGTGTCAGGGACCAGGGTAGACTAGGTATAGGGCTTGTGAATTTGTAATGGTGGGGGGGGGGTAGGGAAACGGACAAGTGAGCCCTAATCTACCCGCCACTCTGTCCCTGCCTACTTGCAACGACCCGCCCTAGACGACGGGGTACAACTGGGCGGCGGTCCCTGCGCTCAGTAAGTGCATGACAAACACGACAAACAAACAAGGGAACACAAGCAAGGGAAATGGGCAGTTGCTCGCGGAAACACCGTGAGCAACAGAGTAGTGAACGAGCCGAGTCAAGCCAGGAGAGTGCGAGGTACAAAGCGAAAAGCAGAAGAGTAGTCGGTAAGCCAGGGTCTGTATGGAGCAGGATCAAAAAGTAGCAGGAGCTGTAGCTGGGCCAGGAAACCTCAAGGAAAGAATTCACAAGCACAGATGGACAGGAAGAGCAGGCTTAAATAGACCGAGGGCGGGAGCTAGCTGAGTCTGGCCAGGTTGCGATAGGCTCTCCCACTCCTAAGCCTGCCAGCCTGAGTGGAGGAAGCTGGTGTCTGTCTCAGGGATGTACACTCAGGTGTTGACTGATTAATTCTGGGAGTTAACCCTGAAGCAGTGCCTGGCAGATCCTTTACACTTACATTTGACTTGTTGACTGATCTACTAACTAGATACGTTTTCAAAATTACACATTCTTTAAATCCATTTCTTTCATTTGCTTTCAAACATATTGGTTTCAATAAGCTACATTTTATAAGCACCTATTCCTCTGAGGGTATGTTCACACGCTGAGAGGCATTTACGTGTGAAAAGACAGACTGTTTACAGCTGCCTCGTTTCACACGTAAATGCTCCTCCTCGTAATTTACGAGGCGTCTGTGACGCTCGTAAATCTTGAGCTGTGCTTCATTGAGTTCAATGAAGAACAGCTCAAATTACGTGGCAAAGAAGTGCCCTGCACTTCTTTGCCGAGGCAGTCAATTTACGCGTCGTCGTTTGACAGCTGTCAACGACGACGCGTAAATTACAGGTCGTCTGCACAATACGTCGGCAAACCCATTCAAATGAATGGGCAGATGTTTGCCGACGTATTGTAGCACTATTTTCAGGCGTAAAACGAGGCATAATACGCCTCGTTTACGCCTGAAAATAGGTAGTGTGAACCCAGCCTAAGGCTGAGTTCAGATGACCTATTTTCAGGCGTAATGGAGGCGTTTTACGCCTCGAATTACGCCTGAAAACACGGCTCCAATACGTCGGCAAACATCTGCCCATTACTTTCAATGGGTTTGCCGATGTACTGTGCCGACGACCTGTAATTTTACGCGTCACTGTCAAAAGACGGCGAGTAAAATTACAGCCTCGTCAAAAGAAGTGCAGGACTCTTCTTGGGACGTAATTGGAGCCATTTTTCATTGAATCCAATGAAGAACAGCTCCAGATTACGTCCGTAATGGACGCCCCGCAAAACGCGAGTACATGCAATTACGTCTGAAATTCAGGAGCTGTTTTCTCCTGAAAACAGCTCCGTAATTTCAGACGTAATTGCAGTTAGGGTATGTGCACACGATGAGAGGCTTTTACGTCTGAAAAGACAGACTGTTTTCAGGAGAAAACAGCTGCCTCGTTTCACACGTAAATGCTCCTCCTCGCATTATGCGAGGCGTCTGTGACGCTCCTAAATCTTGAGCTGCTCTTCAATGACTTCAATGAAGAACGGCTCAAATTACGTTGCAAAGAAGTGTCATGCACTTCTTTGCCGAGTCAGTCAATTTACGCGTCGTCGTTTGACAGCTGTCAAACGACGACGCGTAAATTACAGGTCGTCAGCACAGTACGTCGGCAAACCCATTCAAATGAATGGGCAGATGTTTGCCGACGTATTGTAGCCCTATTTTCAGGCGTAAATCGAGGCATAATACGCCTCGTTTACGCCTGAAAATAGGTCGTGTGAACCCAGCCTTATCGTGTGCACATACCCTAACAGAGTACTCTATTAAGTTACATTTTCCATAGTAAAGTGGTATTTCTCAAAGATCAAGCCTCCAAATTAGTTGCATTTATAAAAATGTCCACTTTTCAAACTAAGTAGGTGTGTACTTGGAAATATATATTCATTGAATAATGGATTACTCTAATTTATGTTCCATATAAAGATCATTATAGGTACAGCTTTCTGTCTTGGAGTTCTAGCACTATCATTAAGATATAACGTAATGTATCTAAACAGCGGTGCAGGGACTGTTTGGATAGTAATATCTCAGCAAGCGTCTGGGCTTCTGTTATTTGGGTTACTGACCTGTTAAAAGCCAGATCCTATAGGAACTTATGGTGTGTGGTGTAAAGCAAGCTCGACAACCAAGGCTCATCCAAATTCTACATCTTGATATGTCTCAGGGTTTAACAACATCGCCTCATTCACATATTTTTTATATATTATTTTTAACATAATTACATAAACCTATAGTCACAAGATGACCTCCAGCTAAAACCATGTTCTTAAAAAAAATTAAGTACATAATGTGAGATCTTAGTGTCTGTATAAATGATCCTATTGTTACACAATAACTAGATTACATCTACCACATTATCTGATAAGTATTGTCTCAAACTTTTGCGAGTATTAAAGATGATCTTCAACAATTTTAATCTGCATTTTATGATTATTTATTCCCGAGAGGTTCTCAACTCTATGGCATAAAAACTGGATTTCAGAGTGTTGACCTCCTGTGTATGTGGCCAAAATAACGGAGCATCTTGATCTTTAACCCAGGCCTAAGCAACATTATTTTCCTATGAGAGGTCATCTTCATGGGATTATATAATATGTTAATTATTAGCAGAAGTGCCACAGACAATTACGATATTAGTTTGAATTATGTTGTTTGTATTACTTGTGGGACAGGGGAACTTGGCGTTGGTTCATCTGCTTCCTTGGATGTACTTTGTTCTTGGTTTGGACTTGTGGCAGTAACTGTGTTCTCAGGTGAGGTGGCAGGTTTTTGAGTCACTCTATCAGAGACATCCTCTTCACCAGATGACTCTGTATGAGCTTCCTCTGAGTCTTCCCCCTCGGCCAATTCTTCCTCCTCTTCACCTTCTAAATAAAAAAGAAAATGCAACGCTGTATTGTTTAGTTCACAAATATCTTCTGTAGCCTACAGATACAAATAAATTTGTATATAAATTCCTTTTTAATGAAGAAAATCTCCACCAAAACATGTAATATCTTTGTGGGGCTAGGTATACACCATGTTCGACACATAAGCAACTGTATGCCTATACGGTTGTATACTTCTGCCATATATCTTTATAGTTGTATACTTCTGCCATACGTCTTTACAATTTTATATGTCTGCCATATATCTTTACAGTTGTATATGTCTGCCATACGTCTTTACAATTGTACATGTCTGACACGTCTTTACAGTTGTATATGTCTTCTATACGTATTTACAGTTGTATACATCTGCCATATGTCTTTACAGTAGTATACGTCTACCATATGTCTTTACAGTAGTATACGTCTACCATATGTCTTTACAGTAGTATATGTCTTCTATACGTCTTTACTGTTGTATACATCTGCCATATGTTTTTACAGTAGTATACGTCTAACATATGTCTTTACAGTAGTATACGTCTACCATATGTCTTTACAGTAGTATAGTAGTATATGTTGCCATATATCTTTACAGTTGCATATGTCTTCTATACGTCTTTACTGTTGTATACATCTTCCATATGTCTTTACAGTTGTATACATCTGCCATATGTCTTTACAGTAGTATACGTCTACCATATGTCTTTACAGTAGTATATGTCTTCTATACGTCTTTACTGTTGTATACATCTGCCATGTCTTTACAGTTGTATACGTCTACCATATGTCTTTACAGTAGTATACGTCTACCATATGTCTTTACAGTAGTATATGTCTACCATATGTCTTTACAGTAGTATACGTCTACCATATGTCTTTACAGTAGTATATGTCTTCTATACGTCTTTACTGTTGTATACATCTGCCATATGTTTTTACAGTAGTATACGTCTAACATATGTCTTTACAGTAGTATATGTCTGCCATATATCTTTACAGTTGCATATGTCTTCTATACGTCTTTACTGTTGTATACATCTTCCATATGTCTTTACAGTAGTATACGTCTACCATATGTCTTTACAGTAGTATATGTCTTCTATACGTCTTTACTGTTGTATACATCTGCCATGTCTTTACAGTTGTATACGTCTACCATATGTCTTTACAGTAGTATACGTCTACCATATGTCTTTACAGTAGTATATGTCTGCCATATATCTTTACAGTTGCATATGTCTTCTATACGTCTTTACTGTTGTATACATCTTCCATATGTCTTTACAGTTGTATACATCTGCCATATGTCTTTACAGTAGTATATGTCTACCATATGTCTTTACAGTAGTATATGTCTTCTATACGTCTTTACTGTTGTATACATCTGCCATGTCTTTACAGTTGTATACGTCTACCATATGTCTTTACAGTAGTATACGTCTACCATATGTCTTTACAGTAGTATATGTCTGCCATATATCTTTACAGTTGTATATGTCTTCTATACGTCTTTACTGTTGTATACATCTTCCATATGTCTTTACAGTTGTATACGTCTACCATATGTCTTTACAGTAGTATATGTCTGCCATACGTCTTTACAGTTGTATAGGTGTACAATAAGTCTTTACAGTTGCATATATATTCAATACGTCTTTAGAGTTGTGTATGTCTGACATACATCTTCACAGTTGCATACATCTGCCATACGTCTTTACAGTTGTATACGTCTACCATATGTCTTTACAGTTGTATACATCTGCCATACGTCTTCACAGTTGTTTATGTCTGCCATACGTCTTTACAGTTGTATACATCTTCCATAAGTCTTTACAGTTGTATACGTCTACCATATGTCTTTACAGTTGTATACATCTGCCATACGTCTTCACAGTTTTATATGTCTTCTATACGTCTTTACAGTTTTGTACGTCTGCCATACATCTTTACAGTTGTATACATCTGCCATACGTCTTTACAGTAGTATACATCTGCCATATGTCTTTACAGTTGTATACATCTGCCATACGTCTTCACAGTTGTATATGTCTTCTATACGTCTTTACAGTTTTGTACGTCTGCCATACATCTTTACAGTTGTATACATCTGCCATACATCTTTACAGTAGTATACATCTGCCATATGTCTTCACAGTTGTATATGTCTTCCATATGTCTTTACAGTTGTATACATCTGCCATATGTCTATACAATTGTATACGTGTGCCATATGTCTTTACAGTTGTATACGCCTGCGATACGTCTTTACAGTTGTATGTCTGCCATACTTCTTTACAGTTGTATACTTGTGCCATACGTCTTTACAGTTGTATACGCCTGCCATATGTCTTTACAGTTGTATACGCCTGCCATACGTCTTTACAGTTGTATGTCTGCCATACTTCTTTACAGTTGTATACTTGTGCCATACGTCTTTACAGTTGTATACGCCTGCCATATGTCTTTACAGTTGTATATGTCTGTCATATGTCTTTACAGTTGTATTCATCTGCCATGTCTTTACAGTTGTATATGTCTGCCATGTCTTTACAGTTGTATACTTTTTATTGTGGACACCTGGAAACTGTGAAAAAGTAAACAAACTGCTGTTGATGGATCTTGTCAAGTTTTTATTAATATTTTACTCATGGAACATTAATACATAATTGCCAGATGCAACTAATATGTATTCAATTGTTAATACACATATTGGGACATGTATATGCAAGGTTGTCCTCAGGGGCGTAACTAGGAAAGACTGGGCCCCATAGCAAACTTTTGACTGGGGCCCCCCCTCACCTGGGTGTCACACAACCCCCCTTGTAGATTGTGCCTTTTTTACAGCCCCCCCTGTAGATAATGCCATACAGCCCCCCTGTAGATAGCGTCATACAGCCCCCCCTGTAGATAGCGTCATACAGCCCCCCTGTAGATTGCGTCATACAGCCCCCCTGTAGATAGCGTCATACAGCCCCCCTGTAGATAACGCCATACAGCCCCCTTTGTAGATATCTACAGAGGGGGCTGTATGGCGTTATCTACAGGGTGGACTGTATGGCGTTATCTACAGGGGGACTGTATGGCGTTATCTACAGGGAGGCTGTATGGCGTTATCTACAGGGGGGCTGTATGGCGTTATCTACAGGGGGCTGTATGGCGTTATCTACAGGGGGGGCTGTATGGCGTTATCTACAGGAGGGACTGTATGGCGTTATCTACAGGGGGGACTGTATGGTGTTATCTACAGGGGGGACTGTATGGTGTTATCTACACGGGGGACTGTATGGCGTTATCTACAGGGGGGACTGTATGGCGTTATCTACAGGGGGGGCTGTATGGCGTTATCTACAGGGGGGGCTGTATGGCGTTATCTACAGGGGGGCTGTATTGCGTTATCTACAGGGGGGCTGTATGGTGTCCCCTACAGGGGGGCTGTATGGCATTCCCTACAGGGGGGGCTGTATGGCGTTCCCTATAGGGGAGTTGTATGGGGTTCCCTACAGGGGGGCTGTATGGGGTTCCCTACAGGGGGGCTGTATGGGGTTCCCTACAGGGGGGCTGTATGGGGTTCCCTACAGGGGGGCTGTATGGCGTTATCTACAGGGGGGACTGTATGGCGTTCTCTACAGAGGGGGCTGTATGGCGCTAACGCCATACAGCCCCCACTGTAGAGAACGCCATACAGCCCCCACTGTACAGAACGCACTGTACAGCCCCCTGTAGGGAACGCCATACAGCCCCCCTGTAGGGAACGCCATACAGCCCCCCCTGTAGGGAATGCCATTCAGCCCCCTGTAGGGAACGCCATACAGCCCCCCCTGTAGGGAACGCCATACAGCCCCCCCTGTAGGGAACGCCATACAGCCCCCCTGTAGGGAACGCCATACAGCCCCCCCTGTAGGGAACGCCATACAGCCCCCCCTGTAGGGAATGCCATACAGCCCCCCTGTAGGGAACGCCATACAGCCCCCCCTGTAGGTAACGCCATACAGCCCCCCATGTAGATAACACCATACAGCCCCCCCGTAGGGAACGCCATACAGCCCCCCTGTAGGGAACGCCATACAGCCCCCCCTGTAGATAACGCCATACAGCCCCCCCTGTAGATAACGCCATACAGCCCCCCCTCTTTGGATAACGCCATACAGCCCCCCCTGTAGATAACGCCATACAGCCCCCCCTGTAGATAACGCCATACAGCCCCCCTGTATATAACGCCATACAGCCCCCCTGTAGATAATGCCATACAGCCCCCCCTGTAGATAACACCATACAGCCCCCCCCTGTAGATAACGCCATACAGCCCCCCCTGTAGATAACGCCATACAGCCCCCCCTGTAGATAACGCCATACAACCCCCCCTGTAGATAACGCCATACAGCCCCCCCCTGTAGATAACGCCATACAGGCCCCCCCTGTAGATAACGCCATACTGCCCCCCCTGTAGATAACGCCATACAGCCCCCCTGTAGATAACGCCATACAGCCCCCCTGTAGATAACGCCATACAGCCCCCCCTGTAGATAACGCCATACAGCCCCCCCTGTAGATAACGCCATACAGCCCCCCTGTAGATAACGCCATACAGCCCCCTGTAGATAACGCCATACAGCCCCCCCTGTAGGGAACGCCATACAGCGTCCCCAACCCCCCAAAAAAATGCGACCTACAGTGTGTCCTACAAAAGACATGTATCCCCTATCCACAGGATAGGGGAATACATGTGTGATTGCTGGTAGAGATAGGTAGAGATAGGCCGCGGGCCCCGTAGCAGCCGCTACGGCTGCTACGGCGGTAGTTACGCCACTGGCTGTCCTGGATATTTATTTGTGATTGCCTGTAGTTTTAAGGATTTATAATGTAGAACCATAAACAGACCTACTTCAGATACTTATACAAACAACTACAAAGCAAATATAAAATCATTGTAAAAACAAATAGGCATAACTAGATATAAATAAATGTTTACTTCATGCATAAGTATTATATTCTTCAGTTCATTTTAGCATTCCAGATTAATAGGAAATACAATAGAACAAAAAATGGGCACATACCCCTATAAAAGTCAATTTCTCTAATTATTCTCTCTTCTCGGTTGAGTTCCACTGTCAAGTGACTCATATTTTCATAACCAGGCTCAACTTTTTCCATTTGGAATCCTGTAGATGCTTCTGTAATTCTAAAACATTGAAAGATGTATGTTAGAGTTCACAGACCAAGGCTATGTTCACACCTGCGTTGGTGTTCTCCGTTGTTCTGCTCCATCCGAGGAACAGAACAAGGGAATAATGGAAGCAACGTTTCTGTTGCACAACTGACAGCGCCGGCGGCCGATGGAACCCATTGACTTTAGTGGGTTCCGTCACCTTTCCATCAAGGTGCTGCGCTATTGTTTCTGGTAATCCCTGCCATATCTCGGACGGAGGCCACTAACGGACCCTCCAATGCAGATGTGAATAGGGCTAGTACAGAACAATATTCTGGTGTTTTGATAATAAATATAGGTACTTACTTTTGTAGCAAACCTTTAGAATTCTGTGGGGAAAAGGGAAAATATCATATTGAGATGTATTTATTGAATTTCTATAGGTAACGGAAAGGTTAATTAATAGGCTGCACGCAAAATGAATTTGCTGAAGAATTATCCAAGTTTTGTAATGGTTTTATGTTTATTGCAGCCTCCCTAGGGCTGTAGTTGCTACCATCATCTCAGCCAGCTCCTATTTTCATGGTAGCAGGTGGCTAAACAGTTGCCCGCACCGCTTGTGAGAGGAACCCGTGCCCTCCAACTAATGTCTAGAGGAAATACACTTATTTCCTTATTCCTAGTAACCCTATGTTTTTCCTTTCCCAATGTCTACAATTTTTGCAAAACATTCTAGATCAAATATGTTTGAAAATGGCTTAGTTGTGTTTTTCCACCAATAGTATTTTGATAACCGTAAACTAACGCTACATAAAATGTCCTCCCAAACTGGCCTGTATGCGAGAAGACGTCTAGTTAACACCGAGGGTCAGTGACACATTTTGCCTTCCTCAGCCCACAGCTAGCCCTAGGGGTCTAATCTCTAAGATGTGTTGAAAAAACATATGGCTCAATTCTCAACATTGCACTATGTAACGGAAACCACCACTTACAATGGGGTCTGTCCGGTTCCTGCTGAGGTGTCCAATTTTTTTACAGCACTTGGAGGGCTAATTTCACCATAAAATTTGATGGAATCAACGTGAATGTGAATATAGCTTAAGACCGTTAGTTGCAGTAAAAAACTGTAAATTAAAGTTCTGTTATGTTGACTTAGTCTAGTACTTTCTTTGTGCACTGTTAAACACAATACAATATTATCTACACACTATCTTATAAGATGATTTCACTGTTAAAGGGCTTGCCTGGTTCAGAAAAACTATTTTCAAATATCCTATTATATCCTATATTCAAATATCCTATTATATCCTATATTCAAATATCTTATTATATACTATATTCAAATATCCTATTATATCCTATATTCAAATATCTTATTATATACTATATTCAAATATCTTATTAGTTTATTTTGAGCTAATAGAAAAGCCCCTCATTCGGGACATCCATCGATTAGTCAGTGCAGAGAACGGTTACAGGAGTGTCTATCTCTGGGGTCCCCTGTACATTATATGGACAGCCCATTGACTTCAATACTCACCATGTAATACATCATTCTCCCTGTGGTGGTGGTGCTGCAGGGGAATTAAAAACTTAATATCAGGTTCCCCTGCAGATTACAGCTAATCAATAGGGAACCCAGCAGCGAGACACCTTGTATTCATCTTATTTTAGGAGACCCTTCTACAAAGAAGCCACCATCTAAGCAGACAAACCCTTTAATCTATAAATATTAACTTATTTTCTACTTCTTAACCCCTTAACAACCAACCATACATACTTTTCCAGCAGCCACTAAGGGGCTTTATTTCACCACATTCTGAGAGCCATAACGCTTTAATTTTTGTCTGTCGATTGAGCGGTGTGAGGGTGTATTTTTTGTGGAACGAACTGTCGTTTTTATTGGTACATACAACTTTTTGATCACTTTTTATTACTTTTTTTGGACCGCTAAGTTGACCAAAAAACTGTGATTTTGGCGGTTTACATTTTTTACGCGTTTACCGTGCGGGTTAAATAATGGTATATTGTAATAGTTTGGACTTTTATGGATTCAGCGATACCAATTTTGTTTATTTTTTTATTTTTAACATTACTTTAGTGGAAAATTAGATTTTTTTGAACTTTAAATATATATATTTTTTTCCCACTACTAATAACTTTATTTAACTTTCTTTTACACATTCTATTAGTCCCCCTAGGGGACTTGAACCAGCGATAGTTAGTTCGCTGGTGCAATACACTGAAATACTAATGTATTGCAGAATATTGTCATTTTTACAGGCTTCTGTTAAGCCCAGCCACAGGCAGGGCTTAACAGAGGCAGAGTGAAGGCTGACCAGGGGGGTCTTCATTAGACAACCATCGGCACCACACTATCGCGTTGTGGGGTGCCGATGAGTTGTTAGAGGTGGCGCCTCCTCTTTTTAACGCCTCAGATGCTGTGGTCGCGATGGATTGCAGCATTTGAGGGGTTAAACGGCCAGGAACATTGCGCTCGCTGTTCCTGGCCCAGCTGACACCCGCAGTATATGGAGTGCGCTCAGCGCTTGAACCTGCTCCATACATCATCGCCTGCACCACGACATGCTATTAGGTCATAGTGCGCGAAGAAGTTAAAGAGGACCAAATAATTGTATTCTTCATGAAATAATAATTGTGAACCATCTATTCTTAGAACTCTGCCTTGCCTCGTTCCTCCGTTATTCCTTCAAGAAATGTATGAATAAATTGACAACTGGGTGTTACTAGTTGGGGGTGTGTCCTTATACAGACTGACAATGTCCAATCAGTGCTGACAGAGTGAGACTGTAGGGACACACCCCCTTTAACAGGGGGAATGGTAACACCTAGTTGTCAATTTATTCATACATTTCTAGGAGCAATAACAGAAGAACAGAATAATGCAGAGTTCAAAGCAAATATGATAAAAGAAAAGGAAAAAAAAAGACGGTGCTCCTCTAAAGTAATATTATTGGGACCGCAGATTTCTAGATTGAACTCTAGGATAGGATATTAAATAGTTTCTCACATTTTTGGGTTGTGTCGGTTCATCGGCGCAACTCAATTTTGTTGCTTGTTGAGTCTCAGACTCTATAGTGCACAGGGTGCAGACCTTAGGAGATGACACTGGATGTAGGCTTGCACAGAAAAAAATTCTCTATGAATTTTTATTATTGAAAAAATACCTTCTGGAATACTCTTGACACAGAAGCGCCTATAAAAGGGGAACTTTTTCTGCTAAAATTGTATTCCTCTTTAGTGTTGGGACAGGCAACACAGGAGCCAATAGTTGAAGGAAACATCCAAAAAACATTAGTACATTTCAGGCATTGGACTACAGGTTATGATATTTCTGTTCAGAGTTCCTCGGTTCTATTTAGTTACTGCTTTGTTGACAGACTCTCCACTAGCCGAAGGTTTCTTTAACCATGTCTGATGAATGACAGTAAATCACATTCATTCCTATACACTTACCTGAAGGAACATGGCCATTTCCGGCTCTTCCATAAACTGGATTCCTGATTCTACCAGTTTTGAGACAATTTCCGTATGATCTGCATACTTCTTCATCAAAGACTTAACATATTCAAGTTTCTCCTCTTGGTCTCTAGTGATAATCTGAGTCAGTTCACCTTTCCTTTCTTCAAGAACAGCATATAAGTAATCAAATTTCTCACACAGCTGTTCTTTCTGTCTTCTACAGTTTTCCTAAAAGACCAGGAATTTTATTTAAAACGTTGTTTTGCATATTTCATATAAGCAGATACAGGAAAAGGAGACAATAGCAAATGTATATAAACCTCATGTGTGCTTTCCATGAAACTGGGAACATCAGCACCGATTGGCAGTCTTCCCTGTATGAGTGCGAATACAGAAAGCTGTCAATCACTGATTAGGACCACCCAGGGCCGGCCTTAGGCTACAGGGTGCCCTGTGCGGAATTGCACTTTGGTGCCCCCCACTCCATTTATCATTGTTATGTATTGTCGGCATTTGGTGCTTTTGTAACGCCGAAAACGTGTAAAAAATGCTTGGTTTAAGCGTCCCATTGACATCAATGGTATAGTGCATACGACACGTTTTGTTAAAAAATGTAGTGTCAGGTCAATTCTTCGGCACGTAAAATGTGCCGAAAATGCGCCAAAATCGCACCTAATTTCTATAGTCAATGGGAGTTCTGATTGAGCGACAAAAAACGCTATGAATACGCGTCAAAAGCGCCTGTAGTTTAAAAAGAACTTTACAAAAACACTAGTGTTTTTAAGGGTATGTGCACGCACAAAGTAAAAAACGTCTCAAAATACGGAGCTATTTTCAAGGGAAAACAGCTCCTGATTTTCAGCCATTTTTTATTCAAAGCCGCGTTTTTCACTGCGTTTTTAACAGCCGTTTTTGGAGCTGTTTTTCTATAGAGTCTATGAAAAACTGCCCCGAAAACGGCTGAAGAAGTCACATGCACTTCTTTTTCGTGGCCGTATTAAAAAACGGCCTCGTAAAAAACGCCCTGTTGGAACAGAATGCCGTTTTCCCAATGGGTAGATGTTTGGAGGCGTTCTGCTTCCGATTTTTCTGCCGTTTTTAGCACAGTGTGAACAAGGCTTATGTTTTGGTAAGGCTGTTTTCATATTAAGTCCTGCCTGTCCATTTATCATATGCGGCGGAAAAGCTCCTGGCGCATACATTAAATGGACACAAAAAACATGCAGTATCATTTTTTTTTTTACTGGACGCCACTGCATAAAATAGCGCAGTACCCCCCGAACTGAGGCTTTTTTAACCTCCATCGGGTGTATGGGACTGTTTACCATACGTTCTGGGAGCTTTCCTGGTGCATACATTACACGGATGGGCAGGATGTAATGTGAAATTACCTTTAGGCTGAGTTCACACGGGGCGGATACGCTGCTTAAAAGAACGACGCAGGAAATTTGGGGCGAAAAACTGCACCAAACTGTGGGGCAGTTTCTCGTCTGGAATGTCTGCTACGAAAAACTGCTTGCAGGCCGGCCTCCTGGGATGACGTTTCATCCATGTGACCGCCGTTACAGCCTGTGATTGGCTGCAGCGGAGGTCACATGAGATGAAGCGTCATCCCAGGAGGATAAAGCACAGATCCCTAGATAAGTATAATATAGTGTTTGTTTTCTGAGTGGCGTTTTTTGCGGCAGGATCGCTGTGAACCCGCCGTATATTTGCCATTTACTGCCCCCTTAGCACCCTCAGTCACAGAAGAGCAATAAATGAGCAATAAATGGCAAATGGGCATCGAAGGGGCATTGAACAGGACACTACAGGGGCAATAAGTGGCAAATGGGCACCAAGGTGGCACTGAATCCTCTGCCTATTTGCCATTTTTAGACCCCCATCAGTGCCCCCATACAACCAAAGCCCACAGTCTGACTGACCTGCTGGGCTTCTTACAGTGCACTGCGTCCGCTGATGCTGCTGGAATGGAGCCCTGGGGAAATAGCCAGAGCAGGACCGCATGGTAAGATAGGCCTTATTCACACGACAGGGTCCGATTGTTGGCCGACAAAATCGGCCGTTTTGGGCCGTTTTTCCCGGCCGGTTTGCATCCATTCCGATTCCGTTCCGGGCCGTGTTGCCATTTTTAACGGCCTATTTTCACCCGTTTTGCATCCGTTTTTTTCCCTGTCCATTTTAAAATTCGGATGAATTTCATTTGTAAATTTTTGCCACACACTTCCCTCTGTAGATAATGCTACACACTGCCCTCTGTAGATACTGCCACAGCCCCCCTGTTGGTAGTGCCACACAGCCCCCCTGTAGGAAGTGCCACACAGCCCCCCTGTAGGTAGTGCCGCACAGCCCCCCTGTAGGTAGTGCCACACAGACCCCTGTAGGTAATGCCACACAGTCCCCTGTAGGTAATGCCACACAGCGCCCTGTAGGTAGTGGCACACAGCCCCCTGTATGTAGTGGCACACAGCCCCCTGTAGGTAATGCCACACAGTCCCCTGTAGGTAATGTCACACAGCCCCCTGTAGGTAGTGGCACGCAGCCTCCTGTAGGTAGTGGCACACAGCCCCCTGTAGGTAGTGGCACACAGCCCCCTGTATGTAGTGGCACACAGCCCCCTGTAGGTAATGCCACACAGCCCCCAGTAGGTAATGCCACACAGCCCCCTGTAGGTAATGCCACACAGCCCCCTGTAGGTAATGCCACACAGCCCCCTGTAGGTAATGCCACACAGCCCCCCCCATAGGTAATGCCACACAGCCCCCTGCAGGTAGTTCTACACAGCACCCCCACCCCCGTAGATGGCACCCCCCCCCACCTGTCTGTAGATAGTGCCACCGTTCCAGGAGAAGTCCCTGACTTCAATGTCATTCACAAGTGCCTGACGTCACTGTGTCCATATATGGACACAGTGAAGTTAGGGACTTCTCCTGGAGGGGAATCCCCGGCCACATCGCCGGGGATTCCGCTTTAGAAGTCGCTGACGTCACTGTATCCATGTATGGGCAGTGAAGCCAGGGACTTCTCCTGGAGCGGAATCCCCGGCCACATCGCCTGTGATTCCGCTTCAGAAGTCCCTGACTTCACTGTGTGGACACAGTGAAGTCAGGGACTTCTGCTGGAGTGTTGCCACAGCGTTGCCGAAGCTCCTACAGGGAGCAAAAAACATACCCTCCTCCTCCTCCTCACATGCACTTCGCACTGTGAGAAGGAGAGAGCAAGCGACGGAAGACACGGCCGCAGAGCAGGAGAAATTCACCCGCTGGCGCCCCCCTTACAGCATGGCGGCTTGCGCCCTGCGCGACCGCACGTGTCGCATGTAGCTAAGGCCGGCCATGGGACCGCCCACTGGTCTTCTAAGCCAAGAATACTCAGACATTTAATATAAAAATATATATGAATCTGCTCAGCTCCTCCTGCTATATAACATGTTGCCCACATATTAGTCTTCATTTTCAACGTGAGAGGTTCCCTTTAAGAAATGATGACCCATCCACCCCCTGTGAAGGGAACTAATACACAGCTCCATTCAAGTGAGAGGAATTGCATTTTCCTGCATAGCGAGAGTAGTGGACAAGAGCACTGTTGACCAGGGAAACGAAGGGGTCTCAGCATTTAGACCCCCACCAATCATGAAGTGATGGCATATTCTAGCAACATAGTATTTTTTTTACTATGTTTCACATGCAATATGCTATAAAATCATATTATTAGTTGGTAAACTGCTTTAAATTATGTTCTTCTCAGTGTAGTTATTGCCATGTTAATTATGTATTAAGTTTTATACAGATGATATCACTTTAGACCTTGGTGAGATTAAAAGCCATGATCACTTACAATCATATTCAACATCCATTGTGTATGTAAAGTACAATATTTCAACTGCAGGTGATTTTGATCCTCATTCCACTGCTTTTCTGCATTTAAATTGTTCTTCTGACCCTATCACAAACCAATAAACCTTCACATTTAAATCCTATAAACACTCGCGTAGCTTTCATTACATCCAATAATGCTAGCTGACGAGACGATGACCCAAACTGAAATGTGACCAAGTCACTAACACTTTTCATTCTTAACCATGTGACACATGGAAGAATAAAAAAAAAGGTTCAAGTGAAAGAGGATTGGTCTCATGGTGTTCTTCAATTAAGATGCTCTTTCTAAAGGCCATCCCTGAAATAATCAGTCACCTGTGAGGTCATCCAGAATATTACATCTCCAAATGTTATGAAACTGGCATGATATATCGAACCACCAAGGAGGAAGGCATGTCGTGCATATCTTCTATTCATTATTGCTTTTTGTAGAGTTTTAACTAAGGCCTCGTTCACATCTGCGTTGAGACTCCGTTAGTTGCCTCCATTGCAGATCTGGCTGAAAATCCCGGAACAATAGTGCAGCATGCTGCGTTATTGTTTCTGGTCAAACCACAGACACCCTGACTGAAAACTGACGGAACCCATTAAAGTCAATGGGTTCCGTCAGCCGGCAGCGGTGTCCGTCGTGCATCTGAACTGGCGCTTCTGGTATTTTCGTTGTTCTGGTCCTCTGACGGAGCAGAACAACAGAAAGTCGAACTCAGGTATGAACCCGGCCTAAAGTTTGCTTTAATTATTGATGCCTGTGATTCGTAGTCTATTAACCTTTTTAAAAGGCTCCATTAATTACATGTAAGTCCCATGATCAGGGACGGATTCATCTATAGGCACAATCAGAGTTGTAATTAGGTTTTCCAACACCCAGATCAAAGATCCAGTTCACTATCATAGCCCTGTATTTAAATGCCCTGGTCAAGGCTGATGGGCTTGTTGGAATCCTCCCTGGCAACTAGCTCCAAGGGCACATGCCCTGTCAATCCCCCTAGCTATGCCCCTAGTTACATTAGGCGCTTACTATAGGTGGACCTGGGGGATGGGCAACAATTGAAGGCAAAATTTTCATATGATTACATTGATTGTGTGTATTTGTATGTATGGGTATTTATATGTTAATTAGGTATTCACAATGCTGTGGGATTGAGAGGAGGACACCCGGGAGGGACAAGGTGCCAGACAATCTGTGCCTACAGTCTTCACATGATTGATTCTGGAAGGCAGAATTCAGACAAGATTTATACTAGAAAGTTGTACCATGTCCCAATTGCTGTCTTTAGGGCATCAATTTATTATAGTATAGGACTTCCTTAATTTTTATATATACAGTCACGGGCTTTAAACAATGATCTGAACAATATTGCTCCCATCTGGAATGAACAACAACAAAGCTGCGGTTTTACATTATAGTGAATCTCAAAAAATATAAAAAGGAAACTCATTAGAAGCAAAATTATCCCAAAAATAATTTTTGATATACAGTAAATTTCCATTGCTACAGGAATCTATGCTCCTTGATAGGTGCCGGATTATCAAATATTCTGCATTATTGGACTGTCAGAGAAAAGTACATACGACTAAATTGCAATTGGGAAAGACAACACAAATAGTATTAGATTTTGTATCTGCATTAAGTCACTTTTTAATCAGGAGAGCATGCTTATTTATTCTCTTTTCAGTCTTCTGTTTATAGTCTTGTGAAAGATTATAATGCATTTCTGGGCTAGAAAACAAGTGCCAGTTTATCAGACTTTCTGGATTATTGGATGCCCGTCAAAAGGAATTTCACTGCACATGAAAATCACTAGTGCACAAGTAAGGCCTCATGCCCACTTTAGTGATTTTCTTCAGGGTACTATCCGGTTTTGTTTTAACAGATAACACACAGACCCATTCATTGCTATGGGGCTATGCACACTTCAGTTGTTTTAACGGTTCCGTGCGTCCGTAACGTCAAAAGTAGAACATGTACTACTTTTGTCCGTTGTTCAGTGTACGCCTTGCCCATTAAAGCCTATGGGTCCGTCAAAACAATGGACGGCACACTGAAGGCATCCGCGTGCCAAGTAACGGCAGGGCGTGTCAAAGTTCTCGACATTCAACACACAAGATGGATTTTAACGGACCGTTTAAACCGGAAGACAAACGGAAGCACAACATCCGTTTATAACGGAACTGATGTGGAGTGGCAACGGAAACCACACGGATGTCACCCGAATATTGCATATACGCTGTCACCAATATTAGGTGACTTTGCAACAGATCAGCAAACGTAAGTGTACACATTTGTGTTATTATGGTCAAATGGTTTTTATTTATCCAAATGCATGAGTGACAACTTTAACCTTGTTTACTGCCCTGTCATCGTGACAAGGTCATTCTGTGTCTATGGGAAAATCCAGCACTTGACTAACTCTTTTGGGATTGTCATCTGCTCTCATGTAAAGGCTGGCTTAAGAGAGTGCCAGAAGTTTGAGCAGGAAGGAAAAAACAGCAAAACCAAATTCTCTAGATGTAATCTCTGATCAGATGGTAATCCTTTCTGGACAAAGTGCCTGTACGTGGGTGGCAGTCACCTTCACCACTGCACAAACAAATGTCATCTAACTTAAACCTATACAGAAAGAGAACGAGACCCGTACACCCCCAGCTCCAGACAATCTTAGACAATGAAAAAAGGAAAATACAGTAATTCACGTCTTCACAATGTTTGGACATAATACTAGAAAAGTGAGAAAAGAACTATATGGGGAAAAACTGGTTGTTTCCGACACCCATTGGTCCAGAGTACCGGCTTACCTGGCCGTCCCTATGCGCCCCTATGAATGGAGTGGTACTTGACATGCTCGGCCACAGCTCCATTCACTTTATATGGGGTTGCTGGAGAGCTATTTACAAAAGGGGGAAAAACCATTTCACCTTTACAAATGGGGGAAAAGATAAAACATTTTGCTTGAGTGCTTCGATCAAAAACGGATCTGACATAACTTCTATGGCTTCATTATAAACGGAAACCATGGCACTAATGTGAACGGAGCCTTATTTGGCTAAACCCAAAATCCTCCAAACCTGGTCCCTAAACTGCTCAGATGTATATAATTTGTATACCAAAACAGAACGTCTATTAATATTTTATTACTTTTAATACATTTTAATTCCTCCCTCCCCATACCATATAATATGAAGCTGTGCTTATAATGGCATGAGCCACGGAGTGCCTGCTTGTGCTTTATAGACATAATCACCAAGACCTTTTCCAGTTCAGTCCTACCCGTGGGTGGGCATGACACACCAATATGTCAAACCAGATATAAAAAGAGCCATTAGCTGAATCGAGCTCATTAGATGAAAACTTTTGCAGATGCCCTTATAACAGAATAAAGTAGCAAAGAACAATAGCTCGGAATTGCCTTTCAGATGTTTTTTTTTTATATACATCTTCTTTATATGTTTTCATCTCAAGTATTATTTTATTTCTATAGCAGATATCTTTAATTGCCTCCAGGAGAGATGCATTAGGACTGGTAAAGCTATTTTCATCTGCACTTCAACACCGGGATAGCCCACATGCATGAGAAAAGTGCTCTGCCTTATGTTAATCCCACACAGCAAGAAGAAGCTCAACAATTTTATGTTGTAAAAAGCAAAGCAGACGAGAGTCTGGAGCATGTTGGGTTGAAATAGACTTTCTAACAGTCAGGCTTGGCACGTTCAATGTATCCCTGTCTTTCATATTTGGGATTTGAGATTTTGTACATAGAGGGATATAACTAATATAATTGTGACAGCTGTTCTCTGAAGTTGTGAGATTCCACAGTTTCCCTATAGCTGAAAACACTTAAAATAGTTTCTTTCATGTTGCACTCATTTCATTTTATTGAAATCGTTCTTTATTTGTGAAACTATTTTATAAAATCGATCAACTGCATAATTCCGATCAGTACAAAAGTAGAAAAAAAAACACTCAACCAAATTGAATAAAGCTAAGCCATTGTATAAGGAAAAGGTAAGCAACTTTCTAATATGCTTTGTGTTCTATTTCCTCACAGTTTTCAAGATTTCTGCTTGCTGTCAGTGAATGTGGACATTATCTTTTACATCAAGAGGTTGATAACCTGTACACCCTTAAAACTTTTAGCAATCCTGTTGCCCTTGTAGTATAAAAGAAAACTGAACAGTTGACAATAAATCATATACACGTACCAGGAGCATATGCTGCAGCTTGGCAAGTGTCCAGTCATGCCACATGTCTATAGCAAGTGTGATTGATGTATAAAACCCTTTATTAACACATATATTTGCAGCAAGAGTAAAATAGGTTTTAAAAACAATTATAAAATGCCCTTCTGTAATGTAGGGAAGTATTTACTGAGAGCAACAGGCGCACTACAAGTGAGGGGGAGACACAGTACAAGGGGGCACAGCAGGAACAATACATGGAGGGCACCGCGGGCACAGTATAAAGGGTCATAGCAGGTACAATATTAGGGGGCACCTGAGCAGATACAATATTAGAGGACAACTGGGGCAGCACATTAGGCACAATACTAGGGGCAGTCGCAGTAACACTATTGGGTTACAGCAGGTGAGTTAAAGCTGGAAAAAGCTTAGTAAAGGTCTGGGTCAGATGCAGAGGAAAAATAAAGAATACCACTGAAGATGTGAGTTTTTTACTGCCCCTTTTATAGAGGGGAGGTGTGACTTTTACTATGAGGCCCTGACATTACTGTGGACGCCTCTGGCTTTTTACCCATCTGTATATGAGTTCATCCAGAAGTTTTGCTTTGTTGTTGGCTATCCTGGGGGCATCACTCACTGTAGAAGTGCCTTACCCCTATGTCCTGTTTTAAGCAGGCAAAGAACTCACAAAGAATCTGACTCTGGGAGTAAGGGCCTGTTCACATCAACGTTGGCTTTCCGTCCAAGGGTTCCGTTAGAGGTTTCCGTCGGGTGAACCCCTCAACGGAAAGTCAAACGAAAACCTTCGCTTCCGTTTGCATCACCATTGATATCATTGGTGACTGAAACATTGCTAATGGTTTCCGTTTGTCACTATTCCAGCGACTTTACGTTTTTTGACGGAATCAATAGCGCAGTCGACTGTGCTATTAATTCCGTCACAAAAAAGGGAAACCTGATGCAAACGGAAGCTAAGGTTTCTATTTGACTTTCCATTGAGGGGTTCACCTGACGGAAACCTCCAACAGAACCCCTGAACGGAAAGCCAATGCTGATGTGAACCGGCCCTAACATGCATAGGACTGAGAGATCTAGAGAGAAAAAAAAGGAACAGGCAAAGATAGAGCATGGAAGAGTCTTATACACTTGTATGTGGGTTGAGTGACCTGACTTATTACTAAAGCCCCCCAAAGAATCTGTAATGGTTATGGTGTAGGGTTCCTATATTGAGTTACAACAGGAATAGCAGCTCTGGAGCACGAATAGCTCCTCTAATAAATAAATTGCTATGAAAATAAACCCCTGAAGGAGGCGGCTTTTTGGCCTTAAGGACGCATTGTATTTTAATTTTTTTAATTTCATCACTAAATTCCAAGAACCATAACTTTTTTGACTGATGTTGCTATGTCAGGTCCTGTTTTTTTTACTATTTCAATGTGTATTTTTGTTCATAAGTTTTTGGTACATCTTTCTTTTTTAAATTTTATTTAATATTGTAATGTATTGGAAAATTTATGTATTGCAATGCATTACCGCCTGTGCATGTATAAGGCACAAGCAATGGGATGTCCCTTAAAACCGTTAGCCCCAGCGATTGTGATTTCTGTGGCTGACAATCAGGTAAGAATGTCAATCATAGTCACTTATTGTGGGTGATCGAGCAGTAACAACGGCTGGGCCTCCATTATCACTGTGCTGTAAATGCAAAATATACATAAAAAGTAAAATAGGCCTTACATTATTTTACCATCAGTTTCTGAGGAAATTATTCAAAGGTAACAACCAATTTGCCTGCACTTCCTGTTATCACAAAAATGCCACAACTAAATAGAGAAAAAGCTAAATATCTGTTATTAAGAGAAATCTAATGTCCAAACTTTACTCTTTTTACTTTTGACTTATACATGGCTAATTTTAGGTATTTTTGTGACTTAATATTTTTGCTTCTATAACCAAGGCCCCTTTCACACCTTTTTATTTTCATTGTGGTCATATACCCATGATAGTGGCTCAGCAGGAGTGCAGTAACATGGTTTTGCCCCCCAAAAAACGGAAGAAAAAATATAGTGTAGGGCCTTACACCAGTTTCATATGAGCGTGTGCCCTGTATCTATCTATCTATCTATCTATCTATCTATCTATCTATCTATCTATCTATCTATCTATCTATCTATCTATCTATCTATCTATCTATCTCACCAATGAGTTGTCTTCTAGGACGGAATAGGAAACACATAAGGGCATGGTCACACGTAGCTGAATTGCTCTGGAAATCCGCAGCGGACCCGTTTCTCCATTGCCTTCCACAGCTTTGTGGCTGGGTTCATTTGCACGTTGCGGACAATTCCGCTGCTGAGCATAGGCTGCGGTGCGGAATTTGGTGTCCGCAGCATACAATGGTTGTTGCGGAGGTGTGGCGGACTGTTTGCGGACTCATTGCGGAATTTCTCCATTGACTTCAATGGAGATTCTAAGTTCCGCAATGAAATCCGCAGATGCAATGTAGATGTTATGTGTACTGCGGAGCGTATTGTTTTTTTAACTTGACATTTCTTCATTCTGGCTGGACCTATGTGTATTTCTAGGTCTACAGCCAGACTGAGGAAGTCAATGGGGCTCCCATAATTACGGGTGACTACGTGTGTGCACCCATAATTACGGGTGCGTTGCTAGGCGAGTAAATAGTCACTGTCCAGGGTGCTGAAAGAGTTAAGCGATCGGCAGTAACTGTTTCAGCACCCTGGACAGTGACTACCGATCACAATATACAGCAACCTGTAAAAAAAAATAGAAGTTCATACTGACCGAGAACGCCCTGCTTCTTTCTCCAGTCCGGTTTCCCAGGATGACGTTTCAGTCTAAGTGACGGCTGCAGCCAATCACAGGCTGCAGCGGTCACATGGACTGCCGCGTCATCCAGGGAGGTCGGGCTGGATGTCAAGAGAGGGACGCATCACCAAGACAACGGCCGGTAAGTATGAAATTTGTTTACTTTCACTAGGGAAAGTGCTGTCCCTTCTCTCTATCCTGCACTGATAGAGAGAAGGGAAGTACTTTCACCTCAATACGCAGCGGCCAGTCTGCATCAATTTATTGCCCATTTTGGGCAGATCCGCAACAGAATCTGCAACGCAGATTCTGTGCGGCATTGATGCGGACAGTTGCGGAAGAAATACGCTACGTGTGGCCATGCCCTTAGACAGCCTCTTACGGCTGCAATACTAGTGAAATACTAATATAATACTGATGACATATGGATGCATCTGTATATTTATCACACTACATAGACT
This sequence comes from Rhinoderma darwinii, assembly GCF_050947455.1. Classification (NCBI taxonomy): domain Eukaryota; kingdom Metazoa; phylum Chordata; class Amphibia; order Anura; family Rhinodermatidae; genus Rhinoderma; species Rhinoderma darwinii. The sequence goes on from NC_134691.1 coordinate 76,686,251, forward strand.
CCATAGGTGTTTTACAAATACAAAGCTGAAAACAGTATAATAGCATTGAACATCATTAGCTCTGCAATACAGACTATATAAATATAAACGTTACATGAATGAAAGGATGCATTCACACTTGACAGATTAGTCAGTCCATCCTTTACATTTTTATATGACTCAAACTGACTTTATATTTTGCAGAATCCATTATTGCCAGTTTGTCACCATTTTAGATCTGTTGTAACGAAAATAAGAAAATACAGAAGTGTGAACCCCGTCTTAAACTTTCTTAAATAACATTATTGTAGACTGGCCCATTTATAGTAATACGTAAGTACCGCATGATAAAACCATATTGTAGCCGGAAGCAATGACTTAAATGTACAAGTAATATAAAGCTAAGAACTGCATTATTAATCTTCTGCTTCTGCTTTTAGAAACATCAACTGCTTTTCATTTTAACTCAAATACTACCAAGGTACAAAGTGACCCTGAATATCTTATTAAAGTTGCAGCCAAATCTGGCAGATTGCAGAAGAATAATTAATTGCTCAGGTTGTCCTCTAATTGGAACCATGGATTTAATCGTGACTTAACTGGTGACTGATTGGCCTTAAGCAACTTGAAAGAACAAACCTGTGAGGGGGACAGACAGAAAAATAAATGATTCTCTCCAGTAGCTTGAAGTTGTAAATGTCACGTAGTAATCTGTTATTCCCTAACTTGCGTACTTGCTTCCGAAAGTCCAAACAATGACATAGCTTCACGATAACCTATCGGTAAACATTGGGCTTTTCATAAGATGTGCTGAACAGTAGCAGAATTTCTAAATAACATTATTCAGATTAAAAAAAATAAGGGGGCCTAATGTCAAATTAGTATTATTATAGAGAAAGAGAAAAAAATGTGAGACTATATTAACATTGTGCATTAACAAAAATTTAGCGTATATTCCGTGAAATGCTCCCGTCATATATGCCAAACGTATCCCTAGAGTATGAGGAACTGGACCCATGCCGAAAGAATGTCCTTTTGGGAGAATGGTATGTGGCATATCATTTTTTAACTGTTTTAAAAGTCTAATCAACTACACTTTTTAATACAAAGGAGTCCTGCAAAAAAAGATTTTGTTTTTTTTTACAGTGGGAGCCAATGGGCGTTTGTATGCAACTGTAAGGGTGTACAGTTACATATGTTGAGCTCTACATTTGACACATAAATCAGGAGATTTTTCCGGCATATACCCCAAACATACTGTTAAAATTCACTGTGAACAGAGCCTTATGGTTATAAGTCATTTGCATAAATCATAAGTACTGTGTATAGTCAGGTTGGTTGAAAAGGGACTAATGTCCATCAAGTTAACCCATTGTCCACTTTTCCATAAAAGGTACAAATAATTTCTCCCCCTTCCCTAGAAGCTAACAAACTGGACCAACACTTAACTCAGTACTATAGAGCCGTAGCCACTCCGTGTGCCACCATATGGTATTACGGACATATTCATTGCAACACTTCTAGAGCAGAACACCTTCATAATATATGATGCCATGCCATGATCATGATCCCACTTTTATACGTGCCCAATTATAGCTCCATGCAACTTGGAGGTTGTAAGGAGTAGTAATACAGCCATGTAAAGGTAAGTATCTAATCTAGCACTTAAAGGGGTTTTCCGAGTTACTAAAATCTTCTCCTAATGGCTGCAAATGACATGAATTAACAAAACAAGCAGTACTTACCTGTAATTTCCCCCAGTGATCCAACGCTGATTCTCTGGCGGGAGATCCGGTGATGGTTTACATGCAGGCAACATGTGACCGCTGCAGCCAATCAGAGAGCTCGGTGGTCATGTGTTGTATTTTTGGCAGAATTCGTCGCTGCTGAGCTGCAGTGGTCACATGCTACCTGCATGTAAACAATCCTCGTGAGTGCTGCCGGAGCATCAGCGCTTGATTGCCGAGGGAAAGGATAGGTGAGTACTGCTTGTGTTGTTAATTCATGTCCTTTTCAGCCATTAAGAATTTTTTTTAGGAACCCAGATAACCCCTTTAAATGTTTATATGTTAGTTTATATGTATAGTGTTAATATATGCATTTAATGGTCTTCCGCAAATAGTTTACCGGCATTGCTTCTGCCTCAGGCATTAGAAACGTAAATAAAGATGAGCAAATTGATTTGCAAATCTTTAACTGTTACTAGATATAGGAAAACAGATTCCCAGTCTGTGGGCTTTGATTTCCTTACCTGGAGCTTCACAGTGGGTGAATGGATTTCCCCATCTCTAAAAATGGTTAAACATTTGACATCATTTCACAAACTATGAAGACTGAAGTTGAAGAATCGATTGCTCGTCGTAAGCAGTGCTCTACTTAACTTTCAGAATGACAATGCTAAAAATGGAACTTGCTCGAAAAACTTTGTCATACGCAACTGATTTGTCTTGCTGTCGTCATGGGTTGGAACTTGTTTCATATAAGTGATAAACAAGTGTTTATAAGAAGCTGCTAGAATTTTGTTCCAGATGGAAGTTGATGTGATGATCAGAATATACCTATATGTGGATACACTGGAAAGCTGTGTAAATCCTCTTTAAAGATTTATACGGTACTTAAAGAAAAACTCTGACAAGGAGACAACAACCTCCTTACCACATTCTTCCACAAGACCCTCTAAGGGAAAAAGCTACTAGGGGAAAAAAAAAATCCACTTTCCTAGATATTTGAGCTTTAGGGCTGGGGAGAGCCGTCCATCTTCTATTCTGTACTGTTCATCAGTGCACATTCCCAGAAATGGGAGTAATATCTCCCAGTCTCTAGAAGATCATAAAGATCTGCATGTACCACCTTTAGTCAACATTGCTATGCAATGGCACAAAGATATTTAGGCACAGCAAAAAGAAGGGCCAAATAATTATTCACATGGAAAAACTGCATTGAAAATCAGGTCTTTTCATGTGAATTCTTACCTGAAGTCAAGATGTTTGCATCTTCTGACTTTCTGTATAACATATTTACAAATCAATACTGCATTCATGAATGCATCAAGTGACAATGGTAGATCGCCATCATACAGTGTGATCTACCATAATCATTGGGAAACCCGCCAGGCCACTTCGTCTCCCCTGTAGATGACATGTGGCTATTGCCAAATAGTCATCTATCTCATTTTCTGCAGAGGAAGTCCATAACCATAAATGGAACCTGTTACCCCTGTTAATCTGCCCTCAATGAGGGAAACATAAAGTAGTAACAGAGACTCTGATTTCAGTGGTGAAGCCGTTTCGGGGAACTTACATTTTAATCTTTAAAGCGCGCTGCTAAAAATGAGTCCACACATATTCATAAGCTGCCGCTCCCGTCGGCAAGCCACAGCTGAGTGACAAATTTCTCCCTATTACTGCCCATAGAGCGAGATCTGCCAATCAGTGGGGGCTGGGCCAGAGTGTTAGCTAGGCGAGGGGACTCATCGCTAGTAGCGCGCAGTAAAGATTAAAATGTACATTTTCCAAAATGGCTTCACAATAACATATAAGTGACAGACTGCTGAAATCAGTGGGTCTGATACTACTTTATGCTGCCCTAAATTAGGGCCGCATAACGGAGGTGACAGGTTCCATTTAAGATGACCTACAGTAATGATTTCAGATGGTCATTTTCTAAAAGACTTGTTGTTGATGGTTGGTCTGTGAAGGATGTCGTTTTCAATGAAACTCCATAGGTAAAAATTGCCTATACATCTCTGCCTTCATTGGATCTGTGCTTTTATTGATGGGAGGACAGCTCTGTTTTCGGCATAAACACATTTTCTATGACCAAAAAATCCAGCACGGAAGATCAAATTTTAAACAGATATCAGTCTTTGAAAATGCGCCAACCGTCGACATGGTCTAAATCTGTCTTTTTGGCAAAAGCTCTAATGTATCACCCACTTAAGATCTCTGGTTAAGGGTCAATTGGTCCAGCTGCTTCCTGCTATGGGAGACCGGTATGTTTTCTCTAAGCAGTATGGCAGCTGGAAGCCAGGATGAGACATTCAAATAACAGGTAAGATCTGTTTTTAGGGGGTGGAGGAGCAGCATTAGGGGTAAGATTATGGGGATAGGGGTAAGATTATGGGGAGCTAAAGGTAATTGTCATGGCCCAACCTGAGCGACCGCATCCCTTCCTCTGCCTGGTGGGAACAAGAGGACAGGACACCACGGCTCTCCTCTGCTAGCAATACGTGGCTCCAATAGCAGGTTCAAGACCCGGCGTATTGTGTGACGTCACTCTCCCCGGCCCTTAAAGTGGAATTGCTCCAATCTTTCAGTGATTGGGTGTTGTTTGTTCCTGTTGTTCCCTGTGCTTTTCCTGTGTTTGACCTGGCTTTTGTCTTGACTCTGCATTATCTGATTATCCGTGTACCGACATCTGACCTAAACCTGACCTTGTCTCCTGATATTGATTACTGGTTCTGACGTTGCCCGTCTGTTATATGCCTCCCTGCGGTGGTTAAGGGTGAAGAACAGGAGAATTTCTGTGAATCCCCACCGCAGGTTGGCCTAGCCTCTGCCAACTCAATAACTGTTTCACTCATTAATTGTCCCTACCTATTGCCCAACTTCTAGAGCGCAACTCCAAGTCTGCAGTATGTCACTGTCGTCTGTTTTCACTATGCTGTGCTACTCAGCGTCACTGTTCCTAAAACTTTATTTGAGATCTGACTATGCTAGCCAGGTCCCAGCATCCTGGAGCGCTGGTGGCCTTTTAGTCGAATACTGAGCATTATAGTAATACTGCAGCCAGAGTTTTGTTAAGAACAGTTCTATTTACTTCCTATGCTCATTACCCCCCCCCCCCCATCCCCCATGAACGTCCATCAAGATCAATATCTCTAAATGTTACATATAACAACTGCCATTAAGTGTATTAATAATGCTATAACTAGCAATCATCAGCAGAAGTTATTTGGACAATACCAATTTTTATAATTTAGCCTTTGTACACCACCACAATGGATTTGAAACAAAACAAGAAAGATGTAAAGGAACTATAAACTTTCAGCTTTAATTCAAGGGGTTTAACAAAAATATTGTGTGTACTATTTAGGAATTACCAACATTTTTCCATAGTCCCTCCATTTTTACATGCTCAAAAGTAATTAGACAAACTAACTTAATTAAAATTATAAGGATTATAAGGATTGTTAGTTAACTCGCCTGAAAAAGGAGTCTGTGTGCTCTGAAAGTTTGTATATAGAACTTTTATGGTTAGCCAATAAAGGTATCATACCTACTATACTTTTGTCTGTTTTGACACAAAAGTATTTAACATTTCATAATACTTGGATGAATATCCTTTGCAGTCAATGACTGTCTAAACTTTTGGATCATTAGCCATCTGTACTGTGAAGACCTATCCTATCACTTTTGCAGCATAGCAGAAAGTTTAGTACTATACACTTCGCTACTCCAATCCACAGTCACATCATGAATAAACACCAGTGACCCACTTCCATTCGCAGCCATACATGTCCATGCCATAACACTGCCTCAACTATGTGTGACATAATGTGGTATGCTTCGGATCATGAGGCCTTCCTTTCCTTCTCCATATTGTTCTCTTTCTATCATTCGAGTACAAATTCATTTAGGTTGAGAGAATCTTGTTCCAGAACTGGGTGTTTTTTTTTTAATATGTTTTCTATTAAAGTCGAATCTGACCTTTCTGTTCTTGCGTGTTACCAGTGGGTGGCATCTTGAGATAAACCCTCTGTATTTACATTCATGAAGACATCTCTTATTCCACTTATTCCTGGAGAGTGTTCTCAAATTGGCTAGATGTTGTGAGGGGATTTTTCTATACCAAGGAAAGAATTCTGCGATCATCCACTTTAGTTCTCTTCCATGTTCTTCCAGGCCTTTTGGTTTTCCTGAGCTCACCTGCGCATTCCTTTTTTTAAAGAAAGTAACAAATTGTTGATTTGGCCGCTCCTCAAGTATCTGGTTTTATTTTCTCAGCCTAAGGATGGTCTTCTTCATTTGCATTGACATGTCTTTGAACCACATATTATGAGTTCCCATGAACAGCTACCAAATACAAATTCGACAGTAGCAGACCTTTTATCGCCTTTATTTGAAATAATGAGGGAACAGGTCACACCCGTCCATGAAACTGCTTTTTAGTTGATTGTCCAATTACTATTGAGCATGTGAAAGTGGAGGAACAATAGAAACAATGGCTGTAATACCTAAACGGTTAGTGAAATATTTTTGTTAAACCCCTTACTTTAAAGGGGTTGTCCAGAACTAGAAAAGCATGGCTGCTTTCTTCCAAAAACAGCACCACACCTATCCACATGTTATGTGAGGTTCTGCAGCTAAGCCCCATTCATGTCAATGGAGCTTGGCTACAATACCAGACAAAACCCATGGACAGGGGTGGCGCTGTGTTTAGAAGAAAGCAGCCATGTTTACTAATCTAATCCTGGGCAACCCCTTTAACACTTAAAGAGTAACTAAACTTTCAAAAAACTTCTGACATGTAATAGTGACTTGTCAAAAATTTTAAAAGGTGAGGGTCCAAGCACTGAGACCCCAACTGATCGCTAAAACGAAGCCGCATAATCCCTCAAGTGAGCGCTGAGCCACTTAGTTTCTGATAGGCTTTTCTCGGAAAACCGAGCAAATGGTGTTCGGGCTCAATAGAAAGTCTATGAGTCCGTACACCAATTGCTCGGCTTTCCGAAAAAAGTCAATCAGAAACTAAGCGGCTCAGCACTCACCGGAGCCCTTCTGCTTCTTCGTTTTAGTGATCAAGGGGGTCTCAGTGCTCGGACCCTCACCGATCAAAACTTCTGACATGTCACTATTACATGTCAGAAGTTTTTTGAAAGTTTACTTACCCTTTAAAATCTACACATCAAGTATATCTTCCTCCCATGTTTCAAATCCATTGTGGTTGTGCACAGAAGCTGAATTATGGCAACTGTGTCACTGTCTAAAGTATGTGTGTATATATATAAATATATATATATATATATATATATATATATATATATATATATATATATACATACACATATACCACTGAAAAAGATTCATCATATCATTACAATATGTGTGCAGTTTCTTAATACCATGAGAAAAGTTGTATTCATATTGCAGGTTCCAGTCTCATAAACTGGAGATGACACATAAATGGCCACAAGGTAATCAGCATTACATATAGTGTAAGTGTCATTTTTACACTTGATATTTGAAGGGATTATATTCTGCATGACATTGAGCATATTATGCTGTGATGCAGGTTCATCGGTTTGGCCCTATAGGCACATTGTTATGTGTTCAAATGTCAAACATGGATACTGTAGGGTATTAGACATCATGTTATACTCATGTTAAAATGTACTAAATATATATTTTATTCCCTTTCTATTGTTTTAAAAGTTTATTTTGACTAGTTTGTAAGAGGTTGAAAAATGTCAGATTGATTTTAATGAGTGTAATAAATTGTGCATTTGCATCACCACAACAGAATGTGATTAAATAATTATATATTCTTGCTATACTTGAAGGTTATGTTTTCGTTTGTAGATCACTTACCGTTTATATATAGATAAAATCAGAAGCATAATTGAGGTCCTAATGCAAAATCTGTAACATGGCCCCCCAACTACTATGTGCTATTTATAATACTAATAGTTTTCTTATGTGGCAGAAGGCCAATTGGGCTTTCTCCAGCGCAAAGGCCTGCGTGCAACTGCTAGCTCAGTACCCCCTATACAGTAACTACGCCTCTGGATGTAAATGCCGTTTATTTTTGTGCAGCCCTAGGCTGCGTTCTCAGTTTTGCTGGTTGCTATTGTTAACAGCTGACAAGCTTGTCGATAGAGACACCACTAACAGCTGATTTCTTTTTCCAAGTAGTGGTATTTTTGACACATGTTTTCTGCAAATCGCAGCAAAACGTGATGAAAAAGGCAACAAAACCTCTACGTATGGACACAATTCATTTATTTCAAGTGCAGAAATTTAAATTGCGATATAGTTCGATATGGATAAAAGAAAGATTTTTCAGATACTTCAAAGGGTTATCCTAGAAAAAAGGATTTACTTTTTGTTCCTCCAATAAACAGCGCTAAGCCTTTCCATGGACTGTGTTTCGTATTGCAGCTCATTCCCATTCAAGTGAAATGGACTGAACTACAATATCAGACGCAGCCTATGGAGAGATGCACTGTTTCTAGAAAAAGGCAAATATTTTTCCTAATCCTGAACAACCACTTTAATTTCTATGCTTGGTCCTACCAGGGCCTTATTTAGGGTATCTGAAAATTAGGCAGCCAAACTTTTATCAAACGCTTGTGCCGCTGTATCCGTAAGGGGTACGGTGTGCCAGTTTATAAGAAATCAAGCTAGTGGCTAGTTAAAATAATGTGAATAAATATTTGTAATTGTTGATTTTTTAATAAATTCTTAATCCAGATAACATTACCTAATAAATTATCCAATTTTTCCATATTTAATATGTTTTGCATGATGTTTAATATTGAGAAGCAATAAATAATTTCCAGTAAACTGGCAAGTCTATTAGGATGAACCTGCCCATGGCAAACCTTGCAGATACCTTCCATCTGGAATTCTGTTCATATTGAAACCCAGAACATGTTCTGGAAATGCATCAATTGTAAATGTATATTACGTAATTATAACTATTTAGTGTAGCTTTTATTCTTGTGCACACTCTCTTACATAATTGTCAATAGTTTATAATGGATTACTTTTAGAATCTGTAAATGGTCATCTACATAATCTAATTATTATCACAATCAGAGTTTGAGTTTATGGTAGGGGTGGGGGACTAGGACTGCCTTCAGGCGGGTCCCTGGTGGTTCAGATAATGCTGTATTAATTTACGTTTTAATGTAACATTTATTTAAAAGGGTAATCCCATCTAAGGCATCTATCGGATTGCCTGTTTCATTCATCCAGGCAGGGAATTAATGAAGTGGTGGCCGCACAGGTTCGCCCATTTATTCGTTCTGCATGCGGAGGTCAACAGCGGGCAACCCACCAGGCTGGATGGGAGTTAGGGATCTCTAGATAGGAGCTACCTGGGACCCACATCTATCAGACATTTATGGCATGTGTCTTGGATAGGAATAACCCTTTAAGTGAGCACAGCATCTGCCCTTATTTAAAAGATATTAGGTGTTGAGATAAGTGGGTGATAGTCAAGAAAACAAGTGGGTGATAGTCAAGAAAAAGCACTTCACAATTTGCCCATTACCTGTTGAAGAGCAAGGGGCTGACATACACTTTTTTTTTTGTACAGAAGCGCTTTGCTATTCAAACCCTCCTCTATATATAAGGAAACACATTGTTGGGAGTGGACCTCAATATCAGAGCATCGGGACCAAATTTCAACACCTAAAAATGCTTGTGTTCTCTCTTATTTATACAGAAACCCCCTTTAATGTGACTGCCCTTATAGCATGACATGAACATTTCAATATAGATCTACCTACAATGATTCAGCTTGCTGTTCCTCCGCCAAGTATATTATTCACTCCTGACACTTGAAGTAAAAGATTGCAGGAGTTCTCAGACTGGGTTATTTTGGGTGATGTTTGTATCAGTGTGACCTTTTAAGGAATATACAGTATTTGCTGATGTAAAAAATAAGATAAAGTATCTGTGTATTCACTTCAATGAGAAAACTACTTGACGTTCCAAGGAGAATCATTTTTAGTTAGTTAAAGTTATTTGTGAATAATAAAAATAACATTTAATACTAGTAGTGCGACCGTGTGACCTGTGTCGTGGCCAAAGTCTAATTCAAGTTTTAAATAAAAATCTACAGCCAGGAAATTTTATATGATTCAGTTTTCTCCATTGAGATTGTTGGGGGCTCCCATATTTGGAGGAGTGGTCAGTGCTCCATTCTCTTACAATACGGTAGAGCCTAGTGGCTGCCACTAGTTTTATTATATCATAATTTATATCATACCATAACTTCTGATCCTGCTGTGACATTCTGCAAACAGAGGTCCACATTCTATTAGGAGAGGTAAATGGTTTTCCCCCTAGAATTATTCCCTTACTGCAGGGGTCAACATTTTAGTATAAATGTCATCCACACAGCTGGCTATATACTACAGATTCCAGGTGGGCACTTTGGGAACAATTTGTTGTTCACAGTTGGTTTATGACGGTTGTCGTTCTGGACAACAATACCATAAGTTAAAATGACCAGGGCTGGGCTTCTGTTAATGAAGTGTACATATTTTGTTTGGCACAAATGACTTTCCATGTATTACTGATGACTATTAACATGGTACGTAGATCAACTTTTACACAGACTTTGTGTCATGAAAAGGCGCCAACAGTCATTAGAAAATGGTCTTTGTTCAATTTACATTGCTAGTAGGTTATTGACATACAACTTCCTGACTTACGTCTGAAAGCACATGTCATGGCATGCTGCATGCATCCTCCGCCCCTTTTCCCATCTCTAATTGGGAGGTTGGGCGCAATTTCACATTGTGCTTCAGCAATATAAATTTTAACATTACTCCTGTCTTTTACACAATGCAAACATTACAGGAATGTAAAGCATCTGACTGGTCACCGTTGGCACCATCATTGTTCTCCTCTGCATAGTGCCTATTGTGTTTGAGGCTAAGTCTAGGTTCATAAACCCTATTTACGGACGGAATTCGGGTGTTTTAACCTCGAATTACATGCGCCGGCAAACATAATATGTCCATCTCTAAACTCCTGGAAAGCTTGGTCTACTCTCGCTATCTATCTGCTAACTCTCTTCCTGACCTCTTACAATCTGGTATCAGCACTCTACACTCTATGATCTCCTGATGGATAAATCTAACGGCGCAACTACTCTATACTGATTCTTCTGGATCTGTCTGCAGCGATCGCACTGTAGACCACCAACTCCTACTCAGAATGCTCCACTCTATTGGCCTGTTGTTTTTTTTCCTACCTCTCTGAATGCTCGTTCAGGATATTATTTACTTTTCCATGCCAGAAAAGTTGCGTAAAACTCTTAATAAATTTTCACATTGTGTTTCCATCATCTACTTACCTACCTAATCCTAATGTCTCCATTTCTGTGTGTGGTACTACCATAACTCCTAGGCAGTATGGTACGCCCACTGTCTTGGGGTTATGTTGGACTCAGATATTTTCTTTACTCTTTATATTCAATCACTTGCCTGCCCACCTGCAACTGAAAAATTTCTCATGAATCCGCCCTTTTCTTACTGTGGAAATAGCCAAAACTCTCATTTTCGCACTGATTCACTCTTGTCTTGACAACTGTAACTCATTAATAATTGGTCTCCCCCTCACTAAACTCTCCCCTCTCCAAGCTATCAAGGTGGGCTCAACCCCTATACCAATGCCTGTACATCATACCAGTCACTGCACTGGTTGCCCATTCCCTTCAGAATACAATTTGAACTTATTGCTCTCACCCACAAAGCTCTCCACAGTGCTGCACTTTTTTACATCTCCTCAATCAACTCTGTCTACCACCCTGCACTCTACATTTTCCAAACGATCTAAGACTACTATCCTCCATAATCCAAATCTACCACTCCCGTCTACAAGACTTTTCTCGTGCTGCACCAGTTCTCTGGAATGCGCTATCCAGGACAATCCTATTAATTCCCAACATCCACAGTTTAAAGCGTGCCCTCATAACACATCTTTTTAGACAAGCCAACCACATTCCATAAATTGACTCGTGTCCTTTTTTCATTATTGTTCCTTAATGCCTGCCTTACATTCAACAGTATCCCCAACTCCTTGCACCATAATGCACTTCAAATCCATTATACACAAATACTGGCTGTGTGACTGGATCATGCAGCTTTATGTGCACTACCCTATTTTGTATAAAAGATGGCTGGATGATTGTACAATGTCCCTTGAGTCACCCCAATTTCCTCATAGATTGTAAGCTCTTGCGAGTGAGCGCCCTCACTCCTTGTTTGAATTGAATTACTTGACACTCTGTAATGTCTGATTTTGTTTGTACATGCTCCCTCTGAATTGTAAAGTGCTGTGAAATATGTTGGCACTATATAAATAAAGACTACTATTATTATAGACAGAAGGTATGGAAGGAATTAATATAAAATCAAGCATTGGGAATTGTGCTATGAATGTCCTGTAGATAATTCCTTGATCCTGGATACCAATAAGGCCTAGTTCCCATCAGGATTTAGCCCTATATTTAGCGTGTATGTCGGGAAAGGTCCCAACGTACACACTAAACGTGTCGATAGAGCTCCATTAACCCGACTTGGACCAAAAGAGTGGTCTTTTAGCCTTCGTTGGGCTGGTATATATCGCTGTACCTTTTTTTTTAAGCATGGTTAGCGTAGAACAATATGCTATTCCATCCTCACGGATCCCTAAATAAAACAAATATCGTGCGGAGAAAGGACGGGGCCTTTAACTAAGAAGTCCTCAGCCAGAAGATGAGAGACATTTATGAACAATGACATCAGGGGCCTCTCCAGTCCCGGAGTCCTTGGCCAGAGCGCCTGGCGAAATCACTTCCCAGCCAGAGCACGTTACCAACATTCCGGCATTGCAAAGCTCATAACCTCACTATACATACATGGACAGGGATATCAGGGACTTCTCCAGAGCCAGAGTCCCCATCCAGAGCGCTTTTGGCACTCTGGCCTGGAGACTCTGGCATTGTAAACAGGGGCGTAACTAGGAGAGACTGGGCCCCATAGCAAACTTTTGACTGGGGCCCCCCCTCCCCTGGGTGTCACACAACCCCCCCCCCCCTTGTAGATAGTGCCTTTTTTACAGCCCCCCCTCTAGATAACGCCATACAGCCCCCTCTGTAGATAGCGCCAAACAGCCCCCTCTGTAGATAGTGCCATACAGCCCCCTCTGTAGATAGTGCCATACAGCCCCCTCTGTAGATAGCGCCATACAGTCCGCGCTGTAGATAACGCTATACAGCCCCCTCTGTAGATATCTACAGAGGGGGCTGTATGGCGTTATCTACAGGGGGGACTGTATGGCGCTATCAACAGAGGGGGCTGTATGGCGTTATCTACAGGGGGGACTGTATGGCGCTATCTACAGAGGGGTCTGTATAGCGCTATCTACAGGGGGGACTGTATGGCGCTATCTACAGGGGGGACTGTATGGCGCTATCTACAGGGGGGACTGTATGGCACTATCTACAGAGGGGGACTGTATGGCGCTATCTAAAGGGGGGACTGTATGGCGCTATCTACAGGGGGGACTGTATGGCGCTATCTACAGAGGGGGCTGTATGGCGTTATCTACAGGGGGGCTGTATGGCGTTATCTACAGGGGGCTGTATGGTGTTATCTACAGGGGGGACTTTATGGCGTTATCTACAGTGGGGTCTGTATGGCGTTATCTACAGGGGGTCTGTATGGCGTTCCCTACAGGGGGGGTCTGTAGGGAAAGCCATACAGCCCCCCCTGTAGGGAACGCCATACAGACCCCCCTTTAGGGAACGCTATACAGCCCCCCCTGTAGGGAACGCCTTACAGCCCCCCCTGTAGGGAACGCTATACAGCCCCCCCCTGTAGGGAACGCCATACAGCCCCAATCACTCAAAAAAATGCGACCTACAGTGTGAAAAGACAAAAGACATGTATCCCCTATCCACAGGATAGGGGATACATGTGTGATCGCTGGCATTGATAGGGAGAGCGGGGGACCGAAAGTCCCCCGAAGTTCTCCATCACTCACCTCTGACTTCCGGTGTCTGCGCAGCTCAAGTGTGACCGGCGCTCCATTCATTTCTACGGAGCTGCCGACACAGACCCTGGAAGTCCGAGGTTTGTGATGGAGAACTTCAGGGGACTTTCGGTCCCCCGTTCTCACTATCAATGCCAGCGATCACACACTCACACACGTATCCCCTATCCTGTGGATAGGGGATACATGTCTTATGTTTAATGGCAGAGCGGGGAGATACTCCCTGCTCTGCCGTAGTGTTCCGTGGCATCGCGCTTTAGCAGCCATAGCGGCAGCTAGCGGAGCCTCCGGCCAAGGTGGGGGCCCGTGCCGGCAGGTGACACGGGCCCCCTCATGCCGCGGCCCCGTAGCAGCCGCTACGGCTGCTATAGCAGTAGTTACGCCCCTGTGTTAGGGGGAGTTCACACTGAGTTTTTTTTCGCGAAAAACGTCAGAAAGTGCCTCCCATTGAAATCCATGAAATTTTTCCTGCGAGCAGTAAAAACCGCATGCGGGAAAAAGAAGCGCAATGCCCTTTCTTCGGGCGTTTCTGTCTCTGACTTCCCATTGACAACAATGGCAGGCAGAAAATGCGTTTTTTGCTGCGTTTCCCTGCCCACGGCCCGATGGCCGAAAAACGCCACAAAAAAACGCAATGAAAAACGCGGGAAGTGTTCTACCGGCAGGTCAAAATATGCCTCAAAATTCCGGAAGGAATTATGAGGCAGATTTTTCTACATAAAAACTTCTCCCTTCTGACATGAACTTTTTAACTTCATCTACCTGTCCTCTGCAGTCTGCACGTCCTCCACCCGTCCTGTGTCTGTCCTCCGCTCATCCTATGAGTTCTCCGGCAGTCCTGACTGTACTGTCCAGCCGCCCGAAGTCTTACGTCGCACCGCCCCCTGTCCTCTCCCCTGCCTGAGCGCTCCTCCTACCACCAGCATCGCCGTCCTGTCCTATTCATCTGTGCCAGATTGGCAGTGCAGTGTAGCGGCTATCACCGGGCCCGGGCCCCCGCCCCCTCCCTCCCGATTGGTAGTGCAGTGTAGCGGCTATCACCGGGCCCCCGCCCCCTCCCTCCCCTCATGCCTAGTGTTGAGATGCTACTAGGCATGAGGGGGCCCGTGCCGCCAGGCCTGGCACATAAAATGTAATGTGCCTGTCAGGGCGACACGGGCCCCCCCATGCCGCGGGCCCCGTAGCAGCTGCTACGGCTGCTACTGTGGTAGTTACGCCACTGATTGTAAAGCTCTAGACATCACTGTCCATACATGGACAGGGACGTCAGGAGCTTCCCCGGGCACAGCTCTTCAGATAGCACTCTTCCTGGGGGATTGGGTGATGCCTATACAGTGGAATAGGTTGCCACCTTCCATTGGAGGTATACATTCAGACTGAAGACGTGGTGAAAAAACGTGATGTGAATGAGGCCTAATACATAACCCTGTGCTCTGCCAGTCACGTTACATGAATGTACACAGTAACTGGTGCGATCTGGTAGCTCATATGTATTTATTAGTATGGTAGGAGCTTTCTTTTATGTAATGTTCTAAACTTGCCAAATTATTTGTCCAGCAGGGTGTCCTACATGCTTTAGTATTTCACGCTTAACAGGCTTGCATAAGTGTAAGCCAGACTTGTAGTGTGAGGGCATGTTCACACGGCTTAGCAAAATACGTCTGAAAATACGGAGCTGTGTTCAGGCGAAAACAGCTCCTGATTTTCAGACGTTTTTGTAGCATCTCGCATTTTTCGCGGTGTATTTTACGGACGTTATTGGAGCTGTTTTTCAATGGAGGCAATGAAAAGCGGCTCCACAAATAGTCCCAAGAAGTGACATGCACTTCTTTTTTGCAGGCGTCTTTTTACGCGCCATATTTTGACAGCGACGCGTAAAATAACACCTCGTGGGAACAGAACACCGTAAAACCCATTGAAAGCAATGGGCAGATGTTTGTAGGCGTAATGTTGCAGTTTTTTCAGGCGTAATTCAAGGCGTTAAATGCCCGAATTACGTCTGAAAACAGTGCGTGTGAACATACCCTTACAGTGTATGGGGAACTCCAAAAGCCAATATATTTATTTCCATATTCCTCTAGTTTCTATATAGTGTACTTCTGAGGCAGGCCTTATTCTTCCAACACCAGGGCAGTCTAACAGTTCAGTCCATGCTGTAATAATTACAATTTACTTGGCTTGATAGAACTAATGTCGGTGTTGGTAGTATACTGTATGTGATAACATGGATAATATTGAGTAAGCTGTTGAGGCTGTACTGGTTGCTGTAAATATATAGTTCAACTAACTATATAAGAAATATCCTTCTCAATGTGTACTTACCTCTACAGTTTTACAAGTTTCTTCTAGTTGACTGACCACTGCTTGAATCCGATCATTACATCCAACCAGTATAGCAATTCCATCTGACAATTCAGTCTAGGCAATAAAAGACAGACACAAATCATTCAAGCACATATAAATACAGGGAGGGGGGAGGCGGATAAAAAAAAAAAACATACAGTACATAGTATTATCTTGTCTATGAAGAATAACAAGAGGATTTTATAGAAAATGTCGTTCCTACCTATCAAGGGGCCAGATCTTCGCACGGTAGCACAACTATTATGATATTATATCAAAAAAGGCAAATTTCTTTTAATTCCCACCAAGATCAGCTACTTTGTACAGGTATCTATTTTCTTTTGCAAAATAAACAGCTCCCTTTTGGTATTGAGATGTGTCATCTGTCCCTAACTTTAGGAAATGTCCCAGAATAAGCCTTGAATGTCTCTAAATCTTAGTTTTGTTCACCTGTCTGAATACTAAGTTTAACTTTTACTGTTAGTTCATTTTTATCATATTAAAATTACATTTATGTAATTGAATTGGTTCATTACAAAGTCAGAAAAAATAATAATTAACTTATTAAACTTATCCAAGACAGTAACCAAGAAATGTATAGAAACATATGTTCAGATATATATGCTTTGTAACAAAGAAAGGATTTTGAAATATTATAATCTATGTAGATGTCCTTTCCATGTCCTTTCCATGTGTATCCATTGTAGAGCCTATCCACGAAGATGAAAAGGAAAGGCCTATATACAGTGTAAATGGCACTATATTTCTTCCTTTATTACCAGCAACTCTTCCATCCAAATTAAAGTTGTTTATAATAGACTTTATGCCTCATGCACAAAGCCCTGTTACAGGTATACATGGTATTGAAAGACATATGAGCCCATGCTGTGCCATCCTGTGCCTCTGATTTTATACAAAGGCACTCAGAAGTTGTTTTCACACAGAATCCATGAGAAAAAAAAATTGTGCCAAACTCACAGGGGCACCATGCAGTGGCACATTGAATGCCTCCGTAGGGACTCTGCCACCGTACAGGATCTGTATACATAACATTGCCATGTGGTAGAGTCCCAAATGGCTTGTTCATGAGACATGTCATTGAAGTCACACCGGTGGTAGCCCAGGAGCTGGAGCCACCACTGATGTCAAGGATGAACGGGTTGCTAATTTTAAATGAGACATAATTGTGTGTGAGTTATGTGTCCCTAATGACATATCTAATTGTCAATAAAGTTTTCTTTTTCTATGGACTGCTGTAAGACCATTAAATCATATAGACAGTCATGTGCCAGCCCTCTGTAAAGGTCCCTAGCATAGTGATTCCCAACCACATTACTGTAGTGGACCCCCTGAAAAACATATTTTCACTTCTGGAAACACTTAATCCGATTCCTATTTCAACAAAGCTTGGTGTACGTGAGGGTAAAGCATTCTATCATCTTAAATTTTGTCCGGGATTCATTGGCTGCATGGGCAAGCATCTATGAGCAGGCTGAGAGTGCCATCCCTGCTGTAAAAGTGACAGCTCTTGCTGCTGCTGTCTTCTGGGGAACCCCTAACCAATTTCCAGAGGAGCCTTGGTTGGAAATCACTGCTCTACATACTTGGGTGCCAATATATATATATTTTTTTTACCACACTCTGCATATACAGTTAGGTCCAGAATTATTTGGACAGTGACACAATCTTCATGATTTGGGCTCTGAATGCCACCACATTGGATTTGAAATGAAACAACTGAGATGCAATTGAAGTGTAGCCTTTCAGGTGTAATTCAAGGGGTTGAACAAAAATATCCTGTGAAACATTCAGGAATTGCAACCATTTTTCTACGCAGCCTCCTCATTTCAGGGGTTCAAAAGTAATTGGACAAATTAACATTACCATAAATAAAAAAAAATTCAATACTTTGTAGAGAATCCTTTGCAGGAAATGGCTGCCTGAAGTCCCATGGACATCACCAAACGCTGGGTTTCCTCCTTTGTGTTGCTTTGCGAGGACTTTACTGCAGCTGTCTTCAGTTGTTGCTTGTTTGTGGGTCTTTCTGCCTTAAGTTTTGTCTTAAGCAAGTGAAATGCAGCTCGATCGGGTTAAAATCTGGTGATTGACTTGGCCATTGCAGAATATTCCACTTCTTTGCCTTAAAAAATATACTGTGTTACTTTCGCAGTATGTTTTGGGTCATTGTCCATATGTACTGTGAAGCGACGTCCAATTAACCTTGCTGCATTTGGTTGAATCTGAGCAGAAAGTAAATCCATGAACACTTCAGAAATCATCCGGCTGCTCCTGTCTTCAGTCACATCATCAATAAACACTAGTGACCCAGCGCCTTTGGCAGCCATGCATTCCCATGCCATCACACTGCCTCCACCATGTTTTACAGAGGATGTGGTGTGCTTTGGATCATGAGCCGTTCCAAGCCTTCTCCATACTTTCTTCCTCTCATCATTCTGGTACAGGTTGATCTTAGTTTCATGCTGTTCCAGAACTGGGCTGGCTTCTTTAGATGTTGTTTGCAAAGTCTAATCTGGCCTTTCTATTTTTGAGGCTGATTAATGGTTTGCACCTTGTGGAGAACCCTCTGTATTTGCTGTCATGAAGTCTTCTCTTCAAGGTAGACTTAGATACTGATACACCTACTTTGAGGAGAGTGTTCTTCACTTGGGTAGAGTTTTTTCTTCACTATGGAAAGGATTCTGCGATCATCCACCACTGTTGTCTTCTGTGGACGTCGAGGCCTTTTGGAGTTCACAAGATCACCAGTGCGCTCTTTTTTTTCAAGAATGTACCAAACTGTTGATTTTGCCACACCTAACATTTGTGCTCTTTCTCTGATGGATTTCTTCATTTTTTTTTTTCAGCTTAACGATGGTCTGTTTCTCTTACATTGAGAGCTCCTTTGACTTCATGTTGTGGGTTCACAGCAACAGCTTCCAAATGCAAATGCCATACCTGGAATCAACTCCAGACCTTTTACCTGCTTAATTGATGATGGATTAACGAGGGACTAGCCCATGCAGCCCATTAAATCGTTTTTTAGATAATTGTCCAATTACTTTTGGTCCCTTGAAAAAGAGGCAGCTACATACTAAAGAGCTGTAATTCCTAAACCCTTCCTCGAATTAGCATGTGAATACCCTGAAATTAAAGCTGAGAATCTGCACTTTAAGCCCATATTGATTATATAACTGTTTATTCAATATGTTTTGGTAAACTGCTAAAATGCCAAAACTTGTGTCACTGTCCAAATAATTCTGAACCTATTATTTCATGTTAAGAAATATACTTATAATGCACAAATTACATAAGATACAGAAATATGTGGCTTACCCTAGAACTACACTATAATCTGCAACCCTTTAACAGATATGTGTTTTTAGACTTTTGATATAAATAATTAAGTAACGTAATTGCTAATGTCTATAGCTTTGATCTATTCTCGAATTTAAGTGGGCTAGAAGTTACCATAAAAGAAATAGCTCTGTTACACACAAAAAGGAATAATCACCTTTTCAAATGGTGTTGCATTTTAATCTTACTCATACTAATTGTCTATATCAGGCCCAAAAATCACAAAAGACTGGCGGCAAACATGCAAATTAAATATAATTATCTTATTAGCTATACCATAGCTTCCCTTTATAAAATACTTATTCACATTATTTCTGAACAATATCAATAAAACATGAAGAGAACAGAATATGTACAAATACAGATATTATTAACACTTCTAGGCCTAGGTGTAAGTTCTATAACTGGGTCCTTCAACTCCTGCTGATGACATCACATTGTGCCATGTGATGACATCATGATATATAGAATCTTTATACACTATAAAAATGTTGCATTTCTATAGTGAGACTGTTATGTATTCTATTTGATCAGAAATGCGTTTGCAACTTCTACTACCCCTGATCCTTGTTATTACTGATCAGACGGGTAGGCAGGCAGATCTTCTGGAAAAGCTGCTATACACTCTGCTCTTATTTCTATGGCCTTTTGACAATGATCAACAGAAAATGACTCAAGTCTTCATGTGTGGTACAGATCAATAATACAGGGACCATAAAAATCTATGGAGACATAAAGAATCTCTGTGTACCTCCGAATTCACACTGAGGCATACAGAGTTTTTTTTTTATCGTGGATTAATATGGAATCTGTGAGAAAAAAAAAAAAAAGAAGTGGCATGCTCCATTACATGCCGTATTAGCTAGGTATTCTACCCTTGAAGCAAAGCATTGCAAGTTTGTCACTAGAAAAATCCACTACATTAAAAAACCTTGGATATTTGTCTAAACTCTATACACAATAAAAAAAAATAGACTTTTAGAATTAACAAATGTTTTTAGTGAAGGTAATATTACCTTTTGTCCCTGGAAAACGTGAGCAAGAGGGGCAACCTCACAATTTTTGTGAGCCCCAAATACTTTACACATGGAACATGTTGGCACCTCACAAGTCAGACAGTAAATGTTAATTTTTTCTTCTTCGTGTTCTTCGCACAATGGTTGGTCAGACTTTCTTTCAGGTCTGTGAAACAAAATAAATAAATGTGTTATATCATCATTATTTTATTAATGCTTTTTAAGTGAGAATTTGTTTTATCTTCGATAGTGATATTACTGGAATACTTGAACCTGTGGCGTAAAGATTTGCTAGCTCATTTGCCATCCACATTAATCAGATTTTACAATACTGTGTTGCTTCATGCTACCTCTCTTGTGTACGGCACAAGGTAATGGGCCCTTCTTGGGCCGCCTTGGGCCCTTGTCCTTACTAATAACACTTGTGTTTAACAGGTTCCCGACCGCTGGCCGTAAATATACGGCCAGCGGTCAGGGTCTCTAAAGTCCGCCGTATAGACTATTTACGGCGGCACTTCAGAGACTGTGCACGCGCGATCGCGTGCACACAGCTCTGTGCCCTGGCTGTTGCTAACAGCCATGGGCACTGGGCAGAATGTCAGGGGTCAATCTTTTGGCCCCTGAACATGTGATCGCTGTGACAACCAATCACAGCGATCACATGCATTTCTGCATAGAAAACAGTGTGCACGCGATCGCGTGCACACAGCCCTGTGCCCACGCTGTTACCAACAGCTCTGGGCACTGGGCAGAGTATCAGGGACCAATCTGATGGTCCCTGAACATGTGGTCGCTGTGAAAACCTATCACAGCGACCACATTTGTTTTATTTTGACTTTTCTGGCAGTAAATCTCCTGCCTCTTTTCTTCTCCTCAAACATTGTTTCAGTTTGAGGAGAAGAAGAGACTCGGGAGAATTGCTGCCAGAAGAATACAGTGAAAAAAAATACAGTTACACTAAAAAATTCTCTGTATAGATAGATTTCTATCTATCTATACAATCTATCTATCCATCTATCTTTTTTTCTATCTATCTACCTTTCTATCTTTTATTCTATTAGAATAGGCAGGTAGGGAGTATATAATTATATATATATCCACATATATATAATATATATAGCAATAGCGGTTTATTTTTTTTGTTAGCGGTAGTGTAGATATATATAGCAGTTAGTTTGTGTGTTTTATATAAAAAAAACAATAAAAAAAAAACAATTTGTTTAGTTAGTGTTAGTGTTAGTTACGTTATGGTGAGGAAGTTGTTTAGCGCCGAGGAGGCATACGCCATGCTGTGGTCTGAGTCGGAGACCGCATCAGAGATGGCGTCCGAGATGGAACCTGTTTTAGGTAGTGACGATGACAGCGTCACTTCAGGTTCATCTTCAGGGGACGTTGTCCCTGATGCAGTTGAAACTGCAGAACTTGAAAGCGCAGGGCCAAGTAGCGCTGTAGCACGGGACAGCCTGGTCCCTTCAGTCCAGGCTCTTGTATGGGCACCTGCCCCATCTTTTGGGCCTAGAATCCACGGATTTACTGCCACTCCTGGCATAACCGTGGACAATACAAATTTTGTCCAAATGGATTACTTCCATTTATTTATAACGGACGACATCCTAAATCAGATTGTCCACGAAACAAATTTATATGCCACTCAATATATAAGGCAGAAACCTTCATCCACCCATGCCAGAGATTGGACGCCCACCAATTTGCTGGAATTAAAATTTTTTTTGGGGCTCACCCTAAATATGGGTATTGTCAAAAAGCCCTCCATTAGGTCTTACTGGTCAACAAGACCCGCCCAAGCCACCCCAGTATATTCTGCAGTAATGCCCAGGTCTCGTTATGAGACAATAATGAGGTTCCTCAACTTCAATGACAACGCACAGGCCCCCTCAAGTACCGATCCAAACCGGGATCGGTTGTTCAAAATAAGACCGCTAATAAATTCCCTGAATAATTTATTTCTGCAACTCTACACCCCTGAGCAGAATGTAAGTGTGGACGAATCCCTCCTCAACTTTCATGGCAGACTTAGCTTTCGCCAATATCTACCTTCAAAAAGGGCAAGATATGGCGTTAAGCTGTACAAATTGTGTGAAAGCGGGTCAGGATATACCACCGCCTTCAGAATTTATGAAGGGCGGGACCGCACAATAAATGTTCCTGGATGCCCCCCTGATCTTTCCACCAGCAGTAAGATCGTGTGGGAGATAATGCAGCCTCTGCTTCACAAGGGGTACCACCTGTACTGTGATAATTTTTATTCCAGTGTGCCCCTGTTTAGGCATTTGCATGCTGCAAGGACTGGGGCATGTGGTACCATGCGCAAAAACCGAATTGGTTTTCCACAGCAATTAGTGGGGAAGCGCATGGTAAAGGGGGACTCCTGTGCTTATGCATCTGAAGAATTGCTGGCGGTCAAGTTCAGGGATCGCAAAGATGTGTATGTGCTAAGCACGATTCATACCGCAGGAACAGTGGCAGTGAGGGAAAGGGGGGCAACATCGGACAAGCACAAACCAGTGAGCGTGTCCCAATATAACAAGTACATGGGGGGGGGGTGGATTTAAGCGACCAGGTTTTACAGCCCTATTTAGTAAAACGCAAAACTAAAACCTGGTACAAAAAAGTGGCCATTTATTTGTTACAGGTGGCCATCTACAACTCATTTGTGCTGTATAAAAAAAACAGAGGCAGAGACACATACCTGGATTTCCAGGAGAAAATTATTGAAGGCCTCATTTTTGATGTTCAGGACACCCGAGAATGCCCCCAGTCTGAGGATGTCACGCGACTGACTGAAAGACACTTCATCAGTCGGATTCCCCCAACACCAACCAGAAGCAACCCCCAGAAAAAGTGCCGCGTTTGCAGAAAAGACGGGCACCGCAAAGATTCCCGATATTTCTGTCCCTCATGTCCCTCACAACCAGGCCTGTGCATTGAGCCATGTTTTAAAAAATACCACACTGTTCTGAATTATTAGATTTTAGTTAATTCGTTGAAAATATATTTGCCCTACATAACGTTTTTATTTTTCCCCTGATTTTACTCCAAGGGTGAGGGAGGGAATGGGTGGGTGGGGGGTGGATGTCATGTTTGCATATTCTCTAAAGTTCATCTGCTGGAGAGCTCCATTTGCATAAACCTGCAATTTCTTATTTTAGAAAACCCCAAAAAATAAATTCCCATTATACCCCTAGATGAATATTTTGGGATTTCTGCTTCAAGAGCAGATATTTTGGAAGTGTTATAGAAACTCTGTTGAGTTTTGTAAAACCAGCTTTGAAAAAAAGCGATTTGTGAAATAAGCTTCTTCTATCGTCCGCCCTCCTACTTCTCTATGTGATAAATAAGACGCACATATTTGGTATCCCCATGCACAGGAGAAGTGGCAGAATGTGAAAGGAGATGAATTTTGGCCGTGGTCTATGCCGTGTGTGAAAAATACTAGCATAAACTGACGCATTTGCTAAAAAATTGCTAATTTTATTTTGATCCATCTTATTCAAGAAACTTTCAGAAGAAAACTGGACTGTCTAAAAATATGATAAACCCCTTGAAGAAAACCTTGTGGGGTCTACTTGCGTGAATGAAGTAATTTATGGGGTGATTCTAATCTTTCAGCAGCATTAGGCCCCCAGAAAACAGTATGCGGCTATAAAATCAAGTGCAGAATTCCTGGACCGAAAAGGCCAAAAAGCCTCCTTTTATGCCAAGCCCTGGCACATGCCCGTGAATAAAGCACACATATTTGGTATCCCCATGCACAGGAGAAGTGGAAGAATGTGAAATGCGATGAATTTTGTCTGTGGTCCATTTTGTGTGTGAAAAAGCTAGCATAAACTGACGCATTTGTTAAAAAAAAAGGTAATTTTATTTTGTTCCATCTTATTCAAGAAACTTTCAGAAGAAAACTGGACTGTCTAAAAATATGATAAACCCCTTGAAGGAAACCTTGTGGGGTCTACTTGTGTGAATGAAGTCATTTATGGGGTGATTCTAATGTTTCAGCAGCATTACACCCCCCAGAAAACAGTATGCGGCTATAAAATCAAGTGCAGAATTCCTGGACCGAAAAGCCTCCTTTTATGCCAAGCCCTGGCACATGCCCGCACAGTGAATAAGGCACACATATTTGGTATCCCCATGCACGGGAGAAGTGGAAGAATGTGAAAGGAGATGCATTTTGTCCGTGGTCTATACCGTGTGTGAAAAATACTAGCCTAAACTGACGCATTTGCTAAAAAATAGCTGATTTTTTTTAGTTCCATCTTATTCAAGAAACTTTCAGAAGAAAACTGGACTTGCTAAAAATATGATAAACCCCTTGAAGGAAACCTTGTGGGGTCTACTTGTGTGAATGAAGTCATTTATGGGGTGTTTCTAATCTTTCAGCAGCATTACACCCCCCAGAAAACAGTATGCTGCTATAAAATCAAATGCAAAATTCCTGGACCGAAAAGGCCGAAAAGCCTCCTTTTATGCCAAGCCCTGGCACATGCCCGCACAGTGAATAAGGCACACATATTTGGTATCCCCATGCACGGGAGAAGTGAAAGAATGTGAAAGGAGATGAATTTTGTCCGTGGTCTATGCCGTGTGTGAAAAATACTAGCCTAAACTGACGCATTTGCTAAAAAATAGCTGATTTTTTTTTGTACCATCTTATTCAAGAAACTTTCAGAAGAAAACTGGACTTGCTAAAAATATGATAAACCCCTTGAAGGAAACCTTGTGGGGTCTACTTGTGCGAATGAAGTAATTTATGGGGTGATTCTAATGTTTCAGCAGCATTACACCCCCCAGAAAACAGTATGCGGCTATAAAATCAAATGCAAAATTCCTGGACCGAAAAGGCCGAAAAGCCTCCTTTTATGCCAAGCCCTGGCACATGCCCGCACAGTGAATAAGGCACACATATTTGGTATCCCCATGCACGGGAGAAGTGGAAGAATGTGAAAGGAGATTAATTTTGTCCGTGGTCCATACCGTGTGTGAAAAATGCTAGCATAAACTGGCGTAATTGCTAAATTCTTGCATTTTTTTCCAATTTTGCCCACTTTAGAGAAAAAAAGAAAAATGATATATACTGACAAATGCCACTAAAACAAAGCCCTATCTGTCCTTTAAAAAGAGTGTAAAATTCAAAGATGAACTTTATTCACCTGCTGAGTTATAGTCATCTAAAGAAGCGCATAGCAAAATTGTGAAATTTGCTCTGGTCATTTAGCTGTAAAACAGCCTAGTCCTTAACCGGTTAAACGTACTTGGTAAATAGAGGCTAAGCTTAGTTGACTTAAGTTTACAGCTTCACCGTCACATGTATGAATTACATGTGCAAGATCTACTATTTGAAGACCATATCATTATATATACAAATATTCCACGGTTCACATGGGGAGATTTATCAAAAGTAGTGAAAAAGACTACTGGAGGCGTTGGCTCTAGAGGGCAATCAGATTCAAGCTCTCAATTTTCAGAGACACTTTTGAAAATGAAAGAAGCAATGTGATTGGTTGCTGCGAGCAAGTTCTCCACTTTTCCTTTGCACTAATTTTGATAAATCTCCCCCTTATGTCTATTGGATTTTATGAAGTTATTTGACTTGCTGCTAAATTTGTAACTTTAGTAGTTTTTGCACTGTGAACTTCTTTATGCAATGTTAGTAAATTAAAATGAATTCTATATATTTTAACACTTTGTCGCTTTTTACTGTTGTGTACATGTACGGTTTTTATAAATTATTCCTTGTGTCACACATACAAAAACCTGCATTATTTCATGTGTGGTTTTTTAAAAGTGCGTTAGTGGGGCATTATTTCTTTAATATGGGTATGGCCTATATGTAACCCCATTATAGTAGCTGCTAGATAAACATTGCTTCTACTTGGATGAATTTTAAAACTCAGCCTACCAATATCACAAGCTATAATCTATTGTAGAAGAGTAGATGTGGTATGGAATTCTATTGACAGGAGTACACTATCATCCTATAAGGAAAACTAGCTTTACATTTATACAGTATTTGCAATGGCTCAGAGATATTCCAATATTACCAATTATATAAAAATAAATGGTATTATGACATTTTACAATCGTTCATGGGGGCACATGATACATTTTTAAAATATGACATTATTTAGTAAGTGGATTTAAAAAATGGATTGTAACGCTCTAATTAATTAATTGCTTTCATGAAGTATCCAATGAGCAAATGTCATATTATCAACGCCTCCACTTCCTAGCTGGCAGGAAAATAAACTTGTGAATGTTAGGCTGGAAGGTGTGCGCTCATTAAACCTGCTGACTCACTGGAAGGCACAGAAGAGCTGAGCTTATTAAAGTACACTTTAGCTGAGTCCTTGGAAAAATACTGCAGTAGGGCTTACATTTGAACTGTCTTGCCACTTTTATCGGGAGCAGTTTACCCAACATTCATCAAAAACAAAAGTCAACAATGTAGTTGTCATTCCATGTTGTTGGTGAACTATATGCTTCAGCTGAAGTTCCATTAAATCCATAATAGGAACAATTAATGGTCAGGCTTAAAGAGAACCTGTCACTAGGTCATAAACGTTGAACTGTCTAACTGACCTGAATAGCGCTGTCTACCTGATTCCAGCACTGTTTTTTTTCTCTAGACTCCCCATTCCAGAGATCTAGACCTCTGTTGTGTTGGCTCCCTATATTGTAATTTGCTGAAGTTAGCTAGCGGGGTGCTGACCAATCATTATAAAGCAGCTTAAGTGTAGTTCACGTACTGTTGGCTAGCTAAAGCAAATTAACGTAGAGGGAGCCAACACAACAGTGGGCTATATCTCTGTAATGGGGGGTTGAGGAAAAAAACCAGCCCTGGAATCAGGGAGACAGCGCTATTCAGGTCAGTTAACCAGTTTAACTTATATGACCTAGTGACATGTCCTCTTTAACCCCTTCCCTCTTTGGCCACTTTTGACCTTCCTGACAGAGCCGCATTTTGCAAATCTGACATGTTTCAATTTATAATAATTATGGAATGCTTTTACCTATCCAAGCGATTCTCAAATTGTTTTCTCTTGACACATTGGACTGTATGCTACTGGCAAAATTTGCTCGATACATTCAGTATTTAATTGTGAAAAACACCAAAATTTGCATATTGCTAAATTTAAATGTATCTGCTTGTAAGACAGGCAGTTATACCACACAACATTGTTGCTAATTAACATCCCACATATGTCTGCTTTAGATTGGCATCGTTTTTTGAACATCCTTTGATTTTTCTAGGATGTTACAAGGTTTCGAACTTTAGCAGAAATTTACCACATTTTCAAGAAAATTTCAAAAGGCTATTTTTACAGGGGCCAGTTCAGTTGTGAAGTGGCTTTGAGTGCCTTATATATTAAAAAACCCCAATAAGTCACCCCATTTTAAAAACTTCACCCCTCAAATTATTCAAAACAGCATTTAGAACGTTTCTTAACCCTTTAGACGTTTCACAGGAATTAAAGCAATGTAGAGATGAAATTGACAAATTTTTATTTTTATTTTTTTTTTGCAGAAATTCATTTTTAATCCATTTGTTTTGTAACACAGAAAGTTTTACCAGAGAAATGCAACTCAATATTTATTGCCCTGATTCTGCAATTTTAGGAAATATCCCACATGTGGCCCTAGTGTGGTAATGGACTTAAGCACCTGCCTCAGAAGCAAAGGAGCACCTAGTGGATTTTGGGGCTTCTTTTTATTAGAATATATTTTAGGCACCATGTCAGGTTTAAAGGGATCTTGCGGTGTCAAAACAGTGGAAATCCCCCAAAAGTGACCCCATTTGGGAAACTACACCCCTCAAGGAAATTATCTTGAGGTATAATGAGCATTTTGACCCCACAGATTTTTTTGCAGAAATTATTGGAAATAGGCCGTGAAAATGAAAATCTAAATTTTTTTCAAAGAAAATGTAGGTTTAGCTATTTTTTTCACATTTCCACAAGGACTAAAGGAGAAAAAGCACTGCAAAATCTGCAATTTCTACCCCACGTGTAGTCCTAAATGGCTGTTTAGACACACGGCAGGGCTCAGAAGGGAAAGAGTGCCATTTGACTTTTGGAGCTCAAATTTAGGAGGAATGGTTTGCGGAGGCCATGTCACATTTGCAAAGCCCATGAGGGGACAAAACAGTGGAAACCCCCCACAAGTGACTCCATTTAGGAAACTACACCCCTTGAGGAATTCATCTTGTGGTGTAGTGAGCATTTTGACCCCTCAGGTGTTTCATATAATTAATTAGAATTGGGCAGTGAAAATAAAAACAATCCCTTCAATAAGATGCAGCTTTAGCTCAAAATTTTTAATTTTCTCAACAAATAAAAGAAAAAAAGAACCCCAACATTTGTAAAGCAATTTCTCCCGAGTATAGCAATACCCCATTTGTGGTCATAAACTACTTTTTGTGCACACAGTAGGGCTCAGAAGGGAAGGATCTGGCATTTGTCTTTTAGTGTGTAGATTAAGCTGGATTGGTTTCTGGTCGCTATGTCACATTTGCAAAGCCCCTGTGGGAACAAAACAGTGGAAACCCCCCAGAAGTGACCCCATTTTGGAAACTACACCTCTCAAGGTATTCACCTAGGGGTGTAATGAGCCTGTTTACCCCGCAGGTGTTTTGCAGAAATTAGTGTGCGTTCTATGTTGAGTGAAAATGGGATTTTTTGCATATATATGCCAATATGAGGTGCCCAACTTGTGCCACCATAACAAGACAGCTCTCTAATTATTATGCTGTGTTTCCCGGTTTTAGAAACACCCTAAATGTGGCCCTAATCTTTTGCCTGCACATTCGACCAGGCACATGATTGAAAGAGCACCATGCGAAATTAAGGCCTAATTTGGCGATTTACAATGTATTGGTTCACAATTGCAGGTCTCTGATGTGAAGTAATAAAAGAAATGACTGAGAAGTGACCCCATTTTGGAAACTGCACCCCTCAAGGCATTTATTAAGGGGTGTAGTGAGCATTTTCACCCCACAGGTCTTTTCCATAAATGGTTGCGCTGCGGATGGAGCAAAGTAAAAATTACAATTTTTCCGTAGATATGCCAATTCAGTGGCAAATGTGCCCAGCCTTTGCCAATGGGGAGACAAACCCCAAAAATTGTTAAAAGGGTTCTTCCGAATATGGCGATGCCATATATGTGGACGTAAACTGCTGTTTGGGCACGCTGTAGGGTTTAGAAGGGAGGGAGCACCATTTAGCTTTTGGAGCGTGGATTTTGCTTGGTAGTAGTTTTGTTTGGAGTATTACTGGTATTTCAGTTTATAATGTGGGGGTACATGTAAGCTGGGCAGAATACATCAGGACATAATAAGGTGATATAATAATGCGGTAAATAAATAATAATCTGCTGATGTGTGGCCAGAGTCGCACTGATAAATGGTGCCGCTTTTGGAACGCAGTGCACCATTTGTGTCACCATATTCTGAGAGCCATACGTCTTTACGCCAGCGGAGCTGTGTTAGGGTTTATTTGTTATGGGACAATATGTCGTTTTTTTTTATTGGTGCAGTCTTGGGGTACACGCAAAAACCATCATTACTGACAATGTTTTTTAGACTTTTTTATTTACAGTGCTCACCATGGGCTATAAATGACATTTTTTCTTTGTTCTGCACATCGATATGATTACGGCGATACCATATGTATAGAAATTTTTTTATGTTTTGCAGCGTTTGCACAATAAAATCACTTTTTTTTTAAATTATTTATTTTTTGTGTCACCATATTATGAGAGCCATTTTCCTGTCAGATCATGGAGTGTCGATGGAAAGGATCCTCTTTTGGACCCAATACATCGATAATATCTTCATGATCTGGCAGGGGTCACCTGATCAACTAAATACCTTAATTTCACAATTGAATTGCAATGACAGACACATTAGATTAACATCCAAATGGAATAAACAGGAGATAGACTTTTTGGATATTTCGATCAAACGTGGTAACTCTAATTTTATTCAAACAGATCTCTTCCGTAAACCTACATCAACTAATTCTCTTCTAAATGCAACATCATCACATCCTAAACAGACAATAAATGCCATACCGATAGGGCAATTTCTGAGAATGCGAAAAGTCTGCTCAACTGAGGAAGACTTTATCTCCAGATCTGAAGATCTCAAACAAAGGTTTACCGAACGGGTTATAGCAAACGCTGTATAAAAGGAGCATTCACTAGAGCAAAACATACACCCAGAAATCAATTAACTCAACCAAAAATCCAACATCAAACAACAGACAAGGTAAGATTTATATCTACATTCAATACAAGGTGGGACATGATGCGTGAAACTTTGATAAAATACTTGCCTATTTTCCATACAGATCCTGTACTGTCGAAATTTGTACCAGATTGTCCATTTATGACTGCAAGACGCTCCAAAAATTTGAGAGATACTTTGGTTAATAGCCACCTCTGTCCAGATAAACCAAAAAATAGTTTTGATACACCAAACACGAAATGGGGTTGAAAACCCTGTGGGGACTATATCAGTTGCCCTAATATAGAAAAATCATTGACCTTTCAAGATTCTGACAATGTGCATACATTTAAAATAACATGGCCAATTAATTGTGCCACCAAAGGCATAAATTATTATGCCACTTCTCACTGCCCCAAAATTTATATCGGGATGACCACCAGAAAGTTAAGAATAAGAGTAAGGGAACACGTCTGTGATATTAAGGGAGCTCAAGAAGTGGAGGATATTGAGAAACTTAAGACCATTACTAAACATTTCTGACTTCATCATAAATGTGACTATAAACTATTTAAAGTTAGAGGAATTGATCATATCGACCTTGGTATACGGGGAGGTGATCTCCAAAAAGGATTATTACAATGTGAATGTAAATGGATCTGGCGACTCAACACCATGCAGCCAGTGGCGTAACTACCACAGTAGCAGCCGTAGCAGCTGCTACGGGGCCCGCGGCATGGGGGGGCCCGTGTCGCCCTGACAGGCACATTACATGTGCCAGGCCTGGAGGCACGGGCCCCCTCATGCCTAGTAGCAGCATCACTAACGTGACACTAGGCATCCGGGGCGGGCCGGGGGCCCGGTGATAGCCGCAGGGGGGGTCCGGGAGCCCGGTGATAGCCGCTGCACTGCACACTGTGCAGTTGAATAGGACGGCGATAGGTGGTAGGAGGAGTGCTCAGGCAGGGGAGAGGACAGGGGGCAGAGCTAAAGGGAACGAACGACGCGAGACTTCGGGCGGAGGACAGCACAGTCAGGACTGCCGCTAGTCTATGTCTTCTATGAGGGACGGACCAGAGCTCCCTCAGCCATTACACACAGCGCTGACACTAAGCTCCTCCCATCAGCCTCTGTGTAACACGGATCCAGGAAGTGTCCGGACTGACTGTGTCTTCAGCTACAGTGGTGGAGGGGGAGCCCGCTGCTCCGTGAGGGCGGTAAAGTACCAACACAACCAGCTCTGTGCCAGTGCATCCTGCTGCCATGTTATAGGTGCGCTTATTGCTGTGTGTAATAAATGCACTAGTTGCCTGTGTAACGCTTACAGGGGGTGTTTGTGTTTAGCTTGGCATAGAGGACGATATTATACAGGGCAGACCAGAAGTTGGTGCAGGCTTTGCAGTGCCTGATGTTTCTATCCAGGCCAGGACCTGCGTTATGTGGATATTCTATCTTATCCACAGTGTGTATGGTGATGCCGCTGTGTCTGGGTTATAGAGGGTTAATAATCACCTGCTGCATGAAGTCCAGGGCGAATGTTCCTTTGCTGGACCTGTTGCTGAAATGATTCCAGGGGTCATGCATGACTATGTAACTAATTCAGACGACCGTGGCGTTTTTGCGCACGCAAAACACGCGGCATTTTGCCTGCGCAAAAGCCACTTACCTGCTCTGTGTGGCAGCATCATATGATGCGCGGCTGCGTGGTTTTCGCGCAGCCGCCATCATTATGACACGCCATTCGGATGTTTGTAAACAGAAAAGCACGTGGTGCTTTTCTGTTTACATTCATCCTTTTGACAGCTGGTGCGCGAAAGAGGCAGTTCGCACGGAAGTGCTTCCGTGCGACCTGCGTGGTTTTCACGCACCCATTGACTTCATGTACGTGAATCCCAGTCATGAGGTGGTGTAAGAATGACAAATGTGTCTAGCAAGTTGGGGAATATATCTAATTCTATGTTTGCTATTTTAGTTAGGCCCCATGCACACGACTGTAAAAAACACTCCGTAATTGCGGACCGCAATACAGTCCGCAATTACAAACCCTCCAGGTTCTAGAGCTCCGAAAATGTGTCAGTGCCGTATAACCGCGCTGGGAATTGTGGAGTATGTCCTACTTTTCTAATTTTGCGGGCCATGCTCCCGAAAAAGTGGCCCGCGGGTGTCGGCGGCCGGCCGTGTGCATGAGGCCTAAATTTGTGCACCCTACAGAACTATTTTCAAATCTCCCTTATTTGTCTCCTAATGTACATGATAAACTATATTAATATTTCCAGGGGGGTAGCTAAAGGCTCATGGTGGTCAGAGCTGTAGCACTTGAGTTCAATGATGAGCATGTTAAGCCTGCTCCGCCGGCCCACCAGCTGCTGTTTGACACATTTTTCCCTATTAGGTCGTTCTCCCATGGGTCGAATAAGTTGCGTAAAAATCATGCAGCGTATCCGACCTGGAACCCGCAGTACATTCCGTGCGAAAAATCTCACCTTTTTTCTCTTTTTTCCGAACGTAATTTGCGCTGTGAAAAATAACGCTAATACTTACCCCCTCCGTCTTCTCTGCGCGTAGTCCGGCCTCCTGCGATGATGTTACAGGCTATGTGACAGGCTGCAGCGGTCATATGGGACGAAACGTCATCCCAGGAGGCCGGACTCCAGGAAGGAGAGCATTCTGGGTAAGTATGATTTTTTTTTTTTTTTTACATTTTTTTCCTGAGTTGTGATTTTTTTTTTTTGCCGCGTAGTTGCTGCGATTACGTCGCAAAGGTCGCAACACTTGGCCTTCTGTTGCGAGGTATCTCCCCGCTCTGCCATTAAACGGGTTGTTCCTACATAAGACATGTATCCCGTATGGATAGGGGATACATGTGTGATCGCTGGCATTGATAGGGAGAACGGGGGACCGAAAGTCCCCTGAAGTTCTCCATCACAAACCTCGGACTTCCGGGGTCTGTGTCGGCAGCTCCGTAGAAATGAATGGAGCGATTGTGCGCATGCGTGACCAGCGCTCCTTTCATTTTTATTGAGCTGCGCAGACGCCGGAAGTCAGAGGTTAGTCATGGAGAACTTGGGGGGACTTTCAGTCCCCCGTTCTCCCTATCGCTGCCAGCAATCACACATGTGGATAGGGGATACATGTCTTTTGTAGGACACTATAGGTCGGATTTTTTTGGGGGGTTGGGGCTGCATGGCGTTACCTACAGGGGGGGCTGCATGGCGTTACCTACAGGGGGGGCTGTATGGCGTTACCTACAGGGGGGGCTGTATGGCGTTACCTACAGGGGGGGCTGTATGGCGTTACCTACAGGGGGGCTGTATGGTGTTATCTACAGAGGGGCTGTATGGCGTTACCTACAGGGGGTGGCTGTATGGCGTTATCTACAGGGGGGCTGTATGGCGTTATCCACAGAGGGGGGCTGTAAAAAAAGCACTATCTACAAGGGGGGGGGTTGTGTGACACCCAGGGGAGGGGGGGCCCCAGTCAAAAGTTTGCTATGGGGCCCAGCCTTTCCTAGTTACGCCCCTGCATGCAGCCCAAAGGTCTCAATGAGGCAATGGGTTTTGCAGCATTTATTTGACCATCAGCAATGTGGGAGTTATACTAGGTTATTTAATATCTTTCTTGCATTTTAATAATTTGTGTTTTTTTTATTTTATATGCTTAGGTCCCTTTATTTTCTTTAAATATTTCTTAATTTTGATCAGAACTTTGTGGTTATAACTATACTAGAAATCGACATGAACTATTTGAAGAGAGAAAATAAGAAATAAAGCACAATATAATGCTTGATATAACAAAATAATATAACATAGACTTGTTGTACTATCTATACGCATTATATCTTCTATAGGTTCAACCTTATGTGGTATTTATGAAGTACCATATATTACGGTATTGCTATCGTTCTAATGTTTTATATTGGTTTCTTACTGTACTTCACAGCACATATATATATATATATATATATATATATATATATATATACACATACAGTATATGTACATATATTGAATTTCTTCTTCTTTTTTTTTTTACTTTTTATCATTATATCTACATATTTTGTATTTCCCCATACGTGTGTGTATATATATATATATATATATATATATATATATATATATACACATATATATCTTACACTCTTTCACATTTTGCACCTTATACTTCTCTCATTCATCCACACTATGTGTTCCTATGTACATGTTTTTGTGCGCTCTGTTGCACCCATATATGCTTCTAGTACAGTCATGTAAGAAATCAAATCTATTTATGATGGGTGTGGTACAGGTCTGATATTTCATGTATACATATCTCTATATTTGATATTACATGTATACACATTCTTTTTATATCACAGTACAATTTGCACTTGATTTAACTGTTGATCTATTCATTTGTATTTTTGTGTCTTTGCATGTGTGTGTGTGTGTATGTTGCTCACACTCACACATTCCTGTGTGCAGGGCCAGCCTTAGGGGTGTGCGACCTGTGCCTTCACACAGGGCGCATCACTCCAGCAGGTGGAAGGGGGCACTGCGCTGGCTCCCTTCCCCTGCTTCTTTCAGAAGCGCCCGGGCCTGGCGACTCAGCAGTCGCCTTTCCGCCCGGGTGCTTCTTCACTTAGTGGTCGTCGCTACCGCTGTAGCAGCCAAAGTGGCTGCTAGCGGTGACACCGGGCATGAGGGCGGTGGCGTCGCTAGCAGCTGCTGCGGCTGTTACAGTAGTAACGACAGCACTATAGCAGAGCAGGGAGGTATCTCCCTGCTCGGCCATCTACTAGCGCCACTGTAGCTCCCTGAAGGGGCGGAATACCCATTTGGTCAGGGATTCCGCTCCTGGAACACTCCTTGATGGACAGTATATGTATGGACAACATACACCGCGTTCCAAATTATTATGCAAATGTTATTTTTCGCTGATTTTCCTAAATAGTCGATGCAAATGACAGTCAGTATAATCTTCAAGCCATCAACCGTTGGAGTATAATGCAAATTTTATTGAACAAATCTCCTAATGATAACAGATTTTTTTTTAGAGGTAAAAAACTCAAAATGTACTGTTTCAAATTTTTATGCACAACAGAGATCAAAACATTTTAAAGGTTGTAAAGAGAACTAAAATGATAATTTGTTGAATTTGCAGCATCAGGAGGTCATATTTACAGAAATCAAAAGCTCTTTCAATAAAAAAAAACTTAACAGGCCAAGTTACATGTTAACATAGGACCCCTTCTTTGATATCACCTTCACAATTCTTGCATCCATTGAATTTGTGAGTATTTGGACAGTTTCTGCTTGAATATCTTTGCAGGATGTCAGAATAGCCTCCCAGAGCTTCTGTTTTGATGTGAACTGCCTCCCACCCTCATAGATATTTTGCTTGAGGATGCTCCAAAGGTTCTCAATAGGGTTGAGGTCAGGGGAACGTGGAGGCCACACCATGAGTTTCTCTCCTTTTATGCCCATAGCAGCCAATGACACAGAGGTATTCTTTGCAGCATGAGATGGTGCATTGTCATGCATGAAGATAATTTTGCTACGGAAGGCACGGTTCTTTTTGTACCATGGAAGAAAGTGGTCAGTCATAAACTCTACGTGCTTTGCAGAGGTCATTTTCATACCGTCAGGGACCCTAAAGGGGCCTACCAGCTCTCTCCCCATGATTCCAGCCCAAAACATGACTCCGCCACCTCCTTGCTGACGTCGCAGCCTTGTTGGGACATGGTGGCCATTCACCAATCATCCATCTGGACCACCAGGGTTGCACGGCACTCATCAGTAAACAACACAGTTTGAAAATTAGTCTTCATGTATTTCTGAGCCCACTGCAACCGTTTCTGCTTGTGAGTATTGTTTAGGGGTGGCCGAATAATAGCTTTATGCACACTTGCAAACCTCTGGAGGATCCTACACTTTGAGGTATGCGCGGAGGGCCACGATGTGGGGCGGCCCTGGCGCGTGCGTGTTGTGCACGGGCGGGGGGGGGTGTTCTTGTACTGCACTGGGCGTGCGCGGAGTCCTGCATCATGCAACATGGCGCCGAGGTTTGACGCATGCGCATGGCGCTCGGACGGACGACATCTATACCGTAAGTCATTGTACTGTTCCTCTGTTATACCTCCTAGAAATACACTACCGTTTAAAAGTTTGGGGTCACCCAGACAATTTTGTGTTTTCCATGAAAACTCACACTTATATTTATCAAATGAGTTGCAAAATGATTAGAAAATATAGTCAAGACATTGACAAGCTTAGAAATAATGATTTTTATTTGAAATAATAATTTTCTCTTTCAAACTTCGCTTTCGTCAAAGAATGCTCCATTTGCAGCAATTACAGCATTGCAGACCTTTGGCATTCTAGCTGTTAATTTGCTGAGGTAATCGGGAGAAATTTCACCCCATGCTTCCAGAAGCCCCTCCCACAAGTTGGATTGGCTTGATGGGCACTTCTTGCGTACCATACGGTCAAGCTGCTCCCACAACAGCTCTATGGGGTTGAGATCTGGTGACTGCGCTGGCCACTCCATTACAGATAGAATACCAGCTGCCTGCTTCTTCCCTAAATAGTTCTTGCATTATTTGGAGGTGTGCTTTTGGTCATTGTCCTGTTGTAGGATGAAATTGGCTCCAATCAAGCGCTGTTCACAGGGTATGGCATGGCGTTGCAAAATGGAGTGATAGCCTTCCTTATTCAAAATCCCTTTTACCTTGTACAAATCTCCCACTTTACCAGAACCAAAGCAACCCCAGACCATCACATGACCTCCACCATGCTTGACAGATGGCGTCAGGCACTCTTCCAGCATCTTTTCAGTTGTTCTGCGTCTCACAAATGTTCTTCTGTGTGATCCAAACACCTCAAACTTCGATTCGTCTGTCCATAACACTTTTTTCCAATCTTCCTGTGTCCAATGTCTGTGTGCTTTTGCCCATATTAATCTTTTCCTTTTATTAGCCAGTCTCAGATATGGCTTTTTCTTTGCCACTCTGCCCTGAAGGCCAGCATCCCGGAGTCGCCTCTTCACTGTAGACGTTGACACTGGCGTTTTGTGGGTACTATTTAATGAAGCTGCCAGTTGAGGACCTGTGAGGCGTCTATTTCTCAAACTAGAGACTCTAATGTATTTGTCTTGTTGCTCAGTTGTGCAGCGGGGCCTCCCACTTCTCTTTCTACTCTGGTTAGAGCCTGTGTGTGCTGTCCTCTGAAGGGAGTAGTATACACCGTTGTAGGAAATCTTCAGTTTCTTGGCAATTTCTCACATGGAATAGCCTTCATTTCTAGGAACAAGAATAGACTGTCGAGTTTCACATGAAAGCTCTCTTTTTCTAGCCATTTTGAGAGTTTAATCAAACCCACAAATGTAATGCTCCAGATTCTCAACTAGCTCAAAGGAAGGTCAGTTTTATAGCTCCTCTAAACAGCAAAACTGTTTACAGCGGTGCTAACATAATTGCACAAGGGTTTTCAAGTGTTTTCTAATCATCCATTAGCCTTCTAACACAGTTAGCAAACACAATGTACCATTAGAACACTTTAGTGATGGTTGCTGGAAATGGGCCTCTATACACCTCTGTAGATATTGCATTAAAAACCAGACGTTTGCAGCTAGAATAGTCATTTAGCACATTAACAATGTATAGAGTGTATTTCTGATTAATTATCAATTATCTTAATTGAAAAAACTGTGCTTTTCTTTCAAAAATAAGGAAATTTCTAAGTGACCCTAAACTTTTGAATGGTAGTGTATATGATTAAATTGACAACTGGGTATTACCATTCCCCTTGTCAAAGGGGCATGACCCAATACAATCTGTCACTGTCAGCTCGGATTTGACCATTTCAGACTTTGTAGGGACATAACCTTAACTGGTAACACCCAGTCATAGATGTATTCATAAATTTATAGGAGAAATAACAGAGGAATGACTGTTATGTTGGCTACTTGGACCCACTGGGCCGTACCACCTTGACGTTATGGCAGCTGGCCAACAGGACACAGGTTACAGTCCATAGTTCGTATAGTGTACCTGTGGTAGCTCAGACAGTAGCAAGACAGGCTCGGCTGGGACTAAGCAGGTGCCAGGCGTGGTGAAGCAGAACAGGCGTGGTATACAGCACAGCACGACTTCAGCACAACACGGTACATGACCAAGATAGCACAGGTTACAGGTAGCAGGAATGGGAAACACTGGGAACTGAGAAACACTAGAAGAACATTTGCTTAGACAGACTAGTGTAAGACAACAAGGCTCAGGCAAGGCAGGAAGGGGCTAGGCCCCTCTTATAGTCCAGGGTGCTAATGGGCTAATTCTGTACAATTTTCAGGTGCGTGCGCTGG
This sequence comes from Rhinoderma darwinii, assembly GCF_050947455.1. Lineage (NCBI taxonomy): Eukaryota > Metazoa > Chordata > Amphibia > Anura > Rhinodermatidae > Rhinoderma > Rhinoderma darwinii. Next base: position 76,725,295 of record NC_134691.1, read on the forward strand.
CCCTTTAAGAGCGCGCACAAGCGTGCGCGCGCACGCTACAGGAACCGGCCAGGAGAAGCGGAAATGAGTGCTGGCATCTCCTGAGGCGGAGATGGGGACCAGCGCTCACAGTTCCATGGCTGCGGACGTCAGGACGGCCCGCGGCCCGCGGCCATGGGCATGACACTGTTGCAATGCAATGTTCTAAAAAACGATGCTCTAGAACTGTTATATTATGGGGTATAGGAGTATTTACTATTACAGACATGTCAGAAGAGCTATGGACAGTTACGTCACTGGGGCCACCCGAGGGAAGCTCCAGTGACTATGTATGCTACTATGTATGATATTCTATCTTTAAAAAAAAAGTCTGACGGGCCGGGGAGGACACCTCCGTACAGCTAATGAAGCCCTATCGACACGTTTAGGGGATAATAGTGATGTGTACAGAGCCTAAGTCTGTGCAATTAACAATTAAACAAAAAATATAATTTCTAAATAGGGATTCACTTTTACCATAATATGTTTATATTTAAAGGGGTTGTCCCAAGTTGACTCAAATTTTTTTTTTTTAAAACATTCTAAGCAGGAAATGAATTTGAAAACATTTGCTGTTAAAAAATTTAAAAAATTAATTTCCTAAGTGCCTTTTTTTTACACTTGATAACTCAGCAAGTGCTGGTTATCTTTTCTAAAAAGGGGCGTGAGTGGCTCGATGTCAATCAAGCCGCTCCGCTCTGCAGTGTGCGCGCTCCCGATGTTGCTAGATACTGTAGTTCTAGCAACATCGGGAGAATGTTCGTCTCAAGCGGGCATGGTAAGCCCGATTGAGACGAACTTACCGTGAATGTCATCAACCCTACACTACACTACATTCACCCCGTTTCGGCAAAAAACTCCCCCCCCAACCCTGTCACTACATGTAATTTTTTTACCCGCCGCATCGGTGCTGCATCAGCACCCGGCGAACAACTAAAAATATATAAAAAAAATAAACTCACGTTCTAACGGCGCTCTGAATGGTCCCGTCACTTGCCATCTTCCTTCTTCTTGGCGCCGCTCGCATTCATAGTAACAATGCGTTGTGGCGCAGATGACGTAATCATATCAGGCCCACGTGATTACGTCATCTGCACCCACCGCTATGTTAATGTGAATGGGAGAAGAAAAGTGACGGGACCGTTCAGCTCTTCGTGGGAACGTCTTAGGTGAGTTTATTTTTGTATGTATGTTGTCATGTATGTGTATATGTGCATGTATGTTTGAATGTATGTATGTATGTATGTATGTATGTTTTCTTGTGTGTATGTTGCCATGTTTGTATGTGTATGTGTGCATGTATGTTTGCATGTATGTATGTATGTTTGCATGTATGTATGTTTGCATGTATGTATGTTTGCATGCATGTATGTTTGCATGTATGTTTGTATGTATGTATGTTTGCTTGTATGTATGTTTTCATGTATGTATGTTGTCATGTTTGTATGTGTATATGTGCATGTATGTTTGCATGTATGTATGTTTCCATGTATGTATGTTTTCATGTATGTATGTATGTTTGCATGTATGTATGTTTTCATGTATGTATGTTTTCATGTAGGTATGTTTGCATGTATGTATGTTTGTATGTATGTTTTCATGTATGTATGTTGTCATGTTTGTATGTGTATATGTGCATGTATGTTTGCATGTATGTATGTTTGCATGTATGTATGTTTGCATGTATGTATGTTTGCTTGCATGTATGTATGTATGTTTGCTTGCATGTATGTTTGCTTGTATGTATGTTTGCTTGTATGTATGTATGTTTGCTTGTATGTATGTTTGCTTGTATGTATGTTTGCTTGTATGTATGTCTATTTGTGCATGTATGTTTGCATGTATGTATGTATGTTTGTTTGTATAAATGTCTGTATGGCCATGTATGATACTGTCTGCTGGCGCCCTGTATCTAAGCCAACTTTGCCGCAGGCTTCTATACATGGTATAACAGTCAGTATCACACATGAAAGTGAAACTAAGCCTACAACATGTTTTATTTCATTTTTTTAAAAAATATTTTTGATTTTTTACAGGTTTGGTGTTTGGACTACGTCGGTTTCGAGGACTACTTAGATGACGCTTTTTTTTTCATCAATAAAATGGTTAATGAGGGTTGTGTTGGGGGTGCTTTATTTCAATAAAATATTTTATCTATATCTTTGTGTTTTATTTTCATGTTTTATTACTATCACTTTAGTAATGGCCGCTGTCTGAGTGACAAGGTCCATTACTAAGGGGAGGCTTAGTGTTAGCCGGTACAGAGGCTAACACTAAACACCATTATTACCCCGGTACCCACCACCACCAGGGGTGCCGGGAAGAGCTGGGTACGATCCAGTACCCGACCATCTATTGTGATGGTCGGGCTCTGGGGCGGCCGCAGGCTGGTTTTATGAGGCTGGGAAGGGCCAAAAACAGTGGACCTTCCCACCCTTGTAATGCTAGGCTGCTGCTGCTGTGTTGTATCTGGCTGGTTATAAAAATGGGGGGGACCCCACGTCATTTTTTTTTTATTATTTATTTATTATTTTTATTAAAAAGACATGGGGTTCCACCCAATTTATCATAACCAGCCACAAACAACACAGTGTTATTAGCCTGGGAATGTACTAAACCAGTGGCCCCTCCCACCCGTGTAATGCCAGGCTGCTGCGGCCTTGTATATGGCTGGTTATTAAAAATGTGGGGGACCCAACGTCTATTGTTACATTTAAAAAAAAAACGACGTGGGGGTCCCCCACATTTTTATAACCATCCCGATATAACACAACAGCAGCAGCATAGCATTATAAGGGTGGGAAGGTCCACTGTTTTTGGCCCTTCCCAGCCTCATAATACCAGCCTACGGCCGCCCCAGTACCCGACCATCACAACAGATGGTCAGGTACTGGATCGTACCAAGCTCTTCCCGGCACCCCTAGTGGTGGTGGGTACCGGGGTAATAATGGGTGGTTAATGCTAGCCTCTGCCCCGGCTAACACTAAGTACCGCCTTTATAATGGATGCTGTCAATCAGCCAACTACCATTATCTAGGCATTAATAAAGTTTAAAAAAAAACACAAAGACAATTTTTTTTTTATTGAAATAAGAAATCCCCAACAAAACCCTCGTTAACCATTTTATTAAAATTTTCAAAAAACGTAGATCTACGCAGTAGTGCAACGAATCGAAGACGTAGTCCAATTGGTACATCAAAATCTGCAACAACATTAAAAAAAAGTTATCAATGTAAACAATACCGATACTTATACTCTCCTACACACACACACAAACAACCACACACAAACATATACACAAACACATATAAACACACACCCATATATTACACAAACACACACATACACACAAACATATACATAAACACACACATATACACACAAACACACACATATACACACAAACATATACACAAACACATGTACACAAACACCCATATATACACAAACACACAAACATATACACACAAACATATACACAAACACACACACACACATATACACAAACACGCCCATATATACACAAACACACACATATACACAAACACACATATACAAAAACACACAAACATATACACACAAACATATACACATGCACAAACACACCCATATATACACAAACACACACACATAAACTCCAAAGAACACACATATACACACAAACCTATACACAAACACATGTACACAAACACACCCATATATACACAAACACACATATACACAAACACACAAATATACATATACAAAAATACAGAAACATATACACACAAACATATACACATATGCACAAACACACCCATATATACACACACACATAAACACAAACACACACACACATATACACACACACACAAACATATACACAAACACATGTTCACAAACACACCCAAATATACACAAACACACATACACAAACACACACACACAAACATATATACAAACACACCCATATATACACAAACACACCAATATATACACAAACACACACACATATACACACACACACATATACACACAAACATATACACAAACACACCCAAATATACACAAACACACATACACAAACACACACACAAACATATACACAAACACACCCATATATACACAAACACACCCATATACACACAAACATATACACATATACATACAAACAAACATATATACACAAACACACCCATATATACACAAACACATACACAAACCCACACATATACAAAAACACACACACACACACACACACACAAACATATACACAAACACACCCATATATACACACACACACACACACACACACACATATACACAAAAATATACACAAGCATATACACATACACACAAATACACCCATATATACACTCACACATAAACACACACACACATATACACAAACACACCCATATATACACAGACACACACACACACAAACATATACACACTTACCTTTAGCGGAGCGCAGACTTCTCCTTGCGACGGGTGCCTTCCACTGCATCTTTTGCGCATGCTCCGAGAAGCGCCGAGATGCGCGTTCACGAGCAAATGACATCCTCTGCTCAGGACGCAGAGGATGTCATTACGCATGCGCGGCCACCGCTAAAGGTAAATAGCGGTGGCCGGGAACCTAGGCAACGAGCAGGATACAAAGAGGGACCGACCGCAACTTCAATCAAGAATAGCAAGAAAACGACATCGCTGGACGACGGACAGGTAATTAGAATTCTTCTTATTTTTACATGGGGGAGCTTTATAGCTCCATTTATCAACTTGGGACAACCCCTTTAAGGATAAAAAAGATAAATTATTACCAATGAGAAACGTACCTTGTATATTAGACTTCGTTCACATCTGCGTCAGTGCTCCTTACAGGGGTTCCGCCGGAGCTTTCCGTCAGGGCAACTTATGAACGGAACCCTGACTGAGACAAATGGAAACCATAGGTTTCTGTTTGCATAACCATTGATTTCAATGGTGACAGATCCGGTGCAAATGGTTTCCATTTGTCTCCGTTGTCGTTTTGACAGAAGCAATACTGTAGTACGTAGTCAAAATGATGGAACCCTTGCACAACGGAGACAAACCGAAACAATGGTTTCCGTTCGCCTCAGTCAGGGTTCCGTTCATGGGTTGCCCTGACGGAAAGCTCCGACAGAACCCCTCAACCGAGCCCTGACGCAGATGTAAACGAAGTCTTAAACTTGTCTCCGAGAAAAATTTTTGCCAATTGTGTACACTTTTTTATAAAATGTTAGGTGGCCTGTATTTTCTTGATATGGTCAAAATCGACTTGTTTTGATACCTGAGGCTCAGAGTGTGCAAAAATCTCTGGACCTAATGTATCTAGCTTTGCTAACTCTTCAAATCCCATCTACTAGTTTTAACTACTGTTCCAAATTCTTTGTTTTAACCTGTTCCAAAAAATTTTATGCTGCATTCTGATTTGATGCTACGAGCAATTCAGAGGATTCAGCGGGACAGTCACGGATTTCGGGCGGCCAGTGGTATGTCCCAGACTCCCGTGGTACTCAGTGGTATGTCCTCAGGACACAGATACAGTTGAGCCCAATGCTGAAGCAGGGAACCATCAGCTCCTTGCTTCAGCATTAGTATGGAGGACTCTCCGGGCACAGCGCTACTTGTCCATATATGGACAGTGACGTCAGTGGCTCCTCTATAGCGGAATCCCCTGTCAGAGCACTGCCAACGCTATTGTCAGGGATTCTGCTCCAAGAGGGAATCCCTGACGTCACTGTCCAAATATGGAGAGTGACGTCAGTGGCTCCGCCTGTAGCGGAACCCGGCCAGAGCGTTGCCAGCGCTATGGCCAGGGATTCCGCTCGTAGAGGGAATCCCTGATTTCACTGTCCATATATGGACAGTGAAGTTAGTGGCTCCTCCTGTAGCGAAATCCCCGGCCAGAGCGTTGTTGACGTTATGGCCAGGGATTCCGCTCCTAGAGGGAATCCCTGATGTCACTGTCCATATATGGACAGTGACGTCAGTGGATCCTCCTGGAGCAGAATCCCTGACCACGGCGTTGCCGACGCTCTGGCTGGGGATTCCACCCCTAGAGGGAGTCCCAATGGCTACAGGGGGGGATATCGCTATCTACAGGGGAGGGTGGCACTATCTTTATCGGGAGTGGCACTATCTACATTGGAGCTGTGGCACTATCTACATGGGCACAGTACAGTGTCTGTGGCACTATCAACATGGGCACTGTGTGTGGCACTATCTACATTGGCACTCTGTCACTATGTGGGCACTGGCACTTTATATGTGGACATTGGCACTAGGGGCAGCTAAGGAGGAATTATACTGTATGGGGCAGCTATGGGGCATTATACTGTATGGTGCAGCTAAGGGGCATTATATTGTATGGTGACAGCTAGAGGGGCATTGTACTGTATGGGGGCAGCTATGTGGGCATTATACAATATGGGGAAGCTACAGGGACACTATAGTGTATGGGGAAGCTGTGGGCACATTATAGTATATGGTGGCAGCTAATGGGGCATTATAGTGTATGGTAGTATCTATGGAGGCATTATACTGTATGGGGCAGCTGTGGGGGCATTATACTGTATGGGGGAAGCTATGGGTGCATTATACTGTATAAGAGCAGCTATGGGGGAATTATATTGCATGGTGATAGCTAGAGGGGCATTATACTGTATGGGGGCAGCTATGTGGGCATTATACAATATGGGGAAGCTACAGGGGCACTATAGTGTATGGGGCAGCTGTGGGCACATTATAGTGAATGGTGGCAGCTAAGGGGGCATTATAGTGTATGGTATTATCTATGGAGGCATTATAGTGTATGGGGCAGCTGTGGGGGCATTATGCTGTATGGGGGCAGCTATGGGGCACTATACTGTATGGGGCAGCTATGGGGGCATTATACTGTATGGGGGCATCTGTGTGGGCATTATACTGTATAGGGCCATCTGTGTGGGCTTTATACTGTATGGGTGCATCTATGGAGGCATTATATTGTATGGGGCAGCTATGGGGGCATTATACTGTGTGGGAGGCACTATGGGAGCAAGATACTGTGCAGGCTGAAGCGGGTGTGTATGGGTGGGGATTGGATGGGATTAGAGGCATGACTTAAAATGGAAAAAATTTGCTGTGGTGCGCAGCGGTTGTCCCTCTTTATGATACTTGCAAGTTGGGAGGTATGGCTATGAGAGCCAACAGCCCTATAATAACACTAAGTTTCTAGAGAAATAAGTACAGCAAGAGCTGTACAGGCAAATATCTTCTCACTGAAGCCCTGTAACTTCAAAAGCTGGTACTGTATCTCACAAGATGAATAAGGGATTTACAAACGCATTACATTAATTGATTACTTATAAGGGAATGATGGAAACACAGGTAAAAGATCCAATGAAGGCTTGAAGCACAGGTTCACCTTTTATAGCCATTCTGAACTGGACTTAGATCACTATAGGACCCATAATATGCATGCTAAAATGCATGCTCATGCGTCCCCATTCAATTAATAATGAAGACCTGGTTATAATGTATCATCTACTTTTTTTGAAAACCTTTATTTTATAAGTTGCAGAATATGCTCCTATAGTATATCCTTAAAGTGTACCTAAACTTTCAGATGACTTTTCAGAATCAGCTGTCATATGCGTGTACATGAGGAATAACAATAACAACATTCTGTCCATTATATGACTTGTATCCAATATTTTTAAGCAGTTTCCCCTCTGCAGGCTCTATCTCTAATTCTCAGTTTTCTCTGAGCTAGTGGGTAGAGTCTAACTGCTATTATGTCTTCTATACACAACACACAGAGAAGAGGAGAATCCTGCTCTCCTATCTCTATCTATCATATATCTAGAAGCAGGGCCGGCTCCAGGTTTATGTGGGCACTTGGGCGACTTAGTGGGTCCCTTTGCGGGGGAAATTACGGTGGCAGTAAAATGGCAGAAAACCTCACTTTGTGCTCCCATATAGAAGTTAGGCCCTGTTTATGACCCCATAAAGAAGTTAGGCCCCCAGTTTGTACCCCCATAAATTTAGTGACCACTGTAGATAGTGTCACACAGCCCCCCTCCCAGGTAGGGCCACACAGCCCCCCCATTCCTGGGAGTGCCACACAGCCCCCCTCCCTGGGAGTGCCACACAACCCCCCTCCTTGGGAGTACCACAAAACCCCTCTTCCCTGGGAGTGCCACAAAGCCCCTCCTCCCTGGGAGTGCCACAAAGCCCCTCCTCCATGGGAGAGTCACAAAGCCCCTCCTCCCTGGGAGTGCCACAAAGCCCCTCCTCCCTGGGAGTACCACACAGCCCACCCTAACTGGTAGTGCCACAAAGCCCCCCTCCCTTGTAGTGCCACATAGCAGCCTCCCTGGTAGTGCCACTCAGCCCCTTCCTTGGTAGTGCCACACAGCCCCCCTGCTTGGCTATTAGCGCTCTGCCTGGGACTCCAGCTCTGCTCCTGACATCACTGTCCATATATGGACAGTGATGTCAGGGGCAACCACAGAGCCGGAGTCCCAGGCAGAGCGCTAGTAAAGGCGCTCTGCCTCCTGGTACTCCAGCTCTGGGGAAGCCCCTGTCATCACTGCCCATATATCGATAGTAATGCAAGGGGCCATCCTAGAGCCAAAGTCCCGTGCAGAGCACTACAAGCACTCTGTCTGGGACACTGATCTGCTCCCGACATCACGGTCCATATATAGACAGTAATGTCAAGGGCTTCCCCAGAGACGAAGTCCCGGAGCAGAGCTGCTTCTAGCGCTCTGCCTGGGACTCCTTCTCTCCTCCTGGCATCACTGTCCATATATGGATAGTGATGTCAGGGGAAACCACAGAGCCAGAGTCCCAGAGCAGAGCGCAAGTATAGCCATGCAGCTTCAGCACCAAGCGGTCGAGTGGGCCACCCCCCGAAGGGTAGTAGGCCCTGGCACTTGCCTGGGTTTGCCGGGTGCTAAAACCGGCCCTGTCTAGAAGAAGCAGCAACATGGAGCAGATTATACAGCAGTAATGAGTGTAGCTGTGAATCCAGCACTGGGGTGAGATATAACCCTTACTAGGAAGCTGCTTCTGCAGCATCTCTGTGTCTCTGCCTCTCTCTCACTCTGCTCCTGCTCCCTCCTACCCAGGCCTGCCATCAAGGCAGTACCACTGGTACTCCTGTCAGGGGCTCGGCCAAATAAAGAAAGTACAGGGGCTGGCCGGCACTATCCACCGCCACCACTGCCCAAAGTTAATTTGGAGAAAGGGAGGGCCGGATTATATTGCATGTTCCCTTCTACAAAGTACCAAAGTACCTAATGGTGGGCCCTTCTTCACAAGACTGACGCTGGGTAGCGTCACAACATTATTTGCGCCGCTGCTCACAACATCTTGACGCCAGCTTCAGTCTTGTAAAGAAGGGCCCAGCATTAGTTACTTTGGGAACAATGCAATATAATGGCCCATTTCTTTCTCCAAATTAACTTTGGGCTGCAGCAGCGGTAATAGTGCCGGTGGGTGGGCCCCTTTACTTATTTTTTTTTGGGACGAGCTTGTGAAGCAGAAAAAGAAGAATGTCACAGCACCGGAGACACAAAATAATTTCAATATAACGGTTGCAAGCCTCAAAAGTACCTGATCCAAGGTCCCATAGGTACGATCCACAAAAAGAGAAAAGGCAGCACATCCAAAGACAAGTGGAATTTATTCACCCACAAATGAACAGTAAAGCAGGGCCTCAGTGCCAGAGGAGAAGAGGCACCCGGGGAAAAGAGGCACCAGACAGAAGTGGAGGAAAGACGACCCGGGAGCGGTAAGTACACAGGGGTCTGAATTTTTGGGGGGTGCCTGGTCTGGGGTATAAATTAATTTAAGTGTCTGATTGGGGGTGTAAATTAAATTGAGGGTCTCATGTCTGAATTTAGCAGTCAGTTTGGAATTCTGAATTATTTTAGGGGTCTGGTCTGGGGTCTAAATTAATTTAAGGGTCTCGTCGAGGGGCTGAATTAATTTAGGGGTCTGATAGCGTTTCTGAATTTATTTAGGGGTCTGCTCGGGAGCCTTAATATATTAATGGGTGTGGCAGGGGGTCTAAATTCATTTAGGGGTCTGGTAAGGGGTCTGAATTAATTTAAGGGTCTGGTCAGGGGTATGAATTCAATGTGTGTCTGGTGTCTACGCAGATGACATGTGTGCAACATGTGAGGAGAAGGCTGAGACTTTGTCCAGATGTGCCGCGGCAGTTGAAGATCTAAGAGTCTGCAGGGGCCAGAAGCAGCAACCAGCACTGCAACCTGGGGAGTGACTCTACTGTGTAAAATCAACCACTTCAGTTCAATGATTTAAATTATGTAGCCTACCGCCTGCTCACCTACTGTCTCCCCCTTGGCCTCTCCCAGAGCTCATGCCCACTTGTCTCCCCCCTGCCCCTCCACAGAGTCCCTGACAGGGTGCATATTTCTCCTGGCTACACTTCCACCCCTGCCACATTGTGCTCTCTCCGCCCTCTCCCCCCACAGAGCCCCTGCCATCTAGTCTCTCCTCCTTGTCCCCTGACAGAGCCCCTGCCCACCTACTGTCTCCGACCCTGCCCCTCCGCAGAGCCACTGCCAATTTGCATCTCATCCCAGTACCCCTCCCGCCACTTTCCGTTGCCACTCCCACGGTAATGGGAGGGGCCCCTACACTTTGACTTTATGGGACCCGAGAATAATTGATGGTGGCCCTGCTCCTACCACCTCCCATCTTCATAGATTTCTATGGACAGCTGTAACCTAATCCTTCAATGAACTGAGAGCCCATCTTGTCTAAGACAAGATGTAGAAAGCAGTAAATTCAGAGTGAATGAACAGTTAGGAGGGGGGAGGAGCCTGATAAGTAGACAAAGAGGAATTTTCCTTGTATAAGATATATTACAACATTTCTTATATTCGCTTATACTATTGATTCGATCAAAGTTTGTTCAAAGTGCAGTGCTTGTTTAAGGAGCAATGTAATTCCTCTGCACCATGCAGCTTCAACTCTCTTCTACTTATCAGAGCCATGCTTTCCTTAGTGCGATATTCCATCTCTTATCGCCAAGTATTCACATTGGATTAAGGGCTTGTTCACATCAGCGTTCATTTCCGGGGTTCGATGACGAACGGAAACCATTAGCGATGTTTTCGTCACCATTGAGATCAATGGTGACTGAAACGGAAGCTGTGGTTTCACTTTCACTTTCACTTTCCGTTGCGGGGTACCCCCGACGGAAACCTCCGACGGAACACCGGAACAGAAATGAACGCTGATATGAACAGGCCCTAAGACTTAAAAATATCACTCAAAATTGTGTTCCTTGCACATATCATGCTAACTCACCAACAATATTCTAGCCATGTCATTTGTTTTTTCCCAGCTCTGTTGCACCTATACATTTTGAACCCTTTCATTATGGGAATCTGTGTCATGTGATCTCAGTCTGACCATCAGAATAGACCATGCTCTCTTGTGTAGACAGGAGGTCATTTTCTCCTTTGTCTCTGACTTCCTGTTAACTATAGGATTACATCATCACCAATCAAATCCCTCCTGGTAGCTCTGAGACCCCTCCTCTCCCCACCCATTATGGGAAATGTGGGCTACATTAGTGGAACCATATCAGAGCTGAAGAAGGAACCAAGATGGCAGACAACCCACAAATGGCACATCAACTAGAACAGGTATACACAAGGCATACACAAGAGCCTCTATATTACTCTTTAATTATAGCCTATACTGCACTATATGGGAAAAAAAATAATTCTGAAGTGCTTTAACATTTATTAAGGCATAATAATAAAAAGGAAAAGTTTCGGCCTTGCAGGCCCTTATTTTAAGCCGATGTTATAGTAAACCAATGTCCTTTACTATATACAGTACTCAGTATATTCAGATTGGATGTAAGGTAATAATGCTGAGGAAACTGCACTGCACAGCACCCAATAGAATCAATGAATGTCCATTGTTTATAAACGGACAATGGTATTCCTCCAAAGCTATTAGAGGGGAGTTTTAATCAGTAACACGTCCTAATCAGACAACCCCTTCATTATTGCACGCATACCTCACAACTTTCAATAATCGCAAAGAGGGACAACCGAGCACGGTGCGGAACATTTTTTCCGTTTTAAGCCACGCCTCTAACCTCACCCAATCCCCACCTATACACACCCGGTTCATGCCCACACAGTATCATGCTACCATAGTGCCTCCCATCAGTATAATGCACCTATAGAACCCACCATACAGTGTAATGTCCCTATAGCTGCCCCCAACACAGTATAATACTCCATAGTGCCTCCCACACAGTATAATGCCAAATGGCTGCCCCCACACACTACAATACCCCTGTACATTATAATGCCCCATAGCTAACCCATACATCATAATGCCCCCATAGCTGTCCGATACAGTATAATGCCGCCATAGCTGTCCCGTACAGTATAATACCCTCACATATTCCCCCATACAGTATAATGCCCCCATAGCTGCCCCATACAGTATAATGCCTCATAGCTGTCCCCATACTGCATAATGCCCCCATAGCTGCCCCATACAGTAAAATGCCCCCATAGCTGCCCCATACAGTATAATGTCCCTATAGCTGCCCCATACAGTATAATCCCCCTTAGCTGCCACCATACATCATAATGTCTCCTTAGCTGCCACCATACAGTATAATGCTCCCTTAGATGCCCCATACAGTATAATTCCCCATAGCTGCCCCCATAAAGTATAATTCGGCCTTAGCTGCCCCATACAGTATAATGTGCCCCCTTAGCTGCCCATAGTGCCAGTGCCCACCTATAAAGGGCCAGTGCCCACTTAGTGCCACAGTACCCATATATAAATGACACTCAGTGTCATATAGATAGTGCCACAGTATCCCCAGTGGATAAGGCCCATATAGTGCCATAGTCCCCATGTAGATAGTGTCACCCCCCTGTAGACAGCTATACGCCCCTTTAGATAGCCATTGTGGCTTCCACTAGGAGCGGAATCCCAAGCCATATCATCAGCCATGATGTGCCCGGGGATTCCGCACCGGGAGGAGCCCCTGACATCACTGTTGATATATGGACATTGACACCAGGGGCTCCATCTAGGGGCGGAATCCCCAGCCAGTGCGTTGGCAACACACTGGCTGGGGATCTCGCTCCAGGAGTAGTCCCTGACGTCACTGTCTATATTTGGATTGCGACACCAGGGGTTCCATCTAGGCGCAGAATCCCTGGCCAGAGCATCTGTAACACTCTGGCAGGGGATTCGGCTCCAGGAGAAGCCCCTGACGTCACTGTCCATATATGGACAGGGATGTTAGGGGCTTTGAGATTCCGGAATCGCTGAACAGAGTGTCGGCAATGCTCTGTCTGGAGAATCTTCTCCAGGAGGAGCCACTGACGTCACTGTCCATATATGGACAGTGACATCAAGGGCTTTCCCAAGACAGGAGTCTCCAGCCAGCCAGCGAGCTTGCATTGCTCTGGTCGGGTACTCCATAGTTGAAAGCCCGACATCACTGTACTTGACGAGTGGACATTGAATGCTGAAGCAGGGAGCTGACTGTTCCTTGCTTCAGAATTGGATTCAACTGTATCTGTGTCCTTAGGATTCAGATACAGTTGACAGCGGGACATACCACCGGCCTTCCGGGACACTGGGACTGTCCCGCTGAATCCGGGATGGTTGGGAGGTATGATGCATGCACGTACATATTGTTGCAATACACTGATAAATGTGTAAGGAAGTGGCCTCCAACAGATGGAGGAGTAAGGGCCAATAAAGTTGTGTCGCAGTAAAGATGGTATAAAGCAGGATATTTGTTGCAGCTCAACTTTACTATGTCAGTGTTCTTAGCACAACCGGCCACAGCAGTAAAAATATAACACTTCTTCTCAATATGAGAGGCACAGTTCTTAGACACAGCTCAGGCAGGCAGATGATGGCTGGCTGGCTTGCTTGCTGTCACGGACAGGACCAAGGGCCCCCTCACTGATATAGTGGTTAGTCCGGCAATATAAGGCCTAGTAGGCCGCAACTGGCTCACTGCTTGTTTCCTGTCACTTGTGGGAAGGATCCTGCCCATATGCACTGCCACTCACATGAATCTTGCACACAATCACAGGAAGGCTCCTGCCCTTCACCCACAACACGCTCCAGGATCACAGACTCAGGCCCAACATAAGTGGCATTGTTCACATGCAGCTCTGCACTCCTCACATAGCTCTGCAGCAGCTCTTTCTTTCTCTGAGATTCAGCCCAGGTTCCATCTCTTCCACTCGAACATTGAACACTGCATGGCAGGAACACTACCATTGTTCAAAGCAAGTGTCACCCCCAGCATCAGGACCCGGCGTAGTCACTCTGCGTCATCCTGGTGCTGTTATGGCACGGAAAAGCAGTCAAGATGGCGTTTGGGCTGTGCATCTCAATTTAGATTGGCAGTGAGCCAACCATCATTTGCCTTAAAGAGGCTCTGTCACCAGATTTTGCAACCCCTATCTGCTATTGCAGCAGATCGGCGCTGCAATGTAGATAAGAGTAACGTTTTTATTTTTAAAAAACGAGCATTTTTGGCCAAGTTATGACCATTTTTGTATTTATGCAAATGAGGCTTGCTAAAGTCCAACTGGGCGTGTTTAAAGTAAAAGTCCTACTGGGCGTGTATTATGTGTGTACATCGGGGCGTGTTTACTACTTTTACTAGCTGGGCGTTCTGACGAGAAGTATCATCCACTTCTCTTCAGAACGCCCAGCTTCTGGCAGTGCAGACACAGCCGTGTTCTCGAGAGATCACGCTGTGTCGTCACTCACTTCCTGCCCCAGGTCCTGCATCGTGTCGGACGAGCGAGGACACATCGGCACCAGAGGCTACAGTTGATTCTGCAGCAGCATCGGCGTTTGCAGGTAAGTCGATGTAGCTACTTACCTGCAAACGCTGATGCTGCTGCAGAATCAACTGTAGCCTCTGGTGCCGATGTGGCCGACACGATGCAGGACCTGGGGCAGGAAGTGAGTGACGTCACAGCGTGATCTCTCGAGAACACGCTGTGTGTCTGCACTGCCAGAAGCTAGGTGGTAATGAACAGAAGTGGATGATGCTGATTCGTCAGCATCATACACTCCCATTCCTAACGCCCAGCTAGTAAAAGAAGTAAAAACGCCCCGATGTACGCACATAATACACGCCCAGTTGTACTTTTACTGTAAACACGCCCAGTTGGACTTTTGCAAGCCTCATTTGCATAAATACAAAAATGGTCATAATTTGGCCAAAAATGCTCGTTTTTTAAAAATAAAAACGTTACTCTTATCTACATTGCAGCGCCGATCTGCTGCAATAGGAGATAGGGGTTGCAAAATCTGGTGACAGAGCCTCTTTAACAAATGAAAATTCACAACGTTGCTGAGCATTAACATGACAGCAGCACAACATAAATATACATGCCGAGCTGGCCACTCCTCCTCTGGAACGCCACCTAGGGCACAAAACAGCATAACAGCACACATATGCAACAGAGACTGAAAACACTTAAAGGCACAGTGCTCCAATAAATAAATATATATATATATATATATATATATATATATATACTGAAGTATGTACAAAATATACAATTTGGGCAGCAAATGTCCCCTTTAAGGATGTGAATGTCCCCTTCACCCTTACACATGGACTAACATAGAACAATGCACTTAGAGGAAAGTGCCCAGCAGCAGTGGCTTTATATTAGATTGTTGGCAGCTAAAGTGTGTAATTATGCTACAATCCTTCTTTGCTATTTCACTGTTTTTACATAATGTACAAACTCTTTTCTTCCAACTTGACCTATGTAATTCATGGTATGAAGGCTGGGGTCGTAGATAAGAGTTCAGCAATGTTAAGTGCATACCTAGAACAAAGCAAAAAAAATAGTATCTGTTGCTTATAGTGGGGAAAAAATAGCTCTTCACAACTGGCATGGTAGACATCCGCTTCACATGAGAGGCTCATCATAAATATCGGTATAATTATGATGACTCAAAATAAAATTACTTTAATGGAAAAATACATGTAACAAGCCAATTACCACCTCAGTGGTGCTTCTTCTTGATCATTTCCACTCTTGTTCTCTGTATTGTTATACTTGCTGTTTTATATGTTGCTTGTCTATAGCACTGAATAATAAGAAAGCTTATTTCAGATAATATGTTTCAAATTCTCAATTTGCTTAAACGGGTTTCTAGTTTTTAAGTGAATGTAAAAAAGATGAAGCAGAAGAAATACCAGACATAGCACATGGATAAAAGTGGTGCTGTGTCTGTTAGGGCATGTTCATGCGACGTGTAATAAACAGACAAATGCGCTAGAGTTTCTTGTGAAGCGCTTTTTAAAATACAGGCGTTTTTTACGTGTTTTCCACGTGTTTTTTTCCCCATTTTTTGTGTGCTTTTTGCACGTCTTTTGGCGTGTAATTAGGACTCCCATTGACTATAGGAACATTTGGCACGTTTTTGGCACATTTTCCACATCAAAGAATTGACTAGACGCTTCTTTTGTTACACAACACGTTTTTTTTAATACGCTTGCATAAAAAAAAATGCGTTGTATGTACTAACTGCGTGCATTCCTATTGATTTGAATGGGAAGCTTAATGAAGTGTTTTTTTTATGTGTATTTTGGCACGTAAAACACGCCAGAATACACATAAAATAAATGCTGTGTGAACAGTGCCTAAAACTTGAAGGTCTGCTCATTCTCGTGATTAGTGGAGATAATAGTGATTTCATCCCCCCTGATGCAATATATCATCAATGTTTAACCCTTTAAAATATTTCATAGAATACACTGGTTAACATGCTTTTGGATCTTTTCCATATTTCAGCAGAAATAGGTGGATATTTCAGTTCAGGACTTCCTATGACATGTATGAAGGCATTCTTTGAATACCTTGAGTACATCCAAAATTTGTCCCATTACCCATTATATAATATGATATATTACCAGCATGGAAACAGTGTGGCTGGGGAGCCACATGCGACTCATAGGAACTTCTGTGTAGCTCCTTACTTGACAACCTCATGACAAACAAGTCTCCAAGATTCAGTGACCCATAGACTACTGCTGCCCAGATCTGATCTTTGACAGTAGAAATTGGCACAGGAAGAGAGAGCTACGATCGATTGTCTGTTTATTGGCTGCTCAATTTCCATCACTATAGGCCCTTTTACACTGGCCAATTATCGGGCAAACAATTGTTCATAGAACGCTCGTTGTTGATAATTGCCCTGTGTAAACAGGGGAACTGTAAAGGATCTTCAAGACAGAGCTTCTGTGTCGACGCCCGTGGTTAATCAGTCTGCATCTGCTCCTAGGTCTGATAGAGTGACTCGATCTGCTACCACTCAGGTTGGTAGGCTGAGGAGTGGGAGAACCTATCACAGCCTGGCCAGACGGAGCTGGCTCCCGCCCTCGGTCTATTTATACCTTCATTTCCTGCTCTTCCTTTGTCTGTGATTCTGTCTGTTTTCCTGGCTCTGCTGTTCCTGCTAGTACTATTGACCTCTGCTTCAAATTAACCCTGACTTTACTGACTACTCTCCTTCTCTGCGTTTGGTACCTCGTACACTCCAGGTTTGACTCGGCTCGTTCACTACTCTTGTTGCTCACGGTGTTGCCGTGGGCAACTGCCCCATTTCCCTTAGCTTCTATGTACCCTTGTCTGTTTGTCTGTCGTTCACTTATTGAGTGTAGGGACCCAGTTGTACGCCGTCGCCTAGGACGGGCCGTGCAAGTAGGCAGGGACTGAGTGGCGGGTAGATTAGAGCTCCCCTGTATGTCTCCCTACCCCGACATTACATAATCACAGGCCCATATACCTTTTCTACCCTGGTTCCTACACAACTATGGACCCCCTTGAGACCTTGGCTCAGCAAATGCAGGGTCTCTCCCTACAGGTCCAAGCCCTGGCTCAGAGGTGCAACCAGCGTGATGCTAACCATGTAGTTCCCTCCACCTCACCTCTTGAACCCCACCTCAAGTTGCCTGACCGGTTCTCAGGGGACCGGAAGACTTTTTTCTCCTTTCGGGAGAGTTTTAGGCTCTATTTCCGATTAAGACCCCACTCCTCAGGTTCTGAGAGCAAGCGAGTGGGTATAATTATGTCCCGGCTCCAGGACGGCCCCCAAGAATGGGCCTTCTCCTTGGCTCCTGACGCCCCTAAACTTTCCTCTGTTGACCTTTTGTTTTCTGCTCTCGGGCTCATATATGACGAGACTGACAAGACTGCCTTTGCCGAGAGTCAGCTGGTGACCTTACGTCAGGGTAAGAGACCCGTTGAGGAGTAGTGTTCTGACTTTAGGAAGTGGTGCGTAGATTCTCGGTGGAATGACCCTGCCTTGAGGTGCCAGTTTAGTTTGGGTCTGTCGAACGCCCTGAAACACCTATTAGTTAGCTATCCCTCTTCTGACTCTCTAGATCAGGTTATGGCTTTAGCGGTACGTCTTGACCGACGTCTCAGGGAACGACGACTTGAACGTTTTTGTGCCTTCTCCTCTGGCTCCCCCATGATGTCTCCCGAGGTTCCGTTGCTTCGTTCTTCCACGAGAATCTCGGATGAACCAATGTAAATCGGGGCCTCCGTATCTCCCCAACAACGTAGAGAGCTCCGCAGGAAGAATGGTCTCTGCTTCTACTGTGGGGATGACAAGCATCAAGTGAACAACTGTCCAAGGCATAAGAATCAGCAGCCAGAAAACTTCCGCGCCTAAGTGACCATCGGGGAGGTCGCTTGGGCACACAGGTATTTCCCGTAAATATTGGTGTGCATAGTACTTCGTTTCTTTACTGGATCGGGTTGGGCCCCTACTCATGCACCCACACCATTACCTAGTGCTATCCGAACCTTGTAACTAATAAGATCTTGCTTCCCTTTCAGGTCTCTTTTGAGGGTAGGTCTGCCACCAGCAGTGCCTTCGTGGATTCAGGGTCTTCTGCTAATATTGTCTGTGGAATTTGATTTGCCTAAACCTGTCCCGGTAGTGGGTATCGATTCCACTTCACTTGCTAATGGTTATTTTACGCAGCATACCCTTGTTTTTGAACTCATTGTTGGCTCCATTCATATGGAGCAGTGCTCTGTACTGGTGATGCAGGGATTATCGTCCGATTTGGTTTTATGCCTTCCCTGGTTGCAGATGCATAATCCCACATTTAACTGGAATACTGGGGATCTTACCAAATGGGGTAATGAATGCATGACGTCCTGTTTTTCTGTTAATTTTATTTCTCTCCCTGAGGAGCTAAACACTCTACCTGAGTTTATTCAGGACTTCGCTGATGTTTTTTCTAAAAAGGCCTCCGAAGAGTTACCTCCTCATAGAGAATACGATTGCGCAATCGATTTGTTACCAGGAGCTAAGCTCCCTAAGGGTAGGATTTTTAATCTCTCTTGTCCCGAACGTGAGGCCATGAGAGAATATATCCAGGAAAGCCTGGCCAAGGGTTACATTTGCCCCTCTACTTCTCCGGTAGGTGCTGGCTTCTTCTTCGTAGGGAAGAAGGTTGGTGGTCTTAGGCCGTGCACCGATTACCGAAACTTGAATAAGGTCACTGTAAGGAACCAGTATCCCCTTCCTTTGATTCCTGATCTCTTCAATCAGGTTCAGGGGGCCCAATTGTTCTCTAAGTTTGATCTTCGGGGGGCTTATAACCTTATCCGAATCAGAGAAGGGGATGAGTGGAAGACTGCGTTTAACACGCCCAAAGGTCATTTCGAATACCTCGTCATGCCCTTTGGGTTGTGTAATGCTCCCGCGGTCTTCCAGAATTTCATAAATGAGATTTTAAGAGAGTACCTGGGGGTATTTCTTGTAGTGTACCTTGATGACATACTTGTGTTTTCCAAGGACTGGTCCTCCCACATTGAGCATGTCAGGAAGGTGCTCCAGGCCCTTCGGGAAAACAAACTCTTTGCTGAATCCGAAAAATGTGTGTTTGGGGTGCAGGAGATATAATTTTTGGGTCAAATCCTCACTCCTAATGAATTCCGCATGGACCCTGCCAAGGTTCAGGCTGTGGCTGAATGGGTCCAACCTGCCTCCCTGAAGGCGTTACAGTAGTCCCTGGGGTTTGCTAATTGTTATAGGAGATTTATTGCTAATTTCTTGGTCATTGCTAAGCCTCTTGCAGATCTTACTCGCAAAGGTGCTGATCTCCTCCACTGGCCTCCGGTGACGGTCCAGGCTTTTGAGATCCTTAAGAAGTGCTTTATCTCTGCCCCAGTGCTAATTCAGCCTAACCAAATGGAGCCATTCATTGTGGAGGTTGACGCCTCCGAGGTGGAAGTGAGTGCTGTCTTGTCCCAGAGTACCAGGTCCCTCACCCATCTCCATCCTGAGAACCTTCCTGAGAACAAGCTGTTTGTTCCCCTGCAATTCCGGCTAAGGGTACTCAGGGAAAATCATGACTCTGCACTATCTGGCCACCCAGGCATCCTGGGTACCAAGCACCTCATTGCTAGAAACTATTGGTGGCCTGGGTTGCCTAAAGACGTTAAGGCCTACTTCGCCGCTTGTGAAATTTGTGCTAGGTCCAAGACTCCCAGGTCCCGACCAGCGGGCTTACTATGTTCTTTGCCCATTCCCCAGAGACCTTGGACCCATATCTCCATGGATTTTATCACCGATCTGCCTCCATCTCAAGGCAAGTCGGTGGTGTGGTTTGTAGTAGACCGCTTCAGTAAGATGTGCCACTTTGTGCCCCTCAAGAAACTACCCAATGCAAAGACGTTAGCTACCTTGTTTGTCAAACACATCCTGCGTCTCCATGGGGTTCCTGTCAATATTGTTTCTGACAGAGGGGTACAATTTGTTTCATTGTTTTGGAGAGCTTTCTGTAAAAAGCTGGAGATTGATCTGTCCTCCTCGGCCAAACTGAGAGGACTAATCAGTCTCTAGAACAATACAGAAAAAATGGGGAATATCCTCCAGCTCACCTTGTCACAGGTCGGGTATGGTGATCAGCGCACGGATCCTCGTGTCGGCACACGCAATGGAAACAGCAGAGAAAAGGGAAGGTGAAACCAGCGCTGAAGTAGAAAATCTGTTTAAAAACGGGAATCTTCTTCCAAGTTTTAATGTTGCTTAGTTAAAAACAATGGACAACGAAAAATAGTGGTGACGGGCAGGTAATGTCCAAAGTACAGAGAGTGTTGAGGGAGATAGGCGCCTATCTCCCTCAACACTCTCTGTACTTTGGACATTACCTGCCCGTCACCACTATTTTTCGTTGTCCATTGTTTTTAACTAAGCAACATTAAAACTTGGAAGAAGATTCCCGTTTTTAAACAGATTTTCTACTTCAGCGCTGGTTTCACCTTCCCTTTTCTCTGCTGTCTCTAGAACAATACTTAAGGTGTTTTATCTCCGACTGTCAATATGATTGGGTCTCCTTCATTCCCCTCGCCGAATTTTCCCTTAATCACCAGCTCAGTAACTCGTCAGGGGTCTCCCCCTTTTTCTAATTTTGGGTTTAATCCACGGTTCTCCTCCGTTTCACTTGGTGGTTCCAACAATCCCGAGGTAGATGTAGTTCATCGGGAACTGTGCACAGTCTGGGCCCAGGTTCAGAAGAACCTAGAGGCGTCCCAGAGCATACAAAAGACTCAGGCAGATAGAAGACGTTCTGCTAACCCCTTGTTTGTGGTCGGGGATTTGGTCTGGCTATCTTCAAAAAATTTGCGTTTAAAAGTTCCGTCCAAAAAGTTTGCTCCCCGGTATATAGGGCCGTACAAGGTCATTGAGGTCCTTAACCCTGTCTCCTTCCGGCTGGAGTTACCCCCGTCTTTTCAAATACACTACGTGTTTCATGCCTCCCTCCTGAAACGCTGCTCCCCGTCCTTGGCTACCCCCGAGGAAACCTCCGGTCCCTGTTCTCACCCCTGAAGGTGTAGAATTCGAGGTGGCCAAGATTGTGGATAGCAGGATGGTCCAAGGCTCTCTCCAGTACCTGGTCCATTGGAGAGAATACGGGCCTGAGGAGAGGACTTGGGTACCCGCCCGGGATGTTTACGCTGGGGTATTTCTCAGGAGGTTCCATCTTCGGTTCCCCAATAAGCCAGGTCCACCTAGGAAGGGTCCAGTGGCCCCTCATAAAATGGGGGGGGGGGTACTGTAAAGGATCTGCCAGACACAGCATCTGTGTCGACGCCCGTGGTTAATCAGTCTGCATCTGCTCCTAGGTCTGATAGAGTGACTCCATCTGCTACCACTCAGGCTGGTAGGCTGAGGAGTGGGAGAACCTATCACAGCCTGGCCAGACGGAGCTAGCTCCCGCCCTCGGTCTATTTATACCTTCATTTCCTGCTCTTCCTTTGCCTGTGATTCTGTCTGGTTTCCTGGCTCTGCTGTTCCTGCTAGTACTATTGACCTCTGCTTCAAATTGACTCTGGCTTTACTGACTACTCTCCTGCCCTGCGTTTGGTACCTGGTATCTGGTTTGACTCGGCTCGTTCACTACTCTTGTTGCTCACGGTGTTGCCGTGGGCAGTTGCCCCATTTCCCTTAGCTTCTGTGTACCCTTGTCTGTTTTTCTGTCGTTCACTTATTGAGCGTAGGGACTGTCGCCCAGTTGTACGCCGTCGTCTAGGACGGGCCGTGCAAGTAGGCAGGGACTGAGTGGCGGGTAGATTAGGGCTCCCCTTTCTGTCTCACTACCCCGAGATTACAGGAACGAACTCTTGTTCATCTGCTGATCGAATCGTTTTAAAAAAGTAAAATATTATCGTTGTCGGCAGCACATCTCCCTGTATAAACAGGGAGACGCGCTGCCGACATGATAATAATGTATGGGGACGAGCGATCAGAGTAAAGAACGCTTGTCCTCACGCATAGCTCATTGTAACAGGAGCAAGCAAACTGTCTTTTTGATCAGCACTCGTTGCTCTGGCCAAAATTGGCCAGTGTAAGAGGACTTTAAAACTGGGTACTCAGAGAAAACATTATGGAGGTTACAATTATGGTAAATTTTCCAGATTTGGCTAAAGTAATAAGGAGCTGAAAAATATGTCTGTTCTGTGCTTTCATCGCTAACGCTAAAGTCAGCTAGCCATTATAGTGTCACCCAAATTATTTTTACATTACATTATATATCATATAACAAAATGAATTGTATCCTACATTATTTACATTTAGTAAAAGCATATTCTGGAAGACTGTCATCTAGGACTGGACATGGGATTTTTACACCAGATTTGAAGCTGATAGACATGACATGTGTTCTCACCAGTTGGATGTTTTGTAGATGTAGTAATGAGGTCACTGGCAATGTCCTTTAGTGATCTCATCATGAATCATGTGTTAGGTATTTGTCAAATCAATTGGGTGCATATTGGACGTGGGCATGAAACATTATTTAGCACATCTGCTCCTCTCACATTTCCTCATATAAGCAGATTCTGAATCACACCATCCGCAAGTCTTTAGTTCAAGTGGTAATATATATTGAGACCATTGCTACCCATACTACACGCTCTACTGTCTGAATGTGATTTATTAAGTGTCTCTATCCATTAAACACTTATTTCTAATAGTCAGTAGATCAGACATCATTGAAATTATCTGTGAATTGGTAACAATAGGCTTATTTTTAACTATACAGAATACTTATTTTACATATTGCAGTAAGGCTATGTTCACATCTGTGTTATGCTTTTCCATTATTCTGCTTCATCATAGGGAGCGGAACAAAAAAAGACAAAAAAACAGAAGCAGACGTTCTGCTGCATGACGGACACTAACGACACCCAATGGAACGCATTGACTTTAATAGGTACCATCATTTTTCCAATATGGTGTCTGTAGTTTTGCCGGACAAAATAGCGGAGCGTGTTGCAGTAAGCTGCACTATTTTCCCCTGAGAAAATGACGGAATCTGAAGGAAGCTTTAAATGCTGATGTGAACAAACCCTTAAAGGGGTTGTCCGAGATTTTTTTTTTGGTTTTACATTTCAAACCACATTGCACATATTTACAATTTCATAATATACTTACCCTTGCAATCTTGCTTCTGTTCTCCGCTCTGGCTGTTTTTTCCTGCTGATCACATGAGCTCTGACGTCACGTTTTCTGATTCCTCCACTGTCGTGTCGTATACCAATCACATGGTCTCGGACCAGAGAGACCTCGGATGGTATACGACATGTCACTGGTGACGTGTCGTTTCTGCGGGTGCTGGTTCTTTAGTGCCCGCCCAGCCTATGAAGTTTTTCACTGTGAGCGCGCCTGTGCGTGTTCACAGTGAACAAGGACGGCACCTGCGTATGACTATCCTGGTCTACGAGGTACAGTGTCAGCACCGGCACTTTTATATCATACACTGCCAAAGCCTACACATAGAAGGCTTTGATAACGGGTTATCAAACACCCGGCACACTGGCCGCATGCAGCCCTTGAGGCTGTTATCTGCTACCCGCGGGACACCGTTGCTCCCTAGGGAGAGGACAGAGCAGACCCAAGGAGGAGCCTCAGAACGCTAGTAGAGGCTCTGCTCCGATGTCAGGGGATTCCACAGAGTCCCGGAGCAGAGCCTATAATAGTATACTGTATACGATCTGCTGGGGTCCTGTATCTGCATTGAGTTAGGCTTAGATACTGGGTCTAAGAAACAGTGTCACACATGGACCCTGTATCTAAGCCTAACACAATGTAGGCTGATATACAGGACCCCAGAAGACAGTATTTTAAATTCTTGTATAATATTAGAGTGTTTTGGGGCCCTGTATCTAAGCCTAACATGTGGTATTCTTAGATACATGGCCCACGTGTGACCCTGCAAGGACAGCTCACATGAACTCTTGGAAGACTGTACATGCACACTCATTACAGCCTGCAATGCATGCAGGGAAAAAAAGTTTAATCAGAAGCCGGACCTGGAGTGCAAACCGGACCTGGAGTGCATGTAAACAAACGGCGCTAAATTCAAAGAAGAGATGTGGTAAGTGGATTTTTAAAAAAAAATACTGCTTTATTTAGGTTGTCTGTATAAGGGGTAATGTCTGACACACTTTTTGAAAATATTATGGTATCTCGGACAACCCCTTTAAGTCAACTAATGGGAAATGGTGTCTATTACAGATACTAATGTCCTATGAATATGACTTTATGCAGGGTTTTCCAAATTCGGAAATATACAGCATATCAATGGGATATACCATCAATATCTGATCAGTGGGGGACCCTAAAAATTGGGTGCCCGGGTACGCAGTCCCTGTTGCCAGGCAAATACGTTCCATCGATATAGTCCTATGAGGGCTTGATTTTTCGCGGGACGAGTTGTAGTTTTTCGTAGCATAATGTACTAGGAAACTGAAAAAAAATTATTTGTGGGGTAGACAATGAAAAAAACAGCGATTCCTCCATTGTTTTTTGCGCGTCGATTTGACGGAATTCACTGTGCAATTAAAACAACATGTTAATTTTATTCTGTGGGTCAATACGATTATGGCGATACCAAATATATATAGTTTTTTCTATCGTTTACTACTTTTATAAGTAAAAACCTAAGTGTAAAAAAGAAAATTTATTTTGTGTCACCAAATTCCGAGACCCATAACTTTTTTATTTTTCCGTCGATTAAGTGGTATGAGGGCTGAAGTTTTGCGGGATAAGCTGTAGTTTTTGGGGTACATGCAATGTTTTGATCACTTTTTATTTTATTTTTTGGGGGAGTTGAGGTGACCAAAAAATATAGATTCTTGCGTTTCCAATTTTTTTTTTATGCCGTTCACTGTGCAGGTAAAATAATGATATATAGTAATAGTTCAGACTTTTACGGACGTGGCGATACCAATTATGTTTATTTATTTTTACTATGTACTAGGGGGAAAATGGGAAAAGGGGGATTTTTTAACTTGACATTTTTTTATTTTTTTTTTACATAAAAAAACTTTATTTTACTCATTTTTACTTTTTTTATTAGTCCCCCTAGGGGACTTCAACCAGCGATCGATAGATCAGTTGCACTATATACTGCAATACTAACGTATTGCAGTATATCGTGATTCTGACAGGCTTCTATTGAGCCCTGCCAGAAGCAGCGCTTAATAGGAGCACCAAGATGGCGGACCTGGGGGCCTTCTTAGGCCCCCAGGCAGCTATAGCAACCATCCCCCCCCCCTCGATTGCGTTATGGGGGCGCGGTGAGCTGTTAGAGGGGGTTAGAGGGGGTTTCTAACTATTTAATCCTTTCATGCCGACAATCTGTATATTCACGTCCTTTTCGCACATACCCCGTGCAGCCAGGGCGTGAATATATAGATCACTGTTACAGCTGGCATAGCGCTGTGAAAAGGGCACGGACGCCGGCTGTGTCAGTGTCCGCGGCTCCCCAGCAACCTGTTTTCTGACAGCCGAACCGATTGGTTCGGCTGCAGAGAATATGATCACCGTCATTAACCACTTCCTGACCACCCACTGTAAATTCACGTCGGCGCTTGCTGGGCTCTGTGCAGCGCCAACGTGAATTCACAGTGGGTGTTAAAAGCGCGATCCGGGTGTCTCACCTTAGTGCTGACACCCGGATCGCGCTGTCAACCCCTGCCTCTGGTCCCGGAGACATGACCGGGACCTGATTGGTTCAGGTCCCGATCATGTGATCACAGGGAAAGTTTGTTGTAGCAACAAAGTGGAAAGTTTGTTGCTACAACAATCTTTCCCGAGGACCAATTGCGGGTGCTGCCGTCGGTAGCATGGCAAAACCAGAGGCCATACAACGGCCTCCGGTCTACCATTCACGGAAGCCTATGAGGACCAGCTGGTCCTTATAAGCTTCCTGTCAGTGTCACTGTGATTTTCGCGCAGCCGCCATCATTATGACACTCTGTTTGTATGTTTGTAAACAGAAAAGCACGTTGTGCTTTTCTGTTTTCAATCATACTTTTTACTGCTGTTGCGCGAATCACGCGCGTCCCACGGAAGTGCTTCCGTGTGGTGCGCGTGATTTTCACGCGCCCATTGACTTCAATGGGTGCGTGATGCGCGAGAAACGCAGAAATATAGGACATGTCATGAGTTTTAAATCACGGACTGTCTGCACGATCCCATAGACTAATATAGGTCCGTGTGAGGCGCGTGAAAATCACGCGCGTTGCACGGACGTATATCACGTTCGTGTAAATCCGCCCTCACACTGACAGTTTATAATACGTTACACTACCTAAATAGTGTAATGTATTATAGCAGCCATGAGTGCTGCAGGTCTTCAAGTAAAAAAAAATAGTAATAAAAATGTTTTATAATAGTGTAAAAACAAGTTATAAGTTACAAAGACATAAAATGCTGTTTTTCTTATAATAAGTATTTTATTATAAGAAAAAAAATAAAATGTTAAAACAGTACACATATTTGGTATCACCGCGTTCGTAACGACCCCAACTATAAAACTATAATATTATTTTTCCCGCACGGTGAACACCGGAAAAAATAATTAAAAAAACAATACTAGCATCACAATTTTTTTTGTCATCACCCCTCACAAAATATAGAATAAAAAGTGATCAAAAATTCGCATGTACCCCAAAATAATAGCAATAAAAACTACAACCCGTCCAGCAAAAAACAAGCCCTTAGGGCAAAGCCCGACGTGGCGGAATTGCTCTTGAATTCCGCTGCGGACACTCCGCAGCGTTAATCCGCAGCGGAGCCGTTTCTCCATTGCCTTCCACTTCTTTTTAGTAGACTTCATTTAGACGAGGCTGAAAATTCCGCTGCGGAGCATAGGCTGCGGTGCGGAATTTGGTGTCCGCAGCATACAATGGATGTTGCGGACCAGTGGCGGACTGGTTGCGGACTCATTGCGGAAGTTCTCCATTGACTTCAATGGAGATTCTAAATTCCGCAATGAAGTCCGCAGATGTCATGCACATGTTATGTGTGCTGCGGATGCGTCTTGCTTTTTGGACATGACATTTCTTCATTCTGGCTGGACCTATGTATTTCTAGGTCTACAGCCAGACTGAGGAAGTCAATGGGGCTCCCGTAATTACGGGAGCGTTGCTAGGAGACGTCAGTAAATAGTCACTGTCCAGGGTGCTGAAAGAGTTAAGCGATCGGCAGTAACTGTTTCTGCACCCTGGACAGTGACTACCGATCCCAATATACAGCAACCTGTCAAAAAAATTGAAGTTCATACTTACCGAGAACTCCCTGCTTCTGTCTCCAGTCCGGCTTCCCAGGATGACGTTTCAGTCTAAGTGACGGCTGCAGCCAATCACAGGCTGCAGCGGTCACATGGACTGCCGCGTCATCCAGGGAGGTCGGGCTGGATGCCGAAAGAGGGACGCGTCACCAAGACAACGGCCGGTAAGTATGAAATTATTTTACTTTTACTAGGGAAAGTGCTGTCCCTTCTCTCTATCCTGCACTGATAGAGAGAAGGGAAGCACTTTTACCGCAGTCCGCAGCAGCTAGTCCGCATCAATTTACTGCACATTTTGGGCAGATCCGCCTCAGAATTTGCAACGCAGATTCTGTGCGGCATTGATGCGGACAGCTGCGGAGGAAAACCGCCACGTGGGGCCATGCCCTTACACAGCTTTTTTGACTGAAAAATAAAAAAATTACGGCCCTCAGAATATGGTGACACAAAAAATAAATAATTTTATCGAAAAGTGATTTTATTGCGCAAACGCCACAAAATATAAAAAAAACTATATACATATGGTATCGCCGTAATCGTACCGACCTGCAGAATAAAGTAAAATGTCATTTATAGCGCACGGTGAGCACTGTAAAAAAAAGGACAAAAACATTGTCAAAATGTATGTTTTTTTTGTCACTTTGATTGCCAAAAAATCTAATAAAAAGTGATCAAAAAATCACATGTACCCTGAAATGGTACCAATGAAAACTACAGATTGTATCGTAACAAATAAGCCCTCACACGGCTCCGGTGGAGAAAAAATTAAAAAAAGTTCTGCCACTCAGAATATAGCGACAGAAATTGTGCAGAGTGTCCAAAAGCGGATAAGATTGGGCACCATTTATCAGTGCGACACCGGCCACATATCTATGAATTATTATTTATTTACCGCATGATTATACCCTCTTATTATGCCCTGATGTACTCTGCCCAGCTTACATATACCCCCACATTATAAACTGAAATATCAGCAAAACCCCAAACAGAACGATTACCAAGCAAAATCAGCGCTCCAAAAGCCAAATGGCGCTCCTTCACCTCTGAGCTCTGCCGTGGGTCCAAACAGCAGTGTATTACCACATATGGGGTATTGCCGTAATCGGGAGAAATAACTTTACAAGTTTTGGGGTGCTTTTTATTCTTTATTCCTTGTAAAAATTACATTACATTTTTTCAGAAAAAAAGTTGATTTTCATTTTCACAGACATATTCCAATAAATATAGCAAAAGACCTGTCGGGTCAAGATGCTAACTATACCCCTAGATAAATTCCTTGAGGTATGTAGTTTCCCAAACCACTTTTGGGGAGATTCCACTGTTTTGGCACCACCTCTTCAAACCTGACATGGTGCCTAAAATATATTCTAAAAAAAGGAGACCCCAAAATCCTCTAGGTGCTCCTTTGCTTCTGAGGCCGCTGCTTCAGTCCAGTATCACACTAGAGCCACATGTGGGATATTTCTAAAAACTGCAGAATCTGGGCAATAAATATTGAGTTGCATTTCTCTGGTAAAACCTGCTGTGTTACAGAATAAAATGTATTACAAATGAATTTCGCCCAAAAAAATGAAATTTGTAAATTTCACCTCTACTTTGCTTTAATTCCTGTGAAACGCCTAAAGGGTTAATAAACTTTCTGAATGCTGTTTTGAATACTTTGAGGGGTGCAGTTTTTCAAATGGGGTGATTTATGAGGTCTATCCAGTACATAAGGCCCTCAAAGCCACTTCAGAACTGAACTGGTCCTTGACAAAATAGACTTTTGAAATTTTCTTGAAAATGTGAGACATTGCTGCTAAAGTTCTAAGCCTTGTAACATCCTAGAAAAATAAAATAATGTTAAAAAAACAATGCAAATATAAAGTAGACATATGGGGGATGTTAATTAGCAACAATTTTGTGTGGTATTACTAACTGCTTTACAAGTAGATGACATTTAATATTAGAAAAATTATAAATTTTGCAAATTTTCTTAACATTTTGGCATTTTTCACAAATAAGCTATGAATTTATTGACCAAATTTTTCCACTTACATAAAGTACAATATGTCACGAGAAAACAATCTCTGAATCGCTAGGATAGGCAAAAGCATTCCAGAGTTATTACCACATAAAATGACACATGTCAGATTTGAAAAAATGGGGCTGGTCATTGAGGCATCGAGGACCCTTGGTACAGAAAGGGTTAAATGCTGCGGTTGGTATTGACCGCAGCATTTAACGAGTTAAACAAGCGGGATGGCACTCGAGCGCGATGCCACTCTTTACTCTCGTTACTCTGAAGTGTCGGATGTAACAAACAGCCGACACCGGCATCGTATGGAGCGGGTTCACTCCGTGAGCCCGTTCCATACTTCCCCTACCCGACTTTGGCGTATGGATTCAAATGTCGGGAAGGGGTTAATGATAGAATATAACCTACATACTCTTTCCATACATATTAGGCTGCTACTGAAATCTTGTAGAAAATACGTTCAAGAAATCTTAATATAAAAAGCCTTCTCGCATTAGTCCCTGAAGAACTAAATTGAAACACAATGAGGAACATGCATAAAAGTGTCATGAGGCCCAATGAATATTAGTTGTAGCATAGAATAGATCCCTAAGACTAATTGTTTGTTGAAATGTTTGTCTTAAAAATTACTTTTTCGTCATATCAGTTAGATCTTCAGAATGGACCAGTGCCAATCAAAAATGTAAAGCAGCCACGCATGCACAGTCAATCTTTAATTGTTCTCTCATGGTAATTTTCCATTAATGGTCAGGATCACCTTTTACACCAGCATGTTCATGGGATCATTGAGGGTCCAAGCCGCCAGTGCCTCTACCAATCAAATTTTAAAGGTCTCTCTTATTTACATGTCATAGTAATTTTTTGGACAACACCTTTAGGGTATGTTCACATTGGCTATTTTCAGCTGTTTTTCGGAGACGTAAACGCTCCAAACAACGGCAAAAAATGCGGGGGCTGAACGCCTCCATACATCTGCCCATTGATTTCAATGGGAAAAAAGGCGTTCCGTTCCCACGGGGCGTTTTTTACGCGGCCGTTTATAATAACGGCCGCATAAAAAAAAGGCTCGTAAAAGGAAGTGCATGTCACTTCTTGAGCCATTTTTGATTGACTTAATAGAAAAACAAATCCAAAAACAGCCATAAAAAACGCCTCAAAAAACGCTAGTTGCTTAAAAAACGGCTGAAAATCAGGGGCTGTTTTCCCTTGAAA
The DNA here is from genome assembly GCF_050947455.1 of Rhinoderma darwinii. Taxonomy (NCBI): domain Eukaryota; kingdom Metazoa; phylum Chordata; class Amphibia; order Anura; family Rhinodermatidae; genus Rhinoderma; species Rhinoderma darwinii. The sequence continues at coordinate 76,756,707 of NC_134691.1, forward strand.
ACGGCTCCGTATTTTCAGCCGTTTTTTGTTAAGTGTATGTACATAGCCTTCAGTTTGAGCAGTTCTAAAATCAATCTGTAGTGGGTCAGGAGGAGTATGAGCTTCAGAAAGGATGTCCAAATAGTGTAATGACTATATATCAAAATATATATCAAAAGTTTGGTGTCGATAGAAATTAATACTTTGGTTGTCACTTAAAACACATGTTCATCTTTGAACATAAATGCCAAATTTGTCTCTGTCTGTCTCTGTCTCCCCCACATATACTGTAAATATAAATATATATTTATATATATCTAATCTACATTAAAAATTGTGTAGCTTTTTAAATACGTTGTTATACCAACCCTGAGTTACAGGCAGTATTAGGCCTGGTTCACACAGAGTTTTTTGCAGGTAGAAAAAATCTGCCTCAAAATTTCTTCATCGATTTTGAGGCAGATTTGAATTGCCACGTTATTTTAATGCTTTTTTCCCATTTTTTGTGATGTTATTTGCCTGCGGCTGTTGAATCTAATGCAAAAAATGCAGGCAAGAAACGACCAAAAAACACTCAAAATGAGCGCCGCAGGTTTTTTCTGGCTCCAATTGATTGTAATGGGAGGTCAGAGGCGGAAATTACTCAAAGAAAGATCAGGCCCTTTTTTTTTCCCGCGAGCGGGGCCAAAAGCCGCCAGGAGAATAAATGTCTCTGCCTCCTATTGAAATCAATGGTGGACTTTTTGCCATGTTTATTTACACTGATTCCGACACGGTTTCCACATCAAAATCATCATGAAAATACCCAGTGGGAACTAACCCTTAGGGTATGTTCACACGCGTTTTTGCCCCGAATTACTTCCGAAAAATCAAATGACGTATCAAATGACGGCGCGTAAATAGACGCCCGCGTCAAAGAAGTGACCTGTCACTTCTTTGGGCGTAATTGGAGCCGTTATTCATTGACTCCAATGAAAAGCAGCGCCAATTACATCCGTAAAGGACGCGGAGTTCAAGCGCCTGCACATGCCGTTACGGCTGAAATTACGGGGATGTTTCCTCCTGAAAACATCCCCGTAATTTCAGCCGTTACGGACGCTGTCGTGTGAACATACCCTTATAGTCCTGAGCTGTAATCATAAGGGCATGTTCACACGTGGAAGAGTTTTTTACTATTTATTGTAGAAATGTTAGCATTGCAGCCAAGAAGCCTGGTTACTGTATGTTATATCACTCATTAAAACGGATAATTTAAGAATTCTAAAGAAAATCCATACTAGGGTAAAACAATCATCAATTGTTTAATTATCAAGCAAACAGACCTGACACATCGGATCAATTAAATGAACTGCATGACATTAATGAGACAACAAATACAATGCTATTAGACTAGAAGCCGCACATGGCATGTCATTAACAAAAATAAAAGAATACAAAAGACAAAAATCTGAGACTTGGCTCCTACAATATGACATGCAAATTGATACCTTTTTCAAACTGAGGATAACATTATATACATGGAAATGGCCAAATAACACTGGTGCTCAATCCAATGTGCTATTGTGCTTTACAGCACTCGGCTAATGGTTTCAATACCTGACGAAGGCAACCTCTGCATAAAATGTGTATGTATTTTAAGTGTTTGCATGGGATACCTCCAGATTCTAGTTCCTTAAAAAATATACCCATCAAAATTGGTCCTAGTCCTAGTCCTTATGTGCGTGCCTGATGTAGACACAATAAAGTATGATTGACGAATGTAAAGACATAGGGGGCTACAGAGGAATAGCTTTAGGAGATAAACAATCACTGACAATAGTGAGCACCCTCCTAAGGCCTTATATACATGAGCGTATTTAACGTCCGTGATACGCGTGTGAAAATCGCGAGCGTCGCACGGACCTGGGGCCGTTCAGACATTCCGTGATTTGAACGCAGATTGTGTCCGCTGCGTAAAACTCACGACATGTCCTATACTTGAGAGTGTTTTTCACGCATCACGCACCCATTGAAGTCAATGGGTGCGTGAAAATCGTGCATAGCACACGGAAGCACTTCCGTGTGTCGCGTGATTTGCGCTACAGTTGTTAAATAAATGAAGGAAAAAAAAGCACCACATTCATTGCAGTTTCTAAGCATCGAAACCGCGTGTCATAAGGATGGCATATGCGTGAAAATCATACAGCCACGCACCAAACACTGATGACACACGGAACGTCAACGCGCAAAACGCACACATTCGTGTGAATTTCGCCTAAGAGAGGTGTGCATATAAACGCCCAAAACATGCAATAGCTAAAATTGAAAACAGAAAAAGTGGGCTTCCAAAAAGGCACTCACCTCCACTTCAAATTAACAACAAAATCTTTTTTTGTGAACAAAGACAAAACAATTTCAAAAACCACTCAAGTACAAAGTCCATCCAAACAAGATGGACTCTATCCAATGGTCCCCCATAAGGGATGAAGACATAGCAGTCACAGTCAGAAATGGGTACTAGAGGGTGCCCAAAGACTCTCTGCCACCTAACAAGACACCAATGTTTTAAATAGCTCATGGTAGGTGGGGACCTTGTTACAGATTTTGTATTGGGGTCCAGAAGCAGAAAGTTACTTCAATGAGGGGATTCCTTAAAAATATATATATTATCTAAAGAGAGAAATTCTGGCAATAATTTTGCTGAATCTGTTCAGTTTTTAGTTCAAAATGTATTCTCATCAAAGCAAAATAAATAAATGATACAAGCACCATTATTGAATATGTGACCATGCAAAATGGGTCGTACCTCGTAGTTTTAGTTGATTCTTGTTTATAAATATCAATGATATTTTCAACAAGCAGATTTCTCTGTAATCCGTATATCCCGTGACGATCCAACACCACTTCATGTCTGCAAGATGGACAGCGGAAGCGGCCTCCTGTTGCTACAGTACTTCCTCCTCTTGTTGGTAGATATGGATTGGAGGCCTGTATTAAAAGAAGTATAAAAGATTTGTGTCATTAGGATAAATACAATGTCCATGTGGTAATCTATATATCTAGATAGGAAAGGTTATAAACGTAAGAAAGGCGTAAGGAGTGTTCTGTACATAGGTATAAATCTATAGCTTGAGAGCATGAAAATTTTATAGAAGCTTTTAATGCATATTTACAAAGTAATTAATTGTAAGAATGTAAAGTGCTATTATTAGTCCATTCTGCTGTATATTTAGGTAGCTGAGAGGACAGGGTTATTCTATAATAACTGGGAACAGATGAACAATTACCAGTGAATCTTGAGCGTCTTAGAAACTACCATGAGGGTATGTGCACACACACTAATTACGTCCATAATTGACGGACGTATTTCGGCCGCAAGTCCCGGACCGAACACAGTGCAAGGAGCCGGGCTCCTAGCATCATAGTTATGTACGACGCTAGGAGTCCCTGCCTCGCTGCAGGACAACTGTCCCGTACTGTAATCATGTTTTCAGTACGGGACAGTTGTCCTGCAGCGAGGCAGGGACTCCTAGCATCGTACATAACTATGATGCTAGGAGCCCGGCTCCCTGCACTGTGTTCGGTCCGGGACTTGCGGCCGAAATACGTCCGTCGATTACGGACGTAATTAGTGTGTGTGCACATACCCTAACAAACACCTTCTGGACTGACATTTGTCCAGAAGCCTTCAAAACCTATTAATGACTAGACAAGAGGAAGACCCTCCTGGTCTATATCCACATGGCTGAGCCCTAGGGCATGTTCACACGTGGCGGAATTTCAGTGGAATTCTCCAGTGGCCGTTTTTTACATTTATTTCAGTAAATTTTTAGGCCAGTTAGTTTAGACGTTGCGGAAAACTCCGCTGCGGACCATAGGCTGTCGTGCGGAATTTTCCATCCGCAGCATGCACTGTCTGTTGCGGAGAAGCAGCGGAATTTCACAGCGGATTTCAGCCTTTGCAATGCAAAAACTGAAATCTGTGGCAAGTCCGCTGTCTTTTCTGCAACGTCTGAATTACCTGTCAAATATGCAAATGTTGGTGCAGATTCGTTGCGTAATTGGTCCAAATCTGCACCAACATTTGCAGCGGAAAAACTCTGCCACGTGTGAACATGCCCTTAGAGGACAAAGTGTTGGGTTATGATATAACAACGTACAGAGGGGGCCAAGCAGGGGCTATAGTGCCTTAGAGCAGGTTTAGACGTGGCGGAATTTTTCCGCTGCAAATGTTGGTGCAGATTTGGGGCAATTACGCAACGAATCTGCACCAACATTTGCATATTTGACAGGTAATTCAGACGTTGCAGAAAAGACAGCGGACTTGCCACAGATTTCAGTTTTTGCATTGCAAAGGCTGAAATCCGCAGTGAACTTCCGCATCTTCTCCGCAATTCCGCACCGCAGCCTATGGTCCGCAGCGGAGTTTTCCGCAACGTCTGCACAAAGATAACTAAAAAAGTGTGGAAACCAATGGACAAACTGTCTGCTAAGGATTTCCACTGCGGACTGTCCGCAGCGGAATTCCACAACAATTCCGCCACGTCTGAATGCGCCATTACTTCCTTAAGATGCTGGGGAATTTGGAGGTGGCGGGGGTCAGGACAACTTCATTTCTGTGGTCATTTTACAAGCTTATCCCTATTGAAATGACCTGTTTCCTCTGCCTCTGTTATTGGCTCTCTTGGCCGAGAGCACTTAAATTATGAGACAAGAATCACTTTTCTCATATTTCAACATTATACATAAATTATCATGAATTATTCCCCCAAGAAATTCTGTTCATAATTCTCAGAAAAATTCTCGGAACTAAAGGCCCTATTACACTGGCCGATTTTGGCAGGTGCAGCAAGCGCCATCAATGAGACAGCTCGTTAATGATCGCTCGTTTGCTCCTGCGACAAGGAGCTATGGATGGGGACAAGCGGTTGTTACACCGATCGCTCGTCCCCATACATTATTATAATGTCGGCAGCGCGTCTCCTTGTTTATACAGGGAGATGTGCTGCCGACAACGATAATTTTTTTCCCTTTTTCTTTAAAACGATACGATCAGCAGATGAACAAGGTTTCGCTCGTTCATCTGCTGATCGCTGCAGTTTACACCGGGCAATTATCGGCAACGAGCGTTCTATGGAGGCTTGTCTGCCTGATAATTGCCTAGTGTAAAACCCCCTTAACTCTGCTTACTGTATCTGCAATTGGAGTGTTCAGAGTGCTAACTGCTAGGTACATTTTTTATTTTTTTAATTATTATTTGTAAATATGTATATTTGGTCAGTAAGAAATCTGTCTACCTACCTCCCACTATTCTGGGATTTTTGTTGTCAATAGATCACATAACTTAAATCTATAAAAACCACCTCAACAATCTATCCTGATGGATCCCTTTGTAAGTGACTTTGACAACCAAGCAACATATAATAATATATTAGCAGTTTAATTGTGCATTTATTTTCATAGTTAAAGTTGGGGGTCATTTTTTATTTTTGGTGGTCTTACATTTAAACCATATATCCATTTTTTTTCCAAGTAAAACACGGGTAAGGTATATTTGGCAGCCCAGCATGAAGATATGGGGTGCATAAAAATAAAATGTTTTTCATTTTTACAATGATTAATGAACATTATGCATGTACTATACAATTTTTTGTGGCTGACCATCCATGAGGGTGTTCCAAAATATGTTTTTTAATTCAGAGGAGCTTATCGGTTCTGCCAGTATTTTTTACTAGACAAGCACTACAAAATAGTAGGCCTAGGAGGCCAAGATCAAGATGAATTCTTATTTTAAAGCTAAATCATTGATGAAATAATATCTTAGACAAAATATAATTGAATTTTGGGGCCAAATGAATCATGAACTCATTTGTATATAGTTCTAATTGTATAAATTAATTCTACTCTTTGGTCGCCTCTTCCGTCATTGTAAAAGCAAGCTAAAGCCACCTGGCCTTCCTCAAATACATCCTGCCCAGGTAAGTCTGGACCTTCATGGGGAATATTACAATAAACAAACCTGTATATACATATAGGTATATACATCAAGCTACAAAAATGTGTCCAGGAACCGTAGGTGGCCAGTCCGAGAATAGAGATGAATCTGGCATAAAATTATTTTGACTTCTTAGTTCTGTGCGTGATTCGGCTGAAAAAACTGTATTGCCTTTGTGCACTTCTTAATAAAGACATCAAACTAAGTACTGAGATCTCTCTAGTGCGAGTTCTTTCCATCCAAGCAGCACCAGAAGTTGAGATCCTTTTTTGTCAAAATTATCTCTCTTCATGGAAAATATAGCAGTGATATCTGTTCCTGTAAGGGTATGTTCACACGGCCTATTTTTAGCCGTTTTTCGGGCCATAAAAACCCCGAAAAACTGCTGAAAATACGGGGGCTGAACGACTTCAAATATCTGCCCATTGATTTCAATGGGAAAAACTGCTTTTCCGTTCCCACGGGGCGTTTTTACGTGGCCATTTTTAAAAATGGCACGTAAGAAAACACCCCGTAAAAAAGAAGTGCATGTCACTTCTTGAGCCATTTTTGGAGCCGTTTTTGATTATGGCAATATAAAAAGAGCTCCAAAAAAATCCCAGTAAAAAACGTCGCAAAAAATGCAAGTTGTTTTAAAAATGGCTGAAAATCAAAGGCTGTTTTCCCTTGAAAACAGCTCCATATTTTACAGCCGTTTTTTGTTAAGTGCGTGCACACATCCTCAGGGTAGATGCGTCTATTTAATTTGTGTTTATGAGGTAATTGGAAAAAAAAAGTGGGGATGTTCTATGTCTCAATGAGGGCCTAGTTTTACCTTTAAAGGCTATGTTCACACATTGCAATTTTTGAGTCAAAACCAGAAGTGAATCCAGGAGGAAAAAGAAGTAGAAGTTCTTTCATTATATTTGCCATTCCTTTTAAAATCACCTGGCTTTGGCTCAAAAATCTGCATCAAAATCTGCACCAAATTGTGATGTGTGAACACAGCCTAAAAACTGCATTAAAAAAAAGCTACATCAAAACAGCAAGTGTGAAAGCACCCTCATTAAGACACAGAACATCACCATGTTTTCTCTATTACATAATAAAATCCAATCAATTAAAAAGATGCAGCAAAAACATGCATGCGTGTTTCAAAACTAGTATTTGCATGTGTTTTAAAAATGTACCAAAACTGTACGTGTGAAGTTACCCTACGGGTACGGTCCCACGTAGCAGAGTCCACATGCGGCTAAAACTCCACTCGCTTGCGGCAGTCAATGGCCGCATGATCTGGCCAGTAATACCCGGCAAAATCGTGTGGCAGTGGCCACCACAATTGAGCAGAGTTTCGGGGTTACATGGGACTGTACCCTAATACTTAATATATTTACGGTAATTACCAATATTATCTAATTGATTCATGTGTCAGATAGTAGTATGTATTCCCCAATGTCCTTTAAGTTAATATAAATAAAGTAAAAAAAAAAATCTGAATGTAAGGCCGGATTCACACGAGCATGTGCGTTTTGTGCACACAAAAAACGCGGCGTTTTGCGTGCGCAAAAGGCACTTAACAGCTCTGTGTGTCATGATCATATGGTGCGCGGCTGCGTGATTTTCACGCAGCCGCCATCATTATGACACTCCATTTGGATGTTTGTAAACAGAAAAGCACGTGGTGCTTTTTCTGTTTTCATTCATCCTTTTCACTGCTGTTGCGCGAATCACGAGCGTCCCACCTAAGTGCTTCCGTGTGCCATGCGTGGTTTTCACGCACCCATTGACTTCAATGGGTGCGGGATGCGTGAAATACGCACAAAGAACGGACATGTCGTGAATTTTACGCAGCGGACTCACGCTGCGCAAAAATCACTAACTGTCTGCACGGCCCCATAGACTAATATAGGTCCGTGCAACGCGCGTGAAAATCATGCTCGTTGCACGGACGTATTTTACATTCGTCTGAATAAGCCATCATATTGTATTGCTTTTTTATGACATATTTTGCTGTTGTACTATACAGTTATATCATGCGTCTTACCTGAAATATATCGCTGGCACACTTCCTACACAGATTATGCTGACAAGGAAGGATTACCACCGGTTTGGAAAACATTTCTAAACATATTGGACAAATTAGCTGCTTCTCCAAGTTATCCATGGTTTGCTGCTCTTTGCTGAAGGACTGGTAAGACAGAGAGGTGCTCATCTCCTAGCTATTCAAAGGAGAGTACACTTTAGGAGAAATATGTTGTGCTGTCAGCTTCCGACTTCGATACCTTCAAATAATTCCTGGACTCGTGTGATCAAATGTCCTATGGGTCTCCTCAGCTGGATGACATTGTTTAAAGGATCACTTGAAGAGCGCTCAAGCTGTTTTTAGTAGCACTCTGTCACATGTTGCCATACTGCTCTGCCCATATATGAAAGTGACAGAGGGATAGATTTGGACAGGTGACGAATCCCAGGCATGTCTGCTCCACATTCCACCCTGTGGGAATAGGGAGGGCCTGAGCAAGTGGGCAGAGGGACATCTGGCAAGGAATGACAGCTGTCACGAAGTGTGTCTTTAGACTGAACAGTGGTGTGGCAAAGTGTTTCTAAATGCAGAACTGTTTATTCCTTAATGGAATTCTTTAATGAAATATAAACTGCTTATTCAGCATTATATATTAGTTCATCAAGCTGTACTACTGAGGCCTCATTCACACACTTCAAGATCAGTATTTTGCATCAGTATTTGTGGCCAAAATCAGAAGTGGATGCAAGGAAGAGAAGAAGTATAAATTTATCCATTATACCGTCCCTGTGTTTAGAATCCAGTCCTGGTTTGGACTTACAAATACTGATGCAAAATACTGTTCAAATTGGCAATGTGTGAATAAGGCCTCAGGGTAAAGCCACACGGTGCGTCGTTGATGCAGTTTTGTTGCGTTTGAAAGCCACATGCGGTCAACTGCATGCGTTTTTTTGTCTCTGTAAAGCTGAAGTTCTGTTGCGTTTTTAAAGGAAATAGTTTATTTGTACAAGGTAATAGGGATTTTGAATAAGGAAGGCTATCACTCCATTTTGCAACGCCATGCCATACCCTGTAGACAGCGCTTGATTGGAGCCAATTTCATCCTACAACAGGACAATGACCCAAAGAACACCTCCAAATTATGCAAGAACTATTTAGGGAAGAAGCAGGCAGCTGGTATTCTATCTGTAATGGAGTGGCCAGCGCAGTCACCAGATCTCAACCCCATAGAGCTGTTGTGGGAGCAGCTTGACCATATGGTACGCAAGAAGTGCCCATCAAGCCAATCCAACTTGTGGGAGGGCCTTCTGGAAGCATGGGGTGAAATTTCTCCCGATTACCTCAGCAAATTAACAGCTAGAATGCCAAAGGTCTGCAATGCTGTAATTGCTGCAAATGGAGCATTCTTTGACGAAAACAAAGTTTGAAGGTGAAAATTATTATTTCAAATAAAAATCATTATTTCTAACCTTGTCAATGTCTTGACTATATTTTCTAGTCATTTTGCAACTCATTTGATAAATATAAGTGTGAGTTTTCATGGAAAACACAAAATTGTCTGGGTGACCCCAAACTTTTGAACGGTAGTGTATGTCCATGTAGGTGAGTGCTGTAATAGTGGACCATGACTGCACCGTGTGGCCTTACCCTCAAAGTGTTCAAAGTTGTTCCTATATTTATTTAGCCATACCTCCCAATTATCCTGGACAGTCCTGAATACTGGGCATATATATATAGGGCCTGTGGCTGGAAAAGTGCTGGAGGGGGTGTATTTCTCACCAGGCTAGTTAAGATGGGTGAGATGAGCAATCCAGGAAAGTTGGCCTTAACAGTGGCATTTATCACCATAGAGTTTAATGGTGTACGTTCATGACGTGTACATTAAACTGATACCATTATAGTCTATGGGTGATGGATGCCACAGTTTAACGCATAAGTTGCCCATAGACTATATTCGTATCTGGTTAACGTATACAGATGTAGCCATCTTTATCTTGACTGATAACTTTCTGCAGTGTGATATCACACAATAAAAGCCATTAAAAAGTCATTGAAAAAGTAAAGATAAAAGATCTTTCCACAGTGTATTTAATGCGATAAAAATCAAGATAAAGATGGCTACATCTGTACATCATGAAAGGCAATTGAAAAGCACGTGACATCTACGTTGAACATATTCCTGTGACGTGTGCCATACAGTGGCATACATCACTCATAGGCTCCCATTGTAAAAAAAAAATTTATAAGGCTGGGTATACTTTTTTTGCAGGATCGTCTTGGGGATGGAAAAGCGTAGTCTACTATGCTATTTCATGCTAAACTGATGTATACCAGCACGACAGTGTCCAAAAGGTCACTCTTTTGATCTCCGTCAGGCTAATAAAGTCCTATGGACACGTTTAGCATGCACGTCGGGAGGTTTCCCGACATACACACTAAACATAGGGCAAAAATGTAGGGTGAACACAGCTTAATAATAAAAAAAATTAAGGTGAAGCATTGGTTACACGTCTTGGTAGTGGAGAAGCAGAAAGCTGTATCAGTCTTCATCAGAAAACTCTTAAGAACTGCGGTTATTACATGCATTTTTTTTCTGTATTAAACCAGAAGTGAACTTGAAGCTCCAGGGTCACAATGTAAAATCTATAACTGGTTCTTTCCACATACCAGGTGTCTCTTATAATACTGCTGTCTTTTTATGTAACAGAGGGCAGAGGCGTAGCTAGGTTCTCCAGCACCCGGGGCAAAGATGCACTAAATTGAGCTGTATTTGTGCTGGTGTTGTATATATGTAGTGAGCTTGGTTCTGGGGCTGTATATATGTACTGAGCTTGGTTCTGGTGTTGTGTATAGAACTACATTGCTTGTGAAATGTACAAATATTTTTATGCTCGCGTTACATAAAAAGAAATGACACGTTGATTGGTAGAGAGAACAAACACGGCGAGGGGGAAGGAGATGTCGGGAAAGAGGTTGTGGGGGGGGGGCCCACAACCTCTTTCCCGACATCTCCTTCCCCCTCGCCATGTTTGTTTTCTCTACCAATCAACGTGTCATTTCTTTTTATGTAACGCGAGCATAAAAATATTTGTATATTTCACAAGCAATGTAGTTCTATACACAACACCAGAACCAAGCTCAGTACATATATACAGCCCCAGAACCAGGGGGACCATATCTACAGGGGGACCATATCTACAGGGCGACCATATCTACATGGCTGGGCTATACACAGGGCTGGGATATACACAGGGGGGCTATATGTACAGGGGTGGGCTATACACAGGGGGCTATATCTACAGAGGGGGGCTATATACAGGGGTGGGCTATATACAGGGGGAATATATCTACAGGGGGGCTATATCTACAGGGGTGGGCTATATCTACAGGGCTGGGCTATATCTACAGGGCTGGGCTATATACAGGGCGACTATATCTACAGGGGGGGGCTATATACTGGGGTGGGCTATCTATGGAGCACCATATACAGGGGTGGGCTATATCTACAGGGGGCTATATACTATATAGCCCCCCCTGTAGCTATAGCCCACCCCTGTATATGGTGCTCTATAGACAGCCCACTCCAGTATATAGCCCCCTGTAGATATAGTCCCCCTGTATATAGCCCAGCCCTGTAGATAGACACCCCCTGTAGATAAAGCCCCCCCCGTAGATAAAGTCCCCCTTGTAGACAAAGTTGCCCCCCCCCCCCCCCGCAGATACAGCCACACACTTCTATTACAATTAAAAAAAAAAAAAAATATTCAAACTCACCTTATTCCCGCTCCCACGCCGTCCGGCAGCCATGGAGGCCTGCTCTCTTCTGCGCAGGTCTCCAGGGGGTTGAACACAGCGTCTATGAAAGGCGCTGATTGGCTGGGCAGGATGACTTTCCCTGTCAGTCAGTCAGCGCCTTTCATCGACGGAAGCTTCACTGGTACAAAAGGTACCAGTTGCTTTATTCGTGGAAAGGCGCTGAATGGCCGGGCACGGAACTTGCGACACAGGTACAATTATAGTGCAGGAGGAGGTGGCGCTGGCCCCGCCTGCCCCCCTCCCCTAGCTACGCCCCTACAGAGGGGCCATTGGGCTTCCTGAGGATAGATTCACACTGTGTGGTTTTTGCCATGCGTTTTTATTGCGATTTGCCGCGATTTTGCAAAGCGTTTTTTTGTGTGCTCCCCAGCACTCAATTGTATTCGCATTCTTAGAACGTGGATACAATTGATTAGTCTAGCGCTGGTGAGGCTTGCGAACTATCAGTTCCCTGCCTCCCATTCTGCGCTTTACAGGTGGGCAGTGTTGGGGGCACTATCTACAGGGAACTCTATGAGGGCACTATCCACAGGTGGACGTTATGGGGGCACTATTTACAGGGGCACGATCTACTGTGGTCTCCATGGGGGGCGCAATGTACTGGGGATTCTGGTGGCACTATCTACAGGGGGCACTATGTGGGGCACTAAATACAGGGGACTCAGAGGGGCATTATCTACAAGTGGCTCTGAGAGGCATTATGTACAGGGGAGATATATGAGGGGCACTATCTACAGGGTGCATTGTGAGTCGCACTATCTACAAGGGGCATTGTGAGTTGCACTATTTACAGAGGGCTCTATTTGGGGCACTATCTACAGCGGGTATTGTGAATGACACTATCTACAGGGGGCTATGTGTGTGGCACTACCTAAAGGTGGAAATATGTGTGGCACTAACTACAGGCGGCACTGTGACTGTCTACAGGTGGCACTGTGAGTGGCACAATCTACAGGGGGCATTGTAAGTGGCACTTTCGACAGGGGGCACTGTGAATGTCCCAGGGCCTATGGTCTACTTAAAGGTCCCACGGACCTGATGAGTTCAGGGACAGCGAGTCCTGCGTGTCTCTGACATGCAGGATCCACCTGTAAACTATCACATCTAAGTTCATAACTTAGATGTGATAGTTTACAGGTGGATCCTGGGTGTCAGAGACACGCAGGACCCACTGTCACTGATCCCGTTAGGTCCGCGGTACTGACGGATTCAGTGAATAGAGCTAGATACAACTTTTCTGTGTAGACAATACAGAGCAACTGTATCAAAATAATAAAAATAATTTTTTAATAAAAAGTATTTGTAAAGTTGAACCAAACACACTGATACATCTTCTAATGTTTCCCAAGATATATTTTATTAGATTTTCAAAAGTGGTATAAACGGTACATAATAAACATTGTATAAGGAATCATCAATATTACTGTTATCCAGGAACATTCTTTACCCAATACAGTGAAGGAAATAAGTATTTGATCCCTTGCTGATTTTGTAAGTTTGCCCACTGTCAAAGACATGAACAGTCTAGAATTTTTAGGCTAGGTTAATTTTACCAGTGAGAGATAGATTATATTTAAAAAAAAACTGAAAATCACATTGTCAAAATTATATATATTTATTTGCATTGTGCACAGAGAAATAAGTATTTGATCCCTTTGGCAAACAAGACTTAATACTTGGTGGCAAAACCCTTGTTGGCAAGCACAGCAGTCAGACATTTTTGTAGTTGATGATGAGGTTTGCACACATGTTAGATAGAATTTTGGCCCACTCCTCTTTGCAGATCATCTGTAAATCATTAAGATTTCGAGGCTGTCGCTTGGCAACTCGGATCTTCAGCTCCCTCCATAAGTTTTCGATGGGATTAAGGTCTGGAGACTGGCTAGGCCACTCCATGACCTTAATGTGCTTCGTTCTGAGCCACTCCTTTGTTGCCTTGGCTGTATGTTTCGGGTCATTGTCGTGCTGGAAGACCCAGCCACGAGCCATTTTTAATGTCCTGGTGGAAGGAAGGAGGTTGTCACTCAGGATGTGACGGTACATGGCTCCATCCATTCTCCCATTGATGCGGTGAAGTAGTCCTGTGCCCTTAGCAGAGAAACACCCCCAAAACATAATGTTTCCACCTCCATGCTTGACAGTGGGGACGGTGTTCTTTGGGTTATAGGCAGCATTTCTCTTCCTCCAAACACGGCGAGTTAAGTTAATGCCAAAGAGCAATATTTTAGTCTCATCTGACCACAGCACCTTCTCCCAATCACTCTCAGAATCATCCAGATGTTCATTCGCAAACTTCAGACGGGCCTGTACATGTGCCTTCTTGAGCAGGGGGACCTTGCGGGCACTGCAGGATTTTAATCCATTACGGCATAATGTGTTACCAATGGTTTTCTTGGTGACTGTGGTCCCAGCTGCCTTGAGATCATTAACAAGTTCCCCCCATGTAGTTTTCGGCTGAGCTCTCACCTTCCTCAGGATCAAGGATACCCCACGAGGTGAGATTTTGCATGGAGCCCCAGATCGATGTCGATTGACAGTCATTTTGTATGTCTTCCATTTTCTTACTATTGCACCAACAGTTGTCTCCTTCTCACCCAGCGTCTTACTTATGGTTTTGTAGCCCATTCCAGCCTTGTGCAGGTCTATGATCTTGTCCCTGACATCCTTAGAAAGCTCTTTGGTCTTGCCCATGTTGTAGAGGTTAGAGTCAGACTGATTAATTGATTCTGTGGACAGGAGTCTTTTATACAGGTGACCATGTAAGACAGCGGTCTTTAATGCAGGCACCAAGTTGATTTGGAGCGTGTAACTGGTCTGGAGGAGGCTGAACTCTTAATGGTTGGTAGGGGATCAAATACTTATTTCTCTGTGCACAATGCAAATAAATATATATCATTTTGACAATGTGATTTTCTTTTTTTTTTTTATATATAATCTATCTCTCACTGGTAAAATTAACCTAGCCTAAAAATTCTAGACTGTTCATGTCTTTGACAGTGGGCAAATGTACAAAATCAGCAAGGGATCAAATACTTATTTCCTTCACTGTATGTTGCCAATTATCAAAGTTAAACTTTACAAAATACAGCTTTAGTAAGCTATAAACTTTTATACCAATAGTAACAAAATAATCAATTGCCACACTAAAAATGAATGAAGTGCAATGTACCGTTATCAGCAACGCAATACATTACATACATCTATATACACAACAGCAAATAGCTAAAAGAAAAAGTAAAAGAAATAAAGGAAACAATTAAGGAGGGACCAAAAAAAATAATAATAATTATTATTCTAACAGTCTAATATCCCGGGTCTTGTGGAAGACTTTACTCTAGAAAGGAATTTCTGAGTCCCAGAGGGCCCAGCATTTAAAAATATCCCCCTTTGCCGAAGTCGCAGTATTCACAGACGACCATACCTCCTGAAGGGAAGGGGCAAATGAGCTTTTCCAAGATCTAGCAATTGCGCTTCTAGTAGCTAAAATTATGTGAGATCCTACTGTTCGGGAGGTAAAGACTGCACAGAGAGAAAACATATTGTCAAATCAGGGGACATAAGTATATTTGTCAACAAAAGCCTGTTAAGGAAGTCAAAAACGGTGTGCCAAAGCGGTTGCAAGACAGGACATTGCCACCATGCATGTAGGTATATACCATGAATGCCACATACCCTCCAACATAAGTCAGAATAGGCAGGGTTAACTCTTGCAATCCGAAACGGGGTTAAATGCCATCTAAGTAAAAATTTATGTGACAATTCCCAGTGTTGAACACCTTTTGAGATGGATTTAGTCCAATTAAATGCCACTGTCCAATCTTCCTCCCTGTATACTCTCCCTAAATCCCCCTCCCAATCTCTAACTACTTAGATTTAATATCTTTATCGCAATTAACAAGAGCACTATGAAATGCCCTTCATTTTGAATCTTTCTGAAGAAAAATATTTAAGTGCCAATCTAGGGAAATATGCAGTGGGGATATCTATCTTTGAGACTGCATGTCTCACCTGAAGATATTTAAAGAAATCAGCTCTAGGTAAATGGAATATACTGGAAAGGGAGTCAAAGGAGCGTAGAGTATTATGAACATATAGATCCCCTACGGTAACGTCTATGGCCGCGGTCTGTCATTCTAACTTACCCCTTGATGACCGCGGCCATGGACGTCCTGCTGCTGTGCTGCGTCATCCTCCTGTGAGGCGCCGGCACTCACTTCCAGGTATCGAGCCTGTCTCCCGGAGGGATGAAAATCATCATCATCAACTCTTGAACTCCTGGACTATAAAAGGGTCACCGCCCTTCTTATCTTCGCCTGAGCGTTGTTGTTTTTTCCCTTAGTCTGTCGTGCAAATAGTCTCCTAAGTGTCTTCCAGCTTCCCAGTGTTCCCCGTACCTGTATCCTGTATCCTGTTTCCCGTGCTATCTGTACCATCCTGGTCTACTGTCGTGCTGAGCTGTTGTTCTACTGCACCACGCCCAATGTCTACCTGCTGCCTGGTCCCAGCCGAGCCTGCCTTTCTGCTTACATTGCCTCAGGTACCCTTTTCTGGACTATAGACTCTGTACCATACCTGTTTGGCCAGCTGCCATCCCGCTATGTGGTAAGGCCCAGTGGATCCACACCCCGCCACGTGACAGTACGCTCAGGCCATGGACCCCGCTGGTAAATTTAAGGGCATGTCACTCTCCCAAGCCATGCAGGCGGACCTGCAGGATCTCCGAACAAGACAGGATCAACTTCTTGTGGCAGTGGACTCCATGGCGCAGCAGCTAGGGGAGCTAACTGCTTCCATTGCCTCTATACAAGCTCCTCCAACCGACCCTCCTGCTACACGTCCTGGCGGTTCCGATTCCTGGTTCTCGCTGCCATTACCTTCTCGGTTCCAAGGAAACGCAAGTACGTGCAGGGGATTTCTGAACCAATGCTATATCCATTTTTCCCTGCATGCCCGAGAATTTCCGTTGGAAGGAACCAAGATAGCCGTCATCGTGTCTCTACTTGCTGGCAATGCCCTGGCATGGTCGAACCCAATCTGGGAACGGCAGGGACCCGAGACTTCCAGGGGTTCGTACGGTTGTTCCGTACTGTTTTTGAGGAGCCAGGACGTGTTTCGTCGGCAGCCACGGCTATCTTCAACCTTCGCCAAGGGGACACCTCTGTGGGCGAATACACCTGTAAAGGATCTGCCAGACACAGCTTCTGTGTCGACGCCCGTGATTAATCAGTCTGCATCTGCTCCTAGGTCTGATAGAGTGACTCCATCTGCTACCACTCAGGCTGGTAGTGTAAAGGATCTGCCAGGCACTACGTCTGTGGATACTCCCAGGATTAATCAGTCGACACCTGAGGCCAGACCTCTTAGACTGACACCGGCTCCCACCAATCAGGGTGGCAGGCTCAGGAGTGGGAGAGCCTATCGCGGCCAGGTCAGTCGGAGTTAGCTCCGCCCCCTGTCCATTTATACCTGCCGTTTTCTCTTCCTCATTGCTTGTTATTCTTCTTGGATTCCTGGCCCCACTGCTGCCTTGCTCCAGCCTGCTTCTGCCGTGCTTCTGCCTTGCTTCAGTTCCCGCTTATCCTGCTTCGCTCTGCCCCTGGCTTGCTTCCTGCTCCGTGCTCTGCGTTTGTATACTCCACTACATCCTGATCCTGACTGGCTCGTTCACCACTCCGTTTCCTCACGGTGTTCCGTGGGCTACTGCCCCTTCCCTTGCTTGTTCCCTGTTTGTAGCCCCTTGCACTTAGTCAGCGTAGGGACCGCCGCCAAGTTGTACCCCGTCGCCTAGGGCGGGTCGTTGCAAGTAGGCAGGGACAGGGCGGTGGGTAGATTAGGGCTCACTTGTTCCCTTCACCTCCTTCCTGCCATAACAGGTAGGCTGAGGAGTGGGAGAACCTATCACAGCCTAGCCAGACGGAGCTGGCTCCTGCCCTCTGTCTATTTATACCTTCATTTCCTGCTCTTCCTTGCCTGTGATTCTGTCTGGTTTCCTGGCTCTGCTGTTCCTGCTAGTACTATTGACCTCTGCTTCAAATTGACCCTGGCTTTACTGACTACTCTCCTGCTCTGCGTTTGGTACCTCGTACACTCCTGGTTTGACTCGGCTCGTTCACTACTCTTGTTGCTCACGGTGTTGCCGTGGGCAACTGCCCCATTTCCCATAGCTTCTGTGTACCCTTGCCTGTTTGTCTCTCATGCACGTATTGTGCGTAGGGACCGTCTCCCAGTTGTACGCCGTCGCATAGGACGGGTCGTGCAAGTAGGCAGGGACTGAGTGGCGGGTAGATTAGGGCTCACCTGTCTGTCTCCTTACCCCGTCATTACAACACCATCCAGTTCCGGACCCTGGCGGGAGAGCTGTCCTGGAACAATGAGGCCTTGGTGGCATCTTTCTAGCATGACCTGTCGCCTAGGATCAAGGACGAACTTGCTGCCCGAGACCTACCGCCTGCCTTGGACGACCTGATTCTACTGGCCACTCTGGTATATATAAGGCTCAGGGAGAGGTCTCATGAGATGCATCAGTAGAGACGGCTTCCGAGATTGGCGCCCAACTTTCAACAACCCCTCTTGTCTTCATCTACTGCTACGCCCGAGGTGCCGATGCAGGTGGATCGCCTAAAATTGTCTATACAAGAGAAACAGCGCAGGTGCACCTCTTGTCTCTGTCTGTATTGCGGTCTCGCTGGCCATGTCGTGTGTCTGTGTCCACAGAAACCAAAAAATCCCAACGCCTCAGTTTGGTTCGAGAGACAACCCTGGGCGCTACTGCATTTAATCGTGAACTCTCTTCCAAATTGTTTATTGCAGTGACCATCGTCGCTGGCGAGAGGCTCCATCCGATTTATGCCTACCTGGACTCTGGCTCTGCAGCTAATTTCATCCGTCAAGACCTTGTGGATCTTCTCCAGTTGCTCACTGTCCGCCTGGAAAGGCCGTTGATCGTTGCCTCGGTAGATGGACAGCCTTTGCCTGACCCAGTTTTTTCCGTGACCAAGCCATTGAGACTTCAAGTGGGAGCTCTTCACACTGAGCTCATCTCCCTGTTTGTTCTGCCCAAGGCCATCATTCCCGTGCTGCTGGGTTTGCCTTGGCTCCGTTTGCACGCCCCAGTCCTGGATTGGAACTCCGGAGAGGTTCTCCAGTGGGGTCCCAAGTGTCTCGACCGCTGTCTGGGTCATATCCATCCACTGCAGCCTTCTCTGCATCAGTCATTGGCAGGGCTGCCACCGTGTTTCTCTCAGTTCGCTGATGTCTTCAACAAGAAGGAAGCAGAGACCTTGCCGCCTCATCGGGCCTATGATTGTCCGATTGACTTGGTTCCTGATTCATCCCCTGTTCGCGGTAGAGTATACCCTCTCTCCCTGCCGGAGACTCAGTCCATGTCGACCTATATTAAGGAGAATCTGGAGAGGGGCTTCATTCGTAAATCCTCATCCCCGGCCGGAGCCGGGTTCTTCTTTGTCAAGAAGAAGGATGGATTCCTTCATCCCTGCATTGACTACAGAGGTCTCAATCGGATCACGGTGAAGAACAGGTACCCTTTGCCTTTAATTTCGGAACTGCTCGATCGCATACGGGGGGGAAAAAATAATTTCTAAGCTAGACTTGCAGGGGGCCTATAACCTGATTCGGATTTGTGTGGAAGACTGCATTTAATACTCGTGATGGGCACTATGAATACCTAGTGATGCCCTTCGGCCTGTGTAATGCCCCTGCGGTGTTTCAAGAATTTGTCAATGACATTTTTCGTGATCTCCTCTATATCTGTGTAGTGGTGTATCTCGATGACATTTTGATTTTTTCCCCAGATCCAGTAACTCATCAGGGTCATGTCCGCCAGGTGTTGCTTCGTTTAAGGGAGAATCATCTTTACGCCAAGCTGGAGAACTGCATGTTTGAAAAAAGATCTCTTCCCTTCCTGGGCTACATTATCTCCGATCATGGCCTCAAAATGGACCCTGAGAAGGTAAAGGCTGTCCTGGATTGGCCACGCCCTTAAGGCTTAAGGACCATACAACGCTTCCTTGGATTTGCCAACTTCTACCGGCTGTCCATCCCCAACTTCTCGTTATTGACAGCCTCCATCTCCTCCCTCGCAAAGAAGGGTATGAATGCCAAAATGTGGGCTCATTTTGTTCCCCTGACTGGCCTGCCTTCTGCTGCTCGACTGGCTGACCTCTTTCATGCAACACATCTGCCGTCTGCCCAGCTTGCCCCTGCATATTGTTTCGGATCGAGCAGTCCAGTTCACTTCGAAGTTTTGGAGAACACTCTGCGGTCTCCTTGGTGTAAAGTTGGACTTCTCTTCGGCCTATCATCCCCAGTCCAATGGGCAAGTCGAGAGGATTAACCAAATTATGGAGAACTATCTGCGGCACTTCGTTTCCAGACGACATGATGACTGGATGCAGCTGCTCCTGTGGGCAGAATTCTCCTATAATAACCATACTAGTGAGTCCACCACATCCAGCCCGTTCTTCATAGTCTACGGCCAACATCCTCGAATACCTCTTCCTGTCTCTACTATGTCCCAGGTGCCTGCAGCTGACTCGACCTTCAGGGACTTTCTGCAAATATGGCAAAAGACCCGATCTTCTATTCTGCTGGCGGTGGATCGCATGAAGAGAAAAGCAGATACTAGAAGACGGGATCCTCCTCAGTTTCTTCCAGGTACGAGAGTCTGGTTTTCTTCAAAGAATATCCAGCTGAGGGTGCCGTCCTGCAAATTTGCTCCCAGGTTCCTCTGACCCTTCGAGATCCTGCTACAAATTAACCCAGTGTCGTACAAGCTGCGGCTGCCCCCTACACCCAAGATCCCTAACTCCTTCCATGTATCCTTGCTGAAGCCCATGGTCCTGAACTGCTACTCTAGGACTCCTAGTTCCGCAGTGGCTCCTGGCGGTTCGTCAGGGACTTTCAAGGTAAGGGAGATTCTAACCACCAAGAAGGTGGGAGGAAGGACGTTTTAATTGGTGAATTGGTGGAGATTCGGCCCAGAAGAGAGGTCTTTGAATCCAGAGGAGAACATAGATGCCCCTGTCCTCATAAAGAAGTTTCTCTCCTGTTCTGGTCCCAAGAAGAGGGGGCGTAAGAGGGGGGATACTGTAACGTCTATGGCCGCGGTCTGTCGTTCTAACTTACCCCTTGATGTCCGCGGCCATGGACGTTCTGCTGCTGTGCTGCTTCGTCCTCCT
Organism: Rhinoderma darwinii; assembly: GCF_050947455.1. Lineage (NCBI taxonomy): Eukaryota > Metazoa > Chordata > Amphibia > Anura > Rhinodermatidae > Rhinoderma > Rhinoderma darwinii. The sequence goes on from NC_134691.1 coordinate 76,777,675, forward strand.
GTGAGGCGCCGGCACTCACTTCTGGGTATCGAGCCTGTCTCCCGGAGGGTGCGCTCGTGCCCGCTCTTAAAGGGCCAGCGCGCGCACCTGAAAATCATCATCATCAACTCTTGAACTCCTGGACTATAAGAGGGTCACCGCCCTTCTTATCCTTGCCTGAGCGTTGTTGTTGTTGTTTCCCTTAGTCTGTATTGCAAATGGTTTCCTAAGTGTCTTCCAGCTTCCCAGTGTTCCCCGTACCTGTATCCTGTATCCTGTTTCCCGTGCCATCTGTATCATCCTGGTCTACTGCCGTGCTGACCTGTTGTTGTGTTGTGCTGTATCTCCACGCCTTTTCTGCTGCTCCACATCCGACGTCTACCTGCTGCCTGGTGCTACATATTTACTCCATGCTGAAGTCGTAGCTTTAATACTCAGAATTCGAGGTAGAGGATGCAAGGGATTGGGCAGCCCTACAGTTTTTAATAACGATACAGCTTTACAACCCATACAGTTTTCTTCAATCTGCACCCACTCCTTATATGGATGATTTGTCCACTAGTATTATGTCTGATCTAGAAGAGAAGCAAAGTAATATGAATTCAAATCAGGAACACCCATCCCGCCTTGTTCCAGTGCTTAATCATCACCCTATATTGAATTCTAGGATGTAAATTCGACCAAATATAAGAGGAAACACTCTTCTGTACAGACTTAAGAAATGTAACTGGAAGGGGTATGGCTATTGTACGAAAAAAATTTAATATGGTCGGCAACACCATCATCTTAAGCACCGCTATTTTACCAGCCCATGAGAGCTGTATTTTGGTATACAAGCTTAATTGTTTAGGTACAGCAGCGGCTTAAAATGTACAAAATGAAGAGCCTTACTTGGAAAAGTTAATTTAATGCCCAAATATTTAATGGATTTGGAATTCCATTGGAAAGGGAATTCCTGCGCTAATGCTGACCGAAATGCCCATATTTAATTTCTGTGATTTTTATCGTTAACTTTATAATAGGATATCCTTCCAAAACTACTAAGTACTACTTGTACTGCTAGCAAGGATGTACGTGGATTAGATAAGGTCAGAATGATATCATCGGCATAAAGTCCAATTTTATGTTCAGTATTACCTATGACCAGACCCCGAACATTGTCATCTACTCTAATGGCTTCTGCCAACGGCTCCATAACTAGGGCAAAGATAAACTGGGAGAGGGGGCATCTCTGAAGAGTGCCATTGGAAATTAAAAAAAGGTTGAGATAAATAACCAGAGGAGAATATCCGTCCGGAAGGGTTAGAATATAAAGCCATTATGTTTATTCTCCCAATGAACTCAAATTTTTGTAAAACATACACCATCTTATTAAAAAAGAATAATTCCATAGCCTTTAGGCTCCATGCACACGACTGTGCCCGTAATTAAGACCCGTAATTACAGGCACGGACGGCTGGGGACAGCCGGACGTATTTACGGGCCGTACTCCCATTATAAAGTATGGGAGCACGGTCCGTAAAATAGAAAAATAGGACATGTCCTATTTTTTTTTGGCAAGTTTCTACGGCACGGACACCTTCGCGTAAATATACAGGAAGGTGTCCGTCGGCCATAGAAACGAATGGGTCCGTAATCACGGGCTGTAATTACGGCCCGTAATTATTGGCGATTTTACGGTCATGTGCATGGGGCCATAATCTGCCACTGAATGGCAGCCTACATGGCTAGGTGCTTGATTTTATACACCTGTGGCAATGGCACTGAATGAAACACCTGAATTCAATGATTAAGTGGTGTGCCCCAATACTTTTGTCCATATGGTGCAGCTACGCCCCTGCATTGAAGTCAGACTGATAAAGAGACAACAAAACCACGCGGTACATGGCATGCTGTGGTTGAAATAGAACCACTGTTTTTAACCATATAGTTCATAGTTGATGTGTTCACTACAAGGTAATGTAACACCCCTTTGGGCCAACCTCTGTAGGCAGGATGTATTGTAGTTCTCACCTCACTATTGCGCAGGGCATCCACTCAAGTCTTCCCGGGAGCTCTATAGGAAAGCAGTCTTCCTCTTCTGCCAGGGGTCGACTTGAGAAACCCCCGCCTAAGCTCAGTACACACTCACAAGCGGTTCTGGTGAAACTACACAATAGTTTTATTTAATGAAAGGTAAACAAGGGTGATCTGAATAAGAATAATGCAAATAAAGAAATAAAGCACAAATCACATAACAGTACACAGTTCTCTGTGATTGACCCCCTAGTGGTGGTCATAGACTATATGCCAGGCCTGGCTGGTATAACCCATTAAATATTCCCTAAAATCTTATGGGGGATAACAAAGTGTTAACATACGGTCTTCACCAAACATATGAAGTATATCAGTTACCCACAAAGGATAATGATCACTCACCCACACTTATTCTGCTGTTAATGTCTAGCACACACTTCCTAATTAACTGCACACAATACAGAATTACTAATGGCTGCAGTAATGCAATAAACACAGTCCAAACGTTGGGGCCCCGTTGCCACGGACATTGGCGCAGCTTTCATGAACTGTTTCTGCACTTAATTACTGAAATTCCTCACAAGAACAGTTCTCTCACTAAGTCCTCAATATCAGCACAATAAGTTCCAGCAATGGATCCAGCTTGGGGCCACAGCGTTCAGATGTGTGGACTCCAATGGAGCAGGGGGGGGGGGTAAAATCCTTCTGTGCTGCAGACCAGGGAACCTCCCTGGAATCAGGTTGTTTTGCAGAGCGGATGCTGCTGCAGCATTTCTTCCTCTCGTACAGTGACCTGGTGGGCTTTGAGGACTGTCTCTGGGTCTCTGTGCTGGGTGCCCCAGTGCAGGACTCTCTTCTCTCTGCAGTGCACTCACAGTATACCTATTCCCTGACCATGTGTCTCTCCCCAAGATGGCCACTGTCTCCCCTCCCTGCTCAGCCTCGTCCCACAATCCCCTGCTCAGCCAATCAGTGCTCCTCTCTGTTGCTTCTCTTCTAGGCTCCACGGGTATACGGAAGCAAGTAGTGCTGGGACATGTAGTCCACTGCACTTCAGAAGGAGAAGTGTTAATGTCTGGCGATGTGAGTCCCTGCTTGGTATTTACTGAAGCATCCACTATACATAATGCTTTCTCTGCAGGTGTAAGGCTGGATTCACACGACCATGTTACGTCCGTAATGGATGGAACGTATTTCGGCCGGAAGTCCCGGACTGCACACACTGCAGGGAGCCGGGCTCCTAGCATCATTGTTATGTACGATGCTAGGAGTCCCTGCCTCGCTGCCGGACAACTGTCCCGTACCGTAATCATGTTTTCAGTACGAGACAGTTGTCCTGCAGTGAGGCAGGGACTCCTAGCATCGTACATAACAATGATGCTAGGAGCCCGGCTCCCTGCAGTGTGTGCAGTCCGGGACTTGCGGCCGACATACGTTCCGTCCATTACGGACGTAACATGGTGTGTGAATCCAGCCTTACAGTAACATCTGGCCACAGCCATAAAATGCATAAAATTAGTACAATTGATATACTTGAACATTTCATACTACTACCACTAAAATAAGACATGTGAACCGCAAATGGACTGATTTCATTAGATAGCAGAAAATACCACCCGTCCTCTAGTCTGTGCTCATATACGCTAGATTTTTACAGCTGATACTTTGAAATCGATGGAATCTTCAGAGAAAATCTTATGTGTATGGCATATTTATAGTAATACATTTATCATTGAATACATTTTAATACTTATACCTTTTAGGCTTAATTTTTATGTGTAAAAACATATTTATTTATTTTTAAAAAAACAATAATAATATTTTTATTTCACATACAGATTATAAATCTAGCAAAACAAAACCTGAATAAAAATAGCGTAGAAAAACCCTACAAAAAGTATAACGGTATAATAATGTCAAATGTATGCGCTTTGGTAAAATAAAAAAATAACTACATTATAATGAATACATGCTGTAGTCAGCAGACAGTATGTGTGCAATGACTAGAATTCATATCTAACCAATAATTCCAGATACTGTACATTTTAAGAAAAAAAGTATTATCTGTGCACGTTGTTTTAGGCAACAGAATGAAAAACAATCTAAATTAAATTATATAAATCTTCGTTACAGGCAAGTGTGATATTTACTGGCTGATCGGTTTTACAGTCAAATAACAATGTATGTTCCAACATAAGGAAACATTTCTCTGTGACTTGTTACTGTAGATTTTCTTTAGAATCTTAGAGAGAACAATTTAACCAGATGGTTTCCAAAGAATTACATTATCTAGAACTCAAGTGTCAAACAGCCAACATCCACAGTCACTTTATAGCACTGCAGGGATTGTAACAAAAGTACTAATGACTATCTGGGAAATAGATAGGAAATGCCTAAATACGGAATCTGATAACTGCCTTTACTTCATAAGTTATACAAGCAGCTAAAACTGTGGGTGTCTTAGTGGCACACAGTAGAGTTTAAAACCTTTCCTGGGTAGGGCTTATAGGGTCGTCCTTTACATTTTTTAAATGTGGTGTCAGTAAAAAAAAAAAATGACATCAAACCATCTGTGCTTGGATCCATTCAATCTCAATAGGATTTTAGAATGTTAACTACCAAAATAAATATATATATATATATATATATATATATATATATATATATATATATATATATATATATACACACACACACACACACACACACACACACACACACACACAGTATGTATGTATATACCAGGGGTGGGCAAACTTTTTGACTCGCGGGCCACAATGGGTTCTAAAATTTGACAGAGGGGCCGGGCCAGGAGCATTTGGAGGGAGTGTTTGGGCCGGATATACTAAAGCATTAAATGTAGTGTGTGCAAACCTCATAGCACAGTAAGAACACTACAACCCAATTTATTAACTGTCTTTCAAATGTGAAAAATAGCCCTTATCAGTTAATAAATTTGTCTCAAGGAATATGCAAGATATGGCATTTACATACTATTTCGCAGATACTGGGAGGAGGAAATGTAAATAGATTAAAATAACATACGCACTGTGATTTATCAAGAAAAAAGTTCTGTTGACTCTTTAAATTAGCTGCCAACCTCTGAGCAGTAGCCGCCCGTTCTTGTGTTGACTGCTTGCTAGCATAGTTTGCATGCTTCGTGGCAAAGTGACGGCTGATATTGTACTCTTTGAAAACCGAAGGGCTTAATGGTGACGTGAAACGAAGTGAAAATTAAAGTGAAATAAAGAGAAATACGCGCCACATTAACCCCTTAATGACCGGGCCATTTTGCACGTTAATGACCAAGGATTATTTTTTGTTTTTTCATGGTCGCATTCCAAGAGTCGTAACTTTTTTTTTATTACGTCGACATAGCCGTATAAGGGCTTGTTTTTTGCGGGACGAGTTGTATTTTGTAATTGCACCATTTTTAGATGCTTACAATATATTGATTAACTTTTATTAACTTTATTTTAGGAGAGAATTGAAAATAAGCAGCTATTCCAGCATTAATTTTCACGTTATAAATTTATGCCCTTTACTATGCAGCATAAATAACATGTTACCTTTATTCTATGGGTCGGCACGATTACGAGGATACCAAATATGTAAAGGTTTTATATGTTTTCCTACGTTTGCACAATAAAAACCCTTTTAGAAAAAAATTAAATTGTTTTTGCATCGCCGCGTTCCAAGAGCCGTCATTTTTTTATTTTTCCGTCGATGTGACCGTATGTGGGCTTGATTTTTGCGGGCCAATGCGTAGTTTTCATTAGTACTATTTTGGGGTACATAGGACTTATAGATTAACTTTTATTTTATTTTTTATGGGGGGAATGGGAGAAAAGAGAGAATTTTGCCGTTGTTTTTTGCGGGTTTTTTGGACGCCGTACATCCGGCGGTTTCATTAATGTGTTCATTTTATTGGTCAAGTTGTTATGATCGCGGGGATACCATATATGTGTATGTGTGATTTGTTTTGACACTTTTACTGAATAAAACCACTTTTTGGGCAAAAAAAGTAGTTTTATTTGATTTTGACTGTAATTATTTTATTTTTTTTCAACAAACTTTATTTAACTGATTGACATTTTTTTTTTAAGTCCCACCAGGGGACTTCACTATGCGATGTGCCGATCGCATATATAATGCTTTGGTATACTTAGTATACCAAAGCATTATTGCCTGTCAGTGTAAAACTGACAGGCAACCTGTTAGGTCATGCCTCCGGCATCGCCAAACAGGCAGTTGCGGAAGACAGACCTGGGGGTCTTTGTTAGACCCCCGGCTGTCATGGAAACCCAACGGCGACCCGCGATTTGTGTGCGGGGGCGCCGATCGGGTGACAGAGGGAGCTCCCCCCTCTGTCAAACACATTAGATGCCGCTGTCACTATTGACAGCGGCATTTAATGGGTTAAACTGCCGGAATCGGAGCGCGCTTCGATTCCGGCAGTTGCAGCAGGAGCCAGGCTGTGTATAACAGCCGTGCTCCTGCCGCTGATCGCGTGGGTACACTTGCAGTACCCGCGCCATCACAGGATGGATATATCCGTCCTCCTGCGCGAACTAGCAGCTGCTGAGGACGGATATATCCGTCCTTCGGCGTAACAACGGTCAATGTGTTTTGAGTGCGCCATCTATTGGGAAAACGTGGGCATTGCAGGGAAAGGGGAAAAAAAAGGAGGTTTTTACTATGATTTGAACAAGTTCGGCGGGCCGGATTAAAAAGCCTAACGGGCCGTATGTGGTCCGCGGGCCGTAGTTTGCCCATGTCTGGTATATACAGTATATATATATATATATATATATATATATATACAGTGAAGGAAATAAGTATTTGATCCCTTGCTGATTTTGTACGTTTGCCCACTGTCAAAGACATGAACAGTCTAGAATTTTTAGGCTAGGTTCATTTTACCAGTGAGAGATAGATTATATGAAAAAAAAACCTGAAAATCACATTGTCAAAATTATATATATTTATTTGCATTGTGCACAGAGAAATAAGTATTTGATCCCTTTGGCAAACAAGACTTAATACTTGGTGGCAAAACCCTTGTTGGCAAGAACAGCAGTCAGACTTTTTTTGTAGTTGATGATGAGGTTTGCACACATGTTAGATGGAATTTTGGCTCACTCCTCTTTGCAAATCATCTGTAAATCATTAAGATTTCGAGGCTGTCGCTTGGCAACTCGGATCTTCAGCTCCCTCCATAAGTTTTCAATGGGATTAAGGTCTGGAGACTGGCTAGGCCACTCCATGACCTTAATGTGCTTCTTTTTGAGCCACTCCTTTGTTGCCTCGGCTGTATGTTTCGGGTCATTGTCGTGCTGAAAGACCCAGCCACGAGCCATTTTTAATGTCCTGGTGGAGGGAAGGAGGTTGTCACTCAGGATTTGACGGTACATGGCTCCAGCCATTCTCCCATTGATGCGGTGAAGTAGTCCTGTGCCCTTAGCAGAGAAACACCCCCAAAACATAATGTTTCCACCTCCATGCTTGACAGTGGGGACAGTGTTCTTTGGGTCATAGGCAGCATTTCTCTTCCTCCAAACACGGCGAGTTGAGTTAATGCCAAAGAGCTCAATTTTAGTCTCATCTGACCACAGCACCTTCTCCCAATCACTCTCAGAATCATCCAGACGTTCATTTGCAAACTTCAGACGGGCCTGTACATGTGCCTTCTTGAGCAGGGGGACCTTGCGGGCACTGCAGGATTTTAATCCATTATGGCGTAATGTGTTACCAATGGTTTTCTTGGTGACTGTGGTCCCAGCTGCCTTGAGATCATTAACAAGTTCCCCCGTGTAGTTTTCGGCTGAGCTCTCACCTTCCTCAGGATCAAGGATACCCCACGAGGTGAGATTTTGCATGGAGCCCCAGATCGATGTCGATTGACAGTCATTTTGTATGTCTTCCATTTTCTTACTATCGCACCAACAGTTGTCTCCTTCTCACTCAGCATCTTACTTATGGTTTTGTAGCCCATTCCAGCCTTGTACAGGTCTATGATCTTGTCCCTGACATCCTTAGAAAGCTCTTTGGTGTTGCGCATGTTGTAGAGGTTAGAGTCAGACTGATTAATTGAGTCTGTGGACAGGAGTCTTTTATACAGGTGACCATGTAAGACAGCTGTCTTTAATGCAGGCACCAAGTTGATTTGGAGCGTGTAACTGGTCTGGAGGAGGCTGAACTCTTAATGTTTGGTAGGGGATCAAATTCTTATTTCTCTGTGCACAATGGAAATAAATATATATAATTTTGACTATGCTGCAAATTTTCTTCTATATATATATATATATATATATATATATATATATATATATACACATATACACTCTGTGTATGCCCTCAATTGAGACCAAGCTATATTAGACAGCAAGTCAAAATAAAACACACAAATTACATCATACAATATATATCTAATATAATAATGATAGATGAAAAGTTTCTTGAATATACGAGGATTATTTGTAGAACAAGATCATTATAAATACAAATTTCTAGTTAATCTCAGCCATTATATGCAACCTGCTTTATGATATTAGTGCCTTTTCTCAGACTTTTTTGATCTAGTTTATTTGGCATGGTTTTTTTTTTTCACTTGATTCAGCTATACAATCCATTTACACACAGTTTGAAACACAGACTGCTTTATTCATGAATATATTGTTGTTAACATTGTAAATTAATTGCATTTGAAGGTTGCAAAGAAAAAACAATAAAAAGAAGGAAGTACACATGACAAGAATTAAGATATCAGACCATAAAGTGTTGCATGCAATGGTGTTTTGTTAAAGGGGTCGTTCAAGATTAGAAAAAAACGAGTGTAGTCCGTGACTGCTATTGCAGTCAGAATCATTTGACTTGTGCTGAGGTGTAATATCACACACAGAGTGGCGTTGTTTCTGAAAAAAAAATGCAGATCCTATTTTCTAATCTCAGATAGCCCCTTTATCCAAGAATCCCACATGCAGTTTTTGTTGCAAGTTTTTGAGCCAAACACAGGAGTAGATCCAAAATGAAGGAAAAGTATAAAGAAAAGACTGATATGTCTCCTCTCTTCTGTATCCAGTCCTGTGTTTGGGTCAAAAAACTGCCACAAAAAATTCCACAAAAACTGCATGTCTTATTCCAGCCTAAGGGCTTGTCCACACGTAACGGAATTGCAGCCGAAAAGTTTTGCAGCAATTCCGTTGAAAGTAGCAGACTTTCTCCTGCGGGAAAAACGCACCATTTCCTGCATTTTTGACTGCAAAGAATGGTGCGTATTTTGCTGTGATTTTCTCAATGTTGGGATATGGTGACGTCTCCTCTGAAAAACGGAGCAATTCGGTTCACTTTCCGCAGCAGGAGTTGTTATGCTGCGGTCCAAAAAATACGCACCGCAGGTCAATTTCTGCTCTGAATTTTTATGCAGAGTGTGGATGAGATTTGTTAAATCTCACCCACTATGCTGCTGCTGTATTCTGATGCGTATTTTCCGCCCGCAATTCCGGATGGAAAATACGCCGCAATTCCATTACGTGTGGACGAGCCCTAAGGCCAGGTTCACACACACAGTTTGTGTGCAGTTTTTGGAGCTGAAGCCAGGAAAGAATACAAAAGGCCAGTATCACACACACAGTTTTGATGCAGTTTGGTGGCAGTTTTTAGCTCAGTTTTTTTTAGCAAAAGTCTGAAGTGGATCTAAAAGGAAAGAAAAGTATAAAGAAAAGACTGATACATCTCTTTTATTTTGTGTTCCCTTTTTGTGTTTGGCTAAAAAAAAACTGCAACAAAAACTGCATCAAAACTGTGTGTGTGATCCTGGCCTCATACGTCTTACTTTTGTATCCACACCTAGCTATGGCTTGAAAAAAACGGCATCAAAAACAGCATCAAAACTTAATGGGGGATTTAAGTCACAAAGGTAGGCCCAATAGTCACAATTTTACGTTGAAAATTTCAGTTAGTTATACAGTCATCAGCTAGCTGGACTGTGTTTTTATGTAACAAGTGTATGCTGCACAGTAAATAAAATGTGTAATAATGATAATTTGTATGTGTAATTTGGAAAACTTTTTGCATCCATCAAATCTGATCATTATGTGACCTTCTCTACTTAAATGTTGACCAGATCAAAAAACAATATTAGGGCACGTTCAGATGTGGTGGATTTGATACGGAATAGGCCGTAGTTTAAATCCGCCGCAATTTAACAGTGCAGAAGTTGCAGAAAACAACAGTGTGGAAAATAGCTTGAGATGCGGAATTTACATTCCGCAGCTTGCACAGTCTGTTGCGGAGAAGCAGCGGCAATGCAAAGGATGAAACCTGCGACAAGTCCGCTGCAAAATCCGACACGTCTGCAGGAACCCTTAAATATGCAAATATGTCTGAACGTGCCCTTAAAACATATTCACACGTAGTGGATAACGTCTGGTTAAAAACTGCATCAAATCGGCATCCGAAAAAACACACACGGTTTTACCGCGTGAATGAACTGGATTAACTAATAAACTAAAACAAGGGAAAGGAGGGATCCATTGGTGTCACTCACTGACAGGGAAGACTGTTGCTAGACTGCTACCTGAACCTTTTCCGGCACTTGCTAGCTAAGACCCCATGCACACAACCATAGATTTCATCGGTAATTACGGTCCGTAATTATGGACCGTAATTTTGGACCCTTTCAGTTCTATGGCCGATGGACCCGTCCCGTATATTTACGGGAAGGTGTCTGGGCCATAGAAAGCTTCCATAAAAAATAGGACACAGCCCATTTTTTGATTTTACGGACCGTGCGCCCACACTTTATAATCTGAGCACCGCCCGCAAATGTGGGTGACTGTCTGCAGCCGTCCACGCCCGTAATCACGGGCACGGTCATGTGCATGGGGCCTAACACTATACTAGAGTCTGAGGGATTATCTGAGCAATGATAGATAACATTTACCAAAGGGGCTTGTGTGCTCAAAAGTTTTATTTTAATTTTTGTTTAGTTTTTTATTTTTGTGAGTAGCAATGAATGTCAAATAAATGCCATTTTTTGTGTGCTAGTTAGAAAATGAAAGCCAAGATCTTATTGGTTGCTACTGGTTGCCAGTGTTATAATGTGGAGTCATAATAAAAAGTATACTATGAATGATAGGTGTCTGTGACATCATTAGGTTTATATGTTTAAAGAGGATCTGTCACCGCATTATAAGTGTAAAACAAGGCCAGTTCTCTATTAAGAAACTAATTAGCATAAATATAAAACTGCTCATAACTTGCTCAAAAATGATCGTTTTTCAAAATAAAAACCACTGCTGTTATCTACATTCCAGCGCCGATAAGACTATGTAGGAGATAGGGCACTTATAATGTGGTGACAGAGCCTCTTTAAATTAGGACATAGAGAGAAATGAGAGCAGTTTTTGCATTATGCCAGAGTTGTGTTATACCTTGTCAGATCTTATAGTATTTTAAAGAGGCTCTGTCACCACATTATAAGTGGCCTATCTTGTACATAATATGATCGGCGCTGTAATGTAGATTACAGAAGTGTTTTTTATTTAGAGTTATGACCTATATTAGCTTTATGCTAATGAGTTTCTTAATGGACAACTGGGCGTGTTTTACTTTCTGACCAAGTGGGCATTGTGGAGAGAAGTGTATGACGCTTGCCTTGCTGTAAATCTCACACAAATGTTAGCGAAGTGTCAGGATTCTGAATAGACATCACGTCCTGGCTGGAGGTGATGCCTATTTATTGTCAGGACACTTGAGTAACGTTAATGTTTGTGTATGTGGCTGCACATAGTGATCTAGTAAGATTACTATGTGCTGTGTAAATGAATGGGGAGAAGTGTATGACGCTGATAGGTCAGCGTCATACACTTCTCTCCACAATGCCCACTTGGTCAAAAAGTAAAACACGCCCAGTTGTTCATTAAGAAACTCACTAGCATAAAGCTAATATAGGTCATAACGCCGTCAAAAATTATAGTTTTTCTAAATAAAAAAACACTGCTGTAATCTATATTACAGTGCCGATCACATTATGTACAAGATAGGCCACTTATAATGTGGTGACAGAGCCTCTTTAAGAAAGGCCTGGCACCATGTTTCAAAAATACCCTGAAGCTCATTCAGTTTGGATTGTACTAGTAGTGTGTGTATTATTCCTTATTTATATGACCTTCTTTATCAGAAATCCATACTCATGTGTATCTAGAACTATATAAATGTCAGTATAGAACTTTATTATTGTATAACTTGTGGTGGTGAGATAACTGTATTCCTGCTTCCAATGTTTAGGAATCTGTTTGGTAAGTGCGACGACTGTCTCCAATCAGCTGCGTTTTCTCACTTGAATTTGTCGGTTGCATTACAATGGGAGTATGACCATCTAGAATAAAAATAATATAAAACTAAAATGATTATTTATTCATTATTTTAAAAAAAATGTAGAAACTGAAAAAAATAGCAATTACATTGTTCAAATAATAGATGAATGATATATTTTATCACAGTATTAGACTTTAGCTGGTCATAAGCATTATATAAAACATCTTTTAGTCAAAACCCCCCATTTATTTCCCTTGGACATAAACTGAACTGCAAAGGCATGTTTTCCCGAGGAGGAAGGGTACAGCGCTCGGCTGCTTCTGTCATTCTCATAGACATTGAATGGAGTGGTGGGCACATGTTGTTCTGCTAATGTTATGTATTTGAGAAAAGTCTTTTTAAGTTTTTCTCAGAACTGGTAGGTCTTCTTTAAAGCTGGGGGCCATACTTGACTGAATTTCTTTTGATGAACACTAACATCTGGCCAATAATTGAACGTTGTAAGAGAATGTACTGAGCACTTTTGATTGTCAGAACTCAACATGGTTATTTGAAACATACTGAAGTGAAAAATTCTCCCAAACTGGCAAAAACTAAACCCTGTGTTTCATTGACCAAACACCCTCAACTCCTTCAATATGTATTCTATATCAGACATAAATAACAATCCTGCTTAAGATCAGCAATGCTTTGGTATTACAGATCGCCCGCAGCAGATTTTGTAAAAGACAGAATAACCTGAAATTTGTTTTTTGGGATTTGACTCCTTTTCAGGGTTGGCTCCAGGTTTATATGGGCCCATGGGCGACACACACTTAGTAGGCCCCTTTGCATGGAACCCAAGGCGGCAGTAAAATGGCAGAAAACTTTACTTTGTGCCCCCATATAGACGTTAGGCCCTGTTTATGTCCCATATAGAAGTTAGGCCCCCAGTTTGTACCCCCATAAATTTAGTGCCACTCAGCCCCCCTCCCAGGTAGTGCCACACAGCCCCTGTCCAAGGTAGTGCCACACAGCCCCCTCCTCCCAGGTAGTGTCACACAGCCCCTCATAGGTAGTGCCACACAGCCCCCCTCCCTGGTAGTGCCACACAGCCCCACTCCCTGGTAGTGACGCACAGCGCCTCACAGGTAGTGCCACACAGCCCCCTTCCCTGGTAGTGCCACACAGCCCCCCTTCCTGGTAGTGCCACACAGCCACCCTTCCTGATAGTGACACACAGCCCCCACCCTGGTAGTGCTACATAGCCCCCCTCTCTGGTAGTGTCACACAGCCACCCTCCCTGGTAGTGCCACAGCACCCTCCCTGTAGATCACGCCTTTGGTGCTCCCTCTAGTGGAATCCCCATCCAGAGCATTGCCGACACTCTGGATGGGGATTCCGCTTCAGGAGAAACCCCTGACGTCAGTGTCCATATATGGACAGTGTTGTCAGGGGCAACCCCAGAGCCATAGTCCCGGGCAGAGCACTACTAGCACTCTGCCTGGGACTCCTGCTCTGCTCCTGACATCACTGCCCATATGTGGATAGTGATGTCCAGAGCAGAGCTGAAGTCCCGCACAGAGCGCTAGTAAAGGTTCTGCTCTGGTACTCTGGCTCTGGGGAAGCCCTTGACATCACTGTCCATATATGGATAGTGATGTCAGGGGCAATCCTATAGCCAAAGTCCCGAGCAGAGCGCTACTGCCTGGGACACTGCTCTGCTCCTGACATCATTTTACATATATGGACAGTGATGTCAGGGGCTCCCCCAGAGATGGAGTCCCAGAGCAGAGCCGCTTCTAGCGCTCTGCCTGGGACTCTTCTCCTCCTGACATCACTGTCCATATATAGACAGTGATGTCAGGGGCTTCCCAAGGGACAAAGTCCCGGAGCAGAGCCGCTTCTAGCGCTTCTCCTCCTTCTCTCCTCCTGACATCACTGTCCACATATGGACAGTGATATCAGGGGCAACCCCAAAGCCGGAGACCCGGGCAGAGCGCTACTAGCTCTAATAAAGGCTTTGCTCCGGTACTCCGGCTCTGGGGAAGCCCTTGACATCACTGTCCATATATGGATAGTGATGTCAGGGGCAATCCCAGAGCCAAAGTCCTGGGCAGAGCGCTACTAGCACTCTGCCTGGGACACTGCTCTGGTCCTGACATCACTGTCCATATATGGACAGTGATGTCAGGGGCAACCCCACAGCCGGAGACCCGGGAAGAGCGCTATTAGCTACTAGCACTCTGCATGGGAGTCTGCAGCGTAGTAAATGGCAGAGTGGGGAGATACCTCCCTGCTCAGCCATAGCGATCAATAGTGAATGTGGTGTCGCTACCGCTGTAGCAGCCGTAGCGGCTGCCAGCAGGGCCACTGGGCATGGGGGGTTGCCGTGACGGTGGATAGCATGGACCACCTCATGCTGCGGGCCCTGTGGCAGCCGCTATGGCTGTCACAGTGGTAGTTACGCTGCCTCCTAGACAGGGGCTCTCTCTAAGACTCTCGCCGGGGATTCCACTTCTGGAGCATCAGCACCCGGCGGCCGAGTGGGCCCCCCCAAAGGGTAGTGGGCCTCGGCACTTGCCCGGGTTCGTTGGGTGCTGAAGCCGGCCCTGAGCTTTTCTTCATAGGGCACATATGGTACGCATGTCCATATAAGCAAATTACAGTCTATGCAATTTCTTAATATATTTTTGCACAATTGTAATTTGGGCTCACTGTGAAATCAATTGCTGTAATGTAGGGAGATCACCATATGCACATTTTGAGCAGTGTGTCTTACAATTGGCACTTCAATATACCATTTTTGAAAGTGTACAAACAAAGACAATAAAAATCTGCACTTAGTGAGCAGCAGTCATGAAGATATTCATCCTGATATGTTTTTTCCCCCACTCATAAACAAGATATCATTGTGGCAAATTTCTGAAAAATACAACCTGGCAGAGATGTGGTAGTGTATGTAATTACTTTTCTTTTACCATTATTGCTTTGTGAAATGTATCTAGGACTTGCACACATATATTGCTTATGACAATCTACTCTGAAGTCTAAGCCCTGGAATATATACATTTCTGAAGTTTTATTTTATAACATTTGTGGAATAATTTAGTAAATTGCTTTCTTTATATAGTATCAGCTCTTTTTCCATCTCCACCAGAATCAAATAGCTACGGACTATAAGACGTATTTCTCAAGGATTGACAGGCATTCTCTCAGACTTGCAAGTGACGTATGAAAAAAATGGTGGCGTCAATAAAATAATATCAAAAGTAAATTAAGTTGATGATGTCAGGAATATATTTAAGTCAATAAACAAAGCTGTATATAATTTGGTTCATCTGTCCATTACATTGTGGAGATGAAATGTACCTTACACTATTGAAGTCAAGAGAGCAATAGTCCTTTGCAGATTATCGCTCGCACTTCAAATTGCATTTAGTGAAAGGGACAGGATCATCCTTATAGAAAGCAAATAATGTAAAAACAAACTGTTAAAATATCTTAGCCTGCAAGAGACTTACACAGAAATCATAGAATAGTCTCATAGCAAAAATAAAAATGCCCTTAATTGAGAGCTCTGTCTAACTTACTATATTTTATTGTCCCCATCTCTAACATTTTTTGGCAAATCCTCAGGATATGCCATAAAAGTCTGCTAGATGCAGGTCCAGGCTCTAGGTCTATATCCAGGATGAGGGTCACCCAACTCCCGCTCTGTCCAGAGGGGTGGCTGCCGATTCCAGGCGGAGACTAAGTGGAGAGCTGGTTATGTGGTCCCCTCTCTATTCATCCTCTACCTGAATGCGACGGCCAGCAGTCGCTTCACAAGAAGGATCAGGGGACCCGCCTTATCCCCATAGGTGTGGATCCCATAGCTGGGACCTGCACCTATCCCATACTTATGGCATATCCCTTTAAATTTAATGGGGTTGTCCGGGACGTAAAAAAAAAAATATGCAAAGAGAAGGAAAGTGGATAAAATAAAAAAAATACTTATAATACCTTTTCAATTCCATGCCGCTTCACTGACACTGCTCCAGTGGTCCATGGCCGGTCTCTATTAACTTGTCCTGCAGTGATGACGTGCTGTTCTTGCACATGACCGCTGAAGCCAATCTCTGGCCAGTCATAGCGTTAAATAATAAAATTCTGACTGCCGGCAGCAACCACAAAGGGTTCTCACTGCATATGGATTTACACCAATCAACCACAACATTAAAACCACCTGCCTAATATTGTGTAGGTTCCCCTCCTGCATCTAAAATAGTCCAGGCCCATCAAGGCGAGGACTCAACAAGACCTCTGATGGTGTCCTGTGGTATCTAGCATCAAGACATTAGCAGCAGATCCTTTAAGTCCTATAAGTTGCAAGGTGGGGATCATGGATCGGACTTGTTTTCTCAGCACATCCCATAGATGATTGATCGACTTGAGATCTGGGGAATTTGGAGGCCAAGTCACCCCCTTGAACTCGTTGTTATGTTCCGTAGATCATTCCTGAACAATTTTTGCTGTGTGGCAGGGTGTATTATCCTGCTGAAAGAGGCCACTGCCATTTGGAAATTCTATTGCCCTGATGGGGTATACCTTGGTGCCATCTCTTCCCCAGGTAAGTGACGCACACGCACTAGGCCGTCCACATGATGTAAAAGAGAACGTTATTCATCAGATCAGGCCACATTCTTCCAATGCTCCATGGAACACTTTTGGTAGGTACTAACTTTGGCAAGCCCTCACATCCAACTATTGCTCTATTTCTGCTGGAATTCTTTCCTTTTTGTCAGAGGTTCTAGTATTTTTTTTAGCACGAATAATATAGTTTACAGCACTATTCTTGACGTCAAAAATAGAGAAACCTAATGGACCCTCTTGGAATTTGCATAAAACCTTGGCTGCAACTTTCCCAAACCCAAACGTTTTATGTGTATAAGCCAACACCAGTGTTGTGCCTGTGTTTGCCCAATGTTACAAGGTTACAATAATACCTACATCTCTATGCTTGTACTTTACAACTCAGGAGCTACTGCACAATGAGGAACTTTTGTTTTTTACTTCTTTTTAGATGTATAAGCTTATACAAGGCATTCTATAAGGGTGTAAGTAATGTGATTTATGCTCACCCATGACACCTTCTGGATTTCCATTCTTATGCGATAGAATATTATTCCTTCTCAATGAATTAGAATATCATCAAAAAGTTAATTTATTTCAGTAATTCAATTTAAAAAGTGAAACTCATATATTATATAGATTCATTACACACAAAGTGATCTATTTCCATCATTCTTTCTTTCTTTTAACGTTGATGATTATGGCTAACAGTTAATGAAAACCCAAAATTTGGTCTCTCAGAAAATTAGAATATTGGGTAAAAGTTGAAGATTGTCACACTCTAATCAGCTAATCAACACAAAACACCTGCCAAGGTTTCCTAAGCCTTTAAAAGCACTGGTAACAGACCAGTCCTTTTAAAGGCTTAGGAAACCTTGGCAGGTGGTCCAAAGTCCTGTTTTCAGATGAAAGTAAATTTTGCATTTCATTTGGAAATCAAGGTCCCAGAATATGGAGGAAGAGTGGTGAGACACTCAATCCAAGTTGCTTGCGGTCCAGTGTAAAGTTTCCCCAGTCAGTGATGGTTTGGGGAGCCATGTCATCTGCTGGTGTTGGTCCACTGTGTTATATCAAGTCCAGAGTCAGCGCAGCCATCTACCAGGAAATTTTCGAGCACTTAATGCTTCCCTTTGCTGACAAGCTTTATGGAGATGTTGATTTCATTTTCCAGCAGGAATTAGCACCTGCCCACACTGCCAAAACTACCAAAACAAGGTTTAATAACCACAGTATCACTGTGCTTGATTGGCCAGCAAACTCGCCTGACCTAAACTCTATAGAGAATCTATGGGGTATTGTCAAGGGGAAGATGAGATACACCAGGCCCTACAATGCAGACGAGCTGAAGGACGCTATCAAAGCAATCTGGGCTTCCATAACACCTCAGCAGTGCCACAGGCTGATCGCCACCATGCCACGCTGCATTGATGCAGTAATTCATGCAAAAGGAGACCCGACCAAGTATTGAGTGCATATACTGTACATACTTTTCAGTAGGCCAACATGTCGGTATTAAAAATCCTTTTTTAAATTGGGCTTATTTAATATTCTAATTTTCTGAGATACTAAAATTTGGGTTTTCATTAACTGTTAGCCATAATCTTCAACATTAAAAGAAAAAAAATGCTGGAAATAGATCACTCTGCGTTTAATGAATCTATATAATATGAGTTTCACTTTTTGAATTGAATTACTGAAATAAATTAACTTTTTGATGATATTCTAATTCATTGAGAAGGACTAGTAATTGGAGATGTCACGTTATGGAAGATCTTCTGCCATACGCGCTGGGGGTGTCACAGTGTTTTGCGATGTATCGCGCCATGGAAAATGATTCTAATAATAAAGTAAAACAATATTACAAATACACCCTATATTAAAGTGGACACTAAATAATGAAATTCCCTGTCCAGAATGTTTAACTTGATTTCCACACTATGTATATATCTACATTGTCTGCTTGACAAAGGCTGCATTGAGCAGCTGAAACGTTGTATTCTATTGCACAGATGGGTGAATAAAAATCCCTTTTTTTGACCATTGGAGTGCTGCCTCTATTTCTATTCTGTCTGTTATATATCTACATAAGCGTACATACCTACCCACACATTATATTAAACTCACCCATTATGTATAGACCTATATGCGCACAATAAATAACCTAAGAGTGCTCAGCCCATTTAGTTACACTGTGCTCTGTGAGAAAGGCGGAGGACAGTGCGGCGTGCGCAGTAAGCCACAACAAATCTCCCCGCTAATTCAGATACAGTGCCAGAACCAAGCTCAGTACATATATACAGAGTACATATATACAGCACCAGAACAAAGCTCCGTACATAAATACAACACTAGAACCAAGCCCAGTATGTATATATACATACAGCACCAGAACAAAGCACATACATGTACAGCGCCAGATCGAAGCTCAGTACATAAATACAAAACCAGAACCAAGCTCAATACATAAATACAACACCAGAACCAAGCTCAGTATATATATATATATATATATATATATATATACACAGCACCAGAACCAAGCTTATACATATATACAGTGCCAGAACCAAGCTAAGTACATAAATACAGAACCAGAGCAAAGCCCATTACATAAATACAACACCAAAACCAACCAAGCTCAACACATATATACAGCACAGACCCAAGTTCAGTAAGAAAATACAGCAACAGAACCAAGCTCAGTACATATATATATAGTGCCAGAACAAAGCTGAGTACATATATACAGCACCAGAACCAAGCTCAGTACATATATACAGCACAAGAATCAAGCTCGATAGATATATACAGCACCAAAAAGAAGCTCAGTACATATATACAACTCCAGAACAAAGCTCAGTACATATACACAGCACCAAAACCAAGCTCAGTGTAATGTCCACGGCTGCGGACCTTCGTTGTTACTCACCCCTCAACTGCGGCCATGATCTTGTGAGTGCTGGCCGGCATCTCCTCCCTAGGAGATGCCAGCACTTACTTCCACTCCACTCTGCAGTGTCCCGTAGGGTGCGTGCGCACGCGCATGCCCGGCCTTAAAGGGTCAGCGCGCGCACATGAAAATATGTTACCAATTAGTCCTAATCACCCTGAACTATAAAAGGGGCCCTGCCCTTTTACTCCTTGCCTGAGTGTTGTTTGTATTCCTATGTTAGCCTTGCAAATGGTCCATTAATTGTATACTGTTCCCAGTGTTCCCGTGCCCTGCTACCTGTATCCTGTATCCCGTGCTTTATTTGTTCCTGTGCCCTCTATAGTGTTGGAGTCGTGTTGTGCCATCTGCTATGCCTGCTGTCTTACACCACCTCTGGTGTCATTTGCCACGCCTGGTACCTCCTGCCACGTTTTGCAGCACCTGCCATCTAAATACCATCTGTACCTAGCCACTGATATTATCTGGACTATTACAGGTACCCTTGTGCTTGGACTTTGTACAGACTTGGTACACTGTTGTTTGGCCAGCTGCTACCCTGCCTAATGGGTCCACATGCACACAGATTGTGACACAGTACATGTATATATGTTTTGAGCTTGGTTGTTATGATGTATTTATGTACTGAGCTTTGTTCTGATGCTGTATAAATGTACTGAAATTTATTCTGATGCTGTATATATGTACTGAGCTTTGTTCTGATGCTGTATATATGTACTGACCTTGGTTTTGGTATTGTATTTATGTACTGAGCTTTGTTCTGATGCTGTATAAATCTACTGAAATTTGTTCTGATGCTGTATATATGTACGGAGCTTTGTTCTGATGCTGTATATATGTACTGACCTTGGTTTTGGTATTGTATTTATGTACTGAGCTTTGTTGTGGTGCTGTATATATGTACTGAGCTTGGTTCTGGTGCTGGATGTATATGCTGAGCTTGGTTCTGGAGTTGTATATATGCATACCTCCCAACCATCCTGGATTCAGCCGGACAGTCCCAGATTTTGAGCGGTGTCCCGCTGTCCCGGGCGGCCAGGGGTATGTCCTGCTCTGAACTGGATCTGCGTCCTCAGGATGCAAATAAAGTTGAACCCAAACTCAGTAAATATATACAGTACCAGAACCAAGCTCAGTACATAAATACAGTTTCAGAAGCAAGCTCAGTACATAAATACAGCACCAGAGCAAAGCTCAGTACATATATATACAGTGCCAGAACAAAGCTCAGTAAATATATACAGCAATAGAACAAAGCTCAATACATTAATACAGCAACAGAAACAAGCTCAGTACATATATACAAAACCAGAACAAAGGTCAGTACATATATACAGTGCCAGAACAACGTTTAGTACGTATATACAGCAACAGAACCAAGCCCAGTACATAAATACAACACCAAAACCAAGCTCAGTACATATATACAGTGCCAGAACAAAGCTCAATACGTATATACAGCAAAAGAACCAAGCCCAGTACATAAATACAGCAACAGAACCAAGCTTAGTTTCACGTTGGGTACGTGGACCTACTGGGCCGTACCGCCTTGACGGTATGGCAGCTGGCCAACAGGACACAGGCCACAGTCTATAGTTCGTATGGTGTACCTGTGGTAGCTCAGACAGTAGCAAGACAGGCTCAGCTGGGACTAGGCAGCAGGCAGGCGCCAGGCGTGGTGTAGCAGGACAGGCGTGGTATACAGCACAGCACGACTTCAGCTGAACACGGTACTTGACCAGGATAGCACAGGATACAGGTTACAGGTAGCAGGAATGGGAAACACTGGGAACTGGAAAACACTTAGGAGACCATTTGCTTAAACAGACTAGGGTAACGACAACAAGGCTCAGGCAAGGCAGGAAGGGGCTCATGGGCTAATTTTGTACTAATTTCATTGCAGCCTATGGGACCCGGCCGGGAGAAGCGGAAGTGAGCGCGTCTCCTGAGGAGGAGATGGGGACCAGTGCTCACAGTTCCGTGGCTGCGGGTGTCAGGAAGTAAGTGAGCCTGATGGCCTGTGGCCATAGGCATGACACTCATTACATATATACAGCATCAGAACAAAAAACTCAGTACATATATACAGCTTTAGAACCAAGCTCAGTACATATATACAGCACCACATCAAAGCTCAGTACATAAATACAAACCAAAACCGAGCTCAGTACATATAAACAGCATCAGAACAATGTTCAGTACATATATACAGCATCAGAACCAAGCTCAGTACATATGTACAGCACCACAACAAAGCTCAAAACATATATACATGTACTGAGCTTGGGTTTGGTGCTGTATTAATGTGCTAAGCTCTATTGTGGTGCTGTATATATGTACTGAGCTTGGTTCTGGTGTTGTATATATGTACTGAGCTTCTCTTTGCTGCTGTATATATGTACTGAGCTTGGTTCCTGTGCTGTATATATATACTGAGTTTGGTTCGCGGGTACAATTGAGTGCAGTGTATCAGTTCCGGTTTCCCGCATCACCGCGGTTTTGTGAACCGGCTGTAATTTTAACAACCGGCTCGGGAGAATCGGGGTGAACCGGCTGGATCCCCCCTGCCCTTATGTCTACTAGGTGTTACTAAGAGGAGCTAGGCAGCTGCTGGAGACAAGAACTAAGCTGATCTTTTGGCAACACAATAAGTATGAAATGATTACATGCTTTTTGCGGGTCCTTTAAAGCTACTCAATATATAGGCTTGGTGGTCCTATAAATGTGTGTAATTTGCCAGCTGTAAAATCAACAGCATTGCATGTTCTTTCATCCTGGCTTAGCCTTGGATGGCTGAGTTCATTAAGATTTAATTCATATCTTAGAGATATGACTTTGACCTATGAAGAAACCATTCTGCCAACACACTGGCAGGCATGAGTGTCGTGTCCGTGACACACTAAGATGACTTTATTACAATAACAAGATTTCATGCAAACCTTCAAGGAATTTGGCAGCTTCTATAAGATGCATTAGGGCCAAAAAAAGATACGTGCCTCGACTCACTGTTCATTTTGGCAAGTCTACAGAAAACTAAAGTAACTTTTACAGGTTTCTTTTTTGTCATTTTGGGTATCAAAGGGTTTAATAGTCTTTTCATTGTCTATATAATAGCTTCTCATACATTTGTGTTTATTATAAAATGTTGTCTTGGTTACATTTTTCTATTTTTTAAGTATTCAGAAATGAGTATAAAAGAAGGATTCCGGGTGTAGATAACTTTACACTGATTGAGGCAGATTTACCATAAAAAATGCGCCAGAGTTCAGGCTCAAATTGAGACAGAGTTTAGACAATTTTTGCAACTCATCTGACAAGGTGTCATGGCTTAGTGGAAAAGGGACATGAGTTTAGATACACCACATTGCACCCAAAAATTGTTTTTCTAAAGCAAGTCAACCAAGAGGTTGAATAAAGTTAGATAGAAGTGTCTTCAAATTTGTTATCCAGCATGAGCCACTGTGATAAATTTGCCGCTTCTATTCTAATGGTAAGACAGTATTAGTAAATCTGCCCCAATATCTTTCTTGGCCGATTGCATCAGAACCCATATTTATCTACCATTCCAGCATACATAAACACATGATAATATTATCCTCACCACGTATGAATTTAGGCTCTGTCCTTTTGGCCACCGTCAGGTTGTTGTTAATTGGCAGACTGCAAAGCAGGCCACCGCAAAACAACATACTAGTATATTGCGTGGTATACTTTTTTTTTTACCATGGTGGCCATTGAGCAGTGTATGCCACTCTGTGGCTATACAGTGGTATACGTCAGAGCCTTTCATCGGAGGTATACTCTGATGTATACCTCCAACGTATTACTCTGATGTGAACAGAGCCTAAAAATGAGCCCTTAAATTGTGTGTAAGATTTGTTTTATTACTTGAACATATCTAAATTAAAAAATTAAGCATCTTTGATTAAAAATATCCTTTCACCTTGCGTGTACAGCCCCTGTGCAGATCTATGTGTCTCCATTACACACAAATCCTTCTGTGTAGTCTGATTCTGCAGTCATACCCCTCCCATCTGTTCTCTACTTCTTTCTACCATTTGTATGTATGTAAATGCATGTTAGCAAGATGTAGGGGACACACAATAATCTTTCCCCACGGGAGCTCACAATGTAATTACCTTGTGTCAGACATACTTAAGACACTAGTCAATTGACCTATTGGTAAGGTTTTGGATTGTGAGAAAAAATTGGGCCACAGCCAAGATGTTGCCTGGGTTATCTATGGATGGAATGACAGGATCTCATTTTATTTTTAAACTTAAAGGGGTTATCTGGCATGGAAACCCCTTTTCTTTTGTTACATCATCCAACAACTGGAGGTCCCACTGCAATGACTGCACTCCGCCCCCCAAGTCAACTGTTATCAGTAGAAGAAACCACCATGGAATTAACTGCTCTTTTCAATAGATGTTGCATGTTCTCCAGAGCAAAAACCACTTACTGGAGCTGCCCTGGCAGGGTTGGAGGTGGGGGTCCTAAAATGGCATTTTAAAGTATATTTTAAGTCCAAAATGAATTAGCTTTCAAGTCCTAGTGACTAAATATGACATAAGCTCGTGTGAGCGCATATGTCACGTCATATATGTCACATCACCTGATTCCATGTCTGTTTTGATCTGTTCTTCTAGGTCCTCAGGTGATACATAATACTCATCTTCTTCTCCTGATGATGATTTTGGTTTACATTTTCCAAAACAACAATTGCAGCAACAGCACAGACAGCAGCAAAAGTAACATCCAGTCAGAAGTCCACAAATGGCAAACAACCCCTGTTGACAAAGACAGACTCAGTACCTGATCAGAGGAAATTCTACCGTGCATTATATAGGTTGTTTAAATTAAAGGGGTTTTCCAGCCACTAAAAATTGATGGCATATGCTCAGGATACTTTATATCTGAAATAAATAAAAAGAAGAAGCGCCTCATGGTGCAGAATCCCAAAACAATGGTGAATGGGTATACAGGTGTAAGAAATAGCCAGTATCCAGGTACAACACTGTTTGAAGGCATTCAATTGATAAAGTTGCTGCTGCTTCCTAGCCAATGGGACCACAAGGCTCCAGCCCGTAGTATTGTATCAGTGTGAGAAAAAAATATATATATATATAACATATATACAGTGAAGGAAATAAGTATTTGATCCCTTGCTGATTTTGTAAGTGTGCCCACTGTCAAAGACATGAACAGTCTAGAATTTTTAGGATAGGTTAATTTTACCAGTGAGAGATAGATTATATAAAATAAAAAAAAAGAAAATCACATAGTCAAAATTATATATATTTATTTGCATTGTGCACAGAGAAATAAGTATTGGATCCCTTTGGCAAACAAGACTTAATACTTGGTGGCAAAACCCTTGTTGGCAAGCACAGCAGTCAGACCTTTTTTGTAGTTGATGATGAGGTTTGCACACATGTTAGATGGAATTTTGGCCCACTCCTCTTTGCAGATCATCTGTAAATCATTAAGATTTCGAGGCTGTCGCTTGGCAACTCGGATCTTCAGCTCCCTCCATAAGTTTTCGATGGGATTAAGGTCTGGAGACTGGCTAGGCCACTCCATGACCTTAATGTGCTTCTTTTTGAGCCACTCCTTTGTTGCCTTGGCTGTATGTTTCGGGTCATTGTCGTGCTGGAAGACCCAGCCACGAGCCATTTTTAATGTCCTGGTGGAGAGAAGGAGGTTGTCACTCAGTATTTGATGGTACATGGCTCCATCCATTCTCCCATTGATGCAGTGAAATAGTCCTGTGCCCTTAGCAGTGAAACACCCCCAAAACATCATGTTTCCACCTCCATGCTTGACAGTGGGGACGGTGTTCTTTGGGTCATAGGCAGCATTTCTCTTCCTCCAAACAAGGCGAGTTGAGTTAATGCCAAAGAGCTCAATTTTAGTCTCATCTGACCACAGCACCTTCTCTCAATCACTCTCAGAATCATCCAGATGTTCATTTGCAAACTTCAGACGGGCCTGTACATGTGCTTTCTTGAGCAGGGGGACCTTGCGGGCACTGCAGGATTTTAATCCATTATAGCGTAATGTGTTACCAATGGTTTTCTTGGTGACTGTGGTCCCAGCTGCCTTGAGATCATTAACAAGTTCCCCCCGTGTAGTTTTCGGCTGAGCTCTCACCTTCCTCAGGATCAAGGATACCCCACGAGATGAGATTTTGCATGGAGCCCCAGATCGATGTCGATTGACAGTCATTTTGTATGTCTTCCATTTTCTTACTATTGCACCAACAGTTGTCTCCTTCTCACCCAGCGTCTTACTTATGGTTTTGTAGCCCATTCCAGCCTTGTGCAGGTCTATGATCTTGTCCCTGACATCCTTAGAAAGCTCTTTGGTCTTGCCCATGTTGTAGAGATTAGAGTCAGACTGATTAATTGAGTCTGTGGACAGGAGTCTTTTATACAGGTGACCATTTAAGACAGCTGTCTTTAATGCAGGCACCAAGTTGATTTGGAGCGTGTAACTGGTCTGGAGGAGGCTGAACTCTTAATGGTTGGTAGGGGATCAAATACTTATTTCTCTGTGCACAATGCAAATAAATATATATAATTTTGACAATGTGATTTTCTTTTTTTTTTTTTATATATATATATATATATATAATCTATCTCTCACTGGTAAAATTAACCTAGCCTAAAAATTCTAGACTGTTCTTGTCTTTGACAGTGGGCAAACGTACAAAATCAGCAAGGGGTCAAATACTTATTTCCTTTACTGTATATTGAGGAAGTCAAAAAGCGCTCTTTTATCGGGAGGGTGGTAAAGAAAATTAGTTGGGTATTAATAAATTATTTATCGAGGTAACACGTAATGGCGTTTTTTATGTTTATAAACCACACTTTCGGTGGCTTTTTATGTATAAGGTCTGATGAACGGTCCAGTCCAGCGCTTACGTGTTAGCTCGATAAATACTTTATTAATACCCAACTCATTTTCTTTACCACCCTCCCGATGAAGTAGCGCTTTTTGACTTCCTCAATATATATATGTTATATTTTTTATTTTTTCTCACACTGATACTATGCTCAGGATAGGCCATCAACAGCTGATGGATTCCGAGTCTGAATCCCGGGACCCCTGCCGATGAGCTGTTTTGAAGTGGCCATAGTGCTCGTATGAGCGCTGCTTCCCCTTCATTTCTTCTTGCTCACTGTGAATCATCGACACGCATTTAGCGGCGATTCACAGGTATTGCTGCCTTTTATTCCATTGAAGTGAATGGGAGAAGGAGGCTGCAATACAAGTGAATCGCTGCTAAATGTATGTCGATGATTCACAGTGAGCAAGAAGAAATGAAGGGGAAGCAGCACTCGTACGAGCACTGTGGCCCCTTCAAAACAGCTGATCGGCGGGGGTTCCGGGCGTCAGAACCAAAATCCATCAGCTATCCTGAGGATAGGCCATCAATTTTTAGTGGCTGGAAAACCCCTTTAGGCTGAGTTCACACAGAGTTTTTTGCAGGAGGAAAATTCTGCCTCAAAATTCAGTTTCGGATTTTGAGGCAGATTTTGACCTTCCTGCACACCGTTTGCCACGATTTTCAAGGCATTTTTCGCTCGCGCCCATTGAGTGCTACGGGCAAAAAACTCTGTGAAATACGCTTTCTCTGCCTCCCATTGATGTCAATTGGAGGTCAGAGGCGTACCCGCGCGAAGATAGGGCATGTCCCTTCTTTCTCCCTCGAGGCGGTTTTACCGCTCACGGGAGAAAACCGCCTCTGCTTCCCATTAAAATCAAGGGGAGCCATATTTGGATGGTTTTTGATGAGTTTTGCGGAGCGGTTTCTGCGCCAAATAACTTGTAAAAATACTCTGTGTGAACAGGGCCTTACTCCTCACGCAGCCACTTTGTGTAGCCCCGTATGGTTCATAACACAACATAAACTCTGTATGGGTATGTTCACATAGGGTGGATACGCTGCGTAAAAGTACACAGCATATCCGCCCTGAACGCTGCCGGGAATTTCGGCCGAAACACAGCTCCAAATTGTGGTGCAGGTTTTTGTCCAAAATGTCCGCAGCAGAAAACAGCACATAATTTAAAAAAAGTAAATACTGACGTGCATGTGTTGACATGAAAAAACAGTGTCAAAACGTGTAGCACAGCGTGTACATTGATTTCTATGGTCAGGACAGATGCCCTAATTGTGTAGTTTGTGCATACGTATTGTGTGCTTACGTTCTATCCTTTTTTTTTTCATGTCCTGAAAAGCATAGTCTACTACGCTTTTCAGTACTTTTCCCAAACATATACCACACATATACGTTTTTATTTGTATTGAAGTCAATGGACGACGTACGCAATCTTAAACCCTACGTTTACATACGTAAAACGTATACGTTTTTGTGACCATATGTGGGAAATGTTGACTTTCCAAAGTTTGATTTAACTAAAGAACAAAAAAAGTATAAGTTTTTATAACTAAGAACTGACACAAACGTATAAAAACGTATACGACGTATACTACAAAATAAGTATGCGTATGTTACAAATGCATACGTTTTTGTAACTTTTGTAACTTTAAAACGTATACGTCGTCGTATACCACAAACGTGTGCGCAAATCGAGATGTGAACTTAGCCTTACCCATAGCCATGGCGATGCGTCCCTCTGATGTCCTGCAGCCAGCATTCTGGGATGACGTTTCATCTCATGTGAACGCTGTAGCCTGTGATTGTCTACAATAGCCACATGAGATGAAAACGTCATCCCTGGAGTATGGGCTGGGCACAGGAGCACAGAGATCTGGGTAAGTTTAGGCTTATTTTTTCCTGAGCTGCGATTTTTGCGGCAGAATTGCAGCTTTTCCACCGCAAAAATCGCAAACATCTGCTATTTGTTGGGGGTTTTACCTCCTTATTGAATTCAATGGGAAAAACTCACAACAGAAAACCAGCGATTCCGCAACATAAATAGACATGCTGCAGATTGAAAAACCGTAACATAGTTCAATTTATGAACGTTTTTTCGGCTTTTTTTTATGCTGCTATTGTATTACGCTGCAGGTATTCCGCAATGAAATGCATTGCGGAAAATCCACACCATTTATATTGTGTGGACTTACCCTATGTCTCCGTATGAAATCGGAGCATATGGAGGCACAATAGGGCCCCACAGAAGTTTATAGGTCTCCTCTTATGACTCCGTAAAACTTGGAGATTGTGCAGAACTGTAATACGGCCATGTGCATTAAACACAATAGAACACAGTCATATGACAGCACTCTCCAGGATAGAAATGTCTTAAAGAGTGCATGTTAAAAAGATGTATGACATGACCCCCAATTAAATAAAAAAATAAAAATAAATATCCATTTCCACTGAAGTTTCTCTAGTATCTGATATTCAAACAAAGTAAACATTATTGAACACAGCCTCATGCATCAAGTGTGGTATGACACAAAAATAGATTTGAAAATATAAAATATGGTGGACAGTAGGTATGCCAATATTACAAATGTTTTACTTCATTTTTACGTTAGATAACAAAAGTTCCAACATGAACATACAGTTTGTATGGCTGCTTTCAAAGACTAAATAAGGGTATGTTCACACGGCCAAATTTCAGACGTATACGAGGCGTATTATGCCTCGTTTTACGTCTGAAAATACGGCTCCAATACGTCGGCAAACATCTGCCCATTCATTTGAATGGGTTTGCCGACGTACTGTGCAGACGACCTGTTATTTACGCGTCGTCGTTTGACAGCTGTCAAACGACGACTCGTAAAAATACAGCCTCGTCAAAAGAAGTGCAGGACACTTCTTTCAGACGTTTTTGGAGCTGTTTTCTCATAGACTCCAATGAAAACAGCTCCAAAAACGGACGTAAAAAACGCCGCGAAAACAGCGCGAAAAACGCCGCGAAAAATGCGAGTTGGTAACAAAAACGTCTGAAAAGCAGGGTCTGTTTTCCCTTGAAAACAGCTCTGGATTTTCAGACGTTTTTGTTGACTACGTGTGAACATACCCTAAAGGTGGACATGTATAAACTAGAGGTGTTATGTACAGTGAAGGAAATAAGTATTTGACCCCTTGCTGATTTTGTAAGTTTGCCCACTGTCAAAGTCATGAACAGTCTAGAATTTTTAGGCTAGGTTAATTTTACCAGTGAGAGATAGATTATATTTTAAAAAAAACAGAAAATCACATAGTCAAAATTATATATATTTATTTGCATTGTGCACAGAGAAATAAGTATTTGATCCCCTACCAACCATTAAGAGTTCAGCCTCCTCCAGACCAGTTACACGCTCCAAATCAACTTGGTGCCTGCATTAAAGACAGCTGTCTTAACCCCTTAATGACCGGGCCATTTTGCACGTTAATGACCAAAGATTATTTTTTGTTTTTTCACTGTCGCGTTCCAGGAGTCCTAACTTTTTTTTAATTACGTCGACATAGCCGTATAAGGGCTTGTTTTTTGCGGGACGAGTTGTATTTTCTAATTGTACCCTTTTTAGATTCTTACAATATATTGATTAACTTTTATTAACTTTATTTTAGGAGAGAATTTAAAATAAGCAACTATTCTAGCATTAATTTTCACGTTATAAATTTACGCCGTTTACTATGCAGCGTAAATAACATGTTAACTTTATTCTATGGGTCGGCACGATTACGGGGATACCAAATATGTAAAGGTTTTATATGTTTTCCTACGTTTGCACAATAAAAAGCCTTTTAGAAAAAAATTACTTGTTTTTGCATTGCCGCATTCCAAGAGCCATCATTTTTTTATTTTTCCGTCGATGTGGCCGTATGTGGGCTTGATTTTTGCGGGCCAATGTGTAGTTTTAATTAGTACTATTTTGGGGTACATAGGACTTATAGATTAATTTTTATTTTTTATGGGGGGAATGGGAGAAAAGAGAGAATTTTGCCGTTGTTTTTTGCGGTTTTTTTGGACGCCGTTAATACTGCGGGTTTAATTAATGTGTTCATTTTATTGGTCAAGTTCTTACGATCGCGGGGATACCATATATGTGTATGTGTTATTTGTTTTGACACTTTTACTAAATAAAACCACTTTTTGGGCAAAAAAATTGTATTTGATTTTGACTGTAATTATTTATTTTTTTCACAAACTTTATTTAACTGATTGACATTTTTTTTTTTAAAGTCCCACAAGGGGACTTCACTATGCGATCTGCCGATCGCATATATAATGCTTTGGTATACTTAGTATACCTAGTATAGCAGTTGCAGCAGGAGCCAGGCTGTATATAACAGCCGTGCTCCTGCCGCTGATCGCGTGGGTACAGTGGGTACAGTGGCAGTGGGTACAGTGGCAGTACCCGCGCCATCACAGGACGGATATATCCATCCTCCTGCGCGAACTAGCAGCGCAGAGGACGGATATATCCGTCCTTCGGCGTTAAGGAGTTAAATGGTCACCTGTATAAAAGACTCCTGTCCACAGACTCAATTAATCAGTCTGACTCTAACCTCTACAACATGGGCAAGACCAAAGAGCTTTCTAAGGATGTCAGGGACAAGATCATAGACCTGCACAAGGCTGGAATGGGCTACAAAACCATAAGTAAGACGCTGGGTGAGAAGGAGACAACTGTTGGTGCAATAGTAAGAAAATGGAAGACATACAAAATGACTGTTAATCGACATCGATCTGGGGCTCCATGCAAAATCTCGCCTCGTGGGGTATCCTTGATCCTGAGGAAGGTGAGAGCTCAGCCGAAAACTACACGAGGGGAACTTGTTAATGATCTCAAGCACTGGCGTAGCTATAGGGGTCGCAGCGGTCGCAATTGCGACCGGGCCCCGAAGCCAGGGGGGCCCACGGCCCCCCGCACCACATCAATAAAAAGTTACTATAGTAGCTCGGGCCGCGGGCCCCTGTTACTATAGTAACATACTTTACTTACCTTCCTGGTTCCGGGTGGCAGCGGTGGTCCTGACGTCAAGCGCTGTGCGCAGCGCATGACGTCACAGCGCTATGCGCCGCGCACAGCATCGAGACGACAGAAATACCGCCGCGGCCGAAGAGGAAGGTAAGGTTACCCTGACTGGCGGGGTCCGACTCCCGGGACCCGCCAATCAGCTGTTTTGAAGGGGCCGCAGCACTCGTACAAGAGCTGCTCCCCTTTATTCCTGTCACTTCATTCCGGTCACACTGTGAATCCGTGTCGGCGATTCACAGTGTGAGCAAGTAGTGAAATGAAGGGGAAGCAGCTCTCGTACGAGTGCTGCGGCCCCTTCAAAACAGCTGATTTGCGGGTCCCGGGCGACACATCAGCTATTGATGGCCTATCCTGTGGATAGGCCATCAATGTTTAGGGACTGCACAACCCCTAAGCCTACGATGTAGCAGGCTTAGGGGGCCCATGAGACAGGATCACAGATTGTGTGATCCTGTCTGCTGGGCCCTGTATCTAAGCCAATCACATGGTAGGCTTAGATACATGGCCCATGTGTGATCCTGTCTGCTGGGCCCTGTATCTAAGCCAATCACATGGTAGGCTTAGATACATGGCCCATGTGTGATCCTGTCTGCTGGGCCCTGTATCTAAGCCAATCACATGGTAGGCTTAGATTCATGGCCCATGTGTGATCCTGTCTGGTGGGCCCTGTATATAAGCCTACCACACTGTAGGCTTAGATACATGGCCCATGCGTGATCCTGTCTGCTGGGCCCTGTATCTAAGCCAATCACATGGTAGGCTTAGATACATGGCCCATGTGTGATCCTGTCTGCTGGGCCCTGTTCTAAGCCTACCACACTGTAGGTTTAGATACAGGGCCCCAGCACACAGTAATCTTATACTGTATAAGATTACTGTCTGCTGGACCCTGTATCTAAGCCTACATTGTGGTAGGCTTAGATACAGGGTCCCACAGACAGTATCACACATGGGCCCTGTATCTAAGCCTAACACGTGTTACTAATCATTTTTTGTGTTTTCTTACAGGTTCGGTCGTTGGACTACGGCGGATTCCAGGACGACTTCGATGACGGCTTTTTTTTTATTATCAATAAAATGGTTAATGAGGGCTGTGTGGGTTTTTTTTTATTTCAATAAAAAAAAAATTCTATGTCTTTGTGTTTTTTTTTAAACTATATTACTACCGCCTTAGTAATGGCCACCGGCTGATTGACAGTATCCATTGCTAAGGCGGGGCTTAGTGTTAGCCGGTGCAGAGGCGAACACTAACCCCCTTTATTACCCCGGTACCCACCGCCACCAGGGGTGCTGGGAAGAGCCGGGTACGATCCAGTACCTGACCATCTGTAGTGATGGTCGGCCACTGGGGTGGCCGCAGGCTGGTACTATCAGGAGGGGAAAGGCCAAAACAGTGGCCCTTCCCACCCTGGTGATGCTAGGCTGCTGCTGCTTTATTGTATCTGGCTGGTTATGAAAAATGGGGGGGACCCCACGTCATTTAAAAAAAAAATAATTGGAAAGAACGATGTGGGGTCCCCCCCAATTTTCATAACCAGCCAGATGCAACACAGCAGCAGCAGGCAGCATTACAAGGGTGGGAAGGGCCACTGTTTTTAGCCTTCCCCAACCTAACAATACCAGCCTGCGGCCACCCCAGTGCCTGCCCGTCACTACAGATGGACGGGTACTGGTTCGTACCCGGCTCTTCCCAGTACCCCTGGTGGCAGTGGGTACCGGGGTAATAATGGGGGTTAGTGTAGCCTCTGCACCTGCTAATATTAAGCCTCGCCTTAGTAATGGAGGTTGTCAATCAGCCAGCGGCCATTACTAAGGCGGTGATAATAACGTTTAAAAAGATACAAGCACATAGAAAAAATATTTTATTGAAATAAAAAAACACAACCCTCATTAACCATTTTATTGAGAATAAAAAAAACGCCATCATTGAAGTCCTCGTATCCGAAGTCCAACAACCGAACCTGTAAAAAAAACACAAACACACAAAAATAATCAGTAACACATAAAGCAGCAAAATTATTATTCTTACCTGTCCTGGGTCCAGCGCTGGAGACGCAATGTCAGCGAGCTGGGCCCTGTATCTAATCCAATCATGTGCGATACTGTCTGCTGAGCTGTGTATCTAATCCAATCATGTGTGATACTGTCTGCTGGGCCCTGTATCTAATCGTATCTTGTGTGATACTGTCTGCTGGGCCCTATATCTAATCCGATCATGTGTGATACTGTCTGCTGAGCCACTGTATCTAATCCTATCATGTGTGATATTGCCTTCTGAGCCACTGTATCTAATCCTATCATGTGTGGTACTGTCTGCTGAGCCACTGTATCTAATCCTATCATGTGTGATACTGTCTTCTGAGCCACTGTATCTAATCCTATCATGTGTGATACTGTCTGCTGAGCCACTGTATCTAATCCTATCCATAGTTTATAGGGTCGTAGTGCTATAGATATGCTGTCTCATATACACACTTTTTTTTGGGCGGACACATATGTATTGGGGCTATTTCCCCTGACATTTTAAGCCCTGAGGGTATGTTCACACGGCAGCGTCTGTTACGGCTGAAATTACGGTGCTGTTTTCAGGAGAAAACAGCACCGTAATTTCAGCCGTAAAGGCAAGTGCAGGCGTCTTTCGCTGCGTCCATTACGGACGTAATTGGAGTTGTTTTTCTATGGAGTCCATGGAAAACGGCTCCATTTACGTCTGAAGAAGTGACAGGCACTTCTTTGATGCGGGCGTCTTTTTTACGCGCCGCCTTTTGACAGCGGCGCGTAAAAAAAAATGACCGTCGGCACAGAACATCGTAAGACTCATTCAAATGAATGGGCAGATGTTTTACAACGCTTTTGAGCCGCATTTTCGAATTCAATGCTAAAACGCCCGAATTACGTCCGTAAATAGGGTGTGTGAACCCAGCCTTAGGCTGGGTTCACACGACCTATTTTCAGAAGTAAACGAGGCGTATTATGCCTCGTTTTACGCCTGAAAATAGGGCTACAATACGTCGGCAAACATCTGCCCATTCATTTGAATGGGTTTGCCGACGTATTGTGCAGACTACCTGTAATTTACGCGTCGTCGTTTGACAGCTGTCAAACGATGACGCGTAAATTGACTGCCTCGGCAAAGAAGTGCAGGGCACTTCTTTGCAACGTAATTTGAGCCGTTCTTCATTGAACTCAATGAAGAGCAGCTCAAGATTACAGGCGTCACAGACGCCTCGCATAATACGAGGAGGAACATTTACGGCTGAAACGAGGCAGCTGTTTTCTTCTGAAAACAGTCTGTCATTTCAGCCGTAAAAGCCACTGCTCGTGTGCACATACCCTTAGGCCTCATGCACACGACCGTGTTTTTGCGTCCGCAATTCAACCGCAAATCCACGGGTAAATTGCGGACCCATTCATTTCTATGGGCCCATACACACTATCCGTGTTTTCACGGCTCTCCGCATGTCCGCACATCCGTGCCGCAGAAACTACGGACATGTCCTATTATGGGCCGCAAATGCGGTGCGGACATGCCAATAGAAGTCAATGGGCCCGTGGAAATTGCGGATACACCGCCGTGTGTCATCCGCAGTTTTGCGGATTTGCGGAAGTGTTGCTAGGCGACGACCGGGAATGAGTTCTGTCGTCATCATGTTTTACCTAGGCTTTTTATTTTTCATCCGCATTTTGCGGATTACATACGGATGAACTGCGGAGGACATACGGATGAACTGCGGATGACATTTCACGGAACACGGTCCTGGAATTTGCGGACCAGAAAAACACTACGGTCGTGTGCATGAGGCCTTAGTGACGCCCCCGGCTGCTAGTGCTGCATTGTTGGGTCACTTAGGAGACCCAGCGATGCAGCTGAAAGCTGCGGACCGTCGGCCATGAGAAGTTTGCGGGGGGGGGGGCCCAGTAAGAATTTTTGCATCGGGGCCCATGAGCCTTTAGCTACGCCCCTGATCTCAAGGCAGCTGGGACCACAGTCACCAAGAAAACCATTGGTAACACATTACGCCGTAATGGATTAAAATCCAGCAGTGCCTGCAAGGTCCCTCTGCTCAAGAAGGCACATGTACAGGCCCGTCTGAAGTTTGCAAATTAACATCTGGATGATTCTGAGAGTGATTGGGAGAAGGTGCTGTGGTCAGATGAGACTAAAATTGAGCTCTTTGGCATTAACTCAACTCGCCGTGTTTGGAGGAAGAGAAATGCTGCCTATGACCCAAAAAACACTGTCCCCACTGTCAAGCATGGAGGTGGAAACATTATGTTTTGGGGGTGTTTCTCTGCCAAGGGCACAGGACTACTTCACAGCATCAATGGGAGAATGGATGGAGCCATGTACCGTCAAATCCTGAGTGACAACCTCCTTCCCTCCACCAGGACATTAAAAATGGCTCGTGGCTGGGTCTTCCAGCACGACAATGACCCGAAACATACAGCCAAGGCAACAAAGGAGTGGCTCAAAAAGAAGCACATTAAGGTCATGGAGTAACCTAGCCAGTCTCCAGACCTTAATCCCATCGAAAACTTATGGAGGGAGCTGAAGATCCGAGTTGCCAAGCGACAGCCTCGAAATCTTAATGATTTACAGATGATCTGCAAAGAGGAGTGGGCCAAAATTCCATCTAACATGTGTGCAAACCTCATCATCAACTACAAAAAAACATCTGACTGCTGTGCTTGCCAACAAGGGTTTTGCCACCCAGTATTAAGTCTTGTTTGCCAAAGGGATCAAATACTTATTTCTCTGTGCACAATGCAAATAAATAGATATAATTTTGACAATGTGATTTTCTGTTTTTTTTTAAATATAATCTATCTCTCACTGGTAAAATTAACCTAGCCTAAAAATTCTAGACTGTTCATGTCTTTGACAGTGGGAAAACTTACAAAATCAGCAAGGGATCAAATACTTATTTCTTTCACTGTAGCTTCTCTTCCAGAATCACTTTTAGATGTGTTTACCTTTGCCCACCAACTAGACAGCATGAAATATGTGTTAACATTTTCTTCTCCAAACTGCTCTGCCACGTACAATCCGAGGGAGCCATACTTGTCATAAATGTTCCTCTTAGATATGTCAGATAGTATTGAATTAGCATTGTTGATCTCCTTGAATGTTTCAGCTGCTTGGGGATTGTCAGGATTTTTGTCAGGATGATGCCTGAGAGCCAGTTTTCTTTCACCATGAAGAAAAAAAACAAATGAAAATGTGTTAGAATATAAGCTATAATAACAGAATAAATAAATATACAAATTATTATTATTTTATGTATTTTTATTAATCTCCACCTCTTATCCATAGTTTCCGCTCACTATAATTGTATATAGTGTCTGCATGTACAGTTGTAAATATATTTTTACGGGAATCACTGTAAAAGTTTTGACTTGCCAATTTATAAGGCGTTTTTCTCCCATGGGGCACTCTCTACAAACTTGCATCTCAGACTTCAGCTAGTACCCTATATAAAATCTTAAAACCCACTGAAGGTCTCACAAATAAAAACTTTCCACACTCTCACGAGTGGATTCCTGAAGAGCCTTACTGTGAAAGTTATTAAAATGTGTTTAAGTGATTCAATTTTGTGTAAACTCCATCTTCTATATCTTGCATCCATCTTGTATTCTAAAGAATCCATTTTGTGATTAAGAGGTCATCTGTTGCTTTAAGACAGTATATTCACGCTGGGATTGTCTGTTTCTCAGCTATGTGTCTCTCTGTTCCTTATCTGAGTCTGTTACAAGAAATGTGTGCTGACCTTGAAGTTGCAATTCTACGAGAAAGGTCATTCATGAAACTGAATGGGTTATAAGATAAGATTGTATTCTAGCCTGAGAAATTGTTTTGTTCGAATCACAAGTGCTGGTTATCAGTTGGCATGACATAGCGTTTCATGGGAATCGTAGTTTTACATTTAAAAAGTCTTTCATGACTGTGATTGGCTCAGTACGAGCATCTCCTCACTGTATGCTATTGGCTGAACCAGAGTCAACGTCACATTGTAAACGATTGGATGAAATCAAGCCTACTCCCCTTTTCAAAGATATTATTGTAATTGCTTGGGTCAATAAACTTTAGAGAATAATAGTTGAGTATACAAGCAGTGTCTCTGTGTCTCTTACTTCTCTCCGATATATCGCTATAACTTATGGATTTGGATCTGGATACATTTACAGGTATCGTTTGACATACCCGTCTAAAACTTCAGTCTAATATATTTTGGCCATGATTGCGTCAACACTTACCAGTTTAACCCTTTAATGACCAGCCTATATTAAACCTTAATGACCAAGCAATTTTTTTACGTTTTTCCACCATCACATTTTATTTTTGCGTCGGCTGTATCAGGACTTGTTTTTTGCGGGACAAGTTGTGTTTTTTAATAGCACCATTTTGGGGTACATATAATTTATCGATTAACTTTTATTAACATTTTTTTTGAGGGTAATAGAAAAAAACACCAATTTCGTCACACTTTTTTGCGTCCTAAATTGACACAGTTTACCGTGTGGTATAAATAACACAATAACTTTATTTAGCGTGTTGTTACGATTGCAATGACACCAAGTTTATATCGATTTTGTATGTTTTACTACTTTTACACAGTAAAAAAAAAAATTCAAAATTATTTGTTTTTGTGTTTGCATATTTGAAGAGTCATAACTTTTTTATGTGTCCGCCGATGCAGCTGTGTGAGGGCTTTTATTTTGCAAGATGACTTGTAGTTTTTATTGGTACCATTTAGGAGTACATGCGACTTTTTGATACCTTTTTATCAAGATTTTTTAAGGCAGGATTCACAGAAAACAGCAATTTTTGCCTTTGTTATTTATTTTCACAGAGCGGGTTAAATAATGTAATAACATTATAGTTGGGGTCGTTACAGACGCGGAGATACCATATATGTGTAACTTTTTAACTGGGGCAGACCTGGGGGCCTTTATTAGGCCCCCCGGCTGCCATAGAAGTCACCGACACCCTGCGATCACATGCAGGGTGACGGTGGAGTGAGAGAGGGAGCTTCCTCCCTCTCTCCAAAACCACTCAGATGCGGTGCTCGCTATTGAGTGCCGCATCTGAAGGGTTAAATGATCGAGATCGATACTGACGCTCCTCTGGTAACTGAGAGCAGGGAGATTTAACGGCTCCCTGCTCTATTTATTTGTTCTGATGCAGCGCCGTAAAAAGGCTACTGCATTGGAATAAAGCCCGTTAGTCGCCGCTGTAAAAACACTATGGGGCGGTAACTAACGGGTTAAGGATTTGCAGATGTCTCACATACCATTATTATTGGTAAGGCATATGCCCATATATGACCACTTTTAGGTTGTACTCAGACGCGGTTGAGGTGCGATTCAAACAGCATAAAAAATGCATTGGAAAACCGCATGCATATTCACCGCAATTTGATGTGTTTTTTAAATGCGGTTTTAACTGTATCTTAACCACAACGTCTAAATACACCCAGGTCCGGACTATCTTATAGCACTGCGCCCCTTGTTTTGTGCAGCTATATGGAATTACAGACATTTAGGAACAGCCATTTGCAAATGACACATAACTTTAGACATATTTATTAGGCATTAATTAATTCATTAAGTTATCAGGACTTGAGGTCATAAGAAGGTTTTATATAAATAAGGGCATTCTGGCTTGTAATCTGTAAAATCTGATTGGTCCAATGGTAGCCCACATTCCACATTTGGGGTATGTTCACACAAGGCGGATTCGCTGCCTAAATTGTGGTGCAGTTTTTCTACCAGAAGGTCCGCACGTATTGATTGGCTGCCGCAGTCACATGAGACGGGATCACATGAAACGCCATCCCTGGAGGCCGGGCTGGACGCAGGAGCATAGAGATCTGAGTAAATTTAGACTTTTTTTTCTGTGTTGCGATTTTTAAAGGGCGGAATCGCAGCTTTTCCGTGGAGAAAATCGCAACATTTGCTTTTTGTTGCAGGTTTTACATCCCCATTGAATTCAATGGGGAAAAGCCACAACAGCAAACCAGTGATTCCGCTGCAGAAAATTGACATGCTGCAGATTAAAATACTGCACCGCAAGTCAATCTATGAACGTTTTGTTACGCAGCGTGTAGATGAGGTTTGTTCAAATCTCATCCACTTTGCTGCTACTGTAATAAGCTGCAGATTTTCCGCAATTAAATTTGTTGCGGAAAATACGCAATATTTACGCTACGTGTGAACCTGGACTTGAAGTTACATTTCACATAATAACAGAATTATGCAAGGCACTATAGAACAGGAAGCATCAGAGGCGTCATTTAAAGCTACTTGGCCCCAATGCAAAATCTGTAACAAGGCCCCCTCTCAAACCATTTGCTATTTATGTGCCAGAGGGGACTTTGTACCCCCTCAGGTTCAAGGGCCCAGGTGCTAATGCTACCTATAGTTACACAACTGGGGAGAATGTTCCATAATTAATTAACAAGCTATCCCCAGAATGCATTGGTGTAAATAGGAAAGACTGGGCCCCATAGCAAACTCTTGACTGAGCCCCCCAGGTGCCACAAGCATCCCCCCTTATAGATAGTGCCCCCTTAAAATGTGTCATACAGCCCCCCTGTAGACAGTGCTATACAGCCCCGACTATACAGTGTCACACCCCACTTGTAGATAGTGCCCCCACCTCCCCCTTGTAGATAGTACCATACACCCCCCCTTTAGATATCGCCATAAAGCCCCCTATATATAGCGCTATAGAGCTCCCACTGTATATAGTGACACACAGCCCCCCTCCCTTGTATATAGTGCCACACAGCCCCCCTTAGTAGATAGTGCCACACAGAGACCCCTGTAGATTGTGCCACACACAGACCCCTGTAGATAGCGCCACAGCCCTCCCCCTTGTAAATAGTACCATACAGACCCCCTAGTAGACAGTGCCACACAGCCCCCCCCCTTAGTAGTGCCACACAGCCCCTTGTATATAGTGCCACACAGCTCCCCCATGTGTATAGAGTAACACAGCTTCCCCTTGTCTACAGTGCCACACAGCTCCCCTTGTGTATAGTGCCACACAGCTCCCCCTTGTGTATAGTGCCACAAAGCTCCCCCTTGTGTAAAGTGCCACACAGCCCCCCCATGTGTATAGTGCCACACAGCCCCCCCCCCTTGTGTAAAGTGCCATAAGGCAATGGCGCATCTGAGAAAGTTGTATCAGCCAGGGGGATGTCAATCTAACATGGAAAGTTTGGTTTGGAGGCAGGACTATGTGACTCTTCAGGATAGCGGCACCGCCCCATGACCCTTTAATGAGTAATTAGCATATAGTGTGTGCCG
Organism: Rhinoderma darwinii; assembly: GCF_050947455.1. NCBI lineage: Eukaryota > Metazoa > Chordata > Amphibia > Anura > Rhinodermatidae > Rhinoderma > Rhinoderma darwinii. The sequence goes on from NC_134691.1 coordinate 76,818,798, forward strand.
TTTTAAAAGTGGATTTTAAAGATTTTGCTGCATCTGAAAAAAACATACATTTGGAAATATTGTCAGGTCATGTATTACCGTATGGTGGCGGTTCAAGGGGTTAAAACTACCAGACAGGTTCCCATGAAATATACAATGAATTGAGAACAATTCTATCTGCCCTGCAATTTTGTTATTATAAATATATTCTATATAATTACATCCCCAGAACCAAGCTCTGACATATACGGCTCTAGAACCAAGCTCAATACATATATACATCTCCAGAACCGAGCTCAGTACATATATACAGCACCAGAACCGAGCTCAATACATAAATACAGCACCAGAATCGAGCTCAGTACATAAATACAGCACTAGAACCAAGCTCTGACATATATACAGCACCAGAACCAAGCTCATACATATATACATCCCCAGAACCAAACTCAGTACATAAATACAGCAGTAGAACCAAGCTTAGTACATAAACAAGAACAAATGAAATATAGGAGCTGCACCGTAGCAAGAAATGTGGGTGCTATCCTCAGGGGAAAGTTGATGTAAGACCCTAAACAAGTACAACCACAATCCAAAAGAAGAGGCAGCACTCCAGTGGTATAAAAATCCAAAATTTATTCACCCAACATACAGGCAACGTTTCACCTTCCCATTGATCGGCTTGAAAATGCCTTCAATGGGAAGGTGAAACGTTGCCTATATGTTGGGTGAATAAATTTGGGATTTTTATACCACTGGAGTGCTGCCTCTTCTTTTTGAATGTGGTTAAGCTTAGTACATATATACAATACCAGAAAAATTATCAGTACATATATACAGCACCAGAACAAAGCTCAGTACATATATACATCCCCAGAACCAAGCTGAGTACATATATACAGCACCAGAACAAAGCTCATACATATATACAGCACCAGAATAAAGCTCAGTACATATATAAAACACCAGAACAAATACAGCTCAATTTAGTGAAACCCCCTGCAATATAGGTTTGTACGGCGTAAAACTACAGCTCCCAGCATGGCCCAAACAATAGTAAGGATATATATAACTTAGAAAAGACAGATGCTAAGAAGACAAGGGAATATGCAAAAATAGAAAAGTACTTTATTGAGTTACATGATAAAAGACAATAGATAAAATGAGGAATCCATAAACCAGCAGATAAAAAGGACAATAAGCTGTGTGTCTAACAAATAAACAAAGAGTACAAAATTGTACCAATGACACTCCTTCCAAAAAGTTTTGATATAGACTGAAATGAAGAGACCATATATGCATATAACGATGTGCTACATAAGCACATAGAATACAAATAGTAGTGAAACATGTATTAAGTCCATATGAACGTGGAGGAAAGCAATTATACACAAGAATACTGAGGCATATCAAAGGGATATATCATACCCATGATGGATGCAGGAAGAAACACAGCGAACGTCCGCCCCAATGCACGTTTCGGCGTTAATGCCTTCGTCTGGGGGTGGCGTTGAACAATGAACTCACCATCTTTAAATGGGGACTGGCCAATTACAAAAACATGCGTCAGGTGAAAAATATTCCATTCTAAATATGTTTACCTCACTGTATAGTTACCGGTCGCGTCACCCTGGAGAGTAAGATGGCCGCACCACCGGACGCGTCGGTCACGAGGGGCCGGAGCCGGATACACGTCACCGCGTCAACAGACACGGTCACGTGAGTCCAGAGTCCGACACGTCATGAGCGACGAAACGGAGGCCGGTCACCACGCACCAATCACAAAGCGACACAGTGAGCAGAGAACACAAGATCGCAGTTAAGGTAAATTTGCCAAATAGTAGTTTACAATACATGTGTGCAATACAGCATTGATAACCTTAATGTCGATAAAGAAAATCCATATCAAAGTGTAGTAACCATCAGAACTACATAATGCATTTGCAAGGAAAATAAGCACAAAACCAAATAATTGATGCAGTGAAAAAAATATATCAATAAAGAAAAAAAGGGGGGTGCCAAAAATAAAAAACAAAAAACACAGCACAAGATCACAGTATATGAACACTATATTATATCCAGCGATAATATAATAATAACAACAAAAACAAATGGCAGCAATGGAAGCTGCAGGTGTGCTCACCCAATAGGTTGTCATGGGATCTGTAGTTCCTCAGTTGGAGTGCAGTCGGAAGAGGGGGCTTGCAGGCAGGCAAGGATCCAATAAATAGAAGAGTTTTTTAAAGAAAATCCTCAGCACATCCACATTTAGAAAAAAATATAAAAAGAGCTTTATTTCGTCATAGAATAAAAGTGCATCGGACAGAGGTGGGACGTGTTACTGCTAATAGGAGTAACACGTCCCACCTGTGTTTGATGGACTTTTATTCTATGCCGAAATAAAGCTCTTTTTATATTTTTCTAAATGTGGATGTGCTGAGGATTTTCTTTAAAAAAACTCTTCTATTTATAATATAATAATATTTGTGCTAAATATATATAAATGTGAATAAATATGAATATTGATACTAAAAAATATATTAAAGTAATAAAAATGAGCATAAATAGTGTACAGAATTATAATATAAATAGTGTATGTATTACATATAAGTGCATAAAAAATCATACAATTTTCCAACAAAACATATATCAATGTATGAATATAAGCATATATCAAGCATTGGTTCTCTTATCACCAAAAGATTCTTCAAGAGTTGCATGGATTTCAACAATATTGATTGACAAACATGGAAAAGCCCATTGGCGCAGAATTATTTAGGAACCCCAAATAAAGAAGATGGAAACTCCAAATGTGACAATGGGATTATGCAATATAAATCTAGTCTATATGAAAAGAAATATATATTGAGTTAAAATCAAAAACAAAAGATAAGAAACAATAAAATATACCCAACACCTCTAAAATGAGCTGGCAATCAGAGAAATGAGGAGAACCCAGTGGTCTCATTGAGGTCTTTAGGATGTACAGTTTGAAGCCTCCATATCCACTTGCATATCCACTTGCATTCTCTCTGTAGGAGAAGTTTTTTTTAGATCATTGATGTGATCAATACCTTTACCTTCAACGATCTCGAATTACAAGCGTGGTGGAGTCGAAAATGTTTAGGAATGGTTTTTAAGTGTTCCACATCTTCTACCATTTTAGCGTTCTCTATATCCCTAACATGTTCTCTCACACGGACCCGCAACTCACGGATAGTCATGCCTATGTAAATTTTAGAGCATGGGCATGTGGCATAGTAAATGACACCTTTAGTGTTGCAGGTAATCAGCCAACACATTTTGAAGTTATTATGGCCACTAGAGTCAACAAAATACTCAGAGCGCTCGATGTTAGGACAACTTAATAAATCCCCGCACGATCTACAGCCCCATTTAGGGCCCGTTGTGGCGAATACTTTACCGGGTTTAACCGGTGTCAGGTAACCATGCACTATGGCATCACGCAGATTACGTGCACTGCGCAGTGCCCTACCAGGATAATCAGGCAAAATTGTATGATATTTTATGCACTTATATGTAATACATACACTATTTATATTATAATTCTGTACACTATTTATGCTCATTTTTATTACTTTGATATATTTTTTAGCATCAATATTCATATTTATTCACGTTTATATATTTAGCACGATAATTATTATTATATTATCACTGTATATAATATAGTGTTCATACACTGATCTTGTGCTGTGTTTTTTGTTTCTTATTTTTGGCACCCCCCCCCCCCCTTTTTCTTTATTGATATATTTTTTTCACTGCATTAATTCTTTGGTTTTGTACTTATTTACCTTGCAAATGCATTATGTAGTTCTGATGGTTACTACATTTTGATATGGATTTTCTTTATCGACATTAAGGTTATCAATGCTGTATTGCACACATGTATTGTAAACTACCTTTGGGCAAATTTACCTTAACTGCGATCTTGTGTTCTCTGCTCACTGTGTCGCTTTGTGATTGGTGCGTGGTGACCGGCCTCCGTTTCGTCGTTCATGACGTGTCGGACTCTGGACTCACGTGACCGTGTCTGTTGACGCGGTGACGTGTATCCGGCTCCGGCCCCTCGTGACCGACGCTTCCGGTGGTGCGGCCATCCTATTCTCCCGGGCGACGCGACCGGTAACTATACAGTGTGGTAAACATATTTAGAATGGAATATTTTTCACCTGACGCATGTTATTGTAATTGGCCAGTCCCCATTTAAAGATGGTGAGTTCATTGTTCAACGCCATCCCCAGACGAAGGCATTAGCGCCGAAACGCGGATTGGGGCGGACGTTCGCTGTGTTTCTACCTGCATCCATCATGGGTATGATATATCCCTTTGATATGCCTCAGTATTCTTGTGTATAATTGCTTTCCTCCACGTTCATATGGACTTAAAGCATGTTTCACTACTATTTGTATTCTTTGTGCTTATGTAGCACATCATTATATGCATATATAGTCTCTTCATTTCAGTCTATATCAAAACTTTTTGGAAGGAGTGTCATTGGTACAATTTTGTACTCTTTGTTTATATGTTAGACACATGGCTTATTGTCCATTTTGTCTGCTGGTTTATGGATTCCTCATTTTATCTATTGTCTTTTATGATGCAACTCAATAAAGTACTTATCTATTTTTGCATATTCCCTTGTCTTCTTAGCATCTGTCTTTTCTAGGTTATATATATTCATTCTTGATGCTTTTTGGGTATACACCCTAGGATCAGCTCACATAGTTCACATATACTAATTATTGAATCACATGTTTGGGCTATTAGATCCATGCTGTATTTTTCGGTTAGGTCAATAGTAAGGATATGCTGGGAGATGCTGTATCACAAAAAAAAAATCATACCACCCATCATCTCGCTGCAGATCATACAGCGACTACAGTGCTGATTAGAGGCAGAATAAACATTTACATTAAGCGACTCACCTGTGACGTCTCAGATTCTAGTTATTTTCTTCTCCCTCCGGTCCAGACCTCTATGATGGATTTCTTCCGGCCATGCTTAGATTTCTGCAGTTTTCCGCTCACATTTCTTCACTTCTCACTTTTAAAAAATGTCTGCACCTATAAACGAAGTTAAAATTCTCAACACCTCTAAATATAATAAATCACCATACACTGCACCTCTAATTATAATAGTGCCATACACTGTGTCCCTTATTATAATAGTACCATATACTGTACCTCTAATTATAATAGCGCCATACGCTGTGTCCTTGATTATAATAGTACCATACACTGTGTCCCACACACACCATGCCCCCTGTAGATAGTGCCAACATACCCCCTGTAGATAGTCACCCCCATAGAGCCTCTGTAGATAGTGCCCTACATAGAAGCCCCTGTAGATAGTGCCCCACATACAGCTCTCTGTAGATAGTGCCCACATATGGACTCCAGAGCTGCAAGGCAATAGTGCTAACCACTGAGCCACTGTGCTACCCTACAAATAGCTTCCCCTATAGATAGTGCTCCACATATAGCCCACCTCGGTAGATAGTGCCTCACATATAGCCCACCCCTGTAGACAGTGCCCTACCTATAGCCCCCCTGTAGCTCGTGCCCCACAGGTAACCCACCCCTGTATATAGTGTCCCATATATAGCCCACCCCTATAGATAGTGCCCTATAAATAACTCCCCTATAGATAGTGCTCTACATATAGCCCACCCCTGTATATAGTGTCCCACATATAGCTCCCCTTGTATATAGTGCCCCACATCCCCACATATAGATCCTTCTGTAGATAGTGCCCCACATATAGACCCCCCTGTATATAGTGGCCCACATCCACATATATAGACCCCCTGTATATAGTGCCCCACATCCCCACATATAGACCCCCCCTGTAGATAGTGCCCCACATCTCCACATATAGCCCCACCTGTATATAGTGCCCCACATCCCCACATATAGACCCCCCAGTAGATAGTGCCCCACATCCCAACTTATAGACCCCCCTGTATACAGTGGCCCACATCTCCACCTATAGACCCCCCTTGTAGATAGTGCCACACATCCCAACATATAGACCCCCCTGTATACATTCAAAGGCGCTGATTGGCAGGGCAGAATGACTTGCCCCGTCAATCAGCGCCTTTCAAGCACGAAAGCGTCGTAATTTGGCTTTGCCAATCAGCGTCATTGTAAGGCGCTAGTTCATGTATTTGTGCTATAGACGCATGTACAATTACTGCAAGAGGGGGTGGCTGTGTCTAGCCCCTCTGGTGCTAGCAACGCCCGCGGGCATGAGGGGGTCCGTGTCGCCCGGCCCATAAATGTGAGAGGCTCGGCGGCGCGGGCCCCGTAGTAGAATCGCTACAGCTGTAGCAGTCATAACGGCTGCTAACGGCGCCACCGGACATATGGAGGGGGCATGTCGGCCAGGGCTGCCATCAGGAATTTCAGGGCCCCATACAGCCAAATTGTCTGGGCCCAACCCCTGCAGTGAAGAGGACATTGAATTGAGCGGCGGTCAAGTGTGCACCGTGCCACTTCATTCAAAGAGTATGGGAATGACGGAAACAGCTGAGTACAGTGTACTTGGCTGTGTCCGCCATTCTTGTAGACATTGAATGGCACATGCTTGACTGCCGCTCTGTACAAGTTCCTCCTGCATATGAAGTTTTATTTCACTCAAAATGGCCAACATGTATGGGTTCACACCTGCGTTCAGCTTTCTGTTATTCTGCTCCGTCAGAGGAGCATAACAACGGAAAAATAAGCGCTGTTTCCGTTGCACAACGGATAACACCGGCCACAAACAATACTCGTTGACTTTAATGGGTTTTGTCGGGTATCCGTTGGGTTGTCCATCGTTTTACACTAGGCGGATACGCTGCATAAAACTACACAGCGTATCCGCCCTGGTAGCCGCAGGGAATTCCCCCAGCAAAACCGCACCAAATAGTGGTGCAGTTTTTCGGACGGCGCGTCCGCTGCGGACATCCTGTAGGGATCCTGCTGTCATGACGTTTCATCCCATGTGACTGCTGCAGAAAATCAAAGGCTGCAGCGGTCACATGGACGACAGCGTCATCCCAGGAGACTGGGCTCCGCTCAGAAGAAAGGGACACATCACCTAGACTAAGGCCGGAGTAAGTATAAAAGTCGCAACACATAGCACTTTGCTGCGGGTTTTACTTCTCCTTTGAATTCAATGGGGGAAACCCAAAACAGAGGAGCAATGATTCCGCAGCATGAATGGAGATGCTGCGGCTTAAAAAAAAATACCGCAGTTCAATTTCTGACTTTTTTTTTGGGCAGATTTTTTCTGCTGTGTGTTGATGACATTTGCTCATCCACGCGGCTGCTACTGTACTACGCTGCAGATTTTCCACTATGAAATTAGTTACGTAAAATCCGCAGTGTTCACGCCTAGTGTGTTTCTACCCTAATAATAAGGCTCAATTCACACCGTTTTTTGGCACTGATTTTCATGCGGAAGCCGCATCGAAAACAGCGCCAAAATCACGTCTGATTTCAATGGGAGGTGGAGGTGTTTTTTTTTCCGTGCGGTTTTTAACCGTTCATGGGAAAAAAAAGTGGGATGTTCTTTCTTGCTGTGATTCCGCCTCTGACCTCCCATCAAAATCAATGGGAGGCATAAAAAGTGTTGTTCACTGCGTTTTTTGCCCAAAGTCCTCAATGGCAGCGGGCGAAAAACGCTACAAAAACGTGGCAAAGTACAGGTAGGTCAAAATCTGCCACAAAATTCCTGAAGGATTTTGAGGCAGGGATTTTCTGCCTGCACAATACTTTGTGTGAACAGTGCTTAATACAAATTCAGCACTTTTAGACACTTTACCTGTGTCAGAAGAGCTGCTGTCTCCCACTCCACGTTGTCCCACGGTCACTCGTTGTCCTGGCTCCCAGCTACAAATCCAGGTCTTCCAGCCAGGTCCAGTCCTCTAGGTCAGTCAGTATATGGCGAGGATCAGAGAGCGCCCGCCGCCGCGTTATTACTTGACTCCTCCTCCTCTCGTCACGCAGCTAAGCTATTACATTGAAGTGGAGGTGGAGGTCAGTAGAAGAGGGGTGGACAAGGCGGAGGACAAGGGTGTGGACGGGGCGGTCTGTAAACTCAGCTGGGTGGAGCTGGAGGCAGATCCCCCATGACGAGTGGGAGGATCTACAATGGGGGGCAGCGCCCCCAACCCCAGCGGCCACAGACTTTACTTTGGTGAAAAGAACAGGCCAAAGGCAAGCTGGGTGGGCGAAGAGGCTGTAATGAGCGGTGGCAGTCGGCAGTAGCAGCTGCTGGCAGGCCCCCTTTCAGTTCGATTTGGTCCAAGCCCCTGACAGCTGTACCCCTAGTAATGCCCTGATGACGGCGCTGGTGTTGACTACTGGCACAGGGCCCCCTCAAGCCGCGAGCCCCGTAGCGGCCGCTACGGCTGCTACCGCGGTAGTTACGCAACTGCCTGAATAGTCAACTGCATTCATCTCTTCTAATATACTTGCTAGGCAATCTCTGATGACATACACTACACTGACCAGCATTCTCTGGCAGTTCTCTATTATCGACATGCTCAGAGAGTGGAGAGTGCTGCAATCAGTGAACAATAGCTCAACTCTTCCTAGCCATCGGCAGGAACTCATCAATTCATAGCGGCACAGTGACACCATCCAACCATGGGCATCATTGTCCTTCCTAAGTAAACCTTGGAGTTGTATATCTTGCTCTTTTTCAGTTCACTGCCAAATCCCTTGTCCTTCACCTGAAAAACATCTCATGCATTTGTCCCGAACTCACCACTGACACTTCCAAAATACTAATCCAGTCATAATCACTGCCATCTGATTAACCCCTTAATGAACCCCATGTCTTGAGCCTTATTCTCTTTGGGGGTAAAAAAAAGTTACAATAATTTAAAATAAATAATAATAACATAATTTAAAAATAAGTAATGTTAAATCAAAAACATCTTTAAAAATAAAATAAACACAAATACAAATTTTTTACAATAAATAAATGTTAATATATATATATGGCCCAAAAAAGAAATAATTTACACATATTTGGTATCATCACAACCGCAACAAATTGCACAACACATTTATTGCATTTTTATGATGATTGTTGTATGCTGTAAAAATAAAAAAAGTAAAAACTGGAGTGGAACTTTTTTTTCTGCATTTTTTGAAAAAATAATAATATTACACCGCTAATGTACAGATGTAGCCGTCTTTATCTTGACTTTGAACGCATTAAATACACAGTGGCAAGATCCTTTATCTTGACTTTTTCTATCACTTTTCAATGGCTTTTGTTGTGTGTCATCACGCTGCAGCAAGTTATCAGAGTCCAGATAAAGATGGCTACATCCGTATATGTATAAAAAATGTCACCTCCATAAAGTACAACTTGTCCCGCACAAAACAATGCATTATACAGATGACTGCCATGAGGCAAAGAGAAAAAATAAAAAAAATTGTTCTGGTCCTCAAGGCCATATTCGGCTTGGTCCTTAAGGGGTTAAAGGGAAAAAAGTATTCATCTGCATACTAGGACATTACTTCTAGCACCTGTTGGTTTAACTGGACCAAAAAGGGTTGACAGTACAAAAATCAGAGGCATTTGGAAAGTGAAGCTTTAGGCCTGATTTACACGAGCGTGTGCGTTTTGCGCACGCAAAAAACGTGGCGTTTTGCGTGCGCAAAGGGCACTTAACAGCTGCGTGTGTCATCAGTGTATGATGCGCGGCTGCGTGATTTTCGCGCAGCCGCCAACATTATGACACTCCGTTTGGATGTTTGAAAAAAGAAAAGCATGTGGTGCTTTTCTGTTTACATTCAGAGTTTGACAGCTGTTGCGCGATTCACGCAGTTCGCACGGAAGTGCTTCCGTGCGACCTGCGTGGTTTTCACGCACCCATTGACTTCAATGGGTGCGTGATGCGCGAAAAACGATGAAATATAGAACATGTCGTGAGTTTTACGCAGCGGACTCAATCTGCGCAAAACTCACGGACTGTCTGCACTGCCCCATAGCCTAATATAGGTGCGTACGACACGCGTGAAAAGCACGCGCGTCGCACGCGCGTATATTACGCTCGTGTAAATGATGCCTTAGGCTGGATTCACACTGGGTCATTACGTCTGTAATTGACGGACGTATTTCGGCCGCAAGTCCTGGACCGAACAGAGTGCAGGGAGCCGGGCTCCTAGCATCATAGTTATGTACGATGCTAGGAGTCCCTGCCTTGCTGCCAGACAACTGTCCCGCACTGAAAACATGATTACAGTACGGGACAGTTGTCCGGCAGCGAGGCAGGGACTCCTAGCATCGTACATAACTATGATGCTAGGAGCCCGGCTCCCTGCACTGTGTTCGGTCCGGGACTTGCGGCCGAAATACGTTCCGTCCATTACGGACGTAATGACCTCGTGTGAATCCAGCCTTACTATAAGGGCTTGTCCACACGTAACAGAATTGCTGCAGGAAATTTCTTCAATTCCGCAAAAACTAGCAGAAATTCGCTGCTGAAAAACCGCACCATTTCCTGCGTTTTTTACTGCAAAAAATGGTGTGGATTTTGCTGCGTTTTTTTCATTCCTAGGAGATGGTGATATCTCCTCTGAAAAACACATAAATTCAGTCTACTTTCCGAAGCAGGAATTGACTTGCTGTGGTACGAAAAATACGCACAGAAGGTGAATTACTGGTTGGAAATTTTATGCAGCATGTGGATGAGGTTTGTTGAATCTCACCCACTTTGCTGCTACCGTATTCTGCTGCGTATTTTCTGTCTGCAATTACGAACGGAAAATACATAGCAATTCCGTTACATGTGGACAAACCCTAATACGTTTCTCACAAGCTGGTACTGGTATTTATCCAAACATAATTTTTGTAAAGTAATATTATTTTATATGTTACTTGCCCATTATAGTGTGATTAGATCGGGCTAAAGTAGGTAACACTTATGTGCTTTTTATTGGAACAAAGCAATTTGGCAAATAAATCTAAATTAAAAATATAAAAAATAATTTTTTGCACTATGCATAATATTTCTTGTGTAGCCAAAGTTTGAAATATTTGATCAGACATAAAATAAATTAAAGCGAAAGAAAAAATAGCTTCATTAATTAAAGATTCTTAACACAGATGCAGCCGTCATCACAATTAATTCCAATTTAAACAGCATGCTGTAAAAAATATCAAATCAATTTACAATGATATGATTCAAAATGTATTAAGGTGAATTTATTAGGTGAATTGGTACAAAACTACCAGAAAACTATTTCTTCTAATAAAAAAATGTGCGACAATATATTAGCATGCATTATCATAGTAATTAAACTTTTCAGAATGAATCCGTTAACTCACAAGTTGTTTCAACAATTCAGCTCCAAAGAAATGCCATAGAGATATCTACTTAATTCATAAGTGCCATCTAATATCCTCATAATGACTCATTATGCAGAGTCAACCAATATTGTCAGTTTTAACAATGATTGCTATGTAAATATTCCACTGCTGTCTGTTATGTTAGATTTCATTTTCTTCAAAGTGAATTTTCCCATAACAGATTTTACCTTTAGCAAGTAAATAATGAGCCGCTCATTTATATAAAACATTTCAAACTAGATTTGTCTATACAAATTATGTGGCCAGCTAATAAAGCAAAATGTTCTATGCCATGCCAAAAAAAAAGTAAAATACTAACAACTATGTACAGACCTGAAAATGTGCATGATGATCAAATAATTATATCTATAGATAAAAACTTAAATGGGTTGTCCGGACATGGGGCGATTTTTCATACTGATGACTAGAGATGAGCGAACTTATGAAAAGTTCGGTTCGGCTGGTTCGCCAAATTTCACGAAAAAGTTCGATTCGGACCGAACTAGTTCTGACCGAACCTGTAATTTCCGTGCGCCGAGCATGGTACTGTCCAGGGTGCTGAAAGAGTTAATGGGCTGCACTAACTCTTTCAGCAACCTTGACAGTACCATGCTCGGCACGCGGAAAATACAATTTTAATGTAATAAAAAAAATATATAAATACGTTCATACTTACATTCCTCCTGTCCGGCCTCAAGCGATGACGTTTTATCCATGTCGCCGCTGCAGCCAATCACAGGCTGTAGTGGAGGTCACGCACGTCACGTGACCGCCGCTGCAGCCAATCACAGGCTGCCGCGGCCGCTGCAGCCAATCACAGGCTGCCGCGGCCTCTGCATCCAATCGCAGGCTGCCGCGTCAGGAAAGAAGGTCGGACTGGAGGAAGAAGAGGGACTCGTCACCAAGACAACGACCGGGTACGTATGAAATGCTTTTTATTTTATTTTTAATCAGCAGCCTCTTTTCTCTATCAGTGATTGATAGAGACAAGCGGCTGCCGATTAGTATAATATTTTTGTAATGTTTTTTCTGCCCGCCCGGCTGAACCCGGTGAAGTTCGGATTCGCTGCGAACCGAACTTTTCGCGATGTTCGGACCGAAACCGGGTTCGGTTGTCCCGGTTCGCTCGTCTCTACTTATGGGTCATCATCAGTATATGATCATCTCTACTCCACAGGATAGGTCATCATTATATGATCAGTGGGGCTCCAACACTCGGACCCCGCACCAATCAGCTGTTCCGGCTGTCTCCGGGCACCAGATGTCCGTGCCGGAAGCAGATGGCTCTGGTCACAGTAGAGTGGCCATGCTACCGTACTGCAGCTCTGCGCCTATTCAAGTAAAAAGGAGCAGAGTTGCAGTACTGCAACATGGCTGCTATGCAGTGTTCAGAGCTATCTGCTTAGGACACCAGCCACTACATAGCATCTGGTACCTGGAGGCAGCCGGAATAGCTGATCGGTGCGGGGTCCAAGTGTCAGACCCACACCAGATCCACACCAATCATATACTAATGACCTAACCTGTGGATAGGTCAACAGTATGAAAAACCGCCCTGTGCCTGGACAACCCCTTTAAAGAGGTTGTACAGGATAAGAAAAGAAAAGGTCTGTTCATATTTCTAGAAACAGCGCCACTCATGTCCATGGGCTGTGTCTGTTTTTGCAGTTCAGTCTTATTTATTTGAATGAGGCTGAGATGCAATACCAGATACAGCCTATAATATGCTAGGCACTAGAAAATCTACCATGATGCAAGATAACACCCATCTATTAACTGGAATTCTTTTCAACACTCATATACTGTATATACAGTGTATACTATATATATATATATATATATATATATACATACATATACAAACACACATTATATATATATATATATATATATATATATATACACTACCGTTCAAAAGTTTGGGGTCACCCAGACAATTTTGTGTTTTCCATGAAAACTCACACTTATATTTATCAAATGAGTTGCAAAGTGACTAGAAAATATAGTCAAGACATTGACAAGGTTAGAAATAATGATTTTTATTTCAAATAATAATTTTCTCCTTCAAAATTTGCTTTCGTCAAAGAATGCTCCATTTGCAGCAATTACAGCATTGCAGACCTTTGGCATTCTAGCTGTTAATTTGCTGACGTAATCAGGAGAAATTTAACCCCAGTGAAGCTTCCGTCGATGAAAGGCGCTGACTGACAGGCAAAGTCATCCTGCCCAGCCAATCAGCGCCTTTCATAGACGCTGCGTTCAACCCCCTGGAGACCTGCGCAGAAGAGAGCAGGTCTCCATGGCTGCTGGACGGCGTGGGAGCGGGAATAAGGTGAGTTTGAATAGTTTTTTGTTTTTTTTTAATTTGTAATAAAAGTATGTGGCTGTATCTACAAGGGGGACTTTATCTACGGGGGGGGCTTTATCTATGGGGGGTGTCTATCTACAGGGGGGGCTATATACTGGGGTGGGCTATCTATGGAGCACCATATACAGGGGTGGGCTATAGCTACAGGGGGGGCTATATATTATATAGCCCACCCCTGTAGATATAGCCCACCCCTGTAGATATAGCCCCCTGTAGATATAGCCCACCCCTGTAGATATAGTCCCCATGTATATAGCCCCCTGTAGATATAGCCCACCCCTCAATATAGCCCCCCTGTAGATATAGCCCACCCCTGTAGATATAGCTCCCCCTGTAGATATAGCTCCCCTGTAGATATAGCCCCCCTGTAGATATAGCCCACCCCTGTAGATATAGTCACCCTGTAGATATAGCCCACCCCTGTATAAAGCCCACCCCTGTAGATATAGCCCACCCCTGTAGATATAGCCCACCCCTGTAGATATAGCCCCCCTGTAGATATAGCCCCTCTGTGGATATAGCCCCCCTGTGGATATAGCCCCCCTGTGGATATAGCCCCCCCTGTAGATATAGTCCCCCTTTATATAGCCCACCCCTGTATATAGCCCACCCCTGTATATAGCCCACCCCTGTATATAGCCCACCCCTGTAGATATGGTCCCCCTGTAGATATGGTCCCCCTGTAGATATGGTCCCCCGGTAGATATAGCCCACCTCTGTATATAGTCCCCCTGTAGATATAGCCCACCCCTGTATATAGTATCCCACAAATAGCTCCCCCTATAGTGCACCACAGAAGGCCCACTCCTGTATATAGCCCCCTTGTACATATAGTCCACCCCTGTATATAGTGCTCCACAGATAGCCCACCCCTGTATATAGTATATACAGGGGTGGGCTATCTGTGGAGCACTATATATAGGGGTGGACTATTCAGTGGAGCACTGTATACAGGGGTGGACTTTATGTACAGGGGGGCTATATACAGGGGTGGGCTATCTGTGAAACCCTATATACAGGGTTGGGCTATCTGTGGAGCACTATATACAGGGGTAGGCTATATACAGGGGTGGGATATATCTACAGGGGGGCTATATACAGGGGTGGGCTATCTGTGAAACACTATATACAGGGGTGGGCTATCTGTGGAGCACTATATACAGGGGTGGGCTATATCTACAGGGGGCTATATACAGGGTTGGGCTATACGTGGAGCACTATATACAGGGCTGGGCTATATCTACAGGGGGCTATATACAGGGGTGGACTATCTGTAGAGCACTATAGTGACACCCCTTGAGGAAGCAGACCGCGAAACGCTCGTTGGGGTTCAACAGCACACTCGATCGACACTCCCGGGCCATTCATTATGGGTAAGATGACCTCTTGAATAGAGGGGTAATATCTGATTTTTTCAGTCTGTGGACCTGACTTTCAGGTGATTTATCTCCACTCCTTCACCCTGTTCTTAGTATGTGAAGGCTGCACTTTTCTCATTAGGATTTAACTATGCATCCATACCATTAGACTTTGTGTCTTTGCCTTACACTTTGTACTGAGATTGGTTGTTTATCTTGCCCTGGACTACTTCTGTGAGTCTCTCCTGTTGTGTTGTTATTGGAACTACAGAGTCCTTTTGTCCTTTTGTATTTTTTAAAATTGTATGTGTATTTATGTGTTAATAAAGGTACTTATTTTTACTATATTTGGCTATCTAGCTTCTTGATCTCCTCTTGTTTATACATGTATCTAAAGGAGTTGCCTTTTTCTGGTATTTAGGGAGGATGAATAACTACATTGCACCTAGCCCTCTATTACAATTGCCATATGAGCCCATTTTTTGAGTGTATAATAGTATATACAGGGGTGGGCCATCTGTGGAGCACTATATACAGGGGTGGACTATCTAGTGGAGCACTATATACAGGGGTGGACTATATGTACAAGAGGGCTATATACAGGGGTGGGCTATCTGTGAAACACTATATACAGGGGTGGACTATATGTGGAGCACTATATACAGGGGTGGGCTATATCTACAGGGGGGCTACATACATGGTTGGGCTATCTGTGGAGCACTATATACCGGGTAGGCTATATCTACAGGGGGGCTATATACAGGGTTGGGCTATCTGTAGAGCACTATATACAGGGGGCTATATACAGGGTTGGGCTATACGTGGAGCACTATATACAGGGGGCTATATACAGGGTTGGGCTATACGTGGAGCACTATATACAGGGCTGGGCTATATCTACAGGGGGCTATATACAGGGGTGGGCTATCTGTAGAGCACTATAGGGGGAGTTATTTGTGGGACACTATACAGGGGTGGGCTATATGGGGGCACTATCTACAGGGAGCTCTATGGGAGGCACTATCTACAGGGGGCACAGTGTGTGTGTGGGACACGGTGTATGGTGCTATTATAATTAGAGATGCAGTATATGGCGCTATTAAATTTAGGGGCGTAGTGTGTGGTATAATGATAACTTTATATTTATTTACAGGTGCAGAAATGTTGGTAAAGTGAGAAGCTGAAGACATGTGAGCGGCAAACTGCGGAAATGGGCTGTGACCGGGAGAATTCATCATAGAGGTCTGGACCGGATGGAGAAAAATAACTAGAATCTGAGACGTCACCGGTGAGTCACTTAATGTAAATGTTTATTCTGCCTCTAATCAGTAATGTAGTCACTGTGTGATCTGCAGCGAGATGATGGGTGGAATGATTATGATAAGATTTATTTTTTGTGAAACAGCAACTCCCAGCATATCCTTATCATTGTTCGGGCCATGCTGGGAGCTGTAGTTTTACGCCGTACATACCTATACAGCAGGGGTTGCACTAAATTGAGCTGTATTTGTGCTGGTGCTGTATATATGTATTGAGCTTGGTTCTGGTGTTGTGTATAGAACCATATTGCTTGTAAAATTTACAAATGTTTTTATGCTCGCGTTACATAAAAAGAAATGACACGTCGATTAGTAGAGAAAACAAACACGACGAGGGGGAAGGTGATGTCGGGAAAGAGGTTGGGGGGGGGCGCCAAACTGAATCTTTGCTCCGGGTGCTGGAGAACCTAGCTACGCCTCTGCCACAGGGTATGGCATGGCGTTGTAAAATGGAGCAAACACAATGTACCATTAGAACACTGGAGTGATGGTTGCTGGAAATGGGCCTCTATACACCTATGTAGATATTGCATTAAAAACCAGACGTTTGCAGCTAGAATAGTCATTTAGCACATTAACAATGTATAGAGTGTATTTCTGATTAATTTAATGTTATCTTCATTGAAAAAAACTGTGCTTTTCTTTCAAAAATAAGGAAATCTCTAAGTGACTCTAAACTTTTGAACTGTAGAGTATATATATATATATATATATATATATATATATATAGTCCATATACAAATGAACACAGCACTCCAACATACCTTTATATCAGGCCATGTGCTCGTTACCAGGGGATGAATCAATTCCCCAACATAGCTCGAGAAAGGTTCTGTGTTGAACCGAAACGGAAACGTCGCTCACTTGAGGTGAATAAATCCACTCTGTTTCATCTACTTTGAAGTCCTGGTGCCGTTGCTTTTATATATATATATATATATATATATATATACACACACACACACACACACACACACACACACACAGTTGGGTCGCATTATTATGACCACCAGCTAATATGCAGGGTATCCGGCGTGTGCCGCACGGACAGCAGCTATATGGGCTGGGAGTGACTCAATAAAGTGCTGGTAGGTTGTCTCCGGTATCTGGAGCCATGCTGACTGCAGTGAATCCTACATGTGCTGGAGGGTGCGTGGGGGAGGATCCATAGTGTGAACAAGACGATCAGGGTCTTCCCACAGATGCTCAATTGGGTTCAAGGCTGGCGGATTACGAGGCTAGGGAAGTACTTGGAACTCTTAGTCATGCTCTTCCAACCACTGTCCCACATTTCTAGCCGTGTGACATGTCGCATTGTCTTGCTGGAAGATTCCATCTGCCCCAGGGAAGACAAACAGCATGTATCTGCAACAATGGATTCATGCCCAAATCGGTTCAGAGTGCCTTCCATATGAATGAGTGGGCCCAGAGAATGCCATGAAAAATTCCCCAGACCGTAACGCTGCTGCCACCAGCTTGTGTTCTTCCAGCAATGGTTGCAGGGTGTTTGTTCTCTGATGTTTCTTGCCTGACACGCCAACATCGATTTGTTCGATGAAGCAGAAGATGTGACTCATTGGAGAAGGCAACCCTTTGCCAATTATCAGTGGTCCAATTCTGATACTGCTGTGAAAATTGAAACCATTTTTTCCGATGCACCTTTGTTAACATAGGAGCAGTGAACATCCGTCTGCTTTGGGGCCCCATACGCAGTAGGGTTCGCGGAACTGTTGTTTTAGACACACGTCTGATAGCCCCCTTGTTGAATTTCAGGGTGAGCTGTTCCACTGTAGAGTGTCGTTCGGCCCTCATGCACCTTCGTAGCCGACGTTCACCTCTCACATCAATGGCACGTGGTGCTCCGCAGTTATTCCTAATGGTTCCATTTGTCCACTCACAATACACTTTCACCACAGCAGCATGGAAACAGTTGACAAACTGCGCTGTTTAAGAAATACTGGCAACCCTTTTTCCAATAATCATCCCTTTAACCGCTTCCCTCTTTAGCCACTTTTGACCTTCCTGACATTTTTCAAATCTGACATGTTTAAATTTATGTGGTAATAATGTCTGAATGCTTTTACCTATCCAAGCGATTCTGAGATTGTTTTCTTGTGACACATTGGACTTTATGTTACTGGCAAAATTTGCTAGATTTGTTCAGTATTTAATTGTGAAAAACACCAATATTTAGCGAAAAATTGCAAAAATTAGCATTTTTCTCAACTTAAATGTATCTGCTTGTAAGACAGGAAGTTATAACACACAAAATTGTTGCTAACTAACATCCCCCATATGTCTACTTTAGATTGGCAACATTTTTTGAACATCCTTTTATTTTTCTAGGACGTTACAAGGCTTTGAACTATAGCAGCAATTTCTCACATTTTCAAGAAAATTTCAAAAGGCTATTTTTACAGGGGCCAGTTCAATTGTGAAGTGGCTTTGAGGGCCTTATATATTAGAAACGCCCAAAAAGTCACCCTATTTTAAAACCTTCACCCCTCAAAGTATTCAAAACAGAATTTAGAAAATGTCTTAACCCTTTAGACTTTTCACAGGAATTAAAGCAAAGTAGAGGTGAAATTTACAAATTTCATATTTTTTTGCAGAAATTAATTTTTAATCCAAGAGAAATGCAACTCAATATTTATTGCCCAGGTTCTGCAGTTTTAGGAAATATCCCACATGTAGCCGTAGCGTGCTACTGGACTGAAGCACCGGCCTCAGAAGCAAAGGAGCACCAAGTGGATTTGGGGCCTTATTTTTATTACAATATATTTTAGGCACCATGTCAGGTTTAAAGGGCTCTTGCGGTGCCAAAACAGTGGAAATCCCCCAAAAGTGACCCCATTTGGGAAACTACACTCCTCAAGGAAATTATCTTGAGGTATAGTGAGCATTTTGACCGCACAAGTTTTTTACAGAAATTATTGGAAGTAGGCCCTGAAAATAAAAATCTACATTTCTTTCAAAGAAAATGTAGGTTTAGCTAATTTTTTCCCATTTCCACAAGGACTGAAGGAGAAAAAGCACCGTAAAATTTGTAAAACAATTTCTACAATTAAATTAAACAATACCCCACATGTGGTAATAAACGGCTGTTTGGACACACGCAGGGCATAGAAGGGAAAGAGTGCTATTTGGCTTTTGGAGATCACATTTAGCAGGAATGGTTTGAGGAGGCCATGTCGCATTTGCAAAGCCCCTGAGGGGACAAAACAATGAAAACGCCCAAAAAGTGACTCCATTTAGGAAACTACACCCCTTCAGGAATTCATCTAGGGGTGTAGTAAGAATTTTGACCCCATAGATGTTTCATAGAATTTATTAGAATTGGGCAGTGAAAATAAAAACAATCCTTTTTCTTCAATAAGATGTAGCTTTAGCACAAAATTTTTCATTTTCTCAACAAATAAAGGAAAAAAAGAACACAACATTTGTAAAGCAATTTCTCCCGAGTACGGCAATACCCCATATGTGGTCATAAACTGCTGTTTGGGCACATGGCAGGGCTCAGAAGGGAAGGAGCGCCATTTGGAGTGCAGATTTTGCTGGATTGGTTTCTGGGTGCCTGTGGGACCAAAACAGTGAAAACCCCCCAGAAGTGACCCCATTTTGGAAACTACACCCCTCAATGCATTTACCTAGTGGTGTAGTGAGCATGTTAACCCTGCAGGTGTTTTGTAGAAGTTAGTGTGCACTCGATGTTGCAGAGTGAAAATGGGATTTTTTTCCATAGATATGCCAATATGTGGTGCCCAGTTTGCGCCACCATAACAATACAGCTCTCTAATTATTATGCAGTGTTTCCCGGTTTTAGAAACACCCTACATGTGGCCCTAATCTTTTTCCTGGACATTTGACCAGGCTCAGGAGTGAAAGCGTACCATGTAAAATTGAGGCCTAATTTGGCGATTGACAAAGTATTGGTTCACAATTGCAGAGGCTCTGATGTAAAATAATAAAAGAAACCTCTGAGAAGTGACCCCATTTGGAAAATACACCCCTCAAGGCATTTATTAAGGGGTGTAGTGAGCATTTTCACCCCACAGGTCTTTTCCATAAATGAATGCGCTGTGGATGGTGCAAATTAAAAATTTTCATTTTTCCCTAGATATGCCATTTCAGTGGCAAATATGTCATGCCCAGCTTATGCCACTGAAGACACACCCCAAAAATTGTTAAAAGGGTTCTCCCTGGTATGACAAAGCCTTATATGTGGAAGGAAACTTCTGTTTGGGCACACTGTAGGGTTCACAGCGGAGGGAGCGCCATTTGGCTTTTGGAGAGCGGATTTTGCTTGGTAGTAGATTTGTTTGAGTATTGCTTGTGTTTCCATTTATAATGTGGGGGTACATGTAAGCCGGGCAGAGTACATCAGGGGCATAGTCAGGTGGTATAATAATGGGTAAAAAAACAATAAAATAATCCATAGATGTGTGTTACGCTGTGAAGCAATCCTTTCTGCACAGGCCGGTGTCACACTGATATATGGCGTCCTTTCTTATGCTCCTTTTGGTCCACACTCCGCACCTTTGCAGTTTGGGGAATTTTGCTGGGAAAGTGTTGCCCTGGTATAATACAGGCACCGTCGCTCCCAGCGGAAATGTTTGGGCATTCCCCTTCCTGGTTCCCTAATTTTAGGTCCTTGATAAATCGCCTCTTGAAACAGAAGAAATGTTCCCCTCGGGCATAACTGCATATTTTTTATTTCCTGACTTATTGGAGCCATAACTAATTTAATTTTTTCATAGACGTAGTGGTATGAGGGCTTTTTTTTGCGGGACGAGCTGTAGTTATTATTGGTACCATTTTGGGGTACATGCGACTTTTTGATCACTTTTTATCCTATTTTTTGGGAGGCAAGGTGACCAAAAAAACCGCAATTCTGGCATAATTTTTTTTATACAGCGTTTAGTTTATACGCATTATAAATTACATGTTAACTTTATTCTGCGGGTGAGTACGATTCAGGCGATACCTAATTTATAGAACTTTTTTATGTTTTACAACTTTTTGCACAATAAAATTACTTTTGTAAAAAGAATGTATTTTTTCTGTCGCCAAGTTGTGAGAACCATAACTTTTAACTTTTTTATCGACGGAGCTGTATGAGGGCTCGTTTTTTGCGAGACGATCTATAGTTTTTATAGGTACTATTTTTGGATACGTGCGACTTTTTGATCACTTTTTATTCCAATATTTGTAGGGCAAAGTGACCAAAAAACAGAAACTCTGGTATAGTTTTTTACGGTTTTTTTAAGCTGTTCCCCATGTGCAGTAAATAATATTATATTTTGATACCTCAGGTTGTTATGGTCGCAGCGATACCAAATACGTATGGTTTATTTATTTTTTTCAATTATAAAGGACTTGATAAGCGAAAAAGGGCGATTGTGTTTTATTTTTTTAAACATGAAACTTTAATTGTTTTCAAACTTTTATTTTTGTCACTTTTTTTTTACACTTTTTTATACTTTTTTTTTTACACTTTTTTTCAAGTGCCACTAGGGGAATGGAAGGTCTAACTGTCATATTTTTTTTCTAATACATTGCACTACCTACGGAGTGCAATGTATTAGATCTGTCAGTTATTCACTGACAAAAAGCCGATTAGGCTTCGCCTTCCCGGCGGGGCCTAATCGGCTTCCGTAATGGCAAAGCAGGAGGCCATTGTGTCTCCTGTTTCCATAGCAGCAGTCGCCAGTCCTGATTGCCTGTCAGGGCTGGCGATCTGCTAGCAACCGCTGAGATGCAGCTATCGCTTTCGATTGCTGCATCAAAGGGGTTAATGGCAGGGATCGGAGCTAGCTCCAGTTCCTGCCATTACAGGTGGATGTCAGCTGTAACATACAGCTGACTTCCACCTCTGATGACGTCGGATAAGCTCCTGAGCCAGAGCCATCTTGCCGGCGGCTACGGAAGCCGATCAGGCTCCGCCGCTGGGCGGGTCCTGACCGGCTTCCATGCTAGGCAAACCAGGAGGCCAGTATTAGGCCTTTGGTTGCCATTGCAGCCACCGGAACCCCGGCAATTTCATTGCTGGGGTTCTGATGAGCTGCAAACACCTTAAGTGCATCGATCGCGTTTGAGCGCTACACTTAATGGGTTAATGGCGGGGATCTAAGCTAATTTCGGTCCCCGTCATTACAGCCAGATGTCAGCTATAAGATACCGCTGAGATCCGGCGATGATGGCATCGGCTCAGCTTCTGGCGTATGGATACGGCAATTTGCGGGAAGTCATGGCTTTCCATGACGTACCCATACAGCAAATGTCGGGAGGGGGTTAAGCAACTCTAAAAATCACTCCTTTTACCCATGGCAACAATGAGTGATATGTGTTCTGACAGCCTATTGCACACCTTATACACCCACCAAGCCAGCCCACCACACATCACTTCCTTCATGGGCTACGTGCTGCCAACGTCGGAAGTAGGAGGTTGTCATAATAATGTGACTCGGCTCTGTATATTTATGCCTCCCCACATAATATACACTATTGTCATAGCATACAATAATAAGTACTAATAGAAAGGAATATATAATTTAATACATATTTATTTGCATACACAAGGACATGTGTAGATCCATACAATAATTGTTTATTTTATTTATATACATATACATAGATATACACATCCTTGGACATAGCCATGACAGCTAGAATGAAAACATCCATTGTTTACATTTCCGGCTGGATTATGAACTGGAAAACTGCACTCAGTAGAAATAATGCATATTTTGCAAACATAAAAAAAAAAACCTTTTAAACACGATCATATTTCCCTGCAAAGCACAAGTCCAAAGTCTTGATAGTGGGCATCAAATGTGAAAACATCAAAAACAGTGTTTATGATCACAAAAGGCTAAGCACTCCAAAAAAGACTCTCTTGTTTAGGCAACCTCTATTTAGGTTGGTCATACACATTAGATCAAAGGTGGCTGAAACACCTAATTTTGGCAGGACCGCCAAAAATCTAATATGCAGAAGGCCTCCTGACACTCACCAATGGCAGAGGTCGGGGGAAAAAGGAATCAGGCATGTTGGATTTCAACATGCCCAATTCTTTGTTCCTAAAGGAGATAAAACACGAAGGCGATCAATCATACTTCGGATCGGACAAACAATAGGACTTAATTTACAGATCATGCCATAAATGCAGAGCTTTTTACTGATGTCTGGCTGAAAAATGCAACATGACCAATCAATTGATCCGGCAGACATCGGTTGGTCGTCAGCCATCATGTGCAATCACTCCCATAAAATGGCAATGAATCTCCTTCCCACCGAGCATGCATGTATATGGAGGAAGTGTGGGAGAGTTCTTGGTTGAATGTGCCTTTGACTGACAGCTATCTCATGTGTATGGCTTGCTTTGGTCTGTGACAGTCCATTCTATATGAAGATGCCCTTGAAAACAAAATGTACTAAATGCATCATGCCAAAGAGCTGTCACTAATTCTAAGTTAGTAGGTTTCTCATGAATAAGGATTTATACAATAAAATGCATCTTTACCCTATATGTAGATTTATGGGTATGCTTAAAAATACTTCTTGCAAAGAGAAATATTTGCATCTGTGGAACCCTTTCATCTACAGTTTATAAAATGAAGAGGAGATTATTACTTTTCCAAAACATAATCCTGAGTGATTTAAAGTTTTAATTTATTTTCATAACATGAGGGTAATATTGTTTTGGTCTGGGGAACTTTTATTTTTCTAACAGACTATGTAACTGTATATTATTTAACAAAAAGTGTTATAGCTCTTGGCACCACCTATGACGTGTTATTTTATTCTTTGGTGTTCAGATTTATCAAACCATCTGTCTTTCTAATGAGGTAACCAGGGCCATATTATGTTATTACAGCAATTTCTAACATTGCTATTCTAAAACTTATTCCTCTGATCTCTTGATATAAAACATTGGCTTTCAACTTAAATCTGTTCTATCAGTTTGATAATGTATTGAACATGGGGAACGATGTATACATTTGAAAATTATAAATTTACAAAAAAAGCTATTTAATAATCAATTATCCTGCTTCTTTCACCAATTCTGAAAGTCTGATACTCCCTGTTCTGAATAATCTGCTAAATCCGTTGTGCACAGGAACCGTTGGTTCTATTATTCCGTGGTTCTGCTTCTCCTGAACTGCACAACACATATGTGAACATAGCCTAAGATCTGCAAATGATCACATTTTCAAGCACCTAGCTCGAATCTGTGGCATATGGAATGGGCACAAAAGCCAGATTGAAATCAAAGTTTTTTTAGCCACATGAAGCATCAAAAATCGGATCAAGTGGTGTGGGATGATTATGTGATGCCTCCTGTTCGTCAACGTGCCAGTTATCGCCACTTGTCACAAACTCAGAGGGACAGAATCCTTGAACTGAGAGACCCTGGTTTATCACTCAAGCAGATCGCTACGTTCTTTAGAGAATACAGAATTGTGTATTTGCATTCAAATTAAGAAATTTTTAAGTTAGAGTTTCAAAATTTCATGTAAGAGTCTTATTTGAATGGATTTCAATGTAACATACCTCGACATTGCTGTGACTTTAGATCTGTAATCTATCACATATCTCAATATATGTAAATGCTTCTGTTGATTTCAGATAATGCTCAACACGAGTACCACATGATAGATGCCTATGATCTCTAGCTGAATAATTAGAGCATTATTGAATGGTTACTGGTTAATAAAGCTGGTATGTATGACATTAATATCTAAACAGCAGATTAAGAAGAAAAAAAAAAAAGTGACCCAAGGTTTTCCACTGGAGTTGCTCTAAATTATCCCAATATATTACATGCTCTCAAGGTGCGCAACCAAAAAAGCAGAGGCGTAACCGAAATACTTGTTGTCAATAATAGTACTCACCATCATTATATGAGATGTGTGCGTCATCTCCAATTACAATTTTTTTGCCAGTTTCAGCCCCAATTTGAATTGGTGAAGTCAGTCACATGACTTCACTTTGACTACTAGCCAGGAACAAAAGTTTATGCTCAGTTCGGACGTCAGTCTATCGCAACGTGCCTTACTTTCGCTAAACTACAATCTGGTTACACAGCACAATAATGAGGAACAACCGATATGTTCACCCGATGCTGCATTACCATGCTCAGAATACTGCTTCTGCTGTGCAGAGTAAGAGGTAGAAGCATCTAATATGGCGGACGAACCAAAAAGAACCGGCTGTAGGAAAATTACATTAGGTAATCAATAGATAATGACTTATTACCATTTTGCAATGTATATCCCATTGTGAGTATGATGGTAGAAAACTAAATGGAGGACTTCATCATTGGCACTATTGCAGCATCTATCCTTTAACCCCACTCTCAATATACCCTTTATAATAATGATGACTTTATTTAGATCTGTAGTCTATCACATTTTGTGGCAAAGGGCCCCTGGTGCAGCTGAAACCTATGTACCCATATGGCTGGGAAGTCTGAGAACATTTTTATGCTCTTTATATTATATAAAGAATGAAAGATCAATGATGTTACATTAAGTTAACGGGGGACAGGTTCATGCTAAATCAGTCCAAAATTGTATGTCTATAGTACGCTGTAGTCGATAAATCTATTTTTTTCCCCATCCCCAGACAGGCCTCTTGAAATTAAGGAAGCTATAACATGCTCTAATAATGCTAAGCAAGTGTACCATTGGCATTCTGTAGTGCCCAAAAGGGTTGGGGGGCACATGGTTTGCAATATGTGCAAATAACTCTACACCAGATCAGAGATGACTCACTTGTAGGTGCAGTCCACCCTTTACATCGTGTTTGGAATGAGCCTGAAGTTATTATATGAATGATGTCAATGCTTCTGACTAGGCCATAGAGAAACTATTTTTAATCCTGAAGTAGAAACACAAGTGCCAAAGGGCAGAGATATTATGAGGGCTTACGTCACAATCACATTTGCAAGAAAAACTAATGGACATTAGAGAAAATAGTCAAATTAGAGTTCCAGGTACAAAATACCATTTTCGCTGGACCTCCCTCAAATAGCTAACCAAGTTATTGGTGAGGTCACTGGAGGCTTAGCTACCAACATATGATTTATATATACGACTACATGCCCTTTCATTCTCCAAAGTGTGAATACAAGTGCTGTTGGTATATAACATCTATGTAGGCCATCTCTATTAGTCATTGTGGGAGCATTTAAAGGAAACACAGGCAATGCAAGTGATAAAATGCATAATATAATGATTCAGAATTTAGTGGGAACTTAGTGGGCATTTCTACGTTCTTTAATTAATTTTTTGCTCCTGCCTCTCAAAGTAAATCATCACAAATGATAATTTGGGAACAAGACTTTAACAGGCAATTCTCCCCAGATGAGTGGAAACATGCCCTCTCTTGGATTAAAAGATTTCCCATGGAGCAAGTCACAGGGAATCTGCACAGAAACTGTTTCTCCGCTGGTACTTAACCCCATCGAAATTTGCAAAAATGGACAACACCTAGCCAGGTGCGTGCTGGAGGGGAAGCGGCTGTAAGGAGACAGATTTTCATATGTAGTTGACTTTCCCGTTAATCAAATCCTTCTAGTCTTCGATATCTTCTTTCATATGCACAGTGACTCATTACACTGTTTACCCTAATCCAGCGTTGGCGCTCTGCTTCTTGAAGGCGAATCATCTTCTGGTTTCGAATTAGTTATAATTCACATAATACTCGCCTCTCGTCTGACTACCGCTCAACACTGTCAATCTTCTGTCCCTTCTTCACTTCAAGAGGTAATTAACTCATTATCTCACTCATGAAAATTGGAGCAATTATACTCCTCTAGATATCCCTTTCAGCTATAACCTTTCAGATACATCTGTGTAACTCCCATGGATTCTCCTTCAAGAAATTGCATACATGTGTTATTGTGGACTGTTTTATTGAACGCCGAACTGTGATCATGCCTTGATAGAAAGAAATCTTGGTTTTTCCTTTTTTTATTTCCCCGATGGAAGATCATTTACTCCCTTCTTTCCACTAGCACTATATAAACGGTGTGTGAATAACCTTTATTGTACATGTTGTATGTTTTGACAAACCTTTAATAAAAATCTAATTCTGAAAAAACAACTTAGTAAAAATTTGACTAAAATGAATTAAAGGTTGCACCATGATGTTCCGATTATTTGCTTTAAAGAGAATGTCTCATGTTTTGGGTTTAAGTTTGATTAACTAGATGTACGTCTAGAAAAGATAAATAATGTGGTTATTTAATGTTGTAGCTTTTTGTTTTTCACATTTAAAAACTTCCCTGGGGGCTATTATTTTGGTATTTGGTATTTTTATATTTTATTTTTTTCCTTTGTCCTATACAAAATGTTATACGTGATCTTGTATTTTTTGCTTTCCTTGCAGCGATTGTGAGAAAGGCCTTGGTTGGGCCGAAACGTCACTTAAATGCCTATCGCTTGCATTAAAAATTTCTTCTCTGTACAATATTATACCATGTGGAATGAATGAAAAGAAATAATTCTTCCTTGGAATCAATACAATCGTATGTCTTTGGAGTGCTTTTAGGTTATTCTATATATTTATTAGTGGGGTACAACCCGAACCTGAATAGCACCAACAAATTGGAGTGCATCCTTACTATTTCTTGTTTTAATATGACCAGTTCAAAAGCACAGCTGTTATTTAAATTACTTTTCATTAGTGACATGTCCAAGACAAGGTGTATTTTTGCAAATGATCCACTTGCCCTGCCTCCTGGTCCCCACTCCTTTCAACCCACTGCTGCCTGCTCTCTGTTTCAAGTATTGTAGTGCCTCTTTTATTTCCTATTGCCAAAGGGAAGTACTAATTGACACAGTACCCAGGGGTTGGCAGGTGCTCTACCGTTTAACATTTCCCTTCAGCCATAAGCGAATACTGAGTTACAGTATCTGAAGATGTAAAGGTGAAAACAGAATTTAATTATTACCATGCGTTAAAATACCTTTTATATTTTTTAAGTAGAAATTGCTTCCATCTATGCCCATGCAAGCATTTTGCGCTCACCTACTGCTTGTTAGTAAATAAAATAAATCAAGGGGTTAACCCACTTGTTCCAATCTTTGCAAGTACACCACCAATGGAAAAAGTCAGACAAAAGTTGCTTTCTTCAAATATCTGCAGAACAGTAATAAGATATCGTAAAATATCTTGAAAAATGTACATGGATAAGCTTAGACATTCTATTATTACTGCTGTGTTGTAATAGTTTCCACTTATTATTCCATAATAGTAATTGAAATTTGCATTTATATAAGAAATCCCTTCTAAGAGGGAATCAATTTGTTTTTCAATCACGAGTCTGTGCGTCTGTTTCTTTCAGCTTTGACGTGATTTCCACCAAGGCTATTTCGCACAAAGACTGTAAATAGGAATATTTTCTTATATACAAAAAATGGGGGAAGGGGGATGTAACAACTTTTTTTACCCCAAAAAAGTTGCGAAAATTGAGCCGTCTCCGCTGCTTTCACTACTTTTCTTTAAAAAGGTGGGCGAAACTTAGCAGAAGGGGCGAGACCACCCGCGTCCCGATGCATTTTCTATAATTTATGCCAGAAGCTGGCGTAAACTATAGTGGAAATCCACACCAGTTCCTGGCCGGTGTACATTTCCCTCAAAGGCGCATGGACAGCAAAAGATATGAAACAATCTATTAAGAGGCGTTGGCCTCTTAATAAATGTATTGCTTTTTACTTCAGATTGTTTTCTAGTAAGACTGGTGTATGAAACACCAGTCTTAATAAATTCTGACCATAATGTTGAGGCCACAAATACTTAACCCCTTAATGACCGGGCCATTTTGCACGTTAATGACCAAGGATTATTTTTTGTTTCTTCATGGTCGCATTCCAAGAGTCGTAACTCTTTTTTTATTCCGTCGACATAGCCGTATAAGGGCTTGTTTTTTGCGGGACGAGTTGTATTTTGTAATTGTACCATTTTTAGATGCTTATAACATATTGATTAACTTTTATTAACTTTATTTTAGGAGAGAATTGAAAATAAGCAGCTATTCCAGCATTGATTTTCACGTTATAAATTTACGCCGTTTACTATGCAGCGTAAATAACATGTTAACTTTATTTTATGGGTCGGCATGATTACAGGGATACCAAATATGTAAAGGTTTTATATGTTTTTTCTACGTTTGCACAATAAAAACCCTTTTAGAAAAAAATTACTTGTTTTTGCATCGCCGCGTTCCAAGAGGCGTAACGTTTTTATTTTTCCGTCGATGTGGCCGTACGTGGGCTTGATTTTTGCGGGACAATGTGTAGTTTTTATTAGTACTATTTTGGGGTACATAGGACTTATAGATTAACTTTTATTTTATTTTTTATGGGGGGAATGGGAGAAAAGAGAGAATTTTGCGTTTTCTTTGGACGCCGTTCATCCGGCGGTTTAATTAATATGTTCATTTTATTGGTCAAGTTGTTACGAACGCGGGGATACCATATATGTGTATGTGTGATTTGTTTTGACCGTTTTACTAAATAAAACCACTTTTTGGGCCAAAAAAGTAGTTTTATTTGACTTTGACTGTAATTATTTATTTATTTTTTTCACAAATTTTATTTAACTGTTTTACATATTTTTTTTTTAGTCCCACCAGGGGACTTCACTATGCGATGTGCCGATCGCATATATAATGCTTTGGTATACTTCGTATACCAAAGCATTATTGCCTGTCAGTGTAAAACTGACAGGCAACCTGTTAGGTCATGCCTCCGGCATCGCCTAACAGGCAGATGCTGAAGGCAGACCTGGGGGTCTTTGTTAGACCCCCGGCTGTCATGGAAACCCGACGGCGACCCGCGATTTGTTTGCGGGGGCGCCGATCGGGTGACAGAGGGAGCTCCCCCCTCTGTCAAACACATTAAATGCCGCTGTCACTATTGACAGCGGCATTTAATGGGTTAAACTGCCGGAATCGGCGCGCGCTTCGATTCCGGCAGTTGCAGCAGGAGCCAGGCTGAGTATAACAGCCGTGCTCCTGCCGCTGATCGCGTGGGTACAGTCCCAGTACCCGCGCCATCACAGGACGGATATATCCGTCCTCCTGCGCGAACTAGCAGCTGCTGAGGACGGATATATCCGTCCTTCTGCGTTAAGGAGTTAATTTACTATACATCAGGGTTAGAGATGAGCGAACTTATGAAAAGTTCGGTTCGGTTCGGCTAGTTCGCCGAATTTCACGAAAAAGTTCGATTCGGACCGAACTAGTTCTGACCGAACCTGTAATTTCCGTGCGCCTAGCATGGTACTGTCCAGGGTGCTGAAAGAGTTTATGGGCTGCACTAATTCTTTCAGCAACATTGACAGTACCATGCTCGGCGCGCGGAAAATAAAATTTTAATGTAATAAAAAATAAAAAAAAATACGTTCATACTTACATTCCTCCTGTCCGGCCTCCAGCGATGACGTTTCATCCATGTCGCCGCTCGCTGCAGCCAATCCCAGGCTGTAGAGGCGGTCACGCACGTCACGTGACCGCCTCTGCAGCCAATCACAGGCTGCCGCGGCCTCTGCAGCCAATCACAGGCTGCAGCGGCCTCTGCAGCCAATCACACGCTCCTCTCCTGAAATATTCTGTGCTGCTGTGAACTCTGCTCTTACCATTACGTAGCTCTCAGTCTGTTACCTCTCCTCCACTCCTGTCCTCAATAACACCTTCACATGATTGGCAAGTCACCACCCCGCACAAGATCCGCACGCTCATCTCCTGAAATACTCTGTGCTGCCTTAAACTCTGTGGACAGGTCAGGATCCTGTTTCTTTTAAATGCTGTGGGGGAACCCGCTCGATCCACTATATAAGGCTGCACCTCCATCCTCTTCTGTCCCAGTCACTTATTCCCAAGCACTGTAGCGCAGCCTTATATAGTGAATCGAGCGGGTTCCCCAGCAGCATTTAAAAGAAACAGGATCCTGACCTGTCCACAGAGTTTAAGGCAGCACAGAGTATTTCAGGAGATGAGCACG
The DNA here is from genome assembly GCF_050947455.1 of Rhinoderma darwinii. Taxonomy (NCBI): domain Eukaryota; kingdom Metazoa; phylum Chordata; class Amphibia; order Anura; family Rhinodermatidae; genus Rhinoderma; species Rhinoderma darwinii. The sequence continues at coordinate 76,850,209 of NC_134691.1, forward strand.
GCCGGCCACGGGCAGCCGGTCGTTTTTCCGAGCTGTGCTCCCATTATAAAGTATAGCAGCACCGCCCGTAAAGTAAAAAAATAGAACATGTTCTATCTTTTTAACGGCACGGGCACCTTCCCGTGAGAAAACGGGAAGGTACCCATGGCTAACAGAAGTCTATGGGCCCGCTATTTTGGGTCGTAATTACGACCCGTAATAACGGGTGTTTTTACGGTCGTGTGCATGAGGCCCCGTAATGACGGGTGGCTACATGTGTGCACCCGTCATTACGGCAGCGTTGCTAGGCGACGTCAGTAAATAGTCACTGTCCAGGGTGCTGAAAGAGTTAACTGATCGGCAGTAACTGTTTCAGCACCCTGGACAGTGAATTCCGATCAGAATATAGAGTAACCTGTAAAAAAAAAAAGACGTTCATACTTACCGAGAACTTTCTGCTTCCTCCAGTCCGGTCTCCCGGCTGTTGCCTTGGTGACGCGTCCCTCTCGACATCCGGCCCGACATTCCTGGATGACGTTACAGCCCATGTGACCGCTGCAGCCAATCACAGGCTGCCGCGGCCTCTGCAGCCAATCACAGGCTGCAGCGGCCTCTGCAGCCAATCACAGGCTGCCACGTCAGGAAAGAAGGTCGGACTGGAGGAAGAAGAGGGACTCGTCACCAAGACAACGACCGGGTACGTATGAAATGCTTTTTATTTTATTTTTAATCAGCAGCCTCTTTTCTCTATCAGTGATTGATAGAGACAAGTGGCTGCCGATTTGTATAATATTTTTGACCGGGTTCGGTCAAAACGTGTTCGGCCAAACCCGGTGAAGTTCGGATTCGCTGCGAACCGAACTTTTCCCGATGTTCGGACCGAAACCGGGTTCGGTTGTCCCGGTTCGCTCATCTCTAATCAGGGTATATACCATAAACTGCAATGTACTATTATACAGTATAGGGCTAAACGTATGTGGACAGCCCTCCTAATTATTGAGTTCAGGTGTTTTACGCACACCTATTGCAAACAGGTGCATAAAATCAAGCACGCAGTCATGCAAATCTCCAATGACAAACATTGCTAGCAATATGGATCCTACTGAAGAGCTTAGTGACTTTACTATTCCTAGGGAAATAATAGTATGCACAGCCACTTATCCGGGAATACCTCTTACACTTTAGACCATATAACAGAACAGAATTACAGAATTACATTTTTGGACTTAGTGATAAACAAATCAGATTCAGGCAGATTAATTAGGCAGGTACATAGGAAACCAACTGCCACTAATACACTGTTGAGATGGGATAGTTGGCATCCCAAATCCCTACGCAAAGGAATCCTGAAGGGACAGTACTTGCGCATTAGGAGGAATTGTTCTGATTTCACTGACTATCAAAGATCAGCGTCAGAATTAAGAAGGAGGTTTAACAACAGGGGACACCCAGATTGGGCCCTCAAAGGCGCTCATCAGAATGCACTCTCTGCAAATAGAAATGATTTGTTGAATCCGAGGATACGTGAGACCCAAGATACCGGTCTAAGTTTCATAGGGACCTATGATTCCCAACACCAGCAAGTCTGAGTGGTACTGAACACCTTCTGGGGATTTTAAAAGCTGATCCAGCTATAGGGTTATTACTGGAGGAGAATCCGGCAATCACGTTACCGCAGAGGACGAAACCTAAAGGACAAATTAGTACATAGTCATGTGCAACCTATGATTGAACAGACGTGGCTGCCAAGGGCCCCAGCAGGGACATACAGCTGTGGGACATGTAAAGCGTGCAAATCAATAAGGGTTAGCAAGACTTTTTCTAACACAGTCTCGGGTCGGAATTTTAAGAATTACGACTTCATTAACTGTAAGACCCAAGGCGTCATTTATCTGATGACGTGTAGCTGTGGGGTCCAGTAAAACCATAAGGGAATTCTGCAGACGAGGTGGGAACTGGGATAAACGTATCCTGCAAAAGGAGGCATGCTGGATCTTTGTTATGGACATGGTGAAACCAGGTGACCTGAATGATAATGTGTCATATACCTGTTTTCTTTGAATTGTTCAGATTACGGTTAACATTAAGTTAGACCCTACATCTTACTACTCTGATATATGTACCTCATGAATATTTATTAAGTACTTTTTCTCCCCTCCCTCCCCCCATTGTAGTTCCGTTATCTAAGATTTATCCCCTTTGACATTACTTTATTATTTGCTATACAGCCAGTTCTGCTGTTATTCCTCCCATTATAGCACTGTATTAATGTGCTCCTTTATGGCTCTTGTTCTTTTAATGTCCGATAGAGCTGACTACTTTTTTCATCTCATGTTAGTCCTGTAATCTTTGCCATGTAGTTCGCCGCTACTATATGGCCGTTTGGGGTTCCCATGACAACCTGACGCTTTGCATCGATTGGCTGACCTAAGGGGCGGCATTAGGACCTCACCGTGAATTTATTCTTTACACCTCTGATGAAACATCCAAACTTTAAAGGGATGTGGAAACGCGTTAGATGTTTTACCAATACTATGAAAGAGATGTTAGGCTCTGAATAATTAGTCCAGGCAGGGTTCAGTTATTTGCTCTGATTGACTAAGGGATAGTGGTGTTGATACTCTCACACAGGTCATTATATAGCGCTATAGCTATTTTTTCCTGTGTATCACTCCTTCGTGGTTGTTCCCTGCTTGGTTAGCCTGTTACTTGGAAAGACACTTTTGGCTACACTAGCCCACTTTTTAATACGTTATCTAATAAACTAGCATTTTAGTGTTCTTATTCAGGTGGATTGAATTTCATATAACAGAACCAAAGCATTACAGCATCCAGCCAGAGGTAAAGATAATCCAAACATATTGACCAATTAACTTCTATGGGAGAGATTTCTAGGCATGTTATGTGACCTGTGCAGAGGTCATTGTGAAGAGAGAGGGAGGAGGGGAGCTGTGTCCATCACCTATTATCAATGGTGGATCCTTTGTTATCTATATATAGGTGTTACCTCTCAATGTAATCCTACCTGTGATGATAATGAGTTGACTGCTGAGAAGTGATCTCTACAGATCAGGAAGTGTCAGTCTATTATGAGAGGCTAGGGTGAAAACGGCAAGATTCTAGGATTCTTTTTTTAATATAATGACATAGAAAATGAAATAAAAATCACCAAAAATTATAAAAAAAATATGTTCATTTTTCTGATGACATTCCATTTAACACGAAATCCTCTGTGCTGGGGTAAAATTCTTGTTGTGTCGTGAATCTGTCTAACCCAGGAGATGGCGATACTGTGAGCTAATTTCCCCTAAACAGCTTACAACACTTAGATGTATAAATGTATTGTACACATTGTTGAAAAGGGTCCAGGAGGATAGACATGTCACTTGTGATTTTTTGATATTTCTGTGTGAAATTCATTGAAGATGCATTCTTTGAAAAACACTTTTGGTAGGTGTCTCCTTTGACCAACTTTAAAGACTAATTCCACCTAAAACCCAAATCTCTATAATTATTACCATCTTTCTCCTATTTATTTGCACATCCCGTAGATTAACCCCTTAAGGACACAGCCTGTTTTGGCCTTAAGGACACAGCCAATTTTTTCAAATCTGACATGTGTCACTTTATGTGCCAATAACTTTGGAATGGTTTTATGTATCCAAGCGATTGTGAGACTGTTTTCTCATGACACATTGTACTTTATGTTAATGGTAAAATTTGGTTGATATATTCAGTGTTTATTTGTAAATAAAACACCAAAATTCTGAGAACATTTACAAAAATTAGCATTTTTCAAAATTTAAATGCATTTGCTTGTAAGACAGATAGTAATACCACACAATATATTTATTACTTAACATTTATCATATGTCTACTTTATGATGGCATAATTTTCGTGATTGGTCCCCTGCCGTCTTACTGTGCCGATCAACTGTCATAAACAGTTGATGTCACAGTTCTGTCACCTTGTCCTTTGACAGGGTGACAGTTGTTAGCGTGGATGAACCGGTACGTCTCGGTGCCTTAAAGCACTGCAATACTGGACGTCCTGGTGCGTTAAGGGGTTAAACATGAGCCCTCCCAAACTGGAGTTATCTTCCATAGCTACATGGATAAAGACAGGAAGGGATGTCGTTTGATTGACATATGCAGACAACAGGACAGCTTTTTCTTTGCTGATGAGGAACAGGGTTCACTTTAATGGAGCGGTTTATAATGTGGAGAATGATTTGGTTAAGCAGGAAAAGCATTTCCAATTATATTAAAATATACCTAGAAAGAACAAATCCTTGGTCTACATATGTCTTGGGTGTTCAGTTTTCTTCCAGAGCTACTGAAGAGAAAAACTTGGGTCCCTATTTCACGTAAATTTATAATAAACGCTCAGTTCCCGGAATTGGGAAAGTTAGCAAATTTCTTTTATCCATTACTAGAAGTATTTTCAGTAGATGGAAGTTTTAAAAAGATAGTGATGAAATTAAGAAAATGCAAAGATGGGATAGGAAATTAATATGCATAGATTTAACCCCTTCCCGACATTTGACGTATCCATATGCCAGAGTCGGGTAGGGGAAGTATGGAACGGGCTCACGGAGTGAACCCGCTCCATATGATGCCGGCATCGGCTGTTTGTTACAGCCAACACTTCAGAGTAACGACATCACGCTCGAGCACGATCCTGCTCGTTTAACTCGTTAAATGCCGCAGTCAATAGCGACTGCAGCATTTAAATCATTAGAAAGATGGGGCGACCCCCTCTAACAGCTCATCGCGTCCCCCCGCAACGCAATAGCGAGGGGCAATGGTTGCTATGGTTGCCTGGGGGCCTAATGAAGGCCCCAGATCCGCCACCTTTGTGCACCAGCAGGGCTTAATAGATGCCTGTCAGAATCACGATATACTGAAATACATTAGTATTGCAGTATATCATGCAAGCGATCTAATGATCGCTGGTTGAAGTCCCATAGCGGGACTAATAAAAAAAGTAAAAATTAGTACAAAAAAAAAATTAGTTAGAAAAAGTTAGAAAAATGTAAACAAAAAGTTACAAAAATAAACCTTTTCCCATTTTCCCCCTAGAGCATAGTAAAAAAATAAATAAATAGACATAATCGGTATCGCCGCGTCCGTAAAAGTCTGAACTATTACAATATATCATTATTTAACCCACATGGTGAACGTCTTTCAAAAAAAAAATATTGTAAACGCCAGAATCTCTATTTTTTGGTCACCTAACCTCCCACAAAAAATTCAATAAAAAGTGATCAAATGTCCCCTAATATGGTATCATTAAAAACTACAGCTTATTCCGCAAAACATAAGCCCTCATACCACTTAATCGACGGAAAAATAAAAAAGTTATGGCTCTCAGAATTTGGCAACACAAAATAAATGTTATTTTTTACACTTAGGTTTTTACTTGTAAAAGCAGTAAAATTGTAATGATGAGGGTAGGGAAACAGACAAGTGAGCCCTAATCTACCCGCCACTCAGTCCCTGCCTACTTGCAACGACCCGCCCTAGGCGACGGGGTACAACTGGGCGACGGTCCCTACGCTCGATAAGTGCACGACAGACAAACAGACAAGGGTACACAGAAGCAAGGAAAAAGGGGCAGTTGCCCATGGCAACACAGTGAGCAACAAGAGTGGTGGACGAGCCGAGTCAAACCAGGAGTGTACGAGGTACCAAACGCAGAGCAGGAGAGTAGTGAACAAGTCGAGTCAAACCAGGAGTGTACGAGGTACCATACGCAGAGCAGGAGAGTAGTCAGTAAGCAAGGGTCAATATGAAGCAGGGTCAAATAGTTCAAGAAGCTGCAGCAGGGCCAGGAAACAAAACGAGAAGAATCACAAGCAAGGAGGAACAGGAAAGGCAGGTATAAATAGACAGAGGGCGGGAGCTAGCTCCGTCTGGCCAGGCTGTGATAGGCTCTCCCACTCCTAAGCCTGCCATCCTGAGTGGTGGAAGATGGAGTCAGTCTCACAGACATAGAAGCAGGTGCAGACTGATTACCTATGGGCGTTGACACAGAAGCTGTGCCTGGCAGATCCTTTACAGTACCCCCCCTTTTATGAGGGGCCACCAGACCCTTTCTAGATAGACCTGGTTTATTGGGGAAACGAAGGTGGAACCTCCTGACCAATACCCCAGCGTGAACATCCCGGGCGGGTACCCAAGTCCTCTCCTCAGGCCCGTATCCTCTCCAATGGACCAGGTACTGGAGGGAGCCTTGGACCATCTTGCTGTCCACAATCTTGGCCACCTCGAATTCTACCCCCTCAGGGGTGAGAACGGGGACAGGAGGTTTCCTCGAGGGAGCCAAGGACGGGGAGCAGCGTTTAAGGAGGGAGGCATGAAACACGTCGTGTACTCGAAAAGATTGGGGCAACTCCAGTCGGAAAGAGACAGGATTGAGAACTTCAACGACCTTGTACGGCCCTATAAACCGGGGAGCAAACTTCTTGGACGGGACTTTAAGGCGCAAGTTCTTAGACGATAGCCACACCAGATCCCCGACCATAAACAAGGGGTTAGCAGAACGTCTTCTATCTGCCTGAGTTTTTTGTATGCTCTGGGACGCCTCTAGGTTCTTCTAAACCTGGGCCCAGATTGTGCACAGTTCCCGATGAACGACCTCTACCTCGGGATTGTTGGAACTACCAGGTTAAACGGAGGAGAACCGTGGATTAAACCCAAAATTACAGAAAAAGGGGGAGACCCCTGACGAGTTACTGACCCGGTTATTAAGGGAAAATTCGGTGAGGGGAATGAATGAGACCCAATCATATTGACAGTCAGATATAACACACCTTAAATATTGTTCTAGAGACTGATTAGTCCTCTCAGTTTGGCCATTAGTTTCAGGATGGAAGGCAGAGGAGAAGGACAGATCAATCTCCAACTTTTTACAGTAGGCTCTCCAAAACAAAGAAACATATTTTCCCCCTCTGTCAGAAACAATATTTACAGGGACCCCATGGAGACGCAGGATGTGTTTGACAAACAAGGTAGCTAACGTCTTAGCATTGGGTAGTTTCTTGAGGGGCACAAAGTGGCACATCTTACTGAAGCGGTCTACTACAACCCACACCACCGACTTGCCTTGAGATGGAAGCAAATCTGTGATAAAATCCATGGAGATATGGGTCCAAGGTCTCTGGGGAATGGGTAAAGAACGTAGTAAGCCCGCTGGTCGGGACCTGGGAGTCTTGGACCTAGCACAAACCTCACAAGCGGCGACGTAGGCCTTAACGTCTTTAGGCAACCCAGGCCACCAATAGTTTCTGGCAATGAGGTGCTTGGTACCCAGGATGCCTGGATGACCAGATAGTGCGGAGTCATGATTTTCCCTAAGTACCCTTAGCCAGAATTGCAGGGGAACAAACAGCTTGTTCTCAGGAAGGTTCCCGGGAGCTGAACCTTGATCAGCCGCAATTTCCGAGACTAAATCAGAATCAATAGAGGAAATGATTATACCTGGAGGCAAAATACAAGCAGGATCTTCCTCCGAAGGTGGGCTGGCCATGAAGCTACGCGACATCAGCCTTAATATTTTTAGACCCAGCCCTATAGGTGACCCAAAAATTGAATCTGGTAAAAAATAACGCCCATCGAGCTTGTCTCGGGTTTAGCCTCCGGGCAGATTCTAGGAAAACCAGATTCTTGTGGTTGGTAAGGACCGTTACCTGGTGCCTAGCCCCCTCCAGGAAGTGGCGCCACTCTTCAAATGCCCATTTGATGGCTAATAGTTCGCGGTTGCCAATATCATAGTTACTCTCAGTGGGCGAAATCTTCCTGGAGAAGTAGGCACAGGGACGGAGATGGGTGAGGGACCTGGTACCCTGGGACAAGACAGCCCCCACTCCCACCTCAGATGCGTCAACCTCCACGATAAATGGCTCCATTTGGTTGGGCTGAACCAGCACCGGGGCCGAGATAAAGCACTTCTTAAGGACCTCAAAAGCCTGGACAGCCTCAGGAGGCCAGCGGAGGAGATCAGCACCTTTGCGAGTGAGATCCGTAAGAGGCTTAGCGATGACCGAGAAGTTAGCAATAAATCTCCTGTAATAATTAGCGAACTCCAAGAAGCACTGTAACGCCTTCAGGGAGGCAGGTTGGACCCATTCCGCCACAGCCTGGACCTTGGCGGGGTCCATGCGGAATTCATGAGGAGTGAGGATTTGACCCAAAAATGGTATCTCCTGCACCCCAAACACACATTTTTCGGTCTTCGCAAGCAGTTTGCTTTCCCGAAGGACCTGGAGCACCTTCCTGACATGCTCAATGTGGGAGGACCAGTCCTTGGAAAACACAAGTATGTCATCAAGGTACACTACAAGAAATACCCCCAGGTAATCTCTTAAAATCTCATTTATGAAATTCTGGAAGACCGCGGGAGCATTACACAACCCAAAGGGCATGACGAGGTATTCGAAATGACCTTCGGGCATGTTAAACGCAGTCTTCCACTCATCCCCCTCTTTGATGCGGATAAGGTTATACGCCCCCCGTAGATCAAACTTAGAGAACCATTGGGCCCCCTGAACCTGATTAAAGAGATCAGGAATCAAAGGAAGGGGATACTGGTTCCTTACAGTGACCTTATTCAAGTTACGGTAGTCAATGCATGGCCTAAGACCACCATCCTTCTTCCCTATGAAGAAGAAGCCAGCACCTACCGGAGAAGTAGAGGGGCGAATTTAACCCTTGGCCAGGCATTCCTGGATATACTCTCTCATGGCTTCACGGTCGGGACAAGAGAGATTAAATATCCTACCCTTAGGGAGCTTAGCTCCAGGTACCAAATCGATAGCGCAATCATATTCTCTATGAGGAGGTAACACTTCGGAGGCCTCCTTAGAGAAAACATCGGCGAAGTCCTGAACAAACTCAGGTAGCGTGTTCACCTTCTCAGGGGGAGAAATAGAATTAACAGAAAAACATGACGTCAAGCATTCATAACCCCATTTGGTAAGATCCCCAGTATTCCAGTCAAACGTGGGATTATGCAACTGCAACCAGGGAAGGCCTAAAACCAAATCGGACGATAATCCCTGCATCAACAGTACAGAGCACTTCTCCAAATGCATGGAGCCAACAAGGAGTTCAAAAACAGGGGTATGCTGTGTAAAATAACCATTAGCAAGAGGAGAGGAGTCGATACCCAATACCGGGACAGGTTTAGGCAAATCAATCAAAGGCATAGCTAGAGACATAGCAAATTCCACAGACATGATAATAGCAGAAGACCCTGAATCCACGAAGGCACTGCCGGTAGCAGACCTACCACCAAAAGAGACCTGAAAGGGAAGCAAGATTTTATTACGTTTCATATTTACGGGAAATATCTGTGCGCCCAAGTGACCTCACCGATGATCACTTAGGCGCGGAAGTTTTCCGGCTGCTTATTCTTACGCCTAGGACAGGTGTTCACTTGATGCTTGGCATTCCCACAATAGAAGCAGAGACCATTCTTCCTGCGGAACTCTCTACGTTGTTGGGGGGACACGGAGGCCCCGAGTTGCATAGGTACCTCTGAGTCTTCCGTGGAAGAACGAAGCAACGGAACCTCGGGAGGCATCATGGGAGAGTAAGAGGAGAAAACACAAAAACGTTCAAGTTGTCATTCCCTGAGACATCGGTCAAGTCGTACCGCTAAAGCCATAACCTGGTCTAGGGAGTCAGAAGAGGGATAGCTAACTAGCAGGTCTTTCAGGGCGTTCGACAGACCCAACCTAAACTGGCACCTTAAGGCAGGGTCATTCCACCGAGAAGCTACGCACCACTTCCTAAAGTCAGAGCAATACTCCTCAACAGGTCTCTTACCCTGACGTAAGGTCACCAGCTGGCTCTCGGCAAAGGCAGTCCTGTCAGTCTCGTCATAAATGAGTCCGAGAGCAGAAAAGAAAAGATCAACGGAGGAAAGTTCAGGGGCATCAGGAGCCAAGGAGAAGGCCCATTCTTGGGGCCCTTCCTGGAGCCGGGACATAATTATACCCACCCGCTGGCTCTCAGAACCTGCGAAAATAGAGCCTACAACTCTCCCGAAAGGAGAGAAAAGTCTTCCGGTCCCCTGAGAACCGGTCAGGCAACTTGAGGTGGGGTTCAAGAGGTGAGGTGAGGGGCACTACCATGGTAGCATCAGACTGGTTGACCCTCTGAGCCAGGGCCTGGACCTGTAGGGAGAGACCCTGCATTTGCTGAGCCAGGGTCTCAAGGGGATCCATAGTAGTGTGAGGGACCAGGGTAGACTAGGTATATAGGCTTGTGATTATGTAATGATGGGGGTAGGGAAACAGACAAGTGAGCCCTAATCTACCCGCCACTCAGTCCCTGCCTACTTGCAACGACCCGCCCTAGGCGACGGGGTACAACTGGGCGACGGTCCCTACGCTCAATAAGTGCACGACAGACAAACAGACAAGGGTACATAGAAGCAAGGAAAAAGGGGCAGTTGCCCACGGCAACACCGTGAGCAATAAGAGTGGTGGACGAGCCGAGTCAAACCAGGAGTGTACGAGGTACCAAACGCAGAGCAGGAGAGTAGTGAACAAGCCGAGTCAAACCAGGAGTGTACGAGGTACCAAACGCAGAGCAGGAAAGTAGTCAGTAAGCCAGGGTCAATATGAAGCAGGGTCAAATAGTTCAAGAAGCTGCAGCAGGGCCAGGAAACCAAACGAGAAGAATCACAAGCAAGGAGGAACAGGAAAGGCAGGTATATATAGACAGAGGGCGGGAGCTAGCTCCGTATGGCCAGGCTGGGATAGGCTCTCCCACTCCTAAGCCTGCCACCCTGAGTGGTGGAAGATGGAGTCAGTCTCACAGACATAGAAGCAGGTGCAGACTGATTACCTATGGGCGTTGACACAGAAGCTGTGCCTGGCAGATCCTTTACAAAAATATAGAAAAACTATATATATTTGGTATCGCCGTAATCATATTGACCCACAGAATAAAGTTAACATGTTGTTTTAATTGCACAGTGAATTCCGTAAAACCTATGCGCAAAAAACAATGGAGGAATTCGCTGTTTTTTACTTTTTCTACCCCACAAATAATATTTTTCCCATTTCCTAGTACATTATATGGCACAAAAAATGGTGCCACGAAAAGCTACAACTCGACCCGCAAAAAATCAAGCCCTCATAGGACTATATCGACGGAAAAATAAAAAAGTTATGGCTTTTGGAAGGTGGGGACGAAAAAACGAAAAATGAAAATCTGAAAAAGGGCTGTGGCGGGAAGAGGTTAAAGTGTTACTATTGCTTCAAAAAACGTGCATGCTGTGCCCCTTTGGCTTTGATCACATTTTTTTGAGCTACCCCGGCAGATGCAGGGTAGGTGGTCTAGAGGCCATAGACTTTTTATATGAACCTGTACACTGCTCTGCTAGGTTCTCCTAGGAGGGCCGAAAAACGTTAATCAGAGCAGAACTGGCACATCGCCCCGCTGAGCATTTCTGCCTATACATTCAGGTGATTAGTGGGAGTCTAAGGACCCATACCCCCACCAATCAAAACAGATCTATACACAAAACAGATGAAAATATTTTAGAGGAGAAAAATAAACAAACATACAGACTAGATGGACCTTTTGGTCTTTCACAATATCCAATGGCCTAAGGCCTCATTCACACGACAGGGTCCGAGTGTCGGCCGGGAAAATCGGCCGTTTTTGGACGATTTTCCCGGCCGGTTTGCATCCGATTTTACCGGCCGATTTGGACCCGATTTGCATCCGTTTATTTCCCTGTCCGTTTTAAAATCGGATAAATTTCATTTAAATTTGTTGCCACACATAGCCCTTTGTAGATAATGCCACAGCCCCCCTGGTAGGTAATGCCACCCAGCCCCCTGTTGGTGATGCCATACAGCCCCCTGTAGGTAATGCCACCCAGCCCCCTGTAGGTGGTGCCACACAGCCCCCTGTTGGTGATGCCACCCTGCCCCCTGTAGGCGATGCCACACAGCCCCCTGTAGGAATACCACCCTGTCCCCTGTAGGTAATGCCACCCAGCTCCCTGTAGGTAATGCCACCCAGCCCCCTGTAGGTAATGCCACCCAGCCCCCTGTAGGTAATGCCACCCAGCCCCCTGTAGGTAATGCCACCAAGTCCCCTGTAGGTAATGCCACCAAGTCCCCTGTAGGTAATGCCACCCAGCTCCCTGTAGGTAATGCCACCCAGCTCCCTGTAGGTAATGCCACCCAGCCCCCTGTAGGTAATGCCACCCAGCCCCCTGTAGGTAATGCCACCCAGCCCCCTGTAGGTAATGCCACCAAGTCCCCTGTAGGTAATGCCACCAAGCCCCCTGTAGGTGATGCCACACAGCCACCTGTAGGCGATGCCACACAGCCACCTGTAGGCGATGCCACACAGCCCCCTGTAGGCGATGCCACACAGCCCCATGTAGGCGATGCCACCCTGCCCCCTGTAGGAGATGCCACCCTGCCCCCTGTAGGTGATGCCACCCTGCCCCTGTAGGTGATGCCACCCAGCCCCCTGTAGGTGATGCCACCCACCCTGCCCCCTGTAGGTGATGCCACCCTGCCCCCTGTAGGTGATGCCACCCTGCCCCCTGTAGGTGATGCCACCAGCCCCCTGTAGGTGATGCCACCAAATCCCCTGTAGGTGATGCCACACAGCCCCCTGTAGGTTGCACCCATCCCCCCCCCCTTCCAGGAGAAGTCACTGACTTCAATGTCCATATATGGACAGTGTAGTCACTGACTTCTCCTGAAGAGGAATTCCCTGCCACAGGTCGGGAATTCCGCTTCAGAAGTGAGTGACGTTACTGTGTCCATATATGGACAGTGTAGTCACTCACTTCTCCTGTGGCGGAATCCCCGGCCATAGAGTCGGGGATTTCGCTGCAGAAGTGAGTCACTTCGCTGTGTCCATATATGGACAGTGTAGTCACTCACTTCTCCTGTAGCGGAATCCCCGGCCATAGAGTCGGGGATTCCGCTGCAGAAGTGAGTGACATCGCTGTGTCCATATATGGACAGTGTAGTCACTCACTTCTCCTGTAGCGGAATCCCCGGCCATAGAGTCGGGGATTCCGCTGCAGAAGTGCGTGACTTCGCTGTGTCCATATATGGACAGTGTAGTCACTCACTTCTCCTGTAGCGGCATCCCCGGCCATAGAGTCGGGGATTCCGCTGCAGAAGTGCGTGACTTCGCTGTGTCCATATATGGACAGTGTAGTCACGCACTTCTCCTGTAGCGGCATCCCCGGCCATAGAGTCGCGGATTCCGCTGCAGAAGTGAGTGACTTCGCTGTGTCCATATATGGACAGTGTAGTCACGCACTTCTCCTGTAGCGGAATCCCCAATCCCCGGCCGGGGATTGGGGATTCCGACTCCTACAGCGAGCAATAAAAGACCCTCCTCCTCCTCCTCACATGCACTCTTCACTGTGAGGAGGAGGAGAGAGAGTGCGCGAGCGACGGTAGACCCGGCCATCACTTGGGACACATTCCGGTGATGGCCGTGTATTACCCGGCCCCATAGACTTCTATGGGAGCCGGGCGGCCGGGCACCCGGCCGAAAATAGAGCATGTCCTATTTTTTGACGGCCGGTTTTCCCGGCCGTCAAAAAATCGGTCGTGTGAATAGCCCCATTAGGGGTCTATTATTCCTAATGCAGCCGGGTGCCGGCCGATTTATGAACGGCCGGCACCCGGCCGGGAAACCCTGTCGTGTGAATCCCGCCTAAAACTTTTTTCAACGGAGAGAGAGGAGGTACTCTGGGGAGGTGTACATGCACTAAAGACAACCTTCAGTACCCACTCGTTCAGGACACCCCTGGAGCTCCCATTTATCAGATACCCAATAATGTATATTTTTTTTTAGTATTTTATTGCCATTACAAATGATCATATCATTAGAACACTGGAAGAAAATAATGTAAAGACTTTTCGAACATTTATGAAAGTGAAATATTGCTCTGTCATGTCATTCATTCATTCATTCATTCATTCAGGGTATTTGATCATGAAATACTGATTTAGTGTTAATAACCACAGATTAAATACTGTAATATTATCACGACGCTTAGTTGACAGTAAAAACTCAACTCAAGATGGTTAGTTCTTTACCATCTGTTTAAATTCTGCATCAAATGCTGACTGGTGGAATAATATTAAAAAGTCTGTGTAACAATAAGACCAATATTGGTTAAACAAATTATTTTCTCAGTAAAATAACAGAAGGAAAATAAAGCAAATTATGGGAGAGTGGTTTATATACTCGGAGGATTTGTTCTCCAACAATATTTAATCTGAGCAGGATCTGTCTGCCTGTTTCATTTCTATTCTCATTGGGTTTTAGAACAAATCTTATTGTTTCAAACAGCAAAGGAATATGAATTTGTCAATTAGACTTATGTGAAAACCTGCTGTAGCATATGCAGACACTAATCAGTAGTGATAATATGTGTATATTTATATACTGCTATAGTTATTAATGGAAATGAGTGTTTGTCGATAATTTACATACACATGTGGAAAATACTCCAATAAAGAATACCATAGATACGTTAATTATGTCATTTTTCATTAAAATGCCATTTATTGCTTTTACGTGTACCCTTTTCCATGCAGTGCTAACGTGCCCCCACTAGTAGAAATTACTAGAATTAACCACGCTGTTTACATATTGATTTATTGCTCAATAAAGTTTAATTAAGTTTATTTATAGGATGCCTATAAAGAGTTATGCTAGTGGGTGCGAGTGGTGCCCATACACATTCAACAAAATTCAGCTGAACAAGGCGAGAATGGCTGAGGATCTAATGTGTATGGGGGCCACCTACAGATATCCTTGAAAGAAGGATCAGGCATGTTGGATTTCGATTCCCACAGGTGATAAGCAAACTTTGTTTGGCCGCGGTTAGTACAGCCCCTTTTGCTAAGCCACACCCCCTTTTAACAAAGTGCCTGGCATCCAGCTGAAAAGTCATTTGGGAGGAGTATTGTAAGGAGTGCACTGTCTGCTTTCAGTCAATCAGATTTGTTGAGAACACTTCTTTATTGGCTGAGAGCCGTCAACTGTTAGAATTAGATTACTTATTAGAATTCCATGTACTGTAGACCTTGTAGAGAACTGGATTTTTACCTAATAGGGAAAACGTTTCTGATATTGATATATTGAGATTTAGTGACATTACAAGACAACAAACAGCACACACTACGAAGTCCACTGATGAGCTATATCAGTCAGCTAATATATTGTCATATATGTCTGCTACATTAAACCAGAATAAATCTGTCTTCACTTTGTGCCATCTAGCTAGTACTGCGGTTTCTCTAAATTTTTGCATTTAGCACTGCTGGCTCTGTAGAAAACACAGGGGGTTCAGAGCTCCTTATGAGAACGCAGCTCCCATGCCTTAAACTTTTTTCCAACAATGCTCTTTATTAAATGTATTACACAGTTTTGCATAGATCTTTACAATGATGGGTAGACTTTAATGCATGGAACTGTTTTTGCATATAGCTTTCACATATAGATGAATCAACCAGTTTTTAAATAGAGATACTGCGGTATAACATAATGGTTCAGTAGTCCATTTGGCTTTCTTTTAATACCAGGTTCTTGTATTCCATTTGCCGCCATATTATGCCTCAATGAGGTATTGTAGTCTCCCTTAAAGCAATGCTTTGAGGAAGATTACCGATTTAATACTGCATCATGCCACATCATTTGTTTTTCTCCTCCCAGATTCCATATGAATAAAATAATTAAAAACTCTATGTGCCCTTATTTAAAATGGGAAACTCATAGAGGTACAGTATGGGCCCATAGTAGTCTAGAATACAGAACGGTAATATAACTGTGTACATGAGTCCTATGCATTAACTTCCCTGGAATAGTTAGTCATTTTTAGAGAAAATGCTTGTAAAAATTTACCTGTAAGATTTCTTGATTTCATCATGAGTTGCCCCTTTCTCCAAGCCAAGAATTTGATATAAGGCCTCTCCGGATGTGGACAAAGAACGCTGCCTTTGTTCAGACATTTTGACCTGGAACAATTCAGGTAAATTCAGGCTGTTATTACAGCATTCATTATTTCCATTAAGAAATATTTTTGACTAAATGGATATAAAATCTAGCACGATAGTATAAGTTATTAAGAAGAAGTAATAGTCAACTTATTGTTTGTAGTCATTTCTATTTTGCAATAAAGTTTTGTAAATTCTTGCTCTAGTTTATATCAAAGGAGCACTAGTGTAAAAGAAGGTTTTATAGAAACAGATTCCCTCCATCCCAATTAATACACATCATTTGTGAAATGTCAGGAAATAAAAGGCCATTTTATTGTTTATTTAACACAGTATAATAATTTTCAAGTAAAGAAACACTGTGGGCAAAACTTTTACACTGTGTTGTATCTAGTGATGTGGTTGTGCATAAAGGCAAAGATTTAAAGACCACCAATGAGAGAATCCTGGTGTCATGCTCCGTCCTCTCTGGCTGTAACATACTCACCTCCCGGTGATAAAGCACCATCTGTCGGCCCCTACAGAGACAGCAGAGATAGTCGGGTGGCGCATGCACAAAGCGCACCGCTGCCCGGCCATTCAGAGGACTAAGCACTGTATTTATAATGGCAACACACAGGCTTCAGTGCCAGTCATAATGTTTATTCCCTAGTTAGATCTAGTTTATTACTTTCTATATTGACTACCTATTTGACCCGACTTGTCTTCTGTACGGCATACCTAGCTCTACTACATTACTGTGACTGACCCAACTACTATCTATGCCTCACCCCTGGTACCACATCTGTCCCTTTCTGACATCTAGTGACTACTTCTGGACTGCCTGACCACATTGTGGTTCCCATCTTCTGTACACCCTACACAGTACCATACCCCAAATCCTGGGGCCAGCTGAGTACTTTGACACTAACCGAAGTTGTGGAAAAAGGAATGTAATAGGTGAGATTGTGCCGTCCATTTAGGTCTTTCTCTAGGTAGTATTATATTGGCCCTGCACTAGGCATATCACATTTCATCACTTCTATTTGTAGTTACCTTAGGAATTAAACTTGAATTTTAGCATTTTAAAAAATGACAATGAAGATGATGTAAATAGTAATAGAATAATAACAATAATAATTATTACTATTATCACAATTATATCTACAATATTCAATATAAATGTATCCGTCTGTACCCGATCCTTGATGATTTTTTTTTTTTTTTTTGTAAATGAAAGGCTTTGTATAATAATTAAAAAAAAATGGCTGCCTTCTTCCAATTCAGCGCTTCGCTTGTCCATGGGCTACATGTGGTATTATAAATGGGGCTGAGCTGCAATGTCATGTTCAGCCCATGGACTTGAGTGGAGCTGTTACTGGAAGAAAGCAGCCATATTTTTTTTATTCTGAATTGGCAAAATTACAGCAAATGTCTACAAAACAATATAATCCAATGAGAATGTAATAATGAAGCATCTAAAGTAGTAAAACATATTGTAATCTGCAGCCTGTATTGAAATAACATAGATATATTACACTGCAGTGGACTTCGATTTGCAATTGTGAGCACAGTGGTTTCAATTTTGTGTTGCGAATAATACCTTAAGGAATTATGTTGCTGTTCTGTAAACTAACTCCACCAGCCAAACCTTATATGCCTAAGGGAAATCTAATGGCAATTATAGGTGATAAAGTTCATTATTCATTTCCTTTCTGTTTCATGTTTTATTGACTGGCTTACAACTTAAGCGATTTAGCATCAATTCAATTTATTCTTATTGTTTCTTATTTCTCTTTATGTAGGCCAATAAATACCTTTGTTCACGTTACCCTAGTGTTCTGTGCTTTTTTTGCTCTTGAATACAGAGAGGTGTATAAAACTCAGCGTTAAGAAATGTATTGAAACATTAAATCACAATATGAAATAACAAGTTACAATATATTACTTTGTAACTTCTGGTAAATTGGTGTTCTATTCTGGAACTGGTCAGACTTTCAGCTGCAAGAAACTAAATCCACTGCTCATTAATAATTCATCAAGCCTGGTAATAATTATTTGCCTGACTAAAATATTTGTATGATGCAGTGTTAGGCTACCTTCACACAGGGCGGACACGCTGTAAAGATACACAGCGTATCCGCCATGGACGCCGCAGGGAACTCCGGCCGAAGAACCGCACCACATTGCCGATGCGTCCCTCTGCCGTTCATCGGGCTGGCATCCTGTGATTGGCTGCAGTGGTCACATGAGATGAAATGTCATCCCAGGAGGCTGGATGAAGAATCACAGAATTCTGGGTAAGTATAAGATTTATTTTTTTCTGAGTTGCTTTTTTTTGCGGTGAAAACGCTGCTTTTCCTCCTGCAAAAAAAAAGCAACTGCTATTTTTTGCGAGTTTTACCTACCCATTGAATTCAATGGGGCAAGCCAGCAACTAAAAAGATGTGATTACGCAAATACAACTGATATGCTGCAGATTAAAAAAACGCAGGTCAATTTCTGAGCGTTTTTCTGCTTATCATTTACGCAGTGTGTGGATGAGATTTGTTCAAATCTCATCCTCTTTGCAGCTACTGTATTATGCTGTGGATTTTCCGCAACTAAATTCTTTGCGGAAAATCCGCAGTACTTACACTCTGTGTGAACTTACTCTTATAGTTCAATAAAGGCAGTGAGTATATACTGGAAGCTGACTGTACAGATGATATGACACAAACAGCAGGTCAAACTAAAGATGTTGCAGATAAATGTGCCTTAAAGAAAATCAATTAGCAAAAATCCTTAAAGGGAACCTGTCATGTCGAGCATGTTGTCCAATCTGCACAGATTAAAGGGAACCTGTCACCAGCATTTCACCTATTAAACCAGCAATACCTGGTGGTAGTGGGTGAAAACTCATTTCTATATAAAGTATAATTGTCTTCTTAGTCAGCTCTATAGCTTTAGTATTCAGTTTTTAGTGTTCCCACACCGTATGCTAATGAGCATAAAAGTGTCAAATCATCATTTGAAAAGAGTCAAATCTTCGTTTGAAAAGAGTCAAATCTTTATTCCTCAAGTCTTTCCGAGTTTACCCCGCCTCCTTACTTTTGATTGACAGCTCCTCAACTTTCCCCAGCACACTAAAATCCGCTCTTGTACATTGATGTCATCTTCTGGTGTGTGCGCACAAAGGGACACCGGATTATTACGATAAAAAGCACAAAAAAAGTGGTGTCTGGTCCAAAATATCCCACACGTGAATCGCTTAATTCATGATAATATTTTAGCATTCCTTAGTGATAAAGATTTTTTTACAATAAGTTAAGCCTTATTTCTATAAAGGGGTTGTCTTGAACAACCACTTTCCATACACCCTAGGAGAGCATCTTCAAGGGATCCTGTCATCAACATCTTACCTGTTAAACTCGCCTGACCCCTTAATGGCCGCAGCTGTCCAAAGTTCGTTCCTGTTCCCTTCTCTCCTGAAGTCCTCCTCTGTCCGTAAATATCGTTGTTTAAACTCTTCGCGCTTTTTATGGTAATTATTTTTCACTCTGTGACGTAGCTTCTTAACCCCGCCGCCACCTGTCCGGCCATGTCTGGCTAAATCTTGTTCAAAACATTGCGCATGCATGCTACACTACCCAGCTGTAGCATGACTGTTGCCGACGAGAAGTGTGGTGGAGAGCAATACAGCACAGCAACAAACGCTTACCTCTGCATTGCTTCGTTCACTCTGCTGTCAGGAAACGGGGGCTGGATTCGAAGACGAACTGACGTTGATGATGTCACACTGAACGCCGAGCATGCGCAGTAAAAGAATGTGAGAACAGCAGCTTTGGTGTCTCAATGCGCAAGCACGGGATTTCGTTTGCGGTGCAGTGAGAGGGGCTGTCAATCAAAAAGAAGGAGGCGGAGTCAACTCTGAGAAGCTGGAAGAGTGAAAATCTGACTCTTTTCGAACGAAGATTTGACTCCTTTCTGCTCATTTGCACACGGCACGGGACCACTGAAAAACTGAATACTAAAGGTACAGAGCTTACTTAGAACATATTTATAGGTTAGATAACAATGATTTTTCACCCCCTTTCACCAGGTATTGCTGGCTTGATATTTAAAAAGCTGGTGACAGGTTCCCTTTAAATGGTAGAGCTGGAGGAGCTGAGCAGATTGATATATATTTTGTGGGTAAATATTTTATATAACCTGTTATTTATTGATTTAAATCTCTGCTCACTGTGGGCTGTAGAGTCCAGTAGGCGGTCTCAACCATTGATTGACAGCCTTCCCTGTATTAGTGTGCATTCAGAAATAGCTGCCAATCACTGAGGGAGACCGCCCGCTGGACTCTTTAGCCCACAGTGAGCAGTGATTTAAATGAATAAATTACGGTGAAAAAATTGTGTTACTCCCCTTGGCCTAATAGTGTTTTTTTTTAATATGTGAATGTAGCTTTAACTATTTAGGGATATATATATTTAGAAGAACATCAATGAATCTTAAAATGTAAATCTTTTCCCCTTAATGAAAAAATTCCAGGAGAAAATGAAGATATGGCAAAAGATTCATTTCAATATGGCTGATCGATTAACACTATTGAATATGATGTGGCTTCCTCAAATGCTATATATTTTTCCGAACTCTCCTGCTATGTTTAATAAGGCTGTTATTAAACACCTCAGTTTCTTGTCATATAATTGTAAGATAGAAGTTAATCCTACCCTTTCCCAGGACAGAAAACCCGCCAAATTTTATAAAATTCGAGACGTTAAGGATTCCTCGAAATAGGGAAAAATTACAACATCCAAAGATCTAAATGCCTACCACACCCTGTGGAATAATTTTATCAATGGATATACACTACCGTTCAAAAGTTTGGGGTCACCCAGACAATTTTGTGTTTTCCATGAAAATTCACACTTATATTTAAGTCCTTTAAGCGACTATTTCGAGATTTAAAATGGGGGAAAAAAAAGTGCCAGGATAAATTGAGAAAATGTACAGAACAGTAAGATCAGGAAGGCTGGGCAATTCCATCCCCTTTGCTGTATTTTGTGGTGGCCCAGATAAATCAATTTAGGGGTGGATATCGCCAAACACCTGTTATAGCAATCAATTTGTTTTGCAGACCCTGGGTGTAAATAGGCTACTTCTTCAGGCTTTTGATATTTGGGTATTAAAGGGATTTACCCATCTTGGACATTTATGGCATATCTACAGGTATATCTTCTAGGAATTTCTTCTAGGAATTTCTTCTAACTGTTCCTAACAGTTTTTTGTCATATAATTGTAAGATAGAAGTTAATCCTACCCTTTCCCAGGACAGAAAACCCGCCAAGTTTATAAAATTCGAGACGTTAAGGATTCCTCGAAATAGGGAAAAATTACAACATCCAAAGATCTAAATGCCTACCACACCCTGTGGAATAATTTTATCAATGGATATACACTACCGTTCAAAAGTTTGGGGTCACCCAGACAATTTTGTGTTTTCCATGAAAACTCACACTTATATTTATCAAATGAGTTGCAAAATGACTAGAAAATATAGTCAAGACATTGACAAGGTTAGAAATAATGATTTTTATTTGAAATAATAATTTTCTCCTTCAAACTTTGCTTTCGTCAAAGAATGCTCCATTTGCAGCAATTACAGCATTGCAGACCTTTGGCATTCTAGCTGTTAATTTGCCGAGGTAATCGGGAGAAATTTCACCCCATGCTTCCAGAAGGCCCTCCCACAAGTTGGATTGGCTTGATGGGCACTTCTTGCGTACCATACGGTCAAGCTGCTCCCACAACAGCTCTATGGGGTTGAGATCTGGTGGCTGCGCTGGCCACTCCATTACAGATAGAATACCAGCTGCCTGCTTCTTCCCTAAATAGTTCTTGCATAATTTGGAGGTGTGCTTTGGGTCATTGTCCTGTTGTAGGATGAAATTGGCTCCAATCAAGTGCTGTCCACAGGGTATGGCATGGCGTTGCAAAATGGAGTGATAGCCTTCCTTATTCAAAATACCTTTTACCTTGTACAAATCTCCCACTTTACCAGCACCAAAGCAACCCCAGGCCATCACATTACCTCCACCATGCTTGACAGATGGCGTCAGGCACTCTTCCAGCATCTTTTCAGTTGTTCTGCATCTCACAACTGTTCTTCTGTGTGATCCAAACACCTCAAACTTCGATTCGTCTCTCCATAACACTTTTTTCCAATCTTCCTCTGTCCAATGTCTGTGTGCTTTTGCCCATATTAATCTTTTCCTTTTATTAGCCAGTCTCAAATATGGCTTTTTCTTTGCCACTCTGCCCTGATGCCCCGCGGCATGAGGGGGCCCGTGTCGCCCGCCGGCACGGGCCCCCACCATGGCCGGAGGCTCCGCTAGCAGCCGCTATGGCTACTACAGCGCGACGCCACTGAACACTACAGCAGAGAAGGGAGGTATCTCCCCGCTCTGCCATTAAACAAAAGACATGTATCCCCTATCCACAGGATAGGGGATACATGTGTGATCGCTGGCAGCGATAAGGAGAACGGGGGACCGAAAGTCCCCTGAAGTTCTCCATGAGAAACCTCGGACTTCCGGGGTCTGTGTCGGCAGCTTCGTAAAAATGAATGGAGCGCCGGTCGCGCTTGTGCGCATGCGTGACCAGCGCTCCTTTCATTTTTATTGAGCTGCGCAGACGCCGGAAGTCAGAGGTGGAGAACTTGGGGGACTTTCGGTCCCCCGTAGTTACGGACCCAAATACGGACACCAGGATCCATAGTTAGAGGACTAATGTAGATTTGGATCCATGCAATGTCCCTATGATGAGGCTGAACTGTCAATGCACAGGACAGGAAGTGTTGTCATAGGTGCACTGAAGCTATGAGTGTGTGTGTTATTATTTTGAATTGCTGATTTATTGGAGGGGCAGGGGGAAGAACCACCAGACCAGTTTTTTAAAATAATTATTTGGTGTTGGCCACGACAAATGGGAGCGGATATTTAGGACTGCACCTCAGAAGTAACAAGTCGAGCAATAAGTAACAATGTATCACACCACAATGCATTCAGCAGTTAGAGGGTTACATTGTTTGCTACTGGATTCCCATCATTTAGTTGTCCGGATGAATGAAATGTCACAGCGGTGATGTAAACCTGTATGGCGTTACCTACAGGGGGGCTGTATAGCGTTACCTACAGGGGGCTGTATAGCGTTACCTACAGGGGGGGCTGTATGGCATTATCTACAGGGGGCTGTATAGCGTTACCTACAGGGGAGGCTGTATGGCGTTATCTACAGGGGGGCTGTAAAAAAGGCACTATCTACAGGGGGGCTGTAGGGTGTTATCTACAGGGGGGCTGTATTGGCGTTATCTACAGGGGGGCTGTATGGCGTTATCTACAGGGGGCTGTATGGCGTTATCTACAGGGGGGCTGTATGGCGTTATCTACAGGGGGGCCGTATGGCGTTATCTACAGGGGGCTGTATGGCGTTATCTACAGGGGGGCTGTATGGCGTTATCTACAGGGGGCTGTATGGCGTTATCTACAGGGGGTTCTGTATGGCGTTATCTACAGGGGGGATGTATGGCGTTATCTACAGGGGGGGCTGTAAAAAAGGCACTATCTACAAGGGGGGTTGTGTGACACCCAGGGGAGGGGGGCCCCAGTAAAAAGTTTGCTATGGGGCCCAGTCTTTCCTAGTTACGCCCCGGCCTGAAGGCCAGCATCCCGGAGTCGCCTCTTCACTGTAGACGTTGACACTGGCGTTTTGCGGGTACTATTTAATGAAGCTGCCAGTTGAGGACCTGTGAGGCGTCTATTTCTCAAACTAGAGACTCTAATGTACTTGTCTTGTTTCTCAGTTGTGCAGCGGGGCCTCCCACTTCTCTTTCTACTCTGGTTAGAGCCTGTTTGTGCTGTCCTCTGAAGGGAGTAGTACATACCATTGTAGGAAATCTTCAGTTTCTTGGCAATTTCTCGCATGGAATAGCCTTCATTTCTAAGAACAAGAATAGACTGTCGAGTTTCACATGAAATCTCTCTTTTTCTAGCCATTTTGAGAGTTTTATCGAACCCACAAATTTAATGCTTCAGATTCTCAACTAGCTCAAAGGAAGGTCAGTTTTATAGCTCCTCTAAACAGCAAAACTGTTTACAGCGGTGCTAACATAATTGCACAAGGGTTTTCAAGTGTTTTCTAATCATCCATTAGCCTTCTAACACAGTTAGCAAACACAATGTACCATTAGAACACTGAAGTGATGGTTGCTGGAAATGGGCCTCTATACACCTATGTAGATATTGCATTAAAAACCAGACGTTTGCAGCTAGAATAGTCATTTAGCACATTAACAATGTATAGAGTGTATTTCTGATTAATTTAATGTTATCTTCATTGAAAAAAACTGTGCTTTTCTTTCAAAAATAAGGAAATTTCTAAGTGACCCTAAACTTTTGAACGGTAGTGTACACTTGTACTTAAAGGGGTTTTCCCATCTTGAACAATTATGGCATGTCCACAGGATATGCCATAAAAGTCCGTTAGATGCGGGTCCCACCTTTGGGACCCGCACCTATCTCTATAACAGAGCCCCCTAAACCCCATTCTAGCTTAGTCTGCTCCGCTTCCTCCCGGCCACTTCCTGCTTAGGTGGTCGGGAAATACGGAAACAGCCGAGTGCTTGCTGAGCTACGCTGTTTTCGTAACTCCCATAGAAGAAAATGGGAGTTACCGAAACAGTGTAGCATGGCGAGCTACGCTGTTTCCGGAACTCGGTAGCTACGGAAACAGCATAGCTCGCCATGCTGGAGGTAGTGGACCTCCATCTGGAACCGGGCAAAGAACAGCGACCACCTGGCTTGACGGGGGTTCAGCCGTTGGGCCATCTGAAGATAAGTCTAGCTTAGAAAAAATCTTGGCTCCTAGTATGCGGTCAAAAAGTTCTGAAATCAGTGATGTCTATTTTTGACCGTGATCTGGTTGAGGCCCCGGTAGTCGATGCAGGGTCGAATAGATCCGTACTTCTTTTTAACAAAGAAGAACCTGCCCCCCAGCCGGGGAGGAGGATTTTCATAGGAAACCCCTCTCCAAATTCTCCTTAATATAGGCGGACACAGACTGAGTCTCTGGCAAGGAGAGCGCTTATACCCTTCTACGGGGAAGGGATACGTCAGGAACCTGTTCAATAGGGCAGTCATACACCTGGTGTGGGGGCAGGGTCTCCGCCTTCCTCTTGCTGAAGACATCCGCAAACTGTGAATAGTGAGCAGGCAATCCTGCCAATGACTTAGACTGGGGAGGCTGGGCCTGATAGATCTTCCCCAGGCAACGGTTGAGGCACTTTGGACCCCATTGGAGAACCTCTCCAGAATTCCAGTCCAGAACTGGGGCATGTAGTCAGAGCCAGGGCAGGCCCAGCAGCACAGGGTTAACGGCCTTGGGCAGGTGAAGAAACGAGATGAGCTCGGAATGAAGGGCTCCCACTTGGAGCTTCAGTGGTTTGGTCACAGCTACAATCGGGCAATGATCAAAGGCCTTTCAGGGTGGTCAACTGGAGAAGATCCACCAGGTCTCTCTGAATGAAGTTAGCTGCGAATCCAGAGTCCAGATATGCAGAGACCCGGTGCATCTTTTTTCCGGACACTATGGTCACGGGGATGGACAATTTGGAAGAAAGTCTTTCTTCACCCAGAGTTGTCTCTCCAACCAATCCTAGGCTCTGGGGCTTTTGGGGGCACAGATGCACAAGATGGCCTCCGAGGCCACAATACAGACAAAGTCCCGAAGTGCGTCTGTGTTGTTTCTCCTGGATAAACAGTTTTAGATGGTCCATTCTCAAAGACTCCTCTGATGGAACAACTGATGAGGGCAGCAGGGGTTGCTGAAATGTAAGAGCCGAACTAGGGAGTCCTCCCTCCCGAGGAGCCTCTTGGGACCCTTCTCGGATCCTTATGTCAATCCTGGCGGCCAGAAGAATGAGGTCATCCAGGGTGGATGGCAGATCTCGGGCGGCAAGCTCGTCCTTAATCACAGTCACTGCCATAGTCACAGTCCCTGCCAGAATGTAGACACCAAGGCCTCGTTGTTCCATAACAACTCTCCCGCCAGGGTGCGGAAGTGAATGGCATACTCGCCCACGGAATTGCCTGAGCGTTGTTGTGTTTATCCATGTTAGTCTTTGCAAATGGTCCCTTAGTGTTTTCCAGTTCCCAGTGTTCCCGTTCCTGCTACCTGTATCCTGTATCCTGTGCTACCTTGTTCCTGTGCCCATTCCTGCTAAATTTGAGTTCCAAAAGCCAAATGGCGCACTTTCCCTTCTCAGCCTCGCCGTGTGTCCAAACAGCTGTTTATTACCACATGTGGGGTATTGTTTTACTCGGGAGAAATGTATTTACAAATTTTATGGTGCTTTTTTTCCTTTAGTCCTTGTGGAAATGAAAAAAAATTAGCTAAACCTACATTTTATTTGAAAAAATGTAGATTTTCATTTTCACAGCCTACTTGCAAAAATTTCTGCAAAAAACCTGTGGTGTCAAAATGCTCACTATACCCTAGATAATTTCCTCAAAGGGTATAGTTTCCAAAATGGGGTCACTTGTTGGGGGTTTCCACTGTTTTGTCACCTCAGGGGCTTTGCAAATGCGACATGGCCTCCGCAAACCATTTCTGCTAAATTTGAGCTCCAAGAGCCAAATGGCGCACTTTACATTCTAAGCCCTGCCGTGTGTCCAAACAACCGTTTATTACCACATGTGGGGTATTGTTTTACTCGGGAGAAATTGCTCTACAAATGCTGTGGTGCTTTTTCTACTTTAGTTCTTTTGGAAATGAAAAAAAATTAGCTAAACCTACATTTTATTTGAAAAAATGTAGATTTTCATTTTCATGGCCTAGTTCCAAAAATTTTTGCAAAATAACTGGCCGGTCAAAATGCTTGCTACACCCCTAGATAAATTCCTCGAGGGGTGTAGTTTCCCAAATGGGGTCACTTTTGGGCGGTTTCCACTGTTTTAGTTCCACTAGACCTGTTCAAAGCTGACATGGTGCCTAAAATATATTCTAATAAAAAGGAGGCCCAAAATCCACTAGGTGCTCCTTTGCTTCTGAGGCCGGTGCTTCAGTCCAGTAGCACGCTACGGCCACATGTGGGATATTTCCTAAAACTGCAGAACCTGGGCAATAAATATTGAGTTGCATTTCTTGGGTAAAACCTTCTGTGGTACAAAAAAAATGGATTCAAAATGAATTTCTGGAAAAAAATAATGAACTTTGTAAATTTCACCTCTACTTTGCCTTAATTCCTGCGCAATGTCTAAAGGTTTAAGAAACTTTCTAAATGCTGTTTTGAATACTTTGAGGGGTGCAGTTTTTAAAATGGGGTGACTTATTGGGGGTTTCTAATATATAAGGCCCTCAAAGCCACTTCACAACTGAACTGGCCCGTGTAAAAATAACATTTTGAAATTTTCTTGAAAATGTGAGAAATTGCTGCTAAAGTTCTAAGCCTTGTAACGTCCTAGAAAAATAAAATGATGATCAAAAAACGATGCCAATCTAAAGTAGACATATGGGGGATGTTAGTTAGCAACATTTTTTTGTGGTATAACTGCCTGTCTTACAAGCAGATGCATTTAAATTGAGAAAAATGCTAAATTTTTGAAATTTTTCGCTAAATTTTGGTGTTTTTTACAATAAATACTGAATGTATCGGGCAAATTTTGGCAGTAACATAAAGTCCAATGTGTCACGAGAAAACAATCTCAGAATCGCTTGGATAGGTAAAAGCATTCCGGAGTTATTACCACATAAAGTGAAACATGTCAGATTTGAAAAATGAGGCTCTGTCAGGAAGGTCAAAAGTGGCCAAAGAGGGAAGGGGTTAAAACCCGAGCCATAGACTTTTTACGGCTCGGGTTTTAACTTGCTGCCCGAGCGATCAGGCAGCTGAATGTCGGGTCTCCGGCTGTCAGTGACTGCCGGGGACCCTGAGGAGAGGATAGAAGCAGCTTTAGCTGCTTCTGTCTTCTCCGATGTCTTTTTACACAGCGATCAATGAACGCTGTGTATAGGAATAGAGGCAGCGGACTGGTCACATGATCGCCGGGTGCCGTTACTTACAGACTGCTGCTGACCCAGACCCAGCACAAGACCCAGCACAGCCCTATTAGTGACAATCGTCACTATGAGAGGGCTGATTTCCCCTGTAACTGGGGCTGCTGTGCAGCTCCAGTTACAGTGGAAAAACATGGTGTAAAAGAAAGAAAAAAAATATATAAAGTTCCCCAAAAGTCTTTTTTGACCTTTGAGGGACAGACTATAGTAATAAAAAAATAATAAAGTAAAGTGCAAAAAATATTTAAATAATAAATACACATAAAATACCCACCCCCAAAAAAACAGTTCCCCCCCGCCAAACATTGTTGTAACGCTAGCTGACCCAATTACTCTAATATAGACATGTAATATATTAAAATTTACGGTAGACAATGACAATCACAAATAAAAGGTCTATTTTAGGGTAAAACTATGTTATTACCAAAAAAAAAAAAATGGCTGAAACGTAAAAAAGCTTATTTTTTTACTATTATTTTCAAACTTTATGAACAAAAATTCTAAAATAGCAAAAAAGGTGTGTATAAAAACGATAAAAAATGAAACCTGCATTGTCTACGGAAAAAACGTCGCAAAAATCACGTCGTTAGCCCAACAAATAAAAAAGTTATAGCCATTTAACTAACGCGTGCTAAAAAGGGCTAAACGATGTCTGGTCCTGAAGGCGCAAAATAGCCCGGTCCTGAACTGGTTAAAGTTCTTTCAGCAGCTTTTGAATAGCATCAATTCTCCCACCCATAGCTTTTTGCAATACTTACAACTCTGATCTGCCAGATTTAAACAGGGTCTGAGACTTAAGGACCTTGTACACGGGCCAATTATCGGGTAAACGAGCCTTCACAGAACGCTTGTTCACGATCATTGCCCTGTGTGGCCCAGGGCAACAATCACCCGATGAATGAGCAAAAACTTGTTTATCGGCTGATCTGCTCATTTATGCAGCAATAAATAATATCGTTGTCAGCCGCACATCTGTGCTTCCCACATGATAGAAATGTATGGGGATGAACGATCATAGTAACAAACGCTCATGCCCATACATAACCAAACATTGCTACTTGTGAAAGGAGCAAATGAGTGCCGATCAATGAGCTGTCTCGTTAAGGACCTTTTACACATATGAACGCTCGTTCCCGATCATTGCCCTGTGTAAACAGGGCAACGATCAGCCGAATATCGACTGATTGTATAGTTTATGCAACAATAAATATTATTGTTTTCGGCAGCATATCTCCCGGTGTAAACAGGGTTGGTACAATTACGGAGATACTAAATATGTATAGTTTTTTTTTATTTACTATTTTTGCACAATAAAAACACTTCTTTTTAAATAACTTGCTTTTGTATCACCACATTCCAAGAGCCATAACTTTTAAAATTTTCCGTCAATGTAGGATTTTTGCGAGACGAGATGTACTTCTTATTTGTACCATTTTGACATTCATGGGACTTAGTGATTAACTTTTATTATATATTTTGGAGGGGAAATGAAATGGAAATCAATTTTGCCGATTTTTTTTGAGTTTTTGTTGTATGCCATTCCACTTGGTTCAAATACTGTTGACATCATTGCTTGGGTCATTATGATTGCAGGGTTACCATAAGGCCTCGATTTACACGAACGTGATATACGTGCGTGTGACGCGCGTGCTTTTCACGCGTGTCGTACGCACCTATATTAGTCTATGGGGGCATGCAGTCCGTGAGTTTTGCTGAGCGTGAGTCCGCTGAAAAAAACTCACGATATGTCCTATCTTTGTGCGCTGTTCGCGCATCACGCTCCCATTGAAAACCACGCATGCCGCACGGAAGTACTTCCGTGTGAACTGCGTGATTCACGCAACAGCTGTCAAACTCTGAATGTAAACAGAAAAGCACCACGTGCTTTTCTGTTTACAAACATCCAAATGGAGTGTCATAATGATGGCTGATGACACACGGAGCTGATGGCACACGCTCGTGTAAAGGCCTAAATGTGTATTTTGTTGTACACGCTTTTTCAAAATAAAACCAATTTTATAGAAAAAATTGTTTTATTTTCCTTATTATTTGCTGAGTATTTTTTCTTTCTTTTAAATAAACCTTATTTTACATTCCTAAGTTATTTTTTAAGTCCCACTAGGAGACTTTCGCAAAGCGTTCCTCTGATCGCCTATATAATGCTTTGGTATACTTGTATACCAAAGCACTACTGCCTGTCAGTGTAAAACTGAGAGGCAGCCTATGAGACAGTTCCTCTAGCACGGTCTAATAGGCATACATCCAGAGCAGGCCTAGGGGCCTTTGTTAGGTCTGTGGCTGCCATGGCAACACATTGGCAACCCTCAATCGCGTTCACAGGCTGCTGATGGGTGACAGGGGGAGCTTGCTCCCTTTGTCAAACCACTTAAAAGCCACTGTCCCTATTGACCGATTACTGTCAGTGTCTTTGAGGAGCAGCTCTTACATTCTTCTCCCTGTCTCCTATGTGTGTTGTGTTGTGTTGTGTTGTGTTGTTTCATTTAATTTAACTTTATTAACAACATGACAACATCACCTAGAGACAGGCAGTTATTTTATAAATCATCTAGAGACAGTGTTCATTATTATTCCACTATTACTCCTATTCACTTAGCCCATACATGTGTCCTCGATGTGGCCCCAACATATGTATGTCATGTAACCCTGTTGCTAACTGAATGCTAGGGGTCGTGTGTGTGTGTGTGTGTGTGTGTGTGTGTGTCGGTCACATGACTGACATCATGTTTGGTCGTATTCAGTGCATAACACAGTACTAATCTGTGGGCTGTACCATTCTACTGTGACAGGGGCCTCATACACTAAAAGAACGGTATATGAGCAGAATTTCCAATACATGTATATTAGAAAACTGTATAATTTCCTATTCTACAAATAAATAAATAAAAACTAGACAACCCCTTTAAGTGATGCATCTTACTATTTTAAGTGTCCCATTGTGTTAGAAACATGTTTGGAAGCTTCAGAAAAAGTCTTTGCGGTGGGGTCTGTGGACTTCCTCACAATTTTTTTTGAGCAATCATGAATCATGTTGAGTGTATGTGAGGTCACTTAACTGGCCAGTCAGTTATTAGCAAGTAGAGGCAGCTACTAAATATGCAGTTTAAGGCCTAGTTCACAGAGAGTATTTTGCAGGCAGAAAAAATCAGATTGATGAACGCGGGTAAAAATCGCCACAAAAAAAGTTTTTTTCTGCCTCCGATTGATTTCAATGGGTGGTAAGAGGCAGAACCGCGGCAAGAAAGGAAATGCCGCTTTTTTTACCCTCAAGCGGATAAAAGCTGCCCGGAAAAAAAATGTCTTTGCCTTCCATTTAAATTAATAAGAGGCGTTTTCGGCCGCCTATTCCGCTTTTTTCCGGTTTCTGCGTCAAAATCAGCGCCAAAGACTTTGTGTGAACTGCGCCTAAGAGGGCAGGAAAGGAGTAGAGGGGTTATGCAGGTTTTTAAATTTGATGGCCTAGCCTTAGGATAGGCCTTCAATATTAGATCGGTAGGGTTACAACTCTCGGCACTCCCGCAAATCAGATGTTGAAATGGTTATCTGAGGAATTTTATGCCACGCTGAATGCACTTTGGCAAATCCTCAAGATTGGCTGTTGGCAGCTCCCTTAACAATTGCCGACCAGTGACATCCCAGATGTGCTCCATGGGAGACAAGTCTGTAGCACAAGCAACATGCAGCCTGGCACTGTCCTGTTAAAAACGGCTTATGGGACACTTTGGAGAAATGACTGTACCACTGGTTCCACGACCAAATCAATGTAACGCTGAGCTGTTAGTGTACCTGAAATGAAGACTAGAGGGGTACGGCTACCCTACATTATGCCACCCACACCATAATCCCGGTGTGACGTTCCCCTGTGAAGGCCTCTTCATGGCGTTGTCCAAGTGGTCTCCAGACCAATCTCCGGCTATCATTGCATCTGAAACAAAAGCGAGACTTGCTGAAGAGGATAGACCTCCATTCCAGCCTCCATTGCAGTCTTGCTGTGCACCATGATAGCCTTTGAGAGCAGTGGCGTGTGGACAATAGAACATCTACAGCAGGACGTCTGGCATGTAGCCCAATATCATGCAAACACCTTCTGATGGTTTGTGTCGACACTGGTTGTGGCCCTAGGCTTGGGATGTGACGTTCAATTTCACTTGCAGTACAGAGTGGATCACTACAGGCCATTCTTCTTATTAGATGATCTGTCCGTGCAGAGGTTTGCCTTCACGCACCTCTTGCTATCATTCCCGTTCGTTGTTATTCTCCCAACCTCTGGGACACGCAATGTTGAACAGTAATGAAATCTCGGCCTAGGCGCGTAGCGATCTGCCGGACTGATAAACGAAGGTCTCTCAGTTCAACGATTTTGTCCCTCTCAGTTTGTGATAAGTGGCAATAACTGGCACATTGACCAGCAGGGGGCATCGCACAATCATCCCACACTGCTGGATTCGATTTTTGAGGTTTCATGTGGCTAAAAAACTTTGCTTTCAATCTGGCTTTTATGCTCCTTCCACATGCCACAGATTGGAGCTAGGTGCTTGAAAATTTGATCATTTGCAGATCTTAGCGACACCTGCTACTCCCTCGATTTGCATAACCTTACGGCTTACCCTTCGGTGTTGCATTTTCAATGTTGTGGAGTGTATATTATAAATGACACTATGTAAGGCCTCATGCACACGAACTTAAAAACGCCCGTAATTATGAGCCGTAATTACGGCCCGTAATTACGGGCCCATAGACTCATATTGGCCGCGGGTACCTTCCCGTATGCTTACGGGAAGGTGCCCGTGCTGTTGAAAAATATGGAACATGTCCTATTTCAGGCCGTAATAACGGCACGGGCAGGCCCATAGAAGTCTATGGGGCTCCTGTAATTACAGGTGGCTACGTGTGTGCACCCGTAATTATGGGAGCGTTGCTTTCAACGTCAGGGGATAGTCACTGTCCAGGGTGCTGAAATAGTTAACTGATCGGCAGTAACTCTCTCAGCACCTGGGACAGTGACTACTGCTGGAGTTAATAGTATTAAAAGTTAACTTACCTGCTTCTTCCTCCAGTCTGGACTCCCGGGATGACGTTTCATCCCATGTAACCGCTTCAGCCAATCACAGGCCATTCACAGGCTGCAGCGGTCACATGGACTGCCGCGTCATCCAGGGAGGTCAGACTGGATGTCAAAAGAGGGACGCGTCACCAAGACAACGGTACGTATGAACTTCTTTTACTTTCAATCTCTGCGGAAACTCTGCCCGAAAGGGCTGCCCCTTCTCTCTTTCCAGCACTGATAGAGAAAAGGGGCTGCCGTTTAGTGCAGAGGAAACGGGTCCGTAAATACGGGTGGAATACTGGTGACACCGGACCCGTATTTACAGGCACGGGTCCATAAATACTGGTGGAATACGTGTGACAAAGGACCCGTATTTACGCCAGTATTTACGAGAGGAAAAAAAATATGTTCGTGTGCATGAGGCCTTAACAGAAGTATTTCTTTGTTTCAGAAATTTTGCACATTCTAAGGGCTCATTCATATGAGCATGTTCCTTGTCCATGTGCTGTCTGCTGAAATAACTGAGAGCACACGGACCCGTGCATTTCAAAGGGGCTATTCAGACATGCGTGAGTTTTCACGCAGCGAGTGTCCGTTGCACGAAACTCACTGCATGTCCTATATTGGTGCAGATGTTGACACCCATTGAAGTCTATGAGTGCGTGAAAACCAGGGACAGCCTATGGACGACATCCGTGCTTTCAGAGGGTAACCACGGAGGTGAAAAATGGATGCCACACGCAAAGCACACTGATGCCATACGCAACGCACACTGATGGCACATGGACATGTAATGTAGGAAATACGGTCCGTTTTTTGCACACGCAAATCAGACACGCTCGTGTGAATGTAGCTTAAGGGGATAAATGGCAGTTTTCATGGTACAACTATGTCCATTAAACAACGGAAAGTGGAAATCAGTCTAATGGCTGGGGAGTCTGCATGCAAATCTGACATCAATCCTACTGGCAACGAAATTGGATTAAACCCCCCACACAAACAACCATGTATGCAGTTGTAAAATAAAGACTCTATAGTACTGTATATAGATGCACAGAAAATAGCTAGAAGTATTTAACCTACAGGACTCCATATAACATATATGTTCAAATTGGGATATAATGCACCGTTATATCTCAAGAACCTTCCTGCATAAAACATTCTGCTTGTCTTCATGACAGATATCTAGACTATATGCAAGTCAGTGACATTTATCTGAGCAGAGGTTGCAAATCCAAAACAGCAGGAGTAATATTATCAAATTAAGATGAGAGGAGGTGTCTAAATGATGTGGAAACCAGTGATGATGGAAAAGATGTCTGTCCTTGATATGACAATGACATCAAAGTAAACAAAACTCCATAAGAAGTTATTTAACTCTTTTTAATAACCTGATGTTTTATCTTTGGGCCATCAGGCTATTAAATGAAATTTAAAAACGGCAGAAAAATGCATGACAAAAAAAAGGAGTGTGTCATACATTCATATCACTCACGCCTGGTCTTTGAATTTTATTAAAACAAAAAAGAAAAAAGAGAAAAAAAAAGAAATTCGGGAGTCTCTTACCTGCTGCAATGCTCCTGCTTATATTCCTCTCCAGGTAAGAGGATGGGGCTTGGTGGAGCGATTGGGTCATTTTACTCATTGTCACTTTGTAATTTTATCCATGAGCTCTCCTGAAAACCTAAGAAGTATTAAAATATTAATGAACTCCAGTAGCTGCTGTGATGTCAGAGATATAAGTTGATGTTTTAGGCCTCCCTCACACAGGGCTTTGTTTGGCGTTTCAAACTGCATGAAAAAACGCATGTAAAAAAGCCATCGTATTTACATTTTTTTTGGTGTTTTTATTTAGTGTAATTTTGCACATGCATTTTCCTGGCATTTTTGAAGTCCTATAAGGAAAAACGCCAGAATAAACAGCTTGTCTAAAGCATGCTGCATTTTTAAAAGAAACTACACAAACCCTAAAAACGTTAAAAAAACGCTACAAACCAAAACACTGTGTGAGTAGGCTTTCTCATATTTTACAATAGACTTCAAAGTGACACCGTTTTATGGGGGGAAAAAACATGCAAAAAAAAATAGACAGGAAATATGCCACCAAAAACGCATGTAATAGCTGTGTGTGAATCGAGTCTAAAACAGTTTTGAACTTACATCAAACCAGTATATTATCTGCTTAATGAATACCGCTGCAGAATTTACTGTAGATCAACACGGGAACAATAACTAAGAAGAAATATAGTGAAAAGAAGAAAGTTATATACAAGTGTAGCCAGGCACAGATATTTTGCAGTATAAGAGGGCATGTCAATATAATATTTGTTAAAAAATGCTGGCCAATGTATGGGTTTAATACAGTAATATCTATGTTATTAATGTTATATTCTGTGCTCTGGCCTTGTTTAGTCTTGTCATAGAGACATTATAATCTCCATCAAGATCAATGTACACATACCTCCCAACCGTCCCGGATTCCGGGCGGTGTCCTGCTGTCCCGGGCGGCTGGGGCTATATCCCGCTGTCAACTATATCTGCGTCCTCAGGGCAAGCCATATATGGACAGTGACGTCAGGGGCTCCTCCTGGAGCGGAAACCCTGAGCAGAGCGTCAGCAACGCTCTGCAGGAAGCTGATGGCTTCAGCATTGGGTTCAACTGTATCTGCGTCCTGAGGATGCAGTGACATGGACAGTGACATCAGGGGCACCCCCTGGAGCGGAAACCCTGGCCAGAGCGTCAGCAATGCTCTGCAGGGTGCTGATGGCTGCAGCCAAGGGGGCATTATACTGTATGGTGGCAGCTATGGGGGCATTATACTGTATGGTGGCAGCTATGGGGGCATTATACTATATGGGGCAGCTGTGGGGCATTATACTGTATGGTGGCAGCTAAAGGGGCATTATACTGTATGGTGGCAGCTAAGGGGACATTATATTGTATGGCGGCATTATACTATATGGGGGAAACTGTGGGGGCATTATACTATATGAGGAAGCTGTGGGGGCATTATACTATATGGGGCAGTTGTGGGAACATTATACTGTATGGGGCAGCTATGGGCATTATACTGTATAAGGGCAGCTATGGGGGCTTTATACTGTATGGGGGCATTATGCTGTATGTAGGCAGCTTTGGGGGCATTATACTGTATGGTGGCATCTGTGTGGGCATTGTACTGTATGGGGAAATATACTGTAAGGGGGCATCTGTGTGGGCATTATACTGTATGGGGGCATCTATGGGGGCATTATACTGTATGGTGGCAGCTATGGGGGCATTATACAGTATGGTGGCAGCTAGAGGGCATTATACTGTGTGGGGGCAGCTATATGGCATTATACTGTGTGGGAGGCACTATGGGAGCATGATACTGTGTGGGCTGAAACAGATGTGTATGGGTGGGGATTGGGCAGTATTGTAGGCGTAGCTTAAAGGAAAAAAATTGGCTGTCCCTCTTTGTAATACTTGAAAGTTGTGAGGTATGATGTACATACACGTACACACATAACAGCCACTACTCCAGCTAGTTAGGATGTAGACATTGAGGTGGATGTGATATGGGTCTACACATTATCACTGTGACAATGCTAAACAAGGACAAAACATAGGGTAAGGCCTCATGCACACGACCGTATTTTTTCCCACCCGTAAATACTGGCGTAAATACGGGTCCGGTGTCACACGTATTCCACCCGTTTTGCACCAGTATTTACGAACCCGTGCTCGTAAATATGGGTCCGGTGTCACACGTATTCCACCCGTATTTACGAGCACGTTTTTGGCGGCAAAATAGCACTGCACTAATCGGCAGCCCCTTCTCTCTATCAGTGCAGGATAAAGAGAAGGGACAGCCTTTTCTGTAATAAAAGTTAAAGAAATGCATACTTACCCGGCCGTTGTCTTGGTGACGCGTCCCTCTCTTCACATCCAGCCCGACATCCCTGGATGACGCGGCAGTCCATGTGACCGCTGCAGCCTGTGATTGACCTGTGATTGGCTGCAGCTATCACATGGCCTGAAACGTCATCCAGGACGTCGGGCCGGATGTCGAGAGGGACGCGTCACCAAGGCAACGCGCGGGAGACCGGACTGGAGGAAGCAGGAAGTTGCCGGTAAGTATGAACGTCTTTTATTTTTATTTTTTACAGGTTTATACTGATCGGTAGTCACTGTCCAGGGTGCTGAAAGAGTTACTGCCGATCAGTTAACTCTTTCAGCTCCCTGGACAGTGACTATTTACTGACGTCGCTTAGCAACGCTGCCGTAATGACGGGTGCACACATGTAGCCACCCGTTATTACGAGAGCTCCATAGACTTCTATGGACTGTCCGTGCCGTTATTACGGCCAGAAATAGGACATGTTCTATCTTTTTTAACGGAACGGGCACCTTCCCGTGAGAAAACGGGAAGGCACCCGTCGCCAATAGAAGTCTATGAGCCCGTTATTACGGGTCGTGATTACGACCCGTAATAACGGGAGTTTTTACGGTCGTGTGCATGAGGCCTTAGTTGTTTTTTTTCATAGTGTGGAGAATCACATTCACTGACATCACAGCAAAGAATGAAGCTGGTAAAAATAAAGCCACAATTTTCACGTACACTTTATTTATTGCAGTGTATTATATCATGAATCAAGCAAAGGCATAGTCTCGTCCTCTATTGGGACAAAAGAAAATAAATATAAAAAAAAGTGAAATAAAATGTTTAAAAGCATCTGACCGCTCGTTCGGTGTGTCATTTGCTGGTTCTACGTCTCCTCTTCCCCTTGCTATCGGGGTTCCTCAGGGATTAGTCCTAGGTCCGCTGCTCTTTTCTCTCTACACAGCTCCTATTGGACAAACCATCAGCAGATTTGGCTTCCAGTACCATCTCTACGCTGATGACACCCAATTATATACTTCTTCCCGTGACATCACCCCTGCTCTAATACAGAACACCAGTGATTGTCTGTCCGCTGTCTCTAACATCATGTCCTCTCTCTATCTGAAACTGAATCTTTCTAAAACTGAGCTCCTTGTGTTCCCACCATCTACTAACCTCCCTAAACCTGATGTCTCCATCTCTGTGTGTGGCACTACCATCACTCCTAAGCAGCACGCCCGCTGTCTCGGGGTTATTTTTGACTCAGATCTTTCCTTTACTCCTCACATACAATCACTTTCACGCTCCTGTCATTTTCACCTCAAAAACATCTCCAGAATCCGCTCTTTTCTTACGGAGGAAACCGCCAAAACTCTCATTGTTGCTCTGATTCACTCTCGTCTTGACTGCTGTAACTCATTACTTTTTATTATTTTTTTTATATATATTTTTTAATTCTTTTATTTGTCATTTTGTTATTTTATATCACAAATCGTACAAATAATATACACAACATATTGCAAAAATGGCATTGAAATCATGCAACAGATCACAGGTCAGTTATCAGCCTCACATCAACACATGAGTTCACCTGAGAGTACCATGTCGCTGAAAATACTTATGTAAGAAAACTCCGGTATGCACCCTGAACCCGCAGCCGTGCATGGTATGTCCTAAATGTGCATAAGAGCATTAAAGAGAGCAACAGAGACAGAAAGAAGAGGCCAATAAGTAAGGAAAGAAAGAATAGAAAATGGGGAGTGAGTAAGCATGAAGGGAAAAGGGGGGAGGGGGGGAGCTGACCTGACATTCCGGGTCTAGACAGGAATTCACGAGGCCATGATGATTTTATATTCCTCGGTCGTTTGGAAACGAATCCATTCACGCCATGTTTTTAGGAAGGAGGCATGAGTCCCCTTCATTGATGCCGTGAGGTCCTCTATTCTCATGATTTCCTGGATCTTGCTGAACCACATGCCCACCGTCGGCGGACAGGACTGTCTCCACAGTGCAGGAACACATGCCCTAGCCGCATTTACCAGGTGTCTAACTACCGAACGTCTATACACAGGCCGTGGGACCTCACACAGATGAAGCAGGAAGAGGCCCGGGGATTTCGGTAGAAGGTAATCCGTAAACTTTGAGGAAATGCGCCACACCTCGGACCAGAACCCAGTCAGGAGTGAGCAGTCCCAGAAAATATGCAGGATTGTACCCACATGGTCCCCACATCTCCAGCATAATGGCGAGGCCGCCGGGATCATAGCATGCAATCTGGAAGGCACCCTGTACCAACGGGACAATATCTTAAACCCTGCCTCTTGGAATCTACTGGCCATGGAGGACTTATGTGTCATGGTAAACATACGGTCTTGTTGTTCAGGTGTAAATGTTTCACCCAGATCCCTCTCCCAGCTGAGCAAGTACGGAGGTGGCGGCAGCTTGGTGGGGGAGATCAAGAACGCATAGATTCTGGATAAAGCATGTCGGATTGTGCCTGTGCCTGTGCACAGGAGTTCAAACGCGGAGCAGTCTCGCAATTGCTCTCCAGGATGTTCTAAGGACGCTAGGAAATGTCGCAACTGAGTAACCTGCCATGTCGAGAAAGGGACAGGGTTCGACAGGGCTTGAATTTGATCGCTCTTCATCCACCTCCCCTCCTGCTGAAATTGTCGGGCCTGCCCCTTACCCGCCCGCAGCCATACTTGGAATGGACCGCTATCCAGTCCCGGTGGAAAGGCAGGGTTGCCCAAGATTGGGAATAGCGGGGAGGGGGACGGCGAGATCTCTGCCCGAGTAAACACCCGCGCTGCGACTGCCAGAGTGGGGCCGATTGTCGGGTGTAACCGCGCGACCCTGGGAACATGTCTGCCCAACCACGGCGGAGCCTGCAATGGGATAGACATAAACGCCTGTTCCATAGACACCCATTCTTTCGTCCCACCGTGCCGGAACCAGTCTAAGATTCGTGTCAAGTGGGAGGCGTGGTGATAGGAGACAAAGTCCGGAAGACCAATGCCCCCCTCCCCCTTTACACGAAAGAGCAAAGATCGGGCGATACGTGCTGGTTTCCCTGCCCATATGAATTTGTGCACCAGGGACAGCAGGGACTGAAAGAACGGGCGTGGGATATGGATCGGTAGGGCCTGTAGGAGATACAGAATCCGTGGCAAGATGTTCATTTTAAAAATCGCACACCTACCGAACCAAGTAAAAGTGCCCGACGTCCAAGAGTCCAGGTCTGCCTTTATACGTTGAAGAAGCAAAGGGAAGTTCACCGCATAAAGGCGAGAAAGATCCCCGGGAAGTCGGACTCCCAGGTATTTAAGCGAATCTCTTGCCCACTTGAAGGAAAAGGACTCCGACAGTTCAGCGACCAAAGTCTGTGGTAACGAGATATTAAGGGCCTCTGACTTCTGGTAGTTTATTTTGAAGTTGGATAATCTCGAGTATCTACCCAGCTCCGCCATCAGGTTAGGCAAGGAAATTCTAGGGGCTGTGAGGAAGAACAGCAGGTCATCCGCGTAAGCAGCAACCCTATGTGATCTGCCTCCCAAGTACACGCCTGTAATGTCCGGGTTGGAGCGGATATGACACAGCAAGGGCTCCAGGCATAAAATAAAGATCAGCGGCGATAGAGGGCAGCCTTGGCGTGTGCCGTTAGTAATCGTAAAGGAGGATGAGAGGTGCCCATTGACCTTGACCTGTGCTGACGGGGAGGAGTAGAGACCAGAGATCCATGACATTATATGAGTCACTATTCCTATATGTCGTAGGGTGGCCAACATAAAGTCCCAACTGACCCTGTCGAAGGCCTTTTCTGCGTCCGTTGACAAAAAACTAGTGGGGAGCGACGTGACCGCCGCCTGGTACATTAAATTAATTGCCCGTGTGGTGTTATCCCTCGCTTCCCGTAAGGGCATAAAACCCACTTGGTCAGTATGTATCACGTTTTGAAGGAGCGGAGACAACCGATATGCCAGAATCTTTGCAAAGAGTTTCAAATCTACGTCCAGCAGAGAAATAGGACGGTAACTCTGGCATAGGGATGGGTCCTTCCCTTCCTTGGGTATGACCGTAATGTGAGCCCTCAGCGTGTCCCTGGGAATGGAACCCCCTTCGGTGAGTGAATTAAAAGCCCAGATGAAGTGGGGTGCGAGCACTTCTGAATAAGTTTTATAGTACGGCAGAGACAGGCCATCCGGTCCTGGGGCCTTCCCCGTAGGGGAGTCCTTCAGTGCCCATGACCACTCTTCTGGGGTGATGGGGGCCTCTATGGCCGCAAGATCATCAAGTGGGATGGATTTCATCCCAGAGGATCGAAGGTACTCCTCGATCCTCTCTAGGTGGCTGCCGCCGTCCTGTGAGGAGGGTGCCTTTGGGAGATTGTAAAGAGAGTGGTAATAGGCACGGAAGGTCTCAGAGATGTCATGTGGAAGTTGCAGTAGTTTGTTATGAGTACCTATGATGTGTGGGACGTATGTACGCGATCTGGTTTTCCGGAGGGCGCGGGCCAAGGTCCTACTGGGTTTATTACTGAATTCATAAAAATGTCTTCTACATTTGACTAGGGTGGCCTTCGCCTTGGCCAGACAGAGTGAGCGCACCTGCTCCCTCAATTACCCCAATTCTGCCCCTAATAACCGGTCCTGTGAAACTTTATGGGACTGTTCTAGTCGGTGTATGCGTAACAGTAGATCTCTGAGATGTGCCGTTCGCTCCTTTTTGAGTTTGGCTCCCAGTAGTATAAGGGAACCGTGCACCACGCATTTATGAGCCTCCCATATACAGAATGGGTCCATCCCTGGAGTATCATTTCTATCAAAATATTCCACCAGGTCACGACGTACTTCGGAGACCACCGACGAGTAACTCATTACTAGTCGGTCTTCCCCTCACTAAACTCTCCCCTCTCCAATCTATCCTCAATGCAGCAGCCAGGCTCATCTTTATGACCAACCACTACACCAACGCCTCTAATCTGTGCCAGTCACTGCACTGGTTGCCCATCCCCTTCCGAATAAAATTCAAACTTATTACTCTCACCAACAAAGCTCTCCACAGTGCTGCACCTCCTTACATCTCCTCCCTCATCTCTGTCTACCACCCTACTCGGGCTCTACGTTCTGCCAATGACCTTAGATTAAAATCCTTCATAATCCGAACCTCCCACTCCCGTCTCCAAGATTTCTCTCGTGCTGCACCCGTCCTCTGGAATGCGCTACCCCAGACAATCCGATTAATTCCCAATATCCACAGTTTTAAACGTGCCCTGATAACACATCTAATTAGACAGGCCTATAACATTCCCTAATCTGACTCCTTTCCATGGCCCTCCTTTTAGATTAGTCATCAGAATAAGATTCCCTCACACTCCTTCTCTTCATGTCCGTCATACACGGATACTGGCTGGTGACCGGCTCATGCAGCTTTATGTTACCACCGCATGTGTATAAAAATGGCCGGACTATTGTACAGAACAAACACTGTTACACTTTGTGTCTCCCTTATGTCCTCATAGATTGTAAACTCTTGCGAGCAGGGTCCTCACTCCCCAGGTTTGAATTGTAAATGAACTTTGTCACTATGTAATGTCTAATGTTGTTTGTTTCATGTCGCCTCTAAATTGTAAAGTGCTGCGTAATATGTTGGCGCTATATAAATAAAGATTATTATTATTATTATTATTATTATTAAACTATAAAGTGATTATGCTATTTAACCCACATGGTCAATGCCGCAAATAAAATTAAATAGAATAAAAAGCGATGAAAAAGTCATCTGTACCCCAAAATGGTACCAATAAAAACATAAACTCCACCCACAAAAAACAAGCCCTCACACAGCTTCATCAACAGAAAAAAAAAAAGCTATGGCTCTCAGAATATGGCAACACAAAAACAATTTATTTTTTTAATACAAGTGATCTTATTGAGTAAAAGTACTAAAACATTTAAAAAAAAATAATATACACTTGGTATTGCCGTAATTGTACTGAGCCGCAGAGTAAAGTTAAGATGTCATTTATACTGCACGGTGAACCCCATAAAAACAAAACCCAAAAAATAATGGCAGAATTGTTTTTTTCTACTCCCCCAAAATGTAATAAAAGTTGTAAAATACGTGTACCCAAAAATTGTGCCATTACAACTTGTCCTGCAGAAAATAAGCCCTATGTCAATGAAAAAATGTATAACTCTTGGAATTAAAAAAACGTAAAAAAAAAAAAAAAAAAAGAAAAGCCGCTTCCTGAAGGCTAAATAGGTCACGTCCTTAAAGGGAATGTGTTGCCAGAAAAACATGTTTGTTTTTTTTAAATTAAACATTTAGTGTGTGGGTGATTAAACATTGTTCAAAATTTTTTTATTTTCTTCACGAGTCAGGAAATATTATAAATTAATTCTAATTTATAATACTACCCATTTTTGGTCACTAGATGGAGCTATTCCCAAAATTGCAGCATTGCAACATTGGGTTAAAAGCCCTCGCTCTAGTGAGCTCTCAGCATCCCCCCCTCCTTTATCCTGGCTAGTGCCGGGATAAACGAGGGGTTTGAACGGTGTAACCTCCTACACTGTGTGTCGCCATTTTT
The DNA here is from genome assembly GCF_050947455.1 of Rhinoderma darwinii. NCBI lineage: Eukaryota > Metazoa > Chordata > Amphibia > Anura > Rhinodermatidae > Rhinoderma > Rhinoderma darwinii. The sequence goes on from NC_134691.1 coordinate 76,893,784, forward strand.
TGAGCTAACACACAGTGTAGTAGGTTTACATACAGTAGTAAACACACACAAACACGAACATACATTGAAATCTCTTACCTGCTCCTGCCGCCGCGGCTCCCTCCGGCCCGTCCGCTCCGTTTGCTGCCGCTGGTCCAAGTGCACAAATCTAGAAGCCGCGACCGGAAGTAGTAATATTACTGTCCGGCCGCGACTTCCGGTCCACAGGAAAATGGCGCCGGACGGCGCCAATTTCGAATTGGACTGTGTGGGAGCGGCGCATGCGCAGTTCCCACACAGACGCCGTACACTGAAGTCAATGGGACGGGAGCCGTTCGCAGTCCCTATTGGACTGTGGCTGCCGTATTCCATGTCTGTATGTGTCGTTAATCAACACAGACAGAAATGGAACAAAAAATGGCAGCCCCCATAGGGAAGAAAAAGTGTAAAAATAAGAAAAAGTAAAACACAAACACACAAATGAATATAAACGTTTTTAATAAAGCACTAACATCTTTAACATATAAAAAAATAATTTGTGATGACACTGTTCCTTTAAGGGTTTATAGGGCATCTGTGACAAGGCGTTACAAGATAGACTTTCTGTAGCACACTTTATTTCATATTACCCTCTAAAATCAGAAAACCACAAGTTGTGGTTCTGAACATGAATCATGAACAGCAGATAGGTCAAATTATGCATTGTAACCACAGCAGGGAGCTGATTGGTCATCCAGTAGTATGGGGGAATCTAGTAAAGCTGCGGCTCAATCCCAGGGGGATGCTGTAACAGCAGTCATATTGGCATATTTGTCTACTCTCCCAGATTGTCCAGGACTCTTCGAAAATAGGAGAGTTCTCCCACACTACTAACAGAACAGGCAAGTCTCTTACAAAGGCTGTTAAAAGTCACCACTAGGGGGAGCTTCCTGCATATGTCCTTGAATGTGAGCTGTATAAAAATGTATGCAATGAGCTTCCCCTTGTGGTGACTACAGCCAGCCAAAATTTTATAATTTTATTATTTGGCGGTGTGAAGGAATGCATTCTGATGGCACTATTATTAATGGGGGAGCAGTCTTCCAGCACTGTTTATAGTGGAGACCTCTGTTGGCATTGTTTATTGGGGTACTTTGCAAGCACTGTAGTTGAGGGGACTCTGCTAGCACTTTTAGTGAAATTACTCTTATTAGACTCTTAGGCTATGTTAACACGGAGGATTTTTTTCAGCGGAATCGGCTAATTCACGGATTATGCAAAATTCCACCTCCAATTCATTTCAATGGGAGGCGGATGCTTCTTTTTCCTGCTAGCTGATTTTTTCAGCTAGCAGACAAAAGAAATGCCCTGCCTGATCTTCGTGCGGATTCGGATTGAAGTGAATGGGAGTAGGAATCTTCCTGCTGATGGCAGGAATAATTCTACCGTGTCGACATAGCCTTAATATTGCCACTCTGATGGCTTTGCTAATGGAGGAACTTTGGCTGTCATTGTGGGGGGTGGTCTGCCCTTGTGGGCTGGGTTTACAAATAAAAGTTCTCAGTCGTGAGGACTGCGCTGTATCCTAAATCTACCTTGAAAATTATAGAGACGAGAAAAGAAATACGTATAAAGCTCTCACCTAATTGTGGACTACTGAATAGAAATTTTCCAGGAAATGAAAGAAAGTAATTTTAAGGTAAATGTCTCTTCAATGTAATAATGTTTTTTTAAAAAAAAAAACAACATTTTTTTTATCAGGCTGAACTTCTAATAGCTAGATGTTATTGAATATGTATGTAATCCTAGATCCTTTTAGACTGCATAATATAGCATTTTTCCCAAAATAACGCAGGTTTCGCTGTTTGAGACCTGTAAAGTAACTGATAAAGAGAAAACTATGTGCAGTATGTAACTTCAAAATGATATAGAAAAGCTCTATATTGTATTCCAGCACTTTAATACATGGTTCGTCATCATCAGAATGAATAATATTCCGAAAAATGGCATGTCATTTTTAATGTATTTATTTACTTATGGAGCTCTACTGATCATATCTTACATGCGCATAGCTCCCCCTAGTGGCGATCAAACTTAAAAGCCATGCTCTGTAGAAAGCATTTGCACTGCTTACAGAATATTTTGTTAAATATCTTTTTTGAAGTTTCTTAAAATGGCTGCGATGAATACAATGATTGTTTGGAAACCAGGACTAAAAAGAGAAATGAGATGTGAGCTTTGTTATTTCCTAATCAAGTGAAACACAATCTATACAAACAGGGCCGCCATCAGGAATTTCTGGGCCCCATACAGCCAAGATGTCTGGGGCCCCCCCTCCATTACCGGGGGTGGGCAACGGAAATTGTGGCGCTCACGTCCCGTGCTGCCATCATGTCCACAGGTATATCCGTTTTCACACTACCTTTTTTGGCATATATCTGTAACTTTTGCCTGTATCTGCGCCAGTGATCTGTAGCGGGCACTTGCTATGCACATTTTGCAACGGGCAGCATTTCTTTTATAGATGTAGCCTCATATACATATATTTTGTATACCCTATTGGCATTATATTATACTTGTGCGCATGGCGTGTCTAGTATTGGGACGTGTTTCAGAGTTTGGTTGTCTCTTGTTTCCCTCATGGTATGTTGTCATCTGTACCTGATTGCTATTTCTCCTGATATATGATGCGTTACTCTTGTTGTATTTATTATTGTAATACCATGTATCGTTATGTAATAATAAAGATGTATATTTTTTACTATTCATGGTAGTTATCTTCATATTCTATTGGGATGCTATGTCCCTTGCGCTTTCGCGCTTTGTAGGTTGTTTCAGAGTCATATTGGGGATTCTCCTTTTCGCTTTACCCTGTTTTGAGGTTCTTTGTAGATTTAAAATTACAGTGAAGGAAACCGCGGAGCCGACAGTGCTCCGGATTTTGATCTATTTAGCTAAAACGTATCCGACTGTATGACATACAGTGGGATACGTCACCTGGGGAATGGCCCAGGGGAAACTCCTGAAGTCACTGCCCATGAACAGAGCTGGAGCCTTCTACTAGCGCTCTGCTCAGGGATGTCCATATACATAAAGTGACGTCCGAAGCTTTGCAAAGCCTGAGTACACGGCCGGAGCGTCGACAATGCTCGGGCCAGGGATTCCGGCCCTAGAGACCTCTGATGTCACTTTACACATATGGACAGTGATGTCAGGAGCTTTCCCAGGGATAAAGTCCACGGGTAGAGCACTCGTGATGCTGCCTGGGGACTCCGGAATAACAAAGTCTACTACGCCATTTCATCCTTCAAAAATAAGGTAAACCGACGTCTACCAGCCCGACGGAGGCTAAAAGGACATAATGGAGCCCTGTGAATTATCGTCTACGTTGTTTATACTGTAAGGTAGGAGATTTCCTGACTACACGATAAACTTAGGGCAACAACACGATGTGAAGGGGGAAGGGAGGGGGAAGCGCTTGTAAGGAAGTAAGGAGCACTAATGCTCCGCTCTTACGTTGCCATTAAAGTTCAATGTGTTTTTCCACAGCAAAAATCGGAGGCTTTCCCTTTGATTCCTGGCGCAGATGCTACAAGCGTGTAGCAGATCCGCACGAGAATAAGGCCCTGTTCACACAGAGTTTTTTGCCACATTTTTTTCAGCGGAAACCGCGGCAAAAAATGTCCGAAATCACCTCCTATTGATTTCAACGGGAGGCGAAGGTGTTTTTTTCCCGCGAGAGAAAGAAGCGACATGCTCTTTCTTCAGGCATTTCCGTCTCTGACCTCCCATTGACATCAATGGGAGGCAGAGAAAGCCTGAAGGAACTTCAAGGCAGATGTTTCTGCCTGCAAAAAGCTGTGTGAACAAGGCCTAAGTCCCATTGTCATTCAAAGTTGCTCATCCTCGGGTTTTCCAAGTAAGGGTATATGCACACATAGTGACCAAAAACGTCTGAAAATACGGAGCTGTTTTCAAGGGAAAACAGCCCCTGATTTTCCGACGTTTTTGAGCAACTCGCGTTTTTCGCGGCGTCTTTTACGTCCGTTTTTGGAGCTGTTTTCATTGGAGTCTATGAGAAAACGGCTCCAAAAACGTACAAAGAAGTGTCCTGCATATAATGTATATAAGTGTCCTGCACTTCTTTGCCGAGGCAGTCATTTTACGCATCCTCGTTTGACAGCTGTCAAACGACGACGCGTAAATGACAGGTCGTCGGCACAGTACGTCGGCAAACCCATTCAAATGAATGGGCAGATGTTTGCCGACGTATTGTAGCCCTATTTTCAGACGTAAAACGAGGCATAATACGCCTCGTTTACGTCTGAAAATAGGTCGTGTGAACCCAGTCTAATATACATTGCATGCTACTTATTGCTGTGGTGGATTTCTTTTCATGGTGCGAACAAAAATACACGTGGAAAATTTTTCACAGCATGTGAACTGGGTTGCGGAAACCTCATATGCATGGGATGCAGAATCATCGACAGGTCATCGGAATCCGTATCAAATCCAACATGTGTGAACGGGGCCTTAGTGGGAGTTAAAAAAAAACTCTGTTAGGCCAAATGCACACGATACTTATTACGTGCAAATTTGTCGCGGGTATTTTCGTGCTGCAAATCCGCAGTGTAATACAGGACCAGCAAAGTTAATGAGATCAAGAAATCTCATCTACATGTCGCATTTTCTGCACAAAAACTGACCTGCGGTGCGTATTTGAAAATACGCTACATGTCACTTTATCTTGCGTTTCCGCTTGCGAATTGTTTCTGACTAGTTTAAAAAATAATAAAAAAATCTGCAGCATAAAATCTGCACCTATTTCCGCATCAAAAAGTAAAAACCGCACCTAAAAACATATCAAAAAACGCACTATTAGGTGCAGATTTTACCTGCAGAATTACCTGCGGTTTTGATACGGATTTTGTGCACCAAATTCCTCAATGTGTGCGTTACAGAATTTGCTGGGGATTTACAGCAAATTAACCCTTTACATTGTAAAGGATGAAATACGTTACAATTATGCAACATTAGGGTATGTTCACACAGTTTATTTTCTGCCGTTTTTCTGTCCGTAAACGTCTGAAATATAAGAAGCAGAACGCCTCCAAACATCTGCCCATTGATTTCAATGAGAAAAAAACGGCGTTGTGTTCCGATGGGCCGTTCTTTTTACAACGGCCGCAAAAAAGAAGTGCAGGTCATTTCTTCAGGCGTTTCTGGAGCCGTTTTTCATTGACTCTATAGAAAAACAGCTCCAAAAACAGCCGTAAAAAACTTCTGAAAATCAGCTGTTTTCGCTTGAATATCTCCGTATTTTCAGACTGTTTTTGCTAATTGTGTGAACAGAGCCTGATAGGCATGCAGCTTATTTAACCCCTTCCCTTCTCAGCCATTTTTTGGATTTTAACTTTTGTTTTTTCCTCTCCACCCTCCAAAAGCTATATTTTTTTTTACTTGAGGACTTGTTTTTTGCGGTACAAGTGGTAGTTTTTCATGGCACCATTTATTGTACCGCATAATGTACTGGGAAGCTGAAAAAAAAATATTTGTGGGGTGAAATGCTGCACGTGCATGAGGTTTTGACAAACCCCATTCACATGAGTTGGGGCTTATTCAGACTAACGTATTAATCGTCCGTGTGAAGGACGTTTTTTTTAATGACCGTCACACGGCTGCATGTATTTCTATGGGGTTATTCACATGGTCATTGTTCTAACAGACCGTGTGAAGGGCCTGTAAAAAAATAGGACATGTCCTATTTTTGTGCGTTTTCACGGATCCCTCAATAGACTCAAGTCTGTGAAAACGGGTCCCGCACGGCTGCAAATCGGCCGTTCTTCACGTCTGATTTCACACACGTTGGTCTGAATATCGCCTTAGGCCTTATTCACACGAACATGTCCGTTTTGCACGCGCAAAAAATGCTGCGTTTTGCGCGAGCAAAAGTTTGGTGTGGCATCAGCATATGGTGCGTGGCTGCGTGATTTTCATTATGACACTCTGTTTTGATGTTACAACACAGTAAAGAAGGAGGGGCTTTTATGTTTCCCTTCTCTTCTTTACCAGCTGTAGCGCGAATCACGCGTGTCACCCGGAAGTGCTTCCGTGTGCCGTGCGCGATTTGCATGCACCCAATGACTTCAATGGGTGTGTGCTGCGCGAAACACGGGCAAAGTATAGGACATATCGTGAGTTTTACACAGCGCACATACGCTGCGTGAAATTCACTGACAGTCTGAACGGCCCCATTCACTAACATAAGTCCGTGCGACGCCCGTGAAAATCACGCTAGTAGCACGGACGTATAACACGTTCGTGTGAATAAGGTCTTATATTGTAATTTGGAGTGAATTTTCAGTGCGCAATCCGCACCAAAAATAGGAGGCAAGCAAGTGGCTTATTCAGACGTCCATGTTCGGTTTGTGAAATACGGAGCGTGTATCGGCCATATTTCCCGGACCGACCACAGCTCAGGGAGCCGGGTTTCTAGCATCACAGTTATCTATGATCATAGTCCCTCCCTTCCCATGAGAATACTGTCCCCGGTCCCGTACTGAAAGCATCATTACAATATGGGGCAGTATTCCTGCGGAGAGGCAGGGACTCCCAGCAACACTGATAACTGTGATGCTAGGAGTCCGGCTCCATGAATTGTGGTCAGCCTAGGAAATACGGCCGATACACGCTCAGTATGTCACGGACTGAACGCGAATAAGGCCTTAGTCTAGTTACACAGTGTGGTGAAATCCCATTTTTTTGCCACAATTTTTGCAAAATCGCGGCAAAAACGTGATTTGACCGCACTGTGAGAATATAGCCTAACAGCACTTTTCATGTCTTGAATCCTTTTTTTATGCAATTTTCGTAATTGGGGCACAAATCACGCGATTTTGCCGCAATTTTTATATAATCGCGGCAAAACTGCGCCATTTTTGCCGCGATTACGAAAATCGCGGCAAAAAAACCGCTAGGAAAACGAAAAAATACCAAAAAACATTTTAATCAACTTTATACATACTACAAACAGGGTCAGGGGGATGGGAAGCAGGAAGGATAGGGGAAAATACTCACCAGCCTGCAGGTCCTGTCAGCAGTGTAGTTGTGCTGGGGGGCGGGATCTCCACACACAGCTTCTGCACATGCTGCATCTTCAACAGGTATGCAGGGGGTGCCGCGAGCGTTGCTAGGGGGGTGCCACGTGCGTTGCTAGGGGGGTGCCGCGTGCATTGCTAGTGGGGTGCCGCGGGCGTTAGTAGGGGCGGGGCGCGAGCGTTCCGAGGGGGGGGCGACGGCAGCCCGGCGGGCCCCTTTTCTTCGTCCATGTGGCCGGGCCCCTGACGGGAGTACCAGTAATGCCCCCCTGATGGCGGCCCTGTATACAAAGTAATCTATGGTCATTACAAAGGAGATTTCTAAACATCGGCAAACGCCTACAGCTCCCGCATATTGAAAAATACCAAAGGTATAGTTACCTAAGGAATTCTGCTCTGACCTCACAACTACGATGTTTAGATTTAGATGGTCATCCATAATGACATCACCTGTCAATGGTGGCTAATTCCTGCTGGCAACGGTGAGGTTTCACCCATACTGACGTAACATCCTGTGGCAGGATAGATAAATGTGATGCTATAATGGTAATGGTGGGGGTTACAGACGTAGGACCTTCCCATCTATCCAGAACCGCCATCAGGAATTTCTGGGGCCCATACAGCCAAGATGTCTGGGCCGCCTCCATTACTGGGGGTGGACAACGGAAACTTAACCGATTTTGGCGCTGACGTCAATTTCAGTGAACGAAACTATGGAGCAGGCAGTGACTGATTAATGCCCTTGATTTTGTTCAATTTAGCCAAAACGTATCCCACTGTATGGCATATAGTGGGATACGTCGCCCGGGGAAAAAAAATATAACTTTTTGAGATACAGCTGCTTTGTATTTTCTATACAGAACAGCTGTATCGTGCGCTGAAACCTGAATCTTTCAGGTCAGCGGGACTGACTGATTCAGTGTCAGAAGGGTCGGCATGTCTCTGACACGCAGGACCGAGCTTAGGCCGGGTTTCGGGAAATTCCGCTTCGCAAAATAACTCTCATACTTACCCCCTCCTCTGACATCCGCTCCAGCCTCCCTGAATGACGTTGCAGGCCATGTGAAGCTGCAGCCTGTGATTGGCTGCAGCGATCACATGGGATGCAACGTCATCCCAGGCGGCCGGACTGCAGGAGGAAGGACAGTCTTCCGGGTAATTCTGGGTAAGTATGATTTTTATTTTTATTTTAGGAGTTGCGATTTTTGCGGTGTAAATGCTGAGTTTACACCACAAATGTCGCAACACTTGGCTTTCTGTTGCGGGTTTTGCATCCCCATTGAATTCAATGGGGAAAAACCGCAACATAAAATCAACAAAAACGCAGCCTAAATTAAGTTAAGTTATTAATGTTTACGCTGCGTTTTTTTCCCGCAGCGTGGGCATGAGATTTTTAAATTCTCGTCCACTTTGGTGCTATTGTAAACGCTGCAGAATTTTCGCACAGAATTCCGTTATGGAGATTCTGCAGCGTTTACGCTACGTGTGAACCCGGCCTTACTGATTACATCTACGTTATGTACAAAGATGTGATTGATAACAGCTTAATCTGATCGCTGTCACTGAACCCGTCAATCCCGCTGACGTGCACCAAACACACTGAGAGACATTTTTATTAAAAATAAAAAGTTTTCAAAGGTGTACGTAGCCTTTAAACAGAATCCCCTCAACCCACACGTAACATTTAGGGTCAGTTCACACGTTGCGTAACTACTGCGGATTTTCCTCAACGGAATTAGTTTGCGAAAAATCCGCATTCAATACAGTAGCAGCAAAGTGGATGAGATAGAACAAATCTCATCTACATGCTGCGTAAATACTGAGCGGAAAAAACACCTGTGGTGCAGAGTTTTATTCCACAGCATGTCAATTGTATTTGTAAGTCGCTGCTTATTTGTTGCGGGTTTTCCCTATTGAATTCAATGGGAGGTAAATCCTACAACTAATAGCAGTTGTTGAGTTTTTTTGCGGTGGGTTTGCAGTGATTGAGTCGTAAAAAACGCAACTCATAAAAAAAAAAAATCTTATACTTACCAGAAGTTCATATTTCTTCCTCCAGGCCGGCCTCCTGGGATGACGCTACAACTCGTGTGACGGCCGCTGCAGCCAATCACGGGCTGCAGTAGTCTCCTGGGATGAAACGTCATCCCAGGAGGCCGGCCTGCTAGCAGGCCGGCTGAATGCTGCAGAGTCCACAGCGGACATTCCAGGTGAAAAACTGCACCACAGTTTGGTGTCGATTATCGCACGGAATTCCTTGCGGCACACAGGGCAGATGCGCTGCGTTAAGTTCCCCCTCCCCCAAAACAAATTAATAATGAATCGCTTTCCCCAAACATAGCATTCACAGCCAAGTCCCACCCTCCCCCACTAAAACTTTTTACACAAATCCCCTGCCCCACATATAGCATTTACAGCTAAGTCCCCCCTCCCCCACAAAAAAGTTTTACACATAATCCCCTCCCCCACATATAGCATTTACAGTTAGGTGCCCCCTCCCCCAAAAAAACGTTTTACACAAAATCCCCTCCCTCATTCAATTCAATGGGGAATTCCCACAACAAATAAGCAGTGTTTACACAAATACGCAGGTCAATTTCTGAGCAGTTTTTCTGCTCAGTATTTACACAATGTGTAGATGAGATTTCTACAATTTCATCCACTTTGCTGCTACTGTATTCCGGACGGGAAAAACGCAGCAATTCCACTACGTGTGGACAAGCCCTTAAAATAACTTTCATTTAATAATAATATTTCCCCTTCGCATCCTGCACTGTAATAATACATCACAGATTGCGGGTCGCTTCTGTGAACCAATGTACTATTACAGAACGGTGATGGTATATCTCCGATCCCGGACGTTAACCCCCTTAGATCCTGGAAATTAATAGCAACCGCGGCACTTAAGGATTTTGACAAAGGATGAGGGCTCCCTCTTCCAGCCCATCAGCGCCCAAGGCCTCCCAGGTCTGCCAATGGTACGTATACTATATGAACAAAAGTATTGGGACACACCTCTTTATCACTGAATAGGTCTCATTGCCACAGATGTATAAAAAAAGGGAATTAGCCATGCAGTCTTCCTTTACATGCATTTGTGATAGAATGGGTGGTACTAAAGAGCTCACTAAATTCAAGCGTGGTACTGTTAAAAGATGCCACTGTTGCAACAAGTAGGTTTGTGAAATTCCACGATCAACTGTAAATGGTATTATTGCAATGTGAAATTGTCTAGGAACCACAGCAACGTAGCCATAAAGTGGCAGTTCACGTAAAGTTACAGAGTGTGTTCGCCAACTGCCGAGGCGCATAGTGCATAAAAGTCGCCAACGCTCTAAGCCAACCAAGAGGGTAGTATAAGGAAAATGTCTAACATGTCTAACTAGATGCACCAAGTTTAAATCATGACAGAATCCTGAATGTGTGAACGTGGCCTAATGACTATCTCCACAGGCTGTTGGCTGTTACGCCACAGAATAGGTGATCATTGGGGGCCCCAGTATTCCCTGTATATGTGGCTGGGGAAAACAGCCAAGCGCTGTTCTTGATAGTCTAATCAGTTCCATAGACTTTGAATAAAGCTGCGGCGCTCATGCTCAGCTATGGCTGTATTCAAACTCCTCTTCGTGGTTGTGCAGTGAGGAGGAATGGGGTATTCGTGTACCCTGGTCAGGTGATCAGTTGGGTCCCAGCGGTCGGGCAGCCAGCAATCAGACATGATATCACCTACCCTGTGAATAGGTAATAAATGTCCTTAGTGGGGAAAAGCCCTTTAATGAAATCCTAGTCATTTTCTTACATGCAATATTCTTTTTTTATTAACCCAGACTATCCACAGATGCACTAAATGAGTCGATTTTAAATCAGTATTCCAGGTCACTGAGAGGTCTCATCTTTTTCTTTCTTCGGGCACAGATCAATCCCCGACTGGTATGCTCGATGATATTTGGCCTTTTGACATTTTACTTGTTTGAAATGCAAAATTAGATTTGTATTTAAATATATTAATAAATGCATTTTATTAAAGTTATATGAGATAATTAGGTCTAATGAGTATTTCTAATTTATTCTGAATTTTTTTATGGTATAATATAATAATGAAAAACTCAATTTAAAAAAAACTCCTTTTATTGGACAATTTTACTTATTTTACTCTACAATTTCCAAACTTTCATCTGCAGAGATAGCAAAACTTTACAAGCCAAACTTTGAGTATACACAGAACGTGTTACTAATTACAAGCATCCATTGCATTTGCATTAAAAAAAAATCCACGTAAAACGCAACTTCTGACAAAGTGTCTAGGAAAAAGAATCAGAACCCATTCAGAGCTCATCTAAGGTTTCCAACATAATTCTGAAGCTACTATACATTATATACTGTATATGTATAGTAATAAAAACCTTTAGGGGACAGCCTGGCTCTCTACCCATAACGCTCATAAGAAGGTCTACTCTGCAAATATTATGGTGGACGAAGTCTTTATCAATTCCCTTCAGCCGAATATCACTCCTTCATTTGTAGTGCAGCACCAGATAGATCACTCTGTGTGTAATGAAGCTATATAATATATGAGTGGAACTTTTGGTATTGAATTAATGAAATAAATTAACTTTTTGATGATATTCTAATTAGTTGATAAGGACTAGTAGATATAGGCCCTTGTCCATATTTAAGAGTGTGGTGGAGAATTCCCAACTCTTATAGGGGATTTTGTTGCATATTTTGTATATTTGTATATATTGTACTGTAACGTTACTTTTATTTATGGCAGGTATGGCCGATGATTTTTTCTCACTGGTGGTAAATGACTTGGCACCGGTATACACAGCCAGGACACCCTCTTAGTTAATGCATTGCCGCGCTATAGCAGCATAGTAATGCATCTTGAGGCTGGGGGTGGCACCACTGGTATAAAATGGCTGCTGTACCCGTCAAGAACGTTCAGTGAGCGGGTGGAAATGGAGGAACCTGGTGTGACGAGGGAGCTGCTGAAATTGCATGTGGTGCGACAACGCAAGCTGGTGGACCGTAGTCTGTGGATCCTAGAGCTGATTGCAGGTGATGGGCAGGAGCCTCCCGTAGTAAAGCAGTGAAGCCAGCACATCAAGTTGTGGCCTAGTAGGCCTGAATTTACCAGACATCCCCTGCATCAAAGAGGAGTGCACTTGACTGTTTCTGACAAAAGAGTGAGCCACCAAGCCATCAACCACGAGCCTGAGCTACTACTTTGTCATGGGACCAGCAGAAGCTGACATGAACAGATAATGTACCAAACAAATTAGGTAGATACTAGGCCAAGCAAGCAGAAATAAGGGCAGTTAGCAGATGGTTACTCATGGTTAGGAACAAAATTTCACTAAGATGAATTAGTCACACAAATACCACACAAAGTCCCCGATTTGAAGAGAGCGGTGGTTACACATACGCGCTGCCACTCCATTCTTTCCCTAAGGGACTACCAGAGATACCGGAAGACAGCGCTACTTTGGACACCCAAGAAATCAAACACCTATCACCTATCTTGTGGTCGAGGGTCTGAATTAATTTAAGGGTTTGGTCGGTGGTCTAAATAAAGTTTGTCATCTGGTATGATGTATATCTAGGTGGTGTAAGAGCCGTTTGTGAAAAGGCGGCAAAGACTTCATCCAGGCATGATGTGGCGGTGGAAGATCTTAGAGCCTGCAGGAGCCAAGAGCTGCAGCCAGCACTGCAACTTGGTGACTGTGCTGTGTAAAAGCAGCAGCTTCAGTTAAATTTTTTATTTTATGTTGCCCCACTGCACAACTACCTTGTCCCCCTTGGCCCCCCAAAGAACCCCTGCCCTGCTCAGTACATGTATATATGTTTTGAGCTTGATTGTTATGATGTATATATGTACTGAGCTTGGTTTTGCTGCTGTATTTATATATTAAGCTTTGGTGTGGTGCTGTATATATGTACTGAGCTTTGTTCTGGTGCTGTATTTATATGCTGAGCCGGAGTCTGGTGCTGTATATATGTATTGAGCTTCCCTTTGGTGCTGTATATATGTATTGATCTTGGTTGTTATGATGTATATAACTCCAGAACCAAGCTCAGAATATATATAAAGCACCAGAACAAAGCTCAGTACATATATACAGCACCAGAACAAAGCTCAGTACATATATACAGCACAAGCACAATTACAGCTCAGTACAGAGATCATTTGCAAATTCAGTTTAACCGCTGTCAAATAAGCTTGTACAGCATAAAACGACAGCTGCCATTATAGCCTAAACAATGGTAAGGATATGCTGGAAGTTGCTGTTTCACCAAAAAAGAACGATACACCCATCATCTCACTGCAGATAATAAAGTGACTACACTACTGATCAGTCACAAGGAGAATAAACATTTACATTTAGTGACTCACAGGTGACGTCTTCTCAGAATGGAGTCGTTCTTTTTCTGTTTTCTTTTCCATCTGGTTCGGACCTCTATGATGACGCCTCCTGGCCACAACCCATTTCTACAGAGTTTGCCGCTCAGATGTCTTCGGAAGCTCACTTTTCCAACATTTATGCACCTATAAACAAAGATAAAATTCTCATGGTACCACAGTCTATGCACCTGAATATAATAGTATCACACACTGTGCCCCTGAATATAATAGTGCTACACACTGTGCCCCTGACTATATTAGTACCATACACTGTGCCATGAATAAAATTGTGTGAAACACTCAAAGTAATGCACCACACACACACACACAGTGCGCCCTGTAGATAGTGCCACTCACAATGCCCCCTCTAGATTGTGCCCCTCATAGAGCCCCTGCAGAAAGTGCCCCTCATAGAGCCCCCTGTAGGTAGTGCCCCTCATGGAGCCCTCTGTAGATATTGCTCCCCATAGAGCCCTCTGTAGATAGTGCCCCATAGAGTCCCATGTAGATAGTGGCCCCTGTAGATAGGGCCCCGTATAGTGCCCCATGTACATATTGCCCCTTGTAATCTACAGGCTGTAAATAGTGCCCCCTGTAGATAGTGCCCCCTGTAGAGTCCCCTCCAAATAGTGCCCCCTGTAGATTCCCCTGTATATAGTGCCCCCTGTAGATATGATCCCTGTAGATAGGGCCTTCTATAGATAGGGCTGCCTGTAGAGTCCCCTGTAGATAGAGCCCCTGTAGAGTCCCCTATAGATAGGGCCCCATGTAGAGTCCCCTGTAGATAGTTCCCCCCGTAGAATCCCCTGTAGATAGGACCCCCTACATAAACATTATATGCTCACCTGTCCCCATCCCGCACCGTCCTCCAGCGATGCCAGGCCTCATCCAGCGGTACGGCGCAGCGGCGCAATGACGTCAACGTGCCGACTGCATCATCTCTAAAGCACCGAATGACGAGGCATCCTGTGCCTTGCCAGGTAGCGCTAAACAAGTCAATTGTATCCGTATTCCCCCATAGAGTCCCCTGCAGATAGGGCCCCTCTGTAGAGCCCCTGTAGATAGGGCTCCCTATAGAGTCCCCTGTAGATAGTGCCCCCTGTTGCTTCCCCTGTAGATAGGGCTCATATAGAGTCCCCTGTAGAAAGTGCCCCTGTAGCATCCCCTGTAGGAAGTGCCCCTGTAAATAGGGCCCCCTATAGAGTCCCCTGTAGAGAGTGCCCCCTGTAGCATCCCCTGTAGATAGGCCCCCTGTAGATAGGGCCCTCTATAGAGTCTCCTGTAGATAGTGCCCCCTATAGCATCCCCTGTAGATAGGGCCCCTATAAATAAGGCCCCTGTAGAGTCCCCTGTAGATAGTGCCCCCAACACTTCCCACTGTAAAAGAAAATAACATTATATGCTCACCTATCTCCATTGCCGCGCCATCCTCCAGCAATGAATATTGTTACATTTTCATTATATTTATTGTGCAGAGTATGTTTTTGCTACATTGTATAACTCTGCTACCAATTGTTGTGTACTTTTTGCTACGCCTTTCAGTGAAATGTATTATGTAAGCTCATGAAGAGCATGATATAAAAAGAGCAAAGAGGAAGTGACGCATAGGCCTTGATAAATCGCTTGTAGCGTGAAACGGTCGTAGGCTTTTCCACATCAGACAGACCGAGATCATTTTCAATAAATCCTTTTATTGCCACATACGCTGAGTGCCTCGTGCTTTCTACCTTTTACAATTTGATTCTAAGCTTGATAAGCTGTTGGAGAACCTCTTAGCAAAAATGGTAAGTCCCTTCCAGTGTCTGCCAAGTCAAGATGGCATACTTTTCATTGCAACTCAGTACCCCCTTCCTTTAGAGCTTATATTTCAGCCAGAGATTGATATAGAACTCCTTCCAAGGGCAACCCAGGCAGAAGGTACAGGAGAAGAGAAAAACTCTGTCTATTTCCTCAGACGGTGACCTTTCTGATTTCCCAGGCACAAGATCTGTTGGAACCAAGACCAGTCTCCATATGATAGTTATAGGAGTCTTTGGCCTAATGTCTGCAATGATAGACACAGTGCCATGGTAGATCTGAGGCCTACTGAGGCGGAAGTCCTAGACAGATTGGACAGACAGAAACACTCCCTAAATTAGACCTTAAGGTTATTCAAGGGAACCAGGCACTCCCTTTTCCCTTTTCAAAATTCATTTGTAATAAAAAAAATTCTATACCACAGAAAGTTTTACCCGAGAAATGCAACTCAATATTTATTGCCCAGATTCTACAGTTTTTAGAAATATCCCACATGTGACCCTGGTGCGCTAATTTACTGAAATACAGGCCTCAGAATCAAAGGAGCACCTAGTGGATTTTGGGGCCTCCTTTTTTTTAGAATGTATTTTAGGTCAGGTTTGAAGAGGTCTTGTGGGTCCAAAACAATAAAGACCCCCAAAAGTGACCCCATTTTGGAAACTACACCCCTCAGGGAATTTATCTAGGGGTATAGTTAGCATTTTGAACCCACAGTTGTTTTGCTAAATTTATTTGAATTAGTATATGAAGCTGAAAATCTACTTTTTTCTGAAAAAAACGTAGGAATTTTTAATTTTTTTCAAGGAATAAAAGAGAAAAAACACCCCAACATATGTAAAGCAATTTCTCCCGATTATTGCAATAGCCCATATGTGGTAATAAACTGCTGTTTGGACCCACAGCAGGGCTCAGAAGGGAAGGAGCACCATTTGGATTTTGGATTTCTGATTTTGCTGGAATAGTTTTCACTGCCGTGTCGCGTTTGCAATGCACTGGAGAGAACAAAATAGTCGAAACCCCCCAAAAGTGACCCCATTTTGGAAACTACACTCATCAAGGAATTTTTCTAGGGGTAAAGTTAGCATTTTGACCCCACAGTTGTTTTGCTGAATTCATTGGAATTATTCTGTAAATGTAAAAATCTACTTTTTCTCTGAAAAAAGGTAGCCATTTTTAATTTTTACAAGAAATAAAGGAGAAAATCACTCCAACATTTGTAAAACAATTTCTCCCGATTCCGAAAATACACCATAAGTGGTAATAAACTGCTGTTTGGACCCACAGCAGGGCTTAGAAGCGAAGGAGCGCTATTTGGCTTTTGGAGCTCAAATTTAGCTGAAATGGTTTTGGGTGCCATGTTGCATTTGCAAAGCCCCTGACAGACCAAAACAGTGGAAACCCCCCCAAAAGTGAACCCCATTTTGGAAATTACACCACTTAAAGAATCTTTCTAGGGGCATTTAGACCCCACAAGTCTATTGCAGGATTTATTAGAATTAGGCCGTGAAAATTAATATCAACTTTTTTTCCACTAAAATGTTGCATTTTTTCAATTTCACAAAGGATGAAGGAGGAAAAAGCACCCCAACACTTGTAAAGCAATTTCCCCCGAGTACGGCTGTACCCCACATGTGGTCATAAATGTTTTTTCATTAGAAAGTAATTAACCCTTTCTGGACTGAACCATTTTTTTTCTTTTCCTTTTTAGTTTTTCCCTCCCCGCTTTCCAAGAGCCATAACTTTTTTATTTTTCCATCAATAGAGTGGTGTGAGGGCTTATTTTTTGGTACATACAACTTTGTGAGCACTTTTTATTACATTTTTTGGTAGAGCTAAGGTGACCAGAAAACAGCGATTTTGCCGTTTTCAATTCTTTTTTTTTTACACGTGAGCCCGCTCCATACATCACCCCCACACTGCGACATGCTATGTCGTGGTGCACGAAGGGGTTAATGCACAGCGGATGGTGCAGAGTGAAAATGTAAATTTTCCACTGATATGCCATTTTAGTGCACTATATGTTATGCCCAGTTTGTGCCACTGAAGACAAATACCTCATAAAATATTATCCGGGTTCTCCAGGGTATGGCGGTGCCATATCAATGGACGTAAACTGCTGTTTGGGCATGCTGTAGCGCTCAGAAGGGAGGAAGCGGCATTTGATGAGAAGATTTATCTTGTTAGTTCTGTTTGGCGTTTTACTGGTATTTCAGTTTATAATGTGGGGGCATATGTAATCTGCGCGGAGAACATCAGGGAATAATAAGAGGGTATAATAATGGGGTAAATAAATAATAACCCACAGATATGTGGCCAGTGTCGCACTGATAAATGGTGCCCAATCTTATCCGCTTTTGGAACACTGCACATTTTGCATCGCCATATTCTGAGAACCAGAACTTTTTTTTTTTCTCTCCACCGGAGCTGTGTGAGGACTTATTTGTTGCGGGGACAATCTGTAGTTTTCATTGGTACCATTTTGGGGTACATGCGATTTTTTTAATCACTTTTTATTCCATTTATTGGCAAGCAAGGTGACCAAAAACCATCAATTCTGACTGTTTTTTATTCTTTTTTTTTATGGCGTTCACTCTGGGCTATAAATCACCATTTTACTTTATTCTGCGGGTTGGCATGATTACGTCGATACCATATGTATATAGTTTTTTTATGTTTTGCAGCGTTTGGGGAATAAAATCACTTATTTATAAAATAAATAATTTTTTGTGTCACCATATTCTGAGAGCCATAACTTTTTTATTTTTCAGTTAAAAAAGCTGTGTAAGGGCTTGTTTTTTGCGGGATGGGTTGTAGTTTTTATTGGTACTATTTTGGCGTACATGCGACTTTTTGATCACTTTTTATTGTATATTTTGGGAGGGGTGGTGACCAAAATATAGTGATTCCGGCACTGTTTTTTAACTTTTTTTTTTGCGGTGTTCACCATGTGGGAAAAATAATATTATAGTTTAATAGTTGGGTTCTTTACGAACGCGGTGATACCAAATATGTGTACTTTTTTTTAACGTGTTAATATTTTTCCTATAATAAAATACTTATTATAGGAAAAAAAGCATTTTTTGTTTATGTCACTTATAACTTTTATTTTTACACTTTTTTAAAACATTTTTATTATCTTTTTTTTACTTTTTTTACATGTCCCACTAGGGGACATTTAGACTTGCAGCTCTAATCGCTACTAGAACACATTACACTACCTACGTAGTGTAATGTGTTCTAACTGTCATTGTGACGTGACAGTCACACTGACAGGAAGCCTAGGAGGACCAGCCTCCGGCTGCTCCTCCTAGGCTTCCGTACATGGCAGCCCGGAGACCATTGTCTGGCCTCCGGTTGCCGTGACAAGGATTGCCAGCCCATGCAAATGCATGTGGGTGGCTGCCGATCTGCTCTAAACCTCTTCAATGCGGTGATTACAATCAACTGCCGCATCGAAGGGGTTAATTGCCGGTGCCATGCGTATCACAGGAAAGACAGCGGAAGCTCAGAGAGTTAAATGCATGGCTGAAGTCTTGGTGTAGAGGAGAAGGCTTTGGGTTCCTGGAGCACTGGCCTGACTTTTCATTGGGGTGCAAACTGTTTTCTGCAGATGATTTTCACCTAAATGGAAGGGGGTCCGCTGTGCTGGGTGAGAGAATTCTAGCTGGGGTGGTGGAGTATTTAAACTAGGGCTGAGGAGGGAGGTCAATGTAGAAAATAAAGGGGTAGTTTGGTTAGAGAGGGGGTCGGACTATATTGGTGGGGGGAGAAATAGACTGTGGGGAGACGACTAGACAACAGGATAAGGAGATCCTTTTGTTACAAAATAGCAATGAAAATAGAAGAGACAATAGTGGGTGAAGATTGTGATGAGGTTGAAACTTGTGGGTGGAATTATAAAGGTAGGCAAACACTGAAAAAATTACTTTTGGTGTAATCTATAGACGCCCGAATATAACTGAGGAGATGGATGATCATTTATATAAACAGATGGAGCGGGCTGCACGGGGGGGGGGGGGTACTATAGTGATAATGAGAGATTTTAATTACCGGGATATTAATTGGTGTCATGGTTCGGCTTCAACTGCAAAGGGGAGATATTTCCTCAACCTGTTGCAGGAAAATTTTATGGGCCAGTTAATGGAAGAGCCGACTAGAGGTGAAGCTCTGTTGGATCTGGTCATTTCTAATAATGCAGAGCTTGTTGGGAATGTCAATGTTCGTGAAAACATGGTAATAGTGATCATAATATAGTTATATGTTACCTACACCGTGTTCCAAATTATTATGCACATTGGATATAAGTGTCATAAACATTTAACTATTCGTTTGTCAATTAAACTCATGGATGGTATTGTTTCTTAGGGCTCTTTGGATCATTGTAATCAATCTCAGACACCTGTGATAATTAGTTTGCCAGGTGTGCCCAATCAAAGGAAAACTACTTAAGAAGGACGTTCCACATTATTAAGCAGGCCAAGAAAAAGGATCTCTCTGCTGCCGAAAAGCGTGAAATAGGGCAATACCTTGGACAAGGTATAAAAACATTGGATATTTCAAGAAAACTTAGGCGTGATCATCGTACTGTGAAAAGATTTGTGGCTGATTCAGAGCACAGACGGGTTCGTTCAGCTAAAGGCATAATGAGGAACTAATACCCCATGTTTCATGGATATATTTTTTACTATGTATACTACTTTTTTTCAGGACGCAGCCAGGTCTTATATGCTGGGAGGGCATGATGTGCTGGCGTTTGGTTTGGCATGCAGAGCAGCCCGCTTTAGCTAACAGTAGCGGCATTACAAATAGGCTGTTATTCGGCAAGATATTCTGACATCCTGCAAAGATATTCAAGCAGAAACTGTCCAAATACTCACAAATTCAATGGATGCAAGAATTGTGAAGGTGATATCAAAGAAGGGGTCCTATGTTAACATGTAACTTGGCCTGTTAAGTTTTTTTTTATTGAAAGAGCTTTTGATTTCTGTAAATATGACCTCCTGATGCTGCAAATTCAAAAAATTTACCATTTTAGTTCTCTTTACAACCTTTAAAATGTTTTGATCTCTGTTGTGCATAATAATTTGAAACAGTGCATTTTGAGTTTTTTTACGTCTAAAAAAAATCTGTTATCATTAGGAGATTTGTTCAATAAAATTCACATTATACTCCAACGGTTCATGGCTTGAAGATTATACTGACTGTCATTTGCATCGACTATTTAGGAAAAATAAAATGTGCATAATAATTTGGAATGCGGTGTATACTGTAAAAAACAAACCGGCTGGGAGGGCAAAAACACTTAATTTTAGGCCAATTTCCCCAGGATGAGGGTTGCAATTCAGGATATAGACTGGGAATAACTAATGTCAAATAATGGTACAAATGATAAATGGGAGATCTTAAAATCTACTTTGGGTAATTATAGTGCACAATTTATTGCTATAGGTAACAACTATAATGACTAAAATTAAATCCCACATGGCTTACACCTTCTGTGAAAGGGGCAATACATGACAAAAAAAGGGCATTTGAAAAATACAAATCTGAGGGTACAGCTGTAGCCTTTGTAAATTATAAAGAGCTTAATAAAATCTGTAAAAAGGTAATAAAATCAGCAAAAATACAAAATGAAAGGTGGCCAAAGATAGTAAAACAAATCCCAAAAAATTCTTCAAGTATGTAAATGCAAAAAAGCCACAATCTAAATAGTGGTAATGGGGATCAAAAGAAGGCAGAGTTACTAAATGGGTTCTTTAACTCTGTATGTACAACAGAAGAAAAAACAGCTGATGTAGCCGGTGCAAGTGCTGTTAATATATCAGTTGATATACTAAATTGGCTAAATTTAGATATGGTCCAAGCTAAGTTAAATAAAATAAATGTGCACAAGGCCCCGGGACCAGATGGGTTACACCCTAGAGTTTCTAAAGAGCTTAGTTCAGTTATTTTTGTCCCCCTCTTCATAATATTTAGAGATTCTCTAGTGACTCGTATAGTGCCAAGGGACTGGCGCAGGGCAAATGTCGTGCCTATTTTAAAAAAGGGCTCTAGGTCTTCCCCGGGTAATTATAGAACAGTTAGCTTAACATCAATCGTGGGAAAAATGTTTGAGGGGCTATCGAGGGACTATATACAGGATTTTGTGACAAAAAATTGTATTATAAGTGACAGCCAGCATGGTTTTACTAAGGACAGACGTTGTCAAACCAACCTGATTTGTTTTTATGAAGAGGTGAGGAGAAGCCTAGACAGAGGGGCCGCTGTGGATATAGTGTTTTTGGACTTCGACACTGTCCCTCATAGACGTCTAATGGGTAAATTAAGGACTATAGGTTTAGAAAGTATAGTTTGTAATTGGCTCAAGGACCATATCCAGAGAGTTATGGTCAATGATTCCTACTCTGAATGGTCCCCAGTTATAAGTGGTGTACCCTAGGGTTCTGTGCTGGGACCACTACTATTAAACTTATTTATTAATGATATAGAGAATGGGATTAACCCCTTCCCGACATCCGCCGTATATATACGGCGCTGTCGGGAGGTGCTTCCCGCAAAGCGCCGTATATGTACGGCGCAGTGATGGTGCGGGCTCAGGAGCAGAGCCAGCACCATCACCGCGGGGTGACAGCTGTATTATACAGCTGGCACCCTCCTGTAACTGCCAGGACCGGAGCTATTCTCCGATTCGGCAGATTAACCCCTCAGATGCTGCGCTCAATTGCTGTGGCAATCGGACGCCAGAAAATGGCGTCCGAGTCTGCCTTGTACGGGAGGCGATGAGGACCCGCCTGCGGCGTGTCCTCATAGGCTTGCTGTCAGTGAATAACTGACAGCGCTAATACACTGCACTACATATGTAGTGCAGTGTATTAGAGTAGCGATCGGGGCATCAGGCCCTCATGTCCCCTAGTGGGACAAGTAAAAAAAGTAAAAAAAAGTTAATAAAAATGTGGTAAAACCAATAAAAACACAAACTTTTCAAATAAAAATAAAGCTAAACTGACTTTTTTCCCATAGTAAGTCTTTTATTATGGGAAAAACCGTAAAAATCAAAAAAACTATACATAATTGGTATCGCCGCGTCCGTAACGACCCAAACTACAAAACTATTATGTAATTTATCCCGCACGGTGAACGCAGTAAAAAAAAAACATGAAAAACAGCGCCAGAATCTTTGTTTTTAGGTCACATCTCCTTCCAAAAAATGCTATAAAAAGTGATCAAAAAGTCACATTTACTCCAAAATAGTACTAATAAAAAATGACAATCCGTGCCGCAAAAAATAATCCCTGACACCGCTTTGTGCACGCAAAAATAATAAAGTTATGGGTCTTAGAATATGGCGACACAGAAAACAAATGATTTTATAAAAAAAGTGATTTTATTGTGCAAAAGCCGCAATACATAGAAAAAACTATATAAATTTGGTATCGCCGTAATCGTATCGACCCGCAGAATAAAGCTAACATGTAATTTAGGGCGCACTGTGGATGCCGATAAAAAACCCAATAAAAAACTATTCCAGAATTGCTTGTTTTTGGTAATTTCCTTTACCAAAAAATGAAATAAAAAGTGATCAAAAAGTCGTATGTGTTCTAAAATGGTACCAATAAAATCTACAGCCCGTCTCGCAAAAAACAAGCCTGCACACCGCTCAATCAACTGAAAAATAAAAAAGTTATGGCACTAGTAATGCGGTGATGAAAAAACATCTCAATGCGCAGGCCGGAGGGGAATATTCCTTCAGTTTCAGGGCCCTAGTATTTAGGAACTAGGAAAGGGAAGGGACACCGCACATCCGCTGGAAGCGAGGGCGCCCGTATTATACCAGCGCAAAACTTTCCCAGTAATATTTCCCAAACTACGAAGGAGAAAAAGTCCCCAAAAGGTGCAGAGTGTTACAAAAGGGGGATAAGAAAGAAAACCGTTTATCAGTGTGACACCGGCCTGCGCATAACGGATCGCTTCACATCGTAACACACATCTATGGATAATTGTATTATTTACCCCATTATTATACCCTCTTATTATGCCCTGATGTACTCCGCACAGATTACATATACCCCTGATATACTCCGCACAGATTACATATGCCCCCACATTATAAACGGAAATACCAGCAAAACCCCAAACAGAAATATTACCAAGCAAAATCCATGCTCCAAATGGCGGTCTTTCCCTTCTTAGCCCTACAGTGTGCCCAAACAGCAATTTATGGCCACAAGTAAGGCATTACCATACCCGGGAGAACCCGCTTAACAGTTTATGGGGTAAGATTCTCTAGGGGCACAACATCTTGTGCGGTGAATGGGCAGATCAGTGGAGAAATTGCAATTTTCACTTTGCACCATCCACTGCGTATTCATTTCTGAAAAACACCTGTGGAGTCTAAATTCTCACTACACCCCTTGATAAATGCCTTTAGGGGTGTACTTTCTAAAACGGGGTCACTTTTGTTTGGTACATCAGGGGTTTTGCAAACGCAACATGGCGTCCGCAAACCATTCCAGCAAAATCTACGCTCCAAAAGATAAATACTGCTCCTTTTCTTCTGAATGCTCCCATATACGTAAACAGCCGATTATAACCACATATGGGGCGTTACTGTACTCGGGAGAAATTACTTTACAAATGTTGGGGTGCTTTTTCTTCTCTATTCCTTGCAAAAATGAAAAATGTGTATCTAAAACTACATCTTGTTGGAAAAAAAAAATATTTTTCATTTTCATGGCTTAATTCTAATTAATTCAGCAAAAAACCTTTGGGATCAAAATTTTCACTATACCCGTAGATGATTCCTCATGGGGTGCAGTTTCCCAAATGGAGTCACTTTTGGGGTGTTTCCACTGTACTAGTACTGCAGGGGCTCAGCAAATGTGACATGGCGCCCAGAAACCATTCCAAAATCCAAATGGTGCTCCTTTCATTCTGAGCCCTACCGTGTGTCCAAACAGATGTTTGTGACCACATGTGGGGTATTGTTTTACTCGGGAGAAGTTTCTTTACAAATGTTGCAGTGCTTTTTCTCCTTCAGTCCTTGTGGAAATGAAAAAAAAATACCTAAACCTACATTTTCTTTGAAAAAATGTAGATTTTCATTTTTACGGCCTACTTACAATAAGTTCTCTAAAAAAACTGGCTGGTCAAAATGCTTGCTACACCCCTAGATAATTTCCTCATGGGGTGTAGTTTCCAAAATGGGGTCACTTGTTGGGCGTTTTCATTGTTTTGTCCCCTCAGGAGCTTTGCAAATGTGACATGGCCTCCGCAAACCATTCCTGCTAAATTTGAGTTCCAAAAGCCAAATGGCGCTCTTTCCTTTCTCAGCGTCGCTGTGTGTCCAAACAGCCGTTTATTACCACATGTGGGGTATTGTTTTACTCGGGAGAAATTTCTTTACAAATTTTATGGTGCTTTTTCTCCTTTAGTCCTTGTGGAAATGAAAAAAAATTAGCTAAACCTACATTTTATTTGAAAAAATTTAGATTTTCATTTTCACAGCCTACTTGCAATAATTTCTGCAAAAAAACCTGTGGGGTCAAAATGCTCACTATACCCCTAGATAATTTCCTCAAGGGGTATAGTTTCCAAAATGGGGTCACTTGTTGGGGGTTTCCACTGTTTTGTCACCTCAGGGGCTTTGCAAATGTGACATGGCCTCCGCAAACCATTCCTGCTAAATTTGAGCTCCAAGAGCCAAATGGCGCTCTTTCCCTTCTAAGCCCTGCCGTGTGTCCAAACAACCGTTTATTACAACATGTGGGGTATTGTTTTACTCGGGAGAAATTGCTCTACAAATGTTGTTGTGCTTTTTCTACTTTAGTTCTCTTGGAAATGAAAAAAAATTAGCTAAACCTACATTTTATTTGAAAAAATGTAGATTTTCATTTTCATGACCTAGTTCCAAAAATTTTTGCAAAAAAACTGGCCGGTCAAAATGCTTGCTACACCCCTAGATAAATTCCTCGAGGGGTGTAGTTTCCAAAATGGGGTCACTTGTTGGGGGTTTTCACTGTTTTGTCACCTCAGGGGCTTTGCAAATGCGACATGGCCTCCGCAAACCATTCCTGCTAAATTTGAGCTCCAAGAGCCAAATGGCGCACTTTCCATTCTAAGCCCTGCCGTGTGTCCAAACAATCGTTTATTACCACATGTGGGGTATTGTTTTACTCGGGAGAAATTGCTCTACAAATGTTGTGGTGCTTTTTCTACTTTAGTTCTTTTGGAAATGAAAAAAAATTAGCTAAACCTACATTTTATTTGAAAAAATGTAGATTTTCATTTTCATGGCCTAGTTCCAAAAATTTTTGCAAAAAAACTGGCCGGTCAAAATGCTTGCTACACCCCTAGATAAATTCCTCGAGGGTTGTAGTTTCCAAAATGGGGTCACTTTTGGGGGGTTTCCACTGTTTTAGTTCCACTAGACCTGTTCAAAGCGGACATGGTACCTAAAATATATTCTAATAAAAAGGAGGCCCAAAATCCACCAGGTGCTCCTTTGCTTCTGAGGCCGGTGTTTCAGTCCAGTAGCACACTAGGGCCATATGTGGGATATTTCCTAAAACTGCAGAACCTGGGCAATAAATATTGAGTTGCATTTCTTGGGTAAAACATTCTGTGGTACAAAAAAAATGGATTCAAAATGAATTTCTGGAAAAAAATAATGAACTTTGTAAATTTCACCTCTACTTTGCCTTAATTCCTGCGCAATGTCTAAAGGGTTAAGAAACTTTCTAAATGCTGTTTTGAATACTTTGATGGGTGCAGTTTTTAAAATGGGGTGACTTATTGGGGGTTTCTAATATCTAAGGACCTCAAAGCCACTTCACAACTGAACTGGCCCCTGTAAAAATAGCATTTTGAAATTTTCTTGAAAATGTGAGAAATTGCTGCTAAAGTTCTAAGCCTTGTAACGTCCTAGAAAAATAAAATGATGATCAAAATACGATGCCAATATAAAGTAGACATATGGGGGATGTTATTTAGCAACATTTTTGTGTGTTATAACTGCCTGTCTTACAAGCAGATACATTTAAATTGAGAAAAATGCTAATTTTTGCAATTTTTCGCTAAATTTTGGTGTTTTTCACAATTAAATACTGAATGTATCGGGCAAATTTTGCCAGTAACATGAAGTCCAATGTGTCACGAGAAAACAATCTCAGAATCGCTTGGATAGGTAAAAGCATTCCGGAGTTATTACCACATAAAGTGAAACATGTCAGATTTGAAAAATGAGGCTCTGTCAGGAAGGTCAAAAGTGGCCAAAGAGGGAAGGGGTTAATAGCACTATTTCTATTTTTGCAGATGACAACAAGCTATGTAGTATAGTTCAGTCTATGGAAGATGTTCGTAAATTTCTAGCTGATTCGGACACACTAAGTGTTTGGGCATCCACTTGGCAAATGAGGTTTAACCTGTTAGTGACCGCCAATACGCCTTTTCACGGTGGCCACTAATGGGCTTTATTCTGATGCATACGCCTTTTCACGGCGCTGCATCAGAATAAATAAACAGAGCAGGGAGCCGTTAAATCTCCCTACTCTGGGGGACCTCCAGCCTGGACGTCATGTGTATTCAGAATCCTGACACTTCTGAATCTTTTCTGTGAGATTCCAGCAAGCCACGCGTAATCTCGCGAGATTACGAGGTAAACGAGATTTCGTTTCCCCTGCTGGAAATCTCACAGAAAAGATTCAGAAGTGTCAGGATTCTGAGTACACATGACGTCCAGGCTGGAGGTCATGTGTATTCATTATCAGGACACTTGTGTATGTGGCTGCACATCGTTCTAGTAAGAACACTATGTGCTGTGTAAATGAATGGAGAGGAGTGCATGATGCTGATTGGTCACTGATTCGTCAGCATCATACACTTCTATTCACAACGCCCAGTTAGTAAAACAAGTAAACACGCCCAGTTGGACATACGAAAAAAAACACGCCCAGTTGTCCATTTCAAAGATCATTTGCATATATATATAAAATAGCTCATAACTTGGCCACAAAAAAAAACTTTACTGTTATCTACATTTCAGCGCCGATCACATGCAATAGGAGATAGGGATTTGAGAATCTGGTGACAGAGCCTCTTTAATAAAAGTTAATCAACAAATTCAATGTACCCCGAAATGGTGCTATTAAAAAATTCAACTTGTCCCGCAAAAATCAAGACCTTATACAGATATGTCGACACAATAATAAAAAAGCTATAGCTCTTGGAATGCGACGATGGAAAAACGCAAAAAATAGCTTGGTCATTAAGGTTTAAAATAGGCTGTTCATTAAAGGGTTAATGTAGATAAATGTAAAGTTATGCATCTGGGTAGCAACAATCTGAATGCCTCATATGTCCTAGGGGGAGCTATACTGGGGGAGTCACTTGTTGAGAAGGATCTGGGTGTACTTGTAGATCATAAACTAAATAACAGCATGCAATGTCAACCAGCAGCTTCAAAGGCCAGCAAGATATTGTCATATATTAAAAGAGGCATAGACTCGGGGACAGGGATATAATATTACCACTTTACAAAGCATTAGTGAGGCCTCATCTAGAATATGCAGTTCAGTTCTGGGCTCCAGTTCATAGAAAGGATGCCTTGGAGTTGGAAAACATACAAAGAAGAGCAACAAAGCTAATAAGGGGCATGGAGAATCTAAGTTATGAGGAAAGATTAAAAGAATTAAACCTATTTAGCCTTAAAAAGAGATGACTAAGGGGGGACATGAGTAACTTATATAAATATATGAATGGCACATTCAAAAAATTTGGTGAAATCCTGTTCCACTTAAAACCCCCTCAAAAAACAAGGGGGCACTCCCTCCGTCTGGAGAAAAAAAGGTTCAATCTGCAGAG
Organism: Rhinoderma darwinii; assembly: GCF_050947455.1. Lineage (NCBI taxonomy): Eukaryota > Metazoa > Chordata > Amphibia > Anura > Rhinodermatidae > Rhinoderma > Rhinoderma darwinii. Next base: position 76,921,900 of record NC_134691.1, read on the forward strand.
GCGACAAGCCTTCTTTACTGTGAGAACTGTGAATCTGTGGAATAGTCTACTGCAGGAGCTGGTCACAGCAGGGACAGTGGATGGCTGTAGCATCCACGGCCGCAGACCGTCGGGATTACTCACCCCCCGACGGCCACAGCCATGGATCTGTAAGCGCTGGCCCGCATCTCCTCCCAAGGAGACGCGAGCGCTCAGTTCCGCTCCATTCTGTTGTGTTTACCAGTGTTAGTCTTGCAAATGGTCCCTTAGTGTTATCCTGTTCCCAGTGTTCCCATACCTGCTACCTGTATCCCGTGCTACTTTGTTCCTGTTCCTTAGAAAGTTGGAGTCGTGTTGTGCCACCGGTCACGCCTGGTGTCTGCTGCCAAGGTCCCATCTGAGCCTAGCCGTTGCTACTGTCTGAACTACTATAGGTACCCTTGGGCTTGGACTATATATATATATTGACTTGGTACACTGTTTAGCCAGCTGCTATCCCGCTACGGCGGTACGGCACAGTGGGTCCACATACCCACAGATCATGACAATGTCTTTAAAAAAGGGTTAGATAATTGACTAGAACTAAAAAATATCAGCTCCTATGTCAATGCGTAGAAATTTTTCCCTTCCCTTTTCCCATCCCCTGGTTGAACTTGATGGACATGTGTCTTTTTTAAACCGTACTAACTATGTAACTATGTAACATCATCAATAAACACTAGTGACCCAGTGCCTTTGGCAGCCATGCATGCCCTTGCCATCACACTATCTCCACCATGTTTTACAGAGGATGTGGTGTGCTTTGGATCATTAGCCGTTCCAAGCCTTCTCCATACTTCCTTCTTCCCATCATTCTGGTACAGGTAGATCTTCGTTTCATCTGTCCAAAGAATGCTGTTTCAGAACTGGGCTGGATTATTTAGATGTTGTTTGGCAAAGTCTAATCTGGCCTTTCTATTTTTGAGGCTGATTAATGGTTTGCACCTTGTGGTGAACCCTCTGTATTTGCTCTCATGAAGTCTTCTCTTTATCGTAGACTTAGAAACTGATACACCTACTTCCAGGAGAGTGTTCTTCAGGTGGGTAGATGTTGTGAAGTGGTTTTTCTTCACCATGGAAAGGATTCTGCGATCATTCACCACTGTTGTGGACATCCAGGCCTTTTGAATTCACAAGATCACCAGTGTGCTATTTTTTTTTTTTCAAGACTGTACAAAACTGTTGATTTGGCTACACCTAACATTTGTCCCATCTCCCTGATGGATTTCTTCATTTTTTTTCAGCCTAACGATGATCCATTTCACCTGCATTGAGAGCTCCTTTGACCTCATGTTGTGGGTTCACAGCAACAGCTTCCAAATGCAAATGCCACACCTGGAATCAACTCCAGACCTTTACCTGCTTAATTGATGATGAATTAACGAGGGAATAGTCTATGCAGCCCATTAAATAGCTTTTGATATTTTGTCCAATTACCTTTGGTCCCTTGAAAAAGAGGCAGCTACATATTAAAGAGCTGTAATTCCTAAACCCTTCCTCAAATTAGGATGTGAATACCCTCAAATTAAAGCTGAGAGTCTGCACTTTAAGCCCATATTTATTATATAACTGTATATTCAATGTAGCGTCCATGGCCACTGGCCGTCGGGTTTACTCACCTCATGACGCCCGCAGCCAAGGATCCGTTAGCGCTGGTCCCCATCTCCTTCCTAGGAGATGCCAGCGCTCACTTCCGCTCTGGTCTGCTGTGTCCTGTAGGGTGCACGTGCATGCATGTGCTCGGTCTTAAAGGGAATGTGTTGCCAGAAAAACTTGTTTTTTTTTAAAAAATTAAACATTTAGTGTGTGGGTGATTAAACATTGTTCAAATTTTTTTTATTTTTTTCACGAGTCAGGAAATATTATAAATTAATTCTAATTTATAATACTACCCATTTTTGGTCACTAGATGGAGCTGTCCCCAAAATTGCAGCTTTGCAAAATTGGGTAAAAAGCCCTCGCTCTAGTGAGCTCTCAGCATCCCCCCCTCCTTTATCCTGGCTAGTGCCGGGATAAACGAGGGGTTTGAACGGTGTAACCTCCTACACTGTGTGTCGCCATTTTTTGAGCTAACACACAGTGTAGTAGGTTTACATACAGTAGTAAACACACACAAACACGAACATACATTGAAATCTCTTACCTGCTCCTGCCGCCGCGGCTCCCTCCGGCCCGTCCTCTCCGTTTGCTGCCGCTGGTCCAAGTGCACAAATCCGGAAGCCGCGACCGGAAGTAGTAATATTACTGTCCGGCCGCGACTTCCGGTCCACTGGAAAATGGCGCCGGACGGCGCCAATTTCGAATTGGACTGTGTGGGAGCGGCGCATGCGCAGTTCCCACACAGACGCCGTACACTGAAGTCAATGGGACGGGAGCCGTTCGCAGTCCCTATGGGACTGTGGCTGCCGTATTCCATGTCTGTATGTGTCGTTAATCGACACACACAGAAATGGAACAAAAAATGGCAGCCCCCATAGGGAAGAAAAAGTGTAAAAATAAGAAAAAGTAAAACACAAACACACAAATGAATATAAACGTTTTTAATAAAGCACTAACATCTTTAACATATAAAAAAATAATTTGTGATGACACTGTTCCTTTAAATCGCCAGCGCGCGCACAAGGGAAATCGTCATCCTCATCAACTGCCATAATTTCCTGGTCTATAAGAAGGTCCCAGGCCTTCTGATCCTTGCCTGAGTGTTGTTAGTTTTCCCAGTCTGTCTTGGAAATGGTCCCTTAGTGTTTCCCATTCCAGTTGTTACCGTGCCTTGTTACCTGTTCCTGTATCCTGTGCTGTTCTTGTTCCTGTGCCTATTAGTGTCGGAGTCATATCACATCCTGTGTCATCTGCCACGTCCGGAGGAATTCGCCACGTCTGGCGCAACCTGCGGCTTCTGTGCCATTCGCCACATCCTGTGTCATCTGCCACGACCTGTGTCATCTGCCACGTCCGGAGGAACTCGCCACGTCTGGCGCAAGCTGCGGCACCTGTGTCATCCGCCACGTTTGGCATTACCTGCTGCACCCTTCTCCATCTGTACCAGAGCTGCGGCCACTGTCTGGACTATCCAGGTACCCTTGTGTGGGACATTGTATTGTTGGGGTTTTCTGTTGTTTGGCCAACTGCCTCCCCGCTACGGCGGTACGGCCTAGTGGGTCCACAAACCCGTTACGTGACAGTACGCTCAGGCCATGGACACCGCTGGTCAACCTGAGACCTTGACGACACAAGCCATGCTGGCCAAAAAGGAGGATCTCCAGTCACAACAAGACCAACTCCTCCTGTCGGTGAACGCCATAGCCCATCGGCTGCTTGTTCCCACCACAGTCATCACCACACACATTCCTGCTGTTCCTCCTGATACACTTCCTGTCTGTACCAGTACCGATCCCCTGTGCTTCCTGCCGCTACCTCCACGCTATGACGGAGACCCGAGGTCCTGCAGGGGGTTTTTGAATCAGTGCCTGATCCACTTCAGACTACATGCCAGGTCCTTCTCTTCGGATGACGTCAGGATCGCCTTCATCATCTCTCTCCTTACTGGCAAAGCCCTGGCATGGGATAATCCTCTGTGGTAACATCAGGGACCAGAGACCCGTGACTTGCAGTGCTTTTTACAGACCTTCCGCTCAATCTTTGAGGAACCTGGGAGAGTTTCATCGGCTGCTGCATCCTTGCTGACCCTACACCAGGGAGAACTCTCCGTGGGCGAGTATGCCATTCAGTTCCGTATCCTGGCTGCTGAGTTGACCGGGAACAACGAGGCTTTGGTGGCCACATTCTGGCAGGGACTGTCTTCAGGGATTAAGGACGAGCTGGCTGCTCGCAATCTGCCATCTACCCTGGACAATCTTATCCTACTCACCTCCCGGGTTGACATGAGGATCCGTGAGCGTTCCCAAGAGGTTCTCCGGGAGAAAGAACTTCCTAGGCTGGATTCTACTTTCCAGCAATCCTCCTCAGTCGTCCCACCAGAGGATGCTATGCAGAGTAACTATGTCAAATTGTCTACCCAGTAGAAACAACGCAGACGCACTTCTGGACTTTGTTTGCATTGCGGCCTCGGAGGCCATATTGTGCATCTGTGTCTCCAGGGGCCAGAGAGACCCCATTGCCTAGGATTGGTTGGAGAGACAACCCTAGGTGGAATGGTACCTAATAAATCATTCTGTTCCAAGCTGACAATTCCCGTGACCCTAGTATCCGGCGAGAGGACGCATCAAGTTTCTGCCTATCTTGACTCTGGTTCTGCTGCAAACTTCATTCAAAAGGAGCTAGTGGATCATCTTCAGTTGCCCACAGTTCCACTAGAGACGTCTTTGGCTGTTTCCTCAGTTAATGGACTGCCTCTCCCTGATCCCATCGTTTCTAAAGCCAAGCCGTTGAAGCTCCAGGTTGGAGTCCTTCATTTTAAACTGATTTCTTTCCTTGTTTTGCCCAAGGCCATCAATCCTGTTCTGCTGGGCTTGCCTTGACTTCGACTACATGCCCCAGTACTGGACTGGAATTCTGGAGAGGTTCTCCAATGGGGCTCCAAGTGCCTTGGTCGTTGTCTGTTGCAGATGCATCGTGTCAAGCCTCCTCTACTTCAGTCATTGGCAGGACTGCCTCCCCAGTTTGCTCAGTTTGCAGATGTTTTCAGCAAAAGGAAGGCTGAGACGTTGCCTCTACATCGGACTTATGACTGCCCCATTGAACTGGTTCCTAATGCCTCTCTCCCCCATGGCCGAGTATATCCTCTCTCCTTGCCAGAGTCTCTATCCATGTCGGCCTATATCAAGGAGAATCTGGAGAGGGGTTTCATATGAAAGTCTTCCTCCCCGGCCGGGGCTGGATTCTTCTTCGTTAAAAAGAAGGATGGATCCCTTCGACCCTGCATTGATTACCGTGGTCTCAACCAGATCACGGTCAAGAACAAATACCTGTTGCCACTTATATCTGAGTTGTTTGATCGCATACGAGGAGCCAAAAATTTTCTAAGCTAGACCTACCGGGGGCTTATAATCTAGTCCGGATTCGCTGGGGTGATGAATGGAAGACGGCATTTAACACCCGGGACGGGCACTACGAATACCTAGTGATGCCCTTCGGACTGTGTAACGCTCCCGCAGTGTTTCAGGAGTTTGTTAATGATATCTTCTGAGATCTCCTCTGTCTTTGTTGTTGTTTATCTCGATGATATTTTGATTTTCTCCCCGAATCCGACGACTCATCGGAGGCATGTCCGTCAGGTTCTACTACGATTAAGGGAGAATCATTTATGCGCCAAGCTGGAGAAGTGCGTCTTTGAAAAGAGTTCTCTGCTCTTCCTGGGCTACATCATCTCGGATCAAGGTCTCAAGATGGATCCTGAGAAAGTGAAAGCTGTCCTGGCGTGGCCACATCCTGAAGGCTTAAGGGCCATACAGCGCTTCCTGGGATTCGCCAATTTCTACCGGCAGTTTATTCCAAACTTCTCTACGGCTCCCATCTCTACCCTTACCAAGAAGGGTATGAACGCCAAGGTGTGGACTGCAAAGGCAGAGTCCGCATTTATTAGCCTCAAGAGAGCCTTCACTTCAGCTTCGATCCTCCATCATCCTGACGTATCTCGGCAGTTCTCACTGGAAGTGGATGCTTCCTCTGTTGGTGCAGGTGCACTTCTGTTCCAGAGTAGCTCCAAAGGAAAGGCAGTAGTATGTGGCTAGTACTCTAGACTTTTTTCTTCTGCTGAGCGCAATTACTCTATTGGAGATCGGGAGCTTCTGGCCATCAAATTGGCTCTGGAGGAGTGGAGACATCTTCTAGAGGGCGCTGCTCACCCCATCCTGATCTACACCGACCACAAAAACCTTACCTTACCTTACAAGCCAGGTGGTCGCTGTTCTGCACCCGTTTTCAGTTTGTGCTCCACTACCGACCCGCGGACAAGAATGTGAGGACCGATGCCCTGTCTAGATCATTTGAGACGGAAGACACGCTGGAGTCCCTTCAGACTATCATAGACCCGTCCTGCATTGTCACTGCTAATCCCCTGCAGTTTAGAGATATCCCTCCGGGGAGGACTTTTGTTTGGTTGGCAGACAGGAGAAGAATTCTCCGCTGGGGACACAGTTCTAAACTGGCTGGGCACGCTGGTGTCCGTAAAACCCGAGGCCTGATTGCTCGTCACTTCTGGTGGCCCACACTACCTAAAGATGTTCTTGACTTTGCCTCTTCTTGCACGGTGTGTGCTTCTAACAAAGTTACTCACTCCAAGCCTGCCGGCCTGCTTCAACCTCTGCCTGTACCCAATGCCCCCTGGCAGCACATTGCGATGGACTTTGTCACAGACCTTCCCCCCTCAGGAGGATGCAACACCGTCTGGGTGGTGGTGGACTGGGAGAAAAGCACACACAGCAGACTCTGCAGGGGGTGTAAGGGGAAAATCACACAATTTTTCCGTATCGGTGAGTAATGTGGGGTTTCTTGAGTGTTTCCCCCTGAAAGAAACACAACAGCAGACTAAAAGAAACTTGAACATGTATCTTTACTGAACACTCAACTGTTATTACAGTGGCACACAAGCATAGAGTCCTTTTCTCTTTATGAGGCACAGCAAACGTAATGATGGTATGGTGGTGATGGTAATACAAAGTGGTATGGACTCTTAAACATTGCTAAATAGTCAAACAGATCCTTTTCATAGATTTCTTTCCACATGTCTGTCTTCCCAAGACAACTCCCAGGTTGTGTTATTTTACACAGCCTCCGCTTTATCTAAGCTTCCCGCTCCTTTCTTCTCATACGTCACTCTCCTTCTATTTGCGCCCCTTAGGTGCCTTTTCACCTCTTCTGGCCTTATCCTTACAGGCCCTGTCACCCAGTAGATCTCAAGCCATCCTTCTAGAATAAATTCACAGTACACCGTCGTCCAATGCTGAAACACGCCCGACAACCACTTCTACCAGGAGGGCTCCTGACCCCACCTAGTTCTCCTCCCTTACATTTCCAGCCACTCCAGAATCCAGGTAGCCTATTCACTAGAGCCCTGCTCCCAATGTTCACCTACCGCTACTTACTCTATTTACTATACAGTAGTCCAGACTTTCCCAGAACTACAATTACCAGGCCACATTTCATGTCTCCAGGGCAACGGCCATCGTAGATTTCCTTTCAGACTCATCAAACAGGAACACTGTATACTCCCCTAGAGACCTACTACTGCCCCCCGGTTTTGAGCACAGTACCGCTCAATCCCTCCTGGTCCCCACTCCCGGGCTCACTGTCTCAGCAAGGCAAAACACTCTGCTACTGTCACCGCTTCAGCAATGGCCCCGTCTGTTCTGGCTAGGCAACCCTCCTCCATAGCCTACCTCTCTCTGTTCTAGACCTTTGTGTAGTCTGATGGCTCACTGCCTGCCCCGTGACTCCAGCCTCCTATTGCACTCCACATCACAGCTGTCTCTTCTTGAGTTCAGCGCAAGCCTATGTCACCCTCTGGCTTCCACTCTCAGAAGCTGCAGCCTCCAGCCTTCCACCTCTTTCTCGCAATAGGCAAGCCCTCCTGACCACCGGATCTTGAGCTGTGAGCCCTACAGTGGTTCTTCCGCTCTCCTCTGCTTGGGCGCCAAAACACCCCCTTAAATGTACTTCTTCTAGCCTCTCCTCCTATAAGCAGGGTGGCGCAGTGTATAGGCGTCACCAGGCTCTCTCTCTCACTTGCCCATACTAGGCTCTTCCAGGACCTGCCAGGTTCCTCTGTCCTTCTCTGTCACTGCCCCATGCCACCGCCATCCATTAATGACAGCACTGCACAATCGGCAGTGACGCAGAGTATTGCAGCCTTCCTTCTCCAGAGACCTGCAAGACATAAACAGTAGAACAGCAACATATTTACAAGACATCATATTTTTGCATTCGGACATTCATTAACAGTCCATAGACTGTAGTTGGGGAAGGGGGCAGTTAATTCATCCTCCTTACAAGTGTCTGTCTGGAGAAGGGAAAAGAGATCCCTCAGGGAACTTAAATGTAGAAAGCAGTACAGGAATGAAGCTCTGCTGATACATGAGAGTTAGTGAAGGCAGCAGCAACCTAGACGTACAAACCTTACATCCAGCAAATATTACTGGGAGAGAAATGTCTACATGAGAAAAGTATGAAACTAGAAGCAGGGTTCTGAAAATTAATGGAAAATTGAAGATTGCAGCCTGAAACTGTGCCACTTTTTTTTTATTCTAGGTAACCACTTACATATGTAAAAATATATTTTTTTCTTATGTAAAATGTGTCAATAGCCTCTAATTTAGAAGGAAGCTTGTATTTTCAGGTATTACCACAAGAGGGCACTGCTATATCTGCCATAGTAGAAAACACTGAAACACTTTCTTTGAAAACAGTAAATGAATACGAAATATTTTATATGTATGTGGTACCTAATATACTTTTCTGTTGTGTTAAGTCGTAAGTTATCACACTGGAGAAAGTTATCAGTGTCAAGTTACAGTTTGCTACATCTGTAAATATGGACAGAGTAAGTAATACCGCTACGGAGCTAAAATTGGTACCAAACTAATGCCTCATGCACACGACCGTAGCCATGTGCACGGCTGTGATTTTCGGGTCGGCCGGACATGGAGTGTCAGCCGCGAGCCGCCCGCAATTTGCGGGCCGTGCACATGGCCGCGGCCATTATTTTCAATGTGAGTTCTTTCTTCGGTCCGGGCTCCGTGGCCATGCACGGACCGTGAAAACCACGGTCGTGTGCATGACCCCATAGGAATGAATGGGGCCGCAATTCTCCCATAGATTTTCGGGAGAATTGCGCCCGCAAAAGCACGTTCGTGTGCATGGGGCCTTACTGTGAATGCCACATTTTTAATAAGGACTTAAAGGCCCCATGCACACGACAGCAAAAAACCTCCGTTTTTGCGGACCGCAATTGCGGTCCGCAAAAACGGAGCCATTCACTTTCATTGAACACTGACACCTTTCCGTAGCACTACGGAAGGGTGTCAGTGCCGTGGAAATGTTCTGGGAATTATGGAACATGTCCGTTCTTTCGCATTTTGCGGGCCGTGCTCCCATACTTTGTATGGGAGCACGGCCCGAAAATGCGGCTGTCAGTCAGCGGCCGGCCGTGCCCGCAATCGCGGGCCGGGATTGCGGGCACGGTCGTGTGCATGGGGCTTAATGAGGTGAAATGGATTTTTCTCCAGTGCAAAATAAATATAATTTGCCTTTTTGGCTATGGCTTTTGTAGATCCACGGTGAGGTCCAAATCATCATTGGTGCTGTTAGAGCTCCTGCCCTGGGGCAATGCTGTACCCTGGGGCGCTGGATAATTTAACTGTCTGCCGAAAACTCTTGCAAGTTTTAATGACTTTCACAGTTGTGACATCACAGATGGAGGCGTGCTGGAGACGTGACATCACAAGGGGAGTCAGACAACTGGGTGACTGCACTTGAGAGCTCGAGTGGCCCACGCAAGAGGAGTAGAGTGTCCTGTTAAGGCTCCATTGTGGGTGATGACGCTGCAGGTGTGAGGCCACAAGGGCTAACACTATTGCCTTGGTAACTCTGCCACCAATGATGTATTTAGGGGATAGGCTTGTGGATTCCCTGTAGCGAACCAATGCATGTGTTAATATCAAAGGGGTGATGACGTCAGAGTTGTGATGATATCATAATGGGCAATATCAGTGATGGTTTTAGAATGGGTGGTGATGTCACAGATGGGGTGTGCTGGGGAGACATCCCAAGAGGTGCCAGCCATAAAAATTGAACGCAGTGATGAGGTCACTGCGGTTCTCCAACCAGTTTTTGCAGAATCCCACAAATTTTTTAATAGTGTTGCCTCATCAGAGACAGCCATTTGTATATTGAAGCACCTGTGGTGATTTGGCTCCCGACACCCAGATGAATTGCCGGGGAAAGACTTCTCTGGCCAGAGATTTCCGCTGAAGCCGTCCATGTTGAACATGTTTGACTAGAGTCTGCGAAAATGGAACATTCTGGCTCATAAAATAGGGTCCCAAGCGACGGAAATCCCTCTATGACACTACCCACTTGCTATTTTTAGACAGTTTTTCTGTTCATTTTGGCCAACATAATGGTCCCATAACACTACATACAGCCAAAATAATATTGCCATATATAGCCCATATATTATTAACATAAAGTGCCCATATAAATAACGTATTCAAATAATATTCCCTTATAAAGTACACATAATACAGCCATATAATTCACACAATAATACTATTCAATTCCCATGTAACACCGCTAAATAATACTGGATGGTTCTCGTTCTTAGGGTACTTAGGAAAAAGGGGCCCTGGGCAATTGCCCAGTTTGCCACCCCCTTAATCCGGCCCTACTAATAGGGACTATAGACAGGGGTTGTCTTCATGAGACTATTGAATCCCCCTACAGTCTGACTAGGGATTGACTGGGATGGAGACTTTATGGAAAGGTATAGGCTTAGCTTGCTTCTCCCATTGCAGCTGCTATTGCAGGAGTGAAGTCCTCCTGCGAAGTCTTCCTACCAGGCAGTCATGGATCTGAAGTCTGTGCGGAGGAGGGTGAGACAGAATAAATACCTCATGGGGCAAATATAGAAAACAGGACTTTACAAGGTGAAGGAAGAAGAGAATATCATGGTCAGTGCTGCTGGTATTTTTATATTTCAGGTTATCCAGCAGTTTACAATATTTAAACCTCCTGTTAGGCAAACATTATAATGTAACATGACAAGTGATACTCTAGTCCAGGGGTCTCAAGCACGCAGCCCCTGGGGCTGTCATCTGCGGCCCGCGGGACAGAGAGCCGCTAGTATCGGCTCTGCTCCGAGACTCTGGAATTCCCTGACATCACTGTCCACATATGAACAGGGATGTCTGGGGCTTCCCCAGAGCCGGAGTCCCGGGCAGAGCGCTAGTACAGGCTCTGCTCTGGGACTCTGTGGAATTCCCTGACATTGCTGTCCATATATGGACAGTGTGTCAGGGTCTTTCCCAGAGCGGAGTCCCGGGCAGAGCGCTAGTATCGGCTCTGCTCCGGGACTCTGTGGAATTCACTGACATCGGTGTCCACGTTTGGACACACGATGTCTGGGGCTTCCCCAGAGCCAGAGTCCCAGGCAGAGCGCTAGTACAGGCTCTGCTCTGGGACTCTGTGGAATTCCCTGACATTGCTGTCCATATATGGACAGTGTGTCAGGGTCTTTGCCAGAGTGGAGTCCCAGGCAGAGTGCTAGGATAGGCTCTGCTCTGGGACTCTGCGGCAGCCTCTGACATCGCTGTCCATACATTGACAATGATGTCAGGGGCTTCCCCTGAGCTGGAGTCCCAGTGATGTCAGGAGCACAGCTGGAGTCCCAGGAAGAGCCTACTAGCGCTCTGCCCGGGACTCCAGCTCTGGGGTTGCCCCTGACATCTCAGAGGGCACTGTGGCAGCATCTGCGGAGGGCACTGTGGCAGCATCTGCGGAGGGCACTGTGGCAGCATCTGCGGAGGGCACTGTGGCAGCATCTACATAAGGCACTGTGGCAGCATCTACAGAGGGCACTGTGGCAGCATCTACAGAGGGCACTGTGGCAGCATCTACAGAGGGCATTGTGGCAGCATCTACAGAGGGCACTGTGGCAGTATGTACAGAGGACACTACATTAGGCTATATTGTGTGGGCCGTCTGATCATCTCTACTTCCATGGGTAAGCTTGCTCTTTACAACGATACCTGCCATTTAGGCAGATCTTTTTTCGACTGAACACCATAATTCATGCCAGGATATTTCTCCTCTTTCTACTTATCTTTAAGGCAAGAGCTTGCTCTTTAGGATGATGCTTCTTCCTAGCGTCTTTCTTACTACTGGTTACTGATGGCACTAGGACTCTTTGTATTGTGTCCTATTACATTCCAATATGTATTTCACTTTTTCATGTCATAAATAAGACTCTATGACGATGCACCATTGATACAAGCTTTCTTATTGCCTAGTGCATATATGTTCATTTGTGTGTTTAATACAGTATACTCGTGGTAATATTATAATTATTTTCTAATTTCCCACACATGGTATATTAGATCCTTGTATCATCTTTTTATCTGTGTTGTGTAATATTGTGTATTTAAGAAATAAACTTTTGTATTTATCTTTATTACTTGTGGCGCTGTGACTCCTTGTCCTCATTTTTCTGCTTAATGTAGTATTGTTGTAGTAGTTCAAATAACTAATTGATTAACAATAATTTAGTATTGTATCAAATTTGAAAGTAATGCGGCCCATCAACTTCCCATTTTTTCTATATGTGGCCCACCTACCCGGCCGAGTTTGAGACCCCTGCTCTAGTCTTTGTTTTCTAATAGTTTAATTGTACAGTAAGCACACATACAAACATTCTGAAGAAAAAAAGGAACATCTGTCCCGTTCTTTTTTATTACTATCACTAAAAAAAACTAAACCGCCAATGAAAAGTGGAGTACAGCAGCACATCGCAGTTATGTGGAGTGGGGATTTAGTACAAAACGATAAGTACAAATTATTACACTTGCTTTGTAAGCTCTTTGGGGAATCATGAAATAAGTAGCAGAAAGCCCCAATTTATGTATTACTATTAATTTAGATGTAAGAAAAAGTGCAGGATTTCCATGCACAGCAGACGTCATGTCATGTTTTTACAGATGCAGCAGGTATTAGCTTCACAGCTGCCTCCTGCTATTACGTGCAACACTGAAGAGAAAGTAAAATTTTTGAAAGGATTCTTTTGCTTCCCTGATTTTGGGGTGCTGGATTATCATAACTATGTATTGTCTGAAGTTATATGAAGAATGATAATAATTTAATTTGTGCTATTTCTATGACGTCAAACTATAAATTCCTCATTTCTGGCAACGTCTTCTTTAAGTTTCTGGGCCTGTATAAGGGCAGGTCTGTGTGGATAAAGGAGATGGTGTCTAGCATTAACTTAAAATTGCATACCGATACATCTGGTGCTCACGGCTTTGGTACCTATTTACAAGGTCAGTGTGGCACATGTGGGTGTCTGGATTTTTGGAAGATGGCAGGTTTGGTGGTTAATTTAGTGTTGTTGGAACTGTTTCCCACTGTAAAAATAAGGTCCATTTCTGTTCCGACAACATGGGGGTTGTCCAGGCAGTTATTAGTCAAATTGCTAATTCTCCACCAGTGGTACGCCTGCTTCATCATTCGGTTTTGAAAGGCTTTGTATTGAATGCATTTTTTGTGGCTGTCGATGTGCCGAGGTAGTCCTCCATTGACTTGTTTTTTGAGACAGTAAAAGGCGGATCAGATAGGAAAAGGTCTGGACATTGTGTTGCCTGGATCTAGTTTGTGTCCTGTGAGATGTGTGACGGATTTTTGGGCATTCATCCTGCATGAGGTTTGTCTTTACTAGTGCATGCGGATGGTAAGTCTTTATCATGGTACCGATTTGTAGTTGTGTTCCAGGAATGTTTGTAATCTGTGGGTTTAGAGGCAAAATCATTTTATTCTCATTTCTTAAGTATAAGGGCAGCTACTGAAGCAGCTTTTTGGGGATAGGGGGATTTCCGTGATAAAGAGGACTGGGCGTTAAGAATCCGTCAGGTTTAAGGGGTACATTTGCTCTCAGCTTGGGGTAGGGTGGGGGATACAGTTGAAATGGTTGAAGCGGTAGTTTTTTGTGTTGTGTTTTTACTGTTTGAGGTTTCTTTTAGGACTCGCAGCATGCTTAGCGTGGAATTTCGGCCATACCTACGTATATTGGGGTTTGTTGCGGGCACATGTTTGTCCAGATGAATGTCAATTGGGCTTTAGCAGATCAGAATTGCAAGTCAGGTGGCTGGGGAATAGAGGCATGCCGTGGAGCTGTGTTTTGCCTGAGGTTTATCTTTATGCAGATCTGGACAGACCTCCTGATGGCTTGTTGTTGCATTTGGGTGGTAACTATTGGAGTACGGCCCCTAGGGAGATTGTTGGTGATATCAAACTAAAATTTGTTGTGAGCTCCTTGTGAAATTTGTTTTGTGGGCTGCTTTTGCTGATGCTGATTATATGGTCAGATATAGTGGCGAAGAAATGTAATGACTGTCGCTCCCTGCAACCGCCATATACTTACCCAGTGCAGAGTTTTCTATTCGGCACCGTTCCGGGCCCTGCCTACTTCGATACTGGTGGCCTCTTAGGCTGACAACCCTTTGCTTTGGCTCCCAGTGTTCCAGATCATCCACCCAGCTTTCCCTGGGTATAAAGGGTCCTCCCTTTCCTAAACACCTTACCTGATTTATTAGGTTCTTTCTTGCTTGTCTAGAATTTCCCTGTCATTGCTTTCTTGGATTTCCTGTGATTGACCTCTGCCTGTACATTTTGTCTGTCCTTGCCTGCCGCATGCCCTGACCTCTTGGTAGTGACCCGTGATGAACCTCTGCCGTCTGGCCTGACCTTTGCTTTACTTGACCTTGCATACTGTCAATTGATTTTGTACTATGCCTGTTTAGGTTGGCCTTCACCAAGGGAGACTACTCTCGGTATAGTGTCCAGATTCCTGTATAGGGTTTAAAGGGGGAAGATCAGGAGTTCCCTCTGCTCCCTGGTTTAGACTTATGTCAAACCCCTTGGTGACAATGTTGGTACATATCACCCTCTGCAGGCCCCATGACAGTTTTATTATCCACGGGCCCATGACAACCAGTTGGTAAAACGGCTTAACAGGGCCAGGGCTAAGATTTATAAAGATGTCGGCCGCTTTGTTGTTGTTGATGTTTGGCCACAGGAATGGCAAATTTGTGGTACGGCATCGGGAGTTGGAAAGTACTTCTGGAGAGCTTTTGCAGAGCAATTAGCCTCACCTCAACGCTATTGTTATGTGGTGGTGGGGTTTACAAAAATGGTTATACATTGCCCTCGGTGTGGCGGGACAAAGGCCAATAAGCAATCACTTTTGGAAGGGGTCCGTGGAGGTAGAAAATGATTGTCTGGTGCACGAGGAAAGGGTTGTGCATCATTAGTGCAACATGTGTGAGTTCATGGTGGGGATGAAGACACCAGGAGCATACTGAATAACTATGATTTCGGTGCCCTTCGAATTATGTGTGGAGATTTTACCGCAGATATTAAAAAAGTGATGCTGATGGAAACTGCCTTGAAGGGCCTTTTCACCCATAAGGTAGACAGGTTGTTTTATAGTAATATGATAATGTAAAGAATGTTTTATATTTTGAATATTTAATTTCCATATGTTCTTAATATGTGGATATGTAATTCTGACTTATAAGGATTGTTGTTAATAAATGTGACTGCTATGGCCTTTCCACCATAGCGAGCAGTCAGTGTGTAATGACCAGCAGGTTTGTGGACCCACTGAGCTACTCCGCGGATTGGCGTAGGGCCACCTGTAAGGGTGTTGTCTAAGCAGCCTTCCCGGTCTTCACTCTTTAACCTCTGTACAGGGATCTGGTCTGCACTGCGGGGAGACTGCCAGGTCGCTACCTCTTGAGGTGGTCCAGGCAGAGTAGCTGCTGGCCAAACAGAAGCTAGACAGACGCAGGCAGATGGTACCTTGGTGGTAGCAGTATACAGGCTAGTGCTGGATTACTAGAAGCTGGCTGGTGCCGGATTACTGGAAGCACGCTGGTGCCAGATTACTGGAAGCACGCTGGTGCCGAATTACAGGAAGCACCCATAAGGTTCCGGATTACTGGAAGCATGCTGGTGCCGGATTACTAAAAAGCACCCACAAAGTACAGGATACAGATAGGTAACGGACTCAGGATACAGGTTACCAACAGGTAATGGACTCCGGATACAGGACACTGACAGGTAACAGACACAGGATACGGATACAGGTTACCAACAGGTAATGGACTCCAGATACAGGATACCGACAGGTAACAGACACAGGATACGAATACAGGTTACCAACAGGTAACGGACTCAGGACACAGGACACCGACAGGTAACAGACACAGGATACTAACAGGTAACGGACACAGGATACAAGATACAGAACCTTTGCAGGATAACTCAAGGTTTGTCCAACTTTGCTCAGGCAATGGTGCAAGGTGCAGGCTCACTTAAAAAGCACTGGGTGTGCAGGGATAGGCTGGGGACACTTTTACTGGTGAGCGTGCTGGCCATTTAGGAAAGGGGAAGAGCGCTCGTGCACCCTATAGGCACGGTACAGGGGAGGAGGCAGGGAGCAGAGCGTGCCGGCGTCCCTGAAAAGGCCGTGGCTGCCGGTACCTGAGAGATGCCAGTGGTCCGAAGCCGCCGGCGCTAAATAATGTTTATTCATTGGGTGTGGGTGGTGGTGAGTACATAGCCAGGGGACAGTCTTCTATCCTTCAAAGTCCTGGAGGGCCATTCTGTAGGATCGTTTCCCATTCTGGCGGACTCAGCCTGTCAAAATCATTACATGGACTTTTATTCATTTGAATGACCATCATGTAAAATTACATTCCACCTGCAGTGCCCGATGCAGGGAAAATTTATTGTCAGATGTGGCCTCCTTGAGCAATAACAGAGGATCGCAATTTAAAAAAGGTGTTGAAACAGATTCTGTCACCAAATAATAAAGAGAATGTAAAAGATGGCCAAAGTAATTTGATTCAATGGGTGGTATTGTACCCACTAAATAGCACCCCAAACCCCCATTTGTGGCACTGTTCGTAAGCACCTGTGGTATGCTATTTACAGCACCTCCTGGCCAAATTGCCAGAGGGACACTGTGTGGCAAAAGCCACAGTACTTATATGCCAAAAGGAGTCATGCTCATGCAATCGTCTACATCACCAGCCCATTTACTCATCCTTAATAATAATGCCATTAAAGGGGTTGTCCACGACTACTGATGACCTATTCACCAGATAGGTCATCAGTATATGATCAGTGCGGGTCTGACACCCGGACCCCACACCGATCAGCTGTTCCATCTGCCTCCAGGCGTCAGATGTTTTGGAGCCGGAAGCCGATGGCAACGACCACTGCAAAGCGGCCCTTCTGCAGAACTGCAGCTCTGCTCCTATTCGAGTGAATGACCTATCCGGTGGATAGGTCATTAGTTGTCTGGTCGTGGACAACCCCTTTAAGACCTGCTGCCAGCATCTTCTGTAACTAAGCAGCAACCTTAAAAAAAAATTATTAGGAAGACTGGAAGATGGAAGATTTTTTTTATTAGAGTTTCCTTTTAATTGCATTCATATACAATTGTGTGTATATCTAAGATGAGGAAAGCCCCAGTGGGAACAGGGAGAGATCCAAGTTTATACAGTACATGCTGTATAGAGCGCTGTGGAATATTCTGGAGATACATAAATAACAGGAAATAAATAAAACTATCCATACATAGGGAGACTACATTTCAGTAAGAATCTTTCACAATAATAACCTTTTTACAAATTTAAGACTCCAAGAGACTTGGAGCCGTGTCAGTAGAGCAGACGTACAAATCGTCAGATCTTAAAAAGAGCCAGATCTCAATCAAGCATATGTGGGATGAGATGAACAAGCTGTTCAGAATGATTGTTCTACAGCTGGCTCGCTTTCAAGTCCTTTGCTGTACCCTATTTAACTTTTCCACAAAATAGTTCAGAAATTAATAAGGAAACAATATTTTACTAATAAAGATGCATTTATTTATCCTTATCATGTGTTTCCAGCTTCTAACAGAGTCAGGTATAGTGCTAAGAACAACAATTAGAAAAACAATTCCATATTTTAATTGCATCTGAATGAAAACTACTATTTGATTTGAGACTGCAATGCAACAAGATGAAAGACTTTTAAGGGGTTCTCCGCTTTGGACAATCTTTACTTGTTAGCAGGTTCCTTAACAATTAGGTTACGTCCAGATGTAGTAGTAGAAATACGCAGCAGTGGTTTCGCCGCAAAATCCGCATGTTACATGCAAATTTTGCTGCAGATTGAGCTGTGGATTCACCGTGGATTTTCCTCCTAAGCATTGTAAAGCAGTGTCTGAGTGAACACAGATACTTCAAGTGCTTTTGGTTAACTCAAACCAAAATTCCTAATTGTATCAAGTAAATAACAGTGAGTTGGAAAGAGATTAAACTAATGAGTACATCAAAGTTCTTGAGGCAGTTGCGCACATAAGAATTGAACTTTTGTTCTTTCTAATGAAGGATTCTCTTCTCTATTCTCTTGCCCAGTTTCATAGCTGTAGATTTGCTCAGATTTCAGACTATTCGTTTTGTTTTGTTTTGTGATTGTACGATTTTTTATCTTTAGCTTTTCTTTCTTATGCTATCTGGCTATTTGCACACTTGGCTATTAATTTTTGTAAATCAGGTGAAGAGATGTAGATATTTTTCAGCAATGTTCTTTGGATTATTTATAAATACTAAATATGATGCCACTTCATATAGTTTAGTGATCATGTACTAATACGGAGGTGTAGATACAGTAATTGTTGCTGGTAAGACACATCTTCCATGTCATTGTACATAATTGGTCCTCGCATCGATTTAGGTCATTGTCATCAAGTTCAACAGCACACGTAAGGCTTCTACGTACTAATCATTGAGGTCTTTGGCTGGGTGTGAGTCTTCCATGCCAAATGAATATTACAGATTATTTTAACCACTAAGGGTATGTGCACACACACTAATTACGTCCGTAATTTACGGACGTATTTCGGCCGCAAGTACCGGACCGAACACAGTGCAGGGAGCCGGGCTCCTAGCATCATAGTTATATACGATGCTAGGAGTCCCTGCCTCTCTGCAGGACAACTGTCCCGTACTGTAATCATGTTTTCAGTACGGGACAGTAGTTCCACGGAGAGGCAGGGACTCCTAGCATCGTACATATGTATGATGCTAGGAGCCCGGCTCTCTGCAGTGTGTTCGGTCCGGGACTTGCGGCCGAAATACGTCCGTCAATTACGGACGTAAATAGTGTGTGTGCACATACCCTTAAAGAGGTTGTCCAAGCATGGGGCGGTTTTTCATACTGAGGACCTATCCACAGGGTAGGTCATCAGTATATGATCGGTGGGTATCCAATACCCGGACCCCACACCGATCAGTTGCACCGGCTGCCTCCGGCACCGGAGGATATGTAATGGTCGGTCCTGGAAGCAGATGGCTCGGGTCACAGTATAGCAGCCATGCTGCAGTACTGCAATTGCTCCTATTCAAGTGAATAGGAGCAAAGCTGAAGTAACCCAGCACTGCTGCTATACAGTGTACAGAGCCATCTGCTTCCGGCACCGGAATAATTCGCTTTTATTTCTTTTTTTTTGGGTATGGTGTAAGAGGGTCAGCTCTTAGTGAGTCTATGTGACACTTAACCCTGACACAGGAATCCAAACAAAAATGGTGCAGTAGAGAAGTCTAACACAATGGTTGTCAATAGCAACATCATTTTACTCCACTTAGAGGCCATGAGCATAATGGTTACTGAAGAAGGCACACAGCTTAGCGGTTACCTACACAATGGCATAGAGCTTGGTGGTTATGGGCACAAGTGGGCACAGGGCTTTGCAATTACAGTCTCTTAACGGGCGTACACCTAATAACGATGTTAGCTGCACTCTTTGGCCCTTTGGGGAACAGGAGCAGGAATTCACATACTTGACTCAAACTTTTTAATCAGGCCCCTTGTGTCTGCGCTGTTCCACCAACGTCCTCCCAGCTGGACAATACTTTCTAAAGCTTTCTCTCTGGGATACTTTACTGTCGTTCACCGACTTTATATGTGGTGCAGCTCTCCAGTACTCTTGCACACCCATCGCTGACACCCAGTGATTTATGCACTTACACCAATCTCACTCTGCGTCTCTTGGGCAACTACTCGTATTTGCTGCTGCTCACCCTCTATATGTTCCTAGTACACACACGTGGCTGGATTGGGCCTATTACAGCTGCAATGCTCGCAGCAGGCTCTTCTGGGCATAACCCAGTCCACGATACACTACCTACGGGCCACCTAACTCCTCCTTTTATGAACTAACTGGGCCCCTCCGCTTTGCATCTCCTCTTTCCCAGTGTGTTGGCCTGCGAGCTCCTCCTGCATGTCTGGGGAGGGTTTCCTCCTCCCCTCTGCGCACAGGGCATCTATGTCATGGCGCATGGTGCTAGCAGAGCACCATTGCCATGACAATGCTGACACTCCATTGCTTACCCGTTCAGAAGCTAAGCTTCCTCACCTTCACTACACTTCAACGGTGCACGACTCTTTAAACACAATTCTGAACTGAGCAATGCAGGGGAGCAGCACAGAGGACGGGACAGGCACAAATAGCAAGGTAGGCCGAGCGGGGAGAAAAGAAACACAGGAAGAAAACAGTACTCAGCGGGAGTGACACACAGGGGAGAGAAAAGACGACAAAGAGCGCTTATAAAGGGGCAGTGCCATCACTTCGAATGGGGTCGAACAAAAGAACACAACTTCAGGATTGTTTGTTGTTGTTTTTTATTTAAACAGCATTCATTCTGCAGGATAAATAATGTGTTCATTTTATAATATTGATCATTAAGCTTGCGGCTACACCAATTATGTGTACTTTTTTAATATTTACATTTTTTTCCATAATAAAACATTTTGTAAGAGGGAAAAATGTTTTTTTGTGTGTTTTTTTTATTTTTTTAATAAAAATTAGTCCTACTAGGGGAATTTACCAGGCTATCATTTGATCCCTTACATAGTACACTGCAATACTTCTGTATTTATGTGTATTGTACCTGTCAGTGGAAAACTGACAGGCAGCCTAACAGGCATACACAGATGGTGTGGGGCTTCGTTAGGCCCCTGGCTGCCATGGTAATCCATCGGCACCCCACGATCATGTCTAACCACTTAGATGCTGCGGTCGCTATTGTAATATACAGCTGACAACCGATGCAGATGGTGCAAGCAGAGCTTTCCCTCTAATGTTTAACATGCTACACACTCAGAAATGCTCTTCTGCATACCCCTGCTGTAATAAATGGTTAGAGTTATGGTTGCCTTCTGTCATCTTCAACCAGCCTGGCTGTTCTACTCTGACCTCTTTTATTAACAAGGTGTTTTGCACACAGAACTGACAACTACTAAATGTTTTACATTTTGAGGACCATTCTCTGTAAACTCTATAAAAATAGAATTTGTGTGTGTATGTGTGCGCATGTGGAAATGCCAAGAGACAAGCAGTTTCTGAAAAACTCAAACCACACAGTCTGGTACCAAAAATCATTCTATAGTCAGATCACATTTCTTCCTTATTATCATGTTGTCACCTACTCACCTGTCCACACTCCAGCGCCGTATCTTCTCCCCAATAAATCATGTTCCGGGTATGGCACGGATGCTGGGTGGGACAATGTGAGCAGCCGCTGGTCCATTCAGAGTGAAGCGAAGATTATTTAAACTACCACACACTGGTCTGAGTACCAGATAAAGTGTATATTTGTTATGGCCACGGTCGCGGACCGTCGGTATTACTCACTTGCCGACCCCACGACTGCAGACCCACAAGCTCATAACGACGTCTCCCACCTCTGAGACGCCGGCACACTGTACTGTCTTCGGCTGCTGCTGGGGTGTGCATGCGCGCTCGCTCCTGGCCCTAAGGGGCCAGCACGTGCACCTACAAAAATCTTCCTATCCAATCCCTACTCTCCCTGCTGTATAAAAAGTTTGTTGTTATCTACCCATGTTCGTATTGCAAATGGTCCCGTATCCTGCTTTCAGTGTTCCCGTATCCTACTTCCCGCATCCTGTATCTTGTTGCTGTGTTTGTTGCTGAGCCTAAGCATTTTGTTGGAGACGTGTGTACCTCATCTGCCACGTCTAGTATCATCTGCCACGTCTGGTGTCATCGGCCACATCTGGTGTCATTTCCCAAGTCTGGTGCCATCTGCCACGTCTGGTGCCATCTAACACGTCTGGTATCATATGCCACATCGGGTGCCACCTGCCACGTCAAGCATCATATGTGCTACGACCATCTGTGCCAAAGTGTCTGCTATATCTTGTGTCTGTCTGGACTCTAACAGTTACTCTTGTGCTTAAGACTTTTGCATAGTGTTAAGGATCTGCCAGGCACAGCTTCTGTATCCACGCCCATAGGTAATCAGTCTGCACCTGCTTCTATGTCTGTGAGACTTACTCCATCTTCCACCACTCAGGATGGCAGGCTTAGGAGTGGGAGAGCTTATCACAGTCTGGCCAGACGGAGCTAGCTCCCGCCCTCTCTCTATTTATACCTGCCTTTCCTGTTCCTCCTTGCTTGTGATTCTTCTCGTTTTGCTTCCTGGCCCTTTTGCAGCTTCTTGTACCATTTGACCCTGCTTCATATTGACCCTGGCTTACTGACTACTCTCCTGCTCTGCGTTTGGTACCTCGTACACTCCGGGTTTGACTCGGTTTGTTCACTACTCTCCTGCTCTGCGTTTGGTACCTCGTACACTCCTGGTTTGACTAGACTCGTTCACCACTCTTGTTGCTCACGGTGTTGCCGTGGGCAACTGCCCCTTTTCCCTTGCTTCTGTGTACCCTTATCTGTTTGTCTGTCGGGCACTTATTGAGCATAGGGACCGTCGCCCAGTTGTAACCCGTCGCCTAGGTCGGGTCGTTGCAAGTAGGCAGGGACTGAGTGGCGGGTAGATTAGGGCTCACTTGTCTGTCTCCTTACCCCCATCATTACATAATCACAAGCCCATTTACCTACTCTACCCTGGTCCCTCACACTACTATGGACCCCCTTGAGACCCTGGTTCAGCAAATGCAGGGTCTCTCCCTACAGGTCCAGGCCCTGGCTCAGAGGGTCAACCAGCCTGATGCTACCATGGTAGTGCCCCTCACCTCACCTCTTGAACCCCACCTCAAGTTGCCTGACCGGCTCTCAGGGGACCGGAAGACTTTTCTCTCCTTTCGGGAGAGTTGTAGGCTCTATTTTCGTTTAAAGCCCCACTCCTCAGGTTCTGAGAGCCAGCGGGTGGGTATAATTATGTCCTGGCTCCAGGAAGGGCCCCAAGAATGGGCCTTCTCCTTGGCTCCTGACGCCCCTGAACTTTCCTCTGTTGATCTTTTCTTTTCTGCTCTCAGACTCATTTATGACAAGACTGACAGGACTGCCTTTGCCGAGAGTCAGCTGGTGACCTTACGTCAGGGTAAGAGACCTGTTGAGGAGTATTGCTCTGACTTTAGGAAGTGGTGCGTAGCTTCTCGGTGGAATGACCCTGCCTTAAGGTGCCAGTTTAGGTTGGGTCTGTCGAACCCCCTGAAAGACCTGCTAGTTAGCTATCCCTCTTCTGACTCCCTAGACCAGGTTATGGCTTTACCGGTGCGACTTGACCGACGTCTCAGGGAACGACGACGTGAATGTTTTGGTGTTTTCTCCTCTGACTCCCCCATGATGCCTCCCGAGGTTCCGTTGCTTCGTTCTTCCACGGAAGACTCGGAGGTACCTATGCAACTCGGGGCCTCCGTGTCCCCCCAACAACGTAGAGAGTTCCGCAGGAAGAATGGTCTCTGCTTCTATTGTGGGGATGACAAGCATCAAGTGAACACCTGTCCTAGGCGTAAGAATAAGCAGCCGGAAAACTTCCGCGCCTAAGTGATCATCGGGGAGGTCACTTGGGCGCACAGGTATTTCCCGTAAATATGAAATGTAATAAAATCTTGCTTCCCTTTCAGGTCTCTTTTGGTAGTAGGTCTGCTACCGGCAGTGCCTTCGTGGATTCAGAGTTGTCTGCTAATATCATGTCTGTGGAATTTGCTATGTCTCTAGCTATGCCTTTGATTGATTTGCCTAAACCTGTCCCGGTAGTGGGTATCGACTCCACTCCTCTTGCTAATGGTTATTTTACTTAGCATACCCCTGTCTTTGAACTCCTTGTTGGCTCCATGCATTTGGAGCAGTGCTCTGTACTGTTGATGCAGGGATTATCGTCCGATTTGGTTTTAGCCCTTCCCTGGTTGCAGTTGCATAATCCCACGTTTGACTGGAATACTGGGGATCTTACCAAATGGGGTAATGAATGCTTGACGTCATGTTTTTCTGTTAATTCTATTTCTCTCCCTGAGGAGGTGAACACGCTACCTGAGTTTGTTCAGGACTTCGCTGATGTTTTCTCTAAGGAGGCCTCCGAAGTGTTACCTCCTCATAGAGAATACGATTGCGCAATCGATTTGGTACCAGGAGCTAAGCTCCCTAAGGGTAGGATATTTAATCTCTCTTGTCCCGAACGTGAAGCCATGAGAGAGTATATCCAGGAATGCCTGGCCAAGGGTTACATTCGCCCCTCTACTTCTCCGGTAGGTGCTGGCTTCTTCTTCGTAAGGAAGAAGGATGGTGGTCTTACGCCATGCATTGACTACCGTAACTTGAATAAGGTCACTGTAAGGATCCAGTATTCCCTTCCTTTGATTCCTGATCTCTTTAATCAGGTTCAGGGGGCCCAATGGTTCTCTAAGTTTGATCTACGGGGGGCGTATAACCTTATCCGCATCAAAGAGGGGGATGAGTGGAAGACTGCGTTTAACACGCCCGAAGGTCATTTCGAATACCTCGTCATGCCCTTTGGGTTGTGTAATGCTCCCGCGGTCTTCCAGAATTTCATAAATGAGATTTTAAGAGACTACCTGGGGGTATTTCTTGTAGTGTACCTTGATGACATACTTGTGTTTTCCAAGGACTGGTCCTCCCACATTGAGCATGTCATGAAGGTGCTCCAGGTCCTTCGGGAAAACAAACTGTTTGCGAAGACCGAAAAATGTGTGTTTGGGGTGCAGGAGATACCATTTTTGGGTCAAATCCTCACTCCTCATGAATTCTGCATGGACCCCGCCAAGGTCCAGGCTGCGGCGGAATGGGTCCAACCTGCCTCCCTGAAGGCGTTACAGTGCTTCTTGGGGTTCGCTAATTATTACAGGAGATTTATTGCTAACTTCTCGGTCATCGCTAAGCCTCTTACGGATCTCACTCGCAAGGGTGCTGATCTCCTCCGCTGGCCTCCTGAGGCTGTCCAGGCTTTTGAGGTCCTTAAGAAGTGCTTTATCTCAGCCCCGGTGTTGGTTCTGCCCAACCAAATGGAGCCATTTATCGTGGAGGTTGACGCCTCCGAGGTGGGAGTGGGGGCTGTCTTGTCCCAGGGTACCAGGTCCCTCACCCATCTCCGTCCCTGTGCCTACTTCTCCAGGAAGTTTTTGCCCACGGAGAGTAACTATGATATTGGCAACCGCAAACTCTTAGCCATTAAATGGGCATTTGAAGAGTGGCGCCACTTCCTGGAGGGGGCTAGGCACCAGGTAACGGTCCTTACCGACCACAAGAATCTGGTTTTCCTAGAATCTGCCCGGAGGCTAAACCCGAGACAAACTCGATGGGCGTTGTTTTTTACTAGATTCAACTTTGTGGTCACCTATAGGGCTGGGTCTAAAAATATTAAGGCTGATGCTCTGTCGCGTAGCTTCATGGCCAGCCCTCCTTCGGAGGAAGATCCTGCTTGTATTTTGCCTCCAGGTATAATCATTTCCTCTATTGATTCTGATTTAGTCTCGGAAATTGCTGCTGATCAAGGTTCAGCTCCCGGGAACCTTCCTGAGAACAAGCTGTTTGTTCCCCTGCAATTCCGGCTAAGGGTACTTAGGGAAAATCATGACTCTGCACTTACTGGTCATCCAGGCATCCTGGGTACCAAGCACCTCATTGCCAGAAACTATTGGTGGCCTGGGTTGCCTAAAGACGTTAAGGCCTACGTCGCCGCTTGTGAGGTTTGTGCTAGGTCCAAGACTCCCAGGTCCCGACCAGCGGGCTTACTACGTTCTTTGCCCATTCCCCAGAGACCTTGGACCCATATCTCCATGGATTTTATCACCGATTTGCCTCCATCTCAAGGCAAGTCGGTGGTGTGGGTTGTAGTAGACCACTTCAGTAAGATGTGCCACTTTGTGCCCCTCAAAAAACTACCCAATGCTAAGTCGTTAGCTACCTTGTTTGTCAAACACATCCTGCGTCTCTATGGGGTCCCTGTCAATATTGTTTCTGACAGAGGGGTACAATTTGTTTCATTGTTTTGGAGAGCCTTCTGTAAAAACTTGGAGATTGATCTGTCCTTCTCCTCTGCCTTCTATCCTGAAACTAATGGCCAAACTGAGAGGACTAATCAGTCTCTAGAACAATATTTAAGGTGTTTTATCTCTGACTGTCAATATGATTGGGTCTCATTCATTCCCCTCGCCGAATTTTCCCTTAATAACCAGGTCAGTAACTTGTCAGGGGTCTCCCCCTTTTTCTGTAATTTTGGGTTTAATCCACGGTTCTCCTCCGTTTCACCTGGTAGTTCCAACAATCCCGAGGTAGAGGTCGTTCATCGGGAACTGTGCACAGTCTGGGCCCAGGTTCAGAAGAACCTAGAGGCGTCCCAGAGCATACAAAAAACTCAGGCAGGTAGAAGACGTTCTGCTAACCCCTTGTTTATGGTCGGGGATCTGGTGTGGCTATCGTCTAAGAACTTGCGCCTTAAAGTCCCGTCCAAGAAGTTTGCTCCCCGGTTTATAGGGCCGTACAAGGTCATTGAAGTCCTCAATCCTGTCTCCTTCCGACTGGAGTTGCCCCCATCTTTTCGAGTACACGACGTGTTTCATGCCTCCCTCCTTAAACGCTGCACCCCATCCTTGGCTCCCTCGAGGAAACCTCCTGTCCCCGTTCTCACCCCTGAGGGGGTAGAATTCGAGGTGGCCAAGATTGTGGACAGCAAGATGGTCCAAGGCTCCCTCCAGTACCTGGTCCATTGGAGAGGATATGGGCCTGAGGAGAGGACTTGGGTACCCGCCCGGGATGTTCACGCTGGGGTATTGGTCAGGAGGTTCCACCTTCGTTTCCCCAATAAACCAGGTCCATCTAGAAAGGGTCCGGTGGCCCCTCATAAAAGGGCGGGTACTGTTAAGGATCTGCCAGGCACAGCTTCTGTATCCACGCACATAGGTAATCAGTCTGCACCTGCTTCTATGTCTGTGAGACTTATTCCATCTTCCACCACTCAGGATGGCAGGCTTAGGAGTGGGAGAGCCTATCAAAGCCTGGCCAAACGGAGCTAGCTCCCGCCCTCTCTCTATTTATACCTGCCTTTCCTGTTCCTCCTTGCTTGTGATTCTTCTCGTTTTGCTTCCTGGCCCTTTTGCAGCTTCTTGTACCATTTGACCCTGCTTCATATTGACCCTGGCTTACTGACTACTCTCCTGCTCTGCGTTTGGTACCTCGTACACTCCGGGTTTGACTCGGTTTGTTCACTACTCTCCTGCTCTGCGTTTGGTACCTCGTACACTCCTGGTTTGACTCGGCTCGTTCACCACTCTTGTTGCTCACGGTGTTGCCGTGGGCAACTGCCCCTTTTCCCTTGCTTCTGTGTACCCTTATCTGTTTGTCTGTCGGGCACTTATTGAGTGTAGGCACCGTCGCCCAGTTGTACCCCGTCGCCTAGGGCGGGTCGTTGCAAGTAGGCAGGGACTGAGTGGCGGGTAGATTAGGGCTCACTTGTCTGTCTCCTTACCCCCATCATTACACATAGACTGTTGTTTGGCCAGCTGCCTCTCCGCTACGGCGGAGCGGCCTAGTGGGTATTCCTTCTCTGAGAGTGTAATACCATTGGCTCACCTGCATACCTTTCCTGCTAAATGTTATCCAGAGAATCAACCACTGGACCAGTTACAGGCACCTAAATTTGGGTGAAATTGTGCCGTCTGGTTGGTTCTTTACCTGGGTCTCGCAGGAATCAGACCGTTACATATGTTTAGTCTGAGCAACAACTAAATCTCTTGGCCATGCCTTCATGATTTATGCAGTGAGTTCTGTCATATGTTTTGCTGTTACTTTAAAGGAAGACTACAAAAAGGGTCTGTTTGGTCCAGAAAATGGCCTTGTCCATCGACCGGTCCGGTATTGCTGCTCAGCTACATTCACTTAAATGGGGCAGATCTGCAATACCAAACACAGTCCATATACAAGAGTGATGTCATTTCTGAACAGATAGAGGGTTAAGGTCTTTAACATTTACACTTTTAGTCTGTGTTTCTCAAGTCAATCCTTGGAGCTGCAATTGGTTTGGTGCAGGCTAATCTGGGGTGCAGACTCTAAGGAATATCCCCATTCTTCAGCCTTGACCCTGCAAGTAGATATGGAATTTACTGCTCTGATTCCCAGGTCAAAAGTCCCCAGAGTAGTCACTGATTGGTGGCATGTGAAGCTGAAGCGTACTCGGGAACAGAGCCAAGGGTCGTCATCAGGATAGAGGTCAGGATGCTACAATCTACAGAACAAGAC
This sequence comes from Rhinoderma darwinii, assembly GCF_050947455.1. Classification (NCBI taxonomy): domain Eukaryota; kingdom Metazoa; phylum Chordata; class Amphibia; order Anura; family Rhinodermatidae; genus Rhinoderma; species Rhinoderma darwinii. Next base: position 76,950,146 of record NC_134691.1, read on the forward strand.
AAAGACGTAGTCAGAGGACGGTCCTCGGGTCAAAACCAGGATTAGAACAACAGGTACTAGGTGACAAATCCAACAGGACGAGACAGGAGTAGAATCCAGAAACAAGGCCAAGGTCAGGATCAGAGTCAAAAACTATATAAACACCTCAATGTACCTCAATTTACAGGTGAGGGATACAGACTGGATCTTCTCTTTAAAGAGGAAGCTGAGGCCATTGGCGGGCACTGGTTGCCACGAAATCCCAACGTGGTCAGCGGATATAGCTAGGGAGCAACTGCTGTGAGCAGGTGGTCAACGCTGGAGTAATGAAACGTAAATGTGGTTGCTTAGCAACCTTACAGGGCTGGAGGCTGGAGTGGGAAGAGTGCACCCACCAGCGGAGTAGCACCGCTGAAACGGGGAGAAGTGAGCAAAACAGTCACTAGCTGTCACCACTTGCATCTGAACTTTCTCTTAAACATTGTTATCAAAGGAAAATTAACCCTCTGATATGTAGTAGAGAAAATAGTAGTGGTTAGGATCAATTAATTGGTGTTGTTTGGGGATTTCAATTCCTTAGATAAAGCAGCATTATAATGGCAACCACATTATGCCAGAAGGAAAGTTCCTTGTTGTAGTCTCCAAATGACAAAAATATCCACCTGTCTCTGAAATGGTTTCAAGATTCACATTTAAATTTAGTGGCAAGACATTCCAGTCTATTAGTTTTAAAGGGGTTGTCCAGTTTAAAAAGCAAAAACATTTTGAATACCTTATTAGGGAAGTTTAAAATAATAGGAAACGTCCTCTGTTCATGACCTCCATCTATTAGCCACATAAGAGAGTGGCTACAAAGAGTCTCTCACTCTGGAGACACAACATGTCTGTACATTACACGGACAGCCCATTGACTACAACGTGAACTACGCTATATGGATTAAAGTATTCAGATACCTACACATTACACCTACAGGAGGTTTTAGGACATCCCATAATAAATCCATAGGCATTAATATGGAGTTAATCCCCCCTTTCCAGCTAAAACAGCTTCACCTCTCCTAGGCTTTCTACAAGATTTTGGAGTGTGACTGTGGGAATTTTTGCCCATTCATCCAGAAGAGCATTTGTGTGGTCAGTCATGGACGAGAGGGGCCTGGCTCGCAATCTCGTTCTAGCTTATCCCAAAAGTGTTGGATGGGATTGAAGTCAGGGAACTCTGCTGGCCTGTCATGTTCTTCCACACCAAACTCACCCAACCATGTCTTTGTGGACCTTTTTTCTTTGTGTACTGGGGCACAGTCATGCTGGAACAGAAAAGGGCCTTCCCCAAACTGTTCCTTGAAGTTGGAAACATACATTGGTATGCTGAAGTATTTAGATTTCCTTTCACTGGAGCTAAGGGCCTAAGCCAACCCATGAAAAACAACGCTATAGCAGTATCCCTTTCACCAAACTTTACAGTTGGCACAATTCAATGAGGCAGGTAACTTTCACCTGCCATTCGTCAAACCGAGATTCGTCCATCAGACTGCCAGATAGAGAAGTGTGATTCATCACTCCACAGAACACATTCCCACTGCTCCAGAGTCCAGTGGTGGCTGCTTTCCACCACTCCATCCGACACTAGGCATTGTGCTTGGTGATGTAAGGCTTGGCCATGGAAATCCAAACCATAAAGCTACCGGAGCACAGTTTTTGTGCTGATGTTAATGCCAGAGGAGGTTTGGAACTCTCCAGTTTTTGAGTCAGCGGAGTGTAGGTGACTTTTATGCACTATGCGCTTTAGCACTTTGCGACCACGATCTATAACTTTACGTTTTCTGACACTTCGTGGCTGAGTTGCAGTGGTTCCTAAATGCTTCCACTTTGCAATAACACCAGTTATAGTTGACCGTGGAATATCTAGGAGGGAAGAAATTTCGCAAACTGACCTGTTGCAACGGTGGCATCCTATTACAGTACCATGCTGGAATTAGAGAGGCTCTGTCACCACATTAAAAGTGCCCTATCTCCTACATGATGTGATAGGCACTGTAATGTAGATAACAGCAGTGGTTTTTATTTAGAAAAACAATTAATTTTGACCAAGTTATGACCTATTTTAGATTTATGCTAATGACTTTCTTAATAGAAAACTGGCCGTGTTTTTACTTTTTGACCAAGTGGGCATTGTAAAGAGAAGTGTATGACACTGACCAATCAGCGTCATACACTTCTCTCCATTGATGTACTCAGACAGCGTGATCTTTCGAGATCACGATGTGCTGTCACTTACTCACACATTAACTTTACTGAAGTGTCCTGAGAGTGAATAGACATCTCTTCCAGCCAGGACGGGATGTCTATTTACAATCTCGACACTTCAGTAACGTTTGTGTGGGACTTATAGCACAGCACATCGAGATCACGCTGTGCTGTCATTTACAGCGTGATCTCGTGAGATCATGCTGTGCTGTGTGAATAAGTCACACACAAACGTTACCGAAGTGTCGGGATTGTAAATAGACATCGCGTACTGGCTAGAAGCGATGTCTATTCACTCTCAAGATACTTCAGTAACGTTAATGTGTGAGTAAGTGACTGCACATCATGATCTAGCAAGAACACGATGTGCTGAGTACATGAATGGAGAGAAGTGTATGACGCTGATTGGTCATCCTCATACACTTCTCTTTACAACGCACACTTGGTCAAAAAGTAAAAACACGCCCAGTTGTCTATTAAGAAAGTCATTAGCATAAATCTAAAATAGGTCATAACTTGGTCAAAATTGATCGTTTTTCTAAATAAAAACCACTGTTGTTATCTACATTACAGTGCTGATCAGATTATGGAGGAGATAGGGCCCTTATAATGTGGTGACAGAGCCTCTTTAAGTGAGCTCCTTAGAACGACACATTCTTTTACAAATGTTTCTAACGGCAGACTGCATGGCGAGGTGCTAGTTTTTATAGACCTGTGGCAGTAGAATTGAATGAAACACCTGAATTCAATGATTAAGAGGTGTGTCCCAACACTTTTGTCCATATAGTGTATGAAATGCTTCATTCTCCCTTCTGTGACACAGCAGGGAATTGAACACTTGCTACCGGATTTCTCCACAGATTGCAGCTGCTTAATGGGGGTGAACACCCGATAATCAGCTTATTATTGGGGGATCCTTCAAACAAATGGGGATAATCCAAAGTTAAAAAAAAAACTTCCATTAGCCATTTTTTCAGAATGTGACTATAAAAAATAAATATTCAGGATTTAAATGACACTAGACTATTACAATTATTCAGAGCTTCTCTTTATTTTTTAAATGAGACATTAAACAGTGCTGACTCTCAATATAACATAACATCTATAAGACATTTAACTGCTGTCTTCACTGATAAGGAAAAAGAAAAAACATAAATTACTTCTGTGGTTGAGGAACCTTGTGTACAGCTAGATCTCCTAATAACATTATACTCCCTTATGGTTTGTTTCATAGCATAATTAGATTTTTCAACAGTATCTGACAGTTTAGAAAGCTCTGTGGTTCAACTGACAGGAAACGCTACTTATTTATGAACCTTAGTGACGTCAATGTATTTACTCTCAGTCTACTTCCCTTTTAAAGAAAAGATTACTTGATACATGGAAGTAATAAGTTCAGTCATCACAGCTAGCTTCAATATTTATCAAGTTTTACACAAATATGTCCGTCTGGGTTCTATGGTGTCCACTTACCTTCTTCTTTTGTTGGCTGTACTTGGCTCCCTGCATGCTGCTGGAATGAATGAGACTCATTCATATCTCTAAAATGTAGATTATGAAGTTTATTATTAAAGCTCATCTGTAATCACATGCTGTCCTATTTAACCCTATTTGACACTGTCCCTCATATACGTCTAATGGGTAAATTAAGGACTACAAGTTTAGAAAGTATAGTTTGTAGTTGGATTGAAAATTGGCTCAAGGACCGTAGCCAGAGAGTTGTGATCAATGATTCCTACTCTGAATGGTCCCCGGTTATAAGTGGTGTACACCAGGGTTCAGTGCTTGGACCACTATTCTTCAAATTATTTATTAATGATATAGAGGATGGGATTAATAGCACTATTTCTATTTTTGCAGATGACACCAAGCTATGTAGTGTTGTTCAGTCTATGGAAGTTGTTGATAAATTATAAGCCAATTTGGACACACTGAGTGTTTGGGCATGCACTTGGCGAATGAGGTTTAATGCAGATAAATGTAAAGTTATTCATCTGAGTACCAAAAAGCTGCATGCGTCATATGTCCTAGGGGGAGCTATACTGGGAGAGTCACTTGTTGAGAATAACTAAATAACAGCATGCAATGTCAGTCAGCTTGTAGCGTCCATGGCCGCTCGAGATTGCCGCTCGTGATCTGCCACCGACCCTGGGTGACCTCATTCTTCTCGTCACCCGGATTGACATGAGGATCAGGGCGCGATCCCAAGAGGTTCGTCGAGAAAGGAGATTCCCCAGGTTGGCTCCTACTTTTTAGCAATCCCTGTTGCCCTCACCAGTTGTTCCACCAGAGGAGCATATGCAGGTGGACCGGCTCAAATTATCTGTCCAGGAGAAACAACGCAGACGCACTTCGGGACATTGTCTGTATTGCGGCCTCAGAGGCCATGTTGTGTGTTTGTGCCCTCAGCAGCCAAAAAACTCCAAATGCCTAGGATTGGTTGGAGAGACAACCCTAGGCGATACAGCACTGAATAAGAAACTCTCTTCAAAACGATCCATCCCAGTGACCATAGTGACCGGCGAAAAGACGCATCGGGTCTCTGCCTATCTGGACTCTGGATCCGCAGCTAACTTCATCCAAAAAGACCTAGTGGATCTTCTCCAGTTGCCCACAGTCTCTCTAGAGATGTCTTTGGCTGTTGCCTCAGTGAATGGACTGCCACTGCCCGATCAAATTGTATCTGAGACCAGAGCCTTTCATTCGGAGCTAATTTCATTTCTTGTCCTGCCCAATGCCATCAACCTGTGCTGCTGGGCCTGCCTTGGCTTCGACTACATGCCCCAGTAATGAACTGGAATTCCAGAGAGGTTCTCCAATGGGGCTCAAAGTGTTTCAATCACTGTCTGTTGCAGATCCACCAGCCCAGCCTCCTCTGACTAAGTCGTTGGCAGGATTACCTCCTCATTATACTCAGTTTGCAGATGTCTTCAGCAAGAAGGAGGCTGAGATGCTGCCCCCACAATTGTCTTATGACTGCCCTTTTGAACTGGTTCCTAATGCGACCCCCCCTCGTGGATGGGTATACCCTCTCTCCTTGCCAGAGACTCAGTCTATGTCGGCCTATAATAAGGAGAATCTGGAGAGGGGTTTCATACAAAAATCCTCCTCTCCGGCCGGGGCCAGATTCTTCTTTGTCAAGAAGAAAGACGGATCTCTTCGGCCTTGCATCGACTACCGGGGCCTCAATCAAATGACGGTCAAGAACAAATATCCGTTGCCCTAATTTCCAAACTGTTTGACCCCATGCAAGGAGCTAGGATTTTCTCTAAACTAGACCTGCGTGGGGCTAAAAACTTGATCCGGATCCACCGGGGTGACGAATGGAAGACGGTATTCAACACCCAGGACGGGCACTATGAGTACCTGGTAATGCTCTTTGGCCTGTGTAATGCTCCCACATTCTTCCAAGAGTTTGTCAATGACATCTTCCAAGATCTCCTCTATGTCTGTGTTGTGGTCTATCTCGATGACATTTTGATTTTTTTCTCCAGATCCGACAACGCATCTGAGACATGTCCGTCAAGTTCTGCTGCGATTAAGGGAGAATTGCCTGTATGCCAAGCTGGAGAAGTGCGTGTTTGAGAAGAATTTTCTACCCTTCCTGGGCTATATCATCTCAGATCAAGGCCTCAAAATGGATCCTGAGAAGGTAAAATCCGTCCTGGAATGGCCACATCCTCAAGGCTTGAGATCCATACAGCGTTTTTTGGGATTCGCCAACTTCTATCGGCGGTTCATCCCAAACTTCTCTTCACTGACAGCTCCCATCTCTACCCTCACCAAAAAAGTATGAACACCAAGGTGTCGACTCCAGAGGCAGAATCTGCATTTAATTGCCTTAAGAGTGCCTTCATGTCAGCCTCAACCCTCCATCATCCTGATTTATCTCGACAGTTTTCGTTGGAGGTGGATATGTCCTCTGTTGGTGCAGGTGCACTTATGTTCCAGAGAGGTTCCAAAGGGAAGGCAGTGGTATGTGGATTTTATTCTATACTTTTTTTCCCCCGCGGAGCGCAATTATTCTATTGGGGATCGGGAGTTACTGGCCATCAAATTGGCTCTGGAGCAGTGGAGACATCTACTAGAGAGCGCAGCTCACCTTATTCTGATATTTACCGACCACAAAAACCTCACCTATTTCCGGTCGGCCCAACGGCTGAACCCTCGTCAAGCCAGGTGGTCGCTGTTCTTCGCCTGGTTCCATTTTGTGCTCCACTACCATCCTGCTGACAAAAATGTGAGGGCCGATGCCTTGTCCAGGTCGTTCGAAACAGAGAACACCGTGGAGTCTCCGTGAAGGATCATTGATCCGTCCTGTATTATTTCTGTTAATCCTCTGCAAGTTAGAGACATCCCTCTCGGGAAGACTTTTGTGCGCCTGGCAGACAGGAGGAGAATCCTTGGCTGGAGGCATAGCTCCAAGCTGGCTGCGCACGCTGGTGCTTGTAAAACCTGAGATCTGATTGCCCATCATTTCAGGTGGCCCACGCTGCCTAAAGATATTGTGGACTTTGTCTTGTCCTGCACAGTGTGCGCTGCCAACAAGGTTGCTCACTCCAAGCTTGCTGGTCTGCACCAACCTCTGCCTGTGCCCAATGCTCCCTGGCAGCATATAGCAATGGACTTTGTCACAGAACATCCTTCCTCTGCTGGATGCAATATGGTCTGGGCGGTGGTGGACCAGTTCTCGAAAATGGCTCATGTTGTCCCGCTGACCGGCTTACCTTCTGCTTCTCGACTGGCTAACCTCTTCATCCAACACATCTTCCGCTTGCATGGCTTGCCTCTGATCGTGTCTGATCCGGGGTTCAGTTTACCTCAAAATTCTGGAGAGCCTTCTGTTAACTCCTAGATGTGAAGTTAGACTTTTCCTCAGCCTACCATCCCCAGCCCAATGGTCAAGTCGAGAGGATTAACCAAATCATGGAGAATTATCTACGACACTTCATCTCCATGCAGCATGATGACTGTATACAGCTTCTTCCTTGGGCCGAGTTATCGTACAACAACCACACAATTGAGTCCACTGCTTCTACACCAATCTTCATTGTGTACGGCCAACATCCACGATTTCTTCTTCCTGTTTCAGCTACGTACCAGTTGCCCGCAGCTGACTCTGCATTCAGGGACTTTCTACAGATCTGGCAGCAAACCCAGTCCTCTATTCTGCTGGCGGTTGACTGCATGAGGCGAAAGGCGGATACCAGAAGAAGAGAGCCGTCTCAGTATCTTCCGGGTACCAAAGTCTGGCTGTCCTCAAGGAATATCCGTCTAAAGGTACCTTCGTACAAGTTTGCTCCCAAGTTCCTTGTACCCTTTAAGATCCTACAGCAAATCAACCCTGTCTCCTACTGAATTGTTGCGACATTGGACCCTTGACAATGAACAAAAAGAATTTGTAGTGGCATTATTGGAGATTGTACTACAGTGCAATTATTTTCTCTTTCAGGACACCTTCTATATTCAGTGCAGAGGCACGGCTATGGGGTCCAATGTCGCTCCAACATACGCCAACATCTTCATGGCATTTTTTGAGGACAAGTTTGTGTACCCATCCAGCTTCTTCCAACATGTAGGAGGCTGGATGAGGTACATAGACGATGTTTTCTTTGTGTGGTATAACAGTGAAGTACAGCTACTGAAATTTCAAGAAGAAATGAATAGCCATTTCCCTGAACTTCAATTCACTTTGATATATTCTCAGGATAACATACAATTTTTGGATACGATTGTTACCAAGAAGAATAATTGCCTTGTTACGGATCTATATGTAAAACCCACTGACTGCAACAATTTGTTGCATTATAGTAGCTGCCATCCCCGGGGAACAGTGGAGTCCCTTGCATTTAGTCAACTCCTTAGAGTCAAAAGAATTGTCTCAGAGAACAATGTTGTAGAGGATAGACTTAGTAATATGTGCAATAAATTCCTTAGACGAGGTTACCCTAGATCTGTCATAGAAAGGGCAACTAATAAGGCAAAAAAACACAAGCGTAGTGATCTGTTGGTGAAAAATTCTAATAAGAAAATACTTAAGAGAATTCCATTTGTGTCGACATATTCCCCTGCTAGTAGAAAAATCTCTAAAATTCTTAGGGACTATTGGCCTTGCCTCAGTGATACTTTTCCTGAGAACATTGAATTCCAAGATCCTCCCATTATGTCCTTTCGTAGACCCCCTAATCTGAGGGATCGCTTGGTACGTGCAGACATTGGATCCTTAACCAAAACTAAGTCCCAAAAAAGGGATGTTTTCCCTGCCTTGGATGTTGCAATTGCAACAGTATGATGCGGGGTAACACCATGGTACATCCAAGGACAGGGAAAATTTATGAGATCAAACAGTCTTTCACATGTCTCTCCAAGTTTATTATATATGTCATACAATGTCCATGTGGATTGCTATATGTGGAGGAAACCATGAAGGAATGCAGAACACAAATTAACCAGCACAAATATACTATTAGGAGTAAAAAGGTTGACTTACCAATCCCAGAACATTTTATTAAATTCGGACACAATGTTTCGCAACTGCGGTTTAAACTGCGGTTTAGAATCATTGATGGGGTAGCTTCCATGAGGAGAGGAGGAGATAGGGAAAAGATCCTCAAAAAATTAGAACTAAAATGGATTTACAAATTGGACACCCTTGAACCTAAGGGGCTAAAGAGGGAGTTCAGGACCACGGGTATCTGTTAGGAGTGTGTCTGTGGGCAGGATTCTGACCACACCGTCATCAATAATGAGTTTGTGATAGAGTGCCTGGCTATTAGCCATATATTATTGGATATTTTTTAAAGTTATATTGTTTCTTTATTTTTTAGGTTATTTACACTTCATGGGGAATTGGTTTTTGACTCGCTTTTGGAATTATTGGTGAAGAAAGCTATTGAAGAAACCTGATCAGTCTTTAGGAGTGCTGCTCGTACTAAGATTTTCTGCCTGTCTTATCATAAAATTATAGGCATTAGATGGCCTCATTCCTAATTCGTTATCCTATAACCATATACAATTATGAATGAAAACAATATTGCTTATCCTAATGGTAAGGATTTGCACTAATAAAATTGTACGATTTATTCTTTTTGATGAGACACGCAGAGTATTACTCCTTTTGGGACTCATTTGTAATTTGTTAGTGTCCTTTTGTTATGATAACAAATAGTTCTCTGTTGATTTTGTTACGATCGTGTAACCTAAACTAATGCGCATGCGCCGTCCAGAGCGAGACCGCGATGCGCAACCATAGTAACGGCAGATGCCGGACATTGAAGATACTAGTATTTCCTGTCATGCACTATGAGAGCTATGGACACGTACGAGACAAGATATGTCCTAATCGACTGACATACAGGTACTGCATTGGCGATCTATATATGTACTTTCACTGTATTTGATTCTGATGATGTGGGGACTTTTTAACTATGTGATGATGTATCTGTGAGGGTATTTTATTGTTGTTGATATTGTATATGTTCAGGAAGTGATATCACACAACATGTGGTATATAAAGCGTGCACTAATGTACTATCACTATGCTTGACAAAGACCCAATAGGGGTTGAAACGTTGTAGTTTTTTATGCTTGTTGAATAAACCTACACTTTTTTGGATATCTGAGTGCTGCAGCCTTTCCTCTTACTACTGTCTCCTACAAGCTTCGGCTGCCTCCCACCCTCAGGATCCCCAATTCCTTTCATGTACTCCTCCTGAAGCCTTTGGTCCTCAACCGCTACACCAAAATGCCTAGCTCTGCAGTTGCTCCCAGCGGTTCTTTCGATATATTTGAGGTTAAGGAGATCCTGGACTTGAAAAAAGTAGGAGAAAGAACTATTTTTTGGGTGGATTGGAAGGGGTTTGGTCCAGAGGAGAGGTCCTGGAAGCCAGAAGAGAACCTCAATGCCCCTGTCCTCATTAAGAAGTTCCTCTCTCGCTCTGGCCCCTAAAAGAGGGGGCGTAAGAGGGGGGATACTGTAGCGTCCATGGCCGCGGACCATCTGGATTACTCACCCCCCCCCCCCCCCCGACGGCCGCAGCCATGGATCTGTGATCTCACTTCCGCTCCGTTCCGCTTTGTCCTGTAGGGTGCGCGCTGACGCTCGTGCCCGGTCTTAAAGGGCCAGCGTGCGCACATGGGAATTATCATTAATTAGCCCATGATCACCCTGGACTATAAGAAGGGCCCTGCACCTATGCTCATTGCCTGAGAATTGTCGTGTTTTCCTATGTGAGTCTTGCAAATGATCCGTTAGTGTTATCCTGTTCCCATAGTTCCCGTGCCCCGCTACCTGTACACTGTATCCCGTGCTATTTGTTCTTGTGCCTTAAACCTGTTGGAGTCGTGTTGGGCCACCAGTTCCACCTGCTGTGTTACACCACGTCTGGTGTCTGCTGTCAAGATCCTATCTGAGCTTAGCCATTGCTACTGTTTGAACCACTATAGGTACCCTTGTGCTTGGATTATTTATATATTGACTTGGTACTCTGTTGGACATCTGCTATCCCGCTATGGCAGTATGGCCCAGTGGGTCCACATACCCACAGATCGTGACAAAGCTGCTTCTAAGGCCAGCAAGATATTGTCATGTTTTAAAAGAGGCATGGACTCGCGGGACAAGGATATAATATTACCACTTTACAAAGCATTAGTGAGGCCTTATCTAGAATATGCAGTTCAGTTCTGGGCTCCAGTTCATAGAAAGGATGCCCTGGATTTGGAAAAAAACACAAAGAAAAGCAACTAAACTAATAAGGGGAATGGAGAACTAAGTTACGAGGAAAGATTAAAAGAATTAAACCTATTTAGCCTTGAAAAAATACGGCTAAGGGGGGACATGATTAACTTATATAAATATATGAATGGCCCATACAAGAAATATAATGAAAACCTGTTCCATGTAAAACCCCCTCATAAGACAAGGGGGCACTCCCTCCGTCTGGAGAAAAAAGATTCAATCTGCAGAGGCGACAAGCCTTCTTTACTGTGAGAACTGTAAATCTATGGAAAAGACTACGGCAGGAGCAGGAACAGTAGATGGCTTTAAAAAAGGCTTCAATAATTTCCTAGAACGGAAAAATATCTGCTCCCATGTGAATTTGTAGAATTTTTGTTTCATCCCTTCCCTTTTTCCCATCTCTTCGTTGAACTTGATGGACATATGTCTTTTTTCAACCATACTATGTAACTATGTAATCCCTTCAGGCACCAGGACGTTCAGTTACCTTATGGGAATTATGTAGTTCCCACGAAATGAGGTTAATGTACATTACTGTAGATAATTTAAGGTACGTCATAGTGATGGCACGGGCACAGGAACTGTGCCCTATCATCACCAGCGGGTGCCAGCTGTAATTAATAGGCAACATCCCGCTGTAACGGCCGGGATTAGAGTTAACTCGCCATTTAACCCGTTAGATTCCACGGTCAATAGCGACCGCATCATCTAAGTGATTAGCCAGACGGGTCCATCTGTTGACCCCTTTGGCCGCCCACGATGCAATCTCAAGGTGCCAATGGGTTGCTATGGAGGCCAGGTGGCCTAACAATGGCCTGCCATCTTTGTACACTTATTGAGTCCTGCCAGGTGCACGGCCTAATAGGAAGCTTATCAGCATTTTGTGTGTCTTATAATCAAGCGATTGCATAGTTAAGTTACCTAGTTAACTCAAATAAAATGTTTAACAATATATAAAAACAGAAAAAAACACAAAAACCAAAAAATGCTGTATTGCATGAAAAAATCAAAATGAGAACACATAATTGGTATTTCCGCATCCGGTACGACCGAAACGATAAAATGGTCACGTTATGTAACCCACACAGTAAATGCTGTAGAAAAGAGAAAAAAAACAATTGGTCATACAGCCTCACAAAGAACAATATAAAAAGTCACATATACACCAAAATGATACCAATAAAAAAGGTCAACTCATCCTGCAAAAAAGAAATTCCTTTATATAGCTCTGTCAAAGGAAACATTTTAAAGGGGTTTTCCCATGAGGGACATTTATGACATATCTACAGTGTATGTCATAAATGTAAGATAGATGCAGGTCCCACCTCTGGGACCCACACCTATCTCTAGAACGGGGGCCCCTAAACCAGAGCACACTGTTTCCATAACTCCCATAGTACAGTGAATGGCAGTTACGTAAGCAGCGTAGCATGTCACGTTGGATGCGTGGACTCACTAGGCCGTACCGCCTTAACGGTTTGGCAGCTGGCCAACAGGACACAGGTCAAAGTCTATAGTTCGTATAGGTGTACCTGTGGTGGCTTCAGATAGTAGCAAGACAGGCTCAGATGGAACTAGGCAGCAGGCGGACACCAGGCGTTGTGTAGCAGGACAGGCGTAGTACTCAGCGCAGCACGACTCCAACTAAATACGGCATTTGGACCAGGATAACACGGGTTACAGGTTACAGGTAGCAGGAACGGGAAACACTGGGAACTGGAAGACACGTAGGAGACCATTTGCAGAGACAAACTAGGGTAACAACAACAAAGCTCAGGCAGCGCAGGAAGGGGCAGAGCCCTTCTTATAGTCCAGGGTGCTCATGGGCTAATTTGGTATTTAATCAAGGTGCGCGCGCTGGCTCTTTAAGAGCGGACACAGCAGAGCGAAGCAGACGTGAGCGCTGGCGTCTCCTGAGGAGGAGACGGGGACCAGCGCTCACTGATTCATGGCTGCGGCCGTCAGGAGGTAAGCAAACCTGGCGGCCCGCGGCCATGGGCATGACAAGTTCCATGGGGCTTAAAAAAACAGCGTAGCTGAGCGATCTATGCTGTTTTCTCCTTCATGGTTGGAAATCATCCGGAACACAAACCGGGTTTAGGGGCCCTGTTCTAGAGATAGGTGGGGGTCCCAGAGGTCGGACCCGCATCTATTTGACATTTATGACATATTCTGTGGATATTCTAAGAAAGATAGTAGAACAACAGCACACGTCTCCAGATAATCAAAGTGGTTTTATTGTCAGAACATCCATGACAAACAGGCAACGTTTCGACCCATAGTGAGTGTGGGGTCTTTGTCAAGCCTAACATTATATCTAAAAACATCGTCTTAAATAGGTGAATACAAATAATCACATGGTACATTTCAACCAGTGAGAATCGTGATCCCGGTCTCCCAGGTGAATCATACATTAGTCTTAATAACAACCAGCAACTTGTTACATAATGATACAAAAGTGTATAAATACGACATACAATACATCTTCAATCCATAGTTAGTATTAATGCATCAATCGTTAATCTTAAAGTAGAAAACGAAGGGAAGTTCACCACACTCCAGGTTCCAGCTCCGAACCTAGGACGCTACTACGCATGCTCTGCAATCAGTGTATCGTAACGGCACAATGAAAGCAGGGATTTTACCAAAACGTATCTTTCAATCAAGTGCCTACAGAAGACATAATATCCAAAATCTCACATTATGTGGCTCAGATATATCAATCCACACAATGTAATTGCAACCATATAGAAAGACGCTATAGGATATACTCTATTATGTTGTCAAGGACGCCATCACTGCGTGACGATAAGTCACGTGTCCAGGTATCCAATGAAATGAGAAAGGGAGAAGGTGAATTTAACCTGCCCCTTACTGATTGTACGGGTCAAAAAATGGTAAGATCTTCAAGTCATCTACTGTGTTAGATCGCCTATATAAATTAGATCACAGAAAGTGGTCAAAAAATAATTGCAGGGAATGCTCGTAATATGTGTCCGATGGAATACATCGGTCAGTTATAGCGCATAATAAACACAAGACTTCTGATTGGTTATCGATCGTCACTTATAATATCCCCATTGAGACCTCTATGGTCTCCATAATAAATGCAAAAACACTCGCAATAAACAAGAGAAGAGAGGAAAGATTATGGTCTTCATCCTGGTCGTATGTCCGCTGGTGTGTGGTGAACGAACCTCCATGGAAAATAGTCCCCGACTGTAAAAGATATATAAAAAAATATTTAATATCTAAAATATTTTTAAAAAAAGGGAGAAGATGAGAGTATATCGACAATCACCCATAATGTGCACAATATTAATAAGAAATGTTAAAAACAGCAATGAAGTCTCAGAGTCCAGGTATTATCTTATATTCTAGATTCAAACCTCTGGGGTGTAAGGTGTCAAGTTCAAAGATCCAACGAAATTCCTTCCTTTTCAGTAGTTTCTGTCTATCCCTTCCCCTTCTGAGTGTTGGGACACAATCTATTATCCTGAATCTTAATTGATTTAACTGATGATTTTTCTCAATAAAATGCCTCGGTATTGGTAGTTCAATCATTTTCCCTCCTGATTGTGCTCTTATGTTTATTGATTCTCAATTTAATGGGCATAGTCGTTTCTCCTATGTAGATTAATGAGCAGGGACATGTAATCATATACACGACGAAATCTGAGTTACATGTAAACCTATGTCTGATATTAAAAACCTTCCCAGTGTAGGGGTGCTGGAATTTATTCCCCTTCAAGATGTTGTTGCAATTGCAACAATTTAAACATGGAAAATTTCCATTTTTCGGGGGGCAAAGCAATAATTGTGTATTTTTCTTTCTACTACCCACATCAGATTTAACCAATGTATCTCTAATATTTTTGGTCCTCCGATAGGACATGATGGGTGGTATACTCAATGTGTCAATCTCATTATGTCCCTTCGACACTATCGACCAATTCTTTCGCAGAATATTACCTATGCGACCACTCAAGTCGCCAAAGGTTGAAATAAACGGTATGCGTTCAACCTGTTTAGTCTTGGTTTTAGATTCCAAAATATCAGTGTCTAGTCTATCCCTATGTTTCTGCACAAGATTCCTAGGGTAACCTCTCTTTTTGAATTTATTACACATCTGTATCAACCTAATTTGTTTCTGTGTTGTTTCTGATACAATTCTATCAACCCGTAACAGTTGACTCCATGGTAAAGACTCTATCATGTGTCTGGGATGGTTACTGCTATATAGGAGGAGATTGTTTCTGTCTGTAGATTTCACAAATAAATCTGTGGAGAACACTCCATCTTTCAATTGTACCAATGTATCCAAGAACTGCAACTCATGGTCAGAACAAACCATGGTGAATTGCAGGGCTGGAATATGGCTATTTAACTGCAACAGGAATTGATCTAAACACAATCTATCTCCCTCCCAGATGACAAAAATGTCATCAATAAATCTCCAACAGCAGCGGATGTGACCCATATGTGTAGAGGTGTAGACATGCTCATCCTCAAAGGTGGACATAAAGATGTTGGCATACGTCGGGTCCACATTGGACCCCATCGCTGTCCCTCTAAGCTGCAAGTAGAACCTGTTACCAAAGAGGAAATAATTCCTCCCTAGTACCAACTCTAGCAGGTGGAGGATGAAGCGTCTACACCCTGGGTCACATCCGGCGCTGGCGAGACAATTCTCGACTGCCCTTAAACCTCTATTGTGTTCAATGCTGGTATATAAGGATACAATATCAAACGAGACTAGCATTAGTGGACCTCTAGCCTCAATGTTCTTTAATTTACTCAAAAAATCTGTCGTATCTTTGATATATTATGACGCCTTGATGGCGAAATCTCTCAGAACTTTATCAAGAAAAATGGCGATGTTATTGAAAATTGAACCTCTCCCCGATACGATAGGTCTACCTGGGGGGGCATGTACATTTTTGTGAATCTTGGGAAGTGTATATAGTACTGGAGTGATGGGTTCCTCTACCTTCAAAAAATTCCCTAATTGTTGGTCAATAATGCCTTGTTCCATTGCAACATCAATAATCACTTTAATCTCTCTGAGTAAATCAGGTTTAGGGTCTCTGCGTAATAATTTATATATTTCAATATCTGCCAGTTGTCTATAAATCTCAGATTCATATTTACTACTATCCAAAATAACTGTGGCCCCACCCTTATCGGCCTGTTTTATGGTAATCTCCTTATTGCTCATAAGTTCCTTCAAAGCCTTCCTTTCCTTACTGTAGATTCGAGTTGATCCTTGTATCATGGATTGTACTCTCTTTTAATATCCTTATCTCATCTAGCACAATCTTGGAAAATGTCTCAATGACTGGGCTAGAGGGAGGTATATATGTACTGATTGGTCTAAGACCTAATTTATTATACTGGAAAATGCAATATGAATCAATCTAATCACAGACAGTATCACTCTCTTTAGAAAACAGCACTTTAAGGTTCAGACGTCTAAAAAAAACTTTTGAGGTCCAAATCTAATTGGAACCAATCAACATTAGTATCAAGGCAAAATGAAAGTCCCTTCTGTAATAATCGTAGTTGGTCATTCGGAAGATCTATAGAAGAGATATTTACCACTATGTTTTCACCTTCTCCCTTTCTCATTTCATTGGATACCTGGACACATGTGACTTATCGTCACGCAGTGATGGCGTCCTTGACAACATAATAGAGTATATCCTATAGCGTCTTTCTATATGGTTGCAATTACATTGTGTGGATTGATATATCTGAGCCACATAATGTGAGATTGAGGATATTATGTCTTCTATAGGCACTTGATTGAAAGATACGTTTTGGTAAAATCCCTGCTTTTATTGTGCCGTTACGATACACTGATTGCAGAGCATGCGTAGTAGCGTCCTAGGTTCGGAGCTGGAACCTGGAGTGTGGTGAACTTCACTTCGTTTTCTACTTTAAGATTAACGATTGATGCATTAATACTAACTATGGATTGAAGATGTATTGTATGTCGTATTTATACACTTTTGTATCATTATGTAACAAGTTGCTGGTTGTTATTAAGACTAATGTATGATTCACCTGGGAGACCGGGATCACGATTCTCACTGGTTGAAATGTACCATGTGATTATTTGTATTCACCTATTTAAGACAATGTTTTTAGATATAATGTTAGGCTTGACAAAGACCCCACACTCACTATGGGTCGAAACGTTGCCTGTTTGTCGTGGATGTTCTGACAATAAAACCACTTTGATTATCTGGAGACGTGTGCTGTTGTTCTACTATCTTTCTTGGAATTTTGCATCATGCCGGAGTGGGTTTGCCTGGCTTGACAGCGTGCACCGCACCAGACTCGGGACTTGTGCTGCTTCAAAATCTTTTACTTTGCTTCATATTCTGTGGATATGTCATAAATGTCCCTTGTGGAAAAACCCCTTTAAGCTATGGCTCTCAGAATATGGTGGCACAAATAAAGTATTTTTGTATTGAGCAAATGTAGTTAAAATAAAGAAAAATATATACATTTGGTATTGCCATAATCTTAACTGACCTGCAGAATAAAGTTAACATGTCATTAAAACGTTACAGCTCTTGAAATGCGACGATGAAAAAAAACCAAAAAAAAACATTGATGTGTCCTGAATGCCAAAATGGGCTACGTCTTAACCCCTTCCCTCTCCTTGACATACTATTCCGTCATGATAAGCGCATCGTTCGCGCTCCATGACGGAATAGTACGTCATGGGAGGAACGGCCATTTCGGCCGTCCTACCGGCATATACAGGAGCTGTGACAACTGCTGTCTCGTACAGCAGTTGCTGCAGCTCCTTCAGCGGGGACCGATCGCGATGGTCCCTGCTGATTAACCCCTTAGAAGCCGCGTTCAATAGCAATCGCGGCTTCTTAGGGGTTAAACCACCATCAACGTCGATCATCGATCAGCAATTGGTTAAGGGGCTGTAAATACAATCATTTGGTTCCCATACAGTTTGCATATTGCCTGCAGCACATCCCCTGTACACAGGGAGATGTGCTGCTAACAAAGATGATTTTATAGCCCTGGCATGCCACGTTCAAAGTTGCTCAGATTGCTAAATTTTCCAATTCTAATGTGAAGTCACATTGAAATTGATCCATGGAAAACTAGCTCACTTAAATTTTTGCTGCACTCCGGGGTCACGTGTTTAAAGGTGTTTTCCAGCCAGTAAAAATTGATGGCCTATCCTCAGGATAGGCTATCAACAGCTGCCATCAACAGCTGATGGGTCGAGATCCGACTCCCGGGACCCCCGCCAATCAGCTGTTTTGAAGAGGGTGCAGCGTTCGTACGAGCGCTGCTTCCCCTTAATTTCTACTTGCTTAGGTCGGATTTGCACGAGCGTGTGCGTTTTGCGCACGCAAAAAACGCAATGTTTTTCATGTGAAAAGACACTTAACAGCTCCGTGTGTCAGCCCCGTATGATGCGCGGCTGCGTGATTTTCGCGCAGCCGCCATCATTATGACACTCCGTTTGGATGTTTGAAAACAGAAAAACACGTGGTGCTTTTCTGTTTACATTCATAGTTTGACAGCTGTTGCGCGAATCACGCTCGTCCCACAGAAGTGCTTCACTGTGGCATGCGTGATTTTCACTCACCCATTGACTTCAATGGGTGCGTGATGCGCGAACAACGCAGAAATATAGGACATGTCGTGAGTTTTACGCAACGGACTCACGTTGCGCAAAAATCACGGACTGTCTGCACGGCCCTATAGACTAACATAAGTCCGTACGACACGCGTGAAAAACACGCGCGTTGCACGGACGTATATCACGTTCGTGTAAATAAGCCCTTACTGTGAACTTTCGACCCGCATTTAGCAGCGATTCACAGGTATTGCAGCCTTTTCTCCCATTGACGTGAATGGGAGAAAAGGCTGCAATACCTGTGAATTGCCGCTAAATGTGTGTCGAAGTTTCACAGTGAGCAAGTACAAATGAAGGGGAAGCAGCGCTCGTATGAGTGCTGCACCCCCTTCAAAAGAGTTGATTGGCGGGGGTCCTGGGAGTCGAACCCCGACTCATCAGCTATTGATGGCCTATCCTGAGGATAGGTCATCAATTATTACTGGCTGGAAAACCCCTTTCATTTCCATACAGGGATGCTGCAATCATAAAACGGCAGGTGTCTCTAAGTGGACATTCAGTGAAATGCCCTTATTTAAAGCGCCACTGTGTCATGGCAATATTGGTTTAAGGCATATGTTCACATTTATACACCATTTTACAGTTTACATTTAGAATTAATCTACATAAAAAGTTGTAACAAAGAGGATCTACTGTATGTATATACTGTATATATGACAAATATATACGACTCTCAGCATTTGCTGCATTTACATCATGCAGACTTCAGAGCTGAAATACCCCAGTAATAGATTTGCATTGTGTGTAGTTTCATTTTTACACAAGGCATTGTACCATCCTCTGTTGCAGGAAAAAGAGATTCTCCCACTGCATTGTAGGAGATCAGTTATGTTGTTAGGCTGGGTTCACACGACCTATTTTCAGGCGTAAACGAGGCATATTATGCCTCGTTTTACGTCTGAAAATACGGCTACAATACGTCGGCAAACATCTGCCCATTCATTTGAATGGGTTTGCCGACGTACTGTGCCGACGACCAGTAATTTACGCGTCGTCGTTTACGCGTAAAATGACTGCCTCGGCAAAGAAGTGCAGGACACTTCTTTGAAATGTAATTTGAGCCGTTTTTCATTGAAGTCAATGAAGAACAGCTCAAGATTACGGGCGTCAAAGACGCCTCGCAAAATGCGAGGAGGAGCTTTTACGTCTGAAACAACGCAGCTGTTTTCTCCTGAAAACAGTCTGTAATTTCAGACGTAAAAGCCAGCTAGCGTGTGCACATACCCTTAGGGATGTGTCTATTGACAAGCTTGTAGATTTTAACCAACAACTATAAGAAAAATTGTGAATACAGCACTGGGTTATAATACTAGTTGTAACTCATGACTTGTACTAGTAATACAATGTATCTACAAAAAAAGTTAAACTATATAAAAACTGTTAACCCCTTAAGGACGCACCCTTGTTTTGGCCTTTATGGGTTTATGAATCTTCTGATTCAATCAAACTGTAATACTCTACTAGAAATGGAAAAAGCTATAGATGGGATGCAACTGGATCTTAAAAAAAGAGTTCTCTACTGAGACTCTGGCCAAATGGCAGGAAGATCTGGATAATGATTACGCCAAATGGGAAAAAGAGATATGCACAGTAAAAGCAGGTAAATTTCAAAGAGATGTGCAAGATTATAAATCTAACAGAGTTTACAAATGGCGATCTAATTATGAGAGATCAAGACCTATATCACGCTCAAGATCTTCCTCAATGTCTTCACGCACCTCTGGTGATGAGTCGGTTAGAACAAGGGATGCGATGACTGCTGGTGGCACCGGTAGTAATCCGGGTACCTATATGCCAAGAAGACAATACGATAGGAACGCCAAGCGCAAAAAAACAACGATTCCACAACAGGAGAAGAGATCCGGTAACAACTTAGAGGTAATTAACCTATCTTCACATTCCCTCTCTGATGCCCAACGGGAGGTTCTGAGCAAAGGGTTAACGTTTTCCCCTACTGCCCCTTTTGATTTCTTCACAGTTTTAAAAGATTTGCATTTGTTCGCTAGAAAACTTGTTCTCCAAAAACTGCACAATACTGGTTATGGTGCATTCACAATTGATAGTGAGATGGAAAGGGAGGCTCTATCAGCACTGGAAGAATTACTGTGCGAACAGAACACTGTGAGAAGTAAGTTTCCCATGTCGGCCCTACCTAAATCGACTAAGTTTCCCCCCTTGTCATTGTGCCCTCAGGTAGAAATATTTACCAAATTGGTAGTAGATGATCTTAAACAGATACCCAAGTTTGGTTACAGGGACAATCTTACAGTCCCTCAGAGACAAGCAATTAGAGAACTGCAATCCTATGAGGACGTAGTTATCAAAGCCGCTGACAAGGGGGGTAACATTGTGGTATGGCCGACAGACAAATATGAGAAAGAGGCATTCAGGCAATTAAGAGATAAGCAGACTTATGCCAAACTCATGTTTAACCCTATGTCTAGATTCTCTTTGGAACTAAAGGTAATCCTGAATAGGGCCCTGGACAAGGGAATTATCACCAAGAAGATCTGTGAGGGATTACTGACTGAGGACCCCAAAATACCTACAATCTATTTTTTGCCCAAAATTCACAAAAACCTGATGGAACCCCCAGGACGTCCTATTGTGTCAGGTATGGGAGGCTTATGTGAAGCCACATGTAAATTTATAGATCATTACTTGAAGCCGTTGGTGACAGAACTGCCATCTCATGTAAAGGACACAACAGACGTCCTGGGAAGAATTGATGGGATTCAGATTGAACCTGACATGTACCTTGTAACGGCAGATGTCGAGAGTCTAAATACATGCATTAGACATAGGGATGGTCTGGAGGCGGTCCGCTTCTTCCTGGGGACTAGCAACTGGGATGATGAATTATGTGAACTCATTGTGGAGCTACTCCAGTATGTTCTGAGCCATAACATCTTTGTATTCAAGGACAACTTTTATTTACAGATTCAAGGCACTGCCATGGGCGCGGCATGTGCGCCATCCTATGCAAACCTGTTTCTCGGTTTTTGGGAGAGGCAGGTTTTTCATGGGGATGGCGCTCGTGCCGCGGACCATGTGCAGTGCTGGCTCCGTTACATTGACGACATACTGTTTGTGTGGCAGGGTTCGGAGTGTGAGCTGAGGAACTTCATGCAGCAACTCAATATTAACCAGATGAATGTGAAATTGACTTACTCATTTGATTCATCCAAGATTGAGTTCTTGGACCTCTCAATATTCACGGATGCAAGTGGCTTCCTACAGACGGATGTCTACCGTAAGTCAACATCCGTTAATTCATTGCTGCATGCATCCTCCTCTCACACTCCTTCCACTATTAAAGCCATCCCAGTTGGCCAATTCCTCAGGATGAGGCGGATCTGCTCTACTGACCATCTGTTCGAACATCAGTCTCAGGATTTGAGATATAGATTTGAAGACAGGGGGTACAGCAACAGGTCCATCAAAGCAGGGTACCGGAGAGCTAAAAAGACCCCTCGTGCCAATTTGTTGAGGAATAAGATACCTATAGTGGGAAAAACAGTCGTTAGGTTAATCTCCACTTATAACAGCAGATGTGATGAAGTGAGGACCATTCTAGGGCGACATTGGCCAATTTTAAGGTCTGAACCCACTCTGGCCCTATGTCTGAGTGACAAACCGACAATGACGGCTAGGCGGAGCAAGAATCTTCGAGATATCCTGGTCCAAAGTCACTATATCCCAAAAAAAACTAACTTCTTCGGAACCCAGGGACAAAGAAAGGGCTGCTATCCATGTGGCAACTGTGTTGCATGTCCCAACATCAGCAGAACCAATAAGTTTGAATCAGTGGACGGTACTAAGTCTTTTGAGATCAGAGACTATATATCGTGTAGTACCACACACATAGTGTATTACGCTGTGTGCGGGTGCCCCAAGGTCTACATAGGCCTAACATCGAGGGAATTACGCATACGCACAAGAGAACATGTGCGAGATATTATCGCAGCGGGAGTGATCGATGACCCAATTGAACTTAAAACCCTGCCTAGACATTTTAAAATGTATCATGGGTGTAACCCAAGGTCCCTTAAAATCCGGGGAATCGACCGTATCCGTTGTGGCATCAGGGGGGGGTAATGTGAAGAAGGTTCTGGCACAGAAAGAATGTAGGTGGATTGTGCAACTAGGATCTATGGCACCGGCTGGACTCAACGAACAGTTGAGTTTTGCACCTTTTTTATGAGGAAGCCGTAACCGCCACACTACCAGCAGATCATTGTTTTATGACTTTTAAACTGTGAATTGTTTGTGTGTTAGTTTTTAATGCATATACTCTCTTAGTAGGTATGAGATGTATTGGCCAGTATCCAGCAAAGGCATCCTTGTACCTTGACTAAAGCCCTGTATAATTAGACGACCCATCATGTTGCGAATCTCGAAGAGGATAACGTATATCCAGGACTCGATTTGTGTAACCTGTTTATGATCCTGTTCTCATTTTTGCATAAATATTTTTTTGCTGTCTGTTTGTTTACAGACAACCCTATATGACTGTCTATTATGGAACAGTCTCTTATACGAAAATAATCTACATGTGACCTGCTTACGATTTTTTATTATTTTTTATTTTTTATTATTTATTATTTATTTTTTATTTATTATTTTTTGTTTGTATGTTTGCATCAGCACTTTAGTTGCCTGTCTTATTCACAGACAACCTTACATGACTGTTGCTTTTGGTAACAGTCTCTAACATATTTATTTTATGCACTATTTATATTTAAATATTTATTTTCTTCTGTTCATGGTGTTTACTTGGTATATGTTTTTTGAAGACTAATGTATCTCTGATGTTGAGGGTTTCCATATCATTGAATGTGAGGCACAGATGTGTCCATAATTGACACATTATATCCACATATTAATTTATACATATATACTTTTTCCATAGTACTCTTGCAGTCTAACATATATAATTGATTATTTATTTATCTAATTTAATAAGGTTTTTTTAGGTATCACCGTTCCAAGAAATAAATGTTTCTTTCTCTTTCTCCTTTTTTGTTCAATACTATGCAATATGAGCAGTGTTTCTGTTGAAATCGGCCCCTAATGAGGTACAAATAACATCTGCTGGGTAAAAACGAATCAGATGTAATCATCTGTATTTCCTGGTCAACTCCACTAAATTGTGAAGATATAGAGATCATGCAGCATTAAAAAGGGTTATGATATGTTCCAAATTTACTTACCTGCACGTAGTATTCTGTTCTGTCCAATCGGGTGCGCGCCTCTGACGTGTGCGACCTGGACTGGGTGAGGCCACGCCCATCTCTCCTAGAGTGCGGTGCGCATGTCCGGATCATCTGGTACGCGACCAGAGACCGGATGTGCGCCGCAGCACTGGAGGACGGAAGTGGGGCATGCCACACTTCCGGTTTCGCCGTCGGATGCGCGCCAAGTGCGCCTGGACGGGACAGAACACAGATAGAATACACCTGGGTAGATAGGGTATATAGGGTGCCCTCTGGTCAGACACACTACACCCCCTTGAGGAAGCGGACATCTGCGAAACGCGCGTCGGGGCGCACACAGTGACCACCAGGACCCAGTCTAAGGACTTTTTATGGGTAAGACCATCCTAGTAATCCTTTACACAGGGTCTTGTTTAGACCCATTACCTTCACTCTTTGATGTCTGTTTTCGGGACCATTTATGCCCTTTAAACAGCATCAAAAATTGTAAACAGATCTAACTAGTTTTATGCTACACTAGTGTTAGTCTTACCCCAAACCCATACTTCAAAGGTTTATTATACATACCTTGGCTTTCCTGACTTGTCTCTATGTCATTTTGTGATTGAGTTCTCCTACTGTTATACTTCTTTTAAATGTTTGTTCATTATGTATATTTAAATAAAGTTTTGTATTGACATTTTTTCGAATATATATTGGCTATAGACTCTGTTCTTCTCATGTTTATATATGTATCATAGAGTTGCCTCATTAACAGATATGGGAGGATGTTCCCAGGAACATTACCTAGCCCAATAATATAATTTGCTTTTGGATACCATTAGTTATAATGTATGTATATACTGTATATATGACAAATATATACGACTCTCAGCATTTGCTGCATTTACATCATGCAGACTTCAGAGCTGAAATACCCCAGTAATAGATTTGCATTGTGTGTAGTTTCATTTTTACACAAGGCATTGTACCATCCTCTGTTGCAGGAAAAAGAGATTCTCCCACTGCATTGTAGGAGATCAGTTATGTTGTTAGGCTGGGTTCACACGACCTATTTTCAGGCGTAAACGAGGCGTATTATGCCTCGTTTTACGTCTGAAAATACGGCTACAATACGTCGGCAAACTACTGTATGTAAACCTACTACACTGTGTGTGAGCTCAAAAAATGGCGACACACAGTGTAGGAGGTTAGACCGTTCAAACCCCTCGTTTATCCCGGCACTAGCCAGGATAAAGGAGGGGGGGGGATGCTGAGAGCTCACTAGAGCGAGGGCTTTTTACCCAATTTTGCAATGCTGCAATTTTGGGAATAGCTCCATCTAGTGACCAGCAATGGGAAATATTATAAATTAGAATTAATTTATAATATTTCCTGACTCGTGAAAAAAATAAAAAAAATTTGAACAATGTTTAATCACCTATACACTAACTGTTTAATTAAAAAAAAAACAACATGTTTTTCTGGCAACACATTCCCTTTAAGTCTCAGAGCCCATTTTTGAAATCTGCCATATTTCACTTTATGTGGTAATAACTTTGGAATGCTTAAACCTATCCCAGCGATTCTGAGATTGTTTTCTCGTGACACATTGGGCTTTATGTTAGTGGTAAAATTTGTTCGATATATTCAGTGTATATTTGTGAAAAATTTCAAAATTTAGAGAAAATTTTGAAAAAATATAATTTTTCTGAATTTAAATGCATCTGCTTGTAAAACAGATGGTTATACCACCCAAAATATTTACTAGTTCACATTTCCCATATGTCTACTTTAGATTGGCATCATTTTTTGAACATTCTTTTATTTTTCTTGGACGTTACAAGGCTTAGAACATAAACAGCAATTTCTCATATTTTTAAGAAAATTTCAAAAGCCTATTTTTTAAGGTACCTGTTCAGTTCTGAAGTGGCTTTGAGGGACCTATGTATTAAAAACCACCATAAAACACCCCATTTTAAAAACGAGACCCCTCAAAGTATTCAAAACAGCATTTAGAAAGTTTTTTTTAACCCGTTAGGTATTTCACAGGACTTAAAGCAAAGTGGAGGTGAAATTTGCACGTTTCATTTTTCTTGCTGAATTTCAATTTTATTCCATTTTTTTTTCTGTAACACAGAAGATTTTACCAGAGAAACACTACTAAATATGTATTTTCCAGATTCTGCAGTTTTTAGAAATGTCCCACATGTGGCTCTAGTGTGCCCGTGGACTAAAACACAGACCTCAGAAGCAAAGGAGCACCTAGTGCATTTTGGGGCCTCTATTTTATTAGAACATATTTTAGGCAGCATGCCAGGTTTGAAGAGGTGTTGAGGTGCCAAAACAGTAGGAATCCCCCAAAAGTAACCCCATTTTGGAAACTACACCCCTCAAGGAATTCATGTATGGGTGTTGTTACCATTTTGACCACAAAGTTTTTTCATAGCACGTATTTGAATTGGGCTGTGAAATTTAAAAAAAAGATTTTTTTTCCAATAAGATGTAATTTTTGATCAAAATTTCTTATTTTCACAAGAAATAAAATACCCCATTTTGTTGCCCAATTTGTCCTTAGTGCGGAAATACCCCATTTCTGGTGATAAACTACCGTTTGGGCCCATGGGAGGCCTCAGAAGGTAAGGAGCGCTGTGTGTTCTCTGGGGTCCAGATTTTGCTAGATAGGTTTTCGGGTGCCATGTCGCATTTGCAGAGCCCCACAGGTATCAAAGCAATGGAAACCCACCAGAAGTGACCCCATTTTGGAAACTACACCCCTCAAGGAATTCATTTATGGGTGTTGTGACCATTTAGACTCCACAGTTTTTTCACAGAACTTATTTTAATTGGGCTGTGAATTTAAAAAAATGTAATTTTTCCCAATAATATGTAGTTTTGGCTCAAAATTTCTTATTTTAACAAGAAATAAAACACCCCATTTTGTTGCTCAGTTTGTCCTGATTGCGTAAATACCCCATTTGTGGTGATAAACTGCCGTTTGGGCCCATGAGAGGGCTCAGGAGGAAAGGAGCGCTATGTGTATATATTTTTTCTATATATGTATGCCGTTTCAGTGCCCAATATATTGTGCCCAGTATGCGCCACCGGAGATATACACCCTATAAATTGTAATGTGGGTTCTCTTGGGTACGGCAATACCCTACATGTGGTTGTTATCTGCTGCCTGGGCACACCCCTACCATGTACCTATTGTAGTCCAGGATGCAGTCTGGTTTGGCGGTCTCTGTACTGGCACCTCGTACAGGTACATGGGTACTGGTGTGGCATCTCTCTTGTCCTTGTACTTGACACACAATATGTTGCTGCTAGAATGTGTCCCGCTCTCACCCCTTCTTGTTTGCCCAAGCAGAGTCTTAGGGAGGCCTCTTTTTTCTAGCAGTGCCGCATGCCACAGTAGTTCTGGAAGCGAGGCACTTGAAGAGTGGGACGCTGGTATAAAAATCATCTAGGTAGGGGTGGTAACCCTGGTCCAGCAGTGGGTGCACCAAATCCCACACGATTTTTGCATTAACTCCCAGTAAGGGGGGATGGGATTCTGGGGGCTGAATACTGCTGTCCTTCCCTTCATATATCCTAAATTTGTAGGTATACCCTGATGCACTCTCGCACAGCTTATACATCTTCACGCCATACCTTGCCCTCTTACTCGGCAGGTACTGGCGGAATTGAAGCCTCCTTTTAAAATGTACCAGGGACTCATCAACAGAAATACACTTCTTGGGGGTGTATGCTTGGGAAAACCGGGCACCGAAACGGTCTAATTGGTTGTCTCAGTTTATACAAAGTGTCAAAACTGGGTTCATCTCGGGGTGGGCACGGCTCATTATCAATATAATGTAAGAAGCGAAGTATTGCCTAATTATTTTTTTTTAGGTTCCAGTTCAGTTCTGAAGTTGCTTTGAGGGGCCTATATATTAGAAACCTCTATCAAACACCCCATTTTAGAAACTAGACCCCTCAAAGTATTCACAACAGCATTTAGAAAGTTTA
The DNA here is from genome assembly GCF_050947455.1 of Rhinoderma darwinii. Classification (NCBI taxonomy): domain Eukaryota; kingdom Metazoa; phylum Chordata; class Amphibia; order Anura; family Rhinodermatidae; genus Rhinoderma; species Rhinoderma darwinii. Next base: position 76,977,990 of record NC_134691.1, read on the forward strand.
TTAAGCCTTTAGGTGTTTCACAGGAATTTAGAGCAAAGTAGAGGTGAAATTGACATATTTCTTTTTTTTTTGTCAGAAAATCCATTTTATTCAATTTTTTTCTGTAAAACAGAAGGTTTTACAAGAGAAACGCAAATCAATACTTATTACCCAGGTACTTCAGTTTTGAGAAATATCCCACATGTGGCCTAGTGTGATAATGGACTGAAACACCGGCCTCCGAATCAAAGGAGCACATAGTGGATTTTGAGGCCTCCTTTTTATTAGGCACCATGTCTGGTTTGAAGAGGTCTTGTGGTGCCAAAACAGTGGAAAACCCCCAAAAGTGACCCTATTTTGGTAACTAGACACCTTGAGGAATTCATTGCAGTTTTCATGGGGTTCATGCGACTTTTTGATCAGTTTTTATTCTATTTTTAGACAAAAAAACAGCAATTCTACTATTGTTTTTTATAAAAAAAAAATTTTTACAGCGTTCACCGTGCGCTATAAATTACATATTCACTTTATTCTGTGGGGCGATACGATTATGGCGATACCATATGTTTATAGTTTTTTTTATGTCTTATGGCGTTTGCACAATAAAATACATTTTGTAAAAAATCATTTTCTTTTTGTGTTGCCATATTCTAAGAGCCATAACCTTTTCTTTCTTCCATCAAGAAAGCCATGAGAGGACTTGTTTTTTGCGTAATGAACTGTTATGATCAATTCCCTTTTTTAGGTACATGCGACCAAACAATTGTAATTCTGGTACGTTTTATTATAAATTTATTTTATGGCGTTCACCGCGCGGGATAAATAGCAAAAGAATTTTGTAGGTCAGGCCGTTACGGACACGGCGATACCAGTTATGTATAGTTTGTTTATTTATTTTTATTAATAATAAAGGACTGATAAGGGAAAAAGGGGGATTTTTAATTTTATTACTTTTAAAACGTTTATTTTCTTATTTTGACACAACTTTTTTGTAACTTTTTTTTTACTTTATTACTTTGTCTTTCTAGGGGACTTGAGGGCAGGAGGCCCTGATCGCTATTCTAATACACTGCACTACATGCTGTGAAGGATGATTTATTTGCTTATAGTCTCTGTATGAAATTACATTGTGAATTATCAAGCAGGATGCCGAATTACTAAGATATGTATTATGTGAAAGTGATGATAATGTTTAAATGATTTAATTTCGTGCAGCAGCCATCTTGTCTGGAGTTACTATCTTGGTTTTATTGTAGTGAATAGGAAAGTCATTGTTCCTTTAATACAAGTAATGTTGATTTCGTATGTTTTATCTTTGACCTTGGTTCCCATGTGAAGTTGGTAAGGAATGGACAGGGAGGGAGATGGGAGGGTGGCAAGTATGCGTGAGGGAAGGTCTCCCCCATCTCCACGAGAATATTCTGTCCAAAAGAGAGATAAGACACCTGTAAACATAATGTGTGAAGAATTATAATGATGTATCTGCGATGTATTTTATTGTATGCTTTTTACTGAATAACAAATATTGTTAGATTGTCTCTGATTGGTTTACCTCAAGCCTACACCCCTTCTGAATTTCAGTTTAACAGTTTGAGTCTGGTAAAAAAAATCCTTCAGAGGAGCATTTTGAACATATCAGCGTGTCTGTGTGTTTTCTTCTCCTCTCTCGATATATATCGGTGAAATATCTTAATTAGGATACTGACTAATGGGGTCTGGCCGTGAGAGTCTGTTTGAAATTTCAGTCTAATATATTTTGAGCGATGGATTTCCACGACAGTAATGGTGCCGATAAAACCCAGGAAGATTGCACGTCTGATAAGCTGTCACTGGAGAGGTCTGGCTTTGCATCTGTGAATTACAAAAAAACCGCGGAAGGTAAGGAGCTTATTCTTACACCATTCACACATGTATTGCGTAAGCCTTGGAATCTAGCTGTCAGACGTCACTTCTTTTGGACGAGCCTCGTTAGTCAGAAGTGGGTTGAAAGATGGATCCAAAAAGGTATGTTGAAGCTTTTTGTGTGATGAGGGATTGCAGGTGTGTACGTGATCTTAAACTGTTGATATGAAAGACATGAGAGAATTTTTGCCAGCAATTACATTGTTAACCAGAAAAATTGTGAGAAGTGTAAGACCTCCGCCTTTGGAATGCAGTGACGTAGCGCATGGCGGAGAGAAGTCGTAACTCACATGTGAAGTATTTGAAATGAAAAGATTGTAGTCTGGACTGTGAGGAAAAAACAAAACTTGTGCTTACTGCTTTATTGTAGCGTCATTTGTTATTTAGTTGTGTAAAATTGTTGAGGATTAATAGTTGTTCTGTTACCCGTTTGTCTGGGATTATAGTTGGGAGGTACTGACTGTTTGTAGGTGAGAGGACAGTTGGATAGTTGTGAGTAATATCCTGTAGTACCACAGGGGCTTCAATGGTTAAGTCCTGATAATGTAGAATCCAGTGCAAGGAGAAGCAATTGTGTCTATATTGAATTTGCACTCAATACCATTACCCAGTGCAACAGGGAAAACTTTGAATACTGTATTAGAAAATCATTTATATTTTCCTAACTCATTGCCAGACAGTGATATTGTGTGTAAAGGGTCCATAAACCAGTTGTATGCATTGCCAGACTGGCATAAGGTGGGAATCAGTACAGACTGATTTCTAGCACATGTGATAATCCGGCATATACACTTTGATGTAAAATAACATCCAAGTAATTAAGTCTGTAGTAGTATAACATCAGACCGCTGGATTGAATACCGTTGTAATATAACATCCTGTATTCAATGAATGACCCTGACATTTACCCCAGGTGCCACCTGTGTCGTAGTAGTAATTACAGTGAAGGACATTGGTATTGGCTCAGACCCATAGCCCATAAAGAAATTATCACCAACATAGATAACAGCCAACTAGACTACAACCCACAGAGTGAACGGCTGAGCGGGGAGGATAATATATATATGTTACCAAATATAATTTGCATGTGAAACCATTGCAAAGTGCTAGAGGAAAGAGTTTGGGATATATGCTACATCACGGGCTGTATGAACCGAAAGACACACCCCGGCAGCAAGTGTTCTGCATAAGTGAAGTGACCAACTCCTGCTTGAATCAATGGAGGTTCATGAATGTCGATTGTGTTGAAGAATTTTCTCTTGTAATTGTTGATTGGCAGCATTTTGTCTGTTCTAGATGTTCAATCCAGTGAGGGATCAGAGGATCCTACTGCTAGAATTTCTGGAGGAACGACTTTTGATATCGTATTGGTAGGACAGTCTAGGAGATAGACTGGTCGGAGATATCTGTCGGCAAACGTGACGTGGCCTGTTTCCCTGGAGGTGGGGGATTTACCAGAAATCACCCTACTGCTCTCCGACCATGGGGTCAGGAGGAAGTTGGACAAAGATGCTTTGGGGCACTGGTCCCGGCCAACATTAGAATGAGCAAAAGGAGCTGGGGCTTTAATTGTAAAGTATGTGAAGGCAAAATAACACACTGAAAAAAAAAAATTGTTGAAGAGGCTGGCAGCGGTAAGAAGGATGTTTGCATGTGATAAAGACAATGGTTTGTGGAAAGTTGAGAAAGGGAGTGGAGTGGCCAGGACAAGGCATAAGTTAAAAGGACAAAGCAGGTGATTACAGGTGGTTACAAGTAAGATGATGTGAGAAAGAACAATTTAAATACAGGTGTAAATTTTCATTGGAAGAGTGAAGAAAACGGATCAGCCGGGTACATTGCAGTGACTAATGTGGGTCAGAACGGGGGGAGTGTAATGTGAACAGGTGTGATATGACATCTGTGTGATGTGTGATACATATGTAATGTAATGAGCCATCTGTGTGATGTGTGATGTGTGCAATGTAACATGTGTGATGTGATGAGACATCTGTGTGATGTGTGTAATGTAACATGTGTGATGTGATGAGACATCTGTGTGATGTGTGATGTGTGCAATGTAACATGTGTGATGTGATGAGACATCTGTGTGATGTGTGTAATGTAACATGTCTGAAGTTTGAAACTAATGGCCACAATAAAAGCAGAACTATATTGTATGTTTCCTATTTTTAACAGCAGTAATGTCTAAAAATGTTAGTGTTTTGTGTATGGGGTTAAAATCAGTTCCACTTTTTTTCATTTTTTTTATGGAACGTGTCTTATCTTCGCGCACGCGAAGTCGTCTGTAACTACACCAAGCGAGAAAAATATTACAGCCGGCTGGATCTGTTTGTAAAAAGATAAAAGCTATACTGCAGATTAATGTGTTATAATGTGATAAGATTTAATGTTGGAATGTTTTGATGTTGATTCAAATGTATTAAACTACAGATATTGTGAGACACGGGGTTTTGAAAATGTATGTGCCCCCTCTGTTCCCTATTTTTATGTATAGTTTATTAGTTTGCAGTAATTAATATTACCAGATATATTATTTTCTGTGTTATTGAATAACTAATTACATTTGTCTTGTTTTTTTTTGTTTTCACACATGAGGCACGTGCTATGGTGCTGCCTAAATGTTATTTTTGAAAATGTGAGATGTTTTACAGGTAAATGGTTGCAGGTCATTTTAAAGATAAAATGTATTTTTGTCAGGAGAAAGTCATTTTTGTTCCAGGCTGTTGTGTATTACAGGGGGTTAAACTAGTGCCCCCCCCCCCGATAGAGTGCCTAATTTTATTATGTTGATATGTAGTTTTGAACCCTGCTGCATTACTTTCGCAGAGTCCAAATAGGAGGGAATGGTGAAGGGACTGATCAGGTAGTTTTGTTTTGAATTAATGAATTTGGTTCTAGGAGATCTACAAAATGTGTATGAGCTTCAAGGAGTAATCCAGATTAAATGTGTATGACAGTAACCTACATTTTGAGGTTTTTTTGTGTAGATGGTTCCAGATCCTTCCAGAACGGTGAATATGGCACTGGGTAAGCTGTGCTGTAGTCTCCACCCAATATGAGGTATTGTGTAAGAGACCATCCCCCTCCAGCAAATTTACACAGGAGGCAGAGGTGACGTCACTCACAGATGAGTCTTTACAGATTTAGATGGGGAGAAGGCAAAACAAAAAATTGTTTGAATATTGTTTATTTTATGCCAGATTTCAGTAACATATTTTGTTTGTTTTTGTATTAATCAGGTATTTACAGGACCTGGTGGGTGGGATTTACAAGTGTTCTGGATCATCAGATGAATGTGGAACAATAAAACTCCACCCTTTTGAAATGTTCTATCTATATGTGACATGGGTTTCCAATGTAAATTTGTAATGTAGACATACTACATCATATACAGTATGTGTAGAACAGGATACGAGGCACAAGGTAAATTACCCAGAAACCACTCTCACCTTCTTGTTCATCTCAAGGAGCGGAGCTGGAGGTGCTCGCTGAGGCTTGTCACCTGGCAGAAGGTAAGACGGCCGACATATACACTGACTCTAGGTACGCTTTTGGCATCGCCCACAATTATGGGCCCATTGGTAGTAGGAACTTTATTGGATCATCGGGTAAGCCAATTGAGAGAGCGAGAGAAGACAGAACTGACAACAAGGGTATATGCAGCCAGGTGTCAGGAAATTGGCTTGTCCCTGGATACAATAATGCCACCACTAGGTTTGTAGCAGCCGGCATGATGTGCGCACGGCATGACATAGGTAAAACAGCAAAGGTACCTGTGAAAAGTTCAGCCCGGCCAGATTAACAGTCCCAGCGACTGCAGAACATACAACTACCCGAGGTAGAAGTGTATGACAATGTGCTCGTGTGTGTAGATCTGTTCTCAGGGGGGCCTGAAGCCCGGCCTGTATTTTCCCCACTGCAGACGTTGTGTGTAGTGACAGGGGAACAGTGTTATCCCAAGTATTGACCTGATGTTTGTACAATAATAAGATTCAGCAGTTCTCCAGATGTTATTCCAAAGTTAGTTTGTTTAATAATTGTATTTAAGAAGTGTTGTGGGAATATTAAATACTGAAGTTAAGTTTTATGTAAAGTTCTGGACCAGCCTTAGCATTGGACCATTAGAGTCATGCGTCAGATAAAAGGTACAGAAGTGGAATATTCCCATTCGAAACCATTTTTCGTTATTTGTTTTTTGTCGTTGTTATTGTGAAAGGAAAATTCTGTGCAGTGTTTGTGTGTGTGTGTGTATATATATATATATATATATATATATATATATATATATATATATATATATATATAAAGAAGAAAAATGAGTTTGCATGTATCCCTTCTAGTTATTGCTCAATGTGAACATTTGATGTAAAGATGTTATTTGTTAATGTTTTTCTTCAAATTAATTATTTGATTAAGATCAATTAATGTTTATACAATGAAAAAGCTTGTTCTCCACAGGAAGAGTCCAACTGGGAGCGGAAGGCGTGAGAACCAGATTCTAACAGAATGTGGACGGATAAGGGAAGGTGAACCGGTAACACCCAAGGCACTCTTGATGGCACTTGCATTGATGGTGTATGACCTCACATATGCCCCAAGACTGCAAGGATCGATTTGGTAAGATCTAATTGGTATGTCCCAGGCTTTACAGCTGTTGCTGCTAAATTCTGTTAGAGCTGTTTGATTTGCCTACAGAACAGTCCTGGCAGACCGGTGACAACCTTATCATACCCGCCTCCCACAAAGAGAACAGACCTTGAGAGGCCTTCCCATGCAATACAAATTAGAGTAAGAAAAATTGGTTTGCGACATTTGTCAGATAAACATGTGGAATCTGTGTATATTTTGGTGAGTTGGAGATGTTCCAGGCAATCAGCTCAGATCAAGGTACAAATCCTGCTGGAAAGCGTGACACCAAGTGCAAATGAAATGTACCCAATAATTACACATCTTCTAGGTGCAATGTCCATTGGAACAGAGAAGTTTTTCTTATATAAAAGGTGTTTGTTTGATTTAGTTTAACCCCTTAACGCACCAGGACGCACCAGTACGTCCTGCATTGAAGTGCTTTAAGGCACAGGGACGTACCGGTGCGTCCTGGCTAAAAACTGTCACCCTGTCTAATGACAAGGTGACAGAACTGTGCCGTCAACTGTTTATGACAGTTGACCGGCACAGTAAGACGGCAGGGGACCATTCACAGCGGTCTCCTGCCGGCGATCGCTGTGATTGGTCAGTCAAAGCTGACTGACCAATCAAAGCTCCATGACGTAAGGTATGTGATGGCGCTGGCTCAGCTTGAGCCAGCGCTATCACCGCCGGTAATCAGATGTCCGGCACCCCTCTGTAACGGCCAGGACCGGAGCTAGGCTCCGATCCGGCCGATTAACCCCTTCGATGCATCGATCAACGCGATCGATGCATCAAAGTGTCTTGTAGCCTGTCGGCAACCACGATGGTTGCCACGGGCGCGGGTGTCAGCTGTTTGTCACAGCTGACATCGTGCTCTAACGGCCAGACCGTGGTACAATCAGATTAGGGAACCCACCTTGCTCTAAGGGGATTTGTTCCTGCAAGAGTTCCTCCAGGGCTAGCAATGTTTCTCTTTCCAGGTGGCTGTCCAAACCCATATGGTTAGCACCCCTCCCATGGAGTTTCCGCAATACCAACTTTCGTGAGAAAAGGAACAGGTCCTTTACCGCTGTGAAGAAGTCAAATTTATTATTTGGAGAAAATGTCCTTTATTTAAAATCTCACATTGCGTGTCAGAGAGGGTATGTGTCGACAGATTAATTACCTCTAAATTTCTCGTTTTTTTGGGCCCAGAGTATGGAGATGGTGACTTCCGTTTGGTGGCTTGTCTCTCCCTATTTCTCCGGGGGAGGTTTGGATTTAGTCCAGAAGCTGTATCCCCATTCCACCTTGTTTCTACACCTTCTTCATTTGAGGTTTGAGAGGACATGGATCCTGATCTGGATCGAAATCCAGGGCGTATTCTACCATTCCTCCATTTATAGACCCTACCTTGTAAATAATCGTTATTATCTCTCTGGAATTTTTTGGTTTTGATTGAGCAGATTTCATTTTCCCATTTTTTGAAATCTAATTCCAGATCATTATTTAATTTTTCCAGGGCCTCATTGGATAGATCTTTTTTCATGGTCATATTTATGTCGTCTATTTCTTTCTCGATTAATTTTAATGATGCAGTATTAGACTGGATCAAAAGATCCATGTAACCCCGTGAACAAGTGGTAGACAGATGTTCCCATTTGTCTCTGAAAGTTTCTTCCTCGTTATGGAGGGTGGAGGGTTATCACGCTATTTTACCCGTACGGTGAACACCGTAAAAAAATGTAATAAAAAACTATTCCAGAATCGCTGTTTGTTAGTCGCTACCCCTCGCAAAACAGAATAAAAAAAGGGATCTAAAAGTTGCATGTACCCCAAAATGATACCATTAAAAACTGAAGCCCGTCCCGCAAAAAACAAGCCCTCCCGCAGCTTTTTTGACGGAAAAATAAAAAAGTTATGGCTCTCAGAATCTGGTGACACAAAAAATAAATTTGAAACAAGTGATTTTATCGTGCAGACGCTGCAAAACATAAGAGAAACTATATACATCTGGTATCACCGTAATCGTACCGACCCGCAGAATAACGTAAAATTGTCATTCATAGCGCATGGCGAACGTCGTAAAAAACAAAATTATAAAAAACATCAGAATTGCAGGTTTTTGGTCACCTTGCTTGCCAAAAAAATTAAATACAAAGTGATCAAAAAAATCGCATGTACCCCAAAATGGTACCAATGAAAACTACAGGTTGTCCCGCAACAAATAAGCCCTCCCACAGCTCCGGTGGAGAAAAAAAAAAAGTTCTGGCTCTCAGAATATGGCGATGCAAAATGTGCAGAGTGTCCAAAAGCGGATAAGATCTGGCACCATTTGTCAGTGCGACATCGGCCACATATCTGCGGATTATAAATTTACCCCATTATTATACCCTCTTATTATGCCCCTGATGTACTCCGCACAGATTACATATGCCCCCACATCATAAACTGAAATACCAGCAAAACCCCAAACAAAACTGCCACTAAGCAAAATCCACGCTCCAAAAGCCAAATGGCGCCTCTCCCTACTGAGCCCCACAGCGTGCCCAACGGGCAGTTTACGTCCACATATATGGCATCGCCATACCCGGGAGAACCCGCTTAACAGTTTGAGGTATTTGTCTTCAGTGGCATGAACTGGGCACAAAATATTGTGCACTAAAATGGCATATACCTGTGGAAATTTGCAATTTTCACTTTGCACCATCCACTGAGCATTCATTTATTATAGAAAAAAAAAACCCTGTGTGGTCTAAATGCTCACTACACCCGTTAATAAAATGCCTTCAGGGGTGCAGTTTCCAAAATGGGGGTCACTACTTGGGGGTTTGTTTTACTATTTGACCTCAGAGCCCTGCCGTTGTGGGCTAATGCTGCGAAAATCACCAAAATAGGTCTCACATGCGCCTTTCACTCCGAAGCCCTGTCATATATCCAGGCAAATGATAAATGCCTTGAGGGGTGTAGTTTACAAAATGGGGTCACTTCTCAGGGTTTTACACTCTACTCTGATACCTAAGGGAGCTCTGCAAATGCGACTTGGCGCCCATACACCAGTCCAGCAAAATCGGTGCTCTAAAAGCCACATGGCACTCCTTATATTTTGAGCTCTGCCATGTGCCCAAACAGCAGTTTAGGGCCACACATGGGGTATTGCCGTACTCGGGAGAAATTGGGTAACAAATTATGTGTGTTTTTTTCTAATAATACCCCTTGTGGAAAAAAAATTGGGTGCAAAACTACATATTTTTGGGGAAAAAAAATAATTTTTCATTTTCACTGCCTCATTCTAATACAATCTTTGAAACACCTGTGGGATCAAAATGCTCAGTACACCCCTAGATGATTACCCTGAGGGGTATAGTTTCCAAAATGGAGTCACATCTCAGGGGTTTCTACTGTACGGGTACCTCAGGGGCTCTGCAAATGCGACATGGCGCCCAAAAAACAATCAAACAAAATCTACATGCCAAGTAGCACTCCTGCCATTCTGATCCCTGTGGTGTATCCAAGCAGCAGTTTATAACCACATATGGGGTATTGCCGTACTCGGGAGAAATTGGTTTACAATTGTTGGGGCGCTTTTTCTCCTTTATTCCTTGTGAAAATGAAAAAAATTCAACATTTTAGTGGAAAGAATGTAGATTTTAATTTTCACTGCATAATTCCAATAATTCAGCAAAAAACCTGTGGGGTCAAAATGCTCACTATACCGCTAGATAAATTCCACGAGGGGTATAGTTTCCCAAATGGGGTCACTTTTGCCGAGTTTGCACTATTTTGGCCCCTCAGTGGCTTTGCAAATGTGACATGGGGACGCAAACCATTCCAGCAAAACTCGAGCTCCAAAAGTCAAATGGCGCTCCGTCCTTTCTAACTTCCGCCATGTGTCCAAACAGCAGTTTATTACCACATATGGGGTATTGCTGTGCTCAGAAGAGTTTGCTTTACAAATATTGGGGTGTTTTTTTTCCTTTATCTATTGTAAAAATGAAAAAATCTGAGCTAAAACAACATTTTATTAGAAAAAAATTTAGATTTTCAATTTCACGGCATAATTCCCATAAGTTCAGCAAAAACCGTGTAGGGTCAAAATGCACACTACACCCCTAGAAAAATTCCCTGAGGGGTGTAGTTTCCAAAATGGGGTCACTTTTGGGGAGTTTCCACTGTTATGGTCCCTCCAGGGCTTTGCAAACACGACATGGCACCGAAAACCAATGCAGCAAAATCTGCGCTCCAAAATCCAAATGGCCCTCGCTCCCTTCTGAGCCCTGCCGTGGGTCCAAACAGCAGTTTATTACCACATGTGGGGTATTGCCGTAATCGGGAGACATTGCTTTACAAATGTTGGGGTGCTTTTTCTCCTTTATTCCTTGTAAAAACTAAAACATCGTATATTTTTTCAGAAAAAAAGGAGATTTTCATTTTCACAGACCAGTTCCAATAAATTTAGCGAAAAACCTGTGGGCTAAAAATGCTAACTATACCTCTTGAAAAATTCCTTGAGGGGTGTAGTTTCCAAAATGGGGTCACTTTTGGTGAGTTTCCACTGTTTTGGCACCACAAGACCTCTTCAAACCTGACACGGTGCCTAAAATATATTCTAATAAAATAGAGGCCCCAAAATCCACCAGGTGCTCCTTTGCTTCTGAGGCCGGTATTTCAGTCCATTACCACACTAGGGCCACATGTGGGATATTTCTAAAAATTGCAGAATCTGGGCAATAAATATTGAGTTGCATTTCTTGGGTAAAACCTTCTGTGTTACAGAAAAAACTGTATTACAAATGAATTTAGTAAAAAAAAATTGAAATTTGTAAATTTCACCTCTACTTTGCTTTATTTCCTGTGAAATGCCTAAAGGGTTAAAAAAAATTCTGAATGTGGTTTTGAATACTTTGAGGGGTGCAGTTTTTAAAATGGGGTGTTTTATAGGGGGTTTCTAATCTATAAGGCCCTCAAAGCCACTTCAGAACTGAACTGGTCCCTGAAAAAATAGCCTTTTGAAATTCTCTTGAAAATGCGAGAAATTGCAGCTAAAGTTCTAAGCCTTGTGAGGTCCTAGAAAAATAAAAGCACGTTCAAAAAACGATGCAAACATAAAGTAGACATATGGGAAATGTTAACTAGTAAATATTTTGTGTGGTATTACGATCTGTTTTACAAGCAGATACATTACAATTTAGAAAATGCTAATTTTTGCAAATTTTCTCGAAATTTTGGTGTTTTTTACAAATAAATATTGAATTTAACGACGAAATTTTTTCAGTATCATAGAGTACAACATGTCACGAGAAAACAATCTCAGAATCGCTTGGATAGGCAAAAGCATTCCGGAGTTATTACCACATAAAGTGACATGTCAGATTTTCAAAAATCGGCTGTGTCCTGAAGGCCAAAACAGGCTGTGTCCTTAAGGGGTTAAGGGCCTGACATTGTTATTGTATGTACTTAGAACAACTTTTATAGTACGTAGATGTTATCACCAGATTAGTATTTATTTTAACAATTGACAAGCGTTGGGGGTCCCCAGCAAGTGCCAGTAAACATGAACTAAAAGATTTTTAATACGATGAACTCCATTACTGAGGTGCGGCAGGCGCAGCCGGAGCCAGTATAACGTGTTTGTCATGAACTGACGGCAGTGTCACAATTCCAAGCAGCCGCCCAGACAAGTAACTTACCGGAGGAAGAAGACAGCTGAGCGGAGGGTTTGTGGTGGTCACAATAACACTCCACTAATCCGCCTACGTGGGATCTCACACCAGGCTCACAGCATGAGGTGCTGTGTACAGCCCGGTGACGTAAACTAAAAGAGACGGGGTCTGAAAGATGAGAAGGACCAAACCAAGTCCTGATGACATCAGCAAAGTTCAAAGTAAAGACCAAAGACCTGAGTGAATCCATCAGCAGTATCAAGTGTTTTAATCAGAAGACAGGGGAAGAAAAGTACGATGATGTACATGACTTGTCAATACACTGGTGGGACCCCATACCCTAACCGGACATTGGTGATGGCATCATATTAGTTGTGGCCCTATTGATATATTGTTTGAGTTTCATAATCATAATATATAATTTCTGTAATTTAATATGAGAAAAAGGGGGGTTTGTGAAGGATGATTTATTTGCTTATATTCTCTGTATGAAATTACATTGTGAATTATCAAGCAGGATGCCGAATTACTAAGATATGTATTATGTGAAAGTGATGATAATGTTTAAATGATTTAGTTTCGTGCAGCAGCCATCTTGTCTGGAGTTCCCATCTTGGTTTTATTGTAGTGAATAGGAAAGTCATTGTTCCTTTAATACAAGTAATATTGATTTCGTATGTTTTATCTTTGACCTTGGTTCCCATGTGAAGTTGGTAAGGAATGGACAGGGAGGGAGATGGGAGGGTGGCAAGTATGCGTGAGGCAAGGTCTCCCCCATCTCCACGAGAATATTCTGTCCAAAAGAGAGATAAGACACCTGTAAACATAATGTGTGAAGAATTATAATGATGTATCTGGGATGTATTTTATTGTATGCTTTTTACTGAATAACAAATATTGTTAGATTGTCTCTGATTGGTTTACCTCAAGCCTACACCCCTTCTGAATTTCAGTTTAACAGTTTGAGTCTGGTAATAAATCCTTCAGAGGAGCATTTTGAACATATCAGCGTGTCTGTGTGTTTTCTTCTCCTCTCTCGATATATATCGGTGAAATATCCTAATTAGGATACTGACTAATGGGGTCTGGCCTTGAGAGTCTGTTCGGACTCGTATAAATTTCAGTCTAATATATTTTGAGCGATGGATTTCCACGACAATGCGTAGTGCAGTGTATTAGAGCTGTCAGCTACTCACTGACAGCAAGCATAGTGGGTCCTGACTTTGTCAGGTCCCAGTAGGCTTCCGTAGATGGCATAGCCATACGCCATTATGAGGCGTCAGGTTGCCATAGCAACCATCGCTGCCCGCTATCATGTAGCGGGCCGTCGATGGTGGTTTAACCCCTAAAAAGCCGCGATCGCTATTGAACGCGGCTTTTAAGGGGTTAATCAGCGGGGACAAAGCGATCGATCCCCACGATAGGAGCTGCAGCAACTGCTGTACGTGACAGCAGCTGTCACAGCTGCTGCATGTGTCGGGAAGACGGCCGAAATGGGCGTTACTCCCGTGACGTACTATCATGGAGCGCGAAAGATACAGTTACCATGACCTAATAGTACGTCCAGGAGTGGGAAGGGGTTAAATTATGTTCAATAGTAAACTTCAGAAAACGTGCAGCATAAAATCAAGTGAGCAAGTTTTCTGTGATTGGAAAATGAAAAACGAGGCATGGTCATCAGTGTCAGACTAGCCAGGGCCAGTATTTAAAAAACTGCCAACCTTGTGGGGATTTGTCTTGCAACTGTCTAGAGTATACCAAGAATGGTGTGATCGTTTTAAAATCATTGAGCAAAAGAAAATCGTGTGGACGTTAACAATTTGTCGATGGAAGGAGTCAGAGATTGTCGAGGATCGATCTGACGAACAGGCGATGCACAGTCAAGCAGATTGCAGCCAAATATAACTATCTTGTCCCAACACACGACTCGTCGTTCCTTAATACGGATGGACTATAACAGCAGACAACCATTTCGAGTAGTGCCATTGATGTCTAAGTGAAACACAAAGGGAAGACTCCAGTGGGTAAAATAGCACAAAAATTGGATCACTGAGCAGAGGAAAAACATCACATTGTCAGATTAATCCAGATTCTGTGGCACCATGCTGATGGGAGGGTCGGAATTTGGCAGAAGCAGCATGTATTGATGAACCCTTCCTGTCAGCTGTCAATAGGGTGGTGGAGGTGGGGTAATGGTGTGGGGAATGTGTTCTTGGCACTCTCTGGGTCATCTGATACCTCTGGATGAATATTTGAACAGTAGGGCTTACCTAAGAATTGTGGCCGAACAAGTTCTTCCCTTCATGGCAGCTGTTTACCCTATGACAGTAGGACACTTTAGTGGAATCTATGACACAACAAATTACTGAAGGCCAAAGGAGGTCCGCTTTGCTCTGCTGTGTCCCATAGGGTTGCGGGCGCACGCTCATGCCCGCTCTTAAAAGGCCAGCGCGCACACCTGAAATAAAGACCAAATTAGCCCATGAGCACCCTGGACTATAAGAAGGGCTCTGCCCCTTCCTGCATTGCCTTAGCATTGTTGTCGTTACCCTAGTTTGTCTCTGCAAATGGTCTCCTAAGTGTCTTCCAGTTCCCAGTGTTTCCCGTTCCTGCTACCTGCAACCTGTATCCCGTGCTATCCTGGTCAAGTGCCGTATTGAGTTGGGGTCGTGCTGTGCTGTTTACCACGCCTGTCCTGTTACACCACGCCTGGTGTCTGCCTGCTGCTAAAGTCCCTTCCGAGCCTGCCTCGCTACTGTCTGAAGCTGCCACAGGTACACCTATACGAACTATAGACTTTGACCTGTGTCCTGTTGGCCAGCTGCCATACTGTTAAGGCGGTACGGCACAGTAGGTCCACGCACCCTACGTGACATATATATATATATATATATATATATATATAAATTGATTTAAAAAAATGTAATCCAGTACACAGTCACCTCTTGCTTTCTTATACGCCTCATGCACACGACCGTTGTGCCACTCGAGCCGTTTTTGACAGCATCCGAGTGGCACCCGATAGTCTTCATGGATCCATTTACTTTAGCGGGTGAATCGAGTCTGTGAAAAATGATCCGAGTCTTCGATCCGAGGAAAGATAGGACGTGTGCATGAGGCGTTACAGTGTTATTATACATTTTATGATGTCATAAATCCCCTCTATAATTCTAAAATATTTTGTTTTACTTGTGTTTTGCTAGGTAAATCTTTAGGCCACTATGTTTACAGCCATGTTTCTGTGCTTGACTGTGATCCTGCAAAAAACATATACAGTGTACGCTTTTAACCTTTGAATCAGCTCTTTCTTGAGCTTATACCCTCATGCCATGACCTATTTGGTGTACGTACCAAGAATCCAATGACAAGAGTGTTTTTTTATTTATTTTTGGCCTGGCAATCTGTCATTCTGTCCCGGAACATATGACGCAAGTTAGCTTATTGTTCCCCCCTGACCTATTTAAAGAGATCTACTAAACAATACATACCACATAGTGCACTGTACTTCTTATAAATTAAGCTCTGAATCATACAATCCCAGTATACCTACGATTGCTCCTATGCAGACCTTTTAAAGATTTTCAAACAAAAGAACAACAGCTATCTAAATATTAACAGTTATAACTGTTCCACATGCAACATAAATGTCATGTGTGTCACGTATCTGTCATGCTTTTTGGAATGGTGACTGTTTTATAACTAATTTCTCCTTCGGGAGGGGGGGGGCTTGGTAAATCGTTTTGTATTGAAACTAGTGGGTGAGCTTGAAATATAAGATATATAGTTAAATAGCCAGACAGGGGCGGAACTGTAATGGGTATTCGTGATTCATGAATTATTATTTTTTTAAGAAAACTATGAAATTCAGAAAAATCAAACTGTAAGTTAAGTAAAGAAATTAACTCTGACAGACCAAAATACAATAAAAATCCTTTAATCAGGCATAAATGGAACCTATTAGATGTCAGATTATCAGTTATGGTTTATTGGACTAAAAGTATATATGTAATGACGGGGTAGGGAGACAGACAGGTGAGCCCTAATCTACCCGCCACTCAGTCCCTGCTTACTTGCAACGGCCCGTCCTAGGCGACGGCATACAACTGGGCGACGGTCCCTACTCTCACTATGTGCACGACAGACAGACAGACAAGGGTACAAAGAAGCTAAGGGAAAAGGGGCAGATGCCCACGGAAACACTGTGAGCTACAAGAGTAGTGAACGAGCCGAGTCAAACCAGGAGTGTACGAGGTACCAAACGCAGAGCAAGAGAGTAGTCAGTAAAGCCAGGGTCAATATGAAGCAGAGGACAAAGAGTACAAGCAGCAGCAGAGCCAGGAAACACGCAGAATCACAGGCAAAGGAGAAGCAGGAAATGAAGGTATAAATAGACAGAGGGCGGGAGCTAGCTCCGTCTGGCCAGGCTGTGATAGGCTCTCCCACTCCTCAGCGTCCCAACCTGAGTGGTAGAAGAAGGAGTCACTCTATAAGACTTAGGAGCAGGTGCAGACTGAGTAACCACGGGCGTCGACACAGAAGCTGTGTCTGGCAGATCCTTTACAATATAAAACTTACTTGTAAGGGAAGAGAACCATCAATGAGAAATCCTAAAAAAAGGTTGACTCCTATAACTGTTTTATGGCTGCATATCTGTTTGGGAATTAGAGGAATCTCTGTTTAGCTGTCTACTTTGGTTATTGTGAAATTCCTCATTATAGTACAGTTCTGCACTGGAAGTAAGTGCTGAATTATCAAACTTTCTGGAGTATTGGATGTCATATTAACTGGTTGCCGACACAGGATGAGAACACTCGTCCTGAACGGCGGGTTCTTGCCGCATTAGGACGAGCATTCTCGTCCTGTGTGACACACAGTGTGCCGGCACGATCAGGAGCGGGGCAACAGCTGTAATACAAGCTCTTCTCTCTGCCGTTAACCCCGTGAATGCCACAATCAAAGCTGACCACAGCATTGAAAGGAAAAATGAGCAGAGGGACCCCCTTTGATCGAGTCCAAGGGAATCCCTGTGACATGATCGAGGGGCATACCGGAAAAAAACAGTCTCACAAAAGCTACGTCAAAACAAAAAAATAAAAAACTTATGAGCTCTGGGATGCAAACAGGGAAATAAATTTAAAAAAATGTTTTGTCCTCAAGTGCAAAATTGTCAGTGTCCTTAAGGTGTTAAAGGACTTTATTATATCATTCTATAATTAATGCAAAAAATATATCCTGATGGTGCGGCTTAAATGCCCACCACCCGGGCTTGGAATAAACAGCTCTCCGTATAACTATATAGAAAAAAGAGGAAGATCCGGAGTTTCAAATATAAAATATAACTTTTACTAGTATTTCTAAATTCAAAATACAAACATACAAAAATTTCTAATATATGTACCATCATCAATCATTTGCCTGGTGCAGCCTATGAAATATTGTTCCTTTCTACACTCTTATATACCTAGTCTGGCTTATAGTGCTTCTTTGCATGTGAAAAAATAGACAGCATAACATACACCCAGTTGTGGGTCATATAAATATTCTCAATCATTTCAGAGAAAGGGATTCACATTCAAGATCCTCATATTGTTGGCTATTTTTGCCCATAGAATTTTTGAGGGTCACTGCCCTCCCTACCCGTTCAGATGCACGGTACTTTATAGGGGATCAGGGGGCCTCTCTCCGCCAATAATTCCTCCCGACGCGTTTACTCGTGACTGAGCAATTCCTCAGGGGAGATTAGTCAAAGCCAGCTTTATCAAAAAAGTCATCAGTGCTGGCAAAGGTTACTTGTGGCTGTCGTTTCTATTGTAAAAAAGGGGACTTGCAATGGCAAGTAATCAATAGCCAATGCTATTGATACACATCCGCCTTTACCTGGGAACCATCGCCATTGGTCCATCACCCCCAGGTGCACTCGAGACCTCCCTCTCTCGAAAACGGAGATATTTGTGGAAGATGTATCCACAGCCGACGGCACTTACACAAGTGCCCCTGCTGTGGATACATGTTCCCTAGGTAAGGGACAAGACCGCCCCTAGTGACACGACAGCCAATAATTGGTCGTGGCCTATTCCTCGCTCGTCTGTAGAGCATAGCAGTGCCGGTAAATACCAGCTCTACCCTGCTATCCGTGGCTGGTATATGTAAGGTCAGGACATGCCCAACCCTAAAAAGGGGTACTCGGGGTTCGTGCAAAGGCGATGCATAAGTGGTGGGTAAGTGTAAATCATGGAGGATGATAAAGAGGCCATATCAACATTTGTTAACCTCCATCCCACACTACATTTATTTCATTGGGGGACTGGTTTTAAATTGTAATACTCAATGTATCATATTTAGGACATTTAAAGGCAGTAATAGACCATATTTAAAAACATTATGTCTATAAAAATAGAACTATAGCTGAATCATGCAGAAAAAGGATATTTTAGTATTTGGTTACGTTTCAAATGAAACATGTGTAATCTAACTGTTCGTTTAAACCATCTGGCGATATTGATCTCATTCTGAAAATCCATCTGGATTCTTTTTGTAGCAATAGCCTATCTACGTCACCTCCCCTGATTGATGGTTTTAACATCTCCATGGCGGTAAATTTTAAACACTTAGGGTCTCCCCCATGTTCCAAATGAACATGGCGGGACACTGGTTTGTCCCTTTTGTGTACAACATCGCCCAGATTTTCTCTTTCTCCATTCTCTGGTCGTTTTCCCAACATAATCTCGGGGACAGCGACAGGTGATTTTGTAGATAATATTCCTTGAACTATAATTAAGAAAATCTTTTACAGGGTAACTCGTGCCAGTGTGTGCACTCAAACATTTTTTCGTTTTTCACAGACCCACATGCTTTGCAATGCCCGCACCTGAAGCAACCGTTAATCTTCCTTTATAGCCAACATCCCTGTTTTTTTGGGGTCATTAGGTGGCTATGTATAACTCGGTTGCCTATACTCTTGCCCCTCCTATATATTATTTGTGCCTTCGGGGTTACCACCTCCCTTATATCATTATCCATTTCGAGAATACTCCAATGTTTACTCAAAACCTCCTTAATCTTTTTATCTGCCATATCAAAGGTTCCTAATAACCGTATAAGTGGATTTGTAATCTCTCGGTTCTTGAGGATAAGCAATGTCTCTCTTTTTTGTGTACATGCATGATTGTATGCCTCCCTTAAGATTTTTGGAGGATACCCTCTATCTAGAATTCTAGATTCTAAATCTTTAACCTTTTGTCGAAAATCTTTAATACTTGAACAATTTCTCCTAAGGCGGAGATACTGCCCTTTAGGTATGCCCCTCTTGAGAGGAACTGGATGACAACTTTCCCATCTCAAGAGGCTGTTGGTGGAGGTGGGTTTCCTACAAATAGTTGTTCTTAATTTATCATTTTCTTCTTTGGATATCAAGACATCCAAAAAAAGAAAAGAGATCAGGGGTGCTTTTCGGAAGTAAATTTCAGACCGACAGTATTCAGATTTAAAGTCGCTACCTATCCATTAAATTGATCAGTTGATCCTGTCCACAGCACAAGTATGTAGTCTATATAGCGTGCCCACATTGAGACCTGTAGGTTCAAAAAGTGTCGTTCATCAATAAAAATCAAAGTTTCTTCCCACCAGCCCAGGAAGAGGTTGGCATACGTTGCTGCACAGGAGTTGCCCATGGCAGTGCCCCATAGCTGGTGGTATATATGACCATTAAATAGAAAATATTTCCTTCGAAGAACGAACTCTAGCAGTCTCAATGTAGCGTCCATGGCCGCGGGCCGTCGGGTTTACTCACCTCCCGACGCCCGCAGCCATGGATCTGTGAGCGCTGGTCCCCATCTCCTTCCTAGGAGACGCCAGCGCTCACTTCCGCTCCGTTCGGCTGTGTCCCGTAGGGTGCGCGCGCACGCTCTTGCCCGACCTTAAAGGGCCAGCGCGCGCAAATAGGAGGAAGTCATCATCATCAACTGCCACGATTTCCTGGTTTATAAGAAGGCCCCTGGCCTTCTAATCCTTGCCTGAGCATTGTTAGTTTTCCAAGTCTGTCTTGCAAATGGTCCCTTAGTGTTTCCCGTTCCTGTTGTTACCCGTGCCTTGTTCCCCGTTCCGGTTTCCCGTGCTTTGCCTTAGTATCAAGTTGTGCCACGTCCTGTGTCATCTGCCACATCCAGAGGAATCTGCCACGTCCTGTGTCATCTGCCACGTCCTGTGTCATCTGCCACGTCCAGAGGAATCTGCCACATCCAGAGGAATCTGCCACATTCTGTGTCATCTGCCACGTCCGGAGGAATCCGTCACGTCCTGTGTCATCTGCCACGTCCGGAGGAATCTGCCACGTCTGGCGCAACTTGCGGATCCTGTGTCATCCGCCACGTTTGGCGCCGTCTGCTGCAACCATCTCCATCTGTGCCAGAGCTTCGGTCACCGTCTGGACTATCCAGGTACCCTTGTTCGGGACATTGTATTACTGGGGTTTCCTGTGGTTTGGCCAGCTGCCTTCCCGCTACGGCGGTACGGCCTAGTGGGTCCACTAACCCGCTCCGTGACAGTACGCTCAGGCCATGGACCCCGCTGGTCAACCTGAGACTTTGACGACACAAGCCATGCTGGCCGAGATGGAGGATCTCCAGTCACGACAAGACCAGCTCCTCCTGTCGGTGAACGCCATAGCCCATCGGTTGCTCGCTCCAACCACAGTCGTCACCGCACCCGTTCCTGCGGTTCCTCCTGCTACACTTCCTGTCTGTACCAGTACCAACCCCCTGTGTTTCTTGCCACTACCTCCACGCTATGACGGAGATCCGAGGTCCTGCAGGGGATTTTTGAATCAGTGCCTGATCCATTTCAGACTTCATGCCAGGTCCTTCTGTTCGGATGACGTCAGGATCGCCTTCATCATCTCTCTCCTTACTGGCAAAGCCCTGCCATGGGCTAATCCTCTGTGGGAACATCAGGGACCAGAGACCCGGGACTTGCAGTGCTTCTTACGGACCTTCCACTCGATCTTTGAGGAACCTGGGAGAGTTTCTTCGGCTGCTTCATCATTGCTAACCTTACACCAGGGCAACCTCTCAGTGGGCGAGTATGCCATTCAGTTCCGTATCCTGGCTGCTGAATTGACCTGGAACAACGAGGCTTTGGTGGCTACATTCTGGCAGTGACTGTCTTCAGGGATCAAAGACGAGCTGGCTGCTCGCGATCTGCCATCTACCCTGGACGATCTTATCCTACTCGCCTCCCGTGTTGACATGAGGATCCAGGAACGTTCCCAAGAGGTTCTCCGGGAGAGAGAACTTCCCATGCTGGATTCTGCTGTCCTGCAATCCCCCAGAGGATCCGATGCAGGGTAATTATGTCAAATTGTCTAACCAGGAGAGTCAACGCAGGCGCACTTCTAGACTTTGTCTGTATTGCGGCCATGGAGGCCATAGTGTGCGTCTGTGTCCCCAGAGGCCGGAGAGACCCCATTGCCTAGGATTGGTTGGAGAGACAACCCTCGGTGGAACGGAATCTAACAGAGCATTCGGTTCCAAATTGACTATTCCTGTGACCCTGGTATACGGCGACAGGACGCATCAAGTCTCTGCCTATCTTGACTCTGGCTCTGCTGCAAACTTCATCCAGAAAGAGCTTGTGGATCATCTTCAGTTGCCCACAGTTCCCCTGGAGACATCTTTGGCTGTTGCCTCAGTTAATGGACTGCCTCTGCCTGATCCCATCATCTCTAAAACCAAGCCGTTGAAGCTCCAGGTTGGAGTACTTCATTCTGAATTTATTTCTTTCCTTGTTTTGCCCAAGGCCATCAATCCTGTTCTGCTGGGCCTGCCTTGGCTTCGACTACATGTCCCAGTCCTGGACTTGAATTCTGGAGAGGTTCTCTAATGGGGCTCAAAGTTCCATGGTCATTGTCTGTTGCAGATCCATCCTGTCAAGCCTCCTCTGCCTCAGTCGTTGGCGGGACTACCTCCCCATTTTGCTCAGTATGCAGATGTTTAAAGCAAAAAGGAGGCTGAGACGCTGCCTCCACATCGGACCTATGACTGCCCCATTGAACTGGTTCCTAATGCCTCTCTCCCCCGTGGACGGGAATATCCTCTCTCCTTGCCTGAGTCTCTATCCATGTCGGCCTATATCAAGGAGAATCTGGAGGGGTTTTATACAAAAATCTTCCTCCCCGGCCGGGGCTGGATTCTTCTTCGTTAAAAAGAAGGATGGATCCCTTCGTCCCTGCATTGACTACCGGGGCCTCAACCTGATCACACTCAAGAACAAATACCCATTGCCACTCATCTCTGAGCTGTTTGATCGCATACGAGGGGCCAACATTTTTTCTAAGCTAGACCTGCGTGGGGCTTACAATTTAGTCCGGATTTGCCGGGGTGATGAATGGAAGACGGCATTTAACACCCGGGACAGGCATTACGAATACCTAGTGATGCCCTTCGGACTGTGTAACGCTCCCGCAGTGTTTCAGGAGTTCGTTAACGATATCTTCCGGGATCTCCTCTATGTCTGTGTTGTTGTTTATCTCGATGATATTTTGATTTTCTCCCCAGATCCGACGACTCATCGGAGGCATGTCCGTCAGGTTCTACTACGATTGAGGGAGAATCATTTATACGTCAAGTTGGAGAAGTGCGTCTTTGAGAAGAGTTCTCTGCCCTTCCTGGGCTACATCATCTCGGATCAAGGCCTCAAGATGGATCCTGAGAAAGTGAAGGCTGTCCTGGAGTGGCCATGTCCCCAAGGCTTAAGGGCCATACAGCGGTTCCTGGGATTCGCCAATTTCTACCGGCAGTTTATTCCTAACTTCTCTTCTCTGACGTCTCCCATCTCGACCCTTACCAAGAAGGGTGTGAACGCCAAAGTGTGGACTCCAGAGGCAGAGTCCGCATTTATTAGCCTCAAGAGAGCCTTCACTTCAGCCTCGATCCTCCATCATCCTGACGTATCTCGGCAGTTCTCACTGGAAGTGGATGCTTCCTCTGTTGGTGCAGGTGCACTTCTGTTCCAGAGGAGCTCCAAAGGAAAGGCAGTAGTATGTGGCTCTGGAGGAGTGGAGACATCTTCTGGAGGGCGCTGTTCACCCCATCCTGATCTTCACCAACCAGAAGAATCTCACTTACCTTCAGTCCGCTCAAAGACTGAATCCTCGTCAAGCCAGGTGGTCGCTGTTCTTCACCTGTTTTCTGTTTGTGCTCCACTACTGTCCCGCGGACAAGAATGTGAGGGCCGATGCCCTGTCCAGATCGTTTGAGACGGAAGACACGGTGGAGTCCCTTCAGACCATCATAGACCCGTCCTGCATTGTCACTGCTAATCCTCTGCAGGTTAGAGACATCCCTCCTGGGAGGACTTTTGTTCGGTTGGCAGACAGGAGAAGAATTCTCCGCTGGGGACATATGTCTAAACTTGCTGGGCACTCTGGTGTCCGTAAAACCTGAGACCTGATTGCTCGTCACTTTTGGTGGCCCACGCTACCTAAAGATGTTCTGGACTTTGTCTCTTCTTGCACAGTGTGTGCCTCTAACAAAGTAACTCACTCCAAGCCTGCCGGCCTGCTTCAACCTCTACCTGTACCCAATGCCCCCTGGCAGCACATTGCGATGGACTTCGTCACAGACCTTCCCCCCTCAGCAGGATGTAACACTGTCTGGGTGGTGGTGGACCGGTTCTCTAAGATGGCTCATTTTATCCCGCTGACCGGCCTACCTTCTGCTCCTCATCTGGCGAGTCTCTTCATTCTACACATCTTTCGCTTGCATGGCTTGCCTCTACACATCAGTTTACCTCTAAGTTCTGGAGAGCCCTCTGTAAACTCCTGGATGTGAGTTTGGACTTTTCCTCTGCCTATCACCCCCAGTCCAAAGGGCAAGTTGAGAGGATCAAACAGATCATGGAAAATTATCTCCGCCACTTCATCTCTTCACAGCACGATAACTGGGTGCAGCTTCTTCCATGGGCCGAGTTTTCTTACAATAACCACACAAGTGAGTCCACCACTTCCACTCCGTTTCACATCGTGTACAGTCAACATCCCAGAGACCCTCTTCCTGTATCAACTTCATCTCAGGTACCCGCTGCTGACTCTGCATATGGGGACTTCCTGCAAATCTGGCAACAGACCCGGTCCTCTATTTTGCTGGCTGTAGATCGAAGGAAGCGAAAGGCAGATACTAAGAGAAGAGAGCCGCCTCAGTATCTTCCTGGGACTAAAGTCTGGCTGTCCTCTCGGAACATTCGCTTGAGGGTGCCTTCATACAAGTTTGCTCCCAGGTTCCTTGGTCCTTTCGAGATCCTGCAACAAATCAACCCTGTCTCCTATAAGCTGCAGCTGCCTCCTACCCTCAGAATCCCTAACTCCTTCCATGTGTCCCTCCTGAAACCAGTGGTCCTGAACCGCTACAGCAAGACTTCTAGTTCCACAGTTGCTCCCAGCGGTCCTTCTGATGTATTCGAGGTAAAGGAAATTCTGGACTGCAAAAGGGTAGGAGGAAGGACTTTCTATTTGGTGGACTGGAGAGGGTTTGGTCCTGAGGAGACGTCCTGGGAGCCAGAAGAGAACCTCAGCGCTCCTGCTCTTATTAAAAAGTTCCTCTCTCACTCTGGCCCCAAGAAGAGGGGGCGTAAGAGGGGGGATACTGTGGCGTCCATGGCCGCGGGCCGTCGGGTTTACTCACCTCCCGACGCCCGCAGCCATGCATCTGTGAGCGCTGGTCCCCATCTCCTTCCTAGGAGACGCCAGCGCTCACTTCCGCTCCGTTCAGCTGTGTCCCGTAGGGTGCGCGCGCACGCTCGTGCCCGGCCTTAAAGGGCCAGCGCGCGCAAATAGGAGGAAGTCATCATCATCAACTGCCACGATTTCCTGGTTTATAAGAAGGCCCCTGGCCTTCTAATCCTTGCCTGAGCATTGTTAGTTTTCCCAGTCTGTCTTGCAAATGGTCCCTTAGTGTTTCCCGTTCCTGTTGTTACCCGTGCCTTTTTCCCCGTTCCTGTTTCCCGTGCTTTGCCTTAGTATCAAGTCGTGCCACGTCCTGTGTCATCTGCCACTTCCAGATGAATCTGCCACGTCCTGTGTCATCTTCCACGTCCAGAGGAATCTGCCACATCCTGTGTCATCTGCCACGTCCTGTGTCATCTGCCACGTCCAGAGGAATCTGCCACGTCCAGAGGAATCTGCCACGTCCTGTGTCATCTGCCACATCCAGAGGAATCTGCCACGTCCAGAGGAATCTGCCACGTCCTGTGTCATCTGCCACGTCCGGAGGAATCCGCCACGTCCTGTGTCATCTGCCACGTCCGGAGGAATCCACCACGTCTAGCGCCACTTGCGGCTCCTGTGTCATCCGCCACGTTTGGCGCTGTCTGCTGCAACCATCTCCATCTATGCCAGAGCTTCGGTCACCGTCTGGACTATCCAGGTACCCTTGTGCGGGACATTGTATTTCTGGTGTTTCCTGTGGTTTGGCCAGCTGCCTTCCCGCTACGGCAGTACGGCCTAGTGGGTCCACTAACCCGCTCCGTGACACTCAATGTGAGCACACTATGTGCCCTAAATTGTGTCCCTCTAGTATTGAGGAAATGGCGCACTGCTGTGATGCCCATGTCATGGGGAATGGAAGAGTACAGTGCTTCCACATTTATACTGCACAAGATGGCATCACATTCAACAGATAAATCATCAATCCTAGCGAGGAGATCCATTGTATCCCTTGTGTATGAAGGAAGGGTCTCCACAAAATTCCTAAGAATCTTGTCAATCTAGATCCCCACATTCTGTGTCAAACCCGCAATACCGGACACTATAGGGCGCCCTTTTAAGGGTTGGGTACCCTTATGGATTTTGGGGAGAATGTGGTGACCTGTGGTTTTTCCACTGCCATAAACTTAAACTCATGTTCATCGATTAGGTTTTCTTCCTTGGCTCTTTTCAAAATCCCTAAGTGCTCTGTTTTAAATTTATTCGTTGGATCCTCTCTGAAAACATCATAACCCATTGGATCATTCAGAATATTTTGACACATCTCAACATATTTTGTTCTGTCAAGAACCACCACATTTCTCTCCTTGTCTGAGGATTTAATAACAATGTTATTATCCCTTTCAAGGGAAAGTAGCACATCATTCTCGCTTCTATTTAGATTGACCACTCTCGCCGGCAAATTAATCTTCATCAAATCTGCGGTTACAAGTTGTTGGAAAACATCGATCACAGAGGTTTTACCGATAGGGGGCATTCTTTTTCTCTTCAGCTTGCACTTTGCAAACAGACCCGTACCCCTCGCCTTTTCATTGGTGGTTAATAATTCTGCCAGATCTCTCACATGTGGAAGTTCAGTTATTGTTATTCCCAAATCTTGGCATTCCTTTTTATCCCTAATTTTGTTCAATTTATGCAATTTTATATTTCTCGTGAAGAGATGAATGTCTTTAATCCAATTAAAGGTATCAAAACCAGTCGTGGGTACAAACGATAAATCCCTCTTGAGTACTGAGATTTCCATTTCGGTTAATACTTTATCAGACTGGTTTATAACAATTAATTCTGAATTTTTCCTCTTTGGTTGTTGAACTTGTTGCGCAGTTGGCCCTCTCTATCTAAAAAAAAGGAGTTGTTTCTACATTGGACCCAAAGTTTTGGCCATTGCCTTGCTGAGTTAAAGCCCCTGAGTTTTGCGATGTTTCCCATCTCCTTTGGGGGATTCTTCCCCTCGAGAGGCCCCATCCCCTGTTATATCTGGAGGGATTTTTTACTCTGTCCACTCTGATTCGACTCTGATGGTTTGTCTCCTGATCAGTGTAGTCAGTATCAGACGAGGAAAGGTCTGTTTCAGTTCTCGTTCTTCCTTTCCTGATTTCAAAGGAGTAGACTTTATTGTCTCTGAAATCCTGAAGGTCGCGAATGAATTGGTTATGCTTCCTCTCCGTCAGATTGTATTGGAATTTTTCAAAGCTAGTTTGCAATGCGAGCTCTTTAACAGCGTATTCTGGGTCAATTTTGAATTTTAAGACCACATCTATCTGTTCCTTTCATTTTTTAGATGCTGAGTCCAGGACTCTTCTTTCCTCATCCAGTAGAATCTGTATAAATCTCAATGAACTATTTGTGGCCTCCGTCTCCCATTTATGTATCAACTCAGGGTTTTGTAACCTTATTGCAGGTGTGAGCATTATCCTCAGTCCTCTTGGGACTATGTTATTCTTAAGGTAGTTCTCAAACGATTGTACTTCCCACCACGAAATCGCTTGTTCCCTATAACATCTATTAAATTCGCCAAAGGCAGATTTTAACGAGGGTATATATTTTTTCTGTACAAGTTCTTTCACAGAAAAAATGCTTTTGCTTAATTCAGCCACGCCTTTGTGTTAGAGGCATTTGTAATAAAATTCGCCATGTCCTCAAAAAAATCAATAAATATATCCTGATGGTACGGTTTAAATGCCCACCACCCGGGCTTGGAATAAACAGTTCATTGACATAATTATATAGAAAAAAGAGGAAGGTCCAGAGTTTCAAATATAAAATATAAATTTTACTAGTATTTCTTTAAAAATTCAAAATGCAAATATACAAAAATTTCTAATATATGTACCATCATCAGTCATTTGCCTGGTACAGCCTATGAAATATTGTTCCTTTCTACACTCTTATATACCTAGTCTGGCTTATAGGTATAGTGCTTCTTAACATACACCCAGTTGTGGGTCATATAAATGTTCTCAATTATTTCAGAGAGGGGGATTCACATTCAAGATTCTCATTTTTAGGGTTGGGCATGTCCTGACCTTACATATACCAGCCACGGATAGCAGGGTAGAGATGGTATTTACCGGCACTGCTATGCTGTACGTACGAGCAAGGACTAGGCCACGACCAATTATTGGCTGTCGTGTCACTAGGGGCGGTCTTGTCCGTTACCTAGGGAACATGTATCCACAGCAGGGGCACTTGTGTAAGTGCCGTCAGCTGTGGATCCATCTTCCATAAATATCTCTGTTTTCGAGAGAGGGAGGTCTCGAGTGCACCTGGGGGCGATGGACGAAGGCGATGGTTCCCAGGTAAGGCGGATGTGTACAGCACCGTTATGTTTTGCATCGGTGCATGACACACGGGAGGTCAGCGAACCATCGCCTTCCTAGCTGCACAAACCCACTTCGTCATGGATGTGTTTCAGCTGGAAGGGGTGGGCTGGGTAACTGGGTTTTAAAAGGACAGGGATTTCCCCTGTCATTGACGTCAGATGCTGGAAACAGGTGCCAGCCAGTGCAACAGCATTGGCTATTGATTACTTGCCATTGCAAGTCTCCTTTTTTACAATAGAAATGACAGCCACAAGTAACCTTTGCCAGCACTGATGACTTTTGGATAAAGCTGGGTTTGACTAATCTCCCCTGAGGAATTGCTCGGTCACGAGGAAACGCGTCGGGAGGAATTATTGGCGGAGAGAGGCCTCCTGATCCCCCTATAGAGTACCGTGCATCTGAACGGGTAGGGAGGGCAGTGACCCTCAAAAATTCTTTGGGCAAAAATAGCCAACAATATGAGGATCTTGAATGTGAATCCCTCTCTCTGAAATAATTGAGAACATTTATATGACCCACAACTGGGTGTATGTTATGCTGTCTATTTTTTCACAAGCAAAGAAGCACTATAAGCCAGACTAGGTATATAAGAGTGTAGAAAGGAACAATATTTCATAGGCTGCACCAGGCAAATGATTGATGATGGTACACATATTAGAAATTTTTGTATGTTTTCATTTTGAATATTAAAAGAAATACTAGTACAATGAATGCAAAAGCAGATGCTCTTTAAAGGGGTTGTCCGGTTTTAGGAAATTAATGTTACTTTTTGTATAATCAAAAGTTATACAATATACTTTCTGTATGAATTTCTCACAGTTTTCAACAATGCTTGCTGTTATTCAGTAGGAACCTTCATTGTTTACTTCCAGTGGATAAACTTCTGTCTATGGTCATGTGATGATCACACAGGTGCTGGGATCTTTAGAAGACACAGTCTGATACACATACTGTAACGAGCCGTGCACCTGTGTGTCCATCACATGACCATGGACAGAATTTTATCCACTGGAAGTAAACAATGAAGGTTCCTACTAAATAACAACAAGTAGAGATATGAAAAAAAAACTGTAAGGAATTAATACAGAAAGTATATTGAAAAATCCTATAACTTAATTATATATTTTAAAAAAAAAATAGTATCATTAATTTGCTGAAATCGGACAACTCCTTTAACAATATTTCACTTTGAGGATTGTCATTTTATAGACAATGGTTTTGTAATGAACAATATTGGATTATCTATTTTAAATAATTTAAGTAAGGCTTCTGAAAGACATGGGTCTCAGCTTTTCAACCTTTTTAGAACTAGGCAAAGGAGACATAATTTTTAATAATGATCAATTAAAAACGTATTTGATTTGTAGTAAAAGGATCACTCATGGCAAAAAAAACAGTAATCCTAGTCATTATCTTTAAGTATAACTTCAAAAACTAAACACTTTAGGTAGTTAGTGGTTTTTCTGCCCTTAGTAATCAACAGAAAATTTATTAATTGATTAAATGACTGGCAATAAAATATCTGACACATGTACAGATGGTGTAAATAGAATACCTAAAGGTGCCCATACACATTCAATGAAAGTCATCCAAACCCGCTAATTTGTGTGGGATTGGCTGACGATCTAATGTGAAAGGGGGGTCTTCCAACTTTCCCCCGAAGGTAGATGTCTGGGGAAAAAAGGAGTGGGTATATTGATATTTTAACATATGTCATATACAAATCCTGTCCTTGTAATATAATCAATCGATCACACATTTCAGATAGTCTGCAAAATCTTTAATGATAGATCATTTAAAGAATATCCATTAAAAATATTTAAAAAGTGACACACAAAAACCCATAATCATGAAGTGTGGGACAGTGGGAATCACAATAATAATATTGCATAATCAATATACCACGACACAAATATGTCTTACCAAAGGTTAACGAGGTGTCTGGCAGTAGCTTATTCTCTTCTCCCCCTTAAAATAAACATGCACGATCGTCCGATAGTAAAATTTCGATTGATGACTCGGTTCTCTGACAAATTCTACATGTACCACCTGGTGTGATATTGCAATGTGTGTGAACTACAATAATTCTCATGTATACTAATGATCAAGTCTGAACCAAGAAAAAATCGTGCCAAAAGTCTAGGAAGTTTCATTGTTGATGACACTAGGTATATACCTCCTTATATCTTTACCATAATATTGATTTATTTTTGATTCTCCATCTTTTTCTAAGTCCGTATACTTTTTTAAAATTCAATTATTGTTGATAGAGCCAACTGTTCTTTATTATTATTTTGGATATTTATTCTCCCTTTTCTAGCACAGTTTATTACAGGTGCATACTTCATAGTTTCTTATTAACTTGGACAATTAATACACATGGTTTGATAGGTGGCCAGATGTCTCACTGACACATTGGTTCGATATGTGGCCGTCCTCAGAGCACCCACTGAGAAACAGGGAAGGATTGCTCTGCCATGCTGATATATTAGAACATGCGGTGAAATTTAATTTTAGCAATATCAAGAACTTCTGATCCGGCAGGAAAACAGAGCTGTCTAAGAGGGTGGATACGCTGCGTAAAACCACACAGCGTACCTGCCCTGGGCGCCACAGGGAATTTCGAATGAAAAACCGCACCGACGGCACATAAAAAAAGTTTGATACTTATATAGCCATTAAGACGGGTCCCTCTGGCGTCCTGGAGTCTGGCCTGGAGTGTGAGGGGTTAAACGGGCAGAATCACATGACCGGAGACCACTGCTATTGCTCTCTGATCGTTGCCCTGAAGCCTGAGGCTGTTAGCAACAGCCTTGGCTTCAGGAGCAGAGTGCTTGATTCGCGGGAAACAACTTCTGAAGAGTCACTTTGAAAAGGCGGCGCTTCAGAAGAACTACCCTGAGTGGCCGCCGTAGAAAGACTAGTTAAGGGGTTAAATTGATCGCAGTCTTACTGTAAAAGGAGGAGGGCTATAGATAGCTGGCCCACTATCCGCTTCTGAATGTGCCTTTAAAAATCTCTGGCATATTCATGTGCCAACCTGAGTATCAAACTCTTTGGGAGCAAAAATTTAGTCTGTTCATCTAGGTGACCACCACTAAGTGTCTGATTTAGTGCCGTAATAGGTAGTGACTAGCAGTCGGGAAGACCCATGGAGGGGCAAGTAGGTACTGGAGAGTGCAAACCTTGTAGTGCTGTGTTTTTTTGTGTAGGGAAAGCAGTTAGCTCTTCTGTGATAGGCTATGTGACAGCGGCTATCTCCTGAAAATGAAAAACACAGTGGCACATTCTGGCACCCACCAAATTTTGGTTGAGGCGTCCCGCTGAGGTATACATCATAAGCCTTGCTATTGAACCACTCATATTTAATAGCCGTCTTCTTTTTTACATAAAGCCTACAGACAAGTTCGTGTTCTTCTCTTATCGGTACCCTGAACACAAGACATTTTGGGGCATTCATTCCTATGCTGATGACTACAAAAGACATAACAATTTTCTGACAACACAAAGTTATACTATCAAAAATCGCATACTAAAATGTATTGCCTTAATCTTACAAATCTATGTATTAACAGTGGAGAAACAGGTCTTTATGTTATGTTAGAAGCACAACACTTCTCACTG
This sequence comes from Rhinoderma darwinii, assembly GCF_050947455.1. Lineage (NCBI taxonomy): Eukaryota > Metazoa > Chordata > Amphibia > Anura > Rhinodermatidae > Rhinoderma > Rhinoderma darwinii. The sequence goes on from NC_134691.1 coordinate 77,009,849, forward strand.
GCCTGATAAATGTACAGAAAATCTATGTTTAGTGAGATGAATCACAGGAAGATCAGACTTGTTTTATGGACTATACTACACATAAAAATGCTAATAAAATACATAAACCAGCGATAAATTGCTAGATATAGATATAAAGATATGGCCATGAATTGCTAGAAATAAATAGTTGAGCAATACTACACTACTTCTAATGGAATACAAGCCAAAAGAAACACATTTTACATTCACATAAATATAGTCCCATTTTAGATAAAAAAACAATTGAGTTCTTGGTTCTGGCAAATTTCCCGTGCACTGACCCAAGCTATGGCCAAATTTCCACTTGACTGCACCCTAGTTTACATGTAAGCACAAGACTTTGTAGGCTAAAGGTAATGTTTTTAGTTGTGACACTGCATTATCCATGAAAAGTTCAATGAATTGGGGACTTTTCTGCTAACTACATAAAGTTATAAACAAGAGGTAGAAAAAGTGAATTTAAAGTTTTTTTCCAATCAAACATATTTTTCTGAATTCTCTGACTTTTATCACAAGTTGTTGTATCTGGGGTCCGCTATCTGAAAACTATAATCGCTTAGTCCCTTATTGCCAGAGATACAGTTAGTCTCTAGTAACTTATAGTCAATTGTACAGTAGGTTTCTAGTTGTCAGGTCCCTTAATTTTTTGTGTAGTTCAACTAATTTCGATTGTATCTAGCGAACATTTCGTGGAAAAAACACGTAGCTTTTTTTCAAATTGGTGATAACCAATGCTATCGTGATTGGAATTATTCTATCATGTTAAAATGTTGTGCTCTTCTGTACTGTACAGGCTCTACTGAGTGCTTTTGTCATCTGCATAGGAATGACACATAGGAATGAATCACCTTCCACTGTAAAACTCTAAACAATAGTAACATAGTAAGGTTGAAAAAAATACAAGGTCCTACTAGTTCAACATTATATCCAGCAGTGTTGATCCAGAGGAAGGCAAAACTACTCCTATGAGGCAGTAGCAAATTTATTTCAATTTATAGGGGTTCTCTGCTTTAGACAATCCCTACTTGTTAGAAGGGTCCCTTGGCAATAAGCAGATCACCAAGTGTTCCACTCCTCTGAATGAAGCAATCAGTTGTTATCTGAGGGGAAACCTGGCAATAAGTGTTCAATTTCCCTGCAGCGCCACCACAGGGGAAATTAAGCATTACACAGTGCCCATTCATATCAATGGGTTGTCTGTGTAAAGCAGAACAGGATAGGATCTCCAGAGTGAGAGGCACTCTTTGTAACCGCTCTCCACTGTGGTCAAGAGATGAGGATCCTGATCAGGGGACTCCCCTCTATTAACTCAGAAATTGATAATAGGGTGAATGGAGATGGGTTTTCTAAACTTGAAAACCAATTTAATCTGGCCATACACTTAAGATTAAGATCGGCCAAAATGCAGCCGATCAATCTTACGTCGGATTGCTTAAACCACCAATCCGAACATCAATATGCCTGATCAGGGACAGTTTAAAAATAAATGCGCCGTCGCAAAGTAGCAAATGATTGTCCTTAATTGACAAATCATGCCTTAAACGCATAGTTTCAAACAACAAATGGCCATAATCCAACATGATCAATCACTTTTTTGTCCGACAGCAGTTGGTCGTTGGCCATCACGTTCGCATAAAATTTTCATTCCTATGTGAAAGGCCAGCTTTAGTGAAAAACAAATTCCTACTTAACTCCACATATGGCAATCAGTGTAAAACCTGCATCAATAGCACATCTAAGTAATCTAGTACACATCATTTCTGAAAATATTTACATTGAGATAGACATTCAAACAACTACTCTTACAGTAATTAAACCTTATATAATAATTTTGAAACCTTCCTCTGAACCTGTTCCAGGTATGCCATGTCTTTCTTGTCTGCTTTCCATAATAGGTGTAAAATCATGCACAATGGACATAAATCATCATCATAGTCAGAATCCAAGTCATATGTTCACAGAATCGTAGCCTGTAAGCAGTGGCGGATTAAGTAGACCATAGGCCCTGGGCTGTTACCCAAAGTTGGGCCCCCCTTTTCCACCGCTGCCCTGTAACTATTGTTAACACTTCCTTTTTGTCCAGACATTAACAAATGGGTGTTACTACTCCCCTTGTCAAAAAGCTGTGTCCCCACATACTGACCGTCTCCAACCATCGCTGACAGCATCGCACCGTGTAGGGACACATTCTCCTGACAAGGGGAATAGTAAGACTTTTTTGTCTATCAGTCCTGGACTGCACAAAGACTTTTTGTGAAATACAAGGATTTCCTATAATAAACATGTCAGGAGAGATCACAGATTGTCTATAAATCTAGTGACTCACAGGTGACGACGTAGTTATTTTCCTCTTTTCTTCTCCATCCGGTCCAGACTTCATAATGACTTTTCCCGGCCATGACCCATTTCTGCAGAATTTGCCACTCAGATGTCTTTGGCTCCTCACTTTTCCAACATTTCCACACCTATAAACAAAGATAAAATTATCATGGTGCCACACACTGTGCCCCTAAATATAATAGCACCAAACACTGCGCCCCTGAATAAAATAGTACCAAATGCTGGGCCCATAAATATTATAGCACCATAGACTGCGCCACTGAATATAATTGTGTCAAACACTGTAGAGTAAAGCACGACATACACACAGCTCCTGTAGATAGCACCACACACAACCCCCTGTAGATAGCGCTACACACAGACCCCTGTACATAGAGCTACACACAGCCCCCTGTAGTTAGCGCTACACACTGACCCCTGTAAATAACGCTACACAGCCCTCCCCCTCTGTAAATAGCATCACATAGCCCTCCGCCTCTTGTATATAGTGCTACACAGCAATCCCCCTTAGATATAGGGATACACAGCGCTCCCCTCTTCTATATAGTGCTATACAGCAATCCCCCCTTGTATATAGTGCCACAAAGCGCCACCTCCCTTGTATATAGTACTACACAGCGCCTCCCCCCTTGGACCTGCAGCTCTTGTAATTGCTCAGTATAATGTCCCCCATAGCTGCCCCACAGTATAATGCCACCCATAGCTGGCCCATACATTATAATGCCCTCCATAGCTGCCTCTACACAGTATAATTTTCCCCTTAGCTGTCCTACACAGTATAATGCCCTACATAGCTGCTACACAGTATAATGTTCCCTTTAGCTGTCCTATACAGTATAATGCCCCCATAGCTGCCTCTACACAGTATAATGCCCCCCATAGCTGCCTCTACACAGTATAATGTTCCCCTTAGCTGTCCTATACAGTATAATGCCCCCATAGCTGCTACACAGTATAATGCCCTCCATAGCTGCCTCTACACAGTATAATGCCCCCATAGTTGCCTCTATACAGTATAATGCCCTCCATAGCTGCCTGTACACAGTATAATGCCCTCCATAGCTGCTACACAGTATAATGCCCTCCATAGCTGCTACACCGTATAATGCCCTCCATAGCTGCCTCTACACAGTATAATGCCCTCCATAGCTGCTACACAGTGTAATGCCCTCCATAGGTGCCTCTACACATTATAATGTTCCCCTGAGCTGTCCTATACAGTATAATGCCGCCATAGCTGCTACACAGTGTAATGCCCTCCATAGCTGCCTCTGCACAGTATAATGCCCTCCATAGCTGCCTCTACACAGTATAATGCCCTCCATAGCTGCCTCTACACAGCATAATGCCCTCCATAGCTGCTACACAAAATAATGCCCTCCATAGCTGCTACACAGTATAATGCCCCCATAGCTGCCACATAGTATAATGCCATACATAGCTGCCTCTACACAGTATAATGCCCTCCATAAATGCCTCTACACAGTATAATGTTCCCCTTAGCTGTCCTATACAGTATAATGCCACGATATGTACGTACCTAATAAAAAAATAACATAATGACTTACCTATCCCCGTGATGTCAGGAGGAGAGAAGGAGTCCCAGGCAGAGCGCCAGTGGCTCTGCTCCGGAACCCCCGTCTCTGGGGAAGCCCCTGACATAACTGTCCATATATGGACAGTGATGTCAGAGGGAGACAAGGAGTCAACGGCAGAGCGCTACTAGTGGCTCTGCTCCGGGACTCCGTCTCTGGGGAAGCTCCTGAAATCACGGCCCATATATGGACAGTGATGTCAGGAGGAGAGAAGGAGTCCCAGGCAGAGCACTAGTGGCTAACATCTATATGGGGGCACAAAGTGACGTTTTCTGCCATTTTACTGCAGCCGCGAGTTCCTCCGCAAAGGGGTCTACTAAGTCTGTGTCGCCCAAGGGCCCACATAAACCTGGAGCCGGCCCTGCTCCATTCTCCCTGTTTGGCCATAGCAGTGTGCATACTAAATAGAATCTAAGGTGTACCACCCAGCTACTTAGAAAAATGAGGAGAGAGTCACAGCACTAGACATTAACAGCCGAGAGGTTTAAACTAGTGCTATGACTGCCTTTTAATATGTCAAATCAGTCTGCCGCTAAGGGTATGTTCACACGGCCAAATTTCAGACGTATACGAGGCTTATTATGCCTCGTTTTACGTCTGAAAATAGGGCTGCAATACGTCGGCAAACATCTGCCCATTCATTTGAATGGGTTTGCCGACGTACTGTGCAGACGACCTGTTATTTACGAGTCGTCGTTTGACAGCTGTCAAACGACGACCCGTAAATTTACTGCCTCGGCAAAGAAGTGCAGGGCACTTCTTTGCCTCGTAATTTGAGCCGTTCTTCATTGAAATCAATGAAGCACGGCTCAAGGTTTACGAGCGTCTCAGACTCCTCGTAAATTACGAGGAGGAGCTTTTACGTGTGAAACGAGGCAGCTGTTAACAGTCTGTCTTTTCACACGTAACTGCCTCTCAGCGTGTGAACATACCCTAACTGACTCCCCTCATAGCAGTTTAGGCAATGCCCTGAGACATATTTCAGTCATACTGTTTGAGCTTTATAGTATAGTGTTTCTGAAGGTCAGTGGAGGGAACTCTAAGGCAGTGGGGTAGACAGAGGGCATGGTATGTCACTTCCTCCAAGTACCCACATAAACCTACAGGCAGTCTTGTCCAGTAGCACTTCCGAGAACAGTGAACAACAATTTAAAAAAGAAAAAAAAAATTAGGAGATTTTATTAACCCCTTCCCGCTCCTGGACATACTATTAGGTCATGGTAGCTATATCGTTCGCGCTCCATGACCTAATAGTACGTCACGGGAGTAACGGCTGTTTCGGACGTCTTCCCGACACATACAGGAGCTGTGACAACTGCTGTCTCGTACAGCAGTTGCCGCAGCTCCTACAGCGGGGACCGATCGCTGTGTCCCCGCTGATTAACCCCTTAAAAGCCGCATTCAATAGTGATGGCGGCTTTTTAGGGGTTAAGCTACCATCGCCGGCCTGCTACACGATAGCGGCCGGTGATGGTGACTATGGCAACCAGACGCCTAACAATGGCTTCTGGCTATGCCATCGACGGAAACCTAGTGGGTCCTGACAAAGTCAGGACCCACTATGCTGGCTGTCAGTGGGTAGCTGACAGCTCTAATACACTGCACTACGCATGTAGTGCAGTGCATTAGAATAGCGATCAGGGCCTCCTGCCCTCAAGTCTCCTAGTGGGACAAAGTAATAAAGTAAAAATAAAATGTGTAAAAATAAGAAAATAAAAGTTTTAAAAGTAATAAAACTAAAAATCCCCTTTTTTCCCTTATCAGTCCTTTATTGTTAATAAAAATAGATAACCAAATAAACCATACATAATTGGTATCGCCGCGTCCGTAATGGCCTGAACTACAAAATTATTTCATTATTTATCCCGCGCGGTGAACGACGTAAAAGAAAATCATAATGAACCGTACTACAATCACAATTGTTTGGTCACTTCACCTCCCAAAAAATGGAATAAAAAAGAGATCAAAAAGTCGCATGTACCTAAAAATGGTGCTGCTCGAAACTACAGTTCGTTAAGCAAAAAATAAGTCCTCGCACGGCTTTCTTGATCGAAAAATAAAAAAGTTATGGTGCTTAGAATAAGGTAACACAAAAAGTAAATAATTTTTTACAAGTATTTTTATTGGGCAAACGCCATAAGACATAAAAAAAACTATAAACATCTGGTATCGCCGTAATCGTATCGGCAAGCAGAATGAAGTGAATACGTCATTTATAGCGCACAGTGAACGCTGTAAAAAAAATAGAATAAAAAAACAATAGTAGAATTTCTGTTTTTTAGTCATCACGCCACTTAAAAATAGAATAAAAACTGATCAAAAAGCCGCATGCACCCCAAGAAAACTACAATGAATTCCTCAAGGGGTCTAGTTTCCAAAATGGGGTCACTTTTGGGGGGTTTCCACTGTTTTGGCACCACAAGACCTCTTCAAACCGGACATGGTGCCTAATAAAAAGGAGGCCTCAAAATCCACTAGGTGCTCCTTTGCTTCGGAGGCCGGTGCTTCAGTCCATTACCGCACTAGGGCCACATGTGGGATATTTCTCAAAACTGCAGAATCTGGGCAATAAATATTGAGTTGCGTTTCTCTGGTAAAACCTTTTGTGTTATAGAAAAAAATGGTATAAAAAGATTTTTTTGACAAAAATAAATATATATGTAAATTTCACCTGTACTTTGCTCTAAATTCCCGTGAAACACCTAAAAGGTTAATAAACTTTCTATATGCTGTTGTGAATACTTTGAGGGGTCTATTTTCTAAAATGGGGTGTTTCATAGGGGTTTCTAATATATGGGCCCCTCAAAGCAACTTCAGAACTGAACTGGAACCTAAAAAAAAAAAAAATGAGGCAATACTTCGCTTCTCCTAATGAGCAGCGCCCACTCCGAGATGACCCCAGTTTTGACCGTTTGTATAAACAGAGACCCCTAATAGACCGTTTCAGTGCTCGGTTTGCCCAAGCATACACCCCCGAGAATTGTATTTCTTTTGATGAGTCCTTGGTACATTTTAAAGGGAGGCTTCAATTCCGCCAGTACCTGCCGGGTAAGAGGGCAAGGTTTGGCGTGAAGATGTATAAGCTGTGTAAGAGTGCATCAGGCTATACCTACAAATTTAGGATGTATGACGGGAAGGACAGCAGTATTCAGCCTCCAGAAAGCCCCCCTTACTGGGAGTTGATGCAAAAATTGTGTGGGATTTGGTGCACCCACTGCTGGACCAGGGTTACCACCTCTACCTAGATAATTTTTATATCAGCGTCCCACTCTTCAAGTGCCTCGCTTCCAGAAGTACTGCGGCATGCGGCACTGCTGGAAGAAATCTGAGAGGCCTCCCTAAGACTCTGTTTGGGCAAACAAGAAGGGGTGATAGCAGGGCACAATCTAGCAGCAACATAATGTGTGTCAAGTACAAGACAAGAGAGATGTCCTTGTATTGACAACAATACATGCCCACACCAGTACCCATGTACCTGTACAGAGACCCCCAAACCGGACTGCATCCTGGACTACAATAGGTACAAGGGAGGGGTGGACTTGTCAGATCAAGCCCTGAAGCCCTACAGCGCCATGCGGTGTGGTATAAGAAGCTGGCCGTGCACATCACACAGATGGCATTGTACAATGCGTACGTGCTACGTCGATGTGCAGGCCAGAGGGTAACATTCCTGGAATTTCAAGAGGTGGTTATCAACAAAGTAATTTTTAGGGACCAAGAAGGGGGCACCCAGTACTTCTGGAAGCGAGGCCACACACATCGTACCAGGGCAACACTTTCCAGGAGAAGTTCCCCAAACCTCATCGTTCCCACCCAGCTTCTTTCACTGCAGACACACAGCGTGACGTCACCCACAGGTCCTTCAACCTTGGCGTCGGAAGAGAGAAGACACATCGGCTCCAGGCGTCCGAGAGAGTACAGTTGAATCTGCAGCAGCATCACCGTGTCAGGTAAGCATAGTAAACGCCCTAGAGACGAGCATATTACCCTCTCGGATGGCTGGAGCCCATGTATCTTCTCTGTCCGACTTCAAGGTTGAAGGACCTGTGGGTGACGTCACGCTGTGTGTCTGCAGTGAAAGAAGCTGGGTGGGAACGATGAGAAGTGTATGACGCTGATTTGTCAGCGTCATACACTTCTATTCACAACGCCCAATTGGTAAAAACACAATACACGCCCAATTGGTAAAAACACAATACACTCCCAGTGATAAAAACACAATACACGCCCAGTTGGTAAAATGAGAAAATACGCCCAGTTGTCCATTGAAAAGTACATTTGCATAAATATAAAATTGCTCATAACTTGGGCAAAAATTATCGTTTTAAAAAAAACTAAAACTTTGCTGTTATCTACATTGCAGCGCCGATCACATTCAATAGGAGATAGGGATTTGATAATCTGGTGACAGAGCCTCTTTAAGGCCCAAACTAGGCTGCGTCCTTAAGAGGTTAATCTTAGGCCCTTTTCACATCTGCGTCGGGTCATGCCGTTGTTCTGCTCCATCAGAAGAGCAGAACGAGGGAATACCGGAAGCAACAATTCTGTTTCACCACAGACACCACCGGTGGTGTCCGTGGTTTTACAGGAAACATTAGCGCAGCATGCTCCTCCAACGCATATGTGAACAGGGCCTTATTAGTTAAACATTTTTTGCATACGTAGTTTGATTTTGTGTTACTTAATTTTTCTCTGTACAGGTGAATACACTTTAAATCCGCTTTCCTGTCAATTATAAGAGTGTATAGAAACTGTATTATTTTCCGGTCATAGTCCAATGATTTCTTGGCTCCTATCATTGTAAAAAGTATATACAATTTTGTTCTCAAGGAAATAGTAAGAAGAAAACCAGCATATTACTTATCAGCAATAATAGGAGTAAATTATCTATTTCCTCAATCTCTGAGAAACAAATTGAGAAAATAACAAGGGAACGATAATAAAGAGGTCTAAACCGATTTTTAGTGGCAAGGTCACATTCGGTGCATGTTTACTAAAATCTTCACATAATTTACCAAACAAAAGATACCTTTCACACAAGGTCATGTCTATATCAGCAGTCATTCATACGCTGAGGTTCCCTCACCTTTCATGCCCATTGTTTAACATGGCAAAGAGAAGAAACAGTAAGGGAAGAGAATGAACTCTCATAGTTCTCTGATGTCTACATATGTATAAATGACTTCTGTTAAATATATCTATAGCTATTTTCACATTTACATAAACTATATGTCTTAAAATATGTGCACACTTCATCGTTACACCAATATAGGCTTTTTGGGCATCCTAATCTACAACAATGGCTGTTAAAATGGAGTTCGTCCCCTTTTTGCAGCTTTAAAAGCCTCCACTATTCTGGAAAGACTTTCCACAAGATTTTGGAGAAAGTCTTTTGGAATTTGTGCCCATTCAGCCAAAAGAGCATTTGTGAGGTCAGGGACTGATGTTGGATGGGAAGGTCTGTCTCACAATCGGCTGTCCAATTCATCCCAAAGGTGTTCGATGGGATTGACGTCAGGGCTCTGTGCAGCCACTCCAGTTCATCCAAACCAAACTTTATATCTTTATGAACCTCACTACTAAACACCAGCTTGGGAGGGTGCAAACAGGAGAGACCATGGCTACTGAACACCAGCAAGGGGGAACTGCATACAGGAGAGACTGCAGCTACTGAATTTTAGCCTGGGGGCACCGCACACAGGAGGGAAAACAGCTAATAAAACACCAGGTTGGGGGGTGCACATAGGAGAGACGGCAGCTGCTAAACACAAGCTGAGGGTTGTGCACGTAGGAGAGACTACGGCTACTGAACACCATATTGAGGAGTGCACGTAGGAGAGAGAGCTGCCAACTTGCTAACCTTGTCATTTACAGAGCGGTTACTGAACTCTGTCCTTGCTGCACTGATCACCAGGAGAGAGCAGCGCTTCATTATGCACTTGGCGATGCTGAACATCAAGAGAGAGAGCAGTGCTGCATTGCAAGCTTGCCATATTTTCAGCAGCGACAAACACAATGAAGCGCTGCTCTCTCTTGTGGTGATCACCGCCACCAAGTGTATAATGAAGCTCCGCTCTCCCTCCCTGTTTTCAGCGTCGGCAAGCACACAACGGTGCTAGACACCTGGAGAGACAAATTTGCCAGAAAACTATGCCCCACGTGCCGGCTGTGGCTCCGATGCCCCAGGTTGCTGACCCCTGATCTAGATATTGTGTTTTTTCTGGCTATTTTCTCAATAGACTTCCCTATACAAAATGTCATAACAGAAAATGGCAACCAAAAATGCATGTAAGTAAATACCATTAGACACACAAGGCATTTTTTACATGCATTTTTAAACGCAGGAAAAAAGTGTGTGTGAAAGAGGCCTTAAGGTAATATAGGTGCCCCCTTACCCGTTGTGCTCCTCTGCAGCTGCACAGGTTGTACATATGGTTTGTCTGCCCCTGCTGTAAGATTCTATTCATGCTAAATGCCAAAGTCAATCAGTCCTCATCAAGTCCAACCATGCCACACCAACTCAAGGGCACCACACCAGTGTGGGCCTGCCTCATAGTTTGAGAAGCACTGCTTTAATGTAGAATTTTTGTGAATTTAAATAGCGCAATTACCTACACTTTCTGGATATTCAGATAGTATTCAGCTTCTATGAAAAGGACACTTTTGTCATGCATCGGCACAATGGAAGCCTATGGGCACATTACAGTATACAAACGGATGTAGGCCAAATGCATGATGAGAACAGAGCCTTATTCAGTCTGTATAAAGAAGCTTATTCCTCTGTATAGTAGCACTAATTAAAGGTTAGCTCTAACAAAACTGGTAATGATAGCTATTCAAAGTGACCTTCCACGACAGCTTAGACAGGTTGTGTGTCTTTACTGGGTGTCGGCCGCATATGACAGCACTGCATAAGATCTTAAGGCTGGGTTCCCACGAGTCAGAGAAATAAATCTAGGAAGCATATCTGACCTCGAACCCGCAGGGAACTCCATTTGAAGAACAGCACCAATTTGTGGTGCAGTTTTTCGGGTGGGAATTTCCGCTGCGGAAATCAGTGCTTCAGAACAATAAAAGTCTATACTTACCCCCGGCGTTGGCATGGCCACACATCCCTCTGTTCTCTGTGTAGAGCGGCCTCCTGGAATGACGCTGCAGACCATGTGAACGCTACACCCTGTGATCGGCTGCAGCAGTCACATGAGATGAAACTTAATCCTGGAGCCCAGCCTGGACGGAGAACAGAGGAATGCATCACTATGACAACGGCCTAGGTAAGTATAGACTTTTTTTTAAATTAAATTTAGGCCTCATTTACACGAGCGTATTATACGCGCGTGCGACGCGCGTGCTTTTCACGCGTGTCGTACGCACCTATAATAGTCTATGGGGCTGTTTAGACGATGCGTGAATTTTGCGCTGCGTGAGTGCGTTGCGTAAAACTCACGACATGTTCTATATTCTTGCGTTTTTCACGCAACACGCACCCATTGACTTCAATGGGTGCGTGAAAACAACGCATGCCACACGGACGGTCCTGCGTTGCATGCGCGAAAATCACGCAAGAGCTGTCAAAAGGATGAATGTAAACAGAAAAGCACCACGTGCTTTTCTGGTTACAAACATCCAAACAGAGTGTCAAATTAGAGATGAGCGCACCGAACTTCACCGGGTTCGGCCGAACTCGTTTTGACCGAACCCGGCAAAAAATGTTCGGGTACGCGACGTCAGGAGACAGTCACTGCCCACGGTGCTCAAAGCCTTAAACTGTTTCAGCACCATGGACAGTGACTTTCGATCACAATATACATATACGTGTAAAAAAAAACAGAAGTTCGGACTTACCGATAAGTCCCGGCTCCTTCCTCCAGTCCGACCTCCCGGGATGACAATTCAGGCCAAGTGACAGCTGCAGCCAATCACAGGCCAAGCACAGGCTGCAGCCAATCACAGGCTGCAGCGGTCTCATGGCCTGCCGCGTCATCCTGGGAGGTGGGGCCGGATGACAAGAGAGGGACGCGTCACCAAGGCAACGGCCGGGAGACCGGACTGGAGGAAGCAGGCAGTTCCTGGTAAGTTTGAACGTCTTTTTTTATTCACAGGTTGGTGTATATTGTGATCGGCATTCACTGTCGAGGGTGCTGAAAGAGTTACTGCCGATCAGTTAGCTCTTTCAGCACCTTGGACAGTGACGGGCGTCGACTACCTCATCTCTATGATGGCGGCTGCGTGAAAATCACGCAGCCGCGCATCATACACGGATGACACACGGAGCTGTCAAATGCCTTTTGCGCGCGCAAAACGCAGCGTTTTTTGCGCGCGCAAAACGCACACGCTCCTGTAAATCCGGCCTAAAACAAAAAAAAAGGTTTATTTTTTTCCCTTTTGTGATTTTTGTGACCGGAATCTCAGTGTTTTCGCCGCCAAAGTCACAACACTTGCTATTTGTAGCGGGTTTTACATCCCCATTGAATTGAATGGGGAAAATCCACAACAAAAGAGCAACAAATCCAAATCGTTTTCACTGCAGTTTCTTTTCAGCAGCGTGTGCATGAAATTTGTTCAAATCTCATCAACTTTGCTGCTACTGTAAATGCTGCGGATTTTCCGCACAGAATTCCGTTGCGGAAATTCCGCAGCATTTACGCTACATGGGAACCCAGCCTAAGGGTACAATCACACGCAGCAGATTCTATGGCAGATATTGTCTGCAACTGAAAATCATTTCCGTTTATCTGAATGTAACTTTCAAAAATCCATATACCTTCTGAAAAAACAACCACATTTAGATAAATGGAACTGATTTTCAGTAGCACAAAATTTCTGCAACAAAATCTGCCGCGAGTGACTGCATCCTAAGGCCTTGTTCACACAGTAAAACTCTGCTTCGGATTTTGCATGCATTTTTTGGAATTGAATCCATTAGAACAGAGCTATAAGGCCTTAATTTATATATTTCTTTTGTTTAAGTACCATTCCTGGTTTTGAAGTAAAAAATACATGCAAAATCTGCAGCAAATCTTCACCATTTGAACAAGGCCTAAAGGTGTACTAAACCTAAAGTGCACAACATGTAAAAGTGGATTAGTGCAAGTTAAATCTCATTGATTCTCCACTGATAAGTGGCACCAGACGTGATTTGAGGTCAGTTATGACTGCTTCCATTACAAGCCCATTTGGCAGCAGGGCTGTTGTGCATGGGCTGTGTCCAGTGGTGCACCGTCTATGAGGCGAGATGAGCTTCTCGCCTCAGGTGGCAGCCTGTTACCTCTTTGAGGGGGCGACGGCACCACTAAAACCAGCCGCCGCCACCCCCTCTTGCACTAATTGTACCTGCGTCTATGCATTAGCGCTAAATGGCCGGGCACGTTCCGTGCCTGACCATTCAGCGCCTTACAATGACGCTGATTGGCAGGGCAAAATTACTTGCCCCGCCAATCAGCGCCTTTCAACGATGCTGGCGGCGCATGTTGACGTCATCGCGCCGCTTCCATTGTTGAAAGGCGCTGATTGATGGGGCAAGCCATTCTACCCTGCCAATCAGTGCCTTTCAACGAACGTAGTGGCGCGATGACGTCATTGCGCCGCTTGTGTCGTTCAGCCACTGCAGACCTGCTTAGAAGAGAGTAGGTCTGAATTGCCACTGGAATGCGTGGGAACAGGATCATGTGAGTATATAACGTTTTTTTTTTCTAATAAAACTGTGAGTGGCATTATCTACAGGGGGGTTCCATCTACAGGGGGCTCTATATGTGGGGATGTGAAGCACTATCTACAGGGGTTGGGCTATATGTGGGACACTATATACAGGGGTGAGCTATATTTGAAGCACTATCTATAGGGGGAGATATTTGTAGGGCACTATCTGCAGGAGTGGGCTATATGTGGGACGCTATATACAGGGGTGGGTTACCTGTGGGGCACTATGTACAAGGGGGGTATATGTAGGGCACTGTCTACAGGGGTGGGCTATATGTGGGACGCTATATACAGGGGGATTTATATGTGAGGCACTATCTACAGAGGTCGGCTGTATGTGGAGCACCATCTATAGGGGGAGCTATATGTAGGGCAGTACGGTGGCTCAGTGGTTAGCACTATTGCCTTGCAGCTCTGGAGTCAATATGTGGGCATCTACAGGGGGCAGTATGTAGGGCACTATCTACAGGGGCTTCGATATAGGGCACTATCTACAGAGGCTCTATGTGGGTCACGATCTACAGGGGGCTATTGGGGCACTATCTACAGAGGCACGGTGTATGTGTGATACAGTGTATGATACTATTATAATCAGGGACACAGTGTATGACGCTATTATAATTAGAGGTGCAGTGAATGGCGCTATTATATTTATAGGCGTTGAGAATTTTATCATCGTTTATAGGTGCAGAAATGTTTTAAAAGTGAGAAGCTGAAGACATCTGAGCGGAAAACTGCGGAGATGGGTTGTGGCTGGGAGAAGTCATCATAGAGGTCTGGACCGGATGGACAAGAAAAGAGAAAAAGAACTAGAATCTGAGACGTCACCGGTGAGTCACTTAATGTAAATGTTTATTCTGCCTCTAATCAGTAATGTAGTCACTGTATGATCTGCAGCAAGATGATGGGTGGTCTGATTATGATATAATTATTTTTTTTGTGAAGCAGCAACTCCCAGCGTATCCTTACCATTGTTCGGGCCATGCTGGGAGCTGTAGTTTTACGCCGTACAAACCTATGCATCAGGGGTTGCACTAAATTGAGCCGTATAAATTCTAGAGATGTATTTATGTACTGAGCTTTGTTCTGGTGTTGTATTTATGTACTGAACTTGGTTCTGGTGCTGTATTTATGTACTGAGCTTGGTTCTGGTGTTATATTTATATACTGAGCTTCGTTCTGCTGTAATTATATAGGATATATTTATAATAACAAAATTGCAGGGCAGATGGGATTGTTTTCAATTCATTGTATATTTAATGGGAAGCTGTCTGGTAGTTTTAACCCCTTGAACCGCCACCATGCGGTAATACATGACCTGACAATATTTCCAAATGTATGTTTTTTTTCAGATGCAGCAAAATCTATAAAATCAACTTTTAAAACGGTGCACACTATATGCTAATTACTCATTAAAGGGTCATGGGGCGGTGCCTCTATCCTGAAGAGTCACATAGTCCTGCCTCCAAACCCAACTTTCCATGTTTGATTTCATCCCCCTAGCTGATAAAACTTTCTCGGATGCGCCATTGCCTTGTACTACTTGGGCACGCACTGTGCAGCGAGGTATACTCTGCCCGGCTTCATCGCTGCACTGCACATGTCAGGGGAGTACAAGGCAACGGCGCATCCGCAAGAGTTTTAGGAGGCTGGTAGTGAACAGCCAGAGGGATGTCAATCAAAATCTGGGGGCCGCCATTTCAACTTTCGCTTTAGGCAGCAGAAAAGCTAGAATCGGCCCTGGCTGTGTCTAGTTTTACAGCTCAGTCCCATTCACTTGGATGGGGATGATTTAAAGGGGTCATCTGACAGCCCAAAAAATAACAGAAAATATCTCCCAAAATACTTTAAAAAAAATGTTCCCTCATCATAAGACATAATTTCAACTCACAAAACATTATTTTAAGATTACTCATCAAACCCTATTGCTGCAGAAATGGTCTTTTGCTACGGTTATGAGATGGGACTTAGTTTTACAGTGTGCGCTGAAAAACTACAATTCCCGGCATCCAATGCTTTTCTCTTTGCACAGGATTTCCCGCCCACCGCTTGACTATGTTACTCTATCTTCCCCCTAGTTCAGCGTGCGCAGGTGCAAGGATACTCTCTTGCCAAGAAAGCCAGCCCCTTGTATTCAAGGAGGGGAGGCAGACCTGGGGCTGTGTCGGCGCATCGTCGGGTAGGAGGAAATAGTCGAACTTCCATCACCACTTGACAGGTTTTACATCAGCGATTTAGTTCAGAATTGAAAATGCAAGTCTATTAGTAAGTGCCTTCTTATCATTTAACAAAATGCGAGAGAGCAATTTTTGGTTTCCGGATAACCCTTTTAAGTTGAATTTTAGTGGAAGACAGATATTAGTGCTCTATCCAGGACAGAGGATAAAGGGAAAGAGTAATAGGTAACACCTATAGCATACAAAACTTTATTGTCCCATGTGTAAAATCACAGACCTGTATATTAGCCTTGACACAAAAAACAGGCACAAGTACAATCAATGTACATGCAATGCATCACGCATTATAAGTAAAGTAACCATCATGTATAATCAACAGAATACCCGTGATCAGCAGTGATGACAAAAGCTTTGCGAAGCAAGAGATTCCGGGCAAAATTGCACTGTTTGTAGAGTATCTTCTGATTCGCCCACAATGAATTGTGAAACTGAACAGCCAATCAGGAGTGTTATGTCGACAAATAGCACAATCCCTATATAAGTAAGTGCACTGCTGTCCTGGAACCATTTTCAGCATGCAGATTTTGATGTTTATGTTTGCAGCTTTCTAGGGTTTTATCATTTGTGACGCTAGTAGAGCGCCTATTAAAATAATTATTCTGGTGCACTCTTTGCAGCATTCCAAGTTTTTCCATCCGTGACACAGGCACTCATAAATAAATAGTGCTATTTCAGTGCTGTATAGGTTTTTGAATTTATCTAGGTCAGCACATACCGACTATATTCAGTAAATCAGGGATACTGCTCAACTTTATTTTAGAACAGATGTTCATTTTGATTTTCATTTTGTTGCTGTTAGAGAACCAGGTCAGAGAGGGAAAGTCTGTACAAGGACTGACTGGAACAGTTGGATAATCTTCTTCAGGAGAGGAACCAGAAAGAGGAGGAGATGGCACCAATGCAAATGCTACAGCTTGCGGAAGAGAAACACCTTGGCTGTATGTCTGCCTCTAGCAGACATACCAGCTGTGACCAGGATAGGGTCAGTGGTTCATCCATTTTAACACATTAGTCAATATATACATACACTATAAAGGATTGATCTTTGATACAAACATAAAGAATCAAGTACTTAAATATCCAAACATGTGCCCATAAGGTAAGGCGAAGTCCAGAGCCAGGGTTATACATCAAAGGGCCACAAAATTGGTTAAGGACAAGCCCAATAAGCTCAAATATCCCTGGGCTCAGTCCTATTGGGCCTAAAACGGAAAAATAATTAGCTTTTTAATGTATAAATAACAGTACATTTAATTTATTGAGCCAAGTGTGAATGTTTGAGATACAATATCTAGAGCAGGAACACACAACTTGTGGAATGGGGCGAGGCTGCTCTGTGCGGCCCCCAACCATCTGGACACAGGCATGCTTTTCGGTGTTGCAATAGTTCAGAAAGGTAAAGCTATCCAGGGAAAACGGTTACTGTGTTATGCCTTGTGCTGGCCTGAAGGAGTGATGCATGACTAGCATTCTCTCTTTTGAACCCTGTGTCATGAGCCGCTACTTCAGGCCCTGCACTAGGCATAACAAATTATATGAGTTTTGACAGAGTTCTATTAACGGGTACTCTCACCCAGGTCCAGCGTCAGCACCCGGCAAACCCGGGCAAGTGTCGGGGCCCACCTCCCTTGGGGGGGCCCACTCGGTCGCCGGGTGCTGTCGTCACGGCATCACTGTCCATATATGGACAGTGATGTCGGGAGGGGTGAAGGAGACCCAGGCAGAGAGCTAGCTGCTCTGCTCCGGGATTACGTCTCTGGGGAAGCCCCTGACATCACTGTCCATATATGGACAATAATGTCAGAAGGAGAGAAGCGGTCCCAGGTAAAGCGTTAGCGGCTCTGCTTCGGGACTCCTGCTCTGGGGAAGCCCCTGACATCAATGTCCATATATGGACAGTGATGTCAGAGGGAGAGAAGGAGTTCCAGGCAGAGTGCTACAAGCGGCTCTGCTCTGGGACTCCATCTTTGGGGAAGCCATGGACAGTGATGTCAGAGGGAGAGAAGGAGTCCCAGGCAGAGTGCTAGCGGCTCTGCTCGGGACTCCGTCTCTGGGGAAGCCCCTGACATCACTGTCCATATATGTTCTCAAATATGTAAGGATGCACACCTTATATAGACGTAGTATTGGTGCTATGAAGGTTCGGGCTGGATGACCCACAATAGTGATCAATAAAACCTAGAAGCACTCCAATGATTCTTTCGAAATATTTTCAAGATAATTTTATTATGAAATAATTTTATTATGAATAATTCATACACGATATTCCTTTTCAAGCGATAATTCTTGGACGTTTCGACCTCACCTAGGTCTTTATCACAATCGCTGTAATAACATAACATGTACAACGTATGTAATGACATAATAAAATATAACGGACAACTGAATAGAGTAAACAAATGATATAAAATAGAGAAAAACCACACATGATAAACAATGTAGAGAGCAGACTAAGTCAGCAAAGCATATGTATTGATCAATAATTCAACATATGAAGTAATGCATCAACCATGAGGGTTGTACAGACATATATATACATACAATACAGTATTATAATACTATCGCATACAGGTAAGAATAAATTTTAGATTAGAGCTGTCACCTAAGCAACATGTAATGAAATACTAAAGATATTACTATGTCAGATATATTCATAAAAGTAAATCTACACAGGAACTGATGATATCAATAGGGGCTAGAACTATGTCATTCCATCAGACCATGACCTAAACCGGTAATATTGGTTGGTGCACAGAATAAAGGTATAATGAAGAAAGAAGAGCCATTGAGTTGTAACAAGAGAGTGAGCATACCTGATAATCGTTAAGATGTGGTGTGGACGGCGTCTACCAGACGCTCTCAGATTGCAGTCTGAAAGAAGTAACCCCGAGAAGGTGTTTAAATAGCGCGCGACACTGCCGGATATCCGGTGTTTGGAACGCACTCGGAGTCCTGCGCAAGCGCACTACGCTCAGCTGTAGACTTGACACGCAAGTAAGGAACAAGTGTCAGTATTGACATGATCGCTAATAAAAAGAAACGAAGACGCTGGCGCTGGAATACCCTAACCGGTATGTTAAATAACTCACTAGATTTTTAGAGAGAAATAGATACACCAAGTATAGTCTAGCTGTACTAAAATATTGGAAATAAAGAAATTGTAACTAAGAATGTAGGTACATTACAATGCTCTATTAGAATGGTAATAATAAGGACAAAACAATAAACAATATACAGATAGAGTATAATAGTGAATTGGATTGATCATAATCTATATTATACAAAGGTGAAAAAAAGGATGCAAAGAAAGGGAAAGAAAAGTAATATATAATACCCATGTTCATTTCTTCCAGGCACGGTAGGAAACATGAGATCGATTATGACCAGATACAGGTACCTAAAAACCGGTTCACTTTTCTTACTTTTCTTTCCCTTTCTTTGCATCCTTTTTTTCACCTTTGTATAATATAGATTATGATCAATCCAATTCACTATTATACTCTATCTGTATATTGTTTATTGTTTTGTCCTTATTATTACCATTCTAATAGAGCATTGTAATGTACCTACATTCTTAGTTACGATTTCTTTATTTCCAATATTTTAGTACAGCTAGACTATACTTGGTGTATCTATTTCTCTCTAAAAATCTAGTGAGTTATTTAACATACCGGTTAGGGTATTCCAGCGGTTAGGGTATTCCAGCGCCAGCGTCTTCGTTTCTTTTTATTAGCGATCATGTCAATACTGACACTTGTTCCTTACTTGCGTGTCAAGTCTACAGCTGAGCGTAGTGCGCTTGCGCAGGACTCCGAATGCGTTCCAAACACCGGATATCCGGCAGTGTCGCGCGCTATTTAAACACCTTCTCGGGGTTACTTCTTTCAGACTGCAATCTGAGAGCGTCTGGTAGACGCCGTCCACACCACATCTTAACGATTATCAGGTATGCTCACTCTCTTGTTACAACTCAATGGCTCTTCTTTCTTCATTATACCTTTATTCTGTGCACCAACCAATATTACCGGTTTAGGTCATGGTCTGATGGAATGACATAGTTCTAGCCCCTATTGATATCATCAGTTCCTGTGTAGATTTACTTTTATGAATATATCTGACATAGTAATATCTTTAGTATTTCATTACATGTTGCTTAGGTGACAGTTCTAATCTAAAATTTATTCTTACCTGTATGCGATAGTATTATAATACTGTATTGTATGTATATATGTGTCTGTACAACCCTCATGGTTGATGCATTACTTCATATGTTGAATTATTGATCAATACATATGCTTTGATGACTTAGTCTGCTCTCTACATTGTTTATCATGTGTGGTTTTTCTCTATTTTATATCATTTGTTTACTCTATTCAGTTGTCCGTTATATTTTATTATGTCATTACATACGTTGTACATGTTATGTTATTACAGCGATTGTGATAAAGACCTAGGTGAGGTCGAAACGTCCAAGAATTATCGCTTGAAAAGGAATATCGTGTATGAATTATTCATAATAAAATTATTTCATAATAAAATTATCTTGAAAATATTTCGAAAGAATCATTGGAGTGCTTCTAGGTTTTATTGATCACTGTCCATATATGGACAGTGATGTCAGAGGGAGAGAAGGAATCACAGGCAGAGTGCTACAAGCGGCTCTGCTCGAGACACCTTCTCTGGGGAAGCCCCTGACATCACTGTCCATATATGGACGGTGATGTCAGAGGGAGGGAAGGAATCCCAGGCAGAGCGCTACAAGCGGCTCTGCTCCGGGACTACGTCTTTGGGGAAGCCCCTGACATCACTGTCCATGTATGGACATTGATGTCAGGACTAGGAGAGCATTAGTCCCAGGCAGAGCGCCAGCAGTTCTGCTCGGGACTCCGTCTCTGGGGAAGTCCCTGACATCAATGTCCATATATGGACAATGATGTCAGAGGGGAGAAGGAATCACAGGCAGAGTGCTACAAGCGGCTCTGTTTCGGGACTCCGTCTCTGAGGAAGCCCCTGACATCACTGTCCATATATGGACAGTGATGTCAGGAGAAGAGGAGTCCCAGGCAGAGCACTAGAAGTGGCTCTGCTCCGGGACTCAGTCTCTGGGGAAACCCCTGACATTACTGTCCAGAGCTGGAGTACCGGAGCAGAGCTTTTACTAGCGCTCTGCCTGGGACTTCAGCTCTGCTCCAGACATCACTATCCATATATGGACAGTGACTTCAGGAGTTTCTCCTGAAGCGGAATCCCCAGCCACCGCATCGACAATGCTCCGGCTGGGGATTCCACTCTAGACGGAACCCCAAAGGCGCTACCTACAGGGAGGGTGGCTGTGTGGCACTACAAGGGAGGGTGGCTGTGTGACACTACTAGGGAGGGTGGCTGTGTTACACTACGAGGGAGGTGGGCTCTGTGGCACTACCAGGGAGGGGGCTGTGTGGCACTACCTGGGAGGTGGGCTGTGTGGCACTATCTACAGAGGGCACTAAATTTATGGGCGTACAAACTGGGGGCCTAACTTCTATATGTGGGTATAAACAGGCCCTAATATCTATATGGGGGCACAAAGTGAAATTTTCTGCCATTTTACTGCCGCCGTGAGTTCACCCGCAAAGGGGCCTACTAAGTCTATGTCACCCAAGTGCCCACATAAACCTGGAGCTGGCCCTGATCTCACCTGAGACATTTATGGACAGGATATGCCATAAATATCTGATAGGTGGATGTTCCATCTCTGGGAGCCCAATTTTTAGCAGAATAGACCCCATGTTTGCCATTTCAGAGAGGAGATGAGGTTAGGAGCCAGTGCATGTGTGTGGCTCTCTCTTTTGTATCTCCTTGTTTCCGTAACTCCCATACACTACAATGGAGAGATCCTCCTCTGTGGATTGCAAGGAGTAAACAGGGGACCCCCGTTCTACCGCTAATTGAAGTTTCCAGAAGTGGAGTCCCATATATCAGACATTTAAAAGTCATATTATAAATCATATTAATACTCCTTTAAACTTTAGTGCATCCATTGCAAATGGCACTCGGACTAGAAAAGATTGTGCACCCCTGATCTAGAGTGACCTAAGAGGCTAGGGAATGGGGAAGGTCATGCCCATCTACCAGTGGAACCCCTGAAAGGGCTGATAAAAGCACACCCAACTGGGACAAAATTTAAAAGTTTTGCTCTTCTTTATTGATTAATTATTTTGATACAGCAGTATACCATCTTGAATTAGGCAATGTTCACATGGCAGATTTTGCTTGGTGGGCCCTGCCGCAAAATCCGCCGTAGAATTATTCCTGCTGTCAGCAGTAAGATTCCTACTCCCATTCACTTCAATGGGAGGTTTGGGCAGAATCCGCCTGTAGATCAAGCAGGATGCCACCCATTGAAATGAATGGGAGGTGGTATTTTGCCGCAGAATCTGCCCTAAAAATTCCTCCGTGTGAACTAAGCCTTACAGTGACAGGAATACTTATACATATAATACAGGGTGATTAAAAAAAGATGGTGCAAAAGTAAAGTTAGTAGTTAAAGTAACATCAGTGGTGAATGACCAGTGACTGAAAATCAAAGGAAAACTTAGTGCCCATAGCAACCAATCACAGCACAGCTTTCATTTTCAAGAGCAAAATTTGAAATGTGCTTACATAGTGTGGCATAAGATGGCGACATCTAAGCAGGAAAAAGCATTTTGCGTGCTGGAATTTGCAAGAACGGAGTCTGTTGTGACAGTAGAGCAAAACTTTCAGAATAAGGCCTCATGCACATGACCGTGCCCGTAATGACGTCCCGAGATTGCGAGCACGGCCAGCCGCCGAGTACCGCATTTTCGTGCCGTGATCCCATATAAAGTATGGGAACACGGCCCGTAAAAATAAAAAAGTAAGAAATGCTGCATAATTCCCGGCACAGTTCTACTGCATGGACACCCTTCCGTAGCGATACGGAAAGGTGTCCATGGCCAATAGAACCGGGTCGCACTGTATTGTAGTCTGCAATTATGGAGTGTTTTTACGGTCGTGTGCATGGGGCCTCAATTTGGTCAATGTTCTCTCCATAGAAACCGCATTTTGCTTTTGGTGAAGCAATTCCAAATCACTGGTTGTTTATATCATGGGAAAAAGTCTGGGACGCCCAAAGAATATGGAAGATACAATGAACAGGATTCGAGGCGTGTACGAGCGTAGTCCCAGAAAGAAAAACAGGACCAAGATCCAGCGCTGGGTGTGCATTAAAAAGTAACTCCTGTTCCAATTTTATTAGTATAACAAAGGTAAAAATAATAGAACTATATAGAGTAGTTCTGTGGCAGAGTACAGGAATGAATGTTAGGTGAAGGATAGCAGTAAGCCCTGTTCAAATGTGCCTACGCGTTTCTGACACATCTGTGTCCTTATTCATGGCATGCAAGCCCAGAAAGTCGACCAGGCTGAGTAGCATGGAACTACAGGTGCCATAAACCATGGTATGGCATATCTTACTAAAACGTTTGCGTTGTAAGCCATACAAATTACATCTTCTTCAGGAGATGAAACCAGATGACAAACTGAAACGCTGTGACTTTAGCATCGACTTGCGGGGCGGATTGAAAGAGGTCGAATTCTCTGACAGTCTGGTGTTCAGCGATGAGGCTACCTTTCACCTCAGTCGGAAGGTCAATTGCCACGACGTTAGAATTTGGGGCTCAGAAAAACCATGTGCCCTTATCGAGCACATGAGGGACTCACCCAAAATAAATGTGTTCTGTGCAATGAGCAGGCACAAAGACTACTGTCACTTCTTTTTTGCCGAGGATACTGTCACTGGCCGCTCCTACCTGGACATGTTAAAGGAATAGCTTATGCCACAGATAAAGGGAAGATCTGCCAAACGTTGTCTATCAGCAGGATGGTGCACCTCCACATTTTCATTTTGATGTTCGCCGATACCTGAATGAAACTCTACCAGAATATTGGATGGCCGTGCCAGAAACAACGATTCACCAATGTTGCACTGGCCTCCACTATCGCCAGATCTAACACCCAGTGACTTCTTTCTGTGGGGATACATCAAGGACTCAATGTATCTGCCCCCTCCCCAACCACAGCATCTGAATGACCGGAGACAACGCATCACTGAAACAGTGGAGTTCATATCCGAGGATACGTTGGCACGTGTCTGGACAGAACTGGACTACCGCCTAGATATCTGCCATGTCACCAATGGAAATCAAATTAAATTTTTTTAGTATATAGATAATTTCCTTCTTGTGCCATGGGCTGTGACTACTATATTAGGCCCCATGCACACGGCTGTGCCGTAATCCCGGCAGATTATTACGGGCACGGCCAGCCACGGACAGTCACCCACATTTGCGGGCCGTGCTTCCATTATAAAGTATGGGAGCATGGTCTGTAAAATCCCAAAAATAGGACCTGTCCAATTTTTTGCGAGTCATTTCTATGGCCCGGACACCTTCCCGTAAATATAAAGGAAGGTGTCTGTGGGCAATAGAAATGGATAGATTCGTACTTTGATCCGCAATTATGGACCGTAATTACGGCCATGTGCATGGGGCCTCAATAGGTAATATAATACCTTATACATTTTGCGACTATTGAGTGTTATTAGGCATGTCCTAAAGTCTAACTTTTAATAAACATGAAGAAGTCTGGACTTGTTAATGGTCAATGATGTATATTTTACGTGCTCTTGTACATGTATCCTTGGGGTGCACTACATTTTCTGGTGCAAGGGTCACATTGTCAGATTTTCCTACTTGAAGGGGCCACTTTTCTTAAAACAAAAGTCATATAGTGCACTCAAGGAAAATTGTACTTTTTCATAGCAGAAACGTCACATTAACCCCCATGTCGTTAAGGGGTTAAACACAAGCAAAAGTTATAGGACTTTATGGGTGGAATACTGGTGACACCGGACCCGTATTTACGGGCACGGGTCTGCAAATACTGGTGGAATACGGGTCGAATACGTGTGACAAAGGACCCGTATTTACGCCAGTATTTACGGGAGGAAAAAATATGTTTGTGTGCATGAGGCCTAAGGCCTTGTTCACAGAGAGTACAGATTTGCTGAAGGTTCTGCATTCGTTTTTTATGCCAAAACCAGAGTTGGATCTAGGAGAGCAGACATCTAAGGTCTTTCTTTTTTATATTCTTCTTCTGTTAAGATTCCGTTCCTTGTTCTGGTTTGAAAAATACAGGAAAAATCTGCAGCAAATCTGCACTGTGTGAACAAGGTAGGTGAGCATGTGGGGGTTATTGTTTTTGTTATATTTTTCAGTGCCGTTGAAAAATATGGAACATGTCCTATTTCAGGCCGTAATAACGGTGCGGGCAGGCCCATAGAAGTCTATGGGGCTCCCATAATTCCGGGTGGCTACGTGTGTGCACCCGTAATTACGGGAGCGTTGCTAGGCGACGTCAGGGGATAGTCACTGTCCAGGGTGCTGAAAGAGTTAACTGATCGGCAGTAGCTCTTTCAGCACCCGGGACAGTTAACTTACCTGCTTCTTCCTGAAATAGGACATGTTCCATATTTTTCAACGGCACTGAAAAATATAACAAAAACAATAACCCCCACATGCTCACCTACCTTGTTCACACAGTGCAGATTTGCTGCAGATTTTTCCTGTATTTTTCAAACCAGAACAAGGAACGGAATCTTAACAGAAGAAGAATATAAAAAAGAAAGACCTTAGATGTCTGCTCTCCTAGATCCAACTCTGGTTTTGGCATAAAAAACGAATGCAGAACCTTCAGCAAATCTGTACTCTCTGTGAACAAGGCCTTAGGCCTCATGCACACAAACATATTTTTTCCTCCCGTAAATACTGGCGTAAATACGGGTCCTTTGTCACACGTATTCGACCCGTATTCCACCAGTATTTGCAGACCCGTGCCCGTAAGTACGGATCCGGTGTCACCAGTATTCCACCCGTATTTTCGGACCCGTTTTCTCTGCACTAATCGGCAGCTCCTTCTCTCTATCAATGCTGGAAAGATAGAAGGGGCAGCCCTTTCTGGCAGAGTTTCCGCAGCGATTGAAAGTAAAAGAACTTCATACATATCGTTGTCTTGGTGACGCGTCCCTCTTTTGACATCCAGTCCGACCTCCCTGGATGACGCGGCAGTCCATGTAACCGCTGCAGCCTGTGATTGGCTGCAGCGGTCACATGGGATGAAACGTCATCCCGGGAGGCTAAACTGGAGGAAGAAGCAGGTAAGTTAACTTTTAATACTATTAACTCCAGCGGTAGTCACTGTCCCGGGTGCTGAAAGAGCTACTGCCGATCAGTTAACTCTTTCAGCACCCTGGACAGTGACTATCCCCTGACGTCGCCTAGCAACGCTCCCGTAATTACGGGTGCACACACGTAGCCACCCGGAATTATGGGAGCCCCATAGACTTCTATGGGCCTGCCCGCACCGTTATTACGGCCTGAAATATGACATGTTCCATATTTTTCAACGGCACGGGCACCTTCCCGTAAGCATACGGGAAGGTACCCGTGGCCAATAGAAGTCTATGGGCCCGTAATTATGGGTGTTTTTACGTTTGTGTGCATCAGGCCTAAGGGTAAGTTCATACGTAGTATAAACACCGTAGAATTTTTTATCTGAATTTTCTGTGGTGAAATTCCGCAGCATATTACAGAAGCAGCAAAGTGGATGACATTTTAACAAATCTCAACCAGACGCTGCAGAAAAAAACAGCACAAAATATGTGCAGAAATTTACTTGCTGTACGGATTTTCAATCCGCAGCATGTCAATTTATGCTGTGAAAACGCTGTGGAATTTCCGCACAGAAAATCTAGAAATTCCGGAGTGTTTATGCTATGTGTGGACATGGACTAATAAGGGTATGTTCACACGCAAAGTCAAAAACGGCTGAAATTTTGGGTGCTGATTTTAGAGAAAACAGCCTCTGATTTTTAGCCTTTTTTTAAACTGAAAACGTTTTCTGAGGCGTTTTTTCTAGACGTTTTTGGAGTTGATTTTTCATTGACACAATGAAAAACAAGAAGTAACATGCTCCTCTTTTTTATGGGACGTTTTTATAAAACGGCGGAGTAAAAAAATGCCCCGTCTGAATGAAATGTCTGTTTTTTCCATTGAATTCAATTTGCAGATGTTTGTAGGCGTATAGCTACCGTTTTTTCAGGCGTATTTTGAGGCGTTTATGCCCACGAAAAACGCCTGAAAACTATGCTTGTAAACATACCCTCACCATTTTACGGCCTCCCAGCTTATGTTGTCATGTGTAAAAGTTGCTGTGGGCCATGTATTCAAGAAAAAGTCGACAAACGCCACATTGAGGCCTCCTTCACACATTATAAACTGCATCAAAAGACGCTTCTAAAAATGCTAGCAGTTTTCAAATTTAACGTGCGTTTTTAAGGAGTTTTTAGTGGCGTTTTTCATTTGGTGCTATTTTATACATGCTTTTTCCTGGTGTTTTTGAAGTCCTATTGAGAAGCATATGGGAAAAACGCCTGAAAAAACACCATATCCAGAGCATGCTACGTTTGGAAAAAAACACCACTGACCACAAAATTGCCTCAAAAACGCCACAAACCAGGACGCAGATGTGTGTAATGCATTTTATATTTTACTATAGATTTTAATGTAACATCTGGCCGCACTTAAAACTGCATGAAAAACACGCCGCAAAAAAAGCCATTAAAAAAACACAAAAATGCATGAAAACGCTGTGTGTGGATCCAGCCGAAAACTATCCTTGTTGTAAGCAAAAGTTAGCAGCGGGTCATAAAGCTTTTTTATAAATGTTGCACTTTTATTATACGAACTGAGACATATTTTGTCTTCTTATACGAGGCTTCCCAATCCCACACTGCTTATTACATGGTCAATTACAACAAGATCTTACAGGTCCCATCACGTGTTTGGGAATTCAGGGATTCTTATCTGTCATCAGCACTAATGGTATCTACATAGAAACTGCCTGTAAATGGAAGACTGCAGAGCACTAAAAGCATGTACTGAAGCCACTGCTGAAAGGTTCCAGTTATCTGAATATAATATCATTCTATAGGTAATCCTCGAGGACGTCTGTGTGGTCATGAAAAATGCAGGGAATTATGCCTGTGTTTTTCTTTTTTCTTTTAAAGCTGCCCATAAAAGATAGATGTTTCTAGTCGGATACCGCAGATTTTGGCAGATGGTTTGGCTGCTATCTGGAGAAACAATTTACTTGTACTATTCTTTTGTTAAGATAAGCGGAACCTGAGGTGCCTGGAAGCCGCTCCTCCACCCCTACTGATATAATGTATACTTTCAGCATATTAACTTTCTGGTGTTAATGAAAGGTAAATTATAAGTCTCTTATGGCCTCAACAACACAGAGAGGGAACATGTAAAGGGTAAGGTATATAGCACTGTTCTCCTCGACTAGATGTCCCAGTCTGTTGTTGTTACAAGGCTTGATCGGAGGCCGTCAGTCAGCAGCTATAGAGGGTAGATGACACCGGCAGTGCAAATTCCACACAATGTATTTCCCACTCTACATCAAGGTTCCTACATTGGGTACAAATCAGAGGGCATAGCGTACACCTCACTCCATGGGTAAAAAAAAAAAGGTCAAACTTTAAAAGGCTATGTACACCTTTTGCAGGACATTTTTATTTTATTTTTTTTAAGGTCAAAACTGGTCGCAGCTGGTTTTGACCTTTCATACGGAGCCCTGTTTTTTTTAAATCTGACATGTCTCACTTTATGTGGTAGTAACTTTGTAGTGCTTTTACATATCCAAGCGATTCTGAGATTGTTTTGTCGAGACACATTGTAATTTATGTTAGGCTATGTTCACATCTGTGTCAGGGCTCCGTTCCGCCGGAGTTCTCCGTCGGAGGGGAGCCCTGACACAAACGGAAACCATAGGTTTCCGTTTCCATCACCATTGATTTCAATGTTGACAGATCCGGTGCCAATGGTTTCCGTTTGTCTCAGTTGTGCCAAAGTTTCGTCATCTTGATGGAATCAATAGCGTAGCCGACTACAGTATTGATTCCGTGAAAACGATGGAACCCTGGCACAACGGAGACAAACGGAAACTATTGGCACCGGATCCGTCACCATTGAAATCAATGGTGATGGAAACGGAAACCTATAGTTTCCGTTTGTCTCAGTCAGGGCTCCAGTTCGACGGAACGTCGGAATGGAGCCCTGACACAGATGTAAACGAAGCCTTAGTGGTAAACTTTTGTCGATACATTCAGGGTTTATTTGTGAACAACACAAAAATTTCGAAAAATTAGCATTTTTCGGAATATTCATTTATCTGCTTGTAAGACATATAGTAATACCACACAAAATATTTAACACTTAACATTTCCCATATGTCTACTTAATTTTTTTAAGGTCCTTTTATTTTTCTAGGACGTTACAAGTCCTATAACTTTAGCAACAATTTATAAAATTTTCAAGAATATTTCCAAAACCTATTTTTTAGGAACCAGTTCAGTTATTCAGAGAGTCTATATGTCAGAAACCCCATATAAATCACCCCATTTTATGAAAAACTGCACCCCTCGAAATATTCAAAGCAGCATTTTGGAAGTTATTTTTAAACCTTTAGGTTAGGCGTTTCACAGTAATGAAAGCAAAGTAAAGGCGAAATTTAAATATTTCATTTTTTTTGCAGATATTCAATTGAATCCTTTTTCTTGTAACACAGCACGTGTTAACAGTCAAATGCAGCTCAATATTTATTCGTCTAATTCTGCAGTTTTTATAAATATCCCATATGTGTGCTACTGGACTAAGGCACTATGCACACGACCGTAAAAACGGCCGTAATTACAGCCCGTAATTATGAGCCCATAGACTTCTATTGGCCACGGGTACCTTCCTGTTTGCGTATGGGTGCCGCGGCCGTTAAAAAATATAGAACATGTCCTATTTCAGGCCGTAATTACGGCACAGGCAGGCCCATAGAAGTCTATGGGGCTCCCGTAATTACGGGTGTCTACGTGTGTGCACCCATACACCGCATTCCAAATTATTATGCAAATTTTATTTTTCGCTGATTTTCCTAAATAGTCGATGCAAATGACAGTCAGTATAATCTTCAAGCCATCAAACGTTGGAGTATAATGCAAATTTTATTGAACAAATCTCCTAATGATAACAGGTTTTTTTTAGAAGTAAAAAACTCAAAATGCACTGTTTAAAATTATTATACACAGCAGAGATCAAAACATTTTAAAGGTTGTAAAAATAACTAAAATGGTCATTTGTTGAATTTGCAGCATCAGGAGGTCATATTTACAGAAATCAAAAGCTCTTTCAATCAAAAAAAACTTAACAGGCCAAGTTACATGTTAACATAGGACCCCTTCTTTAATATCACCTTCACAATTCTTGCATCCATTGAATTTGGGAGTATTTGGACAGTTTCTGCTTGAATATCTTTGCAGGATGTCAGAATAGCCTCCCAGAGCTTCTGTTTTGATGTGAACTGCCTCCCACCCTCATAGATATTTTGCTTGAGGATGCTCCAAAGGTTCTCAATAGGGTTGAGGTCAGGGGAACATGGGAGCCACACCATGAGTTTCTCTCCTTTTATGCCTATAGCAGCCAATGACACAGAGGTATTCTCTGCAGCATGAGATGGTGCATTGTCATGCATAAAGATAATTTTGCTACAGAAGGAACGGTTCTTCTTTTTGTACCACGGAAGAAAGTGGTCAGTCATAAACTCTACGTACTTTGCAGAGGTCATTTTCACACCGTCTGGGACCCTAAAGGGGCCTACCAGCTCTCTCCCCATGATTCCAGCCCAAAACATGACTCTGCCACCTCCTTGCTGACGTCACAGCCTTGTTAGGACATGGTGGCCATTCACCAACCATCCACTACTCCATCCAACTGGACCATCCAGGTTTGCACGGCACTCATCAGTAAACAACACGGTTTGAAAATTAGTCTTCATGTATTTCTGAGCCCACTGCAACCGTTTCTGCTTGTGAGCATTGTTTAGGGGTGGCCGAATAATAGCTTTATGCACACTTGCAAACCTCTGGAGGATCCTACACCTTGAGGTTCGCGGGACTCCAGAGGCACCAGCGGCTTCAAATACCTGTTTGCTGCTTTGCAATGGCATTTTAGCAGCTGCTCTCCTAATCCTATTAATTTGTCTGGCAGAAACCTTCCTCATTATGCCTTTATCTGAACGAACCCGTCTGTGCTCTGAATCAGCCACAAATCTTTTCACAGTACGATGATCACGCTTACGTTTTCTTGAAATATCCAATGTTTTCATACCTTGTCCAAGGTATTGCACTATTTCACGCTTTTCGGCAGCAGAGAGATCCTTTTTCTTTCCCATATTGCTTGAAACCTGTGGCCTGCTTAATAATGTGGAACATCCTTCTTAAGTAGTTTTCCTTTGATTGGGCACACCTGGCAAACTAATTATCACAGGTGTCTGAGATTGATTACAATGGTCCAAAGAGCCCTAAGACACAATACCATCCATGAGTTTAATTGAAAAACTAATAATTACATGTTTATGACACATAAATCCAATGTGCATAATAATTTGGAACACGGTGTAATTACGGGAGCATTGGTTGGGGACGTCAGGGGATTTAAATTTTTAAATAAAGAGAAGCAGAGAAAATGGCGCCTGAGCGATCATGTGACCCTTTTAAGGGGTTTGGACATGATTGTCACATTATTTCCAGCCCCGGGTCCGTAAATACGGGTTAAATAGGGGTTAAAAACGTGTGACAAAGGACCCGTATTTACGGGCAGTATTTACGGGAGGGAAAAAATACGGTCGTATGCATGGGGCCTAAAACACAGGCCTCAGAAATGAAGCAGCGACTTTGGGGCCTCCTTTTTATTAGGATGTTTTCTAGGCACCGCTATAGGTTTGCAGAGGTCTTGAGATGTTAAAATATAAGAAACACCCCCCAAAAAGACACCATTTTGTAAACTACACTTCCAAGGAATTAATATAGGGGTACAGTGAGCATTTTGACCCTACAGGTATTTCAGAGATTTTACTAGAATTGGGCCGTGGAAATTAAAACATTTATTTTTTCCAATAAGATGTAGTTTTAGCTCAAATTTCCCCAAAAAAATAAAGGGAGAAAAGTACCGCAAGATTTGTAAAGCAATTTCTCCCGAGTACGGCAATACCCCATATGTGCCCATAAATTACTGTTTGGGCTCACGGTCGGGCTCAGAAAGGAAGGAGCACACAATTTTTCTTTTGGAAGGCAAATTTAGCTGGATTGGTTTTAGGACGCCATGTCGCATTTTCAAAGCCCCTGATATACCAAAACAGAAGTGACTCCATTTTAGAAACAACACCCCTCAAGGCATTCATCTAGCAGTGTAGTGAGCATATTGACCCCACAGATGTCATATTAGTGTACAGTGGATGTTACAGAGTGAAAATGGCAATATTTCCACTGATTTGCGAAATATGTTGCGCCCAGCTTGTGCCACTTGAGAAACATACCCTATAAATTGTTAAGCAAGTTCTCCCAGGTATGGCAATACCATATATATGTGAACGTACAGTAAACTGCTGTTTGGGGACAATGTAGGGTTCAGAAGGCAGGGAGCTCCATTTGACTTTTGGAGAGCGGATTTTGCTTGTTAGAGGTTCTGTTTGGGGTTTTACTGGTATATGAGTTTAAAATGTGAGGGGCAAATGTAATGTGTGCGGAAACCATCAGGGCATAATAAGGTGGTATAATAATGGGGTATCTAATCAAATTAATAATCTATAGAGGTGTTGTACGCTTTGAAGCAACCCATTGTGCACAGGCCAGTGTCGCACTGATAAATGGTGTCCATTATATACCCCTCTTGGAACACACTTTGCACTTTTTCTGGGACCTTTCCTCCTTTGTAGTTTAGGAAACTTTGCTGGGAAAGTGTTGTCCTGGTATAATACGGGCACCCTCGCTTCCAGCAGATGTGCTTGGGTCCACCCCTTCCTGGTTCTCAAATATTAGGGTCTTGATAACCACTTGAACCGAAAGTGAAGGAGGTAACCAAAAAACAGCAATTCTGGAATTTATTTGTATTCTTTTTTTTTTTTCAGCATTAACCTTGTGCCATAAAGTAAGTTAACTTTATTCTTTGGATTGATATAATTATGGTGACATTATATATATATATATATATATTATTTTTTTTTTATGTATTACAGCTTTTGAACAATAAAATAATTTTCTCTTTATCGCCATATTCTGACAGCCAAAACGTCTTTATTTTTATGCCGACAAAGCTGTGTGAGGGCTTGTTTTTTGCACGAAGGGCATTCGTTTTTACTGGTACCATTTTGGGGTGAATGTGACTATTTAGTCAATTTTTTTGGGAGGCAAGTTTTTTTTTCATTTTTTCTAATAATATAATACTTATTATGGGAAAAAGACAATTTGGGGTTTTTTAACGTGAAACTTGTATTTTTTTTATTTTGCACAATATTTTTTATTAACCTTTGTTCTTTAGTCCCATTTGGGAACTTGAAGGCCTGGACAGCTGATCGCTATTCTAATACATTGCACTACCTATGTAGTGCAATGTATTAGTGGTATCCGTTTTAATGAAAGACGGAATTCAATGCTGTGACTAATCCGTCACATGACAGACAGCAACGACACCTGATGGTATCCATTGACCTTAATGGCGTCCGTTGTGATTCTGTCATGGTGTCCGTCAGTTTTTGTTTTTTTTTAAAAATCTATTTTTTCCAGTATTTTTTTTACGGAATCTGGACGGAGTCTCTGAAGCGCAGATGTGAGCATGGCCTATGGAACTGCAATGCGATCAGCAACAATCATAGCTCTGAAAGGATGAGATTTTCTATGATCTGGACATTGCTGTGGGAGCGCAACTGTCAACCACAATTATCGTTGCAATTTGTACATTTTTGAGCGATTGCAATTATAATATCTCGGTATGAATGCAAAAAAAGATCAAGAATCATTATCGTTATCTGTGGCTTAAATTGCTATGCATAAATGTTTGACGGACAGTTTTTTCTACTCAAGTACAGAAGGAAATTGTATGATAATTGTAATGTAGTGAATGTCCATTTTATGTACATTTTGGTTGGGGATCGTTGTTGGTAGTTTTCAAAATTCTTATTTGTAAATGCAAATTTAGACTAATTTCTTGGCAAGTAAATCTGGCCCATACACAGGATGGCTGCTGAAACAACGATCTCCCCTGACTCCACCATTAAAGGGGTTAGCTGGGTTATTAAATGTAATGGCCTATCTCTAGGAGAGGCCATCAATATTAGATGGGTAGGAGTCCAACTGTCGGCACCGTTGCCCATCAGCTGTTTGAAGAGACTGCAGCGCTTGTACAAGCCTCTTTATTGTTTACATAATTTTCCTCTCTATTTGTACTTGCCCGCGACGTTACATTTGTAGCGGCTGTGCAAAGTATCGCACCACTGCTCTATCCAAGTGAATGGGACAGCGGTGCAACACCTGGCACAGTCACTGCCTATTTAATGGCCCCTGCAAATACAAACGAGGAGAACCATGCAAAAAATGAAGAGGCTGCAGCGTTTGGTAGACCGCTGCGGCCCATTCAAAAAGCAGATCGTTGGTGGGCGCTGACTATCGGACCCCCACCGATCTAATATTGATAGCCTATCCTAAAACTGTGCAGCGAATTCCAACCGCAGCACCTTCCGTCCGAAAAACCGCACCACATTGTAGTGTAGAATACAGCGCTGGATTAAAAAAAACGACCATACTTACTCTTAAAAAACAAAAACGAACATACTTACCCCTTCCCTCTTTTCTGTGCGTAGTTTGGCCTCCTAAGATGACATTGTAGGCCATGTGATTGGCCGCAGCAGTCACATGGGATGAAACGTTATCCCGGGAGGCCAGACTGCAGGATGCGTGTTCTGGGTAAGTATGATTTATTTTTATTTTTTCATGAGTTGCTGTGATTCTGCCGCAAATGTCGCAACACTTGGCTTTCTCTAGCAGGTTTTGCATCCCCATTGAATTCAATGAGGAAAACCTGCAACAGAAAATCAATGAAAACGCAGCATAAATTGACATGATTAAATTCCGCACCGCAGGTCAATTTATTAACAATTAGGCTGGCACACCGTTACGGGGGCATCAGTATTTAGCACATTGTTATGGAGACATCTGTGGCTGACACACTGTTGAAGGGACATCTTTAATTGGCACACTTTTAAGCGCCCCTTTGTGGCTGGCACGCTGCCAAGATAAAGGTCATGCAACAAATCTATTTTATGTGATGTGGGCAGGTTTTTTAGTCTGCCTTTTGTAATAAAACTCTGTTTCTTTTCGCTTATTTAAGTATATGGACACAATGTCATTCTGCAGTTGCCTCTATTGGGTGACAAAAGGAGCCAGCAGCTGTAGAACTACAAGTCCCAGAACGCCCGCTCCCTCCACACAGAACAGCGCAGCGCTTCTCTGCTATTCAAGTCTCCCGCCTACTTGGAGTCACATGCTGTGATGACGTAACTGCTGAGCCCGGTCACATGACCATGATGTCATCAAGTGTCCTTTAAGCCCCTGGAAGGCAGCCTGTAGTGTGGTGGCCGCGGCAGCCGGCGGTATGGGCACCTGCTGAGAGGCGTGATCTCCGGGGACGGATTTTTTTTTTTTATTTACTTTTTTTTTTAATTTTTCATTTATCCTTTTTTTTTTTTTTTTCTTTTATTTGCTGCGGCATGTGAGACAGTGCTGGAGGCAGCGGGGGATGAAGGTGGGCTGTCTTCCCATTGTGACTGCGGGGATCTGGTGCACACAAAGCCTCCGTGCCCCCCTCACTGCCAGAGACAACAGGAGGAGCCCATTGATTTACAGGAGACGGTTGCTGTAGCCGCACACCTTGTGACCCGCTCCGGGCCCGGGCATCAGCCAAGCAGTCGCCGGGTGGTCTATAAACCCGGGGAGGCCCCATCTCGGCCTGTTTGTCGCCCACAGCCGGGGAGATGCAGCTGTGACACGGCGGTGAAGATGGGAATGCTGAGCCCGCACGGAGGGAGGAGAAGAGAAATCTGTTGCCCGTATCCAACGAGCTCACATCAGTGCCATCCCCGGGCTGCTCCTGGGAGCCCGGATACTGTGATCCGGGGCCCTGAAGGGCCACACCGCTCTTCTCTCTGAGGATCCCTGTGTATAAAGACGCTGCTTCAGGATAGTGACCTGTGTGACCCCTCCCCCCCCCACCTGCTGCAGAGATCGGGCTCTAGGAGGGTCCACTCACTATTTCCCCCCTGTAGAAGTGCCCTCATCTGCCCCTCACCTCCACTGTTCCCCTCATGCATGACTGGTTTTCTAGTTGGGCCACAATGACTGGGTGATGTGGTAGCGATGATGATGATGGTGATGGTAGAGACATTGATCAGAACCCATTGTGATTCCCGGTGACTGGTGTCTTCACATCCGTCTGTTATCTCGTGTCTTGTCTCCTTGTGTTTCTTTTGCTGAGTTGCCCCCCTGAGGCAGTTGTTCGATGGAAGTATGTTACCAGCTGCCGGTGCTGCCCCTGGACAGACAGGTCCCCAAACATGTCCTAAGTCGTCGCGGTGCCATCAGCTTCAGTTCCAGTTCTGCTTTGTTCGGATGCCCCAACCCCAGGCAGCTTTCTCAGGTAAGAGCGCTGTCCTGGCATAAACCAAGGACTGGACCATCTGCTATTGTGTTGTATTAATATCGGGTGAACAAGAGAAAAGCTTAAATAGCAATTCCCAATATATTGTTATCCGTGGAATACGGGAGCCCAAATGGGACTGGATTATAAAACCAAAAACGGTCGGAGAATGCGCTTTCCCTGTAGCAGGAAAGGTCATTTCATGAACTAAAAGTCACTCTCCAGATTTGACATTCCGATGTATAGGAAAGCTGAGTGACAACGGCTAATGATCCCATAGAGTTGTGCCAAGAGTGTCCTTTCGGCATGTGTACGGGGGTTTTGTGTTCTCAGTTTTTTTTATTGTTTTTTTTAGCTTTACTGAAATGCAATGTCGATTCCACTTTTCAGTACAGAGGCGTCCGACAAAGAAATGTACGCATGGTGGTATATGTTTCTTCTACTTTGGGTGACCTGTAACTCAGGTATACAGTTGAATACGGGGATTACGTTTAGCACACATCAGCAGATTTTCCTGGCTTATGCGCCAAACGTAAAATAAATACGAGGCAGGTTTCAGGAGAACACCGCTTCTGAATCCAGATGTTTTTAAAGTGTTTTTTTTTTTTTTTTCGATGCGTATTCCGAAGTGTCGTTGTTAAATCGGCTTGTAAAATGTTTCAAGAAGTGACACATCACTTCTTTTTTACCAAACGTATTTGTACAAGTCGTTTTTAATTCTGCAGTGTAAAAATGCGCCACATATGAACTACACTGTGTATTTACCATTAAAATAAATGGGAAGCGGTCTGCAGGTGTATTTTGGAGCGTTTTATGCCCCGAAATATGCCTGAAAATAAGCAGTGTGAATATGCCCGAAGACTCGACTTTGAGTTTTTGGTTGTATGTGCCGGCGGGGAGGGTTATGAGGGGAACCAGCATCTTTGATGACCAGAACACTTGAAATTGCCCAATATTACTCTCCATAATGCTGGGGAATAACTTTGAGATTATTTGAATTTTTCCTTTGTCATAAAAGCGAATTATCTGATGCCCACCCCCAAGGCCTGCTCTGGTGCCAGTTACAGGAGCGGTGGATGTCTTCTTGCCCATGGTGGCATTTGCATGGCACTGTTTACTTGCTGTGCTGGTGTCTAGAGTTTCTCACTGATCTGAACTCGGATGATATGTTCTCCCTGTACTCGTATGAACTTCCTCGGCATATTTCAGCTTCTTCCCGCAACCTAAAGACCTACAAATGGCTGTGATTACTGTCTGGAATAATCTGGCAATATATAATCCAAACATAAATAAATACACGTGGGTGAGATATCGCATAATGTATGGCTAGTTTCTTGTGACATATATTTTTTATTTATTTTTTTTACCTCTGACTGTAAACTTGATTTCCATTTACTAACAGCAAGCAGAGGTCTGGAGGTATTGAAATAAAGTGTATTCGGGTATGTTCAAACGCAAACTCAAAAATGTCTGAAAATACGGGGTTGTTTTTCGCAGCGTTTTTTACGGCCGTTTTTGGAGCGGTTTTCTATAATGTCAATGAAAAACGGCTCAAAGTGACATGTACTTCCTTTTCGCGGCCGTTTTGAAAAAATATAACAGCACGCCGTTTTCCCATTGCAATCAATGGTCAGATGTTTGGAGGCGTTCTGCTTCCGATTTTTCGTCAGTTTACGGCCCGAAAAATGGCCGACAGTAAGCCGTGTGAACATACCCTTGGAAAGTTAGACCTTTTATTATGCAGTGATTAGGCTGTTAGTATAAAACCAGAAAACCCTCTTAGGCTATGTTCACACGGAGTATTTTGGGGGAGGAATATCTGCCTCAAAATTCAGTTTGGAACTTTGAGGCAGATATTCCTCTCCCTGCACGCCGATTTTCGCGGCAATTATCGCGCCGTTTTTCGCCCGCGGCCATTGAGCGCCGCGGGCATAAAACAGCGAGAAATACACTTTCTCCTGCCTCCCATTGAAGTCAATGGGAGGTCAGAGGCGGAAGAGCCCGAAGATAGGGCATGTTGCTTCTTTTTCACGCGAGCCGTTTTTCCGCTCGTGGGAAAAAACCGCCTCTGCCTTCCATTGAAATCAATGGGAGGCTTTTTTGGCGTGTTTTCCAACGCGGTTTCCGCGTCAAACGTGTCAAAAAACTGTGTGAACTGCCCCTTAAAGGGAATGTGTTGCCAGAAAAACATGGTTTTTTTTTAAAAATTAAACATTTAGTGTGTGGGTGATTAAACATTGTTCAATTTTTTTTTATTTTTTTGCACGAGTCCATGTAATATTATAAATTATTTCTAATTTATAATACTACCCATTTTTGGTCACTAGATGGAGCTGTTCCCAAAATTGCAGCATTGCAACATTGGGTTAAAAGCCCTCGCTCTAGTGAGCTCTCAGCATCCCCCCCTCCTTTATCCTGGCTAGTGCCGGGATAAACGAGGGGTTTGAAAGGTTTAACCTCCTACACTGTGTGTCGCCATTTTTTGAGGTAACCCACAGTGTAGTAGGTTTACATACAGTAGTAAACACACACAAACACTAACATACATTGAAATCTCTTACCTGCTCCTGCCGCCGCGGCTCCCTCCGGCCCGTCCGCTCCCTTTGCTGCCGCTGTTCCATGTGCACAAGTCCGGAAGCCGCGACCGGAAGTAGTAATATTACTGTCCGGCCGCGACTTCCGGTCCACAGGAAAATGGCGCCGGACGGCGCCAATTTCGAATAGGACTGTGTGGGAGCGGCGCATGCGCAGTTCCCACACAGACGCCGTACACGGCAGTCAATGGGACGGGAGCCGTTCGCAGTCCCTATGGGACTGTGGCTGCCGTATTCCATGTCTGTGTGTGTCGTTAATCGACACACACCGAAATGGAACAAAAAATGGCAGCCCCCATAGGGAAGAAAAAGTGTAAAAATAAGAAAGTAAAACACAAACACACAAATGAAAATAAACGTTTTTATTAAAGCACTAACATCTTTAACATATAAAAAAATTATTTGTGATGACACTGTTCCTTTAAGAGCTGTGAAATTCCTTCTTGTGT
Source organism: Rhinoderma darwinii (assembly GCF_050947455.1). Lineage (NCBI taxonomy): Eukaryota > Metazoa > Chordata > Amphibia > Anura > Rhinodermatidae > Rhinoderma > Rhinoderma darwinii. The sequence goes on from NC_134691.1 coordinate 77,049,423, forward strand.
GGTTTTGCATACATAATAATTGTACGTGTTTGTGGCATAACATTATCCAGTAGGCTGGTATTGGGAACCAGAGCAGTGAGTTTTCCTTCAGGACTCAAACTTCATAGTGTTCTTATTATTGGAGATTTTCTTTTTTTTATTTTCTTAAAATGTTATCTTCCTATATCTTAAAATGTGATTTTTTTTGCTACTACGAGTACAGACCTGTAGCTGTGATATACCGCTCCTTATATAGGGAAGCATATTCAGCTTTAATGTATATTTACAATTTTAATTAACAATTTTTCTTGTAATTTCATATCCATTTGATGTGGGTTTTCTAGTGTATAGAGTCTAAATTGGAATGAGCAGTAAGGCCCCATGCACACGACTATAAAATCACCCGTAATTACGGACCATAATTACGGGCCCATTAATTTCTATGGCTGGCGGACACCTTCCCGTATGTCTACGGGAGGGTGTCCATGCCGTAGAAACCGGACGAAAAAAATGGGACATGTCCTATTTTACGGACCATGCTCCTATACTTTATAAAAACAGCCAGCTGCCGTCCGTGCCCGTAATTATGGGCACGGTCATGTGCATGGTTCCTTAGGGTATGTGCACACGTAGTGACCAAAAACGTCTGAAAATACAGAGCTGTTTTCAAGGGGAAAAAGTCCCTGATTTTCAGACGTTTTTTGAGCAACTCCCGTTTTTCGTGGCGTTTTCGCAGCGTTTTTGGAGCAGTTTTCATTGGAGTCTATGAGAAAACAGCTCCAAAAACGTCCAAAGAAGTGTCCTGCACTTCTTTTGACGAGGCTGTATTTTTACGCGTCGTCGTTTGACAGCTGTCAAACGACGACGCGTAAATAACAGGTCGTCTGCACAGTACGTCGGCAAACCCATTCAAATGAATGGGCAGATGTTTGCCGACGTATTGTAGCCTTATTTTCAGACGTAAAACGAGGCATAATACGCCTCGTTTACGTCTGAAAATAGGTTGTGTGAACCCAGCCTCAGGCTGGATTCACACGAGCATGTTCAGTCTGTAAAGGACGGACGTATTTCGGCTGCAAGTCCCGGACTGAACACAGTGCAGGGAGCCGGGCTCCTAGCATCATAGTTATGTACGATGCTAGGAGTCCCTGCCTCTCTGCAGGACAACTGTCCCGTACTGTAATCATGTTTTCAGTACGGGACAGTAGTTCCACGGAGAGGCAGGGACTCCTAGCATCGTACATAACTATGATGCTAGGAGCCCGGCTCCCTGCAGTGTGGTCGGTCCGGGACTTGCGGCCGAAATACGTTCCGTCCTTTACAGACCGAACATGCTCGTGTGAATCCAGCCTTACTATTAGGCTCTGTTCACATCTGCGCTCTGACTTCCATTATTCTGTTCTATCTTTGTTATTAGTTTCCTATGACAGAAGTGCCTAGACCGTCAAATGACGGACACCAACGGCTCCCGATGGAATACTGCCGAGTTTTGTCATGGTTTCCTTCATTTATATGGACAGAACAGAGATGTCCAGCATTTCTAACGGAGCCTTCAATGCTCATGTAAACATGGCCCTACATAAGATCAGATTGAGAATGGAAGAACCAACAAGTGTCCCGGTATTTTGGTCTTGGGTGTTTGTTCAGCTGTTGGCTCTTGCAGTTCTACGTTACAATCCTTGGTTGAACTTTAAGCACTTAGTAAGTAAATCTGTTTGCCATTGTATTTAGTTCCTACAGCCCAGCTGTTTTTCTGTCCATGGTCCGTCCTGTCCCCCCCCCCCCCCACAACTGGATTCTAAAAGGAAGAGGGTTATAAAGCTTTCTTTATTCTTCTCTTCCCCGTTGGATCCATTCCCAATTTTCTGTGTTGTGGTGTTCCCCCAACAATACAACACAAGAAGAGCCGCAACCAGAAAACCTATAATTCTTGCTCAATCAAATGATCATATTAAAGAGGTATTTCCTGAATCGACAAATATAACCTATCCACAAAATGGGTGATAATTGTCTGATCGCTGGGGGCCCCAAATCTGGGACCCCTACTGACCGCAAGAATAGGAGTCCCGAATCTCCTGTTCCTCCTCACTGTGCCCGCCACTCCATTCAATGTCTATATTCACATAAATGTGGGGAAAAGCTGACGTGAAAAACGTCTGTTTTTCAAGTCAGAGTTTTAACCGTTTGGGACCCGATTTCACGGATCCCCCGCGGCCCCATTGAAATACATGCGTCCGTGTGACGGCTGTTGTTTTAACAGCCGTCACATGGACGTATTAAACGTTCGTGTGAATGAGCCCCAAGGGTCAGTTCACACGTTGCGTAAATACTGGGGATTTTCTGCAACGGAATTCGTTGCAAAAAAAATCTGCACCAAATACAGTAGCCGCACCGTGGATGAGATAAAACAAATGTCATCCACACGCTGCGTAAATGATGAGCGGAAAAACTGCTCAGAAATTCACTTGCAGAGTTTTATTCCGCAGCATGTCAATTGTATTCACGTAAATGCTGCTTATTTGTTGTGGAATTTCCTCATTGAATTCGGGGTTCGGGGAGGTAAATGTTGCAACAAATATCAGTTGTTGCACATTTTTTTGCAGCGGGTTTGCATTGATCCCGCAGCAAAAACGCGACTCAGAAAATAAAAAATATATTATACCGACCTAGTAGTCTGTGTTTCATCCTCCTGGGATGAGCGTGCTGCAGTTTTTTGCAGCGGACATTCCAGCCAAAAAACTGCACCACAGTTTGGTGCGATTTTTCGCCCGGAATTCCCTGCGGCACACAGGGTGTATACGCTGCGTGCATTTATGCAGCGTATCCGCCCTGTGTGAACTCCGCCTTAGAGTATGTTCACACGGCCGAAAAATGGCCAAAAAAATCGGAAGCAGAACGCCTACAAACATCTGCCCAATGATTTCAATGGGAAAATGGCATTCTGTTCCGACGGGCTGTTTTTTTGAGAAACGGCCATGAAAAACACGTGCATGTCACTTCTTGGGACGTTTTTGGAGCCGTATTTCATTGACTCCATAGCAAAACCGCTCCAAAAATGGCCATAATAAAATGCAGCGAAAAACGAGAGTAGCTGAAAATCAGGTACTGTTTTCCCTTGAAAACCGCTCCGTAATTTCAGCCGTATCGGACGCTGCCGTGTGCACATACCCTTACAAACTGACGTGCAAATGGTTAATATGCCACAAAGCAGATGAGACACTATTTTGGAGAAAAAGAACATTGGTAAATGTGGGCCATTGTCTCCTAAAAAAAGAATGTTGTGTGTTAAGCATATTGTAGTACAGGATACATTTTGGGTAAAAAAGAGAAGCATCGGTTCTGTTGTATGACGGGCAGCATTGGCGCCCGACAGAACTTATTGACTTTAATGGTTTCTATTGGGTTTCCTTCAGGGTGTCCGCGGTTTTACTAAAAAGTATAGCGCAACATGCTGTGCTATTGTTTCCGGTATTTTTGGCCGGATCTGTGACGGAGGCCCCTAGTGGAGCCTCCAATACAGATGTGATCAGGCCCTAAGATTCTGTTCACACCGATTTCATGGCTTCCATACTTACAAGAGTCATGACAGATCGTTGACTTGAAATGGCTCGGTCAGGATAGTGTGTGTGTGTATTCCCCCCCCCCCCCCCACTTTGCTGGTGATGGATCAGTGACGGATGAGACAGATGAGGATGGTGTTGTGTGTCACATTTGTATATGTAACGCTACACTACTTGGCTGTGTAAATAAAGTCATTTGAGTTCCTTTCATAACAGTGTGATGGTAAATGGTAGCAGCAGTTCACACGTGGGTGCCACCTGACCGCACGTAGCCATGTGTACTACTATATTCTCCCAATACGACCAGCAGTCTTCTTTTTTTATTGCACCCATGTTTCCTTGGAGCGGTTATCTGGAAAGGTAGGGAGTGTACGTGGATACTATTCACATTTTGGGAAGTACTGTACATTTTCTTTACCCCCACACACTTTTTCCCGGGATCATAACGTTTTACTTTCATCGGAGTGGTTACCATTTATATCTCTTCTCAGCCAAGAGTGATGGAATAGATTTCTGTTGGTATTGATAATGGATTTGCATTAATGATCATAAAACAGATTTTCCACCAAAATAACTATTGGTAAATCAGAAATTGGAACAGTAGCCACAGTTTGGTGATATTGACCTACCAGTGCCATTTTTTGCAGAAGTGATATTGTATACGTCCACTTTTACATTTTGGTTACGAATTCTCTGTAACAAAAATTCTCTTCTGTGGCCTAACTCTGGGTTTACGTGGGATTCAGTACCCTAGTAAATATATCTATCTTGCTGATAATATTTGAGATTTTCAAGGGCGGCATCACTACAGCAAAACATATCTAAGTATTTGGGAGAATGAATGTTGTAGTGAGGTTGGGAGCAGGATTACCATGCGGGTATGTTCACACACCAACTCGAAAACGTCTCAAAATACGGAGCAGTTTTCAAGGGAAAACCGCTCCTGATTTTCAGACATATTTTAAGCCACTCGCGATTTTTGCAGCGTTTTTTGCGTCCGTTTTTGGAGCTTTTTTCGATAGTCAATGAAAAACTCCTCCAAAAACGTCCCAAGAAGTGACCTGCACTTCTTTTTCGCGGCCGTTTTTTTACGCGTAATTTTTTGGGCGTTTGCGGCCCGAAAAACGTCCAGAAATAAGGGTACCCGCAGCTTTTCCACAGAAAAATTCTACATTGAAAAGGGTGAAGTCCTCAGTGAACATCCAGGACAGAACGATCGTGCTGTAGATTTGATAATCTGCATTGTGATTTCCGTGCGGAAATTATTCAGCAGCATGTGGCTTTGATTTTTATTTATTTTTTTAAATCTCATGTTCTTGCCTGCAACAGTCTTCCGCTGTAGATTTTCCGTCCGGACGGAAAATTTGCAACCAATCCAGTGTGTGTGCATGGGGTCTAAGGGTACCCATTAATGTTGCAGATTTTTTCGCAGCAAAACTCACGTGTTACGTGCTGATTTTGGTTCAGATTCTGCGTGGTTTTTCACTCGTTCTACATTGAAAAGAGTGAAATCCGCTGTAAACATCCGAACAGAATAGACAAGCTGCGGTTTTGAAAACCTGCAGCGTGCTCTGATTTCCATGCAGAAAATGTTCCGCAGCATGTGGATGAGATTTGTTCAAATCTAATCCACGTGGCTAGGACTGTAATCCGCAGCATTTTTGTCCCGTGTGCAGTTGACCTAAAGGACAGACAGGTGCTAGTGTTCAGGGAATCTATTTCTAAGGTTGTATTCGGATGACCTTCGGCTTAAGACAGAAGCTGCATGTTTATTGCGAAGAACAGGATCAATCCATCACCGGACGAAAAAAGGAAAACCTAGGATATGATCCCATTCTTACATACATATACACCCATTCGGAAAGCAGCCCAAGTCTAAGGACACATAGCAGCGGCCGAGGCGCAGCTGGACACAGACCACGTGCCATTTTATTGCAAAGCGAGGCAGTTTAAATAATTTTTGGTGGTAAACAGTTTAACCTGCTAAAAAAAAAATTACATAAACAATCATTTAAGTGCTGTTTCAATTTGACATATTTAGGGCCTGTTCACATCACTGTTGCCCTTCCGTTGACGGTTTCCGTCGGGTTAAATCTAAGCTTCCGTTTCCCTCACCATTGATATCAAACAAGGGGGTCAATTATAGCACAAAAGTCATAAACTGTTGTAAAAGGAATTACTTTAGTAGGGGATAGATACAAAACACTTAAAAATGAGTCCAACAATGTAAAATATGGCGTCAGCCTGTGCAGGAGGTACAAAATAGAATCAAGACATGTACACGCATAACATATAACATATAGACCTGTGGATATAAGGACAAGGTCTGCAAAACTAGTTGGTTTTTATATGAAAATAAGGCTTATTAAAGCAGTGATCATAAAGTGACAATATAGTCAAAAAAAGTAGAGAGCCATATCAAAGAGCAAATGCATGTGTAATGTGTTGGCATCATCACATATCCAAGTAACCAAAGGGCTACAATAGACCAGTAATATACAAAAGGTACCTTATTTTAGCCTAGATTTTTCTCAGTCAAGTGTGTCTGCAGACCTTGTCTTTATCCTTGTATCCACATGTCTATACATTTGTTATGCGTGTACATGCCTTGATTCTATTTTGTACCTCCTGCACAGGCTGACGCCATGTTTTACATTGTTTGACTCCTTTTTAAGTGTTTTTTGTATCTATCCCCTAATAAAGTGATTCCTTTTTACAACCGTTTGACTTTTGTGCTATAGTTGACCCCCTTGTTTGTAGGCTCATTCCAGATTCTTTGGGTCAATGCACCAAGTTACGCTTGGTTTATGTGTTTGGATGCCTCTGTAAATACTAGATGTACGAAAATTATTCTCTAACGCCTCGTGCACACGACCGTTGTGCAACTCAGGCCGTTTTTGACGGCATCCGAGTGGCACCCGATTAGTCTTCACAGACCCATTCACTTTAGTGGGTGAATCGGTTCTATGAAAAAATGATCCGAGTCTCCGGTCCGAGGAAAGATAGGACATGTTCTATCTTTCCTCGGATCACTGACGGGACTCGTCCGGCGCACACGGTCGTGTGTATAAGGCGTTATGCTTGACTTAAGTTGCCTTTCTGTAGCTAGAGGCGTTTCTTTTTCCTGTATGTAAAGATAGGCTGTGTTCACCATTCGTGTTTGCAGATGAGGATATCTCTCTGTAAAATTAATTGGAAATACGGAAACCACTAAGTGAGCGCGCTCTGCTGTTTCTGTATCTTAAATTCACATAAATAGTGACTGCTCTTGTGTACAAACTGCACTTTGATGGGAGTCCTTCATCGATCACGATTTTATGGAACATCTCAAATATGCTATAACCATTTAGTGGTGAATCCCACATAAATTATTTCTGATGCAGCTTCAGAACAAGTTGTTTGGAGGAAGTGGTCCACTCAATAAGAGACGCACATCCCATTGTGGGGTCTTTTAAAGTGTTGTGTGTCCATAAAAGCTTTTGGAATGTGTACAGTGTTTCCCTAGTGTGTGTTTTTTTTTTTCTTTTAAATGTATTTATTTTGTTTTATCTATTTAAAAACAGAACAAACAAACTTTACAAAGAAGAATGCACCATATATTACACCTGCGTCATATAATAATTAACCCATTATAAAGATTCACATAACAAATGAAACTCTTTTTTTTTTTTTAATTTTTTTTTTATTCAATACAATATAAAATTCCATACAAGTAAGGAATAAAGAAAATACAATTATGCACATTTTTACATTTTCCCCCTACTCCCACCGCCCCACCCTCTCAAGACCGATCTTGGTAAAAGAAAACAAAAAACAAAAAGAACAAAAATTCTTACCACTCCCCCCAATAGGTTTTAGAGTGTTTGCCTTGATTATAGATTTTCTCATATTTCATTATAATTTTGCAATAAATAATCGTTTTATTAATCCACATTTTTTTTCCTTAGAAATATTTAATTTGGAATCATCACCCAGCCATACCAGTTGGGGTTGAAACACTATATCTGGATCTATTTTTTCCAAAATGTTTTTAAAAATTCTATCCCAGTAATCAGCAATCTTAATACAATTCCATAACATGTGCAAATAGTTTGCTTCCACTGCACCACATCTGGGGCAGTTAGAAGCTTTATTAATCGAGAACTTACTCAAAAGGGCTGGCGTATAGTAAAGCCTATGTATCAAATTGAACTGAATAAGCTGATGGTTCATGCTTATCGATACTTTACAAATATTTTGAAATATTATGTTCCAATCAAGAACACAATCGTTATTCAATTCCTTCTCCCATTTTATAACACAATTAAATTTTATTTTCCTTGACTTTATTTCCATCAGGGATTTATACAACCTGGAGAGAGGTTTTTTTTCACATTTGTATTTTCTCAGTTTTTTGTAAAAGTCATCCATATGGTCTTTATTGAGAGGATTGCCATCTTTAAATTTATCAAATGCGTGCTTTAATTGGATATAGGAGAATCTTTCCTTCTCCGTCAAGTCAAAATCAACTGATTAATTTTTCCCATGTTTTGATTTTTCCTTCTTCCATTATATCTAGTACATATCTAATCCCTCTAAGTTTTAACAATGGTAACTCTGGGATAGCCTTACATTCTTCTATATTAAGATTGTGCCATAACGGGGAAAAGGATAAAAAAACATTTCGACCAGTCATATTTCTTAAACTGTTCCAGCATTCATGCAGGAGTTGTGCTGTCAACACGTTTTCCATAACTCCAGATTCTAACACCTCATAAATATCTGAAAAGCGGCCTTTAATGTTAGTGATCAACCATTGTAAGAACTCGGCCTTATCCCATTCTTGTATGTATTGTAATTGTGCTGCTAAGTAATATAGTCTAATATCTGGAAATGCTAGTCCTCCTTGTTCTCTTGAAGGACATAAGTAGTCTAGCTTAATCCGAACTCTCTTCCTTCCCCAAATCAGGTTATTGAAGATAGTTATGATTTTCTTAAAATATTTATCTTGTATCCACACCGGGGTAACCCCAAAAACACATAAAAGTTTGGGGATTAGAACTGTTTTAATCAAGACAATTTTATCGGCTTTTGATATTGGCAATTCGTTCCATATTCTTATTTTTTTTTCCATTTCGTTTATAAGGGGGAGCAAATTATAATCCAAAAATTATTTTATATTATCTGAAATTTCTATACCCAAATATCTAAAGCTTTCTCCTGGATATATGATTCAAATTTTTGTTTGTAGTACTAAATCGCTTTTATCTAGTGCCATTAATAAGGATTTTTCCGAATTGATCTTTAGACCAGAATAGAATCCAAATCTTTGAATAGTAGATATAACATAATCCAATTTTTCTTCCGGGTTCGTCAAAAAAAATAAAAGGTCATCAGCATATAAGATAATTTTATCCTCTTCCCCCCCCCTAGCTCCAAAACCCACAATATTTCCATCCTCTCTGATCAAACAGGCGAGAGGTTCCATTGCCAATGCAAAGAGTAGGGGAGAAAGAGGACAACCCTGTCTTGTACCCCTACTTAAATTGAAAAATTCTGAGTTCTCACCATTTATGTTAATGTTTGCTCTAGGACCATTATATAATAATTTAACCATTCCTATAAAAAATTCTCCAAAACCTTGCTTTCTCATGACTGCCCATAAATAGCCCCACTCCACTCTGTCAAATGCTTTAACTGCATCGAGAGACAGAATGGAGCGGGGGGCCTCTCCTGGTGTAACTTGAATATTCCCAAATACCCGACAAACACACTGGTTGACCGTTCTACCAGAAATAAATCCCTGCTGATCACTATGTACTACAGTAGAGATTACTTTAGCCAACCTTCCCGCCAACACTTTGGCAAAAAGTTTAGCATCCGTGTTCAACAGGGAAATAGGTCTGTAAGATTCCATCCTTTCCGGGCATTTACCTGGTTTCAATATCAAAGCTATATTAGCTTCTACCATTGAGCTTGGCAATTTGCCCTCTACCACTGCCGAACCCAATGTTTTTAACAGGGCTGGTAATAGTTCTTCCCCAAATGTTCTATACAGTTCAAATGGGAAACCATCCAAACCTGGAGCTGTATTTCCTTTAACACTAGTCAATGCATTTCTTAATTCTTCCAGGGAGATTGGTCGATCCAACTCCTCTTTCTGAATATCAGACAAGGGGGAGAAAGACATTGAATCTAGAAAGAGCTCCAATTGTTCTTCATTATACTTTTTTCCGGAGCCATACAATTCTGAATAATAATTCAAGAATTCTGATCTAATTTCATAATCTTGCTTAATCATATTCCCTCTTTTATCAAGAATTGCCAAAATATTATTCTTCTGACTTTGATTTTTAATAATACTCCTTAACCGTTTATTTGGTGTTCCTGATTCACAGAAATTTTTCTGCCCCAGAAAAAATAATTTATTTTGTGCTTTCTCGATTAACCAGGCCTTATATTCCTCTTGGGCCTGAAGCCACAACTTTAAACTATCTTCCGTAGGGGTTTCAAAGTAATTTGCCTCCAACAAATTTGCACTTCGTTCTTTTCCCTGCTCAATCTTATTATATTCTCTTTTTAATCTTATTATTCTTTCAAAAAGGATACCCCTTATACAGGCTTTTAATGTTTCCCAGACAATTAAGTCTGGGGCAGTCTCCCAATTTAGTGACAACATATTATGAATTTCAACTTTAATATTTTCAAGGTCTTTTAATAATGAGAACCAATGTGGATTTATTTTTATAGGCTTAATGAATTCCTTTTTTTCATTTATTTTTGTTGGGAGTCCTTCATCGATCACGATTTTATGGAACATCTCAAATATGCTATAACCATTTAGTGGTGAATCCCACATAAATTATTTCTGATGTAGCTTCAGAACAAGTTGTTTGGAGGAAGTGGTCCACTCAATAAGAGACGCACATCCCATTGTGGGGTCTTTTAAAGTGTTGTGTGTCCATAAAAGCTTTTGGAATGTGTACAGTGTTTCCCTAGTGTGTGTGGTTTTTTGTTTTTTTTTAAATTTATTTATTTTGTTTAATCTATTTAAAAACAGAACAAACAAACTTTAAAAAGAAGAATGCGCCATATATTACACCTGCGTCATATAATAATTAACCCATTATAAAGATTCACATAACAAATGAAACACTTTAATTTCCATCCCCTCTCCTTTCCCCTCCCAATATCCCACAGGTGAGAATTAAAAAAAATAAGGATGATCGTGTATAAAAACCTCAATAGAGATTCCATAAAAGTCCAGCATATCCATGTTCTAATGGGCCTTAAAAGACAATTGTCCCTTTGGATTATAATATATTAGAAAAGTTTAGGAAGATTGGGCTATCCATTCCCTTGGAAAGAGGGCTATTTTGGCCGTCCAAAATTTGGCGATCAGTTGTTTTAGTTATTTATTTTTTTTAGCCAAAAAATAGTCAATTTCGGACTGATCAAGACATGTATTTTCTTTTCAGCTTCCACTGAGAAAGATCACCAAAAAAGTATAGTCTATTCTGAATGCTATCAACTTTTGATATATAATCGATCATTCCTGACCAGTACCATTCCACTTCCCTGTGTTCATCTTTCCAAAACGACCACGGCAGTCTCAGACTTCCCTATGCACAGCGTTCTTAGGAAGTCTAAGACACATCCAGCCTTTCACCGCCCTCTGATGACCAGCACCGATGACTCATTCTGACGATGATGTCATCGACGCTGGCCCATCTGTGGCAGTGGAGAGGAGTGGGCGTGTCTCAGACTTAGACTAAGAACGCTCTGCATAGGGAAGTCTGAGACTTTGGTTGCCATTTTGGAATTACTCTAAGAATGACTGGTTTATTGATGAGAAAGTCACCAGGTATGATGCCAATACATCTGCAATGTATAGTCAGCTGTTCACTGGAGGATCGCTTTAACAAGTTTTGGAAATTTTAATGTTCTATAAATCCAGTTTGCGTCCTGTTCACCGTGTACCTAATACAGCGATCTAAAACCCTTACATTGCGTTTTTGTTTTTAGAAAAGTCCTGTAATAAAGCTGGCGTAGAAACATGAGATTAGTGCCTTTCTGCCCATAATTTGTACAACTCCCATTATTATATTTGTACATTTCTCCTCATTGTGCATCATCTAACTCCACTATTTACTTTTCCCATCTTCCTTTAGTTAAACAATTATATAAAAATTCTAGAAGCAAACCGCTATTTTTATGGAGATTTTCAAAAATAGTCCATGGATTGACCCATAGAATCTTTTTTTTATTGTGAATAGCTTGTACAGCGTATTTTAATTAGTGAAAATAGTGTCTAGAATTCCATAATCTCTACTTGAATTATTGCTAGTTTGCAACATCACTTGGTGTTTTATCCAATTTTGCCACATTTCCAAATCTGTTGTTTTTTTAAGATCATTTAACACTTTATAGTAGAGATGACACATAAATCCTGTCTCTGTATCCTAAGACCATTGGGGAACTTTATTGTTATTATATTATTTAATTTTACACTGTAACTGGTGCTGCACAGTAGACCCAGTTATAGGGGAAATCTGCCCTATTAGGCCTTATTTACACGAAGGCTGCGCATCTCGGACGTGAAAAACTACAGTTTTTCAAGTCCGAGGTGTATCCGTTCTCAGCGCTGCGGGACACGATGTCACGCATCCCCCATAGTTGAGAATCTATAGAGGGATGCGTGAAAAGAAACAACATGTCCTATTTTCCCACGGACCCTTCACACGGTCCGTTGAAACAACGGCTGTGTGAACGGCCACATTGAATTACATAGGTCCGCGGGACGGCCGCTGTTTCAATGGCCGTCCCACGGACGTTTAACACGTTTGTGTAAATAAGGCCTTATAGTGATTGTTGTCACTGACCGGACTGTGCTAGTTAGACTCAGCAGCAGCCTTCTACTACCGGCATCTTGCCGATCATGTTACCGGTCACGGGACCACTGGGACCATTAGAGGCGCTGTCTTTACTTTATACACAGCGCTTATTTCTGCACTCTGTACGTGAAAACAGAAGACCGAAGCGGTGAAAACGCTTCAGTCTTCTCTCCAGGGTCCCCGGCAGTTCAAGACCTAAATTAAACTGCCTGATCACTTAAAGAGGCTCTGTCACCATATTTTGCAACCCCTATCTGCTATTGCAGCAGATAGGCGCTGCAATGTAGATTACAGTAACGTTTTTATTTTTAAAAAACGAGCATTTTTGGCCAAGTTATGACCATTTTTGTAATTATGCAAATGAGGCTTGCAAAAGTCCAAGTGGGCGTGTATTAGGTGCGTACATCGGGGCGTTTTTACTACTTTTACTAGCTGGGCGCTGTGAAGAGAAGTAACATCCTCTTCTCTTCAGAACGCCCAGCTTCTGACAGTGCAGATCTGTGACGTCACTCACAGGTCCTGCATCGTGACGGCCACATCGGCACCAGAGGCTACAGTTGATTCTGCAGCAGCATCAGCGTTTGCAGGTAAGATCGACTTACCTGCAAACGCTGATGCTGCTGCAGAATCAACTGTAGCCTCTGGTGCCGATGTGGCCGTCACGATGCAGGACCTGTGAGTGACGTCACAGATCTGCACTGCCAGAAGCTGGGCGTTCTGAAGAGAAGAGGATGTTACTTCTCTTCAGAGCGCCCAGCTAGTGAAAGTATTAAAAACGCCCCGATGTACGCACATAATACACGCCCACTTGGACTTTTACTTTTAAACACACCCACTTGGACTTTTGCAAGCCTCATTTGCATAACTACAAAAATGGTCATAACTTGGCCAAAAATGCTCGTTTTTTAAAAATAAAAACGTTACTGTAATCTACATTGCAGCGCCTATCTGCTGCAATAGCAGATAGGGGTTGCAAAATCTGGTGACAGAGCCTCTTAAGTAGATATACTTTGGCACGGACTTTAAGGACCAGGACCGCTTGCTGTAAATGTACAATGGGCGGTCCCGAATAGGTTTTTATATACTCTTTTAGGCAACCTCACCAGAGAGCTTCACATACATCAGTTGAGGTTTTTAACCAATAAAGTCCCCCTAAAGGGCATCAAGATGGCCTTCTCCCAAGTAATGACTAGATTGAAAAATCTGCCTAAGTTTTCTCTTGGTAAGCAGTAATTAGCGTCCCCGATGAACAATAGGTAATAGTCAATGTAAAATATGATCTTTATTTATTTTTTAAGACTGCTTTCCCTAACAAAATCTCTGTATGCCTGAATCCTGTCTTATTTGTAAAGCCAAAGTCCTCTATCGCTGAAGAGAACAAAAATACAACCCTGGCACGTTCCCCGGGATACCTAATTCCTTCCATCTCTCCATCCTTTTGGAGTGTCATAAATTTAAATGTATCCATTTCATAAATTCAGTGTGGAAGCCAAAATATTTCGTAGTCTCCCACAGGAAATCCCTCTCGACACGGTCAAAGGCCTTTACCACTTCCAATGACCATATTGAGTGGGTTCCTTCTCCCTTGGGTGAATTTTAAAGGATTGAGTATTTGTCTCTTTTTAGTAGTTTTACCCTGCATAAATCTACAATAGTGAAAATAACTGAACTTAAACTGTACTTAGAGACATATCAGACGTTTTGATCGGTGGGGTCTGGGGCTGAGACCCCAACCGTTGCTGAAAGGAAGGTGCAGAAGCGCTCAGCTGAGAACGCTCCACCTTTTGACTGTGATCGTGCTCCTTGTTATGCTGAGGGCGGGTCACATAGACCTTCAGCATAACCGGGAACGACCATCACAATCGAAGATGCAGGGTGTTCAGCTAAGTGCTTCTGCACCTTTGTTTCAGAGATGGTGGGGGTGTCAGCACCCGGACCCCAATAGATTTAAATCTAATAAGTTTTTTGAAAGTACAGTTACTCTTTCAAGGATCTGCAAGGACTCTGGCCAGGATCTTAATATCCAAACTTGTTAATGGAATAGGTCTATATAAGACATCACAAGCGACTTCTTATCCAGTTTTAGTACTATCGTGATGCCCGCCTCTCTCATGCAATCAGGCAAACTACCACTGTTATAGGAAGATTCAAACACTAAAAGAGGCAACAAAAGACTTTTCCCCAAATTCTTTGTACATTTCAAAAGGTAGCCCGTCCAAACCTGGAGCTTTTTTGTTTGGGCTACTATTCACCACGTTCTTAATTTCTTCTAATATAATGAGAGATGCTAACTTTTTTTATTTATTTTTGTCTTTAAACCTTCTTAATTTTTTTTTATAAAACTCCTCCAAGACCATAGAGGGCTCAGTCACTACCTCACCAGGGATGATTTCACTGCTTTTAAACCTCTTGGTGGATATTGATTATTTATAATACCTGTAAGGAATGTTCTTGATTTACCTCCACCACGCAATCTTTACCTCTGTGAAAATAAAAATTTCTCATTTTCCTTTCCCAAAAGAAAGGTATCTAACTTTTGACTGAGCCTCCAATAGGGCTTTTCTATTATCATTTTACATTTCTGTATTGAGTATTTTATAGTAATCCATAGTCTTACCGAGAGTTTTTGATGTTTGGGTGCTTTGTGCAGTATAGCAGAGGTCACTATGTATATTATGTCTAACTGAAATTAGTTTTACAAAAAGAGAGACTCTATACATACTCAATGGGAACTGAGCTAGAATATTATTTTGGCTCTTGTGCCCTATTGTGTTTTTTTTTTTTTTTTTGTTTTTTTTTTAATTACATTTTTCTATCTTTATATTGTGAAACTGGGGGGGGGGCAATGACGTGAGCCAGACACATACAACTACAATGAAAACAGCAAGTACAGCCTTAGTTGCTGCTTTTGTGTGGTACCACTGTAGTGTGTGTGTGTTTCCCCCCCCCCCTTTTTTTATTTTGGACCACATCGATCAAGTATGGCTAGCTTTAAAGTGTAGCTAAATGTTTGACAAACTTCTGAAATGTCATAGTGACATGTCAGAAGTTTGGATTGGTGGGGGTCCGAGCAGAGACCCCCACCAATCGCTAGAACGGAGCAGCTGAAGCGCTCGTGTAAATGCTCAGCCGCTTCGTGTCTGTTCGGCTTTTTCCGGAAATAAATGTATCGGTGTATGGACTCCATAGAAAGTCTATGAGCCCGTACTCCGATACATCGGCTTTCCGGAAAAAGCCGAACAGATACGAAGCAGCTGAGCGTTTACACAAGTTTGTCAATCGTTTAGCTACACTTTAACTTCTGTATTTTATCAGTCACGCTAACTAAAGCTAATAAAGTATGCCCCTTTTTTTTAACCTTGTGAAAATCCACTCTGTTTTGCATTTAAAAATAAACTTTAGTAGATATATGAAATGATACCCAGCAATCCCTAACCTAACCCATATTCTTTCCCCACAAAGCCACCTCTAACTTTCTTTTCAGAAAATAATCTAGCAAGGTGTGCCATACTGATTGTAGAAATCCTAGTCTGCAGGCAGTCACTCTGGTAAATACATGTCCCTGTATTTATATAGATTATAAGGAGAAGGCTGGAGAGACGAGAGAGGCTGCAGACTGTGCCCTGTGAGGCAGCATTCATGTCACAGGCCGTGTTCAAATGGCAGATCACTAAAGGCAGGGACAAGGATGATTGGTTGGCAATAGCCTCTTATTATCTACAGGATGATACCCTGAGGAGGTTCTAACAGCAGAATACACCGGACTATGCGGATTTTGGGTTGACACCCGTACATTCCTGGTTAGATGCAATGGACCAACCATATTCTACCTGATCTTTTCAGGAACCTACAAGAGGCATTAGATGAGAATTCTCATTGGAAACTATGGTTTTCCACTTGGCCATCATGACTTTGCCACTGCCATATGCCCCCATCCCCACCTGTCACAATGCTCCTGATTGGTTCCCACTTTTGGGTAAACATGGATGAACAAGCGTTGAAGTAAAAGATTTTGTATAATAGGCAAATGCGCGTTGTAAGATCTAGTTCTGAGGTTGTGAAATGTATAATTAATAAGCTTTTGTAAGACAGACACTGAAGTACATCATTGTGGGGGAGGAAGCCGGTGTCTGATACAGACTTTCTTCATTGCTGACGCAAGCTCTATTTTAACATCCTTTTTTTTTTATTATTGTAAATTAAAAACATCCAAGTATGGAGTGAGCAGAATGTTGGCAGAAATGTGACAAAAACTCCACATCCCCCTCCCTGTCTCCACGTGTCAGTGTGTGGCTTTTCTTCATCTGTATGACTGCGCGGTTGCCATTGATGTCATCAGCACACTGCACGAATTCTAGAGCAGCAATGTTCTTGTTCTATACATGTGTAGGAACTGATAGACCCCACGTATGTACTGATGATGTCATCTTAGCCAACTATAGCTCTTGTGTGTTTATGGCTTTTCTTTTTCTTTTCATGAAAGCCTTTCAGTTGTTGGCACTGGGCTATGTCCGTCCTCTGCCACTAGATCAGCACAATGTAGTGTTCACCTATGCAGTAGCTTGTTTAACGGTCAAACTTGGAGGTGTAGTATAGTGTGGACATGGTATTGCAAAACCAGGTGTGTTCATATACAGTTGAGCTCTCTTTTGTAGCTGTCCACGAGATTTTGGAGTGTTTTTGTGGGAATTTGTGCCCAGTCAGCCACAGTAATGTTTGTGAGGTCAGGCACTGATGTTGGACGAGAAGATCTGTCTCGCAATCTGTGTTACTATTCATCCCAAAAGTGTTTGGTGTGGAAGTAACTGGAGTAACTGTACAGAGCCCTGACCTCAACCCCAACAGTCCCTTTATGGACCTCGCTTTGTGCACTGGGGCACAGCCATGCTGGAACAGAAAAGGACCTTCCTCCAAAACTGTTCCCACAAAGTTGGAAGCATACAATTGTGTCAAATGTCTTCTTTGGAAATAAGGGACTTAGCCCAACAGTCCCAGACCATATCCTTCCTCTATGTATTCCGGTAGGTAGCGTTTTTTTTTTTTACCTGGCATCTGCAAAACTCAGATTCGTCCATCAGACTGCCAGTTCATGAAATGTGATTCGTCTTCCCAGAGAACACGCTTCCACTGATCCAGAGTCCAGTGGCAGCGGCAGCGTGCTTTATACCACTCCGGCCGACACTTGGCATTGCACATGATGATCTTAGGCTTGCAAGCCACTTGACTATGGAAACCATTTTTATGAAGCTTCTGTGAATTTGCGTGGCCTATCACTACGTAACTGAGCTGTTGTTACTCATAGACACTTCCACATCACAATAATAGCACTTACAGGTGACCGGGGCAGATGAAAATTCACTAACACTGTGGAAAAAGTGGCATCCTATGACAGTGCCATGTTCAAAGTCACTGAGGCCTAAGTATTACTTTTACTACTACTAGCAATGTGTGTCAATGGAGATTTCATAGCTGTGTGCTTGATCCCTTTTTTTTCCTCTCTTCTATGCACCTTTTTGTATTCGGTGTGGCTGTAAGACCTGAACTCAAATATGAGTGTCCACATACTTCTTCCTTCTGCACATTTTTGAGCCGATGTTCAATTCAGACCAAATAGACCCACGTTAGAAGTTCCCCTAAGCCTAGTTCTAGTATCATATTTTGTGTTCACATTCTATTTGGACTGTATGGGGACTACCTTTTACCATGTAGTTTTATATACTTTTCTATGAACTCACATGTACATTTGAAGAGCATTTCCACCTGAAATTCACACATATCAGGACAACCAGTATGACTACCATTAAAGGGGTCTTCCCACTAAAGTAAGTGGTGGCAAATTTTATCACTTACAGATGGATGGATCTGACTACCCAGACTCCCACGATCCTTAAAAAAAGTGCTGCAGCTCTTTTCACCGAATCCTTTTATTTATTTTTCTCTTTTCTCCCATGCACATCAATGATGCTGGCCGGCCGCTGTGCATGGGATTACAAAACATTATATTGCAGTACTGTGCCGGATTAATTTCACTGCAGTATAAAATTTGTTGTAGAATTTTGTTGAGATCATTTTGTAGTTTTGACAAAATGTGTTTTTTAATAAAAATGGCAAAATACAAAGGACTTGATGGGCGTCTTGTGTCAGCAGTTTTGGAGAAAAGGTGTCTTTATTGCCTAAAGCACCCAATCATAGTCCACGGTTAACTTTTCCAGTAATGGCTAGAAAAGAAAAGCTGATCTCCGATGACCAGGCCGCTTTTCTGGGACCGTTCTGATATGAGGCCTATTGAGTTGACCCCACACTTAGGTAAGGCCGGTGAAGATGAGCGGGATAATAAATGCAACAGCTGTTTCCCTAATGCAGCAACAAGGCCATGAGCAGCTTATCCTGCGATTTACAATGAATGTATTATCAGCAAATCCTCTAGTCATTTTTTTAAGCTGCAGTCCATTAGCTATACAACATATTGAACTACTTTCACTTTGTTAGGCCTGAGAATCACTTTAGGAGACTAGTCAAAGTGGTTGGACCCATTTTGGTGGCAGATATGTGCTAAAAGAATTCTATTTTACTAATGTCCATATGTGATGTAATTAATATTAAAACCTATAATCACATAGTGAATGTGTAGCTTGGGGTGTCCGTATGTGTTAGGGTCGTGTGGCAGTAGTGTGCCGCAAAGCCAAGAACTTTTCAAAGTGCTTCACCTGTTCAAGCCGCGCAAGCTAAAATCCACGTGTGGTTTTGCAGCCCGGTTCTTGACTGCCCGCACACTTCTGCCACATTAACCTAAAGTGCACAGGCACCCTTATAGCCTTTCTGGCCTTTGCATTGGCAATGGTTTGATGTGATTAGAATGTCTTCACCATCTTTTTAGATCTCTACGCTCCCCTTTTTTGCTCGTGGGGCTTATAGCCACATTCCTACAGCAAGCTATCGGTTTTCTCTTCAATGAGTTCTGTGCGGATGGGGACACACTACCACACTGGGGACACGTTTCCAGGGGTCATGTCACTACCAATTTACCGTTTTTATTAACGTTTCAATGTAATGTAAAGCTTCTTGTAACCCATTTACAAGAAAACTTTAGTTACGCAGTCTTTGTCCTTCAGAATCCACTGATAATAGAAAATATATAAACTTATCTCATGTAAACGGGTTTTAAAATCTATGCAGACATTAAAAACCTTGGAGTGTTCAGATATTGGACTCCATTTAGAAAAAGTTTAGGGCCGTGTCTACCGTTCAATGAGAAATGTACAGATATTTCAGCAGGGAGGTGTGAGGTTATCCCCTACTTTTTGATAACCTACCAAAGATATATTAGCAAGGAGTGGAGGACGACTGGACGGGAGTGTGACTACAGAATCAGAATACACAGTTTGTTTGTAGTCTGTTACTATGGAGACACATAGGTCTGCATAGGAGCTGTAGGCAGAAGATGGTAGGACATTTTTAATCCAACGTTTTGCAGAGTTTTTTTTTTATTGTAGATGCAATGGAGCTGGTTAGAAATGGTTGCGAAAGTGGACATAACCTTTTTCCCATGTGGGGCTCTATTTTCAGGAAATTTTAATTTTATTTTTTTTATATCTCCTCCCATTTTTAATTTCTACTGCCACGTAACTTTTGGGTTGTCTATGGAAGACTTTTTTTTTTTTTTGGACTAATTGCTAGAAAATTCACACTGGCTCCTACAGTCTACAGTATTGGGACTCTATAGAGCTCCTAAAACTGACCAGGGAACTCTTCAGGACATGGTAACTCTTCATTAAAAGCTTTCACTATCTCGCCTTGTTTTGTAATCCTGTTCGGCAGGTGTTCTCCCGGATATGTGGTTATTGGTGCATACATGTCATTTTAACCTGGCACAGTACTTGTCAGGTCCAATAGGAATATAATTATTCAGTGCCTAGTAATTATTTGTCCTGGTTTTACAAACCTGTTTTGTCATTTAAACACTAGTTTTGTTTTTAAAAGGATTATTTTGTAAATGTCTACCTAGTGACCGTAAAAAGCTATAAATAATCATATTTTCAGACATTGAAAGTCTTAGGCTGTGTTCACACCTGGGTCACTGCTTTCTGTTGTTCTGCTCCGTCAGAAGATCAGAACAAGGGAAAACCATAAGCCACGGTTCCGTTGCACCATGGACACCACCGGCGACGACAGAACCCATTGACTTTAATGGGTTCCGTCGGAGTGTCCATGGCTTTACTGGAAACATTAGCGCAGCATGCTGCGCTATTGTTTGTGGTTATCTCTGCTAGGGCTGCGTGATTATGACAGAATTAAAAAAATCGCGATTAATTGAACATGCTCTATTATGTGGAGAAAGAAACAAGGAGAGAGACGGCGCTCCTCTAAGGTGATAACGTACTATCAAATGATAATTATGTGAAAGTGAGTTTAGATAAACTCACCTGATGTGGTTGTGCAGGATCATCAGCACAACTTGACTTTACTGCTTGTCGGGTGAATTCACCCTAGTCTCGGACACTGTGCAAGGCTCCGGAGCAGACCCACGGTTAGTAGCTCCAAAAATAGGGTCTCTTTGCCGTGGTCACTTAGAATCAAGAACCTGGGAAAAATGCTCTTTGCATTGGGTGCTCTTGTGTGGGTGGTTCAGTAATTTCACAGATCCACCGCATGGATAAAAACCATTTTATTTATGAATATACTAAAAAACAATAAAAGTCACAGCTGCAACGCGTTTCAACCTCTTACTGAGGTCTTCGTCAGGCAAAAACCGGCTTTTCCTCCTGCAAAAAACTGTGAACCCAGCCTTAGGCCTTATTCACACGAACGTGTATTACGTCCGTGATACGCGCGTGAAAATCACACGTGTCTCACGGACCTATGTTAGTGAATGGGGCCGTTCAGACAGTCCGTGGTTTTCACACGGCGTGTGTCCGCTGCGTAAAACTCACGACATGTCCTATACTTTGCCGCTTTTCGCGCATCACGCACCCATTGAAGTCAATGGGTGCGTGAAAATCTTGCACAGCACATGTTCGTGTGAATAAGGCCTTAGAGTCATCGGTCGCTACTAGAGGGGAGGGCACTGGTTGGGTCGTAAACTGAGATGTTTGAAGGGATTTACCAGGTGCAGAATAAGCAGTAGCTTTCTGGGTGAGAACTGTAATCTGGATTGAATATAAAGCTAGAGCAGATGAGCTACTTATCAATTCTGGATTTAACTTTTTTTTTTTATATTAAGCACTTTTGCAATTAGTCTTGATTAAAAATAGTCTGCTTTGTGTCTACAGCTCCCAGTTGGTCCTATGGGTCTCATTGCTTACAGACCACAAGCAAACTACATTTGGTCTGATCCTGTAGTCCTACTCTTTTCCATCTGTCCCCTATTTTTGATAACCTACCAAATGTATGTTGGCAAGAATGGATAGATCTATGACTTCCGGATCATAATACGCTGGTTTTGTTTGTAGTTTAACCCTTTCAGGATCAAGTTTTTGGCATACATTCTTTTACAAAGCACAAAAAATAAAATCAAAATTTCCGGACAAAGAAACAGTGCTCACAGTGTTACGAAACTCAGTGAGTGCTGTTTTTTTGTCCGTATTTTTTTTTCTTCCTTTTTTTGTTCTTTATGTTTCCTATATTATTTAGATGGCACCGTGTAAAATTATTTACATTGACTGACTGAGCCGGTTCACTTGACCGTTTTGTAGTTTTTCTATACATTCTTTTACACAGTTATAATTTCTGAACTATTTTAGATAGCCTAAAAAAAATAATGGTTAAGGATTTTTTTTATATTTCTTACGCTAACTAAGGCTCTGTTCACATCATCGTCGGAGGCACTGTTCGGGGCCGCCGTCGCAGATCCATAAGGGTTTACCAGAGACAATAGCGCAGCATGGGTTCCGACGGCAAACGGCGCTGTCCGTTGGTTCTATTATTCCCTCATTCTGCTCCACCGACGGAGCAGAACAACGGAATGACACAACACAGGTGTGAACATATCTTTACCTACTATTCCTGCTCGCCTATTCTGACACTAAGGGGCACAGGGAATACAAAGTATATACTTTCTATACATTTTGTGTGTGTATGTATGTGTGTGTATGTATATATATATATATATATATATATATATATATATATATATATAATATACTTTTTTTTTTTTTTTTTTTTTTGCTTTCTCTCAATCAGTCTCCTTCTTTCTGAAGCACTGTGACCAGAGTGAAGGAGGCTGAGAGATGACAATTGGGAGAAGTTTTGTTTACCAACAAACTTTTCAGAGATCACCATGATTCGTTAACCCCCTAGTAGGGATGCACGGTGCATCGAAACTTCGATACTGTGCATCCCCAAACGGTTCGATACCGCTTTTTCATGTATTTCGATACTTAGCTGCGCAGCCGCACAGCGAAGTATAGTAATACATGACTGTATGAGAGCGGGGCTGCGGCTGTGTAATAGAGTCAGTGCCCCGCTCCGGAGTCCTGATAAGTGCGCGGGGTCAGGATGATGCGATGCAGCCGCCGCCGCACTAATGAGCGACAGCACTGAAGACCGATCATGGCGGGGGCACTACAAAACACCCCCATGTCATGTCGTCAGTGCTTGAACCGCCGCTCATTAGTGCAGCGCCGGTCGCATCACCTCATGCTGACCGAGCGCGCACTTCCTGTCAGGAGCGGGGCAATGACTGTATTACGCAGCCGCAGCCCCGCTCTATAACGGCGGAGATAAGAGAAACCTCTCATCTCCGCCGCTATTCCCCTGAAAGCTGCCATCAAAGCTGACTGCAACATTCAGGGGAAAATGAGAAGGGGGGATGCCCCTGGATCGCGTCACAGGGAATTCCTGTGACGCGATCGAGGGCCATACCATATATGGGCAGACAGCCCAGGGTCTATTGACGGACCCCAGGGCTTTCTTACCATATTTCATGTTGTTAGGACATACCCAAGTATGTCCTAACAACTGCCTGTGTGCGATCCGTCCACAGGTTAATGTACTGGCATATATCTGATATGTCAGTACATTAAAGTTTAAAAACAAAGTATTGTTAAATTTAAAAAAATACATATTCTCCTTTTTTACAATAAACATTAAAATAAGTCTCAATACATAAAATACACATTCAGTAATGGCACGGACAACTATTTTTTTGCATCATTTATGATGTGTACGCTGTAAAAAAATGAAATAAACACGGCTTTCTTTCACTTATTAATGTGAGGCGCGAGGTGCGATGAATTTAACCTCCATGTGCCTCACATTAATAGTAATTAACCCCATCATGTACCTCACACATTAACCCATTATGACTGAGAAACAGGATGGGATTAATTACTATTCATGTCAGGCACATTCAAAATTCATCATCACACCTCGCGCCTCACATCAGAAAACGGAAGAACTTTTTTTTATTATTACTGTTGGCAAAGTATCGAAATTGGTATAGAAATCGCAATACTAAACGAAGTATCGGTATCGAAGTCCAAATTCTGGTATCGTGACATCCCTACCCCCTAGTGACCAGCCTATTTTAGGCCCAAATTACTATTTTTTGTATTCCGTTTTTTTTTTTTTTTATAGTCTCATTCAAAGAGCTATAACTTTGTATTTTTCTTATCGACATAGCTGTATGAGGACTTGTTTTTTGCGGGATTAGTTGTACTTTTTAATGTCACCATTTTGGGGTACATATAATTATTTTTTATTCGCTTTTTTTTTTCAGGGGAATAGAAAACCCCCTGATTTTTCGCCATTGTTCCATGCGTTTTAAATTGACGCCGTTCACTGTGCGGTGCAAATAACACGTTACCTTTAGGCCCCATGCACATGAACATGCTTTTCCGGCCGCAATTCCCCCGAAAATCCACGGGAGAATTGCGGCCCCATTAATTCCTATTGGGCAATTCTCACGACCGTGGTTTTCACGGTCCGTGCATGGCCCCAGAGCCAGGACCGCAGAAAGAACGGGCAAGCCTTATTACGGCCGTTTTCTGCTCATTAAAAATAATGGCCGCGGCCATGTGCACGGTTTGCGATTTGCGGGTGGCTCGCTGCTGACACTACGTGGCCGACCGACCCGAAAATTACGGCCGTGCACATTGCCTACGGTCGTGTGCATGAAGCCTTATTCTTTGGGTCAGTGTGATTATGACAATATGCGTATGTATAGGTTTTTTTATATTTTATGACTTTTGCACAATAAAAACACTTTTGAACTAAAATTTTGTTTTTGCATCACCGCTTTCCAAGAGCCTTAATTTTTTTATTTTTCCATCAATGTAGAGATTTTTTGGGTTTGTTTTTTTGCGGGACGAGGTGTCGTTTTGATTGGTACTGTTTTGGGGTACATGTGACTTATTGATTTTTATGACTTTTTTTTTTTCACATTACTTTATTTTTTTTAGTCCCACCAGGGGACTTTACTATGCGATCTTTAGATAATTGCTAGAATGCTCTGGTATACTTAGTATACCAAAGCATTCTTGCCGGTAAGTGTAAAACTGACAGGCAATCTATTAGGATGTGCCAGAGACACGTCCTAGTAGGCATATGCCCAGGGCAGATTTGGGGGCTTTTATCAGGCCCCCGGCTGCCATGGCACCCCATCGGAGGCCCGCGATTGCATTTGCAGGCCGCCGATGGGTGACGGAGCTACCTCCCTCTGGTAAACAAGTTAAATGCCGCAGTTGCTATTGACTGCGGCATTTAACGGGTTAAACGGCCACGATCTAAGTAAACTTCGATCGCGGTCGTTGGAGCAGGAGCCTGGCTGTCATCAGGCAACCGAGCACCCGCTCCAGCCTGCACGGGCCACCGTGAAAAGGTGGTGGCCTAGCTAAGGCCCCTTAGTGACCGCCGTGAAAAGGAGTATTGGTGGTCACTAAGGGGTTAATCATGGTGATCACATTCTCTGACAGCTGAACCAATTAGTTTGGCTTCGGAGAGCATGTTGCTGGGGACACTCACACTGTCGTCGTCAGAGTGCCCGTCTCAGCTGGCAGAACCAGAGATTCACGTCCTGTCTGCACGGGGCATATGCGGCTTGGATGTGAATCTACGTATTGGCATGAAGGGGTTAAAGCTGGAGATACATTGCTGTGTATTGGAGCTGTAGACAAATGGGAGGCTGTTTTTAATAAGATTATATGTATGCAAGGTTGATTTTTATTTTTTATGATTTTATTATAGAAGCATTGACTCAATTAAAAAAAAAAAAAAAAGTTGTACAAAGCCCTTTTAACCTGGTTGCTGCTATACCCGATTTCTTTATGCTGGAATAAAAGACTCCACATACCTATGCACACAGACAGAGGAAATTGTTTTACATAGTAGGAACAATATTAAAAAATTTATGTTTTTGTTTAGGCCAAAGTCACACAGTCATATCAGTTTTGTGGCAGTTTTCCGTGAAATTTTTTTGAGCCTAAGCCAGAAGTGGATCCTAAAGAAAGGAAAGGTATAAAGAAAAAACGGATGCATCCCTATGTTTGGTGTTCACATCTGTGTTTTGGCTCAAAAAATTTAGTCAAAAACTATAAAAAATGTGTGTGTGATTTTGGCCTTTGTGTTTCTTTTGCCTGCTTCTGTATGTTGCATAAGGGCTTGTTCACACGTAATGGCTTTGCTGCGGAAAACTTCTGCATCAACTAGCAGATAATCCGTTGTGGAACATCCGTATCATTTCATGCGTTGTTTCTTTTTACTTGGGAAATGGTGCGGTTTTTTTCAAGGGCAGTGTGGTGGTGATATTTCTTCTTCCTGTGATATCATTTCCACCCCCTGCAATAAATTCTGCAGCATTTCCAACGCAAATTAGGCAGTACATTGCAGTTTGCTGCGGAATTGTTGTTACTCCTTGATTTCTATGGGGAAAAAACGCAGGCAATCAGTCCACTTTCCACAGCAATAATTGACATGCTGTGGAAATAAAATAACTCACCGCAGGTGAACTTCTGGATGGGATTTTTCTGCAGCGTGTGGATGACATTTGTTAGGCCTAATGCACACTAACGTATTTTTGCGGCCGCGATTCACCCGGAAATCTTCGAGTGAATTGCGGCCCCATTAATTTCAAAGGGCCCATGCACATGACCGTGGTTTCCACGGTCCGTGCATGGCCCAGGAGCCTGGACCGCAAAAAGAACGGACAAGTCTTATTACGGCCGTGTTTTGCGGTCCAGGCTCATAGAAGTTAATGCACCCGGCCATGTGCACGGCCCGTGATTTGGGGGGGACACTTTGCGGCTGTCCAACCCGAAAAGCAATGCTGTGCACATGGCTACGGTCGTGTGCATGAGGCCTTAAATCTCACCCACTTTGCTGCTACTGTATTCCACTGCGTATTTTCCATCCGCAATTTTGGATGGAAAATACGCAGCAATTCGGCTACGTGTGGACAAGCCCTAACTGTTTAAGTGTGGACGATTCCCATAGCTTCTTCGCCTGTTTTTGGTCATTCACTTAATTTTGGAATTGCAGTCACCTTTAGTTGAATCACAATAATTAAATTGGAAAGATTGACCCAGACATGGTTGATTGAAAGAATAAAATGAGCAATCCTGAGCGGCTTTTACTAATCTCTTCTGTGTAATACTTTGAAAGTGCCAAACAATTCTTCTGAACGTGTTTTTTGTTAAGGCCATTCTGTGCATGTACAACTGGAAACAGATGGCCACTCCCTAGTTTTTCTTGTTTTTTTTGCCAGCCGTCTCTCAGCTGTAATTTATAGGGGGAACATGCTGCGATAAATTTTCCGGTAGCACCGCCACAGGAGAAGTTAGGCAGTACACCGTTTCTGTTTAAAGTGACAATCTGGTGATTTTTTTTTTTATAGTGGCACCCATTTGGAAAGTACGCTTAGTTAAACGTAGGGATGGTCCTCTTACCGGGCGCTTCGTTTAGAAACTATCCCGACTGCCGTTATCTCACATGACCGGCCATTTCCTGCAGCATCTGCTGTGTGGACGGAAAGTCTCTTTCACTATGCATTCCTATGACATGCTCAATGTGAGCCTCATAAAAATGTATAGTGAGAGGTTTCCGCTTCCCACCGCAGACGCTGCCAGTCAGAGTTCGGTCGCGGGACTTAACGACAGTCGGGGTAGTTTAGAAACCAAGCGCCCAGTAGGAGGATGACCTGCCCTACGTTTAACCAACTGTACTTTCTAAATGGATGCCATGATTAAAGAAAATTCCCCGGAGTAAAGCCCCATGCACGCAACAGTATTTTCATCTATCCCTAAATAAATATGGATCAGTAGGCATCCGTATTTCATCCGTATATACAGATCCTTACAAAAAGAGGGAGGTTGCAAATGATGTCATCAACATGTTGCCTAGCAATGCTTCTGTAAATACGGGCGGTTTACGGATGCACGTCAATAGCCGTCCGTATTTCCAGAAGCTCCCATATACTTCTATGGGAGAGTCCTTGCCGTAATTGCTGACAAGACTAGGACAGGTTCTATGATTTATTTTTTATTTTTTTTGTTCAGCACGGACACCCATCAGTAAAAATACTGAAAGGTGGCCGTGGCCAATAGAAATGAATGGA
This sequence comes from Rhinoderma darwinii, assembly GCF_050947455.1. Taxonomy (NCBI): domain Eukaryota; kingdom Metazoa; phylum Chordata; class Amphibia; order Anura; family Rhinodermatidae; genus Rhinoderma; species Rhinoderma darwinii. Next base: position 77,077,382 of record NC_134691.1, read on the forward strand.
TCCGTAATTACTGATGAAAAATACTGTTGTGTGCATGGGGCCTAAGATCAGCTCTTTGTAACTACTCTCCTTTCTGGCTAACTAATTTGGGTCCTGAATTAACTCATTATGACCTAGCAGGGTATTTGAAAATGGTTTTTTATATACCACACAATCCCCATATCATAATGCTCAGGAAAAATTCCAGATGCCAGGTAACTAATGGTTGGGACTCTTGGTGCTTAAAGGAGTATTCTAGACAGTAAAAAATGATGGCCTAGCAATACTGATTGGTCGTGGTCCGACTCCCGGGACCCCACCGATCAGATGTTTTGAAGAGGGTATAGCGCTAGTACGAGCGCTGCTTCCGCTTAATTTCTACTTGCTCACAGTGAATCTTCTACACGCATGTAGCGGCAATTCACAGGTGTATTGCAGCCTTTTCTCCCATTTCAATGGGAGAAAAGGCTGCAATACCTGTGAATCGCTGCTAAATGCGTGTAGAAGATTCTTTTTTTTTTTTTTGGAAAAGAAAAACCGTGATTCCTTATTTAGTTTTTTGGGTTTTGTTTTTACGGCGTTTACGGTGCGGTAAAATTACGGCGATACCAAATATTTTTTTTTTTTAATGTTGTACTTCTTTTACAAATAAAAACGAGTTAACCAAAAATTTATTTTGTATCGCCATATTCTGAGAACCGTAACTTTAAATTTTTTCGTCTTTTGTTTTTATTCGTACAATTTTGGGGTACAAAGATACATTTATTTCTTTCTTTTTCTTTCTTATTTTTTTTTAAATTTTTTTTTTTATTTATTTAATTTCTTGTGGGAAATGAGGTGACCAAAGAACAGCTACATTGTTTTTTTTTCTTTATATTGTTCACCGTGTGGATTAAATAATGTTATATTGTAATAATTCAGACTTTTACAGATGCGGCGATAAGTTATGTTTTAATTTTACCAGAGGCAGGGCTTAACAGAGGCAAAGTGAAGGCAGACCTGGGGGCCTTTATTAGCCTGCCTGTGAGCCTGCTCCATACTTCTCCCCCTGCACATGATGTACCGGCTTGTCATGGTGCGTTAAAGGGTTTGTCCAGTCATAAGAAATTCATGGCCTATCCCCAGGATAGGCCATCAATATCAACTGATCAATGGGGGTTCGACTCCGATCTGTTGTTTTGAAGGGACCGCAGCACTTAAATAGAAGGCTGTAATACTGTGAACCGCCACTACAGGTTTCGGCGATTTCAGAGTACGAGCATAAAAGGAATGAAGGGGAAGTGGCGTGCTTTCGCTGTGGCCATTTCAAAACAGCTGGGAATCGGATCCCCACCGATCAGAGAATAGGTAATCAATTTCTTATGACTAGAAAACCCCTTTAAAGAGGCTCTGTCACCACATTATAAGTGCCCCATCTCCTACATAAGGAGATGTCACATACATTATAACGCTCAGCAGTGCTTTTTATTTAGAAAAACGATCTATTTTTACCACGTTATTACCGATTTTTAGCTTTATGCTAATTACTTGCTTAATGCCCAACTGGTTCTGTTTTTACTTTAGACCAAGTGGGCGTTGTACAGAGGAGTGTATGACGCTGACCAATCAACGTCCTACACTACTCTCCATTAATTTAGTCAGCGCATAGGGATCCTGCTAGATCACTATGTGCTGTCTTATACTGACACATTAACGTTACTGAAGTGTTTAGACCGTGAATAGACATTCCTTCCAGCCAGGACGGGATGTCTATTCACAATCCCGACACTTCATTAATGTTTCTGTGGGACTTACAGCAGAGCAAGCGTAATCTCGCGAGATCACGCTGTAAATGACAGGTTACAGCGAGATTACGCTTTGCTCTGCTGTAAATCCAAAGGAAAAGCTATCGAAGTGTCGGGATTGTGAATAGACCTCCCGTCCTGGCTGGAAGGAATGTCTATTCACTGTCTAAACACTTCAGTAACGTTAATGTGTCCGTATAAGACCGCACATAGTGAACAACACAGTGTCACTATGCGCTGATTAAGTGAATGGAGAGGAGTGTATGATGCGGATTGGTCAGCGTTCTACACTCCTCTGTACAACGCCCAGTTGGTCTAAAGTAAAAACACGCCCAGTTGGGCATTAAGAAACTCATTAGCATAAAGCTAAAATCGCTCCGAACGTGGTAAAAATAGATGGTTTTTCTAAATAAAAAGCATTGCTGTCCCCTACATTACAGCGCCGATCTCCTTATGTAGGAGACAGGGCACTTATAATGTGGTGACAGAGCCTCTTTAACTTAGATATTGGCTAAAATGACGTCACTTTTGATAAATAGGCGCAACCTGTTTTTGAGATGGAGTGTGTTTTCGATAATACAGAAATGCTATAAGGCCTTCTCCATTGAAAATCTTGGAAGTTATGGAAAACAACAAGTTTCTTCTTCCTTGGTTTCTGTAACTATAACTAATACTTGCATGTATTATACAACGCCTAATAGTAGTCTTTTATAGTATAAGAAAATATAAGCATTTAACTACAGAAGGGACTATGTGATTTATTTATGTTTGCTAGAAATTCATCCAGGATTTTTACGGAAGGTAAATCTATTTTGTTCACTGTGATCTGGGATGTTACAAGTTAATGCAGGCAGACACTTGTTTTCCATTTATGTCTTTCTTGAGAAGTTGACGTCTTAAACCTGAGTTAATAACTTATGTACATAAGTCCTAATTGAATCTTTATTCAGGACTGTCCTACTGCTTGGAATAAACATTTTGAATCTCGTTTTTTGAGAACGGGAGAGTTTTACGCAAAGGGTTTGGGAACGGCTTTCCTGATCACCGCGGCTATTATCCTTGTAAATCCTTCTTGTGATTTTAGAAATATAATGCCAAGGTCAGTCCAACAAAATAATCTTGGTGTTTAGTACTTGACGTACATTAGGAATATAAATATGGCTTTGTCGTGTCTAGACCTCACCGTTACAGGAACATTTTTATCTACAATATTAATACATGTCTATTTATTGGCCTATAAAGGGATTGGGAATGTTGTTGATATATAGTGCATTCTGGGGGCCCTCCGCTAAAAAAGAAAAAAAATATTCCCCCCCCATCATTCTGCAGTTAATAGCCCATAATGACAATGTTAAATATTTAATAAAGTTGCAAAAATTGTCTAAAATTATGTTTTCAAATTTCACATGGACATAAATATTCAAACTTTTTGCTATGAAATTTAGCTCTGGGGGCCTCCCATTTCTCTAGATCCTCTTTAAAATGCCTTGATTGGAGACCACCTGTGATAAATTCATTTGATTGGACATGATTTGGAAAGACACACCCGTGTATGTATGTGTGTGTGTGTGTGTGTGTGTGTGTGTGTGTGTGTGTGTGTGTGTGTGTGTATATATATATATATATATATATATATATATATATACACAGTGTGTCTCACAGCTGACCATGCACTTCAGAGCAAAAGCCAAGCCATGAGGAGGAAAGAACTGCCTGTAGAGCAGCCGTCAGAGACAGGATTGTGTGGAGGCACAGATCTGGAGAAGGATACAAAAAACATTCTGCTGTACTGAAAGTTCCTAAGAGCACAGTGGCCTCCATAATTCTTAATTGGAAGAAGTTTTGAACAACCAGGACTCTTCCTAGAGCTGGCCGCCCCACCAAACTGAGTTTTCCGGGGGAGAAGGGCCTTGGTAAGAGGTGACCAAGAACCCAAAGGTCACTCTGGCTGAGCTCTAAAGATTTTCTGTCCAGATGGGAGAAACATCCAGAAGGTCAACCATCACTGCAGCACTCACCAATGTGGGCTTTATGTCAGATAGTGGCAAAAATAAGCCTGACCTCCGTAAAAGACACATGAAAGCCCACCTGGAGTTTGCAAAAAAACGCACCTAAAGGACTCTAAAACTGTGAGAAATGCCAGGATTTAACTTTTTGGCTTCAATTCTAAGCGTCACGTCTGGGGGAAACCAGGTTCTTCTCATCACGTGCCCAATTCCATCCCTACAGTGAAGCATGGTGGTGGCAGCTTCATGCAGTGGGAGTTTTTTTTAGCAGCTGGGACAGGGAGACTGCTCCATTCATCTTTCCCTCAACACTGACCAAAGTACAGAGATATTCTTAATGAAAACCTGATCCGGGGAGCTCTGGACCTCAGACTGGGCCAAAGGTTCACCTTCCAACAGGACAATGCAATACAGGAGTGACTTTGGGGCAACTCTGTGAATGTCCTTGAGTGGCCCAGCCAGAGCTCCTGACTTGAGCCCAATCGAACATCTCTGGAGTGACCTGAAAATGGCTGTCCACCGACAGTACCCATCCAACCTAACAGAGCTCGAGAGGATCCGCAGAGATAAAAGGTAGAAAATTCCCAAATCCAGTTGTACAAACATTGTGGCATCATAACAAAGAAGACTGGAGGCTATTCTCACTGCCAAAGGCGCTTCAAATAAGTACTGATTAAAAGGTCTGAATACTTATGTCCATGCAATATTTTAGTTTTTCCTTTTCAATAAATTAGCAAAGATCACTAACATTCTGTTTTCACTTCATTATGGGGTATTGAGTGCAGAATGATGGGGGGGGGGGGGGAAAGGGAATTTTTATTTTGGCACAAGCCCTTAACAAAACGTGAAAAAAATGTAAGGGTATACTTAGATTAAAGCTTTCCCATGACTGTATTGGAGGGTTGCATTATCCACTCTCGTCCATCACGGTTTTTGTCTATGTTCATGTAGAAGATCAACCTTCCATCATGTGGAGTGTTAGTTTTTGTATATTTTTACACACTCGGGAGAAAGGTGTTGGCAGTAAGGTGTAAGGGGCTGTTCACATATATCCGTTGCCCCTGTCAGTTTCCCTCCGGCGTGTTGCAGAACAGCTGGAGGGAAACTGATGCTAGAACAATCTCATTGCTTTCTATGGGATCTGTCCTAGCACAGGGGACATACATTGTGGCTCCGTACGGTGCAGGACCCGGATCCAAAAACGTTACTTGCAGCGTTCTTGGTTCCGGCTCCCAGGGAGGTCAGGCGCCGTATCCTATCTATTTTAATTGTGGTCAGATAAACGCTGGGTGCTGCCTCATCCTATTTTCCGGCTGGGTACTGCCGTAAGGTGATGTGAGCTAGGAGTGGAATCTCCGGTCATAGCATTGCCGGGGATTCCGCTCCAGACGGAGACCCTGACAACTACCTCCCAACCGTCCCGGATTCCGGCCAGTGTCCCGCCGCTTCGGGCGGCCGAGGGTATGTCCCGCTGTCAACTGTGTCTGTGTCCCCAGGACGCAGAGACAGTTGAACTTAATACTGCAGCAGTGAAACATCAGGTCCCTGCTTCAGAATGAGTTCAGAGCAGAGGGAGCTTCTCTGCTCGCCGAGGATTCTCCGAGCACAGCGCTACTTTGAGCGTTGTGCTCGGGGAAGCCTTTGACGTCACTGTCCATACATGATGGATCTGGCCGTTCCTAGAGGAAATCCCTGAGGTTACTGTCCATATATGGACATTGACATCAGGGGCTCCTCCTGGATCGGAATCCCCGGCCAGAGTCGGCAACGGGGATTCCGCTCAAGGAATAGCCACTGATGTCACGGTCCATATATGGACCGTGGCATCAGGGAGTCCACCATGAGGGTATCCCCGACCACAGTGTCAACAATGCTGTGGCCAGTGATTCCGTTCAGGGAGTAACCCCTGACATCATTGTCCATGTATGGACAGTGGCGTCAGGGGGTCCTCCGTGAAGAAATCCCCAGCCACAGCGTGGGCAATGCTCTGGCCGGGATTCAGCTGCTAGAGGGAGCTTCAGTGGCGTGATCTACAGGGGAACGAGAGTAGCACTATATACAGCAGGGTTAGCGCCATCTACATGGGGGGGGCGCTCTGTGGTGCCATCTACAGGGGGCGCTCTGTGGCGCCATCTACAGGGGGGGGGCGCTCTGTGGCGCCATCTACAGGGGGGGGCGCTCTGTGGCGCCATCTACAGGGGGGGCGCTCTGTGGCGCCATCTACAGGGGGGGGCGCTCTGTGGCGCCATCTACAGGGGGGGGCGCTCTGTGGCGCCATCTACAGGGGGGGGCGCTCTGTGGCGCCATCTACAGGGGGGGCGCTCTGTGGCGCCATCTACAGGGGGGGCGCTCTGTGGCGCAATCTACAGGGGGCTGTGTGTCATCTACAGGGGGTACTGTGGCATTATATACAGAGGGCACTGCGGCATTATCTACAAGGGTGTGTGTGGCACTATAGACGGGGTCTGGCACTATCTAAAGAGGGCACTGTGGCATTATCTGCAGGGGGTGTATGGACTATATACAGAGGGCACTGTGGCATTAGCTATAGGGGGTGTGGCACTATATACAGATGGCAGACTGTATATGACACACGTAACATTAGAATGTATATGTCAGACTTCAGTGTAGCGCCAAGGCCGGAGCAGAGAAGGAGAGCCCCGACATGGTACACAACAAGTATCCAATCGATCACAAGCTATCCACCACTCTGATCAAACTGCCACATTTTCAGGCCCTAGACTACCTTCTTGGTGGACCACTGTGGTAAAAACTGATGTTAAAAACTGATAACTAATGACAACTGATGGTTTTGTAGTAAAAACTGTGAAAATTGCTAATATTGTGCAAGTACGTAGCTAACGTGTGTGTCTCTTGTGCGTGCTTGTTTTTGATTTTTAGTCGTCTGTCTCGCTCTGTTCTAGACATCAAAGGATTTGGCGGCACACTTGCTTTATCCTAAAACGTCATTTGATAATATCTTCTTTTGCTGACTGTGGACTCCACTTTGTAATATACGAATTGTACGTCTTCCAGTGCCTTTAAGTAGTTGCCAAATTCCAGCATATGCTTCTTATTTTCAAGTGTTCTTGTTTGGTCCTTCGTAGCATTGTTTAACCCCTCTGGATTCGGATGAGTTAATAGTAATACTGCGAATTAATGCTCAGTGTCTCTCTGTAATCTTCTGCTCCTTAACGGTTGTGTTCTCTGGTTTCAGTCTATTGTCACTGGCATAATAAAAGTGCGTCAGTAGAACTCCGCCAGCTTGGCATCCCTCCCCAGAGTGGTTTGCAATAATCTGAAGGGCCCATCATTACAATAGCATGTGGCACTTGCTTCATTGTTGAGGAGTTTGTGGTGAAATTTAGTTTGATGCAAAATTACTATTTTGTGTGTGGTGCGTGTATGTGTATAGAATATACAGTACAGTGCAAAAGTTTTAGGCAGTTGTGGAAAAGTGCTGCAAAATGAGAATGCTTTAAAAAATATAAGTGTTAATGGATTTAAAAAAAAAATTATCAACAAAATGCAAAGTGAATGAACAGAAGAGAAATCTAAATCAAATCTTAATTTGGTGTGACCACCCTTTGCCTTCAAAACAGCATTAATTCTTTTGTAGGCACACTTACACACTTGAGCACTGATGTGAGGTACGGGTTCCCTTCACCGGTCATCAGTAGGTGCGCTCTGCCTAGTGACGCGTTCTAGGAGCTCCGCATGCGCGGTAGTCTCTTGATGACTGGTGGCGGTGTTCTCGCTCGCTCAACAAAATCGCGCGCATGCCCCGTTGACCAGTCTCTCTCTATTCGTCGTAAGCGCACCACCTGATCGTTTTTGTCCACTACTTAAACTGGGGATGAACAGATTATCTGCACCCCTTGAAAAAGCTGTATTTGCTGCGAAACACGCGTCGGAGCGCTGCCTCACTAATTGGGCCACTTGACTACACTCTACATCTATGGGCAAGGCATGCCTTTTTCTCCTGATATTTTATCTAAATTTTTCAACTTCACTTGACACGTATTTGCCCGTTAGGTTCGCTGCTTTTTGAATACTGTTTCAGGTTACACCCTCTTTGTCTGTGACTATACCTTTGCTACATGGTGATGATCTATTCCTATGAATTCATAGGGCGGATATTCACCAGTTAACTTCGGTATGCAGCATGTACCCTTGGTAATGCCTGCCCCATAATACGCAGTTTGCACTGTACATGCATGTATCCATTATCTTGTAATCACTGTGGTGCTAATGTTGTCATGTATGTGGTCCATATACAGATTGTGTTTTTAGATCCTCTGTAGTTTTTACATGTCTTTATTGCTTAATGATTATAATAAAATTGATATTTTTCGATATTAATAGTGTCTGATGTCGTCTTCTCAGTGTTAATACATGATATTTTGGAGTCTCTATTGTACTTATTTGAACCTTTTGGAGGTGTTTAACACTATGTTGGTATCAACCTAGCCAGTAATTTGTCCTGTGAGACTTTTATGTTAATTACACAGTTTTTGAAGGAACTCGCAGAGAGGTTGTTCTAAACATTTTGGAGAACTAACCACAGATATTCTTTGGATATAGGCTTTCTCAGTTCGGTGTCCCAGACAGACCCGATGATGTTGAGATCAGGGCTCTGTGGGGGTCATATCCTTACTTCTTGGGCTCCTTGTTCTTCTTTAGGGCTCCTTTGTTCTTTATGTCAATGTCCATATATGGACAGTAATTTTTTTTTTTTCTTCCGTTAAGCAATTATTATTTAAATGATTACAAAAATTAAAACAATGTGTCATCTTTTCACAAGTCAGGAAATATTATAAATTAGATTCTAATTTATAACATTTCCATGTGCTGGTCACTAGAGGGAGCAGTTCCCAAAATTGCAGCATGGCCAATGTGGTAAAGCATCCTCATTAATTTATGCTGCAAATTTGGGGTAGACACTCTCTCTAGTGTCCTCACACAACACCCCCTCCCTTATTCTGGCTAGTGCCAGGAGAAGGAGGGGTTTGAATCTTCAAACCTCCTACACTGTGTGCCGCCATTTTCTGAGCGACTACAGTGTAAGAGGATTAGATACAGTGCTAAGCAGACCGTATAACATGAACATACACAAACCTAATACACACATCACATACACAAACATAAATTGCCTGTTCCTGCCGCCTCCGCTCCTATTCCTTGCGTCTTCGCTTCCTTGAACATATGGCCGGAAGTCGTCCGGCAGCGGCTTCCGGTCCACATGAAAATGGCGCCGGATTTCGCTCTGCTAACGAGCTCTGTTTTGGTCTGTGTGGGAGGAGTGCATGCGCCGTTCCCACACAAACGTTGTACGCTGCAGAGAATGGAACGGCTCCCGTTCGCATTCTCTATGGGGATCTATTAATCGACACATACAGAGATGAAAAATAAAATGGCAGCCCCCATAGAGAAGTAAAAGTAAGAAAAAAGTAAAAAGTAGAACACAAGAACACAAATAAAATTTATTTTAATATCATACTAAAAGCAATATTATAAAAAAAAAAACTTTTTTTATGACACCTTCCCTTTAATGACATTGGCTGTATGTTTGGGGTCGTCGTCCTACTGCAGAAAATATTTGCAGGCAACCGGACACTTCCCTGATAGTATTGCATGATGGATCTGCCTGTTTCTCAGAATTGAGGACGCCTTTAATCCTGACCAAATCCCCAACTCCATTTGCTGAAATACAGCCCCAAACTTGCAAGGAACCTCCAGCAGGCTTCACTGTTGCCTGCAGACATTCATTATTGTACCGCTCGCCAGCCCTTCCGCGAACAAACTGCTTTCTGTTCCAAATATTTACAATTTTGACTCCGTCCAGGGCACCTGCCGATTTCAAAGGGTAGTAAGTATGATGTGTCTTTGATCTGCTGCACTTAGTTTGCTTGGCCAACCACTGCGTCTACTGTCCTCAACTTTGCTCGTTTCTGTGTGCTGCTTCAATAGAGCTTGAACAGCACATTCTGAAACCACAGTCTGCTTTGAAATCTTTGCCTGGGGAGAGACCTTGCTGATGCAGTATAAATACCTTTTGTCTTGTTACTGTGCTCATTCTTGCCATAGTGGACCTGTGACATGAAGCGGTCTTCCACAACCTCACCTTTTGTAGCAGAGTTTGGCTGTTTCCCACCCAGTTTCAAGTAGGGTTGTCACGATAACGGAATTTGGACTTCGATACCGATATTTCGTGTAGTATTGCGATATGCGATACTAGATACCAAAACGATATTTTACCAAAAATAATAATTTAAAAAAAGTTCTTACATTTTCTGATGTGAGGCACGTGGTGTGATGAATTTCGAACCTCCATGTGCCTCATATTAATAGTAATTAACACCATCATGTTCCTCAGTCAAAATGGAGAACATTGGGTTAATCAGTGAGGTGCATAATGGGGTTAATTACTATTAATGTGAGGCACATGGAGGTTCAAAATTCATAATACCTTGTGCCTCACATTAAAGGGAATGTGTCGCAAATACTAATTTTTTTTCTTAAGCTACTTATTTTTATTATATTTTTTTAAGTTTTTTTTTTAATGTATTTATTTTTTATTCCACATGGTGGGATGTATTAAAAATTAAATAATATGACATGTTTTCCTATGTTAGCCACCAGAGGGAGCACTTCCCAGAATTACAGCAAGGTGAAAGAGGTAAAGCAAGCTGACTCACAGCTGCTGTAAATGTGGGAGGGAATCTCACCCCCTCCCTATTTTCGACTACAAGCCAGGAAAAGGTGTCTTCAAATTGCTAAGCATTGTCCGGCTCCCATTTTGGGAGTGATTGTACAATGCAGCTTGTAGACGCTATAGGACACACCAAAAGACTAAGGGTATGTTCACACGCTTACTAAAAAACATCTGAAAATACGGAGCAGTTTTCAAGGGAAAACCGCTCCTTATTTTGAGCCGTTTTTTAATCAAACTCGCTTTTTTTGCGGCCGTTTTTGGAGCTATTTTTCTAAAGAGTGAATGAAAAACGGCTCCAGGAACGGCTCAAGAAGTGACCTACACTTCTTTTTCGCGGGCGTCTTTTTACATGCCGTTTTTTGAAAATGAGGTGTAAAAAAATGCCCCATTGGAACAGAACGCCGTTTTTCCAATTGAAATCAATGGGCAGATGTTTGTAGGCGTTCTGCTTCCGATTTTTCAAGACGTTTACGGCCCAAAAAACAGCTGAAAACACTACGCGTGCACATACCCTAAGAATGATGAAAGTGAAGTGAATGACTTTTCAATTGACCGGTTCACGCGGCGTATGTTTGACGTGTTTTTTTTGGCGCATTTTACGTGCCATAAAACGCTTGATTATGCTTTTCATTTGCATAATTGGTAAAGTGCGCTGTTAGTACATACAACGCGCTTTTTTAAAAAACTTTTTGCGTAAAAAAGAACAATGGGGGGTTGTGTGTATGGTGCAGTTGCATGTTTGGGGGGGGGGGTGTGTATGGGGGCGGGTGCTCGCTGCTGATTCTTCAAAACAGCTGATAAGCGGCTATGAAGGATCAGCGGCGCCCGTGCATACTCCACCGCACAAAAATAGGACACAGCTCTTCTGTGCACACTACACACACACACACACACACACACACACACACACACAGCTCTGCTACACACACTGCATGTGTATAGCAGAGCTCACATATACAGTTACAGCAGGTGAGGGAGGGCCGCGAGGGGTGGGGAAAGCTGCACGCGCGTGGGGGTGGGGTTGTGAGAAAGATAGAGACAGACAGACAAAGACACACACTTTACTTGCAGTGCTGCCAGTCTTCATAATGGCACCGGCTTTCTCCCTACAAACCAGCTTCTATGCTGGGTCGCTCTGAACTGCGTCTGCGAAATAGCCGAAGCAGGGGCTACAATGAACGAGAGCCGTTCGTTATGTCCTATGCAAAATAGCTGCCGTATTACATCTGTGTATGTGTCGTTAAGAGACACATACACAGATGAAATAAAACATGGCAGCCCCCAGTAAATTAAGAAAGTGTTAATAAAAAAAACATTGTGTGTGAAAAAATAAAGTCCATATAATATTTTATTAAATAAAATAAAAAATCATGACACTGTCCCTTTAAGAAGTGAAAGAAAGCAGTTTTAATTTTATAACTGCGTAAACATCATAAATGGTGCTATAAATTTGTTCTGCAGGTTATTATGGTCATGACAATACTGAATATGTGTATATTTTTTATTTATTGAGACTTATTTTAATGTTTATTGTAAAAAATGTGTGTAATTTTTTTATTTAACATTTTACTTTTTTTTTTTTTTTTTTTTTTACTTTAATGTACTGGCATATATCTACATGCCAGTTACTGATAGGTATGTCCTAACAACTGCCTGTGTACTAAGAATTCCCTAACAGGAAATATGGTCCGACAGCCCTGGGGTCCTTCAATGGACCACGGGCTGTCTGCCCATATATAGTATGTCCCTCGATCGCGCCACAGGGATTCCCTGTGATGGGATCCAAAGGGCACCTCCCACTTTTCATTTTCCCCATGAATGCTGCGGTCAGCTTTGATCGGAGCATTCAGGGGAACAACAAGTGTGCGCGTGTGATCAGCATGAGGTGATACGGCCGGCACTGCACTAATGAGCGGCGGCGCAGGCACTGTAGACCGAGAACATTGGGGTGTTTTGTAGTGCGCCCGCCATATTCTGTCTTCAGTGCCGGCAATAATTAGTGCAGCGCCGGCCGCATCACATCATGCTGACTGCGCGCGCACACTTGTCAGGAGCGGGGCAATGGCTGTATTACACAGCCTCGCTCTAACAACATTCATGTGTTACTATACACAGCTTCGTATCGAAATACATGAATGAACCGTTTTGAGGGTGCACAGTATCGAAACAGTATCAATATTTCGATGCATCGTGCAACCCTAGTTTCAAGCCTCCTACACAGCTGTTTCCATTTCAGTGTGTTTCAACCTACATACGAAATTGATGATCATGATCATCGGTTTGATATTATTGGTCAATCATACACCTGACTATAATGCTACAAAATCAATGAGTTTGTGCAAGTGTACCTAGAAGAATTGATTCTGGTTTTAAGGCAAAGGATGGTCACACCAAATATTGATTTGATTTAGAGTTATCTTCTGTTCATTCACTTTGCAAGTTGTTAATTGATCAAAAAAACCTATTAACACTTCTAATTTTGAAAGTGTATGTATATGTGTGTAATATATATATATATATATATAGATATATATATATATATATATATAGATATATATATAAAAAATGTGTGTGTATATATGTATGTACGTTTTGGCCACTCTTGCATCACCAGTGGTGACCTCTCCCATTGCTGGATGCTCTGCATAATATGAGATTGTTCCAGTTTATAGAGTGTGGCGCTTCTGACGCCCCACCACACCTGGACAATGACTGGCGTTTTGCGTACACACTCCCGTTCATGATGACCGCATCCCTTTTTCTCCTTTGGATAGTGTGAGATAGCACAAGGTTTACCCCTCCTTTTTACAAATACCACAACACGGGGATAAAACTGTCCTGAGGATCTTGTTTTTTTTTTTTTTTACTTGCCTTGGAGGTTTGGTAAACAAGCTCTACAGTGGATTGTAGTGATCTGCACTCCCATGGTCTGCTTGTTCTGGCCTGTATCCATTTGTCATAATATGAAAGTTGTTTTCAAAAGAAATAATGTCTAAAATGGTCCTTTTGCATGTTTGTGAATAATTATTTTTTTTTTTTGCCATGCCTCCGAATCCACTGGCTGCGCGTGCCCAATATTCTCTGCCCCACCTCCTTATCACCTCCTGTACTGATTCTCCGACCGTCTGATTTATTCTGTTGTTAGTAAGGCTGGACATGCTCAATGTATGGACTGCAATACTGGTTGATCCGGTGTGTCGCTTTGCTCGTCATGTAGGTGTCAACCGTATGTCTGCCCCCAGTGAAGATTTGTGGACTGCCAGAGTATGCTGGATGAGACGAAAAAGTAGAGATTATAGCGTCGGACCGTATTTAGCTCTAGTCACACCGGGCATTGGAGAGTGCCACTGAGTGTAATGCCCCAGAGGTTTACAGCCATATGCCTACACATTGAATACTCTGCTACTGAGTATTGCGGCTCCACTTCTTGACGATGCTTTCCAATACAGTTAGAAAATATATAGAGGCTTATATGGCAAACTTATGTGATGTACCTATAGGATTTTTACAGTCCAAAAGTATGCCAAAAGAGTGACCTTTTATAACATAAGTTTGGATTGACCATTCATTCCTGTGGTGTGACTTAAGACGGCCGGCATTATACTGTGCACACTACTTTCTAACTTCTTTGGTCTCGTTCTCACTGGAAGGTACTGGTACGGAGTCCACCGTTGTACTGTACAGTTACACATTCTTCATCTGTCTTCGTTTCTTTTTACTCTTTTGCCTTTTTTTCTGGTCACTGTATGCTATGATTTGAGTGACAAAATAAATATTTGGAAAGAAAGCCACAAGTTTCTCTTATGTACATTACTAATGCAAATATCTGCAGTTTACTCACTAAACATTACTTGGAGAAGTGGGGGGGGGGGGCAATCCAAACATTTGCATTAAACCATTTAATCCCAGAGGTCTCGCTTATGGCCAATCCGGCGTAGATTTTTCATAAAATATGTGGACGAAATCTGCAGCGGCTGCTCTGATTTCTGCTGCGTATTTACCACCGGATCCCCATAGCTCTATTCAATGTGAATCAGCGACAATTAACTTGCTGCAGATTTTGAGATCTGCAACACATTCATTATTCCGCACAGAAATTTTCTTGAGCATTGGCAAAGGGGTATAAAATACCTCATTCATGTGCATAGTCGGTGGAATGTGAGTGGATTCTGTCAGGATTCAGGTGCAGAATCTGTGTGAACACGGCCTTAATGGGTTGTATGAGCCTAAACACTGACTAAGATTTGGGATCAATGTCTGTCCTGTGTGAGTCCGGCTGAGAACACGGGGATGAAGCGCTCAGTAGTCTTGTCACACAACACTGCTCTTGTCCTGACTTCAATGAAGCGGAGCTGCAATGGCAGGCGCAGCTTGTAGGCTAAATCGATACTGTGTATGTTAAAACCACCAAGTGGCCACAACATGCATTCACCAGGAAAGCTCCCAGTGCATACGCAGAATGTATCTTTAGGGCCCCATTCACCTGATGGATGTCAAGAGTGCCCTAATGCCATTTGTCAGACCACTATACATCGGTATACTGCCATGGTTTTTCTTAACTGTTTGTATAAAATTGTTTAGTGGACTACGCTATTTCAGAGGCATCCAAGAAAAAAAGTATTCTGTGTGGTATTCGTTTTTTAACATGGGAGTTTGACTGACTTATTCCACTGTATGACAGTGGCATTTGTCTGAGGCTTCCGTCACAGGTATGTTTAGGTAAATCTGCAGCGGAATCTAAAAACCGCTGGTAAACCTATCACAGAAATCGGCACCAAGTGCGTTTTTGCTGAGTGTTTTCCTGCGGATTTAGTATTAAAAATGTATTGTAGCAAAGTATGTGTACCTGCGGATTTCCAACCGTTTTTACTGCATTTCTGCTGCGGAATTTATTTTCCCCATTGAAGTCTATGGGCCAAACACGCAGCATCTCCGCACAGAACACACAGCATAAATGGACATGCTGCGGAATTGGAAGTTGCACCGCAGAACACTTTCCACATGACTTTTGTGCGTATTTTTTTTCCCGCAACGTGGGCTTGAGATTTTCTAAATCTCATTACGTTTGCTGCTACTCTAAATGCTGCGGAATTTCCACACAGAATTCTGTTGTAGAAATTCCGCAGTGTTTGCGCTACTTGGTTACCTGGCCGGTGGGTGCAGTCATATGCACCAGATCTTGTTGCAAAAATGTCTGTGACTGAAAATCCGTTTAATTCATCCGTATGGAGCTGGCAGAAATCCATGCACCTGCTGCAGAAACAACCACATTCAGATGAACGGAACTGATTTTCAGTGGCAGAAAATTTCTGCAACAAAATCTGCCGCGTGTGGCTGCACAAGACTCTTGGGATCTGCTTGGCAACGAGTTCTGGAAATGCCAGAGCTACTACCCATCATTGCCAATACTTCTGAACAGAAAAGTGCCTACATGATATATCTATAGGCATTGACAGGACTTGTCTGCGCCACATAGCAAATCATTTTAAAAAGAACAGGTACAGGTTGTGTCATCGGGTCATGTGCCACAACCTTCTAATCTGTTCAGTTTATCAGGCAAGCACTCGTTGGTGCCGGGATCATATATCATATTTATGCCTGCCTTTTCTAGTGAGTGGTAGACTTCTTATGTGGTAGGGTTTTCATTAACCCCTTCCCGCCGCAGCCCTTTTTCAGATTTTCATTTTCGTTTTTTCATGTCGGTCATTGTGATAGGTGCAACTTTCAAAATGCTCATTTTTTTTTTTAACTTCTCTAAATTATTTTTATGTTTTGAGGTAGAGCTACTTTGTATCCTGTATACAGAGCAGCTGTATCTAGCACTATAACCTGTATCTGTCAGGTCCGTGGGACTGGCGCGTTCAGTGTCCGCAGATCGAGCTGCTATCGATCACATCTAACTTACATGTGACAGATTACAGGTGGATTCTGTCCGCTTTCACTGAGTCAGTCCTGCGGGTCTGACAGATTCAGGTCTCCGTACGCTACAGAGCTGCTCTGCATACAGAATACAAAGCTGTATCTCAAAAAGTAGAAATTATTTTTAATAAGTATTTTGAAAGTTACACTAATCACACTTTTTTTTTTTTTTTTTTAATCCTAGCCTTTAAAGGGAATGTGTTGCTAGAAATGATTTTATATATATATATATATATACATATATATTTTTTTTTTTCAGTTAAACAATTAGTATTTGAGTGATTACACATTTTTTTCATTTTTTCACAAGTCAGGAAATATTATAAATTAGATTCTACTTTATAACATTTCCATGTGCTGGGCACAAGAGGGAGCAGTTCACAAAATTGCAGCATGGTCACTGTGGTAAAACAACCTAATTTGTTTATGCTGCAAATTTGGGGTGGACACACTCTCCTCTAGTGTCCTCACACAATCCCCCCCCCCTCCCTTCTTCTGGCTAGTGCCAGGAGAAGGAAGGTTTTGAATCTTCAAACCTCCTACACTGTGCCGCCATTTTCTGAGCGACTGCACGGTGTAGGAGGATTAGGTACAGTGCTCAGCAGACAGTATAACATGAACATAATAAATGCACACATCACATACTCGAACATAACATCACATACACGAACATAAATTACCTGCTGCCTCCGCTGGCTACGCTCGTATTCCTTGCACCTGAACCTATGGCCGGAAGCCGCGGTCGGAAGTCGTCATCTTACTGTCCGGCAGCGGCTTCCGGTCCACATGAAAATGGTGCTGGATTTCGCTCTGCGAACGAGCTTAGTTTTGGTCTGTGTGGGAGCGCCGCAGCCCCCATAGAGAAGTAAAAGTTTTAACACAGTAAAAATTAGAACGTGACAACACTAATAAATAACGTTTTTGTTTTATATTTTATTAAAAGCAATAAAATAAAAAAAATCATGATGCCTTCCCTTTAAGTCTTCGTTGCTTTCAGTGAGTGAGCTCCCTCTGTAGGATTGCGTCTGGTCTTGCGGATACTCTAAATGCTAGAATGTGAGGGTTGTAGCTTATTATTTACCCTGCTGATCCCGAGCTTTTATCCAACATGACTGTGATTACAACAGAAGATAAACTTAGTCATCTGTACGCTATTGACGCATACACTACATCATCAGTTCATGAAAAAAAGAGCACGACTGCTGCACTCTAGTTGAAAAAGTGTTCTTATTTATTCACCAAGCATGACCTTGCAATGTTTCAACCCTAAGGATATGTTCACACGGCCTATTTTCAGACGTAATTCGCTAGTTTTACGCCTGAAAAAAAAAACTGCTCCATTACGCCTACAAACATCTGCCCATTGCTTTCAATGGGTTTTACGATGTTCTGTTCCCACGAGGTGTAATTTTACGCGTCACTGTCAAAAGACGGCGCATAAAAAGACGCCCGCGTCAAAAAAGTGCATGTCACTTCTTGGGATGTTTTTGGAGCCGTTTTTCATTGACTCCATTGAAAAATCGCTCCAATAGCGTCCGTAAAATCCGCAGTGAAAAACGCGAGTTGTTAAACGTCTGAAAATCTGGCACTGTTTTCAGGCGAAAACAGCTCCGTAATTTCAGACTTATTTTGCTACTGCGTGTGAACATACCCTAACTGGGTCTTTCTCGAGCATAAATACAATGACCAAGTGCACTATATATATATATATATATATATATATATATATATATATATATATATATATATATATATACATACACACACACACACGGAACTTGGTCTGCTCCCTTGGGCTTGCAACCACAGCTCTATCCGGTGCTGCTGGATCTTCTGTTTTGCGATGTGTGTATGTATGTATGTATGTATGTATATATATATATATATATATATATATATATATATATATATATACCCCTACATTACAGCGCCAATCACATTATGTAAGAGATAGGGCACTTATAATCTGGTGACAGAGCCTCTTTAAGGCAACATTTTATATTCAATCCAGCATGTGCCACTGCCCATACCTTTTTTAGTTTTGACCTTGATAGTCTTCATATGAATGAACAATTGCCCAAAATGTTTACTGATCATAAACCCTGGTAACTGGGGGCATTGGCGACATTTCATTCATTTTGGAGACCAGGTGCTATTACTACAATAAATGGATTAACACAGTATACGCAGTTGTAGATGTGTTAAGTATTTGCAGGTTTTTGATGTCCTCCCGCACCTATTACTTTGTGTACACTGTTACAGGTGCGTTGACAGGTTGAAAGATGAAGTCCTTCTCTTGTCCCTGTTTTATGAGAGTAAACAGACGTTGTAGACTTTTAGTGCATCGTTGTATGCTCAAGGTCATCACAGGCCATGTACTATTGTTTTACCCCATGATTTAGGGTAAATATCACAACCCAATAGGAGTGTTTACTACTGTCCAGATAACCAGTTAATCATTCATTGCCCCGAACTGCGCTCGTAGGGAATTTTTGGGATATATTATGGATGCTCATTGTGTATGCTCCTGATATGCAAACATTGTGCAAATATATAACACAGTAGTCTTGTTCTCTAGCCAGACATTGTGCAAACAATAAAGCACCCTTGCCAATCCAAGCCTTTACCAGACGTTTAAGGCACCTGAGACCAGCATACAAAACGAAAGATGGGGTCCATTCCCATGGCAGGTAATCCTTCATTCACATTTGCGCTAGGGCTCCGTTCCCACGTTCCGTCGGAGCTTTCCGTCGGAACGCAGCGCTGACACACACAAACTGAAACCATAGCTTTCCATTTCCATCACCATTGATTTCAATGGTGACGGATCCGGTGCCAATGGTTTCCGTTTATCTCTGTTGTGCAAGGTTCAGTAGTTTTGACGGACTGAATAGCGTAGTCTACTACGGTGTTGATTCCGTCAAAACGACGGACCTCTTGCACAACGGAGACAATCGGAAACCAGCACCGGATCAGTCACCATTGAAATCAATGGTGATGGAAACTGAAACTTATGGTTTGTGTCTGTCTGGGCTCCGTTCTGACGGAAAGCTCTGTTTGAACGGAGCCATAGCGCAGATGTGAACGAAGCCTTACATACACTATATAGACAAAACTATTGCGACACCTCTTGATCATTCTATTCAGCTGTTTCATTCAGTTCCTTTGCCTTTACAAACATTTGTGAAATAATGGGTTGTTCTAAAGAGATCACTGAATTCCAGCGTGGTACTGTAATAGCATCATAGCAAACAAGTCAGTTTGTGTAATTTCTTCCCTCCTAGATATTCCACGATCAACTGTAAGTGGTATTATTACAAAGTGGAAGCGTTTAGGAAACACCGCAACTTAGCTGTAAAGTGGGAGGCAATGTAACGTTACAGAGCGGCGTCATCGAGTGCTGAGGCCCATAGTGCACAAAAGTCACCAACACACTGCTGACTCAACTGCAGAGCTCCAAACCTCCTCTGGCATTAACGTCCGCACAAAAACTCTGCCCCTGCAGCTTTATGGCAGGGTTTCCATGGCGGAGCGGCTGCATGCAAGCCTTACATCACCAAGCACAATGCCAAGCATCGTATGGAGTGGTGTAAAGCAGCCGCCACTGGACTCTGGAGAGTGGAAATGTGTTCTGTGTAGTTATCAATCACACTTCTATTTGGCAATCTGATGGACATGTCTGGGTTTGGGGAATGCCTGGAGAACATTACCTGTCTGTCTGCATTGTGCCAACTCTAAAGTTTGGTGGAGGAGAGAATTCTATGGGGTTGCTAGTTTTTCAGGGGTTGCCCTAGGCACCTTAATTCCAGTGAAGGGAAAACTTAATGCTTCAGCATACCAAGACGATGTGAACAATTGTATGCTTCTAACTTTATGGGAACAGTTTGGGGAAGGCTTTTTTCTGTTCCAGCATGACCTTGCCCCAGTGCACAAAGCAAGATCCATAGAGGCATGGTTGGGGGAGGTTGATGTAGAAGAACTTGACTGGGCCACACAGAGCCCTGACCTCAACCCCATCCAACACCTTTAGGATGAACTAAAATGGAGATTGTGAGCCAGGACCTCTTATCCAACATTACTGTCTGACCTCACAAATGCCCTTCTGGATGAATGGGCAAAAATTCCCACAGACACACTCCTAAATCTTGTAGAAAGTCTTCCCACAAGAGTGGAAGCTGTTTTAGCTGCAAAGGGGGAACCAACTGGCTAAGGCTTCTTAAAGAGGCTCTGTCACCAGATTTTGCAACCCCTATCTGCTATTGCAGCAGATAGGCGCTGCAATGTAGATTACAGTAACGGTTTTATTTTTAAAAAACGAGCATTTTTGGCCAAGTTATGACCATTTTTGTAGTTATGCAAATGAGGCTTGCAAAAGTCCAAGTGGGTGTGTTTAAAAGTACAAGTCCAAGTGGGCGTGTATTATGTGTGTACATCGGGGCGTTTTTAATACTTTTACTAGCTGGGCGCTCTGAAGAGAAGTAACATCCTCTTCTCTTCAGAACGCCCAGCTTCTGACAGTGCAGATCTGTGACGTCACTCACAGGTCCTGCATAGTGTCGGCCACATCGGCACCAGAGGCTACAGTTGATTCTGCAGCAGCATCAGCGTTTGCAGGTAAGTCGATATAGCTACTTACCTGCAAACGCCGATGCTTCTGCAGAATCAACTGTAGCCTCTGGTGCCGATGTGTCCTCGCTCGTCCGACACGATGCAGGACCTGTGAGTGACGTCACAGCGTGATCTCTCGAGAACACGCTGTGTCTGCACTGCCAGAAGCTGGGCGTTCTGAAGAGAAGTGGATGATACTTCTATACACAACGCCCAGCTAGTAAAAGTAGTAAACACGCCCCGATGTACGCACATAATACACGCCCAGTTGGACTTTTACTTTTCAACACGCCCAGTTGTACTTTTGCAAACCTCATTTGCATAAATACAAAAATGGTCATAACTTGGCCAAAAATGCTCGTTTTTTAAAAATAAAAACGTTACTGTAATCTACATTGCAGCGCCGATCTGTTGCAATAGCAGATAGGGGTTGCAAAATCTGGTGACAGAGCCTCTTTAAAGAGACTACTGTATCTACTGAGCATGCCCACACAGGCTGGTGGTTCTGCAGAGAGCTCTCTCTGTCTGTGTGTTCTTGCAGGAGGGAACACCGCGCAAGCCCGCTTGACACTGTCTGTAGCGGATTGGACAGTGTCAGAGCGAAGAGATCACGCCCCCTTGCCATTTAGTTAGATAGAAACGTCCCGTTGACAGTTTACATATCGGGTGGCAAATATAACGGCACCGATATGTAAATAACGGAGGAAGATAGGAAAAAAAATGTAAAGTGAGGCAGTGTTTGTGAAACCCTGCCTGTTCCATGCTGCACATGTATGAGCAGGTGAAAGGTTGTCTAAGTGTGATTGGGGAGTGGTTGTGTTCAGAATTAGCCAATCATAAGAGGGTGTTCACACTTATGTAGTTTTGTTGCTTTTATTTTTCCCCTTTAAATTATTTTTGTTTTTCAATGGAATTGTATAGATTATGGGTCACATTAAAGGTGGAAAGAGTTCTGAAATGATTCATCTTGTACTGATTTTTTTGACATGACAAAATCCTGGCATTTTAACAGGGGTGTGCAGACTTTTTATATCCACTGTATTCACAAGCTCACCACCCCTACTGAAGAGACCCCATTCACATCGCGTTTGTGCTGTCCGCTAAGCGTATACGTTTTAAAACTCTAAAAAAGTATTGAAACGTACAGCTCGGTGTATACATAGACTATAATGGGTCAAACGTAGATGAAAATAGAATCCGTTGGCCTCGATGTGAGTCTTATGGGAATGAATGGCGAAGCTGACTTCCTGTCCACACGTGAGACGCTGTGGCAGATGGAGAGTCCTACTATTACTGGTCACATGACACAGCGGAGGACCGGAAGGGAGTGGATAACTCACAAATACAGCCACCTTCACCACAGTTTACATAATGTGCCTTTCCAACAAGCCAGAGAATAAAAAATGTTGTGGGAATGCTCCTCTTAATGCATGATACTCTCCAGGGATAAGCAATTTGAAACATTGGGTTAAAAGTTGGAGATTCTTCCTCCCAATATTGCCTCTGCTACACCTCCATCCAGAAGTTTAATTCTGATGGCGAGAGACGCAGCCGGCAGATCGGATAATTTTGATGTTCTAGATAACCTGCCGTACAATACCGGAAGCTTCTCCTCCAACATTTTTATACATGAAGGAAAGCAACAAGCCTGTGCTGCAAAACCACCATGTAGTTTATTTGCAACCATCTGAACTTTTGAGATCAACCGTTCGTGATAAATAAAAGGCTTTGACCGATGATAAAAGTTTGGGTTGTTTTTTCATAATCCTAAAGTCCTAAAGTGTTCTGCAGCCTGGATAATTCTGAAGGTTCTTTACACTGGGAGGGAACAAAGAGAGCAGATTTGTTTGTAAAAGTTTTTTCTTTAACGAATAATTGTTGTATTTTATGTGGTGTGAAAAGTTCAGCTCTGTAATGTTGGTTCTGGTTGATGCCAGCCTGGGTACAGTGCTAGGAGACGGTGGTGCCCACAGTTATCAGGTGACTGCAGTGTTAGTTAGGCTTGAAGCTCAAGTCCCTGGGAGCCACTCCATGTAATGTCACAGATTGCCTGTCCCTTAGGGAGCCCGGAGAGCCTGTTCCTGTTGCCCGAGGTACGGAAACCGGCTGTGATGCAGCGTTTTGTGTGACTTGATGGGAATTGCATTACTCTGGTCAATAGCTCTGATAATTATCAAGTGGATCACTTCCAAGGTGGGAGAATATAACGCTAGAAGTCACGTGAATCATCCATGTAACATGCAGACCGCTCTGTATACAGAAGATGTAGACTAAAATCTTACAGAAGTTCTAGAGCGTGTGTGCGTGCGCGTGTGTGATATTACCTGACTAAAATTGTTTACAAGAAAAGGGGGTGATCTACTGGAATTAATGTTAAGTCTGGCAGATGGTGAAATCCTGTAATGGAATATGTTTACATGGCAGCTTCTCTATAACACCAGTTGTCCCATGGCAGCCATGTACATATACTGAACGCTGTCACAGTTTAGTACTCGTATACGTATATACCATACAGGCAACTCCTGCGGGTGCTAGGGCCTAATCGGTAAGAGGGCCACCCTCCCCCTGTGTAGATTTATTTAGGGCCTCCGTCTCTCCCCTGGCATTATCATTAAATTAGGAGGGGGGGGGGGGGGGCAGAATCTCGCTCGATAGTAAGTTTGTAGGGTTTTATATGGTTCTATACAGTCATTTTCTAGAGTTGTAAATCCTGACCATCTGCGAGTGCAAACATCTGTTGGAGCAGCCTTCTTTTATTGTATTTACTGTATGTAACAATACAACTTGTGTTCAGTCATTTTCCTTCCCTAGCTGTTGTCTTATCTAATCTTGCCTATTTGTTTTATGCATCCATTCATGTTGCCGTTTAATGACTATATTGATGAAAATTGGTTTACAAACAATCAGCAATCTACGTTAATGGGATTGTCTCATCACAGGGAATTCGCTGCGATACAATCCTATTAATATGGGATTTCCCCGAGACCACGGTTTGTGCCAGAAAAAGTTGCCATCCCGTGATAATTTCATCTGCGGTGGTTATCTTAAACATGCCTTTTTAAGGTTTCCATACATAACTGGAACTTCAAATGATTTGTTTACAGGCTGAGTTCACACATTGCGGATTTGTTGCTGATTTTTATTGCAAATTTTACCCTTTGTAATGCAAAATGATGAGATCTGCAACCAAATCTGTGTGAACTCTGCAACCAAATCCGTGCGTCTGTACAGTTACGCTCTGTTCACATCTGCGTCGTTTTTTTTTTGTCATTTTTGAGGCTCCAACACAAATGTGGACAGCGCAACATACTATGCAACTATAACTGCTATATAGCTGGGCTGTATGTTTCTGAAAACCAAAATTAATAAAATACTTATTGTAGATCCTTTGTAAATAAACAACATGGCGGAGATTTCACGCAGAAGACACATCAGCATTAGGCTAGATTCACACGAACGTGTCAGTTTTTTATACGCGCATTAAAAAAAAAATTCTTGCGGTTTTTGCGTTGGCAAAAAAAACAAAAACCTGAAGGCGGTGTTTTTTCTCCTCATCATGTCTTTAGCAACTAGTGCGTGAAAAATACGCACACCACACAGATGTAGTCTCACCGTTTTTCTCACGCACCCTTTGACTTCAATGGGCTGCGTGGTGCGCAAAAACGCACCAAAATAGGACATGCAGTGGGTTTCACGGAACATATGTCTGAATAGCCCCATTGACTTTCATAGGTCCGTGTGGTTTCCGTGAAAAAAACGGACAGCACACGGACTGGAAATACGCTCGTCTGAATAAGGCCTTAGTGTGAATTCAGCTTGTAAAAAAACTATTGTGTTTAATGGAAACGACCCTGTTGTTAAAAACATTGATGAAATACAGTATGTTGAATGAGACTACACATGCGGAAGTTACCACTATGTATACACGTATATAGCGGATGCACCCACTGGCTTCACGTTGGTTGGGTTATTTCGTAGATGCTCTAAAGCTGCCCATACACACATTAGCAATATGTCAGCCATACGATCTCTCACAACTGCCCTATAAACTCGCACACTCCAACTGGATGACCATGCATGTTTAATTAGGAGAAGAGATTCGGCCTCTGAGGGAATTCAGGATCTGGCCTGTTGGGCTAGTGCCATACACATTAGCTCGTAGTCCGATGCAATATTAATACACCGTGCTATGCATACTGTGGGGGTGGAGCATGACAAAGGGATTCTCACTGTGGTGTCATGCACCGCCCCTGAAAAGAAGTAGTAAGTAGACCTTATTTAGACCAGCATAGGGGCGTAGCGTGCTAAAGGGATGCATTCAGTATCTCAAGTAAACGGAATATATACATTTTAAAGAACGTATAGAAAGATACGATTACTTTTTAAGCAAAATGTTTTTCTTGGTATTTTTCATGTGGTATACAAACAACACTATGGCAATAGTGTATAAAAGTACAAAATCTGTCACCCAATATGCTGGAGTCCTTATTTTTTTTTCTTCAGAAAGTCCGGTAAAAGATCTCTCTTTTTTTTTTTCCCCGGATAGATAACGGTTAGGACTTCGGCAGAGACCCACCTGGAGGAACAGTCGGCGTTTGGCTAAGACTGGTGCGACGTTTCAAGGGTCTGTCCCGTTTCTCAAGCGTCAGAAGCATTGCTTGAGAAAGGGGGCGGAGCCCCGAAATGTCGTAGCAAGACACCGACTGTTCCTCTACGTGGGTCTCTGCCGAAATCCTAACTCTTATCTATCCAGGAAAAGAGATGTCTTACCGGACTTTCTGAAAAAAAAGGACTCCAGCATATTAGGTGACGCGTTTTGTACTATTGCCATAGTGTTGTTTGTATACCTAAAAAAATAAAGACATATTTTTTTTGCTTTAAATAATCGCATCTTATTTCTATACGTGCTTTAAAATGTATATATTCCGTCATGCACCGCCCCACAAGCCCTGGACTCACCATAATAGTGTGTCCTTTAACACTAGGGGCTCTGTCTTGTGAATTCTTTTTTTAATAAAAAATATTTCTACATTTGCCGTGGGACGATAAATCGGGCTGAAGAGCGAGTGAATGTATTGTTTTAAAATGAAATCTACAGACCAGTTATTAGGTCATCCAGATACATTTGTAAACGCAGTACTTTTTTATTTGATAAGATTTGCGTTTTATAATGCTGTGGACTTTAGGTGTATAGTGCTCTTCTTTTATAGGGCTCTGTTCACACTGTGTTTATGAATATTGGTGCACAACCATGACTAACCACATAGTGTGAACATGTCCTGTTATGTATTTTTGACAATGGTAAATTGTAAATCTTCTGCATAATAATATTTCCGTTTTTTTTGTTTGTTTTTTTCAGAGACGTGGGGCTATTTCGTATGACAGTTCTGACCAAACTGCTTTGTACATTCGTATGCTAGGTAAGCATGTTAAACAATAAAAATAAAGATCCTCCAAAACCGTGGATGCTATAATGAAGAATATGAATTTTACCTTTAGTCATCCATAAAGTTGCTGCTTCAGATCATGGGATGTTTGTCATACATGTAGTCATTTTATATGTGAAGGCTGGTCATTTTTAGGAGGTTTTTGAAACCGGAAATACGTGAGATAAAGTAGTTATCATGGGGCAGACATTTTTCTGGAATCCTAGTCACTAATCCTAATCATCTCCTTGAGGAAGGAACACTGTGGTCTACCCCTCCCCAGCCAGAAATGGTTGCTCCCCATATATAATATTGAACCTCAGCAGTAAGGCTGGTATCCCACGTAGCCTAAGCGCTGCGGAGATTCCACAGCATTCCACAGCAGCAGCAAAGTGAATAAGATTCAGAAAACGCAGAGAAAACATTCGTAAATTGACCTGCGGTGCGGATATTAAAGAGGCTCTGTCACCAGATTATAAGTGCCCTATCTCCTACATAATCTGATTGGCGTTGTAATGTAGATAACAGCAGTGGTTTTTATTTTGACAAACGATCATTTTTGAGCAAGTTATGAGCAATTTTAGATTTATACTAATTAGTTTCTTAATAGACAACTGTTGTGAAGAGAAGTGTATGACGCTGACCAACCAGTGACCAATCGGCGTCATACACTTCTCTCCATTCATGTCCATTTGTACTCAGCACAGCGTGATCTCGCGAGATCACGCTGTGCTGTCACATAAATCCACATTAACTTTACTAAAATGTCTTGTATTATAGACATTGCCTCCAGCCAGGACGCGATGTCTATTCACACTCCCAACACTTTGGTAAAGTTTGTGTGGAACTTAATCACAGCACAGTGTGATCTCGCGAGACCACGCTGTGAATGACCGCACAGAGTGCTATACGAGTAAGTCCCACAAAAACTTTACCGAAGGGTCAGGAGTGTGAATAGACATCGCGTTCTGGCTGGAGGCAAACAGACATGAATGGAGAGAAGTGTATTACGCTGATTGGTCAGCGTCATACACTTCTCTTTACAACTCCCATTGGTCAAAAGGTAAAAAACGCCCAGTTGTCTATTAAGAAACTAATTGGCATAAATCTAAAATTGCTTATAACTTGCTCAAAAATGATCTGGGTATTGTCATAACGACGCTTTCGTCTGTTCTTCTTCCAGGCCGGCCTCCTGGGATGACATTTCATTCCAATTGACTGCAGCCAATCACAGGCTGCAGCGGTTAGATGGGCTGCAGCGTCAGCCCGGGAGGCTGGACTTCACGAAAACAGAGAGGGGTGTCACCATGACTATGCAAGTATGAACTTTTTATTATTTTTTAAGTGCTGCTTTCCACAGCAGAAATTCCCGCCCAAAAATGTGGTGCGCTTTTTCGGAGGAAATGTGCTGCGGGTTCTAGGTCGGATAAGCTGCATAGTTTTACGCAGAATATCAGACTCGTGGGAACCCGGCGTTATTTATATTCATTTACCCATGGGAACCTGGCAGATAATTATATTAGGGATGTCACGATATCAGAATTTGGACTTCGATACCGATACTTCGTTTAGTATTGCGATTTCGATACTTTGCCAACAGTAATAATAAAAAATATTTCTTCCGTTTTCTGATGTGAGGCGCGTGGTGTGATGATGAATTTAACCTTCATGTGCCTCACATTAATAGTAATTAATCCCAGCATGTTTTTCAGACATAATGGGTTAATGTGTAAGGTACATGATGGTGTTAATTACTATTAATGTGAGGCACATGGAGGTTAAATTCATCACACCTCGTGCCCCACAATAAGTGATAGAAAGCAGTTTTTATTTTATTTTTTTTACAGCGTACACATCATAAATGATGTAAATGATGCAGGTTGTTACGGCCGCACCAATACCCAATATGTGAATATTTTATGTATTGAGACTTATTTTAATGTTTATTGTAAAAAAGGTGTATGTGTATTTTTTTTAAAATTTAACATTACTTTATTTTTAAACTTTAATGTACTGGTATATATCTATATGCCAGTACATTAGCCTGTGTACGTATAGTACACAGGAAGTTGTTAGGACATACCTAAGTATGCCCTAACAACAGGAAATATGGTAGGACAGCCCTGGGGTCCTTCAATGGACCCTGGGCTTTCTGCCCATATATGGTATGTCCATCAATCGCGTCACAGGGAATTTCTGTGACGCGATCCAAGGGGCATCCCCCCTTCTCACTTCCCCTTGAATGCTGCGGTCGGCTTTGATCGCAGCATTCAGGGGAATAGCGGCGGAGATGAGAGGTTTCTCCGATCTCCGCCGTTATAGAGCGGGGCTGCGGCTGTGTAATACAGCCATTGCCCCGCTCCTGACAACAAGTGCGCGCGCGGTCAGCATGAGGTGATGCAGCCGGCGCTGCACTATAATGAGCGGCGGCACAGGCACTGAGGACAGAACAGGGGGGTGTTTTGCAGTGCGCTCGCTATGTTCTGTCTTCAGCGCCGCCGCTCATTAGTGCAGCGCCGGCCGCATCAAATCATCCTGACAGCGCGCACTTGTTATCAGGACTCAGGAGCGGGGCAATGACTGCATTACACAGCCGCAGCCCCGCTCTCATATACATTCATGTGTTACTATACTGAGCTGTGCGGACGCACAGCTAAGTATTGAAATACATGAAATAACGGTATTGAACCGTTTGGGGATGCAGAGTATCGAAACAGTATCGAAGTTTTGATGCATCGTGCATCCCTAAATTATATACTCTGGTATCCTCTTGGTGGGATGAATAACTGACATTGAATAGTCATTAGCGCACACGCTCTCCTCTCTCCAGCTCTTGCTGTAACACTGTCCATATCTGATTGGACAGTGTCTCAGCCATAGTAACACGCCCCCTTTCCATTACACACCCAATTGACAGTTCAGGGGGTTATTTAAATATCGAGCGCCAAATATAATGGCACCAATATCTAAATAACGGAGGAGGGTGGAATTTTTTTTTAAAGTGCCCAGTGTTTGTGCAGCCCTGCCCATTACATGCTACACTCCGCTGCACATGTATGAGGAGGTGAAAGGTTCTCTTTAACCCCTTAATGACCGCCTATTAGCCTTTTCATGGCGGTCATTAATTCTACAGCGCCGCTATTCCACGGCGCTGCATTAGAATAAAGTAAACCGAGCAGGGAGCTGTCAAATCTCCCTGCTCTCAGCTGCTAGAGGCAGCTGAGGGCTGGGAGCGTCCCTGCTCTGCCGGGTGAGATCGATATTCGTATCGATCTCACCCGTTTAACCCCTCAGATGCGGTGCACAATAGCGTGCACCGCATCTGAGTGGTTTTGGAGAGAGGGAGGGAGCTCCCTCTCTCTCCCACCGACACCCGGCAATATGATTGCCGAGTGTCTGTGTCTCCGATGGCAGCCGGGGGCCTAATAAAGGCCGCCAGGTCTGCCTGTAGTGAATGCCTGCTAGGTCATGCCGGAGGCATGACCTAGCAGATGCCTGTCCGTTTTAAACGGACAGGCATAATACACTGCAATACAGAAGTATTGCAGTGTATTATAATAGCGATTGCAGAATCGCATATTAAAGTCCACTAGTGGGACTAGTAAAAAAGTAAAAAAAAAAGTTTTATAAAGTTAATTAAAAAAAAAGTGAAAAAAAAAAAATGAAAAACCCACTTTTTCCCCTTGCAAACTGCTTTACTATTAAAAAAACAAAATAAAGTAAAAAAGTTACACATATTTGGTATCGCCGCGTCCGTAACGACCCCGACTATAAATCTATTGCATTACTTAACCCGCACAGTGAACGCCGTAAAATATAAAATAAAAAACAATGGAAAAATTGCTGTTTTATGTTAATCCTGACTTTAAAAAAATGTGATAAAAACTGATCAAAAAGTCGCATCTACTCCAAAATGGTACCAATAAAAACTACAAGTCTTCCCGCAAAAAAACAAGCCCTCATACAACTGCATCGGCGGAACAATCAAATAGTTATAGCTCTTCGAATGTGACGATGGAAAAACTTAAAAAATGGCTTGGTCATTAGGGCCCAGAATGCAAGCAGGGGGAAGGGGTTAAAGGAGTTTCCAGGCTGCTTTAATGTTTACTTGTCCTAAGGACAGTCATCGGTGGCACTTCTGTCAATCCGCTGAATGAAGGTGCCCCAGCATCAATGGAATGAAGGTGCATTACCAGACACAGCCACAACTCTATGTATGGCGCTTTACCTTTGTAAACATTGAAGGGATACTGCATTCTGCTGATCCCACTGTCAAACCCTCATTGATCAAATATTGATGGTCTATCCTAAGGACGGTCCGTCAGTATTAGGCTGGGTTCACACGAGCACAATAACGTCCATAATGGACGGACGTATTTCGGCCGGCAGTCCCGGACCGAACTCAGTGCAGGGAGCCGGGCTCCTAGCATCGTAGTTCTGTACGACGCTAGGAGTCCCTGCCTCTCTGCGGGACAACTGTCCCGTACTGTAATCATGTTTTCTTTACGGGACAGTAGTTCTACGGAGAGGCAGGGGCTCCTAGCGTCGTACATAACTATGATGCTAGGAGCCCGGCTCCCTGCACTGTGTTCGGTCCGGGACTTGCGGCCGAAATACGTCCGTCAATTACGGACGTAATTAGTGTGTGTGCACATACCCTTAAAGTCCCAGAAAACCCAAGTCAACTGCTTCTCCTCCACCTATCATATCGCAGATCCCCCTAACTAAAGACTGAGATGCTGGACTTTGCTATATGGTCAAAGTTGATCAGACTTAATTTGTCTTTATTTTATTAGTATAATGTTTCAACAGTGGACCTGACCATTGTCACTAAAACGTAAGGTCCTTGTTATTTTAGCAACCAGCTGACACAGGTTTTATAGAGGCTAAAGGCCCTTTTACACTGGGCGATTATCGGGCAGACAAGCATTCATAGAACGCTCGTTCCTGAAAATTGCCCTGTATTAACAGGGCAGAGATCAGCAGATGAACGAGTAAATGCTCGATCATCTGCGGATTGTATCATTTAAAAAAAGTGAAGTATTATCATTGTCGGCAGCACATCTCCCTCCCGACATTATGATAACGTATGGGGATAAGCGATCGGAGTAACGACTGCTCGTCCAAATACACTCTGTGTGACAGGAGCAAACGAGCGTCTATCAACGATGTCTCGTTGATCGCGCTCGCTGCATCGGCCGAATATCGGCCAGTGTGTAAAAGGCTCTTTAGGTTTCGAGACCCGAGATGTGACTCTAATAGCCTATATCTTATCTGAGATCTCCAGTAGCTCTTTGGCTCTCTTACGTCATTGATAAGATTCTGTAGTGCCTCCACCTTTATAGCAACCAGTTGTCAACATGCATGGGGGACGTTGATGTTACTATTTTCATACCACTTGGCCCCGTGAATATATTGTCTGTTAAAGATCATCTTTTTTTTATTGCAGACTTTATTGTTTTATATTTGCATGTGTAATAGCAGATTAACTGTTCTCTCACATAGGGGGTCTTATAGATAATATATGGATGTCGCTGGCAGATGGCAAAAAGAGGGAAAGTTCTAATTGGGTAACACTCACTTGGATAGATTTCATGACTAAACTAAGTTGAAGCAACATAAATTGGTTTGTGTGTAGGTGTATCTGCCCTAGAAGAGTCTACATGCAATGTGTACACCCACAATGCCATGCTGTACGGCTGGATGGACAATCCTAATGCACAGTAAGCATTAGCAGATCGTACGGGACTGACACATCGGCCCCCTAATAATAATTGTTGTCCAGAACAATCAGATGCCTCCTTGCATTTTCAAAGGGGATCCAGAAAAACGTCATCCCATACAGTGGAGAGTGGTCGGTGCACGCGCAGTCACTGTCCTTTGTCGTCTATGGCACGTAAGAAAACCACCAAGCATGTACCACCATTCTCCGGATCAGTGCGAGTCCCTGTCGTCAGACCCTCAGTTCTGACATTTTTGGCATATCAAATAAATGTTCCATGAATGTCAATCATCAGCTTAGCTGAACTGTCTGTAGAGAATCTGAGGAAGTCCTGAACCTCCTTCGTAGGCTGCTGTGTCGAAACATGAATTCAATAGGAAATTCAATGCCTGATTGATTATAAATCATAATGGATAAAACCATGAATCAGAGGATAGTGACACGCTAAGGCTATGTTCACACTGTGTTCAGGCTTTGTTTGCCCGGGAAAAAGTGTGGTGAACATAAAGCCCTAACATATAACACTCTATGTCGTGTATAGTCTGCAATGTAAAATTCACTGTGGCCGAGATTTCTGGGAAGAATTTGTTGTTTGCATTTGCAACCAGCAGGAAGACTGCTGAAGAAATGTCCATTCTCTTCTCTTTTTTTTTTTTTTGCGCCTCACCTATTGACTTAACCCCTTAATGACCAGCCTATTTTAAACCTTAAAGAGGCTCTGTCACCAGATTTTGCAACCCCTATCTGCTATTGCAGCAGATCGGCGCTGCAATGTAGATTACAGTAACTTTTTTATTTTTAAAACACGAGCATTTTTGGCCAAGTTATGACCATTTTTGTAGTTATGCAAATGAGGCTTGCAAAAGTCCAAGTGGGTGTGTTTAAAAGTAAAAGTCCAACTGGGCGTGTATTAGGTGCGTACATCGGGGCGTGTATTATGTGCGTACATCGGGGTGTTTTTACTACTTTTACTAGCTGGGCGCTCTGACGAGAAGTATCATCCACTTCTCTTCAGAACGCCCAGCTTCTGCCAGATCACGCTGTGACGTCACTCACAGGTCCTGCATCGTGTCAGACGAGCGAGGACACATCGGCACCAGAGGCTACAGTTGATTCTGCATCAGCGTTTGCAGGTAAGTAGCTACATCGACTTACCTGCTAACGCCGATGCTGCTGCAGAATCATCTGTAGCCTCTGGTGCCGGTGTCCTCGCTCGTCTGACACGATGCAGGACCTGTGAGTGACGACACAGCGTGATCTCTCGAGAACACGGCTGTGTCTGCACTGCCAGAAGCTGGGCGTTCTGAAGAGAAGTGGATGATACTTCTCATCAGAACGCCCAGCTAGTGAAAGTAGTAAACACGCCCCGATGTACGCACATAATACACGCCCAGTTGTACTTTTACTTTTCAACACGCCCAGTTGTACTTTTGCAAGCCTCATTTGCATAACTACAAAAATAGTCATAACTTGGCCAAAAATGCTCGTTTTTTAAAAATAAAAACGTTACTGTAATCTACATTGCAGCGCCGATTTGCTGCAATAGCAGATAGGGGCTGCAAAATCTGGTGACAGAGCCTCTTTAATGACCAAGCCATTTTTTAAGTTTTTCCATTGCCTCATTCAAAGAGCTATAACTTTTTTATTTTTGCGTCGACATAGCTGTATAAGGTCTTGTTTTTTGCGGGACAAATTGTACTTTTTAATAGCACCATTTTGGAGTACATAGAATTTATTGATTAACTTTTATTAACTTTTTTTTTTAGGGGAATAGAAAAAAAACTGCAATTTTACCACACTTTTTTGTGTCCTAAATTTACGCCGTTTACCGTGTGGTATAAATAACACAACTTTATTCAGCGGGTTGTTGTGATAGCAACGATACCAAATTATTTTGTTTTTGTGTCTCCATATTTGAGCCATAACTTTTTTGCAGTTGTATGAGGGTTTTTTTTTTGCGGGACGACTTGTAGTTTTTATCGGTACTATTTTGGAGTAGATGCGACTTTTTGATCACTTTTTATCACATTTTTTTTAAGGCTGGATTCAAAGAAAACAGCAATTTTTGTATGATTTTTTTATTTTATTTTTTGCGACGTTCACCTTGCGGGTTAAATGATGTAATAAGTTTATAGTTGGGGTCGTTACGGACGCGGCGATACCAAATATGTGTAACTTTTTTACTTTATTTTGTTTTTTAATAATAAAGCTTTTTGTAAGGGGAAAAAGTGGGTTTTCATTAAAAAAAAAATTCCACTTTAAACTTCTTGTTTACTTTTTTTTACTAGTCCCACTAAGGGACTTTAATATGCGATCATCCGGGGACTTCTGTATTGCAGTGTATTACTGCCTGTCCGTTTAAAACGAACAGGCATCTGCTAGGACATTCCTCCGGCATTACCTAGCAGGCATTCACTACAGGCAGACCCGGGGGCCTTTATTAGGCCCCGGCTGCCATTGGAGACACAGACACTCGGCGATCTTATCGCCGGGTGTCGGTGGAATGAGAGGGAGCTCCCTCCCTCTCTCCAAAACCACTTAGATGCGGCGCTCGCTATTGAGCGCAGCATCTGAGGGGATAAACGGGTGAGATCGATACTGATATTGATCTCACCCGTTTGAGCAGGGACGCCCCCAGCCCTCAGCTACCTCTGAGAGCAGGGAGATTTAACAACTGCTCTGTTTATGTATTCCGATGCAGCGCCGTAAAAAGGCCTATGCATTGGAATAAAGCCCGTTACTGGCCGCCGTAAAAACACTATGGGGCGGTCACTAACGGGTTAAGAAAGGAAGAGGATCACCGCATCGGAGAGAATATTTGATGTAATATGATGGGTGAAAGCC
The DNA here is from genome assembly GCF_050947455.1 of Rhinoderma darwinii. NCBI lineage: Eukaryota > Metazoa > Chordata > Amphibia > Anura > Rhinodermatidae > Rhinoderma > Rhinoderma darwinii. Next base: position 77,112,385 of record NC_134691.1, read on the forward strand.
TTTACAGGATCCTGATCCATGGTTCCACTAATGTAAATAAAAATTTTCAAGGGACAAGGCAGCACATCCAAAAATGGGAATTTTATTTACCCACAAATGCGACGTTTCAGTCCAGCAGGACCTTTCTCAAGCGTACAATGTAATGCTACATATGAACACTCCAGCAATGGACAGTGAGCTGGTTGTCCATGGCCAAGATACTGGGAGCTCCGGTAATCCTTTGTTATTGCTGAGGTTTCCAGCAGCCAGACTCACCGTGATATGTTCACCATCACGGCTACCACCTCACACAAGAAGATTGTTCGATGGACGACTCCTTTTAAGATTATATTGGGTGGAGTTAAAAGAGTTTCTTGTCTCTTAACATCTACATAGCCAGCGCTGGTCATATACTTAAAGTTGTTGGCCGAACGGCAATTCCCACTGACACTCTCTTATTAGGGCTGCGCAATTAATCAATATTTATGTCAATGGACAGTGGGAGACCAGACCCCGCCAGACACCCGTGGCAGCAGACTCTCTCCCGGCTAAATGAAGGGATTGGGTATCAAACAAACATGTTCAGTTCTCGATTCCCTTGTGGTTGTAATGGAGTCTAATATCTTTTATAGCACAAATAGGTTGATTTGCTATTATTAAACAATTGCACTCCATCTTTTCTGTATTTCTGTATTTTTATTAAATTATCCTGAGATATTGTTTCTATGCATTGAAGCTTATGTTTACCTTTGAACACCATTTTATGGGACTACTAAATTAATCATCTTTTTTATCTAGATTAATTCTATTAGTAAATTAATTACACTACTTATCTTGTATTCAGCCTGAGTTACATACTGTATTGCAGTCCAGAGCAGCATTCACAATTCTGCAGGCCTCAGAGCTGACCTCTCCCAGCATTCCTTGCTGGCTGTATATCTTTACAAAGCTTGATCTGGTGATTTCATTTGTACATTAATCTAATGAAGGTAAACTAAGCTGGCTATACAAATTAGATACATTGGGAGGAAAGCTAGGATCGGACTGCTTGGATTTCAACTTGCTCGATCTTTTGTTCCGCTGAGTTCTGCCAAAAGTGTTTGGCAACGGCATTTCCCCCTGTAGTACACATGCAGGCTTTGGCAATCTGAGTATAGCCTAGGATATCCACTAAACCTTTAAGGTTGGGGGGGGGGGGGTTGTCAGTAAGTTTTCTGACAGTTTCCAATAGCTGTCAGCAGGATACTGGAACTACGAATCCGTTCAGGATAAGATAAGCAATTTATTTACAAAACTACTTAACTTTTGTATATTTTGCCCATATAAATGGTGTATAAATACCACACATAGGAAGCTTTCTGGCCCTGCATCAGTTGCCATGTCTTAGCACTCCATTCACATCTGTGTCCGTTTTGCTCTTTTCATTTCATTCTGTTATCGCTGTTAGTTTATTTCATGTGCATGTGTAATACAGACGTATAATATTGCGTATTGAAATCATTTCAGATTTAACTTGTAATAAACTTGACAAAGACCTCTTGCTAACCTGCAATGGATCATTCATCCGTGTGTTAATACTGAGTTTTGGTATTTTGATAGGCTCTTGTGTAATTTTCAAACAGCTGAGTGCAAGTAAGTAATTGCTAGTGGGACCATGCGCCATTTTTTTTTTTTAGTGGGATGTAAGCTGCCCTGCTGAAATCCGCCGTTCCTAGGTGCTGAGGCTTGTACACTGCAGACTCTCCTGTTTGTCGGCATCCTTCCAGGCCTGGTGATCGTGAATGGAAGTCGCCCTGTTTTGGCACAATATGGCACCTTGTACCATTATACTGTGGGAACATCCAGTCCAGGCTCATCTGAATGCTTAGCACATGCTTTGACCTGGTTTGCGCAGGCTGTAGTTTTACGATGACACTATAGGAGCATGCAGTTGCATGTATGGGAACTTTGGAATTGTATGAGATACTGATGGGTGGGTTTGATTTACTGCTTGTAATAAAGTTTTCTAGTAACGTTTGGTTTTTGATTTTTGATTTTTTTTGCAGGAGATGTCCGAGTAAGAAGCAGAGCTGGGTTTGAAACCGAAAGACGAGGCTCTCATCCTTACATTGACTTTCGTATTTTGCACTGTAAGTATTATGAAGATATGTCTCAGCCAAACATGAAAATTCTGCTTTGACTGAGATGATTCCTAATATCCCACTGACCTATCCCACTCACAGAAATATTGGAAGCGGAGATCTGAGGGTATATAGCAGTTCCTTCAGGACTGCCATGGGGGGGGGGGGGGGGCAAGGTGAATTTTCTGTTAGGGCGGGTTCACACATGGCGGAATTCCACTTAAATTCCGCTGCGGACACTCCGCAGCGTTAATCCGCAGCGGAGCCGTTTCTCCATTGACTTTCACTTTAATTTAGCAGTGTTCGTTTACACGATGCGTACAATTCCGCTGCGGAGCATAGGCTGCGGAGCGGAATTTGGTGTCCGCAGCATGCTCTGTCTGTTGCGGAGCAGTGGCGGACTCATGGCGGAATTTCTCCATTGACTTCAATGGAGATTCTAAGTTCCGCAATGAAGTCCGCAGCTGTCATGCACATGTCATGTGTGCTGCGGATGCGTCTTGCTTTTTTAACTTGACATTTCTTCATTCTGGCTGGACCTAGGTATTTCTAGGTCTACAGCCAGACTGAGGAAGTCAATGGGGCTCCCGTAATGACGGGAGCGTTGCTAGGAGACGTCTGTAAATAGTCACTGTCCAGGGTGCTGAAAGAGTTAAGCGATCGGCAGTAACTGTTTCTGCACCCGGGACAGTGACTACCGATCCCAATATACATGTATCTGTAAAAAAACATATAAGTTCATACTTACCGAGAACTCCCTTCGTCTGTCTCCAGTCCGGCCTCCCAGGATGACGTTTCAGTGTAAGTGACGGCTGCAGCCAATCACAGGCCAAGCACAGGCTGCAGCGGTCACATGGACTGGCGCGTCATCCAGGGAGGTCGGGCTGGATGCCGAAAGAGGGACGCGTCACCAAGACAACGGCCGGTAAGTATGAAAATCGTTTACTTTCACTAGGGAAAGTGCTGTCCCTTCTCTCTATCCTGCACTGATAGGGAGAAGGGAAGCACTTTTCCCGCAGTCTGCAGCAGCTAGTCCGCATCAATGTACTGCACATTTTGTGCAGATCCGCTGCAGAATCTGCAACGCAGATTCTGTGCGGCATCGATGCGGACAGTTGCGGAGGAATTCCGCCATGTGTGGTCATGCCCTTAGTGTCATAGGGACATTAAAAAAAAGTTTTGGGACTACTTTGAGTATGACGGGTTGAATTGCGGTTATCACCGGTTAAACATATACACTGTTCAGCCATAACATTACAACTACTGACAGATGTAGTGAATAACATTTATTATCTCATTACAATGGCGCCTGTTACAGGGTGGAGTATATCCGGCAGCAAGTGGAACATCGATACTTGAAGTTAATGTGTTTGAAGCAGAGAAAATGGGCAAGCGTAAGGATCTGAGCGACTTTGGCAAGGGCCAAATTGTGATAGCTAGGTCAGAGCATCTCCAAAACAGCAGATCCTGTAGGGTGCTCCCAGTCTGCAGTGCTTTATACCTACCAAAAGTGTCCAAGGAAGGACTACCGGTGAACCGACGACAATATCATGGGTGCCCAAGGTTCATTGATGTGTGTGAGGAGCGTAGACTAGCCCAATCCCGACGAAAACCTAATGTAGCCCAAATTACTGAAAAAGTTCATGCTGACCTTGATAGAAAGGTGTTAGAAAACATAGTACATCACAGCTTGCTGTGTAGCCGCAGACCAGTCAGTGTCCATTCTGACTCATGTCCACTGCAGAAAGCTTCTACAATGAGCACGTGAGCCTCCGAACTCGACCATGGAGCAATGGAAGAAGGTGGACTGGTGCCCAGATGTGTGTACGTCACTTACCTGTGGAAGAGATGGCACCAGGATGCACTATGGGAAGAAGCCGGTGGAGGCAGTGCCATGCTCTGGGCAATGTTCTGCTGGGAAGCCTTGGGTTCTGCCATTCATGTGGATGTTACTTTTACACGTACCACCTACCTAAACATTGTTGCAGACTAAGTGCACCCTTTCATGGCAACGGTATTCCCTAATGGCAGTGCCACTTTCAGCAGGATACTGCGCCCTGCCACACTGTTCAGGAATGGTTTTGAGGAACATAACAAAGAGTTGGAGGTGTTGACTTGGCCTCTAAATTCCCCAGATCTCGAGATGTGCTGTAAAAACACGTCTCATCCATGAAGGCCGCACCTCTAAACTTCTAGGATCTGCTGCTAATGTCTTGGTGCCAGATACCACAGGTCCCCTTCAGAGGTCTTGTGGCGTCCATGACGATGGGTCACAGCTGTTTTGGCAGCATACGGTGGACCTGCACGATATTCGGCAGATGGTTTTTACGTTACGGTATGGCTGATCAGTGTATTTTCAGGTCAATCTTGTCCTTTTAATATTTATGTTTTCCCTATGACATTTTTGCTTCATCACTAGATTCACCATTGCCACATATTTTTTTTTTCTTTTTTTCTTTTCTAAATGTCATAACAGAAATGACTTGCATACATAAAATTGCCGTTGTGTTTTTCTATTCGTGCTCTTGCCTTCTTGGAGCAAATTATTTTAAGCTTCCAAAATTTTTTATTACTCTCATCGTAAATGTACAAGCAAGCCATTGGTAGAGTTACATTATTATGTACGGTTTCCTACCATAATGTAAATGTCATGAAAGTTTCCTTATAGCCTCAGACCTGTATATAATGCCGGCTGGAGCTCATGATTAGTACAAGGTACTTAAACAATGACTCCAGCCGCTGTAGGGATATATATAGCTACCTATGTAATACTACCTTTTATTATTATACTTTGGGATTTCCTCTACAAACGGTTATTGTAAGGTTTCCAAAGCGGTTGTCACATGATTACTTATTACATTTCTCTTACATAATGCACAATATAACAATTCTACAATTGGAATAATTTATAGATATTGCTGTTAGATTGTTATGTAACCCCCTTTCGAATCTTTTGATTCCATCTCAGAACATCCACCTATTGCGTCCAGTACTGGTGGCCATTTATCCCACTGGATTCTCTTGTTGATTCCTGCTATGGTGCAGGCCAGCCAATAAGAATGAGCACACTAGAAGCGACTTCAGACCAGCAACTGACACATTGGGTGGGCGCCATAAGGGCTACTTCACACAGCGTTTTTTTTGGCGCTGTTTATGACACGGGAACCGTGCAAAAAAACGTCCGAAATCGCCTACCAATGATTTCAATGGGATGGCGGAGGCGTTTTTTTTTTTTTTTTCCCGCTAATTTTGACATCAATGGGAGGAAGAGAAAAGCGTTTTTCGCTGTGTTTTTTTGCCTGCAGTGCTCAATGGCCGCTGCTGAAAAACGCCACAAGCAAAGTGCAGGCAGGTCAAAATCTGCCTTAAAAAAACTCTGTGTGAACCTACCCTAAGAAATGAATGAAAAGCACACCAGGGGGTGCTAAGTCTGTAACCGCAATATCTAGACACAGGAGCATTTTTTTTTTTAGAAATTATTCCTATTGAAAAATGTTTGTTTTGCGTGATCTAACTGGGAAATTGAATGTTTGACTGTGGGACAACCCCTTTAATGAAAATGTCTAGTAGGGTGGCACAAAATACTGGGTGTTAACCGTCTCCGTGTCAAAGTGTTTCTCTGCACAGTCTGATGCTGTGTAGGAACATGCCCCATTGAAACCTAGTTGTCAATTTATTCATACATTTCCAGTAGGAATAACAGAGGAATTTCACAGCATAAAGTTCTAAGTTGCTCTAGGATTGGTTTATGGGGATTGCAAGTATTTGACATCATGCAACCCGCGGGTCCTCTTTAAATCCTTAGTGCCTTTTTCTTTTGTTACCATATTAAATGTTTAATAGAAAACCTTTACAACTCTCCTTCCTTTTGAATTCAGTCCTGCATTGGGCTTAGGCCGGATTCACACGACCGTATTCAGTACATGATATACGCACCGTATGTCGGTCGTTTTTCTCGGACCGAACACAGTGCAGGGAGCCGGGCTCCTAGCATTATAGTTATGTACGATGCTAGGTGTCACTGCCTCCCCTCGGAACTACTGTCCCGTACTGAAAACATGATTACAGTACAGGACATTTTTCCCGCAGCGAGGCAGGGACACCTAGCGTCATAGATAACTATGATGCTAGGAGCCCGGCTCCTTGCACTGTGTTCGGTCTGAGAAATGCGGCTGACATACGGACCGTATATCACGTACCGAACACGCTCGTGTGAATGCGGCCTTAAACGGTGCACGCAGTAAATGCCTCCATAGCAGTGTGCCCGGCACAGATTCCCCTCAGATGCCCTAGAATAAGCCTGAGTAGCTGCCCCACAAGATGTATCATTCAGAAGTGGCCCATATGTAAGCAATACCCACCAATGGGGGGAGATTAAAGGGAAGTCTTCTGGGATGACCAGTCTCTGCCATCTACTGTTAGTGGTTAACCATCAGATCGATTGATTTTAAAGAGTTCATGATTAGAAAATGAGGAATCTCCTTATTTATTTATTTTCCCCAAGAAACAGCGCTGTCAGTCCCTAGCTTATGTAAGGTATTGCAGCTCATCCCCCTTTAAATGAATACTCCCCAAGAAAAATATTATAAGCATACAATTATTATAATACCAAAAGAGAAGAAAAAAGATATTTCTCCCGTATAAGTGAGTGAAACTAAATTCTCATTCTGTAGGTCAGGTTTATGTTTACCGAATTAAATTTGAGTTAACAGTATGCCCGTATGCGAAGCGCTCGTCTGCGGCTGCAGTAATATGCTCACCCTCTTAGTAAGGAGAATATTCGTAGAGAAGCCCATCAGCTTGCCACATGACTTTGATGTGGTGTATTACGTGGCATTTCATTGATGTGGTGCATTACGTGGCATTTCATTGATGTGGTGCATTATGTGGCAATGTCATGCTTAATCAGATTTGTCAGTTGTAAATGTCTGTTGGTCTTGACTAGACGGGACGCCCGAGGTTACTATCCAACAGACATTTCAGTCCTGTGATTTACAATATTGCAGGGACCGAACGCTTACAAAATAGGGATGACGATGAATGTGCAGGCAATGTAAATGCCGGTTTAAGCAACAGACCCTTCTTTGGCCAAAAAATTTGAGTGGTCCAGCGTTTACGCTATGGCACAGTTAAGGAGAGGTATGTCAAATAGAATTGTAGTTCTACCCCCCCCCCCCCCCCCCCCTCCAGCACTTTTACAAAGGATTGCAATAACCCTACAGATGTCCTGCACCTGTAGGGGTGGGGGCACGTTCCTACCGGGTCTTGGTGTCCATCTGGTCAGGAGAGGGCTTTCTGGAGCAGTAATATTGAAAATACTCTTACAGTTTTCGAAGACTTCTATTGACCAGTTCACCCAAAACCAAGTGAAAAGTGCCACCTCCCTTATAGGTACCTGCAGAACATCTGTTTAAACAAAAGGTATGATGCCAGTAGAAAGTTTCTTGGCACAAATGCTGCCATTGTTAGCAGTACATCTCTATTAGGATATCCGGGTCGTTTTCTAACATGTATACATGAAAGTACTTTTTATTGGTGACTGGCGTCTTCTAGCCTTCTCCATCATGAACAGTCCATGGACTGAAAAGTGCATGATCAACCACTTAATATGGATCTGAATTGGTGCGTATTACTGCCCAGCATTTCACGTAAAAACCGAAGATCTGCCACCATAAGGCGTTGGGCCTATTTGGATGCCAAATGAGTTGGCTTTCAATCTGCATGTAAATCCTTAGATCATTCAATCATTTGTGCTCATGATACGTGTGATAACTTTTGTGAACTTTTGTTTTGTTACTACACACGTGCTTAAAAAAATCGACACTTATTTGAATCAATCTGATCCGACTTTTTTTTTTTTATATACCCAGCACATTCAGAAATTGAAATCTCCTTGTCTGCAAGAAACATCCGGAGGTTGTTAAGTTTTCAACGGTACCTAAGGTCTTCACGATTTTTCCGGGGTGTCGCTGCACAGAATTCATTGTACATCTTGGATGATGATTACAATGGACAAGCCAAGGTACGAACACTCATGCAGTATCTACTTCCAAAATATACAATTCCTATACATCTACCTTGCAGTAGTCACAGCCCCGCCCCTTGTAGCTAAATTATAATCTATTTCTCCCCATTGGCTGCTCTTCAGTGATACTTTTCTGCCTATGATCCCTCTCTGTTCTGCCTCTCAGAAGGTTTATTCTTCTTTCTTCTTTTTAGTGTATGCTGGAAAAAGTCGGGAACTGGAATTTTGATATATTTCTTTTTGATAGATTGACGAATGGTAAGATACTGGTTTCAAGGTGTAATATGTATGACTGTAATATGGCTATTCTGCTAACCCCAGCGAAGTTCTTCTTTCAAGAGACTAATAGGTTTTCCCATGACATGCATTTACGTGGGAGTCTAAATGCTGGGACAACCACTGATCTCAAGAATGAGGGGGTCACGTGCAGTAAATTGGAGACAAAACAGACAAACATTCTGATTTGTCTATTTCCATCTCTCTAATATTTTGTAATAATCTAAGAGTGCGCACACACACACACACACACACACACACACTTCTTCTTGGGAAACCTGGACTGTACACCCCCTGTTCTTAGGATCAGTGTGTATCCTAGTGGTCTTATTCTATGTGCCATAAATATATTTAGTGGGGAGAATCCCTTAAACTTGCAATACTCTTCTTTAGTTCAATGTATATATCATGTAGACATAGGCAGTATATGTCGGAGATGAAACATTTGCGATTGTGATGACGTTCGGTTTTGTCGGTTTCTGCATTGCATCTTGTTCCTCAAAGAAGCCGTGTTCTAGGAAATATTCTTGGAACTGATTCTATGAAAAACCATCCCGAATATGTTAATCCAGTAAGATCCCCCTCGCTTAATGGTTTAACTTCATAGACCTACAGTAGTGTTCAAAAAAATAGCAGTCCAACATCATTAACCTGATAATCAATATTTTTGGTAGAAATTATATTTCTATATAGCAAATAATTTACTTGTAATTGTAGTAGAAAAAACACAGCCACCAATTAGGACATGCGAGCCGCTCATTCTGAGGAATTGAATCATTAATGGAAAGGGGCTTGTTCAAAGTAATAGCAGTGAGGAGTTAAATTGGTGAAGTCCTTCATTCCGTGGAATAACCGGTTTCAGTTTTGGCCCTTATTTAAGGTAGGAGGGGGCAAATGTTACACATGTTGGTTCTAGTGCATTTCCTTCTGAAATACTGTGGAAAATGGGTCATTCCAGACATTGTTCTGATGAAAAACGTACTTTAATTAAAAAGTTGATTGGAGAGGGAAAAACACATAGAGAAGTGCAGCAAATTATAGGCTGCTCAGCTGAAATGTTCTCAAATGCCTTGAAGTGGCAACCAAAACCTGAACGACGCGGAAGGAAGCGGAGAACTACTGTTCTAATGGATCAAAGAATAGCCAAAATGGCAAAGTCTCAGCCAATGATCACCTCCAGAAAGATCATAGAAGATCTGAAGTTACCAGTGAGTCCTGCTACAATCAGAAGACCATTAACTGAAGTTACCGGCAAGAACTCCCCGCAAAGTCCCGTTGTTAAAAAAAAAAAAAAAAAAATAAGACACGTCCTGAATAGGTTCACATTTGCCAAGGAACACATTGACTGGTCCAAAGAGAAATGGCTCAACATTTTGTGAACTGATGAAAGCAAAATTGTTCTTTTTGGGTCTAGTGGCTTCAGACAGTACGTCAGACGACCCCCAAGCACTGAATTCAAGCCACAGTACACTGTGAAGACAGTAAAGCACGGTGCTGCAAAAACCATCATATGGGGATGTTTCTCATACCATGGTGTTGGGCCTATTTATCGCATACAAGGGTCATGGATCGGTTCGAATATATCAGAATACTTGAGGAGATCATATTGCCCTATGCCGAAGAAGAAATGCCCTTGAAATGGGCGTTTCAACAGGACAATGACCCAAAACACACCAGTAAGTAAGTAATAGTGGCAGCCCAATCCCCTGACCTCAATCCCATAGAGAACTTGTGGGGTAACATCGAAAATGTGGTCTATGAGGCAAAACCCAAAAATGCAGAAGAATTGTGGAATGTCGTCCTGTATTCCTTCACTGGAAAACCTGGTCAGAGGGCCCAGAAGATGGTCAACTCCATGTAACACAGATGTCAAGCAGTTCTCAGAAAGAATGGTTATGCCACTAAATATTAGCTCAGTAAAGGGAAATCAGAATTTTTTTTTCCGTTTTATACATTAAATTTATTTTATTTTTTAAGAAAAATGCTGGCACTGCTATATTTCTGAACAGCCTAATATTCCTTTTTCTTTACTTTCTGTAAAGTGTTAACACAAACTGGATAAATGTTGTTCCTGTTTTGATTTGGAATTGAATGTGAAGTTTGTCCGGTGGATTTGCATTTAGGCAAAAAAGTTATTATAATGACTTTGCGCTTTATTTGCTTTATTTTTTTTAACACTACTGTATATCTTTCAAACATTTTATCTTTTGTATCTGTGAAAAATATATGAACAAACTGTCTTAAGGTTAGTTTATTGGTTCACTCTTCTCTGTAAAAATAATTCTTACAACTTTAAAATGAACAATTTTCCTCCATTCCTGCGCCCCCTATTATTAATTTTGCGTTGAGGTGCAGATGGCAAAACTGACTGCATTACTGCTATATGAAGTTAAAGTTCTGCAACCTGCTAATTCATCTTCACTTTTCATGTGGCCCCAATTCCTTTACTAAAGAAGAGCAGCCACAGGTTTTTTTTTTTTAATAAATTTTTTTTTTAAATCGCAGACCTGGAACCTCCTCAGTTTTGTGATCTGAATTGGGATGCACACATATGACTGCTTCGTCTGCTATCTTAAGCTGTGGTTTCATCTGTGCTGGCATTGGACTATAGATTTCCATGTCTGGCACGTGTACAGGAGCTTATGATAGCAATACATGAACTTGTGCAGTTGAAAACAGCCGGTGGACATGTGTATATCGCCCTTTTTACATTTTGCGCTAGTGCTTTTTTCAGTGGAAGAATCGGGGGCCAAATGTAACATAGAGTTAGTAAGTAACATAACTTCCTATTTTAGGCTGTTTTAGCACAGGTACGTAAAAAGCGGCCAGCAGAGGAGATAGTTATGTGAGTGCAAGACAGATCCCTAATAATAATTTAGGGTTGTACTTTCTTTCAGGAAACAGTCTGGTCACCCTAACCTTTCATCTCTTGAGTCATAATGGTCTAATCGATCACTTCCACTTGGACATGGTGAAACTGCGTAGATTTCTAGGTAAGTCATAAAGCTTGCAATGAATACCATATGGTAAATCTGTGGCTGTACTCAGTCACTGGTTTATGTTACACGTCCAGTAACGTTGACCATGGATGGAAAAATTATCATTAAAAAAGTTGTCCGAGCTTTAACAAAATACGTCATGAGGCTCCGAACAGCTTAAAATAAGAAAAGCCACTATACTCCCCTCTCAAAATGTTCTAGATCCCCTGCCCGAATCTGTTTATTTCTGCTCCACAACGGTGTAATGACCGACTGTCTCTCCATCTCGTAACCCTGCAGCAAGTCTGTCAGAAATCTATTATATTAACGTTTAGTTAACCCGTAGTTTATCCATAATAATATCTCTAATAATATAGCTGTTTGCTGCAATGACGTGATCAGATTTAAAATATTTTGTTTCTCATCACAAACCTTTCATCAGATGCAGTAAAAGTGGATCGATCATGAAAATATATTGTGCTATTCAAAGAGCAAGACCTCATGCAGCCGAAATTCTTCTGTAGTTTTGTGGATAAATTGCGGACCCATTCTTTTCTATGGCCCCATGCATACAACCGTGATTTACACAGATCGGTGCGGGGGTGGGGTGGGGGGGCGCAAATCCAGACGGCAAAAACTTAGGACAAGTCATTTTACAGTCCAGGTTTGCAGATTCACCAATACAATGGTGAATTGTTGTAGATCCGCGAGTCTGGATGACACACGGATGTGCAAGGGTTTTTTTGCGGTCCGACTGACCACAACGGACCTGTGGTTTTGCAGGCCACAAAACCAATATGGTTGGCAACGCTCTTGCCAGGGATTCTGCTCCTGGAGGAGCCACTGACTTCACAGTCCATATATGGACTGTGACGTCAAGGCCTTCCCCGGGCTCAGCGCTTAAAGTCGCGCTGTGTCCAGGGAGTCCTCGATGAGTGGAGGAGATCCCTCCTCCGCACTTTTCTATAATTGGCTTGGTGCAGACAGGCGTGATGATGTCACTGCTTTGGGCCTGTCTGTGTTGAGTGACTCATGGCCGCTTCACGCAGTGAATGTTGAAGCAGAGAGCTGATTGTTCCTTGCTTCAGCAGTGGATTCAACTGTATCTGCATCCGGAGAACGCAGATACATTTGACACTGGGACAGCGGGAGACCGCCTAGAATCCAGGACTGTCCATTCTTAATCTACGACGGTTGGGAGGTATGCAGACCTATCATGATAATAGACTACCCTTAAATGGAGCTTTATATTTTCAGGACAAATGAAATTGTCCGGCATCCAATAGTCCAGGAGTTTTGACTAATTTCTGGCATGAAATTATATTATTTATTGCTGGATTAAGGTATTTGTGCTATACTTACTCTACTTTTAGAAAATGATCTAATGTTTTTGTTTTGTTTTTCCCCCACTTTCTCCCCAGTTATGGTCCAAGAAGACTACCACAGTCAAAACCCATATCACAATGCGGTGCACGCTGCTGATGTGACTCAGGCTATGTACTGTTATTTAAAAGAACCCAAGGTAAGAGAATATGTGAAGACGTGGGGATTGAGCTTCTTTTTTCATGAATTAATCTGACAAGTAGCTGATTGTACGCGCTCCTCTGTGATACAGATGTAAAGGAGAGCGTGCTAATTCCCTATCCTGAGACTACATGATAAAAAGGTCTCCGGTTTAATGATGTTCTGACCTCTCGAAGGTCTCCTTCACACACACGTTTTTTTTTCTGCATTTTTTTCTCACAAAAAAAGAGCAGACATTTAGGCCACACGTCACGTGCGGATTTCCTGCATGGATTTTCCTGCGGAAAATTTGCAGCATACTGCAATACCAGCAAAGTAAATGAGATCTCACGTAATCTCATCTGCACATTGCAGAATTTTTTTTGCACCAAAAACTTGCAGCATGTCCGTTTATCTTGCATTTCTGTCTCAGAATTGTACCTGACAAGTTTATAAAATAATGCACCAAAATCCGCAGCATAAAACACCTCCTACTTCTGCATTAAAATGTAAAACAAATGCACCTAAAAACGCATCAAAAAACAGTGTTTAGTGTGGATTTTACTTACTGAATTTCCTGTGTTTACCTGCGGTTTTGATGCGTGTGCATGTAGCCTTCGTGTTTGTTATACTTTTGCTTCTTTTAAGATCCACACCTGACTTCGACGCAAAAAAATTGCAGCAAAAACTGCAGCTCTAGACCTCCTTCACACACGCTTTGTTTTTTTCTGCATTAAAAAAATGCAATGAATTTCAAGCTTTATTCATTGCGTTTTTTACAAGCTATTTTGGTAGCGTTTTTTCTAGTCATTACATTTATAACATGCATTTTTCTGCTGTTTTTAAAGTCTTACTGAGAAGCCTATGGAAAACCGCCACAAAGCACAACATACCCAGAGCATGCTGCATTTAAAAAAAACGCCACATACACAAAAGCCGCACCAAAACGACGTGAAAACGACACAAACGAAAAAGCATTCTGTGTAATGCGTTTTATATTTCACTATAGATTTTAGGATTACTCCTGTCCACAGTGATTTTGGGCAAAAAAAAAGGCCAGGAAAAAATGTTTCCCAAAAGCGCTTATGGGGTTTAGAAACGGTCGTCACCACTAATGCCCTGAAGGATTGCTTTGAATGGCGTAAAAAAATGAATTGCTATCGCTGTGGTGAAATCGGGGGGTATTTTGGGGGCTATTCAGAGCCATCATTCAGGGCATTAGTGGTGTTACCAGCGCCTTAACGCACTAAACCAAACTTATTAGGAGCAATGACCATTCGTTCTAGACGACTTTTTTTTTATTAAAATCGATAGCTATTCATTTATTACAATTTCTATATTGGAATGAGTTCTCGTGCTCTTTATGGTAATATATTGGGAGAATCAGAGCTAGAAGAGGCCGTTTTTTTCATTTTACAGCGCCCTGGGACCCCTTCTTACAGGGCATTAGTGGTGTCACAGCCACATGACCCTAAGCACATATGTTTTCAGACTCTTTAGAAGATAGCGCGTGTTTCTCATTGATCTGCATTCTGTGCTTTGTAGTCCACTTGAATAGAAGATGCGGACACTACAGACCCGTGTAGAATAAGGCTGGAGCTACAGGGAAACTAAGACATTAATTTAGCGATAGTTGCAAGGTCTCGTGTGACTTTTTTCCTCATAGGTAATAATAGAATGCAGAAACGGTACTGCTAGTTCTTGCCGTGGTGATGTAAGCACAACACTGGTGCCGTCTTTCATCCTCGAGCAGCGGTTAGTAATACTTGTCATTACTTCTTTTCCAGCTTGCCAAGTCTCTCACTCCATGGGATATCCTGTTGGGTTTAATCGCAGCTGCAACGCATGATCTGGATCATCCCGGCGTGAATCAGTCTTTTTTAATAAAAACAAACCACTATTTAGCAACTTTATACAAGGTAAATGGACGGATGTCTTCAATAGTAAAGCGTGATTTCCCCAAAATTGTTGCTATTTTAGCATTTATGTGAATCTGAATTATGAAGTAGATTTATGGCCATATTAAAATTAAGAAATCCAACAATTCGCCTCCCGTAATCCATCACTAACAATAATGGAGTTGTCTGTAGTATGGAAACATTCCTATACATTTAATCAGAATCCCTTCTGGTAGGGCTGGGCGATTAATCAAATTAATTCTGTTTTTTAACAGAATGGTAGAATGTATTCTTTAGTGGCGCAGTCGCGCCGTGCTGCAGGAGAAAGCTCCGCCTCGTTACTGCCTGGTCCGCCCCGTTCTGTCTCTGACTCCCCACAGAACTGCTCCACTGAGTGAACAAAATGATACAGTACGGAACAGCAGTTCCGTGAGGAACCAGGGACTCCTAGTACATAGCCACACCGCCCTGTAGATGGCACCCCCTTGCAGATCGCACCACAACCCCCTTTATAGATTGCACCGCAGTAGATCGCACCGCCTTGCAGATCGCGCCACCACCCCCCCCTGTACCTTGTAGATCGCACCACAACCGCCCTGCTTGCCTTATAGATCGCGCCGCTGTAGCTCCCCGGTCAAAGCGTCGGGAACCCCTGGCCGGGGATTCAGCCCCTAGTGGCAGCTACAGCGGCACGTTCTACAAGGAAGGGGGGGCTGCGATCTACAAGGGAAGGGGGTGGTACTGCGGTTTACAAGGGGTAGGGGTGCGGTCTACAAGGGAGGCGGGTGGGGTGCGATCTACAAGGGAGGCGGTGGGGGTGCGATCTACAAGGGAAGCAGGTGGTGCTGCTATCTGCAAGGGGGTGGGGTGCGATCTACAAGGGGGTGTGACACTGTCTACATGGGCACTGTGGCACTATATTGTGGGGTGGCACTGTCACTGTTTTTTTGGGCACTGGCATTGTCACGATGTGGGCATCGTGGCACTGTCTCTACATGTGGGCACTGTCTCTACATGTGGGCACTGTCGCTACATGTGGGCACTGTGTCGCTACATGTGGGCACTGTCGCTACATGTGGGCACTGTGTCGCTACATGTGGGCACTGTGTCGCTATATGTGGGCACTGTGTCGCTACATGTGGGCACTGTGTCGCTATATGTGGGCACTGTGTCGCTATATGTGGGCACTGTGTCGCTATATGGGCACTGTGACGCTATATGTGGGCACTGTGTCGCTATATGTGGGCACTGTGTCACTGGGCACTGGCACTATCACTATATGTGGACACTGGCACTATGTCACTATATGTGGTCACTGTGTCACTATGTGGGCACTATCACTATATGTGGTCACTGTCACTATGTGGGCACTATCACTATATGTGGGCACTGGGGCACTATTGGGGGGTGGCACTATGTGGGCACTGGCATTGTCACTACATGTGGGCACCGTGGCACTGTTTCTACATGTGGGCACTGTGTCACTATATGTGGGCACTGTGTCACTATATGTGGGCACTGTGTCACTATATGTGGGCACTGGGGCACTATATGTGGGCACTGGGGCACTATGTCACTATGTGGGCACTGGGGCACTATGTCACTATATGTGGGCACTGTCACTATATGTGGGCACTGACTGGGCACTGGGGCACTATATGTGGGCACTGTCACTATATGTGGGCACTGTGGGCACTGGGGCACAGTCACTATATGTGGGCACTGGGGCACTATGTCACTATATGTGGGCACTGGGGCACTATGTCACTATATGTGGGCACTGGGGCACTATCGACCCTGACAAATGAAATCCATTTTATGTTATTTTTTTTGAAAGACTGACTGGATATGGATGAGAATTTGGAGACACTGATGCAAAATGGACATGAAAAACTGACAATTGATCAGTTTTTAATGGCCATTTTTTTTCACTGCCGTGTGACTGTAGCCTAAATGACTATGATGCCAGGAGTCCCTTTCACATGTACCGTGCGTGATCGGGCTGGGATATCCGGGTGACACACAGACCGTTTTTCACGGTCCAATCACGGTCGCGTGAATCCGGCAATGTCTGAGACGGGCTGAGGTGGTGACGGGCAGAGGGGGATGTTAGTGCACGTAGCGCATCATTGAATATGGATTCTGTTGACCTGTTCCCTGCTGGGGAACACAGACGTTATAATCCATTAGATAGACATTTTATCCAATTGTATTTATGATAAAATAAAGTATCTGCAAAGGTTAAAATTTGTGAAGTTGCTTACAATAATTATAGCAATATATGTTAAGTTATTTATATAAAGAAAATGGATTAAATTATCTTTTGGTATTCCTATTAAATAAACAGCAGAAAAAATAAGAAAATCGAGATTCAAATTGAAAGTGTTGACAAAAATCTAGATTTTATTTTTTGGCAGAATCGGCCAGCCCTACCTTCCGGCGTATTCACACAGTGCGGTCATATCACTGTTTTTGCTTCAATTTTCACAGCAAAAAACACTATTTGACCATGATGCATGAATACACCTTTACAATTGGGGAAAAATTAAAATGGATCTGAAAAATATTTTGAAGGATTTATTTGTGAGGTGTGATGAGTCGGATCATTTTGCTGTGAGGCACATTGAGCATGTAGGTCATGGATTCCCAGTATATTCTATCAAGTATGTACATCATTTAGTTCATTTAAAACATTTTGCACTAAAGGAAAACAGTGTTTTTAACAACTTTGTATGTTCATGTCGCGTTTGGTAACGTGCATTGTACTTGAGATCTTCTAGATACGGACAGTATATCGCTACCTATCTGCAGATCTGCATGCGATCGTATATTTGCTGATTTCTGTCGCCGGCTCCGATTACAGTTCTACTCCTGTCTATTTAGAATACCTCAGTATTAGAAAACCACCACTGGAGGTCAGCAGTGGGCTTGCTGCGGGAATCTGGTTTGTTTGCACACGTGACTTTGGAGGAAAGGTATGTTATTCACTATGTTTTATTATTTGGTGCTTTTATAATGCTCTATAGGTCTGTATGTAGAGCAGGCAAGGTTTTGAGGATTCACTGAAAAATCTTCAATTAAATCATTTTTTTACTTGTATATTATAGATATTTATAACCTTTATGTTGTAAGGGGTCCCGTATGGGACTTTCAATTAATGACCTATTTTCAGTAGAACGGAAGCGCCCCTTCATTGTTTATTAGGGCACAGCAACGTCCATACGAGTGCGGGTGGTTCTTCAGCCTAAGTTCATTTAAGTAAAGGGGCTGAGTTGTCGTACCAGGCACACGCACTCGCATAACATCACTGTGCCCGGATAAACAATGAAGGGTCTATTTAATTTTTCTGATTGGTTTGGGTCCCTGGAGTCCGAACCCCATGGATTATACATCACCAATTATACGTCAATTAAAATTCCAATATTACTTCCGACTGTCCTAGTTACTCATCCACTTGTCATTCAATACCGTTCTTTTTTTTTTTTCCATACATAGATATAAATATCTAAGAAGCCTTGATATATTGTGAACATTTTGCTTTTTGTGTTTTAGGCAACACATGGAAAGCCAGTTAGGATCAATCATTCTTGCTACAGACATTAGTCGACAAAATGAATACCTGTCACAGTTCAGAAGCCACCTGGACCGAGGCGACTTATGTCTGGAGAATGCTGGGAATCGCCATTTTATTCTGCAGGTATTGCCACATATGACGGGACCAGAAGCAGGCTCTTTACTTACGTGATATAGGATTCGATCAGTCAAATAAATCCTAATTTTGGTTGTTACTGCTCGTTCTTTCGATGCATTTTTCTCTTTCTTTCTTTCTTTATCATAGATGGCTTTGAAGTGTGCAGACATCTGTAACCCATGCCGGACTTGGGAGCTCAGCAAGCAATGGAGTGAGAAAGTAACAGAAGAATTCTTCTACCAAGGTGATTATGTAAAGGGGTGGTCTGGTTAAGAAAACCCATACACAAATACCCTACTAGGGATATAGAGGGGGTCACCAGTTTAGGACCCCCTCTATAAGACTGAGCAGAGAGCTCATACATAGTGTCTCGCTTTGTGGGTCCCAGCACTTCCATGCATTACAGGGTCACAGCACTGATTTTAATCAGTAGTGTAATGCTTCATTAACCCTGTGGTGGCGCTACAGGGTATTTAAACAATTGTTGCCAGGTTCAGGGTCACAGCTTATTTTTGGGAGATCTTTCTAACACAAAGGGATAGTCCAAAGTGTAAATCCCCATTTAATGGAAAGCTCCAATTTTTTTCTTCCCTTCTATTGTTTGTTGGCACCTGCAACGATTTGAGGCTGAGCATAAGTTAAAGTTTTAGTTTTAACTCCTTAAAGAGGCTCTGTCACCAGATTTTGCAACCCCTATCTGCTATTGCAGCAGATAGGCGCTGCAATGTAGATTACAGTAACGTTTTTATTTTTAAAAAACGAGCATTTTTGGCCAAGTTATGACCATTTTTGTAATTATGCAAATGAGGCTTGCAACAGTCCAAGTGGGTGTGTTTAAAAGTAAAAGTCCAAGTGGGCGTGTATTATGTGCGTACATCGGGGCGTTTTTAATACTTTTACTAGCTGGGCGCTGTGAAGAGAAGTAACATCCTCTTCTCTTCAGAACGCCCAGCTTCTGACAGTGCAGATCTGTGACGTCACTCACAGGTCCTGCATCGTGACGGCCACATCGGCAGCAGAGGCTACAGTTGATTCTGCAGCAGCATCAGCGTTTGCAGGTAAGATCGACTTACCTGCAAACGCTGATGCTGCTGCAGAATCAACTGTAGCCTCTGGTGCCGATGTGGCCGTCACGATGCAGGACCTGTGAGTGACGTCACAGATCTGCACTGCCAGAAGCTGGGCGTTCTGAAGAGAAGAGGATGTTACTTCTCTTCACAGCGCCCAGCTAGTGAAAGTATTAAAAACGCCCCGATGTACGCACATAATACACGCCCACTTGGACTTTTACTTTTAAACACACCCACTTGGACTTTTGCAAGCCTCATTTGCATAACTACAAAAATGGTCATAACTTGGCCAAAAATGCTCGTTTTTTTAAAATAAAAACGTTACTGTAATCTACATTGCAGCGCCTATCTGCTGCAATAGCAGATAGGGGTTGCAAAATCTGGTGACAGAGCCTCTTTAAGGACATGGACTAGTTGGCACGTTCAGGACGCAGCCCAATTTGTCAAATCTGACGTGCCGCTTTATGTGGTAAAAATTTTGGAATGCTTTTACCTATCCAAGCGATTCTGAGATTGTTTTCTCGTGACACGTTATACTTTAAGTTAATGGTAAAATGTTGTCGATACATTCAGTATTTTATTGTGAAAACCGCCAAAATGTAGCGAAAAACTGCAAAAATTGGATTTTTTTCTAAATGAAAAAGTATCTGCATGTGAGGCAGATGGTTATACCACACAAAATTGTTTCTAATTAACATCCCCCACATGTCTACTTTAGATTGGCATCGTTTTTTGAACATCCTTTTATTTTTCTAGGATGTTACAAGGCTTAGAACTTTAGCAGAAATTTCTCACATTTTCAAGAAAGTTTCGAAAGGCTATTTTTACAGGGGCCAGTTCAGATGTAAAGTGGTTCTGAGGGGCCCATACAATGCAAACCCCCCCCCCCCCCATTTTAACCCTATTTTAAAAACTGAACCCCTCAAAGTATTCGAAACAGCATTTAGAAAATGTATTAGCGTTTCATAAGAATTACAGCAAAGTAGGGATGACATTTACAAATTTCATTTTTTTTTTTCAGAAATAAATTTTTAATCCTTTTTTTTTTTTTCCTGTAACACTAAAGGTTTTACCAGAGAAACGCAACTCAATATTTATTGCCCACATTCTGCAGTTTTTAGAAATATCCCACATGTGGCCCTAATGTGCTAATGGACTGAAGCACCGGCCTCAGAAGCAAAGGAGCACCTAGTGGCCTTTTTTTATTCGAATATATTTTAGGCACCATGTCAGGTTTGAAGAGGTCTTGTGATGCCAAAACATTGGAAACACCCCCAAAAAGACACTATTTGGCAAACTATACCCCACAAGGAATTTATCAAGGGTTATAGCATTTTGACCCCACAGTTTTTTTGCTGACTTTAGTGGAATGAAGCTGTGAAAATGAAAATCAAAATGTTTTCCAATAAAATGTAGACATTTTCAATTTTTACAAGGCATAAAGGAGAAAAAAAACTCCCCAACATTTGAAAAGCAATTTCTCCCAATTACGGCAATACCCCATATGTGGTGATAAACTGCTGTTTGGACACACGTCAGAGCTCAGAAGGGAAGGAGCACCATTTGGCTTTTTGAGCTCAAGTTTTGCTGCAATGATTTTCGGGTGCCATGTCGCATTAGCAAAGCCCCTGAGGGACCAAATCAGTGAAAACCCCCCCAAAAGTGACCCCATTTTGGAAACTACACCCCTCAAGAATTTATCGAGGGGTATAGTGAGCATTTTGACCCCACAGGTTTTGTGCTGACTTTAGTGAAATTAGACCGTAAAAATGAAAATCTACATTTTTTTTTCCAATAAAACGTATACATTTTAAATTTTTACAAGGGATAAAGGAGAAAAATCACCCCAACATTTGAAAAGCCATTTCTCCCGATCACGGCAATACCCCATATGGGGTCATAAACTGCTGTTTGGAAAAAACGGCAGGGCTCAGAAAGGCAGGAGCGCTATTTGGCATGCAGATTTAGCTGGATTGGTTTTTGTCCCGTTTGCAAAACCCTAAAGTACCAGAGTACAGTGGAAGCCCCCAAGAAGTGACCCCATTTTGGAAACTACACCCCTCAAGGCATTTAACATTTGCCTGGACATATGACAGAGCTCAGAATTGAAGAGCAACATGTACATTTGAGGCCTATTTTGGTGATTTTCACAGCATTGGCCCACAATTGCAGGGCTCTGAGGTCAAATAGTAAAACAAACTCCCAAGTAGTGACCCCTATTTTGGAAACTACACCTCTTGAGGCATTTTAAGGGGTGTTGTGAGCATTTTGCCCCCACAGGTGTTTTTCTGATGGTGCAAAGTGAAAATTGCAATTTTCCTCTGATATGCCATTTTAGTGCACAATATGTTGTGCCCAGTTTGTGCCACCGAATACACACATCTCGTAAACCGCTAAGCTGGTTCTCCCGGGTATGGCGATGCCATATATGTGGATGTAAACTGCTGTTTGGGCACGCTGTAGGGTTCAGAAGTGAGGGAGCGGCATTTGGCTTTTGGAGCGCAGATTTAGCTTGGTGGTAGTTCTGCTGTTTTACTGGTATTTCAGTTTATAATCTGGGGACATATGTAATCTGTGGAATACATCCGTTCATAATAAGAGGGTATAATAATGCGACACACCGAACAATACCCCAATTGGTACTAGTGGTCCTAGTGACTAATTTTAACAAAACCAGAAAAAAGAACAAGTCACGACCAGGTAATTGAAAAAATACAAACAATCTTTATTAAAGTCAATTAGACACACAGAAAAAAACAACATATAACAGTTATACATAATAAAATACCATAGACCCTCGAACAGAAACGGAATTCGAACATATATATACCTTAACCCTAGGGTTTGGGTTAAGCAGAGGTCCCCTCTCCCGGTCCTGGTCTCCTATTCTCATCTCCTGCTACGTAGGTGTAGGTATACTATATTGCCTTGCATGTTATGTATACTTAGGACTGCACTTTATATATACTTTTTTATATTGCACTTATGTGTCCATCTGTACAGGGCGTACCACGCCTAGCACCTGCTCAGTTTTATATATATATATATATATATATATATATATATATATATGCACTTTAGCCATTTATAAGAGGTATTGGACCATTTGTACATCTAGGGGGCGACTCTGCTTTCATGTTCGGATTCCGTTTCTGTTCGAGGGTCTATGGTATTTTATTATGTATAACTGTTATATGTTGTTTTTTTCTGTGTGTCTAATTGACTTTAATAAAGATTGTTTGTATTTTTTCAATTACCTGGTCTTTTTTCTGGTTTTGGTATAATAATGCGGTAAATAAATAATATTTCACAGATGTGTGGCCAGTATCGCACTGATAAATGGTGCCCGATCTTATACGCTTTTGGACACTCTGCACATTTTGCGTCGCCATATTCTGAGAGCCAGAACTTTTTTCTTTTTCAGTCACAAAAGCTGCGTAAGGGCTTATTTATTGCGGGACGGGTTGTAGTTTTTATTGGTACTATTTTGGGGTACATGGGACTTTATGATCATTTTATTCCATGTTTTGGGAGGGGTGGTGATAAAAAAAACAATGCCAGAATCACAATTTTTTTTATTTTATTTTTTTGAGGTGTTCACTGTGTGGGAAAAATAATATTATAATTTTATAGATTGGGTTGTTATAAAAAGTTCACATTTGGTATTGCCGCTTGTGTAATGTTTTCATTTTTTTTCCTATAATAAAAGACTTCTTATAGGAAAAAAAGCAGTGTTTGTTTTTATTAACTTGATACTTTTCTTTTAACCCCTTAATGACCAGCCTATTTTGGACCTTAATGACCGAGCTATTTTTTACGTTTTTCAATCGTCGCATTCCAAGAGCTATAACCTTTTTATTTTTGCGTCGACATAGCTGTATAAGGTCTTGTTTTTTGCGGGACAAGTTATATTTTTTAATAGCACCATTTTTAGGTACATATTATTTAATGGTTAACTTTTATTAACTTTTTTTTGGGGGGGGGAATAGAAAAAATCTGAAATTTCGCCACACTTTTTTGCGCCGTAAATCTACGCCGTTTACCTTGTGGTATAAATAACACAATAACTTTATTCAGCGGGTTGTTACGATGGCAACGATACCAAATTTGTATCGTTTTTGTATGTTTTACTACTTTTACACAGTAAAAACGCTTTTTTTTCTAAATTATTTGTTTTTGTGTCTCCATATTTCAAGAGCTGTAACGTTTTTTGTTTTTTTTCGCCGATGCGGTTGTATGAGGGCTTTTTTTTTGCGGGACGACTTGTAGTTTTTATTGGTACCATTTTGGAGTAGATGTGACTTTTTGATCACTTTTTAATCACATTTTTTTAAAGTCAGGATTCACAGAAAACAGCAATTTTTCTGTCTTTTTCTATTTAATTTTTTACAGCGTTCACCGTGCGGGTCAAATAATGTAATAGATTTATAGTCGGGGTCGTTACGGACGCGGCGATACCAAATATGTGTAACTTTTTTTACTTTATTTTGGTTTTTTAATAGTAAAGCAGTTTGTAAGGGGAAAAAGTGGGTTTTTCATTTTTTTTTTTCACATTTTTTTTTATTAACTTTATTTTACTTTTTTACTATTCCCACTAGGGGACTTCACTATGCGATCCTCCGATTGCTATTATAATACACTGCAATACTTTTGTATTGCAGTGTATTATGCCTGTCCGTTTAAAACGGACAGGCATCTGCTAGGTCATGCCTCCGGCATGATCTAGCAGGCATTCGCTCCAGGCAGACCTGGGGGCCTTTATTAGGCCCCCGGCTGCCATTAGAGACACTGACACTCGGCGATCTTATCGCCGGGTGTCGGTGGGAGAGAGAGGGAGCTCCCTCCCTCTCTCCAAAACCACTCAGATGCGGTGCTCGCTATTGAGCACCGCATCTGAGGGGTTAAACGGGTGAGATCGATACTAATATCGATCTCACCCGGCAGAGCAGGGACGCTCCCAGCCCTCAGCTGCCTCTGGCAGCTGAGAGCAGGGAGATTTGACAGCTCCCGGCTCTGTTTACTTATTCCGATGCCGCGACGTAAAAAGTCTATGGCATCGGAATAAGGCCCGTTAGTGACCGACGTAGAAACACGAAGGGGGCCGGTCACGAACGGGTTATCACTTATATTCAACGTTTTTCAACTTTTTTTATTTTGTCCCACTAGGGGACTTGAGGGCCTGCACTCCTGATCTTTACTCTAATGCATTGCACTATACACAGGGCAATGCATTAGAGCGGTCAGTCATTCACTGACAGCAAGCCTATTAGGTCCCGTCTGTGGACGGGGCCTAATAGGCTATCGTATGTGGCAGACCAGGAGGCCATTGTTAGGCCTCCGATTGCCATAGCAACGATCGGCATCGTCCCCATCACATTGTGTCGATGCCGATCACTACAAACCACTAAGATGCCGCCATCGCTTTTGATTGCGGCATCTAAGGGGTTAATGGCAGGGATCGGAGCTAGCTCCGTTCCCTGCCGTTACAGCACGTGTGTCAGCTGTAACATACAGCTGACGCCAGTGGCTGATGTTGCAGGCTCAGCTTCTGAGCCATCTTGTTACTGCGGCCGGATGCCTTTTAGGCCCCCGCCACTTGGCTGGACCTAGCAGGCTTCCGTACTTGGCAGACAGGAGGCCATTGTTAGGCCTCCGATCTGCCGAAGCAGTCATCAGAACCCCGCAATTTTATGGCGGGGTTCCGATCTGCTTGTAAACACCATAGATGTATCCAACTGGTTAATCAGCCAGATTGGAGGCTAGCTCCAGTCCTGGCCTTGAAGTAGTGATCGCGTAAAGCGATCACTGCTTCAAAACGTTGTCTGCAGACGCAGAATATTACGTCAGAACATTAACGGGGTACTGTATCTGCAGACACAGTACCCTGTTAATGCTCTGACGTAATAGTCCGTCAGTTTGCGTTAACAGGACAATGCCTGTGACGGACTATTACGGCACATAGCGTTAAGGGGTTAAAGGAAAACTCCAGTAACCACAAAACTTTACTATTCTAATGATCCATTATTCTTGGTTGACTTGTTGCAGTGCATAGCTATTTGGACAGCGACCTCACCAATTGTTGTGCCGGCGATGTTCACACTTGTGTTGTCGTATGACTGATACCAATGAAGCCCGACAGACCCCAGTGACCCCCATTGTAATGTCCGTCACATTTACGGGAAATATAGCACTGTATGTAGCACAATCCTTCCAGTCAAATCTAACGGAACAGCCGACCGAGGCTTCCAACGTCTGTGTGAACAGAGCATTAGTGGATCAATGAGAAAAAGGCCTTACACATGTCTTTCTTCCTTAGGGGATGTGGAGAGGAAATGTAATCTGGATATCAGTCCTCTGTGCGATCGTAATACATCAAACATAGCCAACATCCAGATTGGTAAGGATAAGTCGGAACTGTACTTTACATCTGTTGTATGTATTATTCCACAAGAAACACACATACTGGAGGAAAGATACAATACTGCTGGTTGTATACCTGTATAAGGTGGCAAAAACGTCTTTGGAAAGTAGCAATGCTTAAAGGGCCAGTAAACATATAGTCTGTCTAAAGTACAATTGCTGTGAAGTCGAATAGTTATGGAGAGGTGACTGCAGTGTTCTCCAGATACTTTTAGATCTATATATACACGTGAGGCCAATGACTAAGAACCTTGTATCATTAAAGGGAATGTATTGTCAGAAAATGCCATATTATTTAAAGAGGCTCTGTCACCACATTATAAGTGCCCTATCTCCTACATAAGGAGATCGGCGCTATAATGTTGGTGACAGCAATGCTTTTTATTTAGAAAAACAATCGATTTTTCGTTTTATGCTAATTAGTTTCTTAATGCCCAAGTGGGCGTGTTTTACTTTAGACCAAGTGGGCGTTGTACAGAGGATTGTATGACGCTGACCAATCAGCGTCATGCACTTCTCTCCATTCATTTACACTGCACTAGCGATATAGTTATATAGTTATGTGCAGCTACATACACAAACACTAACATTACTGCAGTGTCCTGATAATGAATATACATCACTACCAGCCAGGACGTGATGTGTATTCAGAATCCTGACACTTCTGAATCTATTCTGTGAGATTTCCAGCAAGGCAAACGTAATCTCGCGAGATTACGATGTAAACAGTCATTTAAAACGAGATTACGTTTGCCTTGCTGGAAATCTCACAGAAAAGATTCAGAAGTGTCAGGATTCTGAATACACATCACGTCCTGGCTGGAGGTAATGTATATTCATTGTCAGGACACTGCAGTAATGTTAGTGTGTTTATGTGGCTGCACATAGCGATATAGCTATATCTCTAGTGCAGTGTAAATGAATGGAGAGAAGTGCATGACGCTGATTGGTCAGCGTCATAAACTCCTCTGTACAACGCCCACTTGGTCTAAAGTAAAAACACGCCCACTTGGGCATTAAGAAGCTAATTAGCATAAAGCTAAAAATCGCTCAAAGTGGTAAAAATAGATCGTTTTTCTAAATAAAAAGCACTGCTGTCACCTACATTATAGCGCCCATCTCCTTATGTAGGAGATAGGCCACTTATAATGTGGTGACAGTCTCTTTAAAGCAGGTTTTTATTCTACACATTTTGAAAACTTTTATTTTTTTATTTTTATTAATATTTAAATTAATAGTATTTATGCATTTACCCTGAAAAAAACTCTCAAAATATTGCAGTTTTCACACTGGCCACTAGAGCAGTCACAATAATCTGATCTTTCCTGTTCTCTGTAGCTCATGTGTCAGATACAGGATGAGGAGAATCACCTTATCATTAGAAGGTGGATATATTAATGACAGCTCTATTGTATTACTGGTAGTCTATACCAGGATAGCAAAACTATACATGAATATATATGAAGCTTCCCTAGAGGAGGTGCTTTGCTCCATAACTTTCAGGAGACTGTAATAATCTGACATTTCCCTGTCAATTGACTCCTATTCATTTCAGCTGCCTTAAAGCACCTCCTGTACTACTGACGACACGGGAAGTACAAGAAGGAAGTGTGTGCCTCCAATATGGCCGCCCTCGGGAATTTTTTTTTAATGTTGTAGCTATTTATTTTTTTTATTATCTATACTGAAACTGAATTTATGAACTAAAATTAAAGGGGTTGTCCAGTCCCTAGAAGTTAATGGCCTATCCTCGGTCAGGGTCAGACTCTCAGGACCCCTGCCGATCAGCTGTTTTGAAGTGGCTGCAGCGCTCGTACGAGCTTGGATTTTCCTTCATTCCCTATCTGCTCGTATTGTGAATCGCCAACACACTTTGTAGCGGATTGGCTGGGGTCCCATCAATCAGACCCCGACCGATCAGATATTGGTGGCCTATCCTGAGGATAGGCCATCAATTTTTAGGGACTGGTCAATCCCTTCAAATAAATGACACATTCTCTTTAATAACTTTGCATCGATGTTGCCGTTTCCACTAAATTCATAACGTGTAGACACCAGAAATAGTGGTTTTCTTAGCCTACATAACAATTGTTTTTCTTGCACTGTTTCATCAGGTTTTATCAACTACCTGGTGGAGCCGTTGTTTGTGGAATGGGCCAGATTCAGCAACACCAGACTTTCACAGACCATGCTGGGCCACGTGGGACTAAATAAAGCCAGCTGGAAGGGAATGCTGCAGGAACGGTCCAGTAGTGAAGAGGCCGACCCCGCCTTTGATGACTGATCTATATGTTTGGTTTTTTTATTGTTTTTTTTTAACCTCAGGAAGACTGCACACCATGAACCTAGAGCATGCATCACAACAGCTTTTCGGTGGAACTTCTTTTTAGCGAGTGATCAGAAAAAGGTCTTGGTGAGAGAATTTATCCTGATTGCCAAGGTTACATTATGTAAAAAAAAAAAAAAAAAAGCCAGCATTATTTATCTCCAATTTTTTCCTTTAACGTGCTCCATAAAAAAAATTTTTGCCAATTTTTTTATGTATTATACACAGCCTGAACATAGAGCAATATGCACATACCTCAGTTGGTTTTATTTTTATCAAAGCTTGAATATGCAAAGCACAGCAATGACTGACTGAAAACTGCAGGAAGCTTTTTCATGTGCCACAGGTTTGTTTTTTTTTTTTTGTTTTTTTTTACCCGTTAAAGGAAACCTGTCTCTTTATAATTATTATAATTGGAAGATATTTTTTCAGCTACTGGTGGGGAATTTTGCCAGACTTTACAGACTGATGTTCTAACTTCCACTTCGTGTTGACTTCTCGTTTGGAAATGTGAAGTGCCCACACTGCTTTGCTGCCTCGGCAAGGAATGCTGTTTACAAATACACTGAAAATACTGACTGACGCTTGCCTTGAAGCATGGTTGTGAAGGAACCACTAACTGGATCTTTTTTTTTCGTATGGTTATTTAACAGAACAAATGTTGACTGCAATCCTTCCTCTCCCTCACAGCAACACTTACGTTTCCACATTCTGCAATATTTTCACTAGCATGCAGCCAGGCTTCAATCCCTATTAATGGTTGGAAGATTTGGCAGCATCATTTTTAATTTTTTTTTAATGGCAGAATGCAAGGACTGTGTCCTGGCTGTTTTGCTAAGCTATAGTGAAACGCGTTGCATGCTGGGGTTTTTCTTTTGATTACAACTTTCCACTACTGAACACTTGAACTGCACGGAAAAGGTGGAATTAATGTACACACCATATTCAGCTCAGGGTATTTGCCAATCTGAAATAAAGGGGGAAGGGAATTTTTGTTCGGACAAGGGTACAAATGCCTTTTTTTGCTGCAGTGTGCCTGTGTGTTTGAGTGAGAGGACTGAACTGCGTGTGTGTGAATGCGTGCATGCGATTGGTTACATGTCTATACCACAGGTTTGGAAAGCTCCACACTAAAGCTTTTGCTGGACGACAGATTTCCTGATGTTTAGCAGTCCTGTATAGCTAGAGGGACTTGTAGGTCAGTAAAAGCAGATGTGCCGGCTCGCCAATCCCTCGGTCTATATAGTTGTCACAGATAAAGGATGAGTGAAATGTAACGAATTGCTAAAATGCCTTAATCTATGCACAAAGCTAAGTGACCAAACGTGTCGTGTTTAGTTTTATTTTAGTTTGAGTCTATTTGTTTGTTTTTTTCCTCTCTGGATTTTGTTTGGTTTATTTAGTGAAAAAAAAATTGTGGGATTTTGTTGTATGATAAGTTGTTTTTAGGACCAGTTACAGGACTAATTTTAAACTTAAACATTCCATTATTTTGTAGTTTGTTTTAAGTATAGTGAGCACAACTGTTATCTAGATAAAAAGAAAAAACTGGTGCTTTTTTAGCTGATTTGTATTTTCCTTGGTATTGCTGTTAAAGACTGTTTATCATCTGTTTACAGTTTGTTGCAACAGACATTTTTTTGGGAGACGGCTTCAGCGTAAAGCCATTTGTATACGGCTTTGCCATACTCATTTTAATACGTGCCTGTTGCTGTTCCGTTTTGATGAATAAAAATAAAACAAAAAATTGTTTTGTTTTTTTTGTTTTCAGCTTTCTAAATGTCATTGATTCTGTTCTACGGTTGTTAGTCCCTCTGACCTTAACTAGATGACACTGCTGTTTTGATGATCTTGGGAGTAGTAGCAACTACTAGAAAGACCTATTAAATGTATTAATGAGAAGAAAAAAAATACATGTAAATGTAATATAGGTCACTACCCGTCCCCGCTTTATTTATGGGGTTTGCAAACTTATATAGAGGGGAATACAAGGTCTTTTAGTGTACATGAAATTGTAAAAAAACTTTTAATAACCTTCATGCTTAGATATGATCGCTTTTAGTTATAGACCCAAAGCCTGAGGCTGCACTACTGAGGATGTCTGATGCCATGTGCATTGTTATGGGGACCATATGTAAACATTGTGTGTATTGACTTGCAGCCACACATTTGCCCCGGTTTCGCTCACAACACTGAATCTAACTGAAGTTTGGTATATTTTGGTGTCCGTATTTCCTGTTCTTAGTAGTGCAGCCTCAGGCTTCGGCTCTGTAATCATAATTTTAATATCTTCGCAAAGAAATGTTCTTTTTTGGGGGCACAGGACAGGATTACAAATGCCAAGGAGACGTTAAAGATGCCGTGTATTGGCCACTATGCAGTTCTATTCCCAGATTCTTGAGGCTGCCATCCCACGTTCAACATTAAGATGCATTTTGATGAGGTCTTGCCGGCTGTCCTGACGTGTCTGTTTACATTCCTTATGAAATAACAATTCTGGAACATCCTTTCTTAGGCCTGATTCACACGAATGCTGCGCATCTCTGACGTTAAAAACTGCCGTTTTTCACGTCCGAGGTGCATCCGTGCTCAGCGCTGCGGGACGCGATGTCCCGCATCCCCCATAGATGAGTCTATGGAGTGATGCGTGAAAAGATAGGACATGTCCTATTTTCCCACGGACCCTTCACACAGTCCGTTGAAGCAACGGCTGTGTGAACTGCCACATTGAATAACATAGGCCCGTGGGACGGCCACTGTTTCAACGGCCGTCCCACGGACGTTTAACACGTTCGTGTGAATCAGGCCTTAGAATGCTGCATTGTGCCGTTCTCCTTGTGTAAGTACAGTCCTGAAGCTGTCCAATGAGTGCAAGCATACACCCTATAGTGACTCCGAGTTGTTAATTTATTTGTAGGTTTCCTGGAGAAGTAACATGAATGGCACATCAGAGTTGAAAGAAGCGCTTCTTCTGCATGAGTTCATGATTACATACAAGTATTACTGATCTTTAAATCACTGTCATGCAATCGGTGTAATACAATAACACCAGGGTAAATACCGGAGCTGTGCGCCACACCTTCGGGCCCTGCATTTTTGCCTGGAATCTTCCTGTAAGGCTTCGTTCACACCTGTGTCACGGCTCCGTTCTGGCGTTCCATCAGAGCTTTCCGTCTGAACGGAACCCTGACTGAAATAAACGGAAACGATAGGTTTCCGTCTGCATCACCATTGATTTTCAATGGTGACGGATCCGGTGCAAATGGTTTCTGTTTGTTACCGTTGTGCAAGTGTTCCTTCGTTTTGACGGAAGCAATACCGTAGTTGACCTACATGTAGTCCACGGCAGTATTTAGGTCAGTATTTGTGAGCCAAAACCAGGAGTGGTTCCAAAACACGAACGAGGTGTAAATCTTTCTATTATACTTTTTCTCTGTGTAGCTTCCACTTATGGTTTTGGCTGACAAATACTGACCAAACTATTGCCGTGTGAAAGAGGCCTTAAAGAGGCTCTGTCACCAGATTTTTCAACCCCTATATGCTATTGCAGCAGATCGGCGCTGCAATGTAGATAAGAGTAACATTTTTATTTTTAAAAACGAGCATTTTTGGCCAAGTTATGACCATTTTTGTATTTATGCAAATGAGGCTGGCTAAAGTCCAACTGGGCGTGTATTGTGTGTGTTACATCTGGGCGTGTTTACTACTTTTACTAGCTGGGCGTTCTGACGAGAAGTATCATCCACTTCTCTTCAGAACGCCCAGCTTCTGGCAGTGCAGACACAGCCGTGTTCTCCAGAGATCACGCTGTGCCGTCACTCACAGGTCCTGCATCGTGTCTGACGAGCGAGGACACATCGGCACCAGTGGCTACAGTTGATTCTGCAGCAGCATCAGCGTTTGCAGGTAAGTCGATGTAGCTACTTACCTGCAAACGCTGATGCTGCTGCAAAATCAACTGTAGCCTCTGGTGCCGATGTGGCCGACACGATGCAGGACCTGGGGCAGGAAGTGAGTGACGTCACAGCGTGATCTCTCGAGAACACCCTGTGTCTGTGCATTGCCAGAAGCTGGGCGTTCTGAAGAGAAGTGGATGATACTTCTCGTCAGAACGCCCAGCTAGTAAAAGAAGTAAAAACGCCCCGATGTAACACACATAATACACGCCCAGTTGTACTTTAGAAAGCCTCATTTGCATAACTACAAAAATGGTCATAACTTGGCCAAAAATGCTCGTTTTTTAAAAATAAAAACGTTACTGTAATCTACATCGCAGCGCCGATCTGCTGCAATAGGAGATAGGGGTTGCAAAATCTGGTGACAGAGCCTCTTTAAGGTTAGATGTCCCTTTTGTCATGGAGAAAATGCTAAATTTAAAAAAAAAATTCACCTGTCTATGTAACCCCTTCCCACTGAAGCCATTTTTTCACTATTCTCTTCCTTCGTTTCTAAAGCTATAACGTAGACCTTATGCACACGAACGTAAAAACGCCCGTAATTACAAGCCCATAGACTTCTATTGGCCACGGGTACCTCCCCGTATGCTTAGGGGAAGGTGCCCGTGGCATTGAAAAATATAGAACATGTCCTATTTCAGGCCATAATAACCGCACGGGCAGGCCCATAGAAGTCTATGGGGCTCCGGTAATTACGGGTGGCTACGTGTGTGCACCTGTAATTACGGGAGCATTGCTAGGCGACTTCAGCGGATAGTCACTGTCCAGGGTGCTGAAACAGTTAAACGATCGGCAGTAACTCTTTCAGCACCGATCACAATATAGATCAACCTGTAGAAAAAAAAAACGTTCATACTTACCCAGAACTCCCTGCTTCTTCCTCCAGTCCGGCCTCCTGGGATGACGTTTCAGCCCATGTGACCGCTGCAGCCAATCAACCAGGGAGGTCGGGCTGGATGTCAAAAGAGGGACGCGTCACCAAGACAACGGCCGGGTAAGTATGAATTTCTTTTACTGCGGAAAGGGCTGCCCCTTCTCTCTATCCTGCACTGATAGAGAGAAGGGGCTGCCAATTAGTGCAGTGCAATTTTGCAGCGAAAACGTGCCCGTAAATACGGGTGGAATACTGGTGACAACGGACCTGTATTTACGGGCACGGGTCCGTAAATACTGGTGCAATACGGGTCGAATACGTGTGACCAAGAACCCGTATTTACGGGAGAAAAAAAATACGTTCGTGTGCATGAGGCCTTATTTTTATTTATTTTTCCGCCGACATAGCCGTATGAGGGCTTGTTTTTTGTGAGACGAGTTGTAGCTTTTAATGGCACCATTAAATTTATAATTTTATAAGGTGAAATGGGGGGAAAACAGCAATTTCTCCATTGTTTTTTGGGGTTTGTTTTTATGGCATTTATCGTGTGGTAAAAACGACATGTTAACTTTTCATTCTGCGGGTCAATAAGATTACAGCGATACCAAACTTAGGCTCTGCACAACAGGTTTTTCCCTTCGTTTCGCGTGCGCTTTGTGAAAGCTCACAATATACACGTTAAATGTGTCCATAGGGCTCCATTAGCCTGGCTGAGGCCAAAAGTGTGTATACTGGTTTACTTTGGTATACTTTATTTTTTAAGTAGACTATGCTTTTCTATTCCATGGCACCCCGCAAAAAAACATATATATGGGTGACGTATGTTTTAAGTGGATGTCTAATAGTGCCATCCATAGACAATAGTAGTATCCAATTAACATATATGTCATGAACAGGGTTATGAGAGTTCATGACGTATACGTTTAATGTACACCATTATACTCTGGTGACTGATACTAATATTAAGGCATCTGTCACAGCCTAGGTTTCACATATACGTCTGGAAAAGCTCCCGTTTTAAACGTAGGCCAAAAAACATGATGTGCAGAGCTCAGTTGTTTATTTTATATACTAGTTTTACAAAGAAAAAACTATTTGATAGAATATGGGAACACTTATTTATTTTTATTTTTTTTCATCAATGCAGCAGTGGGAGGACTTTTTTTGTTTTTGTTTTTTTGTGGGGCGAGCTGTACATCACAAAAAAGCTAATGCACATTACAGATGTGTGCCGGCCGGGTCCCGTCCGTGATCCGTGGGAAGATAGGTCACGTCCTATCTTTCCACGGATCTGGGAGTCTGGTCAGTTTTTACAGACCCGATTCACCCGCTAAAGTGAATGGGTCTGTGAAAACTATCGAATGCCATGAAGAGCGGCCCGAGTGCAACGGTTATAACTGTTTATTTATTTTAGTCCAACTAGAACACTTGAACAAGCTATCATTTGATTGCTGGTACAATACCTATGTATTACAGTGTATTGTAATTTGTCAGATCAGGGAGCCTTCATTTAGGCCCCAGGCTGCAATGACAACCATTGGCGTCAAAGTTTGTCATGGAGTGACGTAGAGGGTCCCCTCCTTCTAAAGGCTTAGATACCGTGGTCACTACTAATATTCTTTCTGTTTAACCACTTAGATGCCACGGACAATAATTTCTGATCTTGGCCGTTACAGTGAAGTATCGGCTGTAACATACAGTCTCCGCCTGCTGAGTACGGCGCTCTCCCAGGCCGTGGTCACGCTCCATACTCTCCTTCCTGACATTTGCCGTAGCCGTACTGTTATGGCCGGGAAGTGGCTTTAAGAGGCTCTGTCACCAGATTTTGCAACCCCTATCTCCTATTGCAGCATATCGGCGCTGCAATGGAGATAAGAGTAACGTTTTGTTTTTTTTTAAACGAGCATTTTTGGCCAAGTTATGGCCATTTTTATATTTATGTAAATGAGGCTTTCTAAAGTACAACTGGGCGTGTATTATGTGTGTACATCGGGGCGTGTTTACTTCTTTTACTAGCTGGGCGTTCTGATGAGAAGTATCATCCACTTCTCTTCACAACGCCCAGCTTCTGGCAGTGCAGACACAGCCGTGTTCTCGAGAGATCACGCTGTGACGTCACTCACTTCCTGCCCCAGGTCCTGCATCGTGTCGGACGAGCGAGGACACATCGGCACCATAGACTACAGTTGATTCTGCAGCAGCATCGGCGTTTGCAGGTAAGTCGATGTAGCTACTTACCTGCAAACGCTGATGCTGCTGCAGAATCAACTGTAGCCGATGTGGCCGACACGATGCAGGACCTGGGGCAGGAAGTGAGTGACGTCACAGCGTGATCTCTCGAGAACACGCTGTGTCTGCACTGCCAGAAGCTGGGCGTTGTGTATAGAAGTATCATCCACTTCTCTTCAGAACGCCCAGCTAGTAAAAGAAGTAAACACGCCCAGATGTAACGAACACAATACACGCCCAGTTGTACTTTAGAAAGCCTCATTTACATAAATATAAAAATGGTCATAACTTGGCCAAAAATGCTCGTTTTTTTTAAAAAAAACGTTAGTGTAATCTACATTGCAGCGCCTATCTGCTGCAATAGGAGATATGGGTTGCAAAATCTGGTGACAGAGCCTCTTTAAAGCTTCAGATATTGTTGACTGATTTTTGTACTGCTTATTTTATGTGCAACACCATCTTTCCCTTTTTTTCCTACTTCAGAGCGGGTGTTTCATATGAAGTAATAGAAAAAACTAATGTGCCTGAGGCACAATGAAACCCATTTTCCCAGCTACCAACTGAATTGTAATAAGATATAACTTTTATTGGTTCTATTCTTAAAAAAGTCCGAGATGGACAACAAGAGCACAAAAATAAGTTAAAATTGGCTAAAGACCATTAGCAATTGCTCTATAGAGATACTGCCGAATGAGGCAGGATTCAGTGTACAAATCCTATCGCAATAGGATGCCTGGGTCAGCAGCTGCAGACTGCCTGACAGACGCCAGTAGCACAGTGTATTAGAGGTAGAGGCTAATAGGTCGTAGTAGTTCAAATTGTTATAAGTATAGGCCCCCTGACATGTTTCGTTGTCAACACAACGTCCTCTGGGGATAACAACAGGGCTTGTAAACGCGCGCTCTACTTCCTTGTGCTTTAAAAACTCAGATAAGCCTCACACAGGAATCACAAGGCACACATCTATATGTAGTATAGAGTACAGGCAGATATGGAGGCTGTATTAGATATGTCTCATAAGGGCATTTGTATAATCAATATATTCATGGTGTAAAGTACGTCAGTGATAACTGTGAAAAAAATTATACACAGTAATGGAAGTTATGAAGGAACTATTGCTGAGTAGACAAGGATTGTAATCCATCATAGTGGACAATAGGTATTCTATATTAGTCAGAGTAAAGATATTGCAAATATCAGATAATAAATTGATGGTGTATAGTAGTACAATGATCAACATAATGTCAATCAAGTATATAGGTGTACAGATAGACCTGAGCTACGGAAGCTATAGGAAGGCGACAAAAGTGAAGCCTTCATTGAGACCATTAGGATTTAGGGTACTCAATCTATGTATCCATTTAGCTTCTTCCTGTAAAAGCTTTTTATCCAGATTGCCAGCTCTGGGACCCAGCTTGATTTGGGCAATGCCCCAGAATTTAAGGACATTGGTGTCCCCCTGGTGTACGAACCTAATGTGTTTAGAAAGAGGAGTGTCCTCTTTAGTATTGATCGTGTTGATGTGTTTTGAGATCCTCCTTCGAAGCTGTTGAATGGTCTTACCCACATACAATTTGGGACATTGGGCAGCGTAAACAACGCCACTACTTTGGCAATTAATAAATTGCTTGATGGTAAATTTCTTTCCATCAAATGGATTAAAGAAAGTTTTTGTTGTGGGCATAAATGGGCAGAAAGAGCATCTGCCACATGGGAAGGAGGTGGGAGCCAACTACTGCGCTCAGTAACAGGTCTAGAATAGTGGCTATGAGTGAGAAATTCCCGAAGGTTCTTGCCTCTCCGGTAAGTAATCTTAGGGCCACTGGAAATTACATCACGCAGGTCAGAGTCCGCCTGTAGAATTGGCCAGTGTTTCTGTAGGATATTCTTGATTTGATGTGAACAGGTATCAAAGTTACCTATACATCTAATGGAGGAGGGTTGTGCTCTATTAATAATACTAGGATCGTTGTTACTATTGGTGTTCCTACCATAGAGTAGTTCTTCTCTAGGGGTTGCCCTGGCTCTAGGAAATGCTCTATGCAGAGTTTTCTTGGGGTATCCACGTGCTCAGAATTTTTTTGTACAGGGTATCACATTCAAGTTTAAAGGAGTGTTCTTCAGAACAATTTCTCCTAGCTCTCAAGTACTGACCAATTGGAATGCCCCTCTTGAGGGCTGGTGGATGGAAGCTCCCCCAGTGTAAGAAACTGTTGGTGGCAGTCTCTTTGCAAAAAATATTGGTTTGGACAGAGGCCGGTCACCATCTATACGTTTCTATTGGTCCTCACACAGGTGATTCCTGTGTGAGGCTTATCTGAGTTTTTAAAGCACAAGGAAGTAGAGCGCGCATTTACAAGCCCCGTTGTTATCCCCTGAGGACGTTGTGTTGACAACGAAACATGTCGGGGGGGCTATACTTATAACAATTTTAACTGCTACGACCTATTAGCCTCTACCTCTAATACACTGTGCTACTGGCATCTGTCAGGCAGTCTGCAGCTGCTGACCCAGGCATCCTATTGCGATAGGATTTGTACACTGAATCCTGCCTCGTTTGGCAGTATCTCTATAGAGCAATTGCTAATGGTCTTTAGCCAATTTTAACTTATTTTTGTGCTCTTGTTGTCCATCTCGGACTTTTTTAAGAATAGAACCAATAAAAGTTATATCTTATTACAATTCAGTTGGTAGCTGGGAAAATGGGTTTCATTGTGCCTCAGACACATTAGTTTTTTTCTATTGCAGTTTCTGACCTGCCAGCTACCAGGGTCTTCTTTAATATATCAGTGTTTCATATGAAGTATTCTCTCTTTCCCTCCCTTCTTTCCATACTGTGTACCTGTGTCTCTTCACACACTGGCAAGATATAAGAAAAACACAAACCTGCACTGACCAAATGTCTCTACAATGCGCAGTAGTTCAGCAAGGAGTTGAGCAGTAATACATGACTATAATCTATAGCCACGGAGTGTCAACTTTGTGCACATACCCTTTATGCTGTCTAATATATATAGACTTATGTCTGTTCTTTGCACAGATGTAGTTCCATGGGAAATCTTAACTTCAGCTGCATATGATAATTAAACTGCTGTCAGATAAGGTCAGTTCACACGTTGCGCTAATACTGCGTTTTTTTCCGCAACTGAATTGGTTGCGGAAAATCCGCAGCAAATACAATAGCAGCAAAGTGGATGAGATGACACAAATCTCATCCACACGCTGTGTAAATACTGAGCGGAAAGAACGCTCAGAGATTGACCTGCGGTGCGGAAATTTATTGTGCAGCATGTCAGTTGTATTTACGTAAATGCTGGTAATTTGTTGCGGTTTTTCCCCATTGAATTCAAGATAAAACTGGCAACATAGCAGTTGTTGCAGTGTTTTTTTTTGTAACGGGTTCGCAGCGATTCCGCCGCAGAAAATACAACCTGCAAAAAACCTTATACTTACCAAGGAGTCTGTTTCTTCCTCCAGGCCGGCCTCCTGGGATGCCCATGTGACCGCTGAAGCCAATCATAGGCTGTAGTGGTGGTCACATGGGAAGAAATTTGCTGCAGTTTTCTGCAGTGGATATTCCGGTCGAAAAACTGCACCGCAGTTTGGCATGGTTTTTCACCCGGAAAGCCTTGCGGTGCACAGGGGCGATACCCTAAGGCTGAGTTAACACGGGGCGTATGATCATACGAAGTGTTTTCAAACGTTTTTCGGGCCGTAACCGTCCCGAAAAAAGGCTGCAATAGTGTGGGATGATTGCTCGATGCCTCCTGTTTGTCGACGTGCCACTTTTTGCGAACAGAGAGAAACAGAATCCTTGAACTGAGAGACCCTGGTTTGTCACTGACAGATCACTATGTGCCTAGGATGATGTCAGCACTATTCAAAGTTGCGTGTCCCGAAGTTTGGGAGAATGACAATGAAGAGGAATGACAGCAAGAGGTACACGAAAGCGAACCTCTGCTCTAACTGATTATCTGAGTGGAAGAATGGCACGCACTGATTCTTTCTGTACTGCAAGAGAAATTGGATGTCACATCCCAAGCCTAGGGCGGCAACCAATGTTGACGCAAACCACCAGAAGGCGTGTGAACGTCCAGCTACAGGTCTTCTATTGACCACATACCACCGCTTTTGTCTTGGACACAATGATAGCTGGAGATTGGTCTGAAGATCACACTGGTCCTACTCCTGTCATTGTGGGTTGGTATAATGTACAGTAGCCGGACTCCTCTAGTCATCATTTCAGGTATATTAGAAGCTCGGTGTTCCATTGATTTAACTGTGGAACCAGTGGTAGTCATTTCTCCAAAGTGTCCCAGAAGCAGTTTTTCAACAGGACAACGCCAGGCTCCATGTTGCTCGTGCTACTGTGAGCAGCCTGTGTGGCCTAAACCTGCTACCATGGCCTGCAGCTGTTTTGTACTTGTCTACCATCAAGCACATCTGGGACATCATTGGTCAGAAATTTCAAAGGGAGCTGCTGACAGCCAATCTTGATGATTTGCATGCCCAAGTGCATTCAGCATGGGAAAATATTCCTCAACCATTAATAACCCCATTGATTGCATGTCAAGGCGTGTAAGTACGTGGTGCTCATACTCGATACTGACTAAATGAGGATATTTGGAATATTTTGTTTAAATGTTTTTATCTGCATATCATTAAACAGGTGCAACATGTAGAAGTAATCTTCAGCGCGCGCGCACGCGCACACACACACACGCACACACACACACACACCTCCGCAAACACTGTTGAGGAGTGTATAATGCGGTCTGCCACCGATGCATTTTAAAGATGACCAGACCGACTGGCCCCGATGGGGACTGCTGGCAGTCATCATTAATCTTCAACTTCTCCCATGGTTGCTAACTATGCTCTTGGATTTCATCAGGATGTTGTGGTAGAACCAGCCAGGCTTCAGCTGTTTTCTTTCATTTTCTAACCAAAAGTTTCAAGGAGAGATCTGATTTGGTTAAGGATGGAAGCATTTATAGGCACAGGCCCCATGCAGTTGCATCCGCATGCGGCCAAAACCACTTCCGCATGGAGAGGAATGGCCGCAAGATTTGTGCAGCCATAAGCCACTGCAAGTGACCAAGATTTCAGCCACCACTACGTGGGACTGTACTCAAATACAAGCCTTTTCTGGGAAAGCGAGGGATTGCGTCTCACGTGGCTCTGCTTGTTGTAGGGGGGGGGGGGGGGACATACATTCAAACAAGAATTAAATAAAACCAGTTCTCCAGATGGAAGGCTCTAGCAGCAGCCCCCCCATACATTAGATTGTTGGGGAAATTCTGCAGGATCTGTCTGTGCAATCTAATGTATATGAGGGCAGCAGATTGTATTTGAACATGACCGATCCTTTGTTTCAATAAGAGAAAAGCTCCAGAGGTGTCAGTAAAGAGTTAAAAACTACTGCCAATGAGAACAAATGGTCAATCCGAGTATGCATCCTTATGAAGGAGCCTGAAAAGATGACCATTTGGCTGATGACTATCTAATATGTATGGCCTGCTTAACCCCTTAAGGACACGGCCAATTTTAGCCTTGAGGACAGAGCAATTTTTTTTACATTTCCCTCTTTGCATCCCGACGCTCATAACGCTTTTATTTTTTGTACGACGTAGTTGTATGAGACTTTGTTTTTTGCGGGACGAGTTGTACTTTATGTACGTACCATTTTTTGGTACAAATACATTATCGTTTAATTTCTATAAATTTTTAATTAGATTAAAATGCAGAAAAAAAGCAGTTGTGCAGCAGTTTTAATATTTTTTTTTTACACCATACACCGATCATAATAAATAATGGTACACATTTGTAGTACAGGTTGTTACGGTCGTGGCAATACTAAATATGTCTATATTATTTCATGTTTTGGGACTTATATTTTAAAAAGTTGATTTATTATAAAAAATGTGTATTTCTGTGTATTTTATTTACTTTTTATTTATTTATTTACCATTATTTTTTTTTTTACATTCATTTAACTTTTTTTTCTTAATCCCATAAAGGGATTTATAATTTTGATTTTTATTTTGTAACTGCAATGTACTGGCATAGATCTATATGCCAGTACATTAGCCTGTTACTGATCGTACACAGGCAGTTGTTAGGGCATACCTCAGTATGCCCTAACAACAGGAAATATGTTCAGACAGCCCTGGGGTCCTTCACTGGACCCTGGGCTATCTGGCCATATGAGTTATGGGCTTTGATCGCGACACAGTTATTTTCTGTGACGCGATCAATGTGCAGTCCCCTCTCCTTGAACGCCGCGATCAGCTGTCATCGCGGCGTTCAAAGGGTTAACAGCGGAGAGAAGATGTTTCTCTCCTCTCCGCTGTCAGAGCGGGGCCGTGGCTGTGTATTACAGCCGTTGCCCCGCTCTCGATCACGCGCGCAGGTACGGCTGTCACACAGGACGAGTATCAGAGGCGTAACTAGGAAAGACTGGGCCCCATAGCAAACTTTTGACTGGGGCCCCCCCTCCCCTGGGTGTCACACAACCCCCCCCCCCTTGTAGATAGTGCCTTTTTTACAGCCCCCCTGTAGATAACGCCATACAGCCCCCCTCTGTAGATAGCGCCATACATCCCCCTGTAGAGAACGCCATACAGCCCCCCTGCAGAGAACGCCATACAGCCCCCCCTGTAGAGAACGCCATACAGCCCCCCCTGTAGAGAACGCCATACAGCCCCCCCTGTAGGGAACGCAATACAGCCACCCCCCCCCTGTAGGGAACGCCATACAGCGTCCCCCCCTCCCAAAAAAATGCGAACTACAGTGTGTCCTACAAAATACATGTATCCCCTCTCCACAGGATCTCCACAGGATAGGGGATACATGTGTGATCGCTGGCAGCGATAGGGAGAACGGAGGACTGAAAGTCCCCTGAACTTCTCCATGACAAACCTCTGACTTCCGGCGTCTGCGCAGCTCAATAAAAATGAAAGGAGCGCTGGTCACGCATGCGCACAAGCACGACCAGCGCTCCATTCATTTCTACGGAGCTGCCGACACAGACCCCGGAAGTCCGAGGTTTGTGATGGAGAACTTCAGGGGACTTTCAGTCCCCCGTTCTCCCTATCACTGCCAGCGATCACACATGTATCCCCTATCCTGTGAAGATCCTGTGGAGAGGGGATACATGTCCTGTGGAGAGGGGATACATGTCCTGTGGAGAGGGGATACATGTCCTGTGGAGAGGGGATACATGTCTTTTGCTCTATTTTGCGCCTTCAGGACCAGACACCGTTTAGCCATTTTTAGCACGTGTTAGTTAAATGACTATAACTTTTTTATTTGTTGGGCTAACGACGTGATTTTTGCGACGTTTTTTCCGTAGACAATGCAGGTTTCATTTTTTATCGTTTTTATACACACCTTTTTTGCTATTTTAGAATTTTTATTCATAAAGTTTGAAAATAATAGTAAAAAAATAAGCTTTTTTACATTTCAGCTATTTTTTTTTTGGTAATAACATAGTTTTACCCTAAAATAGACCTTTTGTGATCGTCATTGTCTACCGTAAATGTTTATATATTACATGTCTATATTAGGGTAATTGGGTCAGCGCTAGCGTTACAACAATGATTGGCGGGGGGGAACGTTTTTTTTTTGGGGTGGGTATTTTCTGTGTATTTATTATTTAAATTTTTTTTGCACTTTACTTTATTCTTTTTTTATTACTATGGTCTGTCCCTCAAAGGTCAAAAAAGACCTTTGGGGAACTTTATATATTTTTTTTCTTTCTTTTACACCATGTTTTTCCACTGTAACTGGAGCTGCACAGCAGCCCCAGTTACAGGGGAAATCAGCCCTCTCATAGTGACGATTGTCACCAATAGGGCTGTGCTGGATCTAGTAAGACCCAGCAGCAGTCTGCCACTAACGGCACCCGGCGATCATGTGACCCACGATCATGTGACCAGTCACATGATCACCGGGAGGAATAGAGACAGCGCCGCTGCTGCTGTCTCTATTCCTGTACACAGCGCGCATTCAGCGCTGTGTACAAGTGATCAGAGAAGACAGAAGCAGCGAAAGCTGCTTCTATCCTCTCCTCAGGGTCCCCGGCAGTCACTGACAGCTGGAGACCCGACATTCAGCTGCCCGATCGCACGGGCAGCAAGTTAAAACCCGAGCCGTAGAAAGTCTATGGCTCGGGTTTTAAGGACCCTGACCACTGGCCGTAAAAATACAGCCAGCGGCCGGGAACCAGTTAATGGCAGAGCGGGGAGATACCTCCCTGCTCTGCCGTAGTGTTCAGTGGCGTCCCGCTGTAGCAGCCATAGCGGCTGTTAGCGGAGCCTCCGGCCATGGTGGGGGCCCGTGCCGGCGGGTGACACGGGCCCCCTCATGCCGCGGGCCCCGTAGCAGCCGCTACTGCTGCTACGGCGGTAGTTACGCCACTGACGAGTATGCTCGTCCTAATGCGCGAAGTGCTCGCCGCTCAGGACGAGCATACTCGTCCTGTGTCGGCAACCAGTTAACAGTAAAGGGAGGGGCTAAGGCTAAGTCCACACGTCACAGTCAAGTTGCAATTTTTGCAGTGATTTTCACAGAATCACATTGAAAAACGTGTTTTGACCACAACATGGGAACACAGCCTAAGGCCGGGTTCACACGAGCACGTTCGATCCGTAAAAAAATATGGACCGTACATTGGCCGCATTTCCCGGACCCAACACACTGCAGGGTGCCGGACTCCTAGCATCATAGTTCTCTATGACGCTAGGACTCCCTGCGGAAGACTGTCCCCGTACTGAAAACATGGTTACAGTACAGGACAGTTTTCCCGCAGCGAGGCAGGGACTTCTAGCTTCATAGATGCTTGGGGCCCAGCTCCCTGCACGGTGTTCGGTCCGGGAAATGTGGCGGACATACGGTCCGTATTTTACAGACCTAACATGCTTGAGTGAACCCGGCCTAACACACACAAGATTGACGGTGTCGCATTTCCCCACCTCAAAGAATCATGAGGGAAGATCCACACAAAGTTGATTTATCAAGTCATAGATAAAACAGCAGCATAGTCCAGACACTCTGACCA
This sequence comes from Rhinoderma darwinii, assembly GCF_050947455.1. Taxonomy (NCBI): domain Eukaryota; kingdom Metazoa; phylum Chordata; class Amphibia; order Anura; family Rhinodermatidae; genus Rhinoderma; species Rhinoderma darwinii. Next base: position 77,156,791 of record NC_134691.1, read on the forward strand.
GCATTGATTTCCAAAATAAGGGACCATTCAGCAATCCTTAGAGCCCTCAAACCTATATCTGACACTACAACATTTCTAAAACTAGACATTGATGGTGATCTGCTGTTTAAAAACAGGAAAGTTATAAAGTATTCAAACCTCAGGTGAATAAAAACAAAAACGGAGAGACTGGGTAAATAAGCCATTGTTTTATTGTATCGGCATCGCTGTCTGACATGTATTGTAGGCATGAACACAGCATTGGTGTTTGTCCATATTAAAGATTAAATCATAAAAACAATTAAAAAAACCCTCAATATACAATAAAATATTTAACAGGTTTAAACCTTAAAAGATACAAGAGGGTTTCTAGTTTCCTTTTGCCGTAATGAAAAAAAAAAATCAAAAAAAAAAATCACTCCAATAGTAATAAGCATTTAAGTGTAAGGACTGTCAAAGAAAATGATATTTTAATAAGCGCTTCAAAGATTAAAGATGAGCGGTTTCATGAGTAATGTGATGATCGATAACGGGAATATCAGAGCTCTTAAAGGGACATCACCCCTAAAATTGTCAGCTTAGAAAGAGTGCAGCATTACAGGCCAAGTGGCTGATATTCATACAGAAGATCCAGAAACTTTTAAAGTCAAGATTGTGGGGACAGACTGTCCTGGTATTTCTGTGAAAAACAAACAACTTATTGGCCTCGTCAGGATTAAATACCAGAACAGGAATGTATTCAACTGCACAGCAAATGTAGATAACTTTACAATTAACTGAACACAAAATAACATTAATTGAAACTCCATGTGTTACCACTTGGTTAGATATTCTTTGCCTTAGGCCTAATTCACACGAGCGTCACGTCCGAGGTGCATCGGTGCTCGGCGCTGCGGGACGCGATGTCTCGCATCCCCCATAGAGGAGTCCATGGAGGGATGCGTGATGCTTGAAAAGAACGGACATGTCCTATTTTCCCACGGACCCTTCACACGGTCCATTGAAACAACGGCGGTGTGAACGGCCACATTCAATTACATAGGTCTGTGGGACGGCCGCTGTAACAACGGCCGTCCCACAGACGTTTAACACGCTCGTGTGAAGTAGGCCTTAGGGCAACACTCGCGACTGGCTACATGCACCGCACTGCTCGAGACCACATCACGAGGATAGAACAAATTATGTTAAAAAAAAAAAAAAGGCATGTATAAAGCGGTAACAATGACATGAACAAACTCTTTTAGTGGGTTATATTGCTTTGGGCAGATTTCCAGACAGACCCCACCATCACTATTACTCCTAAAAAAAACAACGCACTATTCTACAAGTTGCCTCAACCCATTGTGAAACATCCCCGAAATCCTTTGTTACAAACACGAACACTTCCGTACACACTGCCATTCATCTACTAAGGAAACCCTCCAAGTTTTTACAGCATGGGGTTTATTGTGCTGGTGTTTGTATGATCATATTTGGTATATCCCAAGAGCCACGTATGGCCGTCATATATACGCTAATACAATGTGTAATGCATTTATAGGGCCAACGTAACTCTGGTTTACAAAACGCAGGATTTCTAGTGTGTCCTACAGTTTGTATATCCAACTTTTGCAACCTACAACTGGAGTGAGGTGTCTACCTATAGAAATCATTCACCATACAGTATTAGATGTGGTGATCACAAGCACAGGGTTTCACTGTGATATCTTCCAATCCTGTAGGCACCTGGCATGGATAATTGGTGCGCTCCAATTTACCCCTAACAATACAACTATTTTAACTCTGTTGATGCTGGGTCCTGTGTTATGAAGATATACAGAGTTAAATCTTCCACGAGTAACTTTATCAAGGTATCATGAACTGTTGTGGTCTATGTTCTGACAGATATGGAGGGATATAACTGAAATCGGTGTGCAGTGATAAAGGACCCATTACGTGATGAACCACACACGCCAGATCTATCTCCATGTTCTTAAGTGTATCTACCGATTCCTCAATGTTTGGAGAAATCAGAACAATTTTGCTCAATACCAAAGAAACCTCCACAACACAAGCAGCGGCTTCCCTATTAGGGGTCCAATCTATATACAGCTCGTGTTAACCTGAACTGATGCTGTATGTGTCAGGCCCTTAATAGAGGAAACAGCCTCCAGCATTTTACAAGTTAATCGCGTGGAGGATTAGTGCTTCATACTAAGGAAACAGAGCATTGTTGTCTTAATCGCTTAAATAGCTATAGGTATAAATTTCAACAGTTTTGTAGATTATCAAATATTTTTAAAAAGTGGGGGAGGGGTTAAAAAAGCGGCATATGGCTCATGACCTGTTCTGTAGCATAATACTGTGTTCTGGCATATAGAACAATGTAACATACAGAATACAATACATATGGGGTCAGTAATAGAGTTCAGGCTCTGCGTGTGTTACCAGCGTGGAGAAAAAATACTCCCACAAGGAGTCAAGACGGCTTCAATATTTCTAGAGTCTCCACAACACACAAAAAAAACCGGTTTAAAGGTTTTAAAAACGACTGAAGAAGAAGATAACCAGATGGTGGACCAAGCGTCATTACATAGTGGTATTCAACGAAAGGGGAAGCCGTGTGAAAATTATCTTGCAATCTGTCACATGTACGTGAGATGACATCATTGACCACCGCGGACTTCCAGAATGAAGGGCTCTATAGAACGCTTATAGCCACTAGAACTGCTCGGACATTTGTTATTGGAAATCTGACAACATTCAAAGCAAAGGACCATTCAAAGCAATGACTTGCTTCAAATTTGTGTCAGATATCCAGTACCAAAGATCTCGGAGCAGTGTGAGAGGCATTAGCGTTCTATAGAGCCCTTCATTCTGGAAATCAGAGGTGGTGCTGGATGTCACCAATATGACCTATAAAATACCAGAAGACTCACCCATTCACTTCAAAAATGTTAGAAGGGGAATTTAGAGGTCTGAAAGATGTATGCAACAGTCCGTACTCCTCAAGGACTGCAGCAATATAAACTAAAGTACCAAAACCTTTATAAATATATCACTAGTACTCATCATCATCATTACTTCGTTACCATGTACTACAATCCAGAATGTTAAGACTTAGTGTTACACCGGATTGTGAGCAGTTCACAGGTTCCCTAAAGGAAATGATACATTGTACATCCAATATCACTGTAAATACGGACAGCCCTGGTTACCGGCAGTCAATTGTGAATTGTCATAAATTAGAAGATTGGATAAAGCTCTTCATTTTCCCTGTTGCTTTTAGCATGTGAGGTCCAAACTAGAGAGAGAAGAAAAAAAAAAAGTTTAGTGTACCACATGACAAACTCAGCGCTGCTACATCTATACTCCTTGGTGGAAATTAAGCCCTTAAGCCCTTGGAGACAGACAGTTTTGGCCTTGTGGACACAGCCTATTTTCTCAAATCTAACATGTATCATATTTATGTGGTAACTTGGGAATGCTTTTACTTATCCAAGCGATTCGGAGACTGTTTTCTCGTGACATTGTACTTTGTGTTAGTGAAAAAAACGTGACAGATTTAACCCATTAGTGACCGGCCCATAGTGTTTCTACGTCGGTCACTAACGGGCCTTATTCCGATGCCATAGATTTTTTACGTCGCGGCATCGGAATAAGTAAACAGAGCAGGGAGCTGTCAAATCTCCCTGCTCTCAGCTGCTAGAGGTAGCTGAGGGCGTCCCTGCTCTGCCAGGTGAGATCGATATTAGTATCGATCTCACCCGTTTAACCCCTCAGATGCGGTGCTCAATAGCGTGCACCACATCTGAGTGGTTTTGTAGAGAGGGAGGGAGCTCCCTCTTATCCCACTGACACCCGGCGATACGATCGCCGAGTGTGTGTCTCCGATGGCAGCCGGGGGCCTAATAAAGGCCCCCAGGTCTGCCGGTGGTGAATGCCTGCTAGATCATGCCTCTGGCCTCTGGCATGATCTAGCAGATGCCTGTCCGTTTTACACGGACAGGCATAATACACTGCAATACAAAAGTATTGCATTGTATTATAAATGAGATCGGATAATCGCATAGTGAAGTCCCCTAGTGGGACTAGTAAAAAAGTGAAAAATAAATAAATGAAAAATCCACTTTTCCCCCCTTACAAACTGCTTTATTGTTAAACAAAAGAAAGTAAAAAAGTTAGACATATTTGGTATCGCCGCGTCCGTAACGACCCCATCTATAAAGTTATTAAATCATCTAACCCGCACGGTGAACATCGTAAACTATAAAATAAAAAAACATGCAAAAATTTTTCTTTGAATCCAGCCTTAAAAAAAATGTGATAAAAAGTGATCAAAAAGTCGCATCTACTCCAATATGGTACCGATAAAAATGTCCCGCAAAAAAAAAAAAAAAAAAAGCCATCGGCGAAAAAAACAAAAACGTTATGGCTCTTCAAATATGGAGACACAAAAACAAATAATTTTGAAAAAAAAAAAAAGTGTTTTCACTGTGTAAAAGTAGTAAAACATACAAAAACTATACAACTTTGTTATCGTTGCAATCGCAACACCCCGCTGAATAAAGTTAGTGTTATTTATACCACACGGTAAACGGCGTAAATTTAGGACGCAAAAAAGTGTGGTGAAATTGCAGTTTTTTTTTCTATTCGCCCCCAAAAAAACTTAATAAAAGTTAATCAACAAATTCTATGTACCCCAAAATGGTGCTATTAAAAATTACAACTTGTCCTGCAAAAAAACAAAGACCTTATACAGCTATGTCAACGCAAAAATAAAAAGTTATAGCTCTTTGAGTGAGACGATGGAAAAACTTAAAAAATGGCTTGGTCATTAAGGGCTTAAAGAGGCTCTGTCACCAGATTCTGAAATCCCTATCTCCTATTGCATGTGATCGGCGCTGCAATGTAGATAACAGGAACGTTTTTTTTTGTTGTTTTTTTTAAAACAATAATTTTTGGATAGGTTATGAGCAATTTTATATTTATGCAAATTAGCCTTTCTAATGGACAACTGGGTGTGTTTTTCTTATTTCCAACTGGCCGTGTTTTTCTTATTTCCAACTGGGCGTGTATTGTGTTTTTAGCAACAGGGCGTGTTTACTTCTTTCACTGCACAATCACGCTGTGCTGTGGACCATGCTGGGCTGGAACAATGGGAAGTGCAGGTCACTGATTGGTCAGCGTCATACACTCCTCTGTACAACGCCCACTAGGTCAAAAGTAAAAAACACGCCCAGTTGTCCATTGAGGAACTCATTAGCATAAATCTAAACTAGCTCATAACTTGCTCAAAAATGATCGTTTTTCAAAATAAAAACCACTGCTGTTATCTACATTACAGCGCCGATCAGATTATGTAGGCGATAGGGCATTTATAATCTGGTGACAGAGCCTCTTTAAATTTAGAAAAATGGTAATTTTTCCAAACGGTCTCTAAATATTGATGTTTTTCACAAATAAATGTATCTGCTTTTAAGACATATAGTAATACCACACAAAATAGTTACTAGTTTACATTTCCCATATGTCTACTTTATATTTGCATCGGTTTTTTTCACTTCCTTTTATTTTTCTAGGACGTTACAAGGCTTAGAACTTTAGCAGCAATTTCCTTCATTTTCAAGATCTGAAGTGGCTTTGAGGGCTTTATTTATTAGAAAGTCCCCATAATGCGCCCGTCAAAGTATTCAAAACAGCATTCAGAAAGTGTCTTAACCCTTTAGGCGTTTCACATGAATTAAAAGGTTAGGTGAAATGTACATATTTAATTTTTTTTGCCAAAATTCATTTGTAATAAATTTTTCCTGTAACACAGAAGGTTTTACCAGAGAAACGCAACGCAATATTTATTGCCCAGGTTCTGCTGTTTTTAGAAATATCCCACATGTGGCTCTAGTGTGCTAATGGACCGAAGCACCGGCCTCAGAAGCAAAGGAGCACCTAGTGGATTTTCAGGCCTCCTTTCTATTAGGCTGGGTTCACGACCTATTTTCAGGCGTAAACGAGGCGTATTATGCCTCGATTTACGCCTGAAAATAGGGCTACAATACGTCGGCAAACATCTGCCCATTCATTTGAATGGGTTTGCCGACGTATTGTGCAGACGACCTGTAATTTACGCGTCGTCGTTTGACAGCTGTCAAACGACGACGCGTAAATTGACTGCCTCGGCAAAGAAGTGCAGGGCACTTCTTTGCAACGTAATTTGAGTCGTTCTTCATTGAACTCAATGAAGAGCAGCTCAAGATTTACGAGCGTCACAGACGCCTCACATAATACGAGGAGGAGCATTTACGTGTGAAACGAGGCAGCTGTTTTCTATTGAAAACAGTCTGTCTTTTCACACGTAAATGCCTGCTATCGTGTGCACATACCCTATGAAGCTATTTTAGGCACCATGTCAGGTTTGACAAGGTCTTGTGGTGCCAAAACACAGCAAAAAACCCTCAAAAAGACACAGTTTTGGAAACTACACCCAAGGAATTTATCCAGGGGTGTAGTGAGCGTTTTGATCCCACAGTTTTTTGTTTTTTTCTGTGAATTAAGCCATAAAGATGAAAATCTAAATTATTTTCAATAAAACATACAATGGTTTCATCTTTACAAGGTTTAAAAGGAGAGAAAAAACAAACAAAAAAAACCAAAAACACCTCAACATTTGTAAAGCAATTTCTCCAGATTACGGCAATACCCCATATGTGGTCATAAACTTGTTTGAACACACGGCAGCCCTCAGAACGGAAAGAGCGCCATTTGGCTTTTGAAAATCTAAATTTTTCTGGAATGATTTGTGGAGACCATGTCGCATTTGCAAAGCACCTGAGGGACAAAAACAGTGGAAACCCCCAAAAGTGACCCATTTTGGAAACTACACCCCTTATGGAATTTATCTAGGGGTATAGTAAGAATTTTGACCCCAGATTTTTTGCAGAATTAATTGGATGTGAAAATGAAAATCTAATTTTTTTTCCCATAAAATTTATGTTTTTCTTTAATGTGTATACTATTGATAGAATTTTAGTCTATAAACTTGCTTCACACATAAATCACAATACAAACAATAGAACAAATTCCCCCCCCCCCCAACCCATCCCCCAAAGGGTAAATACAGAGAACGGGAAAATAAATGTAGTTTTAACTGTAGATTATTTCATCTTCACAAGCGCTAAAGGAGAAAAATTTGACACTGTCAATGGGCTACTATTGTCGAGGTTTCAACATGTCCCTCATTAACACGAACAGTAATAATCATAGATTAGATGATGGGTTTATGCTCCTCACATACCAGTGGAGTTTCTGTAACCTTTTTGTGTTCCACATTAGGAAGACTTTTGTCCGACTCCCCATAACTGTCACTTCGATATCTGTAAGCAAACTTCTTTTTTAAAGCTTCTGCAATGAGAGCGGCAGGGTCAGCCGGATCACTGGGCTTGGGTTCTTTAGTTCTATTAAAAAAAAAAATACAAATATCGAATGAATCACGACAACATAAGCGGTGGTCTGCGTCAGCCCTATTATAACATGTCAGATAAGGGTGTGGGTTTCCCCCGATCAGAATTCTTTATTAAAGGGAAAAAAATGAACGTCGGAAAACGGCCGAAAATAAGCCGTGTGAACATACCCTTAGGGTATGTGCACACGCTAGCTGGCTTTTACGGCTGAAATGACAGACTGTTTTCAGGAGAAAACAGCTGCCTCGTTTCAGCCGTAATTCCTCCTCCTCGCATTTTGCGAGGCTTCTCGGACAGCCGTAAATTTTGAGCTGTGCTTCATTGAGTTCAATGAAGAACGGCTCAAATTACGTCTGAAAGAAGTGCCCTGCATATAATGTATATAAGTGTCCTGCACTTCTTTTGACGAGGCTGTATTTTTACGCGTCCTCGTTTGACAGCTGTCAAACGACGACGCATAAATGACAGGTTGTCTGCACAGTACGTCGGCAAACCCATTCAAAAGAATGGGCAGATGTTTGCCGACGTATTGTAGCCCTATTTTCAGGCGTAAATCGAGGCATAATACGCCTCGTTTACGCCTGAAAATAGGTCGTGTGAACCCAGCCTAACAGTTCACGGCACACAGTAGCTGGCAATCCATCAGTGTGCCATTGATTCAACGGCAAGAGAAAAGTTAAGGAAAGGGTTAATCGGCACCAGTTTTCCCATCAATACAAATACATTAAAAAAAAAAAAAATCTTCTTGTTTTTGACTTTTACAACTATAACATAGGCATACAATCTACAAATATAGCACATGTATTTTATAACAAACATATGCGATCGTCCGCCATACCACAAAGACAGAGTGCTCGCTGAATAAGAAAGCAAGTGACTTTAGTCTTACTGCCAAGCAAGCCCGCTCATCTGTCTCCGGCTGCAGCCAGCTAAGGGACAGACTCGCACAACTGGTTAAAAATACACATGATTACCTCTGTCTTCCAAGCCTCATGATCAAACATACGACATATCAGGTTTACTGCTGGTCACATCAGTGGGGCAGATTTACTAATCTGTACATTTTAGACTTGGATTAGGTAGTCAAAAAAAAATGTGCCAAATTTATCAAAGTGGTGCCCGCTGTATGATAAATTTGGCGCATCTTGCTAAACATGCTAGACACTTTTCCTTATACCACGTATTAGTTGGCTTAGGTTACGTCAGTTTTTTGCAACAGAATTTTGGCACGTTGTAACATTTTAAGCCATACCCCTTACTGCTAAACCTCTACCCCCTTCACAGTGAGCCACACCCCCTTGCCAAGCATGTACTCCAGAATTCAGGCGCATTTTGAATAGTAAACCAGTCTGCCTGTTTGTTTTTTTTAAAACTGCCTAAATAAATTTCCAGTCTGGCCCCCGTTATGTGGACATGCCATAAATGTATTTGGTTCTAACATTCCTTCAATGTCCTGCCCAATAAAGCAGAAAATCTTGTTTACGGCAGAAAATTCCCACCTATTTCAACACTTTTGTTTTCAATGGAATCAGGGTAAAAAGCCTCCCATTGTTTTAAATTTCTAGCGAGCAGAAATGAAAACCGCGTCACTTCTTGATGCGGTTTCTGTAGCGTATTCTGCTGCAAAAACAGCATCGGGTATCCACAGGCAGATTAGACCCACCTGTGTACAAAACCACGGCAGAGACCCGAGAGTCAGCCTCGGATTTCTTCCCGCAGATTCTCGGTTAATACCACATCGAATTTTTCACATAAAAAATTAATCATGTGACCATAGCCTCAAGGAACCAGGTCTCCGCATTTTCTGCACCTAAACCTTCACCACGGCGTTCTACCAAATGAGAATAAGCTTGAGATGCCGGTCTCTAGGAACAAAATGTAGTTGTAGGACTAGACACTATAAATATGCAAAGCCAAAAATTTATTTTAAATGGAAAATAAAAGTATAAAATCAAGTTATAAAGTAAAGCACAATGTATGTAAATTACCAGTGAAGTCATGTGGGCGGTCCCGGTCTGAGGAGTCATGCAGGCCTGGCTTAATGGCCAATACGCCTTTTAACGGCGGCCACTAACGGGCTTTATTCTGATGCATATGCCTTTTTACGTCGCTGCATCAGGATAAAGTAAACAGAGCAGAGAGCCGTCAAATCTCCCTGCTCTCAGCTGCCAGAGGAAGCTGAGAGCTGGGGGCGTCCCTGCTCTGCTGTGTGAGATCGATATTAGTATCGATCTCACCCGTTTAACCCCTTAGATGCGGTGCTGAATAGCGTGCACCGCATCTGAGTGGTTTTGGAGAGAGGGCGGGAGCTCCCTCTCTCTCCCACCGACACCAAGCAAGATCGCCGCGTGTCTGTGTCTCCGATGGCAGCCGGGGGCCTAATAAAGGCCCCTAGGTCCGCCTGGAGCGAATGCCTGCTAGATCATGCCGGAGGCATGACCTAGCAGATGCCTGTCCGTTTTAAACGGACAGGCATAATACACTGCAATACAAAAGTATTGCATTGTATTATAATAGCGATCGGAGAATCGCATATTAAAGTCCCCTAGTGGGACTAGTAAAAAATAAAAAGTTTAGTGAAAAGTTAATTAAAAAAAATGTGGAAAAAAAAAAAATTAAAAACCCACCTTTTCCCTTTACAAAATACTTTACTATTAAAAAACCAAAATAAAAGTAAAAACGTTACACATATTTGGTATCGCCGTTTCCGTAACGACCCCGACTATAAATCTATTACATTATTTAACCCGCACGGTGAATGGCGTAAAAAATGTAATAAAAAACTATGGAAAAATTGCAGTGAATCCTGTGAATCCTGACTTTAAAAAAAATGTGATAAAAAGTGATCAAAAAGTCGAATCTACTCCAAAATGGTACCAATAAAAACTACAAGTCTTCCCGCAAAATAAAAGCCCTCATACAACTGCATTGGCGGAACAATAAAAAAAACAAAAACTTATGGCTCTTCAAATATGGAGACACAAAAACAAATAATTTTGAAAAAAAAAAAAAATCGTTTTTACTGTGTAAAAGTAGTAAAACATACAAAAACGATACAAAATTGCAAATTTGGTATCGTTGCAATCATAACAACCCGCTGAATAAAGTTAGTGTTATTTATATCACACGGTAAACGGCGTAGATTTAAGACGCGAAAAAGAGTGGCGAAATTTCAGTTTTTTTTCTATTCTGCCCAAAAAAAAAAGTTAATCAATAAATATGTACAGCAAAATGGTGCTATTAAAAAAATACAACTTGTCCCGCAAAAAACAAGACCTTATACAGCTATGTCGACGCAAAAATAAAAAGGTTATAGCTCTTGGAATGCGACGATGGAAAAACGTAAAAAAATGGCTTGGTCATTAAGGTTTAAAATAGGCTGGTCATTAAAGGGTTAATACAAGCCAAGGGACTTTTTATACGAACATCTTTAGAAATCTATTATCGTCGGGTAGAACGACATGGCGGCAGTTATGGGGCAGAAAATGTGGTAACTGGTTGCCTTTATAGCGCCCCATGTCCCGGATTCGGAATTATCAGAATTGTACTTCGTTATTGCATTTTCTTCTGTTTGGTGGAGACATTATTAGTGGTGACTATAAGATAATCGAGTAGGAACACACAATTAGTAGACACAAAAACAAAACAAATATAGATTGAACAAGCGTTACCTTTTCACTGAGCGTAACTGGACTCTACTCATGTCTTTAAGGACATCCAACATGTTTGGTATTTCAGGCTTCTTTGGCGCGCGGTCAATCACATCTGAACTGCTCTTTCCTTTCCTCTGCTTAATGAGGTCAATAGCAGACACACTCCGATGAAGAGCAGGTGGCGGCAGTGGTGGTGGCAGAGGAGGAGCTGGTGGTGGCAGAGGAGGAGCTGGTGGTGCACTTACAGGTGAAGCTCCAGGAACAAGTGGAGTTGTAGGACTAGTCACTATAAAAATACAATTCGGAGTTCTGTTTTATTAGAACATAAGGTTCTCTCTGCCGGTTATGGCTTACACTGTAGTATAAAAATGATAATTTCGCTGGAAACCTATGTGGGCACAGCTCTACCGTGGTTATTATAAAGTGAGGAAATAATTTCCGCTTTTATATAACAGCACTGTGTATATACACTCGTCTAGTCTCATAAAATAATGAATGCTGTTAAAGAAAAAAAACAAAAACGGAACTTAAGAGGGACACAATGGTTTGACTTATAGGGGTTATCTGGGGACCAAAAACAGCGTGGAATTTATATTTTTATGTGAAAAGAAGTCACTTATTATTGTACTTTCATATATGGACAGTGATGACAGGAGCAGTGCTGGAGTCCCCGGGCAGAGTGCTAGCTGATTCACTGCTCGGGGACTCCAGCGATCTGAAACTCCTGACTAGAGATGAGCGAACCGGAACAACCGAACCCGGTTTCGGTCCGAACATCGTGAAAAGTTCGGTTTGCAGCGAATCCGAACTTCACCGGGTTCGGCCAAACACGTTTTGACCGAACCCGGCTTATGAGTCACGGATTTTCCGGTACGCGACGTCAGGAGATAGTCAGTCACTGTCCAGGGTGCTGAAAGAGTTAAGCTCAAAAAAAAAAATAGGAGTTCCTACTTACCGATAACTCCCTTCTACCTCCAGTCCGACCTCCCGGGATGACGATTCAGTCCAAGTGACCGCTGCAGCCAATCACAGGCCAGTCATGTCAGCCAGTCATGGGCTGAAACGTCATCCAGGGATGTCGGGCCGGATGTCGAGAGGGACGCGTCACCAAGGCAACGGTGACGCGTCCCTCTCTTGACATCCAGCACGACATCCCTGGATGAGGCGACAGTCCATGTGACCGCTGCAGCATGTGATTGGCCTGTGATTGGCTGCAGCGGTCACATTGGCTGAAACGTCATCCAGGGATGTCGGGCCGGATGTCGAGAGGAACGCATCACCAAGTCAACGGCCGGGAGGAAGAAGCAGGAAGTTCTCGGTAAGTACGAACGTCTTTCTTTTTTTTTTTTACAGGTTGCTGTATATTGTGATCGGAATTCACTGTCCAGGGTGCTGAAAGAGTTACTGCCGATCAGTTAACTCTTTCAGCACCCTGGACAGTGACTATTTACTGACGTCGCCTAGCAACGCTGCAGTAATGCCGGGTGCACACATGTGGCCACCCATTCATTATGGGAGCTCCATAGACTTCTATGGGCTGCCCGTGCCGTTATCGCCACTTCCTGCACCACTTCACTGGGTTTGAAGTGCACGATTCAGCACAGAATTAAAAATGAAAGTACATTAGTAAGGGACTTCTTTTCACATAAAAATATAAATCCAAGTCATTTTTGGTCCCCGGATAACCCATTTAAGCTCCCCTCTATTGCATATTTTTGTGACAGTTCCTATCAAATGTCTACAAAGAAGTGTTACTGTGTTAGAAACATGAAGTCTGCTCCTCTCTGTGCAGGCCAATGTTCCCTATAAACAAAAATTAAGAGAGTCTGTTTTGAAGGGGGTCACTTGAATGGGGCTGAGCTGCAATACCAGACAAAACCCATGGACAAGAGTGGCGCTATTTCTGGAATAATAAAGAAACATCCCCGCCTTTAACCAAACTCAATGTATTAGTTGATTTGAAAGGTGGGCAATTTTGAAAAACCGTACCTGCTGCCACATTCTGCTGCCCCTGGATGGTAACAATCTTGGCTATTTGGGCTCTCAAGTTGGCAAGTTCACATTCCAGTGCACTGATCTTCTGCAGAGCTTCTTCATTGGCCGCTGGCTGAGGTTTGACCTCTGGTTCTTCTTTCAACAGAACAGGCAAAGATACTGGTCTCCGTAATGGTCTGTCAAAGTGACTTACGTTATCCTCTAGTGACAGATTGGGGTGCAAATGATTCTGTGTCCTGCAAGATAGGTCACGTTATTAGATAAAACACAGTCTCATGAATGTATTTCTCATACTGTCAGACACGGCATTAGGCATGCCTATCTGAAAGTATTCATTTCCCAAGTTGCCACGTAGCTTCTAACCTTGCTTAGCCCGCTACAAAAGTTAGTTATAAAGTTATGTATTAGTCTGTACTATAAATTATCAGAAATGTATTGGAGCACCAAGTTGCAATCAGAGAATGTGGCCTTTGGACAAAAAAATAAATAAAAGTTTGTGCATCTCTGCTTAAAAAGGGACAATCACCCCCGAACCCCCCCTAAACTATTAGTTAATAGCTTAAAAGACGCCAAATCTGAAAGTTTCATCTTTCTACTGACTACAAGCCCGCAAACCGGTCGTGCGCTGTATGGGGATGACTGGTCCTATGATTGAGTCCTATCCATTATATTGCGGAGCTTAGGAGTCCTCTATGCATCAGCATGCAGCGTATATGGAACATTTGCAGGCTAACAGCGGGTGAACACAAGACAGCAAAACTTACAGATTTGGAATCAGTGTCTTTTAATCCATTTACTGTAGTTTAGGAAGTTTTTTGGAGCCGACAGTCTCTTTAACCCCTTCAGGACAGCCTGTTTTGGCCTTGTGGACGCAGCCGATTTTTTCAAATCTGACATGTGTCACTTTATGTGGTAATAACTTGGGAATGCTTTTACCTATCCAAGCGATTCTGAGATTGTTTTCTCATGACATATTGTACTTTATGTTAGTGGACAAATTTGATCAATAAGTTCAGTATTTGTTTGTGAAAAACCCCAAACTTTAGAGAAAATTTGCAAAAATTAGCATTTTTCAAAATTTAAAAAGGTATCTGCTTGGAAAACAGACAGTAATACCACACAAAAGTTAGTAATTAACATTTCCCATATCTCTACTTTATGTTGGCATCGTTGTTTGATCGTCCTTTTATTTTTCTTGGACGATACAAGGCTTAGAACTTTAGCAGCAATTTCTCACATTCAAGAACATTTCCTAAACCTATTTTTATAGGTACCAGTTCAGTTCTGAAGTGGCTTTGAGGGCCTTATATATTAGAAACCACCATAAGTCACCCAATTTTAAAAACTGCAACCCACAAAGTTTTCAAAACAGCATTTAGACAGTTTCTTAACCCTTTAGGTGTTTCATAGGAATTAAAGCTAAGTAGAGGAGAAATTTACAAATTTCTTATTTTTTGTCAGAAAATCAATTTTAATCCATTTTTTTCTGTAAACACAAAAAGGTTTTACCAGAGAAACGCAACTCAATAAAATAATGTACTGAAGCACAGGCTCAAAAGCACCTAGTGGATTTTGGGGCCTCCTTTTTATTAGAATATATTTTAGGCACCATGTCAGGTTTGAAGAGGCCTTGCAGTGCCAAAACAGGGGAAACACCCCCAAAAAGAGACCATTTGGCAAACCACACCCCTCAAGGAATTTATCAAGGGGTATAGAGCATTTTAACCCCACAGGTTTTTTGCGGAATTTAGTGGAATTCGTCCGTAAAAATGAAAATCGAAATTTTTCCCCAATAAATTTTTACAAGGAATAAAGAAGAAAAAGCACCCAAAGATTTGTAAAAGCAATTTCTCCTGATTACGGCAATACCCCATATGTGGTCATAAACGGCTGTTTGGACACACGGCGGGCTCAGAAGCTAAGGAGCGCAATTTGGCTTTTGGAGCTCAAAGTTTGCTGGATTGGTTTTCGGGTGTCATGTCGCATTTGCAAAGACCCTGCGGGACCAAATCAGTGTACATCCCCCAGAAGTGACCCCATTTGGGAAACTACAGTCCTCAAAAGACTTTGTCTAGGGGTAAAGTGAGCATTTTGATCCCATAGGTTTTTTGCTGAATTTTGTGTAATTCGGGCGTGAAAACTTCTATTGTTTTTTCTTCTTCTTTTTTTTTTTTACGGCGTTCACCGTGCGCTATAAATTTATTTATTCTGCGGGTCGATGTGATTACGGCGATACCATATGTATAAAAGTTTTTTTTTATATTTTCCGGTGTTTGCTCGATAAAGTCACGGTTTTAAAAATATATATTTTGTTTTTGTGTTGTCATATTCTAAGAGCAACAACTATTTTTCCATCAAGAAAGCTGTGGGAGGGCTTTTTTGCAGAACAAACTGTAGTTTTTATTTGTACCATTTTTGAGTACATGCGACTTTTTTATCCCTATTTATTCAATTTTTTGTGAGCTGATGGGACAAAAAAAAATAAATAAAAAAATAGCGATTCTGGTATCGTTTTTTATGGCGGTTACCGTGCGCGATAAATTACATTATATTTTTATAGTTCAGGCCGTTACGGACACGTCGATACCAATTATGCATAGTTTATTTTTGAAAAAAAATTCTAATAATAAAAGCAGTTTAGAAAAGGGAAAAAGGGCGATTTTTTTACATTTTGTTATTTTGAAATTTTACATTTTTTTGGAACTATTTTTTAGTCCCACTAGGGACTTGAAGATCCAATTGTTGGTTCGTTGTCAGAATACCCTGCAATACTTATGTATTTCAGGGTATTATACCTGTCAGTTTCACACTGACAGGGGGCATATTAGGTCCTGCCTCTGTCAGGACCTAATTGCCTTCCATAGATGGCAGACCGGAAGCCTTTGTTAGGCTTCCGGTTGCCATAGCAAAAATCGGACCACGTAATCGCGTAGCGGGGTGCCGATATTGTTGTAACAACTTAAATGCGGCGGTCGTTATTGACTGCCGCATTTAAGGGGTTCATCGTTTCGGATCAACGCTGTGATCCGACCCAATGTTTTCCCCCAGTATTAAGGCGGCTAGTAGCAGCCTGTACTGGGAAATGCCGGGCTGCGGGGAGCGCCTGTGTACTGCTAGGAGCACACGCAGATGGGGTGGTCGGGAAGGGGTTAAACAGAGCCCATTTAAACCAGAGATTCAGAACCTGAAGGAAGTCCTTAATACAAAAACACTACAATGAAACAGGGAAAGGAATCCAATTCAGTTCTACAATATGGATTGTTCACCCGTTTATCATAATTCCAACTGACCTGAATCGTGCAAATGCTTCTCCCGCCTCATCTGCAACCCATCCCACATCTGCAAATGAAGCCACTGCTCCGTTTGGTTTGCTGCCATTTAGTGCTACAGGATATGGAACAAGCTGCGAAAAGAAAAAATGAATACTTTCAATGTGGAGCTCAACGTGGGCACTAATGAAAAAAAACTATGCATGACAAATGACAATAGCGGCATGAACATGCTTGCATTATGTAGATGCAATGTATACGAGGATTCTCAGGAAACAATGAGTTATTGTATACACAGAAAAATGCATGCAATAAGGGATCACCACCACATGCAAGTCACCAGTGTACGTCTGATAAGTGTAATATCTGGAAGAAATAAAATACAAAGATGCTGCAGTGCTTAGATAGATAGATAGATATATATATATATATCTATCAAAGAAAAGAGTCTAGAAGCAGCACTCCGCAAAAAAATGAGAATTTATTCACCCAACACAGCAACGTTTCACTTCCTCCATGGAAGCATTTAAGGCTTGAAAATGCTTCCATGGAGGAAGTGAAACGTTGCTGTGTTGGGTGAATAAATTCACATTTTTTTGCTGAGTGCTGCTTCTAGACTCTTTTCTTTGATACATGCATGAGGAGCGCGTCACTCCTTGATTTTTGAAGCTAGCACCAACCGTTTCTTGGTTATCTACACAGTGCTGCTCCTATTTCTTGTTCTATTGTGTGTGTGTGTGTGTGTGTGTGTGTGTGTGTGTGTGTGTGTGTGTGTGTGTGTGTGTGTGTGTGTGTGTGTATATATTTATTAAGACAATATTAAACTACCGATTCCTACAGGTTGTTTTTCTTTACAAAAGTTAAAAAAAAATAAAAAAGGTTACCATTCGCTCATGTCACGAGAGACTCATAGATCACCTAAGGACATTGGGTACTGGCTTCTGAGATTTGTCGAGCACACATTTGAAAAGAAACTTCTTAATGCTTTTTGTAATGAAGCCTGTCCCCGCGCGGGGCGGGGTAACAGTTTCCCTGCACAGCCAGTGGTGTATTACAGCTATATCAGACCTTCCATAATTGTACATACAGTTTATTTGCCAAGAATGGGAGATATTATACGAGATTCATGTTGTGGTACAAAAAGGCAGACAATGATAGAAAAACAAAGAATAAAAACACAAGTGATAAAGTAGAAGGTAAAACACAATACACCTGAATATACAAAACTCACTATTAACATTCACATGCAAGAGAACACTGACTGGGAACATGCAGAACTCTGTGAGCACTGACCTACGGCGGCTCAGAAGCTCGTTCCTTCATAGAATAGATGAAGCAGTTGGAGAGATACAGCAGTTGGAGGGTTAGTGACATACATGCTGCATTCACACAAAAATGGTGTCATCATAGTCGTCCCACCCCATACCCTATTTCTAAGGGTATGTTCACACGGCCTATTTACGGAAGTAATTCGGGCGTTTTTGCCCCGAATTACGTCTGAAAATAGCGCCTCAATAGCGCTGACAAACATCTGCCCATTGAAAGCAATGGGCAGACGTTTGTCTGTTCACACGAGGCGTATATTTACGCGCCGCTGTCATATGACGGCGCGTAAATAGACGCCCGCGTCAAAGAAGTGACCTGTCACTTCTATGGCCGTAATTAATGCCGTTACTCATTGACTCCAATGAATAGCAGCGCTAACTACGGCCGTAATTGACGCGGCGTTCAAGCGCCTGCACATGCCGTTACGGCTGAAATTACGGGGATGTTTTCAGGCTGAAACATCCCCGTAATTTCAGCCGTAACGGACGCCCTCGTGTGAACATACCCTAAGAGAACTCAAACATATGGCACTGGGTAAGTCTTAAAGCCAACATCTATGTGTATGGACTGGGTATGTTCCTCCTTTGTGTAGGATTCCTCCTGGTACTTACTGCAATAAACTGGACCTGGTATCAGCCTCGGCATTAAGAACGCGCACACACATGCACGCACCTAAATAAATTAGAATATCAAAAAGTTAATTTAAAGAGGCTCTGTCACCAGATTTTGCAGCCCCTATCTGCTATTGCAGCAGATAGGCGCTGCAATGTAGATTACAGTAACGTTTTTATTTTTAAAAAACGAGCATTTTTGGCCAAGTTATGACCATTTTTGTAGTTATGCAAATGAGGCTTGCAAAAGTCCAAGTGGGTGTGTTTAAAAGTCCAAGTGGGCGTGTATTATGTGCGTACATCGGGGCGTTTTTAATACTTTTACTAGCTGGGCGCTCTGACGAGAAGTAACATCCTCTTCTCTTCAGAACGCCCAGCTTCTGGCAGTGCAGATCTGTGACGTCACTCACAGGTCCTGCATCGTGTCGGCCACATCGGCACCAGAGGCTACAGTTGATTCTGCAGCAGCATCAGCGTTTGCAGGTAAGTCGATCTTACCTGCAAACGCTGATGCTGATGCTGCTGCAGAATCAACTGTAGCCTCTGGTGCCGATGTGTCCTCGCTCGTCTGACACCATGCAGGACCTGTAAGTGACGTCACAGCGTGACTGGCAGAAGCTGGGCGTTCTGAAGAGAAGTGGATGATACTTCTCTTCAGAGCGCCCAGCTAGTAAAAGTATTAAAAACGCCCCGATGTACACACATAATACACGCCCACTTGGACTTTTACTTTTAAACACACCCACTTGGACTTTTGCAAGCCTCATTTGCATAACTACAAAAATGGTCATAACTTGGCCAAAAATGCTCGTTTTTTAAAAATAAAAACGTTACTGTAATCTACATTGCAGCGCCGATCTGCTGCAATAGCAGATAGGGGTTGCAAAATCTGGTGACAGAGCCTCTTTAAGTAATTAAATTGTTATATCAAGTCCAGAGTCAGCGCAGCATCTACCAGGAAATTTTCGAGCACTTCATGCTTCCCTCTGCGGACAAGCTTTATGGAGGTGCGGATTTCATTTTCCAGCAGGAATTGGCACCTGCCCACACTGCCAAAAGTACCAATACCTGGTGTAATAACCACAGTAATCACTGCGCTTGATTAGGTCAGACGAGATTGCTGGCCAAACTCCATAGAGAATCTATAGGGTATTGTCAAGAGAAAGATGAGACACCAGACCCAACAATGCAGACGAGCTGAAGGCCGCTATCAAAGCAACCTGGGCTTCCAGAACACCTCAGCAGTGCCACAGGCTGATCGCCCCCATGCCACGCCGCATTGATGCAGTAATTCATGCAAAAGGAGCCCTGACCAGGTACGGAGGGCATATACTTTACATACTTTTCAGTAGGACTACATTTCGATATTAAAAATCATTTTTGAAATTGGGCTTATATAATATTCTAATTTTCTGAGATACAAAATTTTGGGTTTTCATTAACTGTTAGGCTGGGTTCACACGTGGCGGAATTGCACTTGAATTCCGCTGCAGACACTCCGCAGCGGAGCCGTTTCTCCATTGACTTCCACTTTAATTTAGAAGTGTTCGTTTAGACGTTGAGTAAAATTCCGCTGCGGAGCATAGGCTGCGGAGCGGAATTTGGTGTCCGCAGCATGCTCTGTCTGTTGCGGAGCAGTGGCGGACTGGTTGCGGACTCATGGCGGAATTTCTCCATTGACTTCAATGGAGATTCTAAATTCCGCAATGAAGTCCGCAGCTGTCATGTACGTGTTATGTGTGCTGCGGATGCGTCTTGCTTTTTTGACATGACATTTCTTCATTCTGGCTGGACCTATGTATTTCTAGGTCTACAGCCAGACTGAGGAAGTCAATGGGGCTCCCGGAATTACGGGAGCGTTGCTAGGAGACGTCAGTAAATAGTCACTGTCCAGGGTGCTGAAAGAGTTAAGCGATCGGCAGTAACTGTTTCTGCACCCTGGACAGTGACTACCGATCCCAATATACAGAAACCTGTAAAAAAATAGAAGTTCATACTTACCGAGAACTCCCTGCTTCTTTCTCCAGTCCGGCTTCCCAGGATGACGTTTCAGTCTTAGTGACGGCTGCAGCCAATCACAGGCTGCAGCGGTCACATGGACTGCCGCGTCATCCAGGGAGGTAGGGCTGGATGCCGAAAGAGGGACGCGTCACCAAGACAACGGCCGGTAAGTATGAAAGTCGTTTACTTTCACTAGGGAAAGTGCTGGCCCTTCTCTCTATCCTGCACTGATAGAGAGAAGGGAAGCACTTTTCCCGCAGTCCGCATCAATTTACTGCACATTTTGGGCAGTTCCGCAGCCGTAATCCGCAACCCGGATTAGGTGCGGCATTGATGCGGACAGTTGCGGAGGAAATCCGCCACGTGGGGGCATGCCCTTACCATAATCATCAACATTACAGAAAAAAATGCTGGAAATAGATCTCTCTGTGTGCAATGAATCTATATAATATAAGAGTTACACTTTCTGAATTGAATTACTGAAATAAATTAACTTTTTGACGATATTCTAATTCATTGATAGATATATATATATATATATATATATATATATACACACACACAATATATATATATATTCCAAACGAATCACTACTACGATGAGAGGTAATGCATTACACATTCCCTTCCACAACGGACCTCTGTCTTTGAAGGGGGATGAATGTGGTGTACATGATCATGAGAGATAATGATAGACATGTATTATAAAACATGCAATAGACTAACATTATTTATAGATGTCCGGTCATGAACTCCCCTTCATTCTCTGGTATCCAAACTGGGAGAAGAATGGATGGGGGAATCCGCACATACTTGGGGGGATGTTTAAGTTATCTAGGGTTGTCCAAGCTGAACAAAGACTTGAGGAAAAAAAAAAAAAAAAGAATGGAAATCTGTTTGGGTGAAGGTGCGGTCGTGTACATAGCACCTTGTACAGGCCAGGGACCTCTCCAATGGGATTATACAATAACTGACGTTTTCAGCCTGTACAATATGCTCAGTCTCATGATCAACATTTAAGATATAAGAAGAACAAAGATGTCATTGTCTGGACTCCACGGCCCAAGTATTTGCATCGATCTCACATTCCCTTTACAGTCTCCCAATTAATCTGCACAGGAAAACATGGCTCTTGAAATTCTTCTGTCACCTACACACACGTAGAACAGCTACATTATTAAACCTTCATTCTCATCATTGGACATTCAATTCTCTTCTGTCACCTACACACTTAGTCTTGAGAACAATTCTATCACTTCATGAATTACTGCTATGCAGGAACCACAGATTTATCCTACACCGTATTTTATGGAGTTTTTAATAAAATAAGCAGCATTATACGTGTGATGACCCCAGCGTTTCCTAGAGCCGTGTTCACAGTGTAATGGTATCCGTTAAATGGATATGTCGTGATAGTTATACCACAGGCTACAATGGTATCTCTTTAATGTACTGTATACGTAATGAAAAGCCATTAAAAAGCTCATGACGTATACGTTAAACATATGCCGGTGATGTATTCCATACAGTGGTGTATGTCACCCATAGGCTCACGTTATTAAAAAAAAAAAAAAAATAAATAAAAAAAATGTATACTGCGCGGCATACTATTTTTGTGGGACTCCGTTGTATGGCATAACAGTCTATTACGCGATTTCATGCCTAGTTTATTTTTTTAAATGGTATACGGACGTAGATCTACTCAGCATGGAATGGCCTTATACCTGTAAATGAACTCTCGGTGACTGTATGATGGCGAGATTTGAACCAATTTTTCGGACTATACTTCGAGATGATCCATATGACTTGCCTGACCAAAGTACCTAAAATAAAAATTAAAATGCATCAAAAACTGCACATTACTTCGGGTACTCAAATTGCAACACCGCAGGACGAAAAAAAATAAATAAATAAGAATTCTCACCTGTTAAAGGCTTTGGATAGACATTTTTATTAAAAATACATTTTTACTTTTTGAGATACAGCTGCTTTGTATCCTATATACAAAGCAGCTGTATCTAGCTCTGAAACCTGTTTCCATCAGGTTCACAACTTAGATGTGATCGGTAACTGCTCGATCCTGTATCAGAGACATGCAGGGTCCGCTGTCACTGAACCCATCAGTGCCTCTAACCCAACGGATTCAGGTTTTAGCACTAAATACAGCTGCTCTGTATATAGAATATAGAGCAGCTGTATCAAAAAGTAAAAATAGCATTTAATAAAATTTATTTAGAACGTTGCACCAAACACACTGATCGAAATTATAAAAAATATATTTCAGTGACCCCCCCAGTCTTTTACTTGTCCTGCAGCAAAATAGTGCCATATACCACGTGAACGCTGAAACCACTGGCTGCAGCTGTGACGCTAGCATGTTCGGCAAATGACCGCTGGGCCAGTGATTGGCTGCAGCGGCCACGTGGATGTACAGCGAGTCATTGCTGCAGGATCAGTAAAAGAACAATCGGGGGCCACCGGAGATTGATTGGCAAGGAATTTAACTTAAGTGTTTTCATTTCTGTTTTTTTTCTTTCCCACCTTCCAAGACCTATACCTTTTTTATATTTCCCTCAGCCAGAGATAGCGGAGCGCTGTGCTCGTATATCTCCGGCAGTCCTATAGAGAACCAATGGAGCGGCAGTTCCATTAGGGGGGGAATTTTTAGAAAAGCGGTCATACAAAAGACAAACTACTCAAAAGTCGCAACTTGCTGGAAAAATATAAAAACTTTTGGGCCTTTTACGCCGCTTTCACCATTTTTCTAGAAAGCGAGGGGAAACTTAGTAAAAGAAGTGTGGCTATCAGCAGCCAAACCGATTTTAATTTACGACAGAAACTTGCGGAAATCTATGCCAGCCCCTAGCTTACTTAGATTTCACTTTGTGGTTTAGAGGCATTACTATGGGACAGGGAAGAGGCAGGGCCTGGCCATGCGACCACAATTGTGGCACACTTTTAAACAGATTTATTAAGAGGCGCGCTCCGCTTAATAAATCTGTCACATCTTACTCCAGCAGAGTAGAAAGGCAAGACTGGCGTAGGAGATGAAAGTCTTCGTAAATCTGCCCCTATATTCTTTTCTTTCTTCTCCCAGCTTCTTTTCTCATGTTGCATTAGCCAATTGTAATCCAGCCTTAGTGAAGGGAGTACAGGCCCTGTATGTTGCATTCACCAGGCAGAGCTCATTTATTTATGAGAGAGATCGTAAATCTTCCTGCTTCAACATAGTCCAAGAGGGGGCAGAGTGGAGATGTCTAGTTCATGATACATTAAAGGAGCACTCCACTTTATTTTTTTTATTGCCCCCTCCATTTATACATTGGTGTTTCAGTGGGGTGCGGTGTGCGAAAATACTTACCGATCCCCGCAATCTTGTATTTTTTCGGGTCCGGCGCTGCTCACATCTTCCCTCTGACTTGACTGGAGTCACTGTGTTTTTGAATAAACCGAAACTCAGGCTCTCAATGCATTCCTTTGGGAGCTAGAACGAGGCTCCATAGGAATGCATTGAGAGTCTTACTTCTGTTTTTCTGAAAAGCAGCGATTCCAGACCAGGTCAGAATGAAGATCACGTGAGCGGCACTGGACCCGGAAAACGACAAGATGCGGGGATCGGTAAGTATTTTTGCACACAGAATCCCACTGAAAATACCAATGTTCAAATGGAGGGTACAATAAAAAAAATAAAGTGGAGTGCTCCTTTAAAGCGTGTATGCAGTCGTATGCAGTAGGCTCGATGGCAGCACATATAGTCCTATAAGGCTCCATACTAAGGAATAGTAGGGACTGTGTGCCATATTATTATACTCCTTGGGTGTCGCATGTGGGAGCAATGCTTGTAGGGGAGAATACCTCCGTATGCATCATTAAGAGTAAAGAAAAAAAAAAAAAAAAACTCCTTATGCCACCAAATGACATTGGAAGCATATGAAGGTTCAGTTTGGCCCCATACACCTCTAGGGGTGCTCTATCACAGATTTGTTCAACATTGAGCCACAAGGCCTCATTCACACATTGCTGATTCGGTCAGTATTTTGAAGCCAAAATCAGGATTGGATGCAAAAAAGAGAAGTATAAATGTTGCCTGTCCTGGTTTGGCTAACAAATACTGATCACTGACCAAATCTGAAACGTGAGAATGAGAAATAATGTGGGAGTGTATGTAAGGTCTTACACACATCCAGCCAAATATCACACTGGCTGAGGAGAGAAGCTGCAGTTTCAAGTATGACAAAATCCTCAAAAAAGTGCTAGATAAAAGCAGTCATTTATATATGGAACATATAGACTGATGTGACCCGTGTGCTTTGTACTCTACTTTAAGGCCCATTTACGTGTTGACATCTTCCATACTATCATACGTACTACACTATTTACTTGGCATATTCTATCAAAGTAGTAGTGGTGTATAACTAGAAGCATCTTACAATTGAACAGGATCACATAGATAAGAAGGATAACCTTCAGAGATGACGGATTCATTTTCGCCAATAGACAATACATTTTTTTGTCCATTATTGACTATTTTGCAACTCGTGTTATGAGCGCCCATAATCGTTCCGTTAATTGCTACCTGCCAATCGCCTTATCTTATTACACTAACTGGATAGTTATCGGTTTCTTCATTTCAGTAGTGGATTTCCAGTAATGTATTTAGCCTTGTAATTCACCTGTTAGATCTGATGCAGTTTATATATATATATATATGTAGTATTTTTACATGAAGCGTCCAAGTGGTCATCTGACAGCAGAACTTACCAAATCCATGTTGTGGGTTACTTGCTGTAGAACCATCCTAGCCATACGTAACAGCCAGTGTAGCATTGGACAGCACTAAATCTTTCCACAGAGAGCACTGTATAAGCCGTCTGGGTGTATTGGGAAGATGCTGTTCCATATTTAAGCTGGAAAGACAAAATGTAAACCGTTAAATCTGCCGGCCCTATAAGGAAAGCAATGCTGCTTATAGCACCCAGAGGAAATACAGCGGGGAAGACTCGTCTTACTAATCATGCATCGAACTAGATTTAGGATTTATTCATAAATGCAGGTCATTTTTGCACATTGTAAAATAGTGTTTGGCTGATCATTGCAACTACTTCATGTAATATGTGCAAGTACGTATAGGAGAAGTAATGGGGCCGTTCTGTGCTGGACATGAGTAACAGATTAACAAATGTCAGTTTAAAGGAATGTTAATATATGATGGTATAGAGCAGGGGTCTCAAGAACGCGGCCCGTGGGCCGCATGCGGCCCCTGGGGCTGTTATCTCCGGCCCGTGGGACACAGAGCCGCTACTATCGGCTCTGCTCCGAGACTCTCGAATTCCCTGACATCGCTGTCCACATATGAACAGCGATGTCTGGGGCTTCCCCAGAGCCGGAGTCCCGAGCACAGCGCTAGTATAGGCTCTGCTCCGGGACTCTGTGGAATTCCCTGACATCGCTGTCCATATATGGACAGGGTGTCAGGGTCTTCCCCAGAGCGGAGTCCCGGGCAGAGCGCTAGTATTGGCTCTGTTCCGGGACTCTGTCGATGTATGGACAGCGATGTCAGAGGCTTCCCCAGAGTCCCGGAACAGAGCCAATACTAGCGCTCTGCCCGGGACTCCGCTCTGGGGAAGACCCTGACACCCTGTCCATACATCGGCAATGATGTCAGGGGCTTCCCCAGAGCAGGAGTCCCAGTGATGTCAGGAGAACAGCTGGAGTCCCAGGAAGATTCTACTAGCGCTCTGCCCGGGACTCCAGCTCTGGTGTTGCCCCTGTTATCTCTGTCCATATATGGACAGTGATGTCAGGAGCAGAGCTGGAATCCCAGGCAGAGTGCTAGAAGTGGCTCTGCTCCGGGACCCAAGCTCTGGGCAAGCCCCTGACATCACTGCGGCAGCATCCACAGAGGGCACCGCGGCAGCATCCACAGAGGGCACCGCGGCACTATCTAAAAAGGGGTTGCCCAATCTTGACATGTGTGTCTGCCAAACGCTGCTAACGGGAAAACTGGATTGTTGAAATAAGCACGTGGAGAAATCTCTCAAATTTGAAACCTAGCGCTATTATTCTAGTAATGTAGTATTATTATTATAGTAATATAGTGTTATAGTAGTTCAAATAACTAATTGATTAACAAGAAGTTTGTATTGTATCAAATTTGAAAGTAATGCGGCCCGTCAACTTTTAGCTCTTTAGTGTAAGGATGTGAAATAAATTTTAAAATTGTGAAGAATGTTTTTAATATCTCACTTCTACGCTGAGGCGCTACTGCTTGAACATACAAGCGGGCCCAATGGATAAAACAGGATTATCGAGTTTCTGATTTCCATTAAGTGCCGTGTGGTCATTGAGGATACAAATCACCATCCAAATCAATGTTCACACGTACAAAAATACACAGACATTGATGTAGACTGATTTCAATTTATATGAGGTCTCCATAACATTACCTACCTTGCCTCTCCACCCCCACCAACGGACAAGCACAGTACATTACTCCAGATCATTTCTGCCAAACAGGCAAGGTTTCAAGCAAAGAAAATAAAAAATATATATACAGGACTATACCTTAACCAGATTTAGTGCACTCTCGGCACACTTTCAGCAATGCATTTCCATCGGTATCACAAGCCCTAAAAAAAAGCAGAATAATGTGGCAATGTGAAGTCATGTACAAGTGATCAAATTCATTATTAAAAAAAAAAAAAAAAAAAAAAAAGAAAACTGAATCCAGCCTGTAAACTTTTGGTGCATAATGAAAAGTTGGATGGTTACGCTCCCTGATCCGAACACATAAATTACAACATCTGTAGTACGTTGTAATTTTCTATTTGGATCCAAAAATAATAAAAACCATCAGTAAATATAAGTCCTCTTCTATGAAGTTTTCGGCTTTCACAAATGCATCTATATAAATAAATGGTCTGCAACCTGTGTCTTTCCAGCTGGCGATGTTGGGAGTTGTAGTCTCAGCGGGGATTATAAAATGACTGATCACATTTCATTAGTAAAACAATTAGGTCAAGAGAGAAACTCAAGGTCAAAAAAAACATTCATATAAACAATAAAAAAAAAAAAAGTGATCACAAGTCATATTTTAACCCCTTCCCGCGATTGGGCGTAACTGTACGTCCAAATTCCAAGTGAGTTCCTGCATTCGGGCGTACAGTCACGCCCTGGAGATAAAGCGAGCACAGGAGCTGTGCGCGCTTTATCTTCAGCGGCTGTCAGCTGTTATACACAGCTGACATGCCGCTGCGATAGCCGTTACCGCCAATCGCAGCCATTTAACCTCTTCAATGCGGCTGTCAATGACGTCCGCCGCATTGAAGTGGTTTACAGAGGGAGGGAGCTCCCTCTGTACCCCCCGTTACTAGGCTTCCTGGTTGCCAAGGTACGGAAGCCTATTGGGTCCTGCCCGAGGCAGGACCTAATCGGCTAACTGTCAAATGAAAAATGACAGTTACGATGCACTGCACTACATAAGTAGTGCAGTGCATCGTACCGGGGATCAGAAGACCAGATCTTCAAGTCCCCAGGTCAGTGTAAAAGAAAAAGTGAAAAATGTAAAAAAAATAATGTGGAAGAAAAATAAATAAATAAAAGTTAATAAATAATAAAAACAACACTTGCCCTGTTTCCCTGATCAACTCCTTTATTATTAAAAAAAACATGAAAATATGAAGAAAAAAAAACTATACATAATAGGTATCGCCGCGTTCAGGACGGCCTGATCTATACAAATATCACATTATTTTTACCGCACGGTGAACACCGTAAAAAATTTTAATAAAAAACAATGACAGTATTTTATTTTTTTGTCATCTTGTCTCAAAAAAAATGTAATAAAGTGATCAAAAAGTTGCAAGTAACGCAAAATGGTACCAATAGAAACTACAGTTCGTCACGCATAAAACAAGCCGTCCCACAGCGATAACTAAAAAATAAAAAAAGTTATGGCTGTCAGAAAATGGCGACACTAAAACATGATTTTTTTTAGAAAAGAGTATTTTTATTGTGGGAACGTAGTGAAACGTAAAAAAACGATATAAATTTGGTGTCGCTGTAATAGTTTCGACCCGCAGAATAAAGTTAACATGTTGTTTATACTGCACGGTGAACACTGTAAAAAAAAACAAAAAAAAAAAAAAACGTGCTAGAATGGCTGTTTTTTGGTTTCCTCATCTCCCAAAAAATTGAATAAATAGTGATATAAAAAAAAAAAATCAAAAAAAAAAAATCACATGTCCCCCAAAATGGAACCAATAAAAATTACAGCAAGTTCCACAAAAAACACGCCCTCACACAGCTCAGTCAACGGAAAAATAACACGTTATGACTCTCAAAACGCAATGATGCAAAATGATTCTAAATGACGGCCCAGACTCATTTTTAGGTCCAGTAGAATTTCACTAAATACCCGACATCGTCATTTGCTGGACCCTCCAGCTGGACCCCATGGACGCAGCGGAGATGAGGAAACTTTAGGGCCTTGTGTGGTTTATAGGTCTGGTGAAGAAGTCAAAGATTAGGCAATACTGGAGCGCAGATATTTTGTACAATACCGAATAAACCCGGCCTGTGAATAAAGGATTGGTTCAAAGAGACGACACCAATCCATGGATTATTCATTCACCCTATTATTACATCATCCTATTAATTTTTTTTAATTATATTTTATATGTCTATAGTATATACTTGGGAGGGAGGTTAATTTTGTATGTTTTGTATTTATTGATGTATAATAAAGTACAAATAAATATATTTTGATATAATATTATTATGTCGAGATTTTTCTTTTCGGTTTATCATCCTATTATGACCTGATGTACTCCGCACAGTGTACATATACCCTGATGTACTCAGCCCAGTTTACATATATCCTGATGTACTCCACACATCTTACATATACCCCGATGTACTCCGCACATCTTACATATACCCTGATGTACTCCGCCCAGCTTACATATACCCTGATGTACTCCGCCCAGCTTACATATACCCTGATGTACTCCGCCCAGCTTACATATACCCTGATGTACTCCGCCCAGCTTACATATACCCTGATGTACTCCGCCCAGCTTACATATACCCTGATGTACTCCGCCCAGCTTACATATACCCTGATGTACTCCGCCCAGCTTACATATACCCTGATGTACTCCGCCCAGCTTACATATACCCTGATGTACTCCGCCCAGCTTACATATACCCTGATGTACTCCGCCCAGCTTACATATACCCTGATGTACTCCGCCCAGCTTACATATACCCTGATGTACTCCGCCCAGCTTACATATACCCTGATGTACTCCGCCCAGCTTACATATACCCTGATGTACTCCGCCCAGCTTACATATACCCTGATGTACTCCGCCCAGCTTACATATACCCTGATGTACTCCGCCCAGCTTACATATACCCTGATGTACTCCGCCCAGCTTACATATACCCTGATGTACTCCGCCCAGCTTACATATACCCTGATGTACTCCGCCCAGCTTACATATACCCTGATGTACTCCGCCCAGCTTACATATACCCTGATGTACTCCACCCAGCTTACATATACCCTGATGTACTCCACCCAGCTTACATATACCCTGATGTACTCCACCCAGCTTACATATACCCTGATGTACTCCACCCAGCTTACATATACCCTGATGTACTCCACCCAGCTTACATATACCCTGATGTACTCCGCCCAGCTTACATATACCCTGATGTACTCCACCCAGCTTACATATACCCTGATGTACT
Organism: Rhinoderma darwinii; assembly: GCF_050947455.1. NCBI lineage: Eukaryota > Metazoa > Chordata > Amphibia > Anura > Rhinodermatidae > Rhinoderma > Rhinoderma darwinii. The sequence continues at coordinate 77,186,820 of NC_134691.1, forward strand.
ACACCCAGCTTACATATACCCTGATGTACTCCGCACAGCTTACATATACCCTGATGCACTCCTCCCAGCTTACATATACTCTGATGTACTCCACCCAGCTTACATATACCCTGATGTACTCCACCCAGCTTACATATACCCTGATGTACTCCACCCAGCTTACATATACCCTGATGTACTCCGCCCAGCTTACATATACCCTGATGTACTCCACCCAGCTTACATATACCCTGATGTACTCCACCCAGCTTACATATACCCTGATGTACTCCACCCAGCTTACATATACCCTGATGTACTCCGCACAGTGTACATATACCCTGATGTACTCCGCACAGTGTACATATACCCTGATGTACTCAGCCCAGTTTACATATATCCTGATATACTCCGCACAGCTTACATATACCCTGATGTACTCCGCACAGCTTACATATACCCTGATGTACTCCGCACAGCTTACATATACCCTGATGCACTCCTCCCAGCTTACATATACTCTGATGTACTCCACACAGCTTACATATACCCTGATGTACTCCACCCAGCTTACATATACCCTGATGTACTCCGCCCAGCTTACATATACCTTGATGTACTCCGCACATCTTACATATACCCTGATGTACTCCGCACATCTTACATATACCCTGATGTACTCCTCACAGCTTACATATACCCTGATGTACTCCACCCAGCTTACATATACCCTGATGTACTCCGCCCAGCTTACATATACCCTGATGTACTCCACCCAGCTTACATATACCCTGATGTACTCCGCACAGCTTACATATACCCTGATGTACTCCGCACAGCTTACATATACCCTGATGCACTCCTCCCAGCTTACATATACTCTGATGTACTCCACACAGCTTACATATACCCCGATGTACTCCGCACATCTTACATATACCCCGATGTACTCCACCCAGCTTACATATACCCTGATGTACTCCGCACATCTTACATATACCCTGATGTACTCCGCACATCTTACATATACCCTGATGTACTCCTCACAGCTTACATATACCCTGATGTACTCCACCCAGCTTACATATACCCTGATGTACTCCGCCCAGCTTACATATACCCTGATGTACTCCACCCAGCTTACATATACCCTGATGTACTCCACCCAGCTTACATATACCCTGATGTACTCCGCACAGCTTACATATACCCTGATGTACTCCGCACAGCTTACATATACCCTGATGCACTCCTCCCAGCTTACATATACTCTGATGTACTCCACACAGCTTACATATACCCCGATGTACTACTCACAGCTTACATATACCCTGATGTACTCAGCCCAGTTTACATATACCCTGATGTTCTCCGCACAGATTACACATATTCTGATGCACTCCGCCCAGCTTACATATACCCTGATGTACTCCGCCCAGCTTACATATGCCCCCACATTATAAGATAAAATATCACTAAAACACCAAGCAAAATCTGCGCTTCAAAAGGTGGTCCAACTGAGCCTGGCCGTGTACACAAACAGCAATTTATGACCACATATGGGGTATTACGGTATTCTGGAGAACCCGCTTAACAATCTATGGGATGTGTGTCTACGGTGGTACAAGCTGGGCACAACACATTGGGCACTGAAATGGCATATCTGTGGAAAACAGCAATTTTCAATCTGCAACATCTATTGTTTAGGCGGGATTCACACGACCGGGTCGTTCCCGAGCCCGAGTGTCGGCCGGTAAAATCGGCCATTTTGCCCGGCCGGTTTGCATAAAGTTATGCATCCGTGCCGGGCCGGGCAGATCCGGACAGTGACATCAGCGGCAGCTCCTGAAGGGGAATCCCCATGTGTTCGGGGATTCCGCTTCAGGAGTTTCCCCTGATGTCACTGCCCAGATATGGACAGAGACATCAAGCGCTCTGTCCAGGAGCGGAATCCCCGAAAACACGGGGATTCCGCTCCTTAAAGGAGCTAAAGTGCGGCTAGCACATAGCAGAGCGGGGAGATACCTCCCTGCTCTGCTATAGTGGAGTCGCTACAGTAGTAGCAGCCGCAGCAGCTGCTGCTACTACTACTACTAGCGGCGCCATCGAAGGTGTCGCCGAGCCAGGGTGCTTTTAACAAGCAGGGGAAGGGAGCCAGCGCAGCGCTCCCTCCACCTGCTGTGCACCCCGGCCCTGCAACACAGTGTACAGCGATGCCATTCGTCAGAATGGCATCAACTCCTCCTCCTCACATGCACTCTGCGCTGTGAGGAGGAGGAGATAGAGCGCAAGCGCCGGGAAACCCGGCCATCACTCGGAACACATTCCGGTGATGGCCGTGTAATACCCGGCCCCATAGACTTCTATGGGAGCCGGGCGGCCGGGTGTCCGGGCAAAGATAGAGCATGTCCTATTTTTTGACGGCCGGATTTTCCGGCCGTCAAAAAATCGGTCGTGTGAATAGCCCCATTAGGGGTCTATTATTCCTAATGCAGCCGGGTGCCGGCCGATTTATGAACGGCCGGCACCCGGCCGGGAAACCCTGCCGTGTGAATGAGGCCTTACTCATTTTTGCAAAACACTTGTGCGGTCAAAATGCTCACTACACGCCTAGATCAATTCTTTGAGGGATCTAGTTTCCAAAACGGGGTAATTTATCGGGGGTACCACTGTACTGGTACTATAGCTCAATGCAACATGGGGTCAAAAAACGAATCTTGTAAAATCTCCACTCCAAATACTAAATGGCGCTCCTTCCCTTGCGGTGTGTCCAAATAGCAGTTTATGACCACATGTGGGGTATTTCCGTACTCTAAAGAAGTTGCTTTACAAATGTTACGGTGCTTTTTCTCCTTTATTTGATGAGAAAATGAAAAATTTGGAACTAATGCTGCGTCTTATTGGAAAATAATGTAATTTTTCATTTTCACTGCCCATTTCTAATAAAATATATGAGACACCTGTGGGGTCAAAATGCTCACTACACCCCTAGATGAATTCCTCAATGGGTGTAGTTTGCCAAATGGAGACACTTTTTTTGCACTGTACTAGTACCTTAGGAGCTTTACAAATGCGACATGGTGCAGAGAAATCAAACCAGCAAAATCTGTACTCCAAAAGCTAAATGGCGTGCCTTCCCTTCCGAGTCCTGCTGCCTGCCCAAACAGCAGTTTATGACCACATGTTGGGTATTTTCGTACTCTGGAGAAGTTGCTTTTCATCATTTATTTGTTGAAAAAAATAAAAATTTTGAGGTAAAGCTACATCTTATTGGAAAATAATGTGATTTTTCATTTTCACTGCCCAATTCTAATGAAATCTATGAGACACCTGTGGGGTCAAAATTCTCACTACACCCCTAGATTAATTCCTCAATGGGTGTAGTTTGCCAAATGGAGTCACTTTTGGGTAGTTTCCACTGTACTGCTACCTAAGGGGCTTTGCAAAAGCGACATGGCACAGAAAAACCAATCCGGCAAAATCTGCTCTCCAAAAGCCAAATGGCGCTCCTTCCCTTCTGAGCCGTGATGTGTATTCATACAGTACTTTATTATCACATATGGGGTATTTCCGTACTCTGGAGAAGTTGATTTACAAATATTACAGTGATTTTTCTCCTTTATTTGATGAGAAAATGAAATTTTTTTACCTAAAGCTACGTCTTAGTGGAAGAAAATGAAATTTTTCATGTTTACTGCACAATTTTAATGAAATCTATGAAACACCTGGGGGGTCAAAATGCTCACTACACCCCTAGTTGAATTCCTTTAGGGGTGTAGTTTCCCAAATGGAGTCACTTTTGGGGGCTTCCACTGTACTGGTACTTTAGGAGCTTTACAAATGCGACATGGTGCAGAGAAACCAATCCAGCAAAATCAGCGCTCCAAAAGCTAAATGGCGTGCCTTCACTTCCGAGTCCTGCCGCTTGCCCAAACAGCAGTTTATGACCATATGTTTGGTATATCTGTACTCTGGAGAAGTTGCTTTACAAATGTTGGGGTGCTTTTCCCCCATTTATTTGTTGAAAAAAATGAAACATTTTGCGTTAAAGCTACATCTTATTGGAAAATAATGTAATTTTTCATTTTCACTGCCCAATTCTAATGAAATCTATGAAACACCTGTGGGGTCAAAATGCTCACTACACCCCTAGATGAATTCCTCAAGCGGTGTAGTTTCCAAAATGGGGTCTTTTTTGGGGTGTTTCCTTTATTTTTGCCCCACAAGACCTCTCCTAACCTGACATGGTGCCTGAAATCTAATTTAATAAAAGGAACGCCCAAAAATCCTCTAGGTGCTCCTTTGCTTCTGGGGCTTTTGTTTCAGGCCCGTAGCACACTAGGGCCACATGTGGGATATTTCTAAAAACTTCAGAATCAGGGCAATAAATATTCAGTTGTGTTTCTCTGGTAAAAACCTTCAGTATTACAGGAAAACTTGATTAAAATGGAATTTCTGCAAAAAAAAAAATGAAATTTGCAAATTTCCCTCCACTTTGCTTTAATTCCTGTGAAACACATAAAGGGTTAAGAAACTTTCTAAATGCTGTTTTGAATACATTAAGGGGTGCAGTTTTTAAAATGGGGTGATTTGTGGGGTTCCTAATATATAAGGCCCTCAAACCACTTCAGAACTGAACTGGTCCCTAAAAAAAATAGGCTTTGGAAATTTTCTTGAAAATGTGAGAAATTGCTGCTAAAGTTCTAAGCCTTGTAACGCCCTAGAAAAATAAAAGGATGTTCAAAAAATGATGCCAATCTAAAGTAGACATATGGGAAATGTTAGCTAGTAACTATTTTGTGTGGTATTACTATCTGTCTTAGGGTATGTGCGCACACACTAATTACGTCCGTAATTGACGGACGTATTTCGGCCGCAAGTACCGGACCGAACACAGTGCAGGGAGCCGGGCTCCTAGCATCATACTTATGTACGATGCTAGGAGTCCCTGCCTCTCTGCAGGACAACTGTCCCGTACTGTAATCATGTTTTCAGCACGGGACAGTAGTTCCACGGAGAGGCAGGGACTCCTAGCATCTTACATAAGTATGATGCTAGGAGCCCGGCTCCCTGCACTGTGTTCGGTCCGGGACTTGCGGCTGAAATACGTCCGTCAATTACGGACGTAATTAGTGTGTGTGCACATACCCTTACAAGCAGATACATTTGAATTTAGAAAATGCTAATTTTCCTCTACATTTTGGTGTTTTTCGCACAAAAATATTGAATATATCGACCAAATTTTTTCACTAACTTAAAGTACAATATGTCACGAGAAAACAATCTCAGAATTGCTTAGATAGGTAAAAGCATTCCCGAGTTATTACCACATAAAGTGAAACATGTCAGATTTGAAAAATGAGGCTCTGTCATTTGGTCCAAAAGTGGCTGGGTCCTGAAGGGGTTAAAAAGACAAAAAGATTGCAAAAAAATGAGCGCCAAAACCTGAAAGATGGAAAAGTACTGGAGCCTGCGTGGCACTAAAGCCGGCTGGTCATTCTACCATTTTTAACCTGCAGCCGGTAAATTTATGCTGCGGATTCGCTGCTGTCCTGTTGCAGGTTTTCCCTGTTGAATTCAGTGGGGAGGTAAAACCTGCAACAAATAGGCAAATGTTGCAAGTTTTGCGGTGGAAAAGCTGTGAGCTGCCACAAAAAAAAAAAATGCTTACATTTGCTTAAAAATAAATTATAAGGTTCATAATTACAGCCCGGTAGTTGTCATAGCAACAACATCCTCTGTTCTGGGCACAGCCTGGCCTCCTGGGATGACATTTCATCCAATGTGACTGCTGCAGCCAATCACAGGCTGCAGCGCCTTCCCAGGAGGCAGGGCTGTAATCAGAGCAGAGGGATGTGTCGCTATGACAACGTAGAACAGGGGAAGTATGAACTTTTTTTTTTATCTGTATTTTTCTGCCTGAAAGACCACAGTTTTATGCGGTTTATTTTGGCTGGAATTCCAGAACAGATACGCGGTATACTTTATTCTAATACTGGTGTGAACTTTTTTCATGCTACAACTACAACGATGACTTTATGATGTGTGAGGTTTCGGTTAGGCCAATTATTAACGTTTAAAAAAAAAAAAAAAAAGTGTAAGAAATGTCAAGGTGGCATACAAAGAAATAACTACAACAGTGTAAAGACTCACGCTAAACCAAAGCTTTTGTGTTTATAGAACATATAAAAATGGAATTAAATAGGATTGTCTGGAAGTGAGGACTATCGAAAGTGTAAAGAAAAGTTCTCAACCTCTCACCCCGTGATCCACTTACAAATCATTGTAGGTTTTTTTTATTTTAACCCTTTCCCACAAAATGACGTGCCAGGTACGTCATAGTGCGGGGGGGGGGGGTAATGTATGCAGCGTGCTCATGCGCGGAGCGCGCTCCATAATCAGCGGGTGTCAGCTGGCACCCAGGACTAACGGCCAGGAATTTATATTTAAAAAAATAAATAAAATAAAAAATATATATATAAATTTGGTATCACCGTAATCGTATTGAGCCACAGAATAAATACTCCTAAATAATGAATACTCCTAGACCAAGCCTGCTACCTGTGGTTATTGTAACCGGAGGGGCCCATCAGGAAGATACTGCCTAGAAGTTCCGGGATTACGCATTACTAGACCATGAGGAGTCGCGCAACTATTAACTCCCTCCGCAGCCAGCTCTAAACTGAACCCAGTGTGTCCGTCGAACATGCGCAGTCTCTGCTTTATATTGCGCAATAGCTCTGGCCAAGTAGTGGTACCGGATGGGGAGCACTGCTGGAAGAGATATATAGATTTCATTCATGGGTATATACATGTAGGGTACATATGAACCAAATGTAGTGACAAAACAGAAGAAAGCCTGTCAGAAGGGCAGCAAAAAGGAGATCAGTTATAATAAAGTGCACTGAAAATACAGCGGAGAAATGCAGACAATTCCAGACTAGACATCAATATACGATGGTCATGGAAGAGATGAATGGCAGGTTGTCTAAGGAATCTCAATGAGTCACAGGGGTGTAGACATGACTTACAATAACTAACTCAAAAAGTAAATTGTATCACACCAGAAACAGCAGAGCCGTGTGTGCAGAGCCGTTACCGGGCCTCCATGCTGAACCGGATTAGAGACAGTGTCCCCACAAAAAAAACAAATGTATAAAATCTCTATGAGGCAAACAGAAATACAGAATAGTCTCAGACTGCTATAGGTGCTGTGTTATGGCTCGGTGCAAGTTGGAGAACGTATACAGAGCCATAACAAGCCCATGTGTTTCTATTTACCGGGAAGTATTACATTTATACAACAAAATGGATACTTGGGTGAAGTAACTACTAGAGATTATAGAGACAAATTACTTTAGACTTTGAGCCAGTTTAAATTTTTCTTTCTATATAAAAAACCTCGACCCAACAATGAAAACTTCCAGATATCAACAGAAAACCACAGCAGCAAAAGTGTAAGCACTGGTGGGTTATCTGGCTCCCGGCATTGGTCTAGCAGTGCCTAATTCTTAGGGTATGTTCACACGCCTGACAAAAAACATCTGAAAATACGGAGCGGTTTTCAGAGAAAACAGCCTCTGATTTGAGGCTTCTTTTGAGGAGCTTTTCATAGTGTTCAATGGAAAATTGGCTCCAAAAAACGCCTCAAGAAGTGACATGCTACTTTTTACGGAGCGTCTTTTTACGCTCCGTTTTCTAAAATAGCGGCGTAAAAAGACACCCCGTATGAACTAAATGCTGTTTTTCCCATTGATTTCAATGGGCGTTCAGCATTTTACTTTTATTTTTTTTAAATGTTTCAGCGGTGATGTGATTTGGAAATTAATGGTTATAGGCTTACAGCTAAAACACTTTGGGTATTTAAAAAAAACTCATGCTTTACCTATTGATCGACTGCTGTACAACATAACACAGGGTCACTACGAATTCAGTGCAGAGAGAGCAGATTGACATTCTAGCAAGGATAGAATGATTATAAACCACAAGGAAACCACCATAAGGCTATGTTCACACGGGGTATTTTGCAGAGTTTTTTGACGCGGAAACCGCGTCGCAAAACTCGGCAGAAACGGCCCGAGAACGCCTCCCATTGATTTCAATGGGAGGCGTCGGCGTCTTTTTCCCGCGAGCAGTAAAACTGCCTCGCGGGAAAAAGCAGCGACATGCCCTATCTTCGGGCGCTTCCGCCTCTGACCTCCCATTGACTTCAATGGGAGGCAGGAGAAAGGGTATTTCTCGCTGTTTTATGCCCGCGGCGCTCAATGGCCGCGGGCGAAAAACGGCGCGATAATCGCCGCGAAAATCGGCGTGCAGGGAGAGGAATCTCTGCCCCAAAGTTCCAAACGGAATTTTGAGGCAGATATTCCTCCCCCAAAATACTCCGTGTGAACATAGCCTAAGAGACAGAAGATTATACCGTGACTGCCACACATATACAGAAACATAAGGGAGAATCCAAACGGTCATCTTAAGTTCTGTTACATCTGGGTTCGGTTTTCCGAAAAAGGGAAGTACCTAATCTGTCGCATGACAGAAACCAACAGCGCCCACTGGAGCCCATTGACTTTAACGGGTTCCATTGGGTTTTCATCATGTGACTACAATGTCAAATAGCAAAGGCTTGTAGAAACACTAGATCATATGAGAGGGGCAGAGACAACACAGCAGGAATCCCACGTATGTTGCACAAACTGGAAAAAATAAAACTAACCAAAAAAAATAAAAAATAAAAACACACACACACACGACTAAATGTACATTGTAAGGCCGAATCCACGTGGTCATATTGACAGTCCGTGCGAGGACTGTATATCTTTTGCCAAAAGCAGCAAACTCCATCCTGTTTTCTTCTGATGAGTTTGTTCCGATCTATGGCATAAAAATGGCTTAGCCCGGACTTCGATTATTCGGGCGCATTCACACGCAACATATTTTTATGCAGAAATGTCAGTTTCATTCATCAGAATGTTGTTTCTGCAGCAGGTGCATGGATTTCTGCAAGTTACATTCAGATGAACTGAACGGATTTCAAATCGCAAAAATCTCTGCAGCAAAATCTTCCGCATGTGAATTGACACTTATGGTTGTATGAGAGTACAGCTAAAGTTTGTATGGAAGGGAATGGTAGAGAATACATTCCTAACAGGCCATAATTCCTGACAAACTCTTGCTCTACATCACATCCAACGCTCCAGTAATAAAAGCCACCACACCAGTGAGAACAGAGCCTTAGGCCTTATTCACACGAGCGGGTCCGATTTGCGGCCGTTTTTTATGCATATGACTGTCTGTGTTGCGTCAGTGAGGTCTCCGTGTATCATCAGTTTTTCTCGTCCATGTTTCTCCTCTACAAGTACTTCCTGGTTTCACTTTTCTTTTTTTCCTCCTTTTCTTCAGCAGCTAATAAGTGAAAAACAGATAGTACACGGATGTCATTCATGTGCTGTCCGGTTTTTCTTTTACGCACCCATAGAATTTAATGGGCCAATCTGATCTGCAAAAACGCACCAGAACAGGACATGCAGTGAGTATACGGTCAAATTAGAATTAAAAGAAAAATAGAGTTTGGAGAGCACCTAAACCTGTAGGTGAGGGCAGGAGGCCTATCAGTTTATCTCTGTTACTGCCAACTGAGCTCCCACAATGCACTGCACTGCTCCTTGGTAAAGGAACCCAGCCGAATTCTGAATTTATCTTTCTATCTGAACAGTGAAAAACGACGCATTGTACAAGTAAAACAACGTATTTACAAAACTATGAAACATTTGACACAGTTTCTAAGCTGGGAAATATTGGAAAATGTCATTCAAAAGTGGAGTAAACGGTCTGAAAAGTTTAGAGGAAGGAAGAACCTAAAAGCTTTCATCTGCGCTCATGAAGGTCCGACACGTCCAGGAAACTAGCACAGGCAAAGTGTGTTGCAATGGAGGAGCAGATGGACGTCTCGTCACACGCCCCTCCGTCTGAGGCAATTTTCTGGATGGGAGCGGCATGAACAGAAAACGATACTAAAAAGGGGGCGTGGCTTCAGAGAGTGTAGAAACGGCGCAGAACTTCTAATTAAGATATATTAGGTCTGTTAGCATGGGTGCTTTTGGACCACTGGGTTGCTCCCTCTGCGGGAGCGGTGGCCGCCATGCGGTGCTGCAGCCGATAGAGTAGGGACCCACTTAAAAGAGGTCGCCGTGAAGTGGCAAGTGGGCTTATACAGTTTGATCAAAATGTTTACAAAGAACCTCATGTTCACGTTTCTAAATTATGCCTAGCGGCTCAGATCAACGTATATACTGTGGATTGTGCGGTCCATGTCTAGTTTCTCACAATGCTGATATATTAGTAAGTTGCCCATATTCAGGTTTAGAACACTTGAAAAAAAAAAAAAAAAAAAGTGTATGTAAATCGGCCAACCCCTTTAACTAAACCAGGCAAACAGGTTATGGAAAAAAATCCGCAACTATTCAGAGAATTATGAAGGTTTTATTTTGTTTCTTTCGTTGCAAACATTCACGTGCCCTCAGATGTTTTGCATTTGCCATAGATTATAATGGAGTCACAGTGCATGACTGCGGTATTGATCACCCCCGTTCTAAGACTTGGTGGGGATCCCAGCAGTAGGGTTCCCATTGATGGGAATAAGGAGTGAATGTGCTATTGGCGTCAGTTGTCGGAGAGACCCCTTAAGAAGTTAGAGCACAAGACATCGAGTCTACGAGTAGAATATTCTTTCATTGAAACAAACTCATTAGATAGTGCTTCAGACTTGGCAAATAAAAAAAAGATTTCCCCCTGCTTGCCAAACAGCCAAAATATTTTCCGGTTGTTGTGTAGAGTCCCTGCCTCCCCGCGGGTATACTGTAATCAGTTGTCATTACAAGACAAAGTCTCACGGGGTGGTAGTGATTCACAGCATCATAGATAACTATCATGCTGGGAGTCCGGCTCCCTGAACTGTGTTCAGTCCGGGAAAATCGTGCAACATACAGTCCATATCGCCGTAAAACAAAGTTTTTTGCCGCTGATTTTTTTTTTTGGGTGCCAAAAATCAAAAACCGCCAAATTTCCCCCATCGACTTAGATCGGAGGCAGGTTTTTTTTTCCCAGGTGGTTTTTGACCACTCAGTAGAAAGAAAAACAGTATGCCCTATAATGGAGCGGTTTCTACCCCTGAAACTCTATTAAAATCAATAGGACGCAGAGAAAAAAACGTGCCGCTTCTTTGAAGCATTTTTTGGCGCGGTTTTTGCAAAAACTGCGTCAAAAAATGCTTAAAAAGAGAAAGCCGGCATTTCAAGATTTTCCTCAAAATTCCTGAACAAATTTTGAGGCAGTTTTTTTTTCTACCGGACAAAAAAACAACAACTTTGTGTGAACTTACCCTTATGGTGATCTGAATCAGTAACTCATTGTCAGTTCAAGTATTCATGCATATGCACCACCTGCACTTCTGCCCCAGCAAAATTAAGGAAACAAGGTGGCACTATGGCTATGTTCACACGGGGTCTTTTGCCGATGTTTTTTGACGCGGAAACCGCGTCGCAAAACTCGGCAGAAACGGCCCGAGAACGCCTCCCATTGATTTCAATGGGAGGCGTCGGCGTCTTTTTCCCGCGAGCAGTAAAACTGCCTCGCGGGAAAAAGAAGCGACATGCCCTATCTTCGGGCGCTTCCGCCTCCGACCTCCCATTGACTTCAATGGGAGGCAGGAGAAAGCGTATATCTCGCTGTTTTATGCCCGCGGCGCTCAATGGCCGCGGGCGAAAAACGGCGCGATAATTGCTGTTCACACGGAGTATTTTGGGGGAGGAATATCTGCCTCAAAATTCCGTTTGGAACTTTGAGGCAGATATTCCTCCCCCAAAATACTCCGTGTGAACATAGGGGGCAATCTGACAAGTGACTTCTCTCCCTCCTATGACTGCAAACCTAAACAAGAGACGACAAAGTACAAAGGAGGTGAAAACTGCTAATAAAATGTCCGTCATGAGCGTGTTATTTCATCCCATCCCGGTAGAACACACTTGTTTCACAATACCAACCTGGGTGTGACACATTATGCGATGAAAAACAAGTATAATATATCTGCAAACTGAACAGAATAGTATACAGAACGTACTATATATAGTAGTATAAGAGTAAGCACTAAATACGGAGATACGTTCTAACCTGTACCAGCAATGTGTATCTACCGACTCCTAGCAAGTTATAGGGAAACCCAGGGTTATATGAATAGTGGTGAGAATTTATACACTTTTCTACGCCAGTTTTATGCACCTTTTAAGTAGTTTCTGCCACTTTTCTAAAAAAATAAAAAATAAATAAAGTGTCAGGAGCTTCGTATAAGGTGAGGGTCCGGTCTGTGTTTGGGAGGGGGTTCTGCTCTGGGCTCTGTTAGGAATGGCGTTCTGCACTAGGGTCTGTGTTGGGGAGGGGGGTCTGGTCTGAGTTGGAGGGGCTGCCCTGGGGTTTTGTATTGGGGGGGCTGACTTGGAAGAGGGGGAGAGTCTGCTCTGTGTTGGGGAGGGGTTGTCTGCTCTGGGGTAGCCCTGCTCGGGGACTTCAGCACTGCTCCTGACATCATAATCCATATATGGGCAGTGACATCAGGAGTTCCCCATCGATCCAGCGCTAGACCCAGGAAAGGGAAGTATAATAATGGTTTTGCTTTTTTTTTTTACATGTTCGGTTGTCGAACTACTTCAGATTCCAGGACTACTTCGATTATTTTTCCTACGTGTCTTTTTTTAAACGATATAACTACTGCTTTAGTAATGGCCGCTGTCTGACTGGCAGCGTCCATTACTAAGGCGAGGCTTAGTGTTAGCTGGTGAAAAGGCGAACACTAACCCCCATTACCCACCGCAACCAAGAGTCAAGTACCAATCTGTAGTGTTGGTCGGGCAACGGGGCAGCCGCAGGCTGCTATTAGGCTGGGAAAGGCCAAAAACTGTGGCGTTACCCACCCTGGTAATGCTAGCCTGCTGCTGTTAAGTTGTACCTGGCTGGTTATGAAAAATAGGGGGGACCCCACGTTTTTTTAATTAAATAAATTAATCATTCGAAAAAACGATGTGTGGTTCCCTCCATTTTTCATAACCAGCCAGATACAACATAGCAGCAGCAGGCTAGCATTACCAGAGTGGGAAAGGCCATGGTTTTTGGCCTTTCCCAGACTAACAATTCCAGCCTGCAGCCGCCCTAGTGCACAACGATCACTACAGATGGTTGGATAATGGATTGTACCCGGCTCTTCCCAATTCCTGGGGTAATAACGAGGAGTTCGAGTTAGTCTTTTCCCCGGGTAATACTAAGCCCTGCCTTAGTAATGGATGCTGTGAATCAGACAGTGGTCATTACTAAGGCGGTAGTAATAAAGTTGAAAAAAAAAACGGAAAAAATATTTTATTGAAATCAAAAATCCCCACACAATTCTAGTAACCATTTTATTCATAAAAAAAAAAAAACACTATTATTGAAGTAGTCCAACAACCGAACTTGTAAAAAAAAAAAAAAAACAAACATGAAAAAGCAAAGCAATTATTATACTTACCTTTCCTGGACCCAGCACTGGAGCCGCAATGTCAGCAAGCTACACCGTTTCCGTAACTTCAGGAGTTAATGGGGGGGGGGGGGGTGTTCGCACTAAAAGTGCCTAGGGCAGCATCAACTCTAAATACGGCCCAGCTTTCACCTACAATATCCCCCCTGGCCCCTACTTAACTTCTGCCTCCTTATATACCTTTCTCCCCCTCCTCCCAGAGCCTCTGCCACCATCTGTGCCCCCACCACAAATAAAGCTCAAGATCCTCTTCAGTGTGCCCTGCACCCCCTGCCACCTTTTGTATTCCCTGTACCACACCCTCAGAGCCCCGGGCACACTGCCCCCACAAAGAGCCCCTTACTCCAGCTTCAGTCTCCCCTCACCTAAAACAGTGCCCGTCTCCTGCCCCTACTCTCTTCTGAACCCTCCTCAGTCCTGCGTTCAACATCTGCAGTTGCCGTCTGAATCGCAGGGAAATCGGCCAAAGCTGCACTACACGTGGTAGCAAGTCAAAAATAGCGGAAAAAACACTAAAGCAGAGGGATCAGACCAAGCGCTCTACTCTGAAAGCAAGAGAACCTGGTGACCGGGTGACCTTCCTGTAGGTGTTTTTAGTGGGATGGGACCATAAAAAAAAAAAAGACAAATTAAATTAATCTTGTTTTAAAACGCACAGTGAAAAACTGATACAAAACAGGTGACAAATCGAAAACGAAACACGGATCAGATGCAAAATGGACCAAGACGACACCAGGACGCAGTGGTGTGAATAGGGCCTTACTGGCATTGCTGCATCTAGAACAACCTGTGCTAGAGAATTATTTCTGGTTTATGTTCCCCAAATTGGCACCAATTAAAATGTCAACTCATGCTGAAAAAACAAGACTCGCACAACACGGGAAAAAAAAAAAAAAAGTTATGGCTCACAGAATACGGGGAGACAAAGAAGGGGCTTCTTGTGGGAATGTTAAACCAGAAAACTTTAGAGATTTGATCTGATCATCTTCATACTGACCTGCAGAACAGTTATTTTCAATACATTAGCGATCCCAAAATGATGAGAAATACCAGTCAATAGCACCACATACACTCTAGTTACTTACATTCAGTAAACAATAACAAAACAAACCTGAAACGTATGGACTGCTTGGAAAACTGACTTCAAATAGTTATTACTATCAAAACTTATAAGGGGCCCATCCATTCTAGTAAGTACAGGCCAGAAAGTGTCCTCAAAGGAGCCCATACGGTCTGCCGGAAAACCAAAAAAATAGTCCCTACACTCCGGACACTTCAGGAATGAACAGGCTGCAATGTATTCTATGCTGGGAGAGAAACCCACAGGAGCCCATACGTTCTAGGCACTTCAGGACAGGAGAAATGTATGGGCTGCAGGGAGAAACTCAAAGGAACATGTACAATATACATTGCAGGCTCAACCCGATCAGTGCGTCCAGCGCCGGCTGGTCTGACCTTGACTGCAGCGCCCCCTGTGGTCTCTGGGACAGGTCTGCAGAGCTCCACTAGCCACACATACCTATCACCTGCCGGAGCTGACGCCACTGCCCAGTCACAGGTCTTATTCCCGGTGGCTGCTGACTCAGAACGGCTCCCGAGAGCGATAGATGCTATTTCCTAGTGTACTAAAGGACCTTTGATGACGTCATGCTCATGTGACCAGACCCTTGTGTGGGAGGAGCAATTCAGGAGTTTGTTGGACAGCGTGTTGTTGTCTTCCTGGGTTGTTGCGCAGCAGCTGCAGACATCCGCGCTGGGGACTGGATTTGAGCCCATTAGGAAATAGCATCTACCTGGAATACCACAATCAGGAGGCAAGCGGCGGCAATGCTTCACAGGGACTGACTGCATGTCCTGTTCTACTAGAGAGTCTTTATATTGTAGGAACTGGGTGCTTTGGGATGCAATGCTCTGCAGGGACTGGTCACTTGGTGCCTTGTACTCACGGGGATGTAATGTTCCGCAAGAACTGACTGAGTGACCTGTCCTCCTATAGAGGCAATATAGTGTAGGGACTGGATACATTAGGATGTAATGCTCTGCAGGGACTGGGGGTCCTGGGTGCTTGACCACCTAGGGTTGCAATGCTCCGCAGGGGCTGGGGGTCTCTGGGTGCTTGACCACCTAGGGTTGCAATGCTCCGCAGGGGCTGGGGGCACGAGGATGCAATGCTCTGTCTGGACTAGGGTATCTGAATGCCCTCTCTTCCTAGGGTTGCTCTTTAGGTACTGGGATCCTGGATGCGCTATACTCTTGGGCATGTAATTCTCTGTATAGACTAGGAAATCTGGAAACCCTCTCTTCCTATGTATGTAATGCTCTGTAGGGACTGGAACCCTGAATTCATTATACTCTTGGGCAAGTAATGCTCTGCATGGACTAGGACTGTAGGTGCATAATAATGCAATGTTCTGCAGTGAGTGTAAAACTATGCAGGGTCCGGGACTAGTGAGGGTAACGTTCTGCAGTGCTCTTGTAGTTCTCTGCAGGGTCCTGGACTAGTGAGGGTAATGTTCTGCAGTGCTGTTGTAGTTTTCTGCAGGGTCCTGGACTAGTGAGGGTAATGTTCTGCAGTGCTCTTGTAGTTCTCTGCAGGGTCCTGGACTAGTGAGGGTAATGTTCTGCAGTGCTCTTGTAGTTCTCTGCAGGGTCCTGGACTAGTGAGGGTAATGTTCTGCAGTGCTGTTGTAGTTCTCTGCAGGGTCCTGGACTAGTGATGGTAATGTTCTGCAGTGCTCTTGTAGTTCTCTGCAGGGTCCTGGACTAGTGATGGTAATGTTCTGCAGTGCTCTTGTAGTTCTCTGCAGGGTCCTGGACTAGTGAGGGTAATGCTCTGCGGTGCTGTTGTAGTTCTCTGCAGGGTCCTGGACTAGTGAGGGTAATGTTCTGCAGTGCTCTTGTAGTTCTCTGCAGGGTCCTGGACTAGTGAGGGTAATGCTCTGCGGTGCTGTTGTAGTTCTCTGCAGGGTCCTGGACTAGTGAGGGTAATGTTCTGCAGTGCTGTTGTAGTTCTCTGCAGGGTCCTGGACTAGTGAGGGTAATGTTCTGCACTACTATTGTAGTTCTCTGCAGGGTCCTGGACTAGTGAGGGTAATGCTCTGCAGTGCTGTTGTAGTTCCCTACAGGGTCCTGGACTAGTGATGGTAATGTTCTGCAGTGCTGTTGTAGTTCTCTGCAGGGTCCTGGACTAGTGAGGGTAATGTTCTGCACTACTATTGTAGTTCTCTGCAGGGTCCTGGACTAGTGAGGGTAATGCTCTGCAGTGCTGTTGTAGTTCCCTACAGGGTCCTGGACTAGTGATGGTAATGTTCTGCAGTGCTGTTGTAGTTCTCTGCTGGGTCCTGGACTAGTGAGGGTAATGTTCTGCAGTGCTGTTGTAGTTCTCTGCAGGGTCCTGGACTAGTGATGGTAATGTTCTGCAGTGCTGTTGTAGTTTTCTGCTGAGTCCTGGACTAGTGAGGGTAATGTTCTGCAGTACTCTTGTAGTTCTCTGCAGGGTCCTGGACTAGTGAGGGTAATGCTCTGCAGTGCTGTTGTAGTTCTCTGCAGGGTCCAGAACTAGTGAGGGTAATGCTCTGCAGTGCTCTTGTAGTTCTCTGCAGGGTCCTGGACTAGTGAGGGTAATGTTCTGCAGTGCTGTTGTAGTTCTCTGCAGGGTCCTGGACTAGTGAGGGTAATGTTCTGCAGTGCTGTTGTAGTTTTCTGCAGGGTCCTGGACTAGTGAGGGAAATGTTCTGCAGGGCTGTTGTAGTTCTCTGCAGGGTCCTGGACTAGTGAGGGTAATGCTCTGCAGTGCTGTTGTAGTTCCCTACAGGGTCCTGGACTAGTGAGGGTAATGTTCTGCAGTGCTGTTGTAGTTTTCTGCTGAGTCCTGGACTAGTGAGGGTAATGTTCTGCAGTACTCTTGTAGTTCTCTGCAGGGTCCTGGACTAGTGAGGGTAATGCTCTGCAGTGCTGTTGTAGTTCTCTGCAGGGTCCAGAACTAGTGAGGGTAATGCTCTGCAGTGCTCTTGTAGTTCTCTGCAGGGTCCTGGACTAGTGAGGGTAATGCTCTGCAGTGCTGTTGTAGTTCTCTGCAGGGTCCAGAACTAGTGAGGGTAATGCTCTGCAGTGCTCTTGTAGTTCTCTGCAGGGTCCTGGACTAGTGAGGGTAATGTTCTGCAGTGCTGTTGTAGTTCTCTGCAGGGTCCTGGACTAGTGAGGGTAATGTTCTGCAGTTCTGTTGTAGTTTTCTGCAGGGTCCTGGACTAGTGAGGGTAATGTTCTGCAGGGCTGTTGTAGTTCTCTGCAGGGTCCTGGACTAGTGAGGGTAATGTTCTGCAGTGCTGTTGTAGTTTTCTGCAGGGTCCTGGACTAGTGAGGGTAATGTTCTGCAGGGCTGTTGTAGTTCTCTGCAGGGTCCTGGACTAGTGACGGTAATGCTCTGCAGTGCTGTTGTAGTTCCCTGCAGGGTCCTGGACGAGTGAGGGTAATGTTCTGCAGTGCTGTTGTAGTTCTCTGCAGGGTCCTGGACTAGTGATGGTAATGTTCTGCAGTGCTGTTGTAGTTTTTTGCTGAGTCCTGGACTAGTGAGGGTAATGTTCTGCAGTACTCTTGTAGTTCTCTGCAGGGTCCTGGACTAGTGAGGGTAATGCTCTGCAGTGCTGTTGTAGTTCTCTGCAGGGTCCAGAACTAGTGAGGGTAATGCTCTGCAGTGCTCTTGTAGTTCTCTGCAGGGTCCTGGACTAGTGAGGGTAATGCTCTGCAGTGCTGTTGTAGTTCTCTGCAGGGTCCAGAACTAGTGAGGGTAATGCTCTGCAGTGCTCTTGTAGTTCTCTGCAGGGTCCTGGACTAGTGAGGGTAATGTTCTGCAGTGCTGTTGTAGTTCTCTGCAGGGTCCTGGACTAGTGAGGGTAATGTTCTGCAGTGCTGTTGTAGTTTTCTGCAGGGTCCTGG
Source organism: Rhinoderma darwinii (assembly GCF_050947455.1). Taxonomy (NCBI): domain Eukaryota; kingdom Metazoa; phylum Chordata; class Amphibia; order Anura; family Rhinodermatidae; genus Rhinoderma; species Rhinoderma darwinii. The sequence continues at coordinate 77,205,292 of NC_134691.1, forward strand.
ACTAGTGAGGGTAATGTTCTGCAGGGCTGTTGTAGTTCTCTGCAGGGTCCTGGACTAGTGAGGGTAATGTTCTGCAGTGCTGTTGTAGTTTTCTGCAGGGTCCTGGACTAGTGAGGGTAATGTTCTGCAGGGCTGTTGTAGTTCTCTGCAGGGTCCTGGACTAGTGACGGTAATGCTCTGCAGTGCTGTTGTAGTTCCCTGCAGGGTCCTGGACGAGTGAGGGTAATGTTCTGCAGTGCTGTTGTAGTTCTCTGCAGGGTCCTGGACTAGTGAGGGTAATGTTCTGCAGTGCTGTTGTAGTTCCCTGCAGGGTCCTGGACGAGTGAGGGTAATGTTCTGCAGTGCTGTTGTAGTTTTCTGCAGGGTCCTGGACTAGTGAGGGTAATGTTCTGCAGGGCTGTTGTAGTTTTCTGCTGAGTCCTGGACTAGTGATGGTAATGTTCTGCAGTGCTGTTGTAGTTTTCTGCAGGGTCCTGGACTAGTGAGGGTAATGTTCTGCAGGGCTGTTGTAGTTCTCTGCAGGGTCCTGGACTAGTGAGGGTAATGTTCTGCAGGGCTGTTGTAGTTTTCTGCTGAGTCCTGGACTAGTGACAGTAATGTTCTGCAGTGCTTGGTGTAGTATAATATAATACTCAGATAAACTGTTTTTCAAAGGGAATTCCTAACTTATAAATTGATAGCATATTGCTAGGATATGACATAGCATTATGATCTGTTCTATCTTTTATGGTCTCAAACTCGGCAGGGTAAGTGGGCCGCATATAGAAAAAAATGGGAAGTTGACGGGCCGCATTACTTTCAAATTTGATACAACACAAAATTATTGTTAATAAATTACTTATTTGAACTACTATATTACTATAATAATAATACTACATTACTAAAATAATAGCGCTAGGTTTAAAATTTGAGATATTTCTCCACGTGCTTATTTCAACAATCCAGTTTTCCAGTTTAAGTGTCGCTAAATGCAGTCCAGCGGCTCAGTTGGCAGAGTTTGGCAGACACACATGTCAAGATTGGGCAGCCCCTTTTTAGATAGTGCCACTGTGCCCTCTGTGGATGCTGCCGCAGTGCCCTCTGTGGATGCCGCCGCGGTGCCTTCTGTGGATGCTGCCGCAGTGCTGTCAGGGGCTTGCCCAGAGCTGGAGTCCCGGAGCAGAGCCGCTTCTAGCACTCTGCCTGGGATTCCAGCCCTGCTCCTGACATCACTGTTCATATATGGACAGAGATGTCAGGGGCAACCCCAGAGCTGGAGTCCCGGGCAGAGCGCTAGTAGGCTCTTCCTGGGACTCCACCTGTGGTCCTGACATCACTGGGACTCCTGCTCGGGGGAATTCCACAGAGTCCCGGAGCAGAGCCTGTACTAGCGCTCTGCTCGGGACTCCTCTCTGGGGGAGACCCTGACACACTGTCCATATATGGACAGCGATGTCAGGGAATTCCACAGAGTCCTAGAGCAGAGCCTGTACTAGCGCTTTGCCCGGGACCCCGCTCTGGGGAAGACCCAGACACACTGTCCATATATGGACAGCGATGTCAGGGAATTTCACAGAGCCTGTACTAGCGCTCTGCTCGGGACTCCGCTCTGGGGAAGACCCTGACACACTGTCCATATATGGACAGCGATGTCAGGGAATTCCACAGAGTCCCGGAGCAGAGCCGATACTAGCGCTCTGCACGGGACTCCGGCTCTGGGGAAGCCCAAGACATCGCTGTTCATATGTGGACAGCGATGTCAGGGAATTTCAGAGTCTAGCGGCTCTGTGTCCCGCGGGACGCCTGCTTGTGACCCCTGATGACGTTATGATGACGTTAAATATTAAAGTATTAAAATGACACATACTACGGTAACGTTTGTATCTGATCATTCTTTATTTCCATCCATCTATTTGTTGTATTATACATTTAGTAATGGGCACCGAATCCAGATACAGGATGAAATCACATCTGCAAATAGGTCATGGAAGTGAAGACGATGGAAGAAAAAGTAATAATTCATTACATAAGATTTGTATAACTATTAATTGACCATAAACGAATCATTTTTTTATTTTATTTTATTACTTATTGTAGACATCCCATATGGGAAAGGGCTTCGATTGTAAAGTGATAAGCTATTTATTAGGTCTGTGGTAATACTACGTTAAATGCGTATGTAAAAAAAACACTATAAGGTGCGGTGGCAGACACCTGTGGCACCCGCATTTGTAAATATGTTTTGCTGCAAAAATCTAACTTCGGCGACTACATTTGCTTTGGCACTCTCCCGCCGATGGATGTTGGCACTGGCAATACACGGGCACAAAGACTCGACCCCTTTGGTTAACATTCTGGCCCGTGTATGTTGTAGCTTATCAGCTGTCAGGCAATTCCTAATAACCTTCCTAATTGACCGACAGCCTTATTTATAACTGAACACTGACCGCTTGCATTGATGTTACTATTGAAATGAATGCGGCAGAGACAGACCAACTATGCTATTGTTTCCGCAAGGAGAACGGAAACCTTACGGAACGGAAACCAACTGCAACGGAATCATTACCATTGCAAAATTCAATGGTAATGCAAATGGAAGCTAAGGTTTCCGTTTGGCTTTCCGTTCATCGGTTCCTCGGACGGAAAGGTAGAACGAAACCTATGAACAGAAGCCCGACGCTGATCTGAATAAGCCATAAGGCCCCATGCACACGACTGTAAAAAACCTCAGTTTTTGCGGACCGCAATTGAGGTCTGCAATAACGGACCCATTCACTTCCATTGAACGCAGACACCTTTCCGTATCGCTATGTATGGGTGTCCGTGCCGTAGAAATGTTCAGAAAATTATGGAACATGTCCGTTCTTTTGCATTTTGCGGGCCATGCTCCCATACTTTGTATGGGGGCACGGCCCGAAAATGCGGGTGGCAGTCGGCTGCAGGCCGTGCCTGCAATCGCGGGCTGTAATTACGGGCACGGCCGTGTGCATGGGGCCTAAGACGAAGGAGTGATAGTGTTGTTTTCATGACCGGTACTGTGGACTTCTTTGATCTTGGCATTTTGGAGGTCTCAGCAAGTACTGTGATGTATAGTATAACTCATGCTGCATGCTTGGAAAAAAATCCTCATCATGGCAAGATGGACAGATGGTCTGCATATACACTACCGTTCAAAAGTTTAGGGTCACTTAGAAATTTCCTTATTTTTCAATGAAGATAACATTAAATTAATCAGAAATACACTCTATACATTGTTAATGTGCTAAATTACTATTCTAGCTGCAAACGTCTGGTTTTTAATGCAATATCTACATAGGTGTATAGAGGCCCATTTCCTGCAACCATCACTCCAGTGTTCTAATGGTACATTGTGTTTGCTAACTGTGTTAGAATGCTAATGGATGATTAGAAAACACTTGAAAACCCTTGTGCAATTATGTTAGCACCGCTGACTTTTAGAGGAGCTATAAAACTGACCTTTCTTTGAGCTAGTTGAGAATCTGGAGCATTAAATTTGTGGGTTCGATTAAACTCTCAAAATGGCTAGAAAAAGAGAGCTTTCATGTGAAATTCGACAGTCTATTCTTGTTCTTAGAAATGAAGGCTATTCCATGCGAGAAATTGCCAAGAAACTGAAGATTTCCTACAACGGTGTGTACTACTCCCTTCAGAGGACAGCACAAACCGGCTCTAACCAGAGTAGAAAGAGAAGTGGGAGGCCCCGCTGCACAACTGAGCAACAAGACAAGTACATTAGAGTCTCTAGTTTGAGAAATAGACGCCTCACAGGTCCTCAACTGGCAGCTTCATTAAATAGTACCCGCAAAACGCCAGTGTCAACGTCTACAGTGAAGAGGTGACTCCGGGATGCTGGCCTTCAGGGCAGAGTGGCAAAGAAAAAGCCATATCTGAGACTGGCTAATAAAAGGAAAAGATTAATATGGGCAAAAGCACACAGACATTGGACAGAGGAAGATTGGAAAAAGGTGATATGGACAGACGAATTGAAGTTTGAGGTGTTTGGATCACACAGAAGAACATTTGTGAGACGCAGAACTGAAAAGATGCTGGAAGAGTGCCTGACGCCATCTGTCAAGCATGGTGGAGGTAATGTGATGGTCTGGGGTTGCTTTGGTGCTGGTAAAGTGGGAGATTTGTACAAGGTAAAAGGGATTTTGAATAAGGAAGGCTATCACTCCATTTTGCAACGCCATGCCATACCCTGTGGACAGCGCTTGATTGGAGCCAATTTCATCCTACAACAGGACAATGACCCAAAGCACACCTCCAAATGATGCAAGAACTATTTAGGGAAGAAGCAGGCAGCCTGTATTCTATCTGTAATGGAGTGGCCAGCGCAGTCACCAGATCTCAACCCCATAGAGCGGTTGTGGGAGCAGCTTGACCGTATGGTACGCAAGAAGTGCCCATCAAGCCAATCCAACTTGTGGGAGGGGCTTCTGGAAGCATGGGGTGAAATTTCTCCCGATTTACCTCAGCAAATTAACAGCTAGAATGCCAAAGGTCTGCAATGCTGTAATTGCTGCAAATGGAGCATTCTTTGACGAAAGCAAAGTTTGAAGGAGAAAATTATTTCAAATAAAAATCATTATTTCTAACCTTGTCAATGTCTTGACTATATTTTCTAGTCATTTTGCAACTCATTTGATAAATATTTGATAATATAAGTGTGAGTTTTCAGATGCCTTAACTCTAAGTCATCACCCCTATAACCTCAGTTTTATTGCGCCGGCTTATCTTAATGATGTATCACTTCATGTACTAATTGTCTATGTGTAACATCTAAATGTTGTGCTTTTTTCTAAGTCATTCATTTGTAAACTGCCTCAAGAAGGAGCCTTTGCGCTCTGAAAGCCGCATATAGAACTTTTATGGTTAGCCAATAAAGGTATCATACCTATTATACTTTTGTCTTTTTTGACACAAAAGTATTTAACATTTCATATTGTCTCTGGCTAACACCGTACTACACTATTTTTTACTGTACTTAATGGAAAACACAAAATTGTCTGGGTTACCCCAAACTTTTGAACGGTAATGTGTGTGTGTGTGTGTGTGTGTGTGTGTGTGTGTGTGTGTGTGTGTGTGTGTGTGTGTATATATAAATTACACTCCCTAACCCTTTTCTGCTGCAGCCACTTTTGGACTAAATAACAGAGCCCCATTTTAAAAATCTGATGTGTCCCTTTATGTGGTAATAACTTTGGAATGCTTTCACATAGCCAAGCGATTCTGAGATTGTTTTCTCGTGAAAAATTGTACTTTGTCAGGGGTAAAATTTAGTCGATAAATTCATTGCTTATTTGTGAAAAACACCAAAATTTTTTCTAAATTTGAATGTATCTGCTTGTAAGGCCGGATTTACACGAGCGTGTGCGTTTTGCGCACACAAAAAAGCGGTGTTTTGCGCGCGCAAAATATACTTAACAGCTCCATGTGTCAGCTGCGTATGATGCGTGGCTGTGTGATTTTCGCGCAGCCGCCATCATTATGACACTCTGTATGTTTGTAAACCGAAAAGCACATGGTGCTTTTCTGTTTTCATTTATACTTTTTACTGCTGTTGCGCGAATCATGCGCGTCACACGGAAGTGCTTTCGTGTGCTGCGCGTTATTTTCACGCAGCCATTGACTTTAATGGGTGCGTGATGCGCGAACAACGCACAAATATCAGACATGTCGTGAGTTTTACACAGCTGACACACGCTGCGTGAAACTCATGGACAGTCTGCACGGCCCCATAGACTAAGGGGAGATTCACACGAGCGTTGCGTTTTTGCGCGCGCAAACAACGCGGCGTTTTGCGAGCGCAAAAACCATTTGACAGCTGCGTGTGTCATGCGTGTCTGATGCGCGGCTGCGTGATTTTCGCGCAGCCGGCATCATAGAGATGAGGCTTGTCGACGCCCGTCACTGTCCAAGGTGCTGAAAGAGCTAAATCTTTCAGCACCCTCGACAGTGAATGCCGAACACAATATCGCAAAACCTGTAAAAAAAAAAGATAAAGTCCCTACTTACCGAGAACTTCCCGGCCGTTGCCTTGGTGACGCGTCCTTGGTGACGCGTCCTTGGTGACGCGCCTCTCTCGACATCGGGCCCCACCTCCCTGGATGACGCGGCAGTCCAAGTGACCGCTGCAGCCTGTGATTGGCTGCAGCCTGTGCTTGGCCTGTGATTGGCTGGAGCTGTCACTTGAACTGAAGTGTCATCCCGGGAGGTCGGACTGCAGGAAGGAGACAGGAGTAATCGGTAAGTTAGAACTTCGTTTTTTTTTACAGGTTCATGTATTTTGGGATCGCAAGTCACTGTCCATGGTGCTGAAACAGTTTAACTCTTTCAGCACCATGCACAGTGAATCTCTCCCGACGTCGCGGACCGGAAATTTTTTTGCCGGGTTCGGCCAAAACGAGTTTGGCCGAACCCGGTGAAGTTTGCCTCGGTTGTCGGGGTTCGCTCCTCGCAAAGACACTCCGTTTGGATGCTTGGAAACAGAAAAGCACGTGGTGCTTTTCTGTTTTCATTCATCCTTTTCACTGCTGTTGCGCGAATCACGCTCGTCCCACGGAAGTGCTTCCGTGTGGTGCGCGTGATTTTCACGCACCCATTGACTTCAATGGGTGCGTGATGCGCGAAATACGCAGTTATTGAACCTGTCGCGCTTTTTGCGCAGCAGACAAACGCTGCGCAAAAAGCACGGACTGTCTGTACTGCCCCATAGACTTGTATTAGTCCATGCGTGCCGCGTGAAAACCACGCGGCCCGCACGGACCGAATACACGCTCGTGTGAATCCCCCCTAACATAGGTTCGTGCGAGGCGCGTGAAAATCACGCGCGTTGCACGGACGTATTACACGTTCGTCTAAATAAGGCCTAAGACCGATAGTAATGGCACACAAAATAGTTACCAATTAACATCCCCCATATGTCTACTTTATGTTGGCATCATTGTTTGAACATCATTTTATTTTTCTAGGATGTTACAAGGCTTAGAACTTTAGCAGCAATTTCTCAAGTTTTTAAGAAAATGTCGAAAGCCATTTTTTATAGGGTTCAGTTCTGAAGTAGCTTTAAGGGGCCTATATTTTGGGGAAACCACCATAAATCACCCCATTTAAAAAAAAATGCACCCTCAAAGTATTCAAAACAGCATTTAGAAAGTTTCTTAATCCTTTAGGCATTTAACAGGAATTGTGGCAAAGTGGAGGTGAAATGTACAAATGTAATTATTTTTTTTTTTTTTTTTTTTGCAGAAATTCAATTTGAATCCTGTTTTTCTGTAACACAGAATGTTTTACCAGAGAAACGCAACTCGATATTTATTGCCCAGATTCTACCGTTTTTAGAAATACCCAACATGTGGCCCTAGTGTGCTAATAGACTGAAACACAGGCCTCAGAAGAAAAGGAGCACCCAGTAGATTTTGCGGCCTTCTTATTTTATGCACCATGTCAGCTTTGAAGAGGTCTTGTGATTCCAAAACAAAGCAAACTCCTCAAAAAAAGACAAAATTTTAGAAACTACACCCACAAGGAATTTATCTAGGGGTGTAGTTAGCATTTTGATCCCAGAGGTGTTCCATAGATTTTATTAGAATTGGGCAGTGAAAATTAAAAATTAAAAGTAGCTTTAGCTCAAAATGTTTCATTTTCTCTTCAAATAAAGGATAAAAAGCACCACAACGTGTATAAAGCAACTTCTGCAGAGTATATGTAAACTGGGCAAAGTACATCGGTACATGTAAGCTGGGCGGAGTACATCAGGGTATATGTAAGCTGGGCGGAGTACATCAGGGCATAATAGGATGATGTAATAATGGGGTGAATGAATAATCCATGGATTGGTGTGGTCGCTTTGAACCAATACTTTATGCACAAGCCGGCTTTTTTGGGTATTCTACAAAATATCTGCGCTCCAGTATTGCCTAATCTTTGACTTCTTCACTAGCCCCATAAGCAGCACAAGGCCCTAAAGTTTCCTCATCTCTGCTGCATCTGTGGGGTCTTGCAAATGACAATGTGGGGAATTTAGTGGAAAACGACTGGACCTAAAAAATTTGTCTGGGCCGTCATTTAGCATCATTTTGCATCATAGCGTTATTAGTCATAACGTGTTCTTTTTCCGTTGATGGAGCTGTGTGAGGGCTTTTTGTTTTTGTGGAACGAGCTGGGATTTTTAGTGGTTCCATTTTGGTGCACATGCGATTTTTTTTATTTTTTTTTTATTTTTTTTTTTTTTTTTGGGAGATGAGGAAACCAAAAAACAGCAATTCTAGCACTTTTTTTAAAAAAAATTTTTATTACAGTGTTCACTGTGCCGTATAAACAACATGTTAACTTTATTCTGCGGGTCAATACGATTACAGCGACACCAAATTTATACTTTCCCACAATATAAATACTGTTTTCTAGAAAAAAACATGTTTTCGTGTCGCCATTTTCTGACAGCCATAACTTTTTTTATTTTTCAGTTGATATTGCTGTGGGAGGGCTTGTTTTATGCGTGACCAACTGTAGTTTCTACTGGCAGCCTTTTGAGGTACTTGCCACTTTTTGATAATTTTTTAATAAAAAAATTTTGAGACGACCAAACAATACAATGCTGTCATTTGTTTTTTATCAAAAATTTTTTTACGGTGTTCACCGTGTGGTCAAAATAATGTGTGATATTTTTATAGTTCAGGCCGTTCCAAACGAGGCGCTCTCTACAGGTTTTTTTTTTTTCATGTTTTCATTTATAAAGGACTTGATCAGGGAAACACGGCGATTTATTGTTTTTGTTTATTTTTCTTTAACATTTTTTTTTTACTTTTTTCACTTTTTTTTTTACACCTACCTGGGGACTTGGAAATCTGATCCCCTGTACAATACACTGCACTACATCTGACAGTTTGCCTATTGGGTCCTTCCTTGGGCAGGACCTAATAAGCTCCCGTACCTGGCCAACCAAGAAGCCGTTGCTAGGCTTCCTGGTTGCCGTAGCAACCATCACCACCCGCGATCACTCACGGGGGGGGGGGGGTACAGAGGGAGCTCCCTTCCTCTGTCAACCACTTCAATGTGGCGGACACCATTGACCGCCGCATTGCAGGGGTTAAACGGCGGCGATCAGCAGTATTTCCCATCACCGCCATTGCATTAGAATGTATTAAAGCTGACACCTGCTGAAGATGAAGAGCACACAGCTCCTGTGCCCGCTTCATCTACAAAGCGTGAGTGTACGCCCTATTGCGGGAATGCAGTGTGAATCAGGACATACAGTCACGACCATTTGCAGGAAAGGTTTAATATTGAAATTGCAACACGATGCAGGGCAAGCCATAAGGTTATGCAAATCGAGGAAGTAGCAGGTGTTGGTAAGATCTGAAAATTTTCAAGTCTGTGGAATGTGGGAGGGGCATAAAAGCAAGATTGAAAGCAAAGTTTTTTTTACCACGTGAAACCTCAAAGATCAGATCAAGTGGTGTGGGATGATTTGTCACTTCGCAAAGTAAGAGGGACAGAATACTTGAGCTGATAGACTTTGGTTTATCAGTCCAACAGATCTCTACGTGCCTAGGCCGAGATGTCAGCACTGTTCAACATTGCATGACCTGGAGGTTGGGAGAACAACAACTAACGGGAATGACCGGAAGAGGTGCGCGGAGGCGAACCTTTGTACGGACGGATCATGTAATTGGAAGAATGGCGCGTAGTGATCCATTCTGTACTGCAAGTGAAATTGGACGTCACATCCCAAGTCTAGGGATGGCAACCACTGTTGTCGACACCAACCATCAGAAGGCATTTTCACGATATTGGGATAAGAGCCAGACGTCCAGCTACAAGTGTCCCATTGACAATATGTGAGTGCTCTCAAAGGCTATCATGGTGCACAGCAAGACGGCAATGGAGGTATATCCTCTTCGGCGATGAGTCACACTTTTGTCTTAGACGCAATGATAGCCGGAGATTGGTCTGGAGACCACGTGGACAACACCATGAAGAGGCCTTCACAAGGGAGCATCACACCGGTCCTACCATGGCCTGCAGCGTCTCTGGACTTGTCTCCCATCAAGCACATCTGGGACGTCATGGGATAACATACTCCACCCCTAAAACCATAAATAAGACAACATACAAGGCAGTTGGAAGTAAAGACTGTGGTGCTTTATTATGGGTAATATGAAATATTTAAATAATTAAAATGAACTTGAATAAATTATTAAATAATGTCCAATATAGTAAACCACTTGTCCACACAGCGTTAGCTGTGCGACAACCCACTAACAAACACCACGACAGTGATTCCACTCTTGAAAAAAAGGGTGGGTGGGCGGGCTGCTTCAACTAAGTCTTCAGACAAACTGCTGATCGGACCAGACAGCAGGGCCTTTTATCTTCCAGGATTTCCCGCCGCTTGTTACGTCCATGGCCGGGGATCGCCGTTCTAACTCACCCCCTGACGATCCCGGCCATGGACACCTCTCTGCTCGGTGTCCTCCTCCCTCTGGCAGGCGCCGGCACTGTCTTCCGGGTCCTCGCGCCGTTCCCCGCAGGGCGCGCGCGCCCGCGCGTGCACGGCCTTAAAGGGCCAGTACACGTCCAGCTGCCAGTAATCAGTTATTAGCCCAAATGGCTGCTGGACTATAAAAATGAGCTCTGCCCACTGGTTCCTTGCCTGAGCGTTGTTGTATACCCTAGTCTGTCTTGCTAAAGGTCTCCCAGTGTTTTCCAGTTCCCAGTGTTGCCCGTTACTGCTGCCTGTACCCTGTATCCCGTACTATCGTTACCTGCTGTGAAAGCCAAGTCGTGTCTTCCGCCGCATCCGCGGCGTCACCTGCTGTGAAAGCCAAGTCGTGTCTTCCGCCGCATCCGCGGCGTCACCTGCTGTGAAAGCCAAGTCGTGCCTTCCCGCCGAATCCGCGGCGTCACCTGCTGTGAAAGCCAAGTCGTGATCCTGCCACTGTCTACTATTGCGTCAGGTACCCGTTTTGAACTCTAGACATTGTTTTGTACCTAGTTGGCCAGCTGCTACCCCGCTACGCGGTACGGCCGAGTGGGTCCACACCCCGCGCCGTGACACCGCTCAGCTGCTCTCACCAATCTCTGGACTGTTGCCAACATCTGCCTGGTCACAAGGTCAACCTGAGGAAACTTCCAGAAAAGGTAAATACCAAACCACACCCCAAAGCATGGGTGTGGGAAGATAACATAAAACGGGAGAAAAGGAGAACATACGAAAACAAGAAAAAAGGAATAAAGAGAAGGAGAGGGGGGGGGTGAAGTAATCCCATGTGTCCCCCACGCTTATCGCTCTAAAGGGGGGGCCTCTTATTGGTCGGCAATTGCAAAGGGAGCTGCCAGCAGCAAATCTTGATGATTTGCGTGTCCAAGTGCGTTCAACGTCACATAACATTCATCAGACAGCCATTAATAACCTCATTGATAGCATGCCAACGGGTGTATTTCTACACTCATACTCAATACTGAATAAATCAAGGTTTGGAATATTTTGTTTCCATTTTTTTATCATTTGCATATCATTAACATGTTTATCAATCCTGTGATTTCCACAATTCCACAACTTTTCCTACTTGGTGTTGCAATTTCATTGTTGCGGAATATATATATAAAATCTTTTCCATGCCTTTAACTCAATTGGCGTTATTTCTCAGTTCTCTTGTTGGACCTAGGTCTAACCATTTAGCCATTTTTAATTGTATGCACTGCCAATTTATGGAATTTTAACAGAGGAATACTGTCCAACATAACCCAGAATACCTATTAATGGTGTTGCAGGTAAGGTAGTATGAAATCGAAAAGAGAGAAGATGAAACACGTCTGCAAAATGAGTCACGTCCACATCATGTGCAATAGGTCTGCAGGTTTCTCTAGGCAAATACGGCATCTTGTGCAAAACGTCCTCAAATAGAGAGGACTAGTACAGTAGAAAATACAAACAGATGGGTGAGCAAGAAGGAACATCCACACCTAGGTTATCTGAAAAGCAAAGAATAATAGAATACATAAACACAGGTGGCCTCTCATGAGTGAGCTAAATCTTGTAAGCCTGGGGAGCTGCTCGGATCTGTTCAGGGTTGCCAAGCAGGGTCGGCCTTAGGGGTGAGCAAGTGCACAGGGCGCTGCATCCTCCCTGCATGTAAGGGGTGCCACTGGGTCAGCTGTTCAACAAGCTCTATGTCCTCTGCTCCTGGTTACACACAGGGAGGAGACAGGAGCAGCAAGAGAAGGAAGCTCCGCCCATAACCTGCCCCTGCAAGAAGCCTGTGTATCAAGGGAGGAGGTAATTGCCTAATGGAGAATCTGTCTGCTGTTTGTGCCTGTATATGTGCATAGGAGTGTCTATATGTGTGTCTATATAATGTATGTCTTTATGTGTATATGTTTCTGTGTGTATGTATATATAATAAATAAATATATGCCTATGGATGCCTCTGTGTGTGTTTATATGTGCCTGTCTGGGTATATTTATCAGTGTGTGATATCTGTGTTGCTACATAGGACTGCAGGTAACTAAGGGCGAATTAAGGGTAACACGAGGCGAATGTAACCCTTGGCCAGGCATTCCTGGATATACTCTCTCATGGCTTCACGTTCGGGACAAGAGAGATTAAATATCCTACCCTTAGGGAGCTTAGCTCCTGGTACCAAATCGATAGCGCAATCGTATTCTCTATGAGTAGTTAACACTTCGGAGGCCTTTTTAGAAAATACATCAGCGAAGTCCTGAATAAACTCAGGTAGAGTGATTACCTCCTCAGGGAGGGAAATAAAATTAACAGAAAAACATGACGTCATGCATTCATTACCCCATTTAGTAAGATCCCCAGTATTCCAGTTAAACTTGGGACTATACAACTGCAACTAGGGAAGGCCTAAAACCAAATCGGACGATAATCCCTGCATCAACAGTACAGAGCAAGAGGAGTGGA